>NC_047043.1:5148919-6348919 GCF_011762595.2 Tursiops truncatus
CATGTGGGATCTTCCCGGACCGGGGCACGAACCCGTATCCCCTGCATCAGCAGGCGGACTCTCAACCACTGCGCCACCAGGGAAGCCCTGAGTATTTCTTTTTAAGTTAACAAACTTGTAATTTCAAAGGCTACCAAAATAATAAATTAGGTAAATGGGTTTTTTGTTTTTTGCTTTTGGCTGTGCTGGGTCTTCATTGCTGCGTGCGGGCTTTCTCTAGTTGCGGTGAGCAGAGGCTACTCTTTGCTGTGGTGCACAGGCTCTAGGTCCGTGGGCTTCAGTAGTTGTGGCACACGGGCTCAGCAGTTGCAGCTCACAGGCTACAGAGCACAGGCTCAGTAGTTTTGACGCACAGGCTTAGTTGCTCTGCGGCATGTGGGATCTTCCCGGACCAGGGCTTGAACCCGTGTCCTTTGCATTGGCAGGTGGATTCTTAACCACTGCACCACCAGGGAAGCCCAAACTAGGTAAGTGTTTTATGTAATATATATAGTGCTAAAGCGAAGTGGTATATGTTAGGATAGTATTTTAGTTTTTTTTTTTTTTTTCGGTACGCGGGCCTCTCACTGTTGTGGCCTCTCCCATTGCGGAGCACAGGCTCCAGATGTGCAGGCTCACTGGCCATGGCTCACGGGCCCAGCTGCTCCGTGGCATGTGGGATCTTCCCAGACCGGGGCACGAACCCACGTCCCCTGCATCGGCAGGCGGATTCTCAACCAATGCGCCACCAGGGAAGCCAGTATTTTAGTTTTTAATCTTCAACTATTCTACAATAATGGTTAAAGGATATCTTCTATACTACTGGTTAGAGAATAGCTTTTTAAAAAAAATATATTTATTTGGCTGCGTTGGGTCTTCGTTGCTGCGCGCAGGCTTTCTCTAGTTGCAGTGCATGGGCTTTCTCTAGTTGTGGTGAGCAGGGGCTTCTCGTTGTGGTGGTTTCCCTTGTTGCAGTGGCTTCTCTTGCTGCAGAGCACAGGCTCTAGGTGCATGGGCTCAGTAGCTGTGGCACATGGGCTTAATTGCTCCACAGCACATGGGATCTTCCCAGACCAGGGCTCGAACCCGTGTCCCCTGCATTGGCATGCAGATTCTTAACCACTGCACCACCAGGGAAGTCCAAATTAGGTAAATGTTTTATGTAATATATCGAGTGTTATAGTGAAGTGGTATATTTTAGGATAGTATTTTAGTTTTTAATCTTCAACTATCCTACAATAATGGTTAAAGGATATCTTCTATAATACTGGTTAAAGAATATCTTATTTTTTACGTGTACATGTATAACTGAATCACTTTGCTGTTCACCTGAAACTAACACATTGTTAATCAACTATAGTCCAATATAAAATAAAAATTAAAAAAGAATATCTTATTTTTATAAAAAGGTTCCTATTTTACAGAAGATGGGATCTAGGAGGAACTTGAGGGGTCAATCTTATTAGCCCCCCTTGAACCCGGAATGTCAGTAGTGTTAACTGGACTCTTGCCTCTTCCCTCTGACCAAATACCTGCCTTTGGTGTACCTTACCAAGGCCTTATAGGACCAGGAGACAGTTTGCACTTGAAAGTTAAACATCCAGCTGGCTAGAGCCAGCAGGAAGGCAAAGCTGGGGTCCTGCCTCAGGATGGAGGAGGTCAGGAGGTTCCTGGAACAGCCAACAAGATCAGAATTGTGAAGAAGAACCAAAGGCAAGGGGTGAGAAGGACCACAGGAGCAGTACCTGAGAAAGCATGAGAGGAGGTGCAAGCCACCAAATTTAACTCTGGCAGACCCAGTCTTCCTGGCCTAGAGTTCCTTGGAGAATGAGGAGCGAGCCTTCTAGAGCACACTTCGGCATTTCAAAACCAAAGAACAAAACTAAAGCCCTTTTTACTTCGGAAAATTCCAGAACACATACAAAAGTAGAGAGAGTAGTATAACGAACCTCCATGTAACTTCAACAATTATCGACATTTTTCCAGTATTTTTTCATCCGTCTCCAACTTCCCACCCCCCACTCTCACTCTGCGACCTTTTAAATTTCTTGGAGTATTTTAAAGCAAAGCTAGCCATCATGTCAGTTCACTCATAAACACTTCTCAGTATGTATCACTAACAGACAAGGGCTTTTAAAAACACAATGATACCACTATCACATCTATTAAAATGTGTCCCCTGCATTAGCGGTTTTCTGCTGCTACCTCACGAATACCTTTGTGAAGTGGGTGTATTCAAGCCAGGATCTACACACGATGCGTCTGCTTGATTTGTCTCAAGTCTCTAACCTCTGAGTCTAGAACAGCTCTTCCGCTCTTCTCCCTCCCCTTCCTTGTGCCAATTGTTATGGGTTAGAATTTCTCACGTTCTGGATTTTTATCATGGTCAACTTAATACGGTTCTTTATCCTGTCAGCTGGTCGTGTGGTCTAGAAGCTTGCTTTAAGAACAGGCGGTTCAGGTGAGAACACCTCACGCACAGTGCCCCGTTCCCTCCTGCATCCCGTCAGTGGCATGTCTCACCTTTCGTGCGGTTGAGGCAGACGAGGGGGCTCTGGTGTTGGTCATTAACGGGTTCCTATGAGCCTTGAACTTACAGGTTTTGGCAGCCATTGTAATTGCCTGGATTCCTTATTTTATTCAGGGATGCAAAATGTAATTTTCTGCAGGTGTGTCTTCTCTTGCTTTTAATAGCTTACATTCTTCCATGAAGACCTCTCCCTCATCAATTATTTGGTTTCTCTGAGATACGGTTTGTACAAGAAAGTCTGCAGCACATGTTAAAAGCGACACAGTGTGTCTGAGCGCTTCCGTTTGTGTCCTTTTCCTCACTCCAGCTTCCCACCCGGGGAAGATCAAGGTCCACTCCCATCCTTTTTATGCCTGAAGCACTGAAACTGGTGATGGAGCCAGAGCTTACTGCATGCCCTCCTCTCATCCGCCCACTAACAGTCCGGTCACCGTCCTCTGTGCTTCTCCCACCAGGACGCCATCGGTTCCTCCTCTGATCTCCTCTGTCGGATGCTTGTCACTGTATATCTCTTTTTAAAAAATGTTCCCTTTAGTCCTCGTAAATAATTACCTATGTATTGCATCTACTTTTCTAGATTCCTTGGAAGCAGGACTCATGTTTTTTTTTTAATAAATTTATTTTATTTATTTTTGGCTGCATTGGGTCTTCTTTGCTGTGCGTGGGCTTTCTCTACTTGTTGTGAGCAGGGGCTACTCTTCATTGAGGTGGCTTCTCTTGCTGCGGAGCACGGGCTCTAGGCGCGTGGGCTTCAGTAGTTGTGGCTCACGGGCTCTAGCGCGCAGGCTCAGCAGTTGTGACTCACGGGCTCTAGAACGCAGGCTCAGCAGCTGTGGCGCAAGGGCTTAGTTGCTCCGTGGCACATGGGATCTTCCCGGACCAGGGTTCGAACCCGTGTCCCCTGCATTGGCAGGCGGATTCCCAACCACTGCGCCACCAGGGAAGCCCAGGGCTCATGTTTGATTTATCTTTCTATCTTCATAGTGACTAGCCCTGCTTAACCTTTCTGTGGGAAGTCAACAATTACGTATTTAATGAAAAAAATGAACAAATTAGAAAAGAAGAAACCTTTAAGCCCTCACCACGTTGGACTTTTTTTTCTCTCTTAAAGATGAATGGGTATGTAATGAATTTAGTACAGAATGCCGATTTTAATTAATTTATCATTAATTATTAATTAATTTTAATTATTTATTTATTTAGTTTGCCAGACTGCTCGGCTCGCAGGATCTTCGTTCCCCGACCAGGGACTGAACCTGAGTCCTCGGCAGTGAAAGCACTGAGTGCCAACCACTGGTCTGCCAGGGAATTCCCTGATTTTTAATAATTCAGAAATATGATAATAGACTTCTCCATTAAAAAATAAATTATGTTAACCACTTTTTAATTAAGGTGGGATCCAAATGGGCTGTAACTCTCTAGATACCAAGATATTTTTATGTTCTTCCCATGTATTTTTCCTGTTTTATCTGCCTTTATCTTAAATTTTCCAGCTTTATTGAGATATAGTTGATATAACACTGTGTAAGTTTAAGGTATACAACGTGTTGATTTGATACACTTATATATTGCAAAATGATTACCACTATAGCTTAGCTAACACCTCCATCCCCTCACATAATTACCATTTTCCTTGTGATACCTTTATCTTTAGATGCCATCTAAAGTATGAGTGCCATTTTCCAAAGCACATCCCTTAATCATGATTGCTGTAAACACCTGCTGCTGTAAGACTAGTGGTAGCATATGCAACAATATAAATGTGCCCCATCCACTATGAAAAACTGCACATATTTGAAAATTTCTGCATTTTGAAAGAAAAAAAATCTGATTAAACAGAAATCAGGTGGGACAATATTTAAAATTTCAAAACCTGAAAATGCAAACTTCAATTGTATATTTTTGTGGGTGAATAATGCTGCTACTATGCCAGTGTGTGACCATTTCAATGAGCAAAATTTTTGAAGGTTGATAATTTCCTGAACTTGTTAATAAAATGGTGTTGTATATAAAAATGCTAGCAAAGCAACAAAAGGTATTTCTTACCAAGAAATCAAGCTCTTCATTTAGGCTGTGGTACTGATCCAGTTTGGCTCCCAGTAAGACAGGTACCTCTCCGACATTCTTGGCTTCATTTGAATCCAAGTCTGTAACCTGAGATGAAACATATTTGTACTCACTTCCAGTATGTTCACACTCCTTGGAACATTTGACAATGAATATGTTATTAGTTTAACCACCAGAGAGATCTCCAGTGGTTTCAATAACAGATGTGTAGAACTTGGAGTCAGAATGACTTCAATGTTAAGTATCTAAAATTGTATTTTTGTATGTTAAAGACAGTACATAGTGAATGTTTAACTCACCTCTGTAACCTGATCTTGAAATGATTTTTCATTAGCAATTAACTCTCTGAAAGCTGTGATTCTGTCTTTATGTTTCAGTAGCTAAGGAAAAAAGCATTTTCTATTTCAGAGGAGAGGAAATAAAACTACATTCCGTAACATTTATAATAAAGTCACCAAACCATGCACAGTCCAATCCCTGGTCTCCAAAGGTGTCTTGTTTTTAAAGCTCTTGTGTAGCAGAGAGTTCACACAGCAGGCCTGAGACTGCTGTCCTTAGAAAGGCCTGCTCGCCAGACTGCCCTCTGACTGGCATCTAGGAACTTGGATTGTGGGAGGGTTTCCATCATTTCCTGATATGAAGGCTCACTGTGCCTAACCTATTTGTACAAAGAACATTTATGCTGAACACCCCTGTCCTTCGGGAGGGTCTGGAATTTTGGTACGTGGCAGGCAGAGGGCACCTACCCAACCAGCCTCCAATCAAAACCCTGGACACTCAGTCTCCAATAAGCATCCCCGGGAACAGTTCACGCATGCTGCACAGGTCACTGCTGGCGAAAGGGAAGTGTACCCTGTGTGACTCACTGGGAAAGGACTCTTGGAAGCTTGGATCTGGTTTCCTCTGGACTTCGCCCTACGTGCTTTTTCCCTTTACTGATTTTGCTCTGTATCCTCTCACGGTAATAACACATCATAGCTGTGAGAACAACTATGTGCTGAGTCCTGTGAGTCCAGTAAACCATTAAACCTGAGTGTGGGCTTGGGATCTCCAGAGAGCTTATCCTAATATTCAATTGTTTTTACAGCCAGGCTATTAAAATTCTTCTTTAAAGAAAAAAAGTTAGCCAACTTTTTCTAGATGCAATTTATAGTCATTTCTTCTTTGTTCATTTGTTTGTTCCATGTAATAACAATAAATCGTAACATTCAATATTCTAACTCCTCCAAATATTAGTGAAGGCTGCACAGAATATATATATTTTTTTTTACTATGAACACTTTCCAAAAAAGAGGAAAAACTTTAATGGACGCCCATGTAACTATTATCCAGTTTCAACTACTAACAGTTAACGGTCAGCCTTGTATCGTTAATACCCCAGCCACTTCCTCCTCCCTGCAACTCCCTTCACTGAATCAAATTACACGCATCATATTATTTCATCTGCCAGTATTACAGGAATGACACAGAAATTTACCAAGAGAACATAAATATCTGAAATGGTATTTTTGTAACATCCTGCTCGAATCCTCAACTGGGCTTATTTCTGAAGACTAGTTTAAGAAGTGGAGGCCAGTAATTTCTTTGCATGTCTGTTTATTCCTTAGTCCTTTTCTCTAGAGGTTAGCTAAGAGACAGAGATTCCGCAGAATACCTGCAACAAATTTTCTAGCCACCTCAGTTCAGAGAAGTCATTTCCTGATAATGCAGCACTGAAATTGAATCCCAGATTTAAATACATTTTTATTCCTTCAGCCAGATAAATTAGTCACTTCTGTATTCCTTTCAGATTAAAAGCACACACCTTCACGTCCTGTTACCACTTTCTCTGTATAACTGACTCTCTTCATTCTCTCTCTCCATCTCTGCACCACTACATCAAGAAAAGAATGATTGAAGAAATTCCAAGAGCCTCTTCCCTTACCTTTGTCCCACTTGAGAAATAAAATTTGTTTTCAATGTATTCAATATTCCAAGTGATAAAGTTTGTAATCACTATAGAAATGTCAAAATACTCTCTTCTTCAGGAATCAGTAGTACCATACAAAAGTGAAAAAATAATCATACCAGTTTTTTGGTAGATGAATGAGATTTTCTAATACATACTTATGTTATAAAACAAGTCAAATGTTGAACAGTGTATCTCCTTAGTGAGGGCCAAAGTAAAGCTAATCTTGTCCCCAAAAATAATTCTTTATAAAAAATCCAAAATTTTAGGAGCCTCTTTATACTTTTACATGACCTTTTTCTTGTCTTTCTTTCACTAAAAATGATACAATTTTTAGAATGAAGAATATATACAGTACCTCTTTATCTAATTTTTTCTTTTTAAGATGAAAACTCTTCAATTTTTGTAGCATGATATCATTAACTTTCTCACTCTCTTTGAAATGTCTGGCATCGGGATTGGTGATGTCCTAAGGGTAACATTTTGAGAAGCTATATTAAAAAGTTATCAGTAAAGCTAAAAGGAGGAAGGAAAGAACACAAATGAAATAAATCTCCCTTCCAAAATAAGTGGCTAAACAAAAGGAGATAAAATCATATTGAACTCAATTCTTCAATTACTCATCATAAGCCATCTAATAAAGAGTTAATGTGGAAAGAATTCATATAGATTCACACTTGTATGTAAATTGTTATTGGGACAAATTAGTATAATCACTGGGAAGTTAGTAACTACACATGCTTATATACTTATACATACATCTGCTCTTAGCCTAGTCAGTTTACAAATCCAAATTTTAGACAAATTGTTATACCTGACACTAGAACAATCAGACATCCTCAACAATACTGAAACTCTAGATATTTCAGTGGCACCCACATTCCACAAGAATGAAGATACTTGTACCAATATAACCTAAGGGTCAAAAGTGCATGCATTACAGTCAGACTACTTGGGTTTCTATCTGAGCTGTCTGTCACTTAACCATCTGAGTTCTGTCACTTAACCACTCGACTTTGGACAAGAAACTCAATAATTCAGAGCCTTGGTTTGTTTTTCCGTGTTAGAAAAAGAAAAGTCTGATAATGTAAAAAATGGTGTAAGACTTGAATGAGATAACCCATGAAAAGCAGACTCAACTTAAATGCCTCCAAGGACAGGTTGGGAAGTCAGCAAATAGTTTTTGAGTGCCTGGTAAGGGCTTACCCTGCATTAGGCAGAGGGCATCTGACATATCGAGTCTCTGATCTTGAAGGCTTAAGCAAACAGATATTTGTTTGGCCTGGGATGAGATCTACTAAGAAGAGGGCTGATGACTCACTCCCTGACTGAGAGGTCTTGTAGAGAAGCAGCAGCCAGCAAATAAGCCTGAGAAAGAACAGCAGCCTCCAGTGAGACGAGAAAAGCCAAGCAAATATGATAAGAAAGCAGATGTCTGAAGGGGCAAGGTGGGGTGGAAAAGGTTACAGCAAAGAGTTTGTGCCATATTCAAATATTAAAGACAAAACTTCAGGTGGATGCAGTCTATGGGCCACCACTTTGTGATCACTGCTAAAAATGCTTAGCTTGGTTTCCAGCATTCAATAAATGCTAGTGTGCAGCAAATTTTAGCTAAAAGAAAGTAGGAATAAAGGTTGTGTTGGATCAGGAACATCGCAAACTCATGTCCCCAAATTTTGGCTCAGAGGAGTGCACTGAAGCTCAAAGAAATGTACAGTGATCAGAGGGAAGAGGAAGAAAGACAGCTCAATAACTGAGAAGCTATCAAGCATCATATATGCCCTTAAAAGGTTCTCTCATTCAAATGTAGTGTTTGCAACCTCCCAGCGCAGCAGCAAATATCATTTCAGCTAAGGATGAAAAACGAAAATTTACTTGGCCAGGTCACACAGCAGTGAGGTGGTGAAGCCATGCCTTGAATTCACCAGACACTAACTTCATTTTTCATTCTACTAATTAACGTACACAGCTCTGCACTGCCCGACCCCTGCCCCAAAGCTGTATTTTTAGATCGGGTAAACAGCTCATTTGTGTGAACAATCTCTCATCACAGGCTGCCCTGAAGCACAAGACTATTACTCTGAGGAAGTTTTCCTGAAATGTGGAAAGCACTGAGGGAAGGGTTTTGCCTCAAGTTTTTATTTTTTTAATCTTATCATATTATCTTACTATAGATTTGTGGGAATTAGGTGTTGAAGAAAGAAGCAGTGGGAAGAAGGAAGGGCTGATTGGTTGGTTTAAAGATCTGTATTTTTACTTCCATTTTTTTTCTTTCACAACTTAATTGTCCAACCTTGATATTTCTTCTCCCAGTAAAAAATATGATTTTTTATAATTACCTGGCACATGAGAAGTCGTACCATCAGAGCCAGAAGACTGCGAATTTTGGAAGTCAGCTGTGAAGTTCTCTTCACGTCTGGGGGATTCGGGCTCTCTCCTTCACAAGGTGAGTGATTCAGGAACAAATCAGAATGTATCATCTTTGCATCCTACATGTACACAATTCAGATTTGTCACAATAAAGACAAAGAATCTGGATTACTTTTTAGGTAAAATGCTGAATAAAATACTACTCTTAAAAACTCAGAGCAGTGGTTCTCAAACTTTTTGATTCTCAGGATGCCTTCATACTCTTAAAAATTAATGAGGATCCCCAAAACTTTTTGTTTACTAGGTTATAACTATCAATACTTATTGTATTAGAAATTACAATATTTATATTTATCAGTTATATCAATATTTATTGTATTGAAATTACAACTGAGAACATTCAAAACTATTTGTTTACTAATTCAAATAACAATAAATCTATTATGTGTCAATGTAAGTAACAATTTAATACAAAGTTGGCACATTTTCCAAAATGAAAAATTAGTGAAAAGAGTGGCAGTGTTTACACTTTTTGCAAATATTTTTAATGCTAGCTTAATAGATGATAGCTGGATTCTCATATGTGCTTCCCACATTCCATCAGCCCTGAAAAGCAATTACACCACCACATGTCACATAGCTTCTGGAAAACTCCACTGTACACTTGTGAAAGAATGAGAGTGAAAAAGGCATTAATGTCTTCGTACTTATTACCATGAAAATGCTTTTGACCTCAAAGATACTCCCAGAACACACTTTGGGAAAATGGACCTAAAGGTAATGAAAAGCAAAACTAAAAGCAGAGTAAAGAAATTGATTAGTCAAGATAGAACAAGGAACTTCATTGCTTTTTAAAGAAGAAAGCTCAAGAAAAAAATTGTATACTGGATAAACTTCTGCACAGTTACAGTAATTTACTCAGCATTTACTAATTCAAAACTTGCCATGATTTGACTAACAGCTAAACTAAAGGTCATCTTTGTTTAGGTTAGTGGTTCTCAAAGTGTGATCCCTGGACCAGAAGCATCAGTGAGATCCAGAATCTTCTTAGAAATGCACATTCTCAGGCCCCACTGCACACCTACTGAATCAGAAAATCTGGGTGGACCCCAGCAATCTGCATTTTCACAGCTGATGCTGATGAATGCTAAAGTTTGAGACCCACACTGGCTTAGATAGTCCTTCCTTCTTTCTGGAGAAAAGATCACAGAGAGAATTTTTTAGTAAGAGAACAATATTTTTCTGAGTCATTAAAAATAATAGAATTATTTACTTGCAAGCAATACTTATACTGATTACAGATTCATGAAAGAGAGTCCCCTAAGGACATCTTCAAGCAACAGCTCAGCTCAGCCTAAGTTATTACGACAAATATAAAAATAAACATACATTTTTGTAGTTTAGATTAGCCTTCTTTCTAAGTAGTCAGAGTTAATAAGATTGCATACTATAAATACTTTAAGGCAGGCCTACAAAACTGAAATAGAACAGATATGCTCTGGCTTGTGAAGATTATCACTACCAGGCCATGCTTCTAGGCTGTCTGCCAAAAAAGCCATTTGAACTGCAAATACAAAATTACAGCCTTTCCAGACACATTGATATGAGGCTCTCATGTCGTTTTTAATGAATGTTAAGTAGATATATCATGATGATCATTTTGCTATACAAATATCAAATCTTTATGTTGTATACCTGAAACTAATATAATGTTATATGTCAACTACATCTCAATAAAAATGTTTATAACGTTACAAAATTACTATGTGATACAATACAGGTTTGTTTTACCTTGTAAACCAAATATTCAATTGAATTATTTAGTTTGTTGAATAGGTAGATGTGGTATGAAAAGACTGCGACCCCCACTTAGAAAATTCTTTTCTCAAAGGATGCTCCGGATGATTGGTCATAGGAACCCACAAAATTCCCACATTAATTTTCACCACTACCAAAATAATCACAAGAAGCCAGGAATGGCTGTTGTTTAATGTGAGTACCCAAGAACCAAAGAAACTTCTCCAAACCTGTGGTGCATTTTCCTTTCTCTCTTTTTTGTTAATGACTCTCTACCAACAAATTTGTATATGGGCCATGCCCAAACATGCATCAGAAGACTACTAGAAACTCCTGAAATTCTGCATTAGAGATTCTGAATTTGTGATAATACCTTTGCCATATCTGACTCTGTTCCTTCCTCTAAGTTCTCCTTGCGTTGAGCTGTCTCACATTGAGGAACATAATTTTGCTCCTCACTCCTTGCAACCTGCTGCTGAAGTTTTGAGTTTTCATTTTTTACTTTGTTGATCTGCTGCTGGAGTTCTGTATTCTTAGCCTTTTCATTGTCGGATATGAACTGCAAATTTTGAACTTGAGCGACCAATTTCTCAAGTCTAGATTTCAGTTTCTGTCTTTCATCCAGGTTTTCCTTTTCACGTTTCTGAAATTCCTCCTGTAAAGACAGGAACTCTTGTTCTCGGGTCTCTTTTTCCTTTTTCAACAAGTCCAGAGCAGAAGTGGTGGCCTTTTCCAGTTCTCCTTTGAGTTGCTGCAGCCTCTCTACCTCTTCTTCTTTCTTGCTTAAGGCTCTGTCCATCTCCATGCACTGATTTGCAGCTTTATTTTTTTGTTGCATTTCAGTCATGTACCTTTCCTGTAGACTAACATAATTGCCCTTGATCTTCTTAAACTCTAGCTGTAAGGTTTCCTTTTCATTCCTGGATTCCTGAAGATGTTTTTGGGTGTTAACTAAAATCTCATGCAAATTCTGCAATGTCTTCTGTGTATCATTCTTCTCTAGCATTACTCTGTATTTGTCTTCAATTAATTCTTCAACATTCTCCTTTAGCTTATTGATGATGTCCACGAACACGTGCTCTTTAGTTGTCTTCTTCTGCAGTTCTTCAACCTTCTTCTCTAAATACATGTTACGACGCTGTAGGTCTTGGATCAGAGTTTGCTGCTCTTTGTTAGTATGCTTTAATTTTCGTAGGACTTCGTTTAAAGCCATGTCCTCTTCCAGAGGCTGTGAGCTTTCCAAGCTCTGCTCTCTGTCGGGTGTCATGCAGTCCTCCCAAGATGCTCCACCACTCCAAGAAATGCCTGTCGGAGACCAAGTTGAGACAATCTCTGGACTCTCCCTCCCCTCCACTGCGACTTCCTTTTGGTGCCTGACTGACATCTCAGGAATATCCGTAGAATTCTGTATTCCTTTTGAAGAATGTGCAATCTGTAAATTATAGTAAATAAAATAAGTATGAAAGAGTAGAAAGGTCATGAGCTTTGAGGTCTGGCCTTGAATCCAAGATCCCTAGTTTGGTATTCTCTGTTCTAAAATAACAATGACAACATCTACTTCCAATACTGATGTCTAATTAACAAAAATACTTAAGTATTGATTGCTGAATGTATGTACAGCACCTAATAGCACAGCAGAGCACAAACAGTAGGTATATGATAGAGATATATATTACACTTACTTTTACAGAGGAAAAATTAAACTTGGGTACTCTCACCATTTTCTATGACACAAACTTTTCTGAATACATATAACTTTCTTTGACTTCAAGTGAATTAAAACAGATTGGTCCATCACCTTAGTCTGCAAAGTCTTTTTTAAAAGTTTATTTTCTATTGAGGTAACACTGGTTTATAACATTATGTACGTTTCATGTGTACAACATTATATTTCTACTTCTGTATACCCTACAGCATACTCACCACCAAATATTTAGTTTCCATTCATCACCATACAGTTCATCCCCTTTATCCATTTCACTTATTCTGTTCATTTATTTTGAGTTTTTTCCATGTATGAGTGAAATCATATATTTGTCTTTCCCCATCTGACTTACTTCACTTAGCATAACACCCTCAAGATCCACCCATCCATGTTGCTGCACATGGCAAGATTTCATCTTGTTTATATGACAGTAATATTCTATTGTAAACATATAAAACATTCTCTTTATCCATTCATCCATTCACAGGCACTTAGGTTGCTTCCATATCTTGGTTATTGTAAATAATGCTGTGATGAACATAGGGGTGCATATCTCTTTTCAAATTAGTGTTTTCGTATTCTTTGGGTAAATACCCAGAAGTGGACTAGCTGGACCGTATGGTAGTTTTATTCTTTATTTTTGAGGAATCTTCATACTGTTTTCCATAGTGGCTGCACCAATTTACATTCCCACCAACAGTATAGGAGGGTTCCCTTTTCTCCACATCCTCTCCAGCATTTGTTTTTTGAATTTTATTTATTTTTTTGTACAGCAGGTTCTTATTAGTCATCCATTTTATGCACATCAGTGTATACATGTCAATCCCAATCACCCAGTTCATCCCACCACCCCACCCCCACCACTTTCCCCCTTGGTGTCCATATGTTTGCTCTCTACATCTGTGTCTCAATTTCTGCCCTGCAAACCAGTTCACCTGTACTATTTTTCTAGGTTCCACATATGTGCGTTAATATACGATATTTGTTTTTCTCTTTCTGACTTACTTCACTCTGTATGACAGTCTCTAGATCCATCCACATCTCTACAAATGACCCAGTTTCGTTCCTTTTTATGGCTGAGTAATATTCCATTGTATCTATGTACCATATCTTCTTTATCCATTCGTCTGTCGATGGGCATTTAGGTTGCTTCCATGACCTTGCTATTGTAAATAGTGCTGCAATGACCATTGGGGTGCATGTGTCTTTTTGAATTATGGTTTTCTCTGGGTATATGCCCAGTGGTGGGATTGCTGGACCATATCTCTCCAGCATTTATTATTTGTAGACTTTTTGATGATGGCCATTCTGACTGGTGTGAGGTGATAACCTTGTTGTGGTTTTGATTTGCATTTCTCTAACAATTAACAATGTTGAGCATCTTTTCATGTGCCTGTTGGCCACCTGCACATCTTCTTTGGAAAAATGTCTATTCAGCTTCTCTGCCCATTTTTTAATTGGATTTTTTTGTTGTTGAGTTGTATGAGCTCTGTATATATTTTGCATATTAACCCCTTATTGGATATATGATTTGCAAATATCTTCTCCCATTCGTCAGGTTGTCTTTGTATTTTGTGGATAGTTTCCTTCACTGTGCAAAAGCTTTTTAGTTTGATGAGGTCCCATTTGTTTGTTTTTGCTTTTGTTTCCCTTGCCTGAGGACACATATCCAGAAAGATATTGCTAAGGCCAATGTCAAGGAGTATACTGCCTATGATTTGTTCTACAAGTTTTATGGTTTCAGGTTTAACATTCAAGTCTTTAATGCATTTTGAGTTTTGTGTATGGTGTGACATAGTGGTTTCTTTTTTTCTTTTTTTTCTTTTTTTTTGCATGTGGCCATTCAGTTTTCCCAACACCATTTATTTTTATTTTTATTTTTTTGCGGTATGCAGGCCTCTCACTGTTGTGGCCTCTCCCATTGTGGAGCACAGGCTCTGGACACGCAGGCTCAGTGGCCATGGCTCACTGGCCCAGCCACTCTGCGGCATGTGGGATCTTCCCGGACCGGGGCATGAACCCATGTCCCCTGCATTGGCAGGTGGACTCTCAACCACTGCGCCACCAGGGAAGCCCCCAACACCATTTATTGAAGAGACTATTGTTTCTCTATTGTACATTCTTCACTCCTTTGTTATAAATTAATTGTCCATACATGTGTGGGTTTATTTCTGGGCTCTGGATTCTGTTCCATTGATCTATGTAACTATTTTTCTGCCAATATCATGCTGTTTTGATTACTATAGCTTTGTAATATAGTTTGAAATCTGGGAGTGTGATACCTCTACCTTTGTTCTTTTTTCTTAGGATTGCTTTGTTTCTTTGGGGTCTTTTGGGATTCCACATAAATTTTAGAATTGTTTGATCTATTTCTGTATAAATATCCTTGGGATTTAATAGGGACTGAATATTTGATAGGGACTGAATAATAGGCATTGAATATGTAGATTGTTCTAGGTAAATGTTAATTTTTCTACTCTATTAGCATGGAGCATCTTTCCATTTATGTCTTCTTCAGTCTTTTTCAACAATGTCATAGTTTTCAGTGTACAGATCTTTCACCTCCTTGGTTAAATTTATTCCTAGGTAGTTAATCTTTTTGTTGCAATTGTAAATGAGATTTTCTTAATTTCCCTTTCTGCTAGCTGATTGTTAGCATATATAGGTACACCACAGATTTTTGTATGTTGGTTTTGTACCCTGCAACTGTATTCATTTATTATTTGACAGGTTTTTTTGTGAAGTCTTTAGAATTTTCTATCTATAAAATCATGTAATTTGCAAATAGTGAGAGTTTTACTTCTTCCTTTCCAATTTGAATGCTTTTCGTTTCTTTTTCTTGCCTAATTGCTCTGGCTAGGATGTCCAATATTATGTTGAATAAGAGTGGCAAGAGTGTGCATTCTCATCTTGTTCCTGATTTTAGGGGGATAGCTTTCAGGTTTTCAAATTTGAGTATGATGTTAGCTGTGGGTTTATATAGCTTTTATTATATTGAGGTATGTTCCTTCTATAGTAATTTTATTGAGAGTTTTTATCATAAGTGGGGGTTGAATGTTGTTAAATGCTTGTCTGCATCTATTGAGATGATCATACAGTTTTTATCCTCCATTTTGCTAATGTGATGTATCACATTGATTGATTTGCAGATGTTGAACCATCCTTGCATCCCTGGAATAAATCCCACTTGATCATGGTGTATGATTCTTTTCCTGTATTGTTGTATTTGGTTTGCTAATATTTTGTTGAGGATTTTTGCATCTATGTTCATCAAAAATATTGGCTTGCAATTTCTTTTTCTGTGTGCTGTCTTTGTCTGACTTTGTTATCAGAGTAATGTTGGCCTCATAGATTGAGTTAAGAAATGTTCTCTCCTCTTCAAGTTTTTTGAAGAGTTTGAGAAGAATAGGTATTAAATCTTCTTTGAATGTTTAATAGAATATATCAGTGAAGCCACCTGGTCCTGAACTTTTTTGGGGGGGAAGGTTTTGATTACTGTTTCAATCTCTTTACTAGTGATTTGTCTATTCAGATTTTCTAGTTCCTTTTTTAAAAATTTATTTATTTTTATTATTTTTTGGCTGCATTGGGTCTTCGTTGCTGCACACAGGCTTTCTCTAGGGGCGGCGAGCAGGGGCCACTCTTTGCTGCGGTGTGCGGGCCCCTCACTGCAGTGGCTTCTCCTGTTGCAAAGCTTGGGCTCTAGGTGTGCGGGCTTCAGTAGTTGTGGCATGCAGACTCAGCAGTTGTGAATCGCGGGCTCCAGAGTGCAGGCTCAGCACTGTGGCTCATAGCTTAGATGCTCCACAGCATGTGGGACCCTCCCAGACCAGGTATCAAACCCATGTCCCCTGCATTGGCAGGCGGACTCCCAACCACTGTACCACCAGGGAAGTCCTTCTATTTCTTCTTGATTCGTCTTCGAAGGTTGTATGATTCTAAGGATTTGTCCATGTCTCCTAGGTTGCTGATGTATAGCTGTTCTTAGTATTCTCTTATAATCATTTGTATTTCTGTGATATCTGCTGTTAATAGTCTCTTTTGTTTCTGATTTTATTTAGCAGAGTGCTCTCTCTTTTTTTCTTAGTGAGTCTAGCTAAAGGTTTGTCAATTTTGTTTATCTTTTCAAAGAACCAGCTCTTAGTTTCATTGATCTTTTCCATTGTCTTTTTAGTCTATTTCATTTACTTCCACTCTGATCTTTATTATTTTTTTCCTTCTACAGACTTTGGGCTTTGTTTGTTCTTCTTTTTCTTGTTCCTTTACGTGTAAGTTTGGATTGTTTGAGGGCTTTTTTCTTTCTTTCTTTTTTTGGCTGCACCGTGCAGCTTGTGGGATCTTAGTTCCCGAACCAGAGATTGAACCCGAGATCAAACCCATGCCCTCTGCAATGAAAGCATGGAGTCCTAAACACTGGACCGCCAGGGAATTCCCTGAGATTTTTCTTTTGTCTTGAGGTAGGCCTGCATTGCTATAAACTTCTTTTAAGAGCTGCATCCCTATATGTAGTATTTTTATCTTCATTTGTCTTCAGGTAACTTTTTATTTCTCTGTTGATTTCTTCATTGACCCAATAGTTGTTCATAGCATGTTGTTCAGTCATGAACATTATCTGTGATTTTTCCAGCTTTCTTCTCCTAGTTGATTCCTAGTTTTATACCATTGTGCTCGATATGATTTCAATCTTCCATTTATTGAGACTTTCTTTGTACCAACATATGGTGTATCCTTGCTAAAACTTCATGTGCACTTGAGAATGTGTACTTTGTTGCATTTAGACAGCATGTTCTGTACAAATTTATCAAATACCTCTGGTCTAATGTTTCATTTAAGGCTGATGTTCCTTTGTTGACTTTCTGTCTGGATGATCTATCCATTGGTGTAAGTGGGTGTTAAAGTCCCCTACTATTATTGCGTTGCTGTCAATTTCTCCCTTAGGTCCATTAATAATTGCTTTATATATTTTGGTGCTCCTATGTTAGGTGCATACCTATTAATAAATGTTACATCTTCTTCATGAATTGTCCCCTTTATTATTTTTATATGTCCATCTTTGTCTCTTGTTACCTTTTTTGGCTTGGAGTCTATTTTGTCAGATATGAATATAGATACACTTTCTTTTAGCTCCCATTTGCTTGGAGTATCATCTTCCATCCCTTCATTTTGAGCCTGTTTATCTTTAAAGCTGAGGTGAGTCTCCTGGAGGGAGGATATAGTTGGGTCTTGTTTTTCATATATACATTTTTTGTGGGAGGAGGGTCTTGTCTTTTAATCCATCCAAACACTCTATGTCTTTTGATTGGTGAATTAAATCCATTTACTTTTAGGATGATTATTGACAGATGAGGACTTGGTACTGCCATTTTATCTTTTGTTTTCTGATTGCTCTCTATCTCCACTGTTTCTTTTTTGTGTTTTTGTCTATTTTTTTTTTTGGTGGTTTTCTATGATGTTCCTCTTTTTTATGTTTCATGTATTTGCTCTAGATTTATGTTTTGTGGTTACCATGAGGTTTGTATAAAACATCTCATAGATAAGACAGTCTTTTTTCTGCTGATAGCATCTTATCTTCATTTGCCTATACAGGTTCTGTCCTTTTCCTCTTCCCCTCTTGTTTTTGTTGTCTCAAATTATCCTTATTTATGTTGTGAGTCTGTTACCAAATTGAAGTAGGTATCGTTATTTTTTCTGCTTTTTTTCTCCCTTGATATTTCTGCTATATTACAGTGTTAACAATCTATTCTAACATAGAGTTGCAATTTTCTGATTCTATTTATCACCTTACTCGAAATTTTGTGTACTTTTCCTTTTTGTTTTTGGCATAAGAGCTCCTTTCAACATCTCTTGTAAAGCACGTCTAGTGTTGATGAACTCCTTCAGCTTTTGTCTGAGAAACCCTTTATTTCTCCTTCATATGTGAATAATAACTTTGCTGGATAAAGTATTTTTGGCTGACAGTTTTTAATCTTTCAGTATTTTGAGTATGTTATTCCACTCCCTCCTGGCCTATAGAGTTTCAGCTAAAAAATCTGCTGAGAGCCTAGTGGGGGTTCCTTTGTAGGTAACCATCCTTTTTTCCCTAGTTGCCTTTAAAATTCTTTGCCATTGACTCTTTTTTTTTGTATTTTTGATAAAATTTGTATTAGTTTCCCTTAATGTTAACATCTTATATACCATGGCACATTGTTAAAATTAAAACAAAACAACACAAATGCATTGCTATTAACTAAACTCTAGATTTTACCAGTTTTCCCACTAATGTCCTTTTTCTGTTCCAAGATCCAATCCAGGGTATCACATTGTATTTAGTACCTCTTTGTCATTGACTTTTGACAGTTTTAATATAATGTGTCTTAGAGAAGGCCTTTTTGCAATGAGGTGTTTAGATGTTCTCTTGGCTTCATGGATTTGTATGTACAGTTCCTTCCTCAGGCTTGGAAAATTCTCAGCTATTATTATTATTTTTTAAACCTTAATCTTTTTACATCCCTGATATGCTGTTGGTTTCAGTAATCTTTATTTTTATTTTTTTCTGAAAAAATCTTTATTCCAACAGGGCTCTTTATAGCAGTTAATTTTAGAATTAAAATGAGCAAAAATTCAAAGAGTCATGCTCCAATTATAAATCTCTGTGGTCATCACAATTTGGTCATGATTAATATTTTGAAAACTGAAAAATCTTTATTTTATCTCCAAGAAAATTAAGCCAGGTAAAGAAAATTAACTTGAAGTGTTCTTTGAACTTCCTATTCACTTGAAGACATCATCTTATTTTTTTTCCACTTATTTTTGTTTTATTGTGACATATACCTTATATACAGAAGCATGCACAAAACACTGGAGTTTACTTTAAAGAACAGTAATAAAGTAAGTACCTGTGTAGCCGCCATCTTTCTCCCCCCTGTGCCTTTTCCCAAAGGGAAAAGGCCCACGGGTATATATATATATATTTTTTAATTTATTTTTTGACCGCCCTGAACAGCATGTGGGATCTTAGTTCCCTGAGCAGGGATCAAACCCATGCCCCCTGCAGTGGAAGGTCAGAGTCTTAACCACTGAACCATCAGGGTAGTCACTCAGCTATTCTTTCTTTAGGTAAACTCCCTGCTCCCTTCTTCAACACTTCTTCTTCTGGGATAACCCATTACCCTACTGCTGTCCCTCCTGAAAGAGTTGTATAGATCTCATAGAATTTCCTTATTTTTTAAAGACTAACTCTCTTTTTCTACCTGTATCATTTCTAGATTTCTATCCTCAAGCTCGCTAATCCTGTCTTCCATAGGGTCTGCTCTATTTCCAAGGCTTTCTAATGCATTCTTCATCTTGTTTATTAAGTCCTTCAGCTCCAGAATTTGATTCTTTTTTAGAGTTTCAATATTCTGGTAAAATATTCCTTCTGTTAATTAATTTGATTCCTTAGCTCATTGAACTGCCTGATTTTCTCATAGCTCCTTGGGTTTCTTTATGACAGCTATTTTGAATTCTCTATCAGTTAGATCTCAATATGCCATGACTTTAAGTTTGGTTTCTGAAGAATTATCATTTTCTTTTTGCGATACAGTGTTACTGTGGCTCTTCTCTTCCTTGGTGCTTGATGAGTTGCTCCTCTGCCAGTGCATCTGAAGTAGCAAATACCTTTCTTCTTTAGATAAAGTTTTTTTCCCTCTCTTGATTCTAATGATTCAATAGGTTAGCAATTAGAGGTCTTTCTTTTGTTTTCCAGCAGGTGGCATACATAACACAAGTTTTTGGTTTCTCTTACCTGTGCTACCTCTGGTTACATCTGAGAGCTGGCACTTTCCACCCTCCATGGCCTCTGACAGGTGCCCCTGCTATTGCTGCTTGTGCCTCTAGGGTGGTTGGTGCCTTGCTGCTGCTGCTGGGGCACTGGGACGGTGGTGGGCGCTTCTGCCACATCCAAGATCCCCTGAGTCGCAGGCTCTGCCAACACGGGGGGAGGGGAAGACAGTGGGGATCATGGGCACCCTGTCGTGCCTGGTGGTGTCAAGTTCGTGGGTGCTGCCATTGCGGGCTGGATTTGGGGGGGCAGAGTTATGGGTGCTTCTGCAGCTGGAGAGATGAGGTTGTGGGCCCCACTGCCACTGCTGCCTAGTCACCTATGGTTGGCTAGTGCTACTGTGGCCAGGAGGCTTGAGTCACGTGTGCCGCCTCTCCTGCTGCTACTGGGTTCTCTGAGGCCGTGGGCTCAGCCACCATGGCTGGGGGACCAGGATTGCAGGCACCACCTCCACTGTTCCCCCAGTTCTGCCTCCTCTATGCATTCCAGTCCACCCTCCTTCAGATGTACAGCTGCGTGGAATTCTCCAGCACCCTGGTATGTTCAGCAGATGCATGTTTGTTGAGTTGTGGATGTTTTACTAGTTGTAGATTGAAGGGCTCAATCCACCATGATGTGGACGACACGCTCTTGTGAGGCCTCTTTTGAATAAAGACTTTCTTATTCCTCATTAAACCATTACCTCACTATGCTATGACTCCTGTGAACATTAGAAAGTCAGACGAACATACCTCATTATTGACTTTCTGCCTACAATACAGTTTGGGGGGGTTTAAAAAAGGACAGTAAGTTGTAGTAAGAAAACACTGAAATGAACATGACGTAACAACCCAGTAAAAGATCTCTGAAAGGGTGGGCTAAATAACTTTCTAGAATTTAGGGATACTGGAACCTTATATTTAGTGTTTTTTTCATTGTTCTGAGATAAAGACAACTATCCTTACTGAGGCCTACAAGGTCCTGATATTGACCTTGATATCTAATCCATGTTACCTTTCCATCCTCATCAACAACATCCCTCTTCCCCCTCCAACCCAGCAACATTAAGCTTCCTTCAGATCCATGAATGAAGGTACCATGCTCCCTGCAGCCACAGCGTTTTTGCACTTGTTGTTACTTCTGCATGGAATGCTCTCCCACCCACTGTTACCTAACTACTCCCACTCATCCTTCAGAGCTGAGCTCAATTACCACTACACTTCAGGGAAGCCCTACCCAAACTCCCCGACCAGGACAGGAAGACTCCCATCTTACTTTTAGTCATAGCACCTATCATAGTTGCAAGTTTATATGTAATTTTATATAACATTATATACAATTTATATGTAACTTTTATTCACAGCACTTACCACAGTTGAAGGTTTACATTTACTTATGTGATTATTTAAGTCTATCTCCTCTACTAGGGTGTTCTTTTCACGAGGACAAAACCCACATCCTTTTGGTTTGGGTTTTCTTTTTCAGCCATTTTATAACCAACACATAGCACAGGGCCTAAGACATGATAGATGCCTGAAAGTTTTTATTGACTGACTGAATGGCTAAATGCAATGGGAAATAGGAAGGAACAATCTTGAAAAACCCTAATTAAACTGCTTTTTAAAATGTTCTTTTCCAGAACTCAAAACAGGTAAATAAAGTTCTCTTTTAAATGCTCCTTCCAAATAAATGAACCAAAAGCCTGCTTGTACTTGTAAATGATACACAACAGCCATAGCTTTCTCACCAAACTCACAACGATGAGGCACTGGTTATGCTATTCTTGGATTGTTATCTATTTGCCCACACAAATCCTTAAATTTTTTATTTTTTTATTCAGAGCGTACATAGACTTTATACTGTTGGCATCTTCAGTGCTCCTAGGATACTACATACCCAGAATCAACAATTCAAAGACAAATTAATGTTTTCACTTTTGTAGAAAGATAAACATTTTTTGCTTGTCAGTAGAAATCCCACATGATAGAAAAACCATAAACTTTTCTTGTCAAATAATTTAATTAATACCTCGGTACTTCTTCCTCTTCTAACCTTTTCCTTACTGTAAACTCTGAGTTCCAATCAACATGATTCACCAAATATAAAAGCTTAGTATATTCAAGGCATCATGCAGATGCTAGGGTGCATAAAAGGATAAGTAAGACAGAGCCCTGACCCTCAAAGAAATTATCATTTGGTAGAACTAATCCCCAAGTATGTACTTGATTTTATTAGAAAAAATTGTTTCTAAATTGAGTAAGATCTCAGAAGGCATTTTCCCCAGAGAAGCAATGTCTCTCATGCTGATCAGATGATTTAGCACTACTTCCAAAAATCTCAGATTACATACAGTGTTTTTTGTTTGTTTTTTAAAAACACATCCTTTAATACCCTACAGGCTGTACTAACCATTAAAAATCTTACCTCCTCTGTTTTATAATTAACTCTCAGATCAAGCAGGTTAAAGCTATTCTCCTTATAAAGTGCTTGTTCAACATCACTGTGTAAATTTTCCTCACACAAGAAGACTTGAGGTTGACTAGGGTTGAGTGAAGATTCCATGGCAGTACTATTAGCCAGTGACATTTCCATGAATTTCAGCATCTCTCCACTGCAGTGGATTAGAGGTGGCCTTCTAGGAGGTTGTCTGACACACTTAAGAACAAGTTGATCTTTATTTGTGGAAGTGCTAGTTCCCTTTGGATTTTCTTCCTTAAATGAATCTTCCTGTATATTGGTGTCTTCTGCATAATTATACACATGACGTTGGAATTCTGGCTCCTCTGTATAAGATAAGCCTTCTGTCAGATTTTGAAATGTTACCATTTCATTATTAAATGCTTCTGGCTGATGAAATTTGCAAAGGGGTTCAAATTGTCTGAAGGAAGAAATGCTGGTGTCAACTGGCTGAGTTAGTACATTCTGTGAGTAATTTCCAATGTTGACATCTCATTAGAAAGAGAAAGATGAAAATAAGAATTAGCTGACCTGAAATTTATGACTTAACAGTTACATTTACATTTATGAAATCAACTGTTGGAGGCTTTTATGAATTATATATATTTCAACCTTTTTCATTGAATGTATTTGTGCTAGCGGATACAACAAAACTTTTTTACATGGAGGAAAAAGTCATCAAGGGACTGCTACAAAAAAGCTTGTTATATATCATTCTTGTCAAATACCATTGCAACAAATTCCAAGGCATCTTCAAAATTCTTTCATTGTACTGTAATTTTAAAATGTTTCAAAACAATACAAACACACAGCACATAGTATAATAGCAAACACACATAAACTCATTTAATCTCACAACAATCTCATGAGCTAGGTACTGTTATTACCCCTGTTTTACAGATAAGAAAACTGAAACATAAGAGATGTTAAGTCACTTGCCTAAGGTCACAGAGCTGGTAAGCAGTGCATCTGGGATTCCAGAATACTATTTCTAAATGCTATGCTATACTGTTTCTCAATATGACAAATTACCCAGATTTAATACATTTTAAAAAATCAGAAGCAAATAAAGACAAAATGGAAAGAAGTGTTACAAAATTAATAAATGACCCTTCCCTTCTACCTAAATTCCCTCCTTTTCCCCTCCCCCGAGAGAACTACTATACTGAAGCTGGTAAGTATTAATTCTTCCCATCCACATTTTTCTAATTTTACTACTCATTTAAGTACCCTAAATAACACATATCAAGTTCCCAGACTTTCTCATTTTGTGACACCTTAAAGTCTGTAATTTTTTCACAGCACCCCTAGACCAAAAGAAATACTTAACAGTTCCATTTATTAAGTAGTTAAGCTCAAACAACTTAACTATTTTTCCTAACAACTTAGTAGCTGTTTAAAAATACACATAAGCTGAAAGAGAAAAATATTTTATTTCATTCTTAAACAACCAAACTTGCCTGCTAGTTGGGTACACGACTAAGCACAGCACAATGTCTCAAACCTTGGAATTAAGCTGGAATCCAACCCTCACTTCCGACTTCACATTGATTTTCAGGAAGTACTTGCTTTCTATCACAGCAACCTCCAAAAACCCATCTTTGCAAACAAGGCAGTATAGAAAGGATTATAGTATGGTTTTTATACTGAAATAGTGAACTATCTTAAGCTAGTAGCTTGTGGGGTCCAACAGATGTCCAGTATCACTGTTTTCTTCAAATTTCAAAATATCCTGCAGCACCCTGGGCAAATTGTGGGTATATACACCATTATTTTGTTTTAAATTTTTATATAAATAACATATTTTATATATATCCATATAAATGTCTATTTCACTTAAATTTTTGCTTTTCAGACTTAGCCATGTAAATACATGTAGATCTAGTTCATTCTAAAGGATTACACTTTATTCCCTTTCTGTTAGATATTTGTTTCTAATTTTGCTATTAAAAACAGCACTGCAGTAAACATCTTTATACACATTTCCTCGTACACTAATTTAAGAATTTTGGGGGGTTCCCTGGTGGCGCAGTGGTTAAGAATCCGCCTGCCAATGCAGGAGACACAGGTTTGAACCCTGGTCTGGGAAGGTCCCACATGCCGCGGAGCAACTAAGCCCATGTGCCAAAACTACTGAGCCTGAGCTCTACAGCCTGCAAGCCACAACTACTGAGCCCATGTGCCACAACTACTAAGCCCGTGCCTAGAGCCCGTGCTCTGCAACAAGAGAAGCCACCGCAATGAGAAGTGTGCGCACCGCAACGAAGAGTAGCCCCCGCTTGCCACAACTAGAGAAAGCCCGCGCACAGCAACAAAGATATACAAACAAAAAGCTGTTTTCCGTTCCCCTCCTCATATTAAGAAGGCAACAAAGTTCACTACCCTAAATTTTAAAATATCATTTGTGAAGTCATTGGAAAAATATAAAATTAGTCTGAGTATGTTACAAAGTCATGATAACTTTGCATGGTAATAAATACTAATTTGGACAAAAAGAAGTCAGTATGTGTGGCTACCATCCAGTGATTCCCTAAAAGGTTTGGGACCCAGAAGGTGAAGGGATCTCTCAATTAATCAAAAGATATTTACAAAATATTATCGAGACCTATTAGGGTCCACAAAACACTGTATTTCTACTTACCTGATACTTTCTATTCTAATACCTCATTATCAAGTCAAATCCAACACTGAACATCAGTTTTCCCTCCCTTCCCTATGCCACACTTATTCTCTCAGGCACTTGGGTTTGAAAACCAGGAGACATCTTTGGCATCCTTCTACCTCATCACCCATGGGCTACTCAGTTACCAAGTCCTGTCCAATTCTCCTTTAAAAAACGTTCTTCATAACCCATGCTTTCTTTCCCTCCCTACGGCATCATACTGGTCCATATTCTCATGACCTCCTCAGGTCCGTCAGGGGATGGGAGTAGAAAACAGGTCCAAACAGAGTCCAGATTCTTCTGCTTGACTTCCTAGGTCTTCCATAGCCTGAACCCACATTACCTCTCCAGTCCTCCTCTGCTCAAGTCAGATCAGGCTTCCTTCCCTGCAAATAGATCACGCTCCTTACCATCTCAGTAGTCTGCCCTGGTAAGTGCTTCTCCCTCCTAAAACTTTCCTATCTACCCATTCACCCAGTTTTTAAATTCCTACGTCTTTAGTCTAAACTTCCATCTCACAAGTCAGCACCTATTTGTTGACTGTTTTAGTCTTCACCATTCTTTCAAGGGTGTTAGTGTCTGCACTCACATACTATATAGACCTCAGGAGGAGCCCATTTACGGTCTTTCAATATCCCCTACAGCAAACCAACCAGTGTTGTTCAGAGAATATATCGAATAAATCCTGCACTTAAATGATTTATTTCTATTAAAACTTTTCAATCTGCAGCCACTTAACCACTCCCCTGGGGTATTTTATTGAATTACCAAATTAGTAAGTAATTCACCGAGGTTTAACTTTTTCAAACCTGTCATCATTTGCTTAAGGATCAATATAAAAAAAGTCAGGGAGCCAAGCCGGCTGGGCAGGATTGGTGAGAGGCCAGACTTTATGCTTGCCTTTTCCTCTGTCTTCCAAATACATAAATACTGCCTGGGCTGTGGTGAAGGGGGTCTGAAACATCCTTCTTTTGTTTTCCAAATACAAAAAAACCGCCAGGGCCTTATTCCTTCAAAATTTTTTGTTTGCAAACCTAGAACTCCCAATGATAACACTCTTACAACCTTGTTCATACGGCATAATCTACCAATTTCTTTTTTTTTTTTTTAAGTTAGGCTTCCTTTTTTCGTCTTTCATTCTGTCCTGACCCGATTTATGCCAGACTGAAAAACAACAACAACGAAAAACTTGTTCCAATGTTTGGACAGATATTCCAGAGACACTCCTAAGCTGTTTTAGAATGGGTGTTAAAAGAGGTGTCACTGGGGGTACTGGCAAAAATTCTCAAATGTTTTTTTTTTTTGCCTTAAATTTTCAGTCGTATGTCAAATTTTAAACTTCTGAAAAGCAACTGTCTTATTTTCACCTCACAACAACGCAACAAACTTTTCAGGTCGCACAAGTGTGCTCACTTCCAGGGACCATAGTTGCTCGGCTCCACAGTAAGGATTTCGGGCGGCCTCCCTCCGTACTGGGTAACGAAGGAGGGGGAAGAACGCTTTCAACCTTGCCCACGCACGGCTTTTCACACTTCGCAGCGGGGATGCGGCAGCGCTGGAACGTCCCAGTGTGACGTCGGCCCGGCCGCGCCCTCCCCTCGCGGCCGCAACGGCGCCCGCCCGGCTCCCGCGCCCTCTGACCCTCTCGAAGTTTCCATGCGCAGAGCTGGGAGGTTACTCGGTGTGAGACCCCCCACGTCCAGCAGCCTCGGGCTAGCTGACGACTCCTTCCAAGGGAGGACACAAAGCGGGGAGCAGACTCGAAAAGCTCCGGAAGGAACAGTCAGCCCAGCCTCGGCGGGGAACGACGGGAACACGAACTGCCCACACACCTCGGGTCCCTCTCACGTCCTGCGGGACGCGAACTTCCGGCGCTCAGCCCGGCGCGGGGGCGGGGCTTCTGGTGGGAAGACGAATTCCGTTCGGAGTGGGGCTTCCTGTCCGGGTGGCTCGGTTGCTAGGCTTGGAATTCCATCTCCCGCACGTGGCGCGCGCTTTGGGCGCGGGGGCTTCTGAGCGGTTTGCTAGGCGGACGTCACGCGCAGAGGCCGTTGGATCGGCGGATAAAACCGTCCCTGTGCCGTTCCTGCCCCGGCGCAGGGCGAGCGGCTGCTGGTGGCGCTGAGGCTCGGCGCGCTTCCGTCATGGACTACCGGCGGCTGCTGATGAGTCGGGTGGTTCCGGGGCAGTTTGACGACGCCGACTCCTCGGACAGGTAGGCAGCCGTGAGTACACCGACGCTGTGCGCACGGTGCTCGCTCTTCCGCCGCCGCGGTCCCTTTGGGGAGTTGACGCTTGTTTGTGGTTTGGAGGGAGACTGGTAATTCATCACTCGGGGCTCTTTTCACAGCCTTTTGCTGCTTTCTCCATCCCAGCCAGGTCTTCCTGTTCAGGTGCCGGCAGAGTTAATGAAAGCCGCTTGTCTGTCCGGAGAGTCCAGGGTTCCCAGATTGTTAGCATCGCTGAGAGGCAGAGTTGGAGAGAGCGATTGGGTAACAGGTGTTTGAGCTTTAACTACATTTAGCGTTCAAAAAATATTGGAGCACCTATCGTGTGCCTATTTCTGTCTTCGGCGCTAAAGATAGCGATGAACAAGACAAACCAAAGCCCTGCTGCTATTGAGTTCTGCCTTCTACTTGGGAGGGAGGGCACACCATTAGGTACATAGAGATATTTTTTTTAAAAAAACCCAGATGACATATTTACTATGCAAACAATTAAAATCAGTTGATAGACCTAAGTAGTGGCTTTGTTGTAAAGGAAGGGTTAAGTCCAAATCTGGGGACTTACTTGGTGGTCCAGCGGTTAAGACTCCGAGCTCCCAATGCAGGGGACCTGGGTTGGATCCCTGGTCAGGGAACTAGATCCTGCATGCTGCAACTAACGATCCTGCGCGCAGCAACAAAGATCCCTCGTGCAGCAACCGAGACCCGGTGCAGCCAAAATGAGTGAATGAATAAATAAATAGTCCAGATCTAACGGACTCAGGAAGAGCAGCAGGAACAGCAATTCAGGACAGGGGACAGCAGGTGCAGAGGCCCTACGGTGGGATCCCTTTTGGCTGTGAAAGGAAGATCTAGAAGCCATTGTGCCTAGAGCACAGTGCATGTAGTTGAGGAGATTGGTTGGTAATGATACAGAAGTGAGAAGGGGCCAGAGCATGAAGAGCGTTACAAGTGATGGTAAGGTTTTGAGATATTATTCTAGGTCTTATAGAAAGCCACAGGAGGGCTTTTAGCAGGGCAGTGACATCACCTGATGTATGATTTAAAGGAATCATTCTGCTCTGGAGGAGATGGTTTTGGAGGGCAAAGGTGGACACAGTTCAAAAGTACTCAGGTAATTGAGTTCAAAGATGATGGGATCAAGCTAGGGATGTTTTGGAGGGCGAAGGGACAGGGTGTAACGGTAGGTTAGATGTGAAGTGAGAGGCAAAAGGAATTAAGGATAACTCCTACTTGAAAGCAAAATGAAACATAGAGTTCATCTTGGAATTCCAAGAAAATGGTTTTTACTTTATAGTAAGGATTCACTACACATAGATTTTATTAATTTCAGTAAATATAGATTGATCACTTTCTGTGCGTCAGATCTTTTTTTTTAAAGCACATTCTCTGCATTCAAAGACCTTATTCTTTTTTATTATTGTTATTAATTAATTTATTTTTGCAAGGTTGGGTCTTCGTTTCTGTGCGAGGGCTTTCTCTAATTGTGGCAAGTGGGGGCTACTCTTCATCGTGGTGCGTGGGCCTCTCATTATCGTGGCCTCTCTTGCTGGGGAGCACAGGCTCCAGACGCGCAGGCTCAGTACTTGTGGCTCACGGGCCTAGTTGCTCCGCGGCATGTGGGAGCCCCCCAGACCAGGGCTCGAACCCGTGTCCCCTGCATTAGCAGGCAGATTCTCAACCACTGCGCCACCAGGGAAGCCCTGTCAGATCTCTTGTTAGTGGATCGTGATACCTTGGTAAATACTCCCCTGAATGACACAGAACTTGCACTCTACCAGGGGAAGCATATCGAATAATTAGACAAATTATTTGTATTAGATTTAGGTAAGTAGTACAAAGGAGAAGTGGGTAAAGAACAGGGCAGACTTTCCTGAGCAAAGATAGCAGGTCAATACTGGAAGGATACGTAGGATTTAGCCAGAGAAATGAGAAGGGCATCCAGAACTACGTTTTCAGATGAGCGTACAGAAGACCTTAGGAACTAAGTTAAGTGGGCAGAAGAAACACAGCCAGTGTGGCTGGTGAGTAGTTAACGGTCATGAGTGTACACTAGACACTGTGAAGGTAGAAACCGGCGGATTTTGCCCACTCCTGGGACTCTGGAGACATTTTCGTTTGTCATAGCTGGCGGGGCGGGGGGGGGGGTGCGCTGGTGGCGTCTGGAAGGCAGGGACCAGAGATGCTGCTGAACATCCTTGAGGCACAGGACAACCGCCCTCAACAAGGGATTGTCCAGCCGAGGGGGGGAAGCCGTGGTACAAATGAAGGTATAGCTTTATCATGCCGCTCTAGGTTATTGGCAATTGAAGGATCGACTTCTGGATTGTGTTTATGAAATCCTAGTCAACAACAGGGGTTTACTGATTATTTGTTCTCTTCCCACCCATATCCGTGGAGCTTTGGAGCCCTCTAAGCCATGGCTAGTTAATGAGTCAGGATCGATCATCTGAATTTACTTAAACCACTGTCTGCCTGTGTTTAATCTGGTAGGGCATATCATCATGTGTTTTATGTGGTTTCTGTACTCGTTCTCCACCTGAGGGCTCAAAACTGGTAGTACTGCCTCTGGAGTCTGACCTGCAGACATGTTGTGTTTGGTGTGCACAGTGGTTTGTTCAAATTGAATATACCAGGTAAGTGGGAGATTTTACCCAAAAACCCAGAGATCTGGCTTCTCTTGAAAAACTAAGAAGATACAGTAACACTCGTCTGAATTCTCACGTGGCATAAAAAGACCCTGTTAGTTGTGCTCCCTTTACTCTGGGCCAGTTCTCTGGGTTTGTCAGTCTCCGCTTCTCCTCTTTAATTATACCCAGCTTTCTTCTCTCATTTGTGCTGCTTCTCTTCACCGTCCTTCCCTTCATGAGCAAGGGTGATTTGAAGTTCTTTGTGTAACACAAGTCTTGATACGGCTCCTTTTGTTGCAGAATGATAATTGAGTTCAAGGTAAGGCTTGAAATAAGGCTTTCGACTTATTCCCAAGTTTGGTCAGAAAGTTTCCCCCACCCCCTCTTAAAGCAGCTCTGTGAATGGTTTTTCCTGAAGTTCAGGTCAGGTGTACACATCAGAGTTAGTTCATTCAGCAGAGAAGATAATAATATAAATTCTAACTTCATTAAGGCAGGGGTGGATTTAACCACCTTATGTACTTCTTCCGTGGTAGGACCTGGAGAATAAGTGAACAGCTGGAACAGAAACCTGAGAAACAGGAGAACTTGGTGTTACGTTTGAGTTTATTGGGAGATGTTGTAAGGGAACCTTTTAGATTTATTGGTATAGGTGTAGCCTACTATATCATAAATAAATACATATGCAAGTCCAATTAGAGTATGTGTAAACATGCCAAAACATTGTTATTTCCAGTGAAAACATTGACTTGAAGACTGTCAAAGAGGAAGGTGATATTCTGTTTGAAGACCTTCAGAATAACGTGGATGAGAAGATGGGTGAAGGTGAGATGGAAAGGGAGGAAGAGGAGGATTATGACGACGATGATGACTGGGACTACGATGATGGATTTGGAAAACTGGTCAGGTGCTCAGCCTCAGGTGGAGGGAGTAACCTGCAGGTATCTGATGAACCATCCTGTACATCTTTGCATTGTTTGCTTATGTCTTCTTTTTTTTTTTTTTTTGCGGTACACGGGCCTCTCCCTGTTGTGGCCTCTCCCGTTGTGGAGCACAGGCTCCGGACGCGCAGGCTCAGCGGCCATGGCTCACGGGCCCAGCCGCTCCGCGGCACGTGGGATCTTCCCGGACTGGGGCACGAACCCGTGCTCCCTGCATCAGCAGGCGGACTCTCAACCACTGTACCACCAGGGAAGCCTTATGTCTTCTTTTTTAAAAGGCCTTTTTGTGGTTCTAGAATTGAGTAACTGAAAGGTTTTCACCAGGTTATATTGCACCATAGCCCTAGCCTTTACTGGTTTTCATTCTTCATCCTTTCCATATTTCTGATAATGATGTACATTTGTTCTATAATCAGTAAATTTAAAAAGTTATTTAAATTGTCATAAGATAATGAACCTAAAAATCTGCCTGGGAAAAGACACAAAAAGGCAGATTACTACAAATGGTTAGGAAACAGAGAAAAAGTTCAGCTTAATTAGTAATTAAAGAAAAGCAGAGAGTATGTAGAGATTTTTTTCTTTCACTTATGAACTGACAGAGACACAAAATATGTAATTGATGGTCAAATAAATGGGCACAGTTATTTGGAGGATAAATTGGTGCGTGATAAAAGCTTAATAGAGTAAGTGCTTTGACTCAGCAGTTCTTCTAGGAGGGTCCCAAGACTTAGTTACAAGAATGATCCTGGATTGTTGTTTCTGGCAGAGGAATGTTGGAAACGACCTTGATTCGTCGTTTCCAGTGGGACTGGTTCACGCAGCGAGATATTATGTAGCCATAAAGTCTGTTGCCATGGAAAACTGTCTTAATGACATGGAGAAATGTTCCCGATCTGCCATCTTCTACCAAGTGCAGAATGCAGGTTACCAAGCCGCATAGAGCCTGCCCCTCAAACTGCAAGGACTAAGTGTTGGGAGTGTGCAGAACCAGAGGGTCCAGACGGTGCATCTTCCTGGAACATAAAGGTTCCTGGAGCATGAAGATAGGGAGTGGGGGGAAGCAGAACTATTTCTTTGAAAATTAAAACAGCTATATCGTGGCCTAGAATGCATACGTTCTTGAATAACCAAAGAAATTTCACACTTACATGCGGTATTGCTTTGGCAACTCCTTCACTGATTCATTGGTGAGACTGAGCAATTTCAACATAGAGTGGAATTTCTTTTAATAAAGCTAGGGGGAAAAATATATATGCTTAAATGTTAACTGTTAATCTTTGGGCACTGGGCTTATAGGTAATTAAAAATTTACCTGTGGTTTCTACTGTGAACATGTATTATTTTAAGTTATATTTAATAGAAAACAATTTTTAAGTTCCCTGTAAATAAGAAACTACTCAGCCTCCAAGTTCACGCTTAGATACCAGGATTGAATCAGTCCTTGTGACAGGCCCCTTTTTTTTTTTTTGTGGTACACGGGCCTCTCACTGTTGTGGCCTCTCCCGTTGCGGAGCACAGGCTCCGGACGCGCAGGTTCAGCGGCCATGGCTCACAGGCCCAGCCGCTCCGCGGCATGTGGGATCTTCCCGGACCGGGGCACGAACCCGTATCCCCTGCATCGGCAGGCGGACTCTCAACCACTGCGCCACCAGGGAAGCCCAATGACAGGCCCTTTTAATATCTGTTCTCTTATTTACAGGTTCTGGATATTGTCTCCCCTCTCTTCCCTTTTTTTCCCATTACTTCAGTTTGTGCATTGCACCAGTCTAAGTGCTAAGCCTTGTACTTAATCTTTCCCTCTCTTGAGACACTAAGCCCAAAATGAAATTCCTGGAACCAGTTTAACGTTGGTCTTAGCTCTTTATTATACACTTGGGGGTAAATGAACATTCTCACATTTTAAATCTAGAAACCAGTCAAATTAGAAAAATGCGTTTAATTTTAATTTGTTATTTATAATAATGAAAAATATGTTGTAGAGAGGTTAGAAACAAAAGCAAAAATGCAGATTATATAGACTTTATTTTAGCCAGTGACTTTGTCCTATTTCAAATGCCTTTTTTAAAAAAATAATTTTTTTTATTTACTTTATTTATTTTTGGCTGCATTGGGTCTTCGTTGCTACACGCGGTCTTTTCTCTAGTTGCGGCGAGCGGGGGCTACTCTTCGTTGTGGTGTGCGGGCTTATTTCTGTGGCTTCTCATTGCAGAGCACGGGCTCTAGGTGCACGGACTTCAGTGGTTGTGGCTCGTAGGCTCTAGAGCGCAGGCTCAGTAGTTGTGGCGCACAGGCTGAGTTGCTCCGCGGCATGTGGGATCTTCCTGGACCAGGGCTCGAACCCTTGTCTCTCCTGCGTTGGCAGGTGGATTCTTAACCACTGTGCCACCAGGGAAACCCTCAAATGCCTTTTTAAAAAACTTCTTGGGCAAATTTGATTGATCCTTCCCTTCCCTTATGGTACTCCCCTAAGTATTGATACTTTAATAGTTAACTATGGGACTTCCTTGGTGGTGCAGTGGTTAAGAATCCATCTGCCAATGCAGGGGATCTGGGTTTGATCCCTGGTCAGGGAAGATCCCACATGCCCATGCGCCACAACTACTGAGCCTGTGCTCTAGAACCCACAACTACTGAGCTCACGTGCCACAACTACTGAAGCCTGCGTGCCTAGAGCCTGTGCCCCGCAACAAGAGAAGCCACCACAATGAGTCCACGCACTGCAACGAAGAGTAGCCCTGCTCACCGCAACTAGAGAAAGCCGCCATGCAGCAACAAAGACCCAACGCAGCCATAAATTAATTAACTAATTAATACTAAGGGAGAAAACGTTATGAACCTTAGGCTTGTACTTACAATTAGAGCTTTAGTCTGTGGAACTCATTTCTTCCAGGCAAATCGACAGACTCCCAGTTACAATTCAGCCAAAATGTCTACTCCATCAGACAAGGTCTTACGGAAATTTGAGAATAAAATTAATCTAGGTGAGTTTTTAAGATACATTTCCTCACTGGGCTATGAGAAAATTCTTCAAAAACCACAAAGTGTTATAAAATTTTATTAGATTAGGCAATGGATATATTCTGTGTTACTGACTAAATACCAATGCTTAGAGAAAATTAAAAACTTAGTCATTTAAAAACATGGCTTCAAGGAAAGACTAACTTATACATTTTTAGTTGTGTTTTCTCTCCTGTTGTAGAAATACGAAGTTACAGATACCCATTCAAGTTATTGTCTGTTTTGTATTAGATTTTGTAGTAAGATTATCTCGTAGTAGGATGTTGAAAACACTAGGTATAATTACGTTTTGTTTTACTTGAAACTTTTTGTGTGGCGTTAATCATTTAGTGAGAGCTATTGAAAGCAAGGAATCAGAATGTGGATTTGAAGCCACTTGGGAAATGCAGGGTCATCTTTCTCTCGTAGACGCTGACTATTACAGACCTGGTACAGCATCTCTCATATCTCATCTTGCCTATCATAGGCCCGTAATTTGAAATGAAACTGACATTTTTAGAATTAACTTGGAATACAGGCAGTTATATTATCTATGTTAGTCGTACAAAACATTAAAAAATGTCTGAAATTCAATGTACGCAGGTAAAGTAGTTTTGAGAGATTTCTGGATCTAGATTTTTATGGCTCAGAAATGACGGCTGTGGTGATGAAAGTGACAACTCTTGATAGTAAGGAAGCACAGCTTAGCGCTTGCCCTTAAAAACATTAAACACTTTTTTCATTACTACAATAGATACTATGTATAATAAAATATTTAGAAAATGGAGAAGGCGGAAAGTATGCTAGTCAGAAACTTTTGTCTTACATGTTGTTTATGTTGTGGGGTTTTTTTGTTTTTTTTAGAAAAACTAAACGTTACTGATTCTGTCATAAACAAAGTCACGGGAAAGTTTAGACAAAAGGAAGCAGATATGTAAGTAATATTTCAAGTATATAAAATAAATAAATAAATAAAACAAAACCTGGCTGGTAGGAACTAATTCTAGACAAAGTAGTAGCATCTTTGTCATAATTCTTTTGCAAAGGATGTTCCTTTGTGTACCTGAACCAATTCTTTTTTTTTATTTTTTTAAGTTTAAATGAGGGTATCCTATGCCTTTGTAGGTTGAAAATATTAAATGAGTTTTCTTAAGAAATCTGTGCTAAAACTATAATCTTGTGAAATTCACAAATGTGCTCTCAGGAGGGGAACAGTATTTGTACGTTACAGTTTGAACTAGAATGTTAGAGTATAAAAATGTTCCCTTTTTAGAACTAATTAAGAATTGTTCCCTTCCATGGAATATTTTTTAAAACGTAAGGGCAGATTTAAAACTAAATAGTGATACAACAGAGAACGGTTTTCATTTACAACTCTGTTCCCAAAGCCAAATGTTTAAGATCTGGCTAACCTCCTATTGCTCATGGCTGTAAGGCGTTAACAATATATTATAGAAAGTGACACTAAGATCATATAAATGGCAGTGTTAGAACTGAACTTAAAAACCAGTTTTCTTCTAGTTTATTGTTATGCCCAAGGGATACCAGCTTTTTGAGAAACAGCATTTCCTATTTCATTCAAGTGTCTGTTTGAATCTTTGTTAATAGTTTAGGTTAGTCTGTGAATTGAGTCACTTGGTGTGAGCCGAAGCCATCAGAGCCTGCGTTTTAATGCAGTAACTGTCCTGAAATGATAAAAACTTGTGTCTTTGTAGAAAAGGACTCTGAAGAGAAAGCCTTGTATATGACTTTAATTCTATACTAATAGAATCATTAAAGGTCTAAGGACAGTAGTTACAGACTTGATGTTTTCTTTTTTCCGACATGGTTCGCTTTATCCCACTGCTCTACTTATTTAATGCTTCTGAAACATGGATGGCGTTTTTTTTTTCTTACTGCAGATACGCTCCTTTTGCCCTAGGGAACGGAATTGCTTATTAAGGGGAAATGAAGTTTCACAAAGTGATGAAACTATGATGAGGTCGTGAAGCGTGTTATTGAAGGAACTACCTGCTTAGGAATTTCATGGAACGATGTACATTTAGAAACTTTTGGTTTTGGCTTCTCTGAATTTTGAATGTCACTTCTGTTTTTTTGGTTCTGCCTTAGGTATCGCATCAAAGATAAGTCGGACAGAGCAACTGTAGAACAGGTACAGTTGAAATGTGTTGCAAGCTCTTATTTTAAAGTAGCATTTCTTCTGTCTTTGAGTTGTAATTTGCTTTCATCCTTCTTGCTTAATGCTAATGTCACCTAGAACTGCTTCTATGTAAAATTGCTCCTTGTTTGAGATTAGAGAGCTACATTTTGCTTTATTTCTAATAGGACTATTCATAGATAAATTAGAATCATGCCCCCCTTCTGTGGTCCTATGAAGCCACCACGCATGCTTTCATCTTCTGGGGGGAAGCAGAATTGACTATAAGACCAGAAATCTTTTCTTTTGTCTTAAACAAGGTCTGCAGGGATTTTGTGAGCCTTTCCAGGTGGTGAGTCAGGTATCACCCACAAAGCGTGTGTATGTGAGAGAGAGGGGGGTAGACAGATAATGCCTTCACATTTTCAATTAGAATCCCTTACTTGGTTTAGAAGTTACGCTTGTTTTATTCTTTATTCACGAATGGGGAAAAATCAGCCCCTGATTTTCCCACATGTAGAGGGTTGTAATTGGGTATTAGGATTGACCCAGATTTCGGTTGTGAAGAGAGTGATAAAAGAGGTCAGAACGTTGCTTCTGCTGCCTACCACGCTCCCCGACCCGTACATATATGCACAAACACGTTTCGAATAGTAGCCTCTTCGCCCTACAGGTTCTTGGTTTAAGACACAAGCACGCATTCTCTCCACCTCCATCCCAAGGGAGTCACACCCAACCTGAGCTCCAACCCATTTGTGCAAATGAGGAATTCCACCCTCAGTCTGGCAGGAGCAGGTCAGGTCTGGGATCTGTGTCTTTGTTTTCCTCAGATTTAGTTATTTTGTGTATTTTGTGACTGAGAACGAAGTGTGGTCCAACTCAGAGAGATGAGGCAGCTTTCATTTTCAAAGACCCTGAAATCCTTTTTCTCTTGGGAAATTAATTTTGAACAAGAGCGTATATCTTGAGTCTTAAACTGTCTTTTAAAAATCTGTATTTGTAAGTTGACTTGCCTCTCCTGTGTCTCTTCCCCTATTTTGTTTTTAGCTATTTGGGCCTCTCGCCTGGCTCCCCCGCGATCTTGCAGAAGCCCAGGTCTCTGCACAGATTTCCCGCTCACCCAGCTTACCTGCCCTCTGTCTACCGGCGCGCAGAGGAGCAGCGGCAGTTACTGCCTCTTTACGCACTTTCCTTTCATTCTGCTCCAGTTGCCGTGGTTGTAGTTTGCTGTTAGTCCTCCAGTCTTACAAGGTTGTTTTGTTTCTGTTAACCTTAGGTTTCTTGTGCGTCCACAGCCACCTCTTTGAAGGGTAGGCCCTGAACTATAGTTAGTTCGGGCCACTTTCACTGTCCCCTGCCTGGAGCTGGAGGGCTGCCTGCACCCTGGGAATTGCATGTAAATGTGCAGCTGCCTTAGTTTCCTGTGTGAACAGCTTCAGGCTTTAAATTCGTTGCCTTCCATTTGTTAAAGAGAATTTGAGGGTCCTTTGTACTCAAGATTGACTGCTCTGACTTTGAAGGAGAGCCTTTCCCTGATCTACTCATCTCTAGCAGGGGTCTGCGAACTCTTTCTTTAAAGGGCTAAATAATAAATACTTTAGGCATTGTGGACTACAATTTTTTTAATAATATATTTTTTTTTTACTTATTTATTTTTGGCTGCGTTGGGTCTTCGTTGCTGCGCGTGGGCTTTCTCTAGTTGCGGTGCGCAGGGACCACTTTTCATTGCGGGGGCTTCTCTTTGTTGTGGAGCACAGGCTCCAGGCGCCAGGGCTTCAGTAGCTGTGGCACGCGGGCTCAGTAGTTGTGGCTCCCGGGTTTAGATGTGGGATCTTCCCAGACCAGGACTTGAACTGTGTCCCCTGCATTGGTAAGCAGATTCTTAACCACTGTGTCACCAGGGAAGTCCCTTTAATAAATATTTTTAAAATTAAAAACCATTTTCAGCTTTCAGGCTATAGAAAAACAGGCTGTGGCTGATTTGCCTTGTGAACTGTAGGATGCTGGTTGCCGCTTTAAAGCTTCTTAGCCAGTGCAGCCGCCGTGGAGCTTGTGTGGTGCGACTAGCATGACCTGCAATGTGCTGAGATGCACACGCACACCAGGTTTTGAAGGGTTTGTGTAAAAAACAGTGTTAACTCTCTTCCTAATAACTTTTTATATTGATGACATATTGAAATGATAATGTTTCAGATGTATTGAGTTAGATAAAATCTATTCAGATTAATTTAACCTGGTTCCCGACGACTGGAAAAGACAATTTCCTCTGGTTTGATTGTATTTCTGTTAGCTAACATTGGTCTAGAGTCAGTTTCAGCTTCTCTTGGACTTGGTAGCCTTTGATTGCATGACTGAATGAACTTGCTGGCTTCTTGTCTCTGGTTCCTTTGGTCTCACCTCACATTTCATTCACTAAAAACGAGAGTGAACAAAAGCATCGCAATAGTGACTCTTCTTTAGTCGAGCAGGATTGCATAGTGCCTTTGCTCTTCAGTCTCTTGTCTAGCGCTTCAGTGAGAAATATTTGGTACTCTCTGACCTTTGTATTTCTTGCGTTTCTTTTTAGGTGTTGGATCCCAGAACACGAATGATATTGTTCAAGATGCTGATGAGAGGAATCATATTGGAGATCAACGGCTGCATTAGCACAGGGAAAGAGGTGAGCCATTCTTGGGATGCCTGATGCGTCCATGTTAGTTTTCTGATTTCAGATACCAGGTGAAACTAGGGCACTTAGTAAATAAATCGTGCCTTTAAAAAGAAAAGAAAAAACAAAAACCCCATATACAAGCCAGGATCGTTTAATTAGCGCCATTTCTTAGAAACGGCTTTATTACGTGCTATATAAAAGAGATAACTACTAAGGACCTGCTGTACAGCACAGGGAACTCTACTCAATACTCTGTAATGGCCTATATGGGAAAGGAATCTAAAAAAGAGTGGATATATGTATAACTGAATCAATTTGCTGTACAGTAGAAACTAACACAACATTGTAAATCAACTATATTCCAATAAAAATTTTTTTAAATGGCTTTATTAATGTTTATGGCCGGGTAGGAAGTTGTGCATGTAAGGACTTTGGTCCTGCGTCATGGAGTCCATCCAGGTGTGCCCAGCAGTGAGTTCAGATGGTCAGACGGTTACTGCTGGGACAGGGGGTCATGGTCTAGTTTCTGTTAGCCAAGAAATGTCCTTCTCATTGTTTTCTTTATATATGGCATGCTGCTTTTCTATTAGCAACTCATTCTGTGGGAAGCAGTTCTCAGTAAAATTCACTTTATAAATCATGAGATGTAAGAATGTCTTCAGATATTTTCCACGTACTTGAAATACAAAAATGTTTGAAACCACTTCTCACGTGTATGTATGTATGTATGTGTATATTTATTTATTTAATTTGAAGACCTATTTTTTCAATTAATTTATTTTTTATTGAAGTATAGTTGATTTTCAGTGTTGTCCTAGTTTCAGGTGTACAGCAGAGTGATTCAGTTATATATATACACATACACACACATATATTTATATATATTTTTATATTTATACTTTTTCAGTTTCTTTTCCCATATAGGGTATTAAAAATATCGAGTAGAGTTCCCTGTGCTCTACAGTAGGTCCTTGTTGGTTATCTGTTTTATATATAGTAGTGTGTATCTGTTAATCCCAAATTCCTAATTTATCCCCCTCTTCCCCACCTTTCCCCTTTGGTAACCGTAAGTTTGTTTTCTGTGTCTGTCTCACGTGTGTTTAAATTGGCCTTTACTATACATGTAAGTTGGAGGTATACTTACTGTACCTTTTGGTGTGATGTTTTATATTTTAATTCACATATTCAAAAGAGGATGGTGTTCCTTATGCACAGAATTTCAGTTCACTTGACTTTTTTTTTTTTAACCTTTGAGGATAGACTCAAATAGATTGCAAAAGTAAAATACTACGTATAGTTATTTAACACAAACTTAAGTTTCTTTGTTTTTGACTCAATAGGCTAATGTATATCACGCTCGCACAGCAAACGGAGAGAGCAGAGCAATCAAAATTTATAAAACTTCTATTTTGGTGTTCAAAGACCGGGATAAGTATGTCAGTGGGGAATTCAGGTGAGCTCAGGGTTCTTTTTTTTCTTCCCCAGGTGACTTGATTTCTGTATCCTAAAAATAAAAACTAGAATAATGGAATGATTGAAATAGCAAATATCTTTCTCATTCAAGGTTTCGTCATGGCTACTGTAAAGGCAACCCCAGAAAAATGGTGAAAACGTGGGCAGAAAAGGAAATGAGGAACTTAATCAGGTGACTGTCCGGGGTGTGTGTGTCTGTGCTGTGTCTGCATGTCAGCCTCAGAGCTTTCCTCCCAGCAGGTCCTGGTGTGGTTCTGTCCAAAGATAGGGTCTCGCAGAGCTCCGTTAGATCTGCAGAGGTGAGCAGAGGAAACGCATTTCCAAGCGAATAGGAGCTACCTTCTCTCTCCTGTTTTACGAACCCATTACAGGAGAATTGTGCCCCGACTTACATTTATTCTGCAAGGCTGGGTCACGTGAAAAGCCTTGGGAGCCGTGTGAAAAGGTTTAGAATTTATACTGAGGATGATAAAGAGCCGTTACAGGATTTGAAGCAGGGAAGTGACACAATCAGGTGGTGAGAATAACGTGTCATTTTTTTTTATAGGTGTTGGAGTTTTAGGCAATTTTGTTAGGCCCTAAGCTCTTTATCGTAGTTTCCTCTTCTTCAGTCCCATTTTGGACACATTTCTGTATTCTTTGTTTGCATTGGCACCTTTGTATCAAGTAAAGGCAACTGAGATCAAGTTTCCTCAATTGAAGTTTTAAATTGGAAGGTTTTTTTCTCCCTTTCAAATATCTTTTACCTTTTATATATGCTATACATAGGTGCCATACGCTGGATATTGTAGCAGTATTCAGCAAAGGTCACTTGTTTTGGAAGTCCTTCTGAAATCTCCTTATGCTCAGTTTGCGACTGGCTATGAGTTCACTATTTTTATTCATCATTGTTGACACTGATCAACTCAAAAGATAATTGCAGACGTATCTGCTGTATTTCATCGGTTCTGAGGCGCCCGTTTCTTCACAGTTTGACATCTCTGGCATCGAACTATGCCATGGAGGCTATGGGATGTCCTAGTTGAATTGCTGGTGTTTTGCCATCCTTGGTGACGCGTAACGGTGCCGCTTAAAATCACGGGAGGCCTGGGTGCTGTTTCCTCACGGCACTGCTAGTCTTGTGCACTGCAGCTGTTGTAAGTTGTTTTAGATTAGGTGCTTTAGATGACTTGTTTCAGCTTTTCGTTTATCTGTTTTCATATCACAGGCTAAACACAGCAGAGATCCCGTGCCCAGAACCTATCCTGCTGCGAAGTCATGTTCTCGTCATGAGTTTCATTGGCAAAGACGACATGTGAGTGTGTAGCAGGCCTAATAATTACACGCCCAGAACTGTATTTTTAAGTGCTTTGAATTATCCAACATGTGAATATTTCCCATTTAAATAGCTCCTTGCGTCTTGTAATATTTTTAATGAATCTTTCCCACTCTATTAGTGCATAGAGTCACTAATTTGTTCTACTGTTTTTAAGTCCCAAAATGCTTCAGAATAACAAAGCTCACCTTGTTTTTTGGGGAATGTCTCATACAGTCAGCTGGAAAAGCATCTGTTTGTGGACAGCTTTTTATTGATAGAACCGTATCTCTGGAGCGAAGCACATTGTTCAGTGATGATTGGTAGAAGAAAAGAACGGGTAACAATGTTAGGAAGCAGGAAATCTTGTTCTGGGTCCGTTTATCTGAGTTCACTTTATTTTTGTTCAAGGCCAGCGCCGCTCTTGAAAAACGTCCAGTTATCAGAATCCAAGGCTCGGGAGTTGTATGTGCAGGTGATCGAGTACATGAGGAGAATGTACCAGGACGCCAGGCTCGTGCACGCGGATCTCAGTGAATTCAACATGCTGTGAGTGTGTGGCCCACGCGCACCTCCCAGCAGTCACCTCGTGTCCTTTGGGGAAATGAACTAAATCCCCGTCCAAGGAGTCCTGCTAAATTCCCCAGTTGTAGAGTTGGCTTCCACAGGGTCACAGGATAGGATGTGTTCCCTGCCTTTGGTGGCCTTAGTCACAGAATTGACCACTCTGATCGTTAGCAGAGCTAAAGGACTTGGGAAATTTTCTCAGTTTTCATCTCTTGTTAGTCAAAGTGGCTCTTCTTACCCACCTCATTCATTTTATTAGTTATTTCCATTGCTACTAAAGTAGAAATGTTTAAACGAGAGTGTGGGCGAGCCGTGGTGCGCCCTAGCCCCGCGTGCCCGGCCCTCATGCCAGCCTGGAGGCAGCGTGCAGCTCACCCCCGGCGCACCTGGCCCGCAGGTACCAGGGCGGAGGCGTGTGCATCATTGACGTTTCTCAGTCCGTGGAGCATGACCACCCGCACGCCTTGGAGTTCTTGAGGAAGGACTGCGCCAACGTCAACGGTGAGGACACTGGGATTGTCTCCCAACTTGTTTGCGCCGGTGCTTTTCACTCTGGTAAACCGTTGATAGAGAATCTTGGCACTAAATCGTTTGCTGCAGTGATACTGACACCAGTGTGGGTCATGGGGTATTTTTATCTCTTTGTTTTTCTATGAAGGGGTTGGATTAACAACCTCTTCCCTCGCAAAGCTCTCACGAATGTCTTCCCGTGACAGGTTTCTTTCTGAAGCACGGGGTCGCCGTGATGACTGTGCGAGAGCTCTTTGAATTCGTCACGGATCCATCAGTTACACACGAGAACGTGGACGCGTATCTGGCAAAGGTGAGGTGGGGCCAGGATGGGAGGAACAGACAAAAGCGGTAGTGATTGCACTTCTGAGGGACTCAGGGCTATTAGGCATGACTTTTATTCATCATGACAGCTTCCAGAGACTGTCTCCTGATTTCACAGATGGGGAATCAAGCTGTAGTAAAAAGCCGATGGTAAAGCCAGGTTTCTTGACTTTAACCATCAGCAAGATACACAGGCTGTCAACTTTGTGAATGTATAGTAAGAAACCTGTTAGCTTTGGGTCATTAATTCCTTTCCCTTGTTTCTTAGAGGCCTTTTTGCATCACAGAACTTTTAAAATTGTGGTAAAATATACACAGCGTAAAATTTACCATTTTAACCATTTTTAAGTGTGTGGTTCAGTGGCATTAAGTACACTGTTGTGTGTCCATTACCACCATCCATCCATGGAACTTTTTGCATCTTGTAAAACAAATTCTGTCCCCGTTAAACACTGACTCGCAGTCCCTCCCCTTCCCAAGCCCCTTCTGCTTTATGTGTACGACACCTACTCTAGGTACCTCGTATAAGTGGAATCATACGGTATTTGTCTTTTTTTGGCTGACTTATTTCACTGAGCGTAATGCCCTGAAGGTTCATCCGTGGTGTAGCATGACGCTGCATTTCCTTCCTTTTGAAGGTTGAATAATCTTCCATTGTGTGTATAGACCACATTTTGTTTATCTGTTCATCCCTTGATGTATACTTGGGTTGCGTCCACATTTTGGCTGTTGTGAATAACGCTGCTGTGAACATGGGTGTGCAAATACCTCTTCAAGACCCTGCTTTCAGTTCTTTTGGGTGTATACCTGCAAGGGGGATTGCTGGGTAATATGGTCGTTCTACTTTTAGTTTTTGAGGAACCGCCACACCGTTTTCCCTAGTGGCTGCACCATTTTACACTGTCACCAGCAGGCTGCCTGGGTTCCAGTTTCTCCACGTTCTTACATCCTCACCAACACTCGTTATTTTCTGGTTTTATTTTTTGTTTTGTTTTTTGAGTAGCTGATGGGTGGGAGGTGGGGTCTTGCAATTTTGATTGACATTTTCCTAATGATTAGTGATGTTGAGCATCTTTTCATGTGCTTGTTGGCCATTTGTATGTCTTTGGAGAAATGTCTATTCAGGTCTGCCCATTTTTTAATTAGATTGTTTTGTTGTTGAATTATAGAAGTTCTTTATATATTTAGGAGATTATTAACCCCTTGTCTGATATATGATTTGCAGATGTTTTTTGCCGTTCCATGGGCTGCCTTTTCACTCTGTTGACCACACCCTTGGATGCACAGAGGTTTTTAGTTTTGATGTCCAGCTTATCTGTTTTTGCTTTTGTTGCCTCTCAATCGTAGAATACTGAACACATGGCCCCTGAACAGGTGTTCAGGTTCTTCCCACCTTTTCACACTCTCCCCTTTCCCTGGAACGCCCTCCCATTTCTACCTTTGCTCGTCTTGCTCTGCCTAGGGAACTTCAAAGCTCAATTCAGAAAGCTCTCGAGGAGAAATCAGGCAGAGCTCATTGTTTCCATAGGTATATTTTCTATATTATCTAACTCTGTAACGGACGTAGTCACACTGTATCCTTCTTATCACATGAAGTTCTTTTTAATTTTGTCACCCTGCTAGGCTGTGAACTCCTAAGGGACAAGATTTTACTCTGTATCACTGGTAGCTACTCAGTACCTGGCACAGAGGAAATAATCACGTTAATTGAATAAGTAAATATCACATCACTTTTATTCTTAAACTCTTTTTTTTAAACATAACTTTCTTTTTATATAATTTTTAAAAATTTATTTATTATTTATTTACTATTTTATTTTTGACTGTGTTGGGTCTTCGTTTCTGTGCGAGGGCTTTCTCTAGTTGCGGCAAGCGAGGGCCACTCTTCATCGCGATGCGCAGGCCTCTCACCACCGCGGCCTCGAGCATAGGCTCCAGACGCGCAGGCTCAGTAGTTGTGGCTCACAGGCCTAGTTGCTCCACGGCATGTGGGATCTTCCCAGACCAGGGCTCGAACCCGTGTCCCCTGCATTGGCAGGCAGATTCTCAACCACTGCGCCACCAGGGAAGCCCCCTTCTTAAACTCTTTAGCACTAATTTTAATGTGTGAACTTAAAAAACTCTAGTACCACTGTTGTTTGCTTTCCTCTGTGTATTCTAAATAGGTTAGAGAACAAATCTTAAGTTTTACAAGCCAAAAGAATCTATAGAATCTTTGTCACCTTCTTAGTGTCAGTCATCGTTTGCTCAAAGAGCTTTCTTTGGGGCTCTGTCGTGCGGCGGCGTTAGAGCCGTGGACTCAAGGTGAGCGGACCCTCCCGCTCCTCTGTGATCCCCTTCGTGGACAGCTCAAGAATTGAGGAAGGGTTCTTTCTTTTGGTGTCAGTTTTCCTTTAATAAATATTTTTGTTAATCGTTTAAAAATTAGTCAAAACAGTATTACTCTTGAGGAAGAGTCTAGGGATGCCCTGAGGCTAGACGAGTTTGATTTATACTGTTAACCTCTGGGTTCGATGACAGCCTTTTTGGTGAGTTCTACCATGGAGAGCTAACCTGTACCACTGGAGGATACGCAGGGTGAAGGGCTGTACCCAGAGAGGCTAGAACAGCTTTCCACTAAAATTGGGGAATGGATGTGGGTTGAATGTAAAGGAAAGTGATTTTTGTTTTCTTTCCAAGGCCATGGAAATAGCATCTCAAAGGACCAAGGAGGAAAGGTCCAGCCAAGATCATGTGGATGAAGAGGTAAGATGTATCATCTGTTTACTGACTTAGGAAACACTTGTGTCTTGAGGTCTTTTTTTTTATATTGCTGGGGCATGATCTTAATTTTAATAGATAAGCAGTTTTTTTAAATGATGATATTTCATTGAGACATAACACGTTACACGATTCAGCTGCACGAGCTTGTGTAACTTACATCCCATTACATCCTTCCACTCAGTGACCTGTTAGCCCCTCGTCCTGCGTGGAGAACATTTTTACAGAACCCCTTGGAGGACGTGATTCAAGAAGGAAGAGCCTGTTTTAGTTTGCTAATGTGAATTTTTTTTTTTTTTTTTTTCCCGGTACGCGGGCCTCTCACTGCTGTGGCCTCTCCCGCTGTGGAGCACAGGCTCCGGACGCGCAGGCTCAGCGGCCATGGCCCACGGGCCCAGCCGCTCCGCGGCATGTGGGATCTTCCCTGACCGGGGCACGAACCCGCGTCCCCTGCATCGGCAGGCGGACTCTCAACCACTGCGCCACCAGGGAAGCCCGCTAATGGGAATTTTGAAGTGATTTAAATGTTGCTTTCAGTAACACTGTAGATTTTAAAGACTCGTGTTTGGTAAAAAGGAAGACTTTTTTAAAATCTTGGGAGTCAGTATATTTTTTTGTGAAGGTGATCCATAGTAGGCTTTTACAAAATAACAATAATTCTCACCGCTGTCGTGTGTGGTGTGATGGGTGAGTATAAGATACCCCATACACGTCAGCTGTGGCGCAGGGTAGACGATGCTCGCATGAAAGAGCCCCTTCCTCTGTTAGGCATAGCCAGGGGGCGCTTGCTCACGGCAGCTCCTTTCTCTCCCATCAGAAAGGCTCCATGGAATACAGACGAGGGGAGAGAAGGGTTATTCTAAGGGTTACCGTATATCAGAGCTGAGGGTGACGATGGTGATGAGTTCCTCTGGGACCTGATGGGGTGAGGACGCTGAGTGCGCAGGAGAAGCACGTGAATGAGTCTCCATTGTACTTTCCCTCTGCGTCCGTTAGGTGTTTAAGCGAGCTTACATCCCTAGAACCTTGAATGAAGTGAAGAACTATGAGAGGGATGTGGATATAATGATGAAACTGAAGGAAGAGGACATGGCCATGAACGCCCAGCAGGACAACGTGAGTCGCTGGTTTGTCTTCAGCAAGTCAGCTCGCCGCGGAAGCTGCCGGCCCAGACCCGCCGTCTTGAGTGTCGGCCTCTACGCCTGTGCGACGGCTCACTCCCTTCACATTAGCAAACCCTCTGCGCACACTGCTTGTAAAGGGGATCAATCCCCTGGTCTTTGTGAAAGGAAAGGACACACTTGAATGAGTCCAACAGACTATAATTGCAGGAAAAGGAAGATTTGTATAGAAGTCTAGGCTATAAATGGTTATTATACTAGCTCCACTAACATATGTGTTTCAGAGTCTGGAAAATTTTTTTCTGCTTAAGGGCCAGATAGTAAATATTTAAGGCTTCGCAGGCCAAGAAGCGAGACTGAGGCTATTATGTGGGTTGTTATATAACAAGAGAGAAAAAACGTCCCCCAAAGTTTTGATGAAATTAAAAATACTTTAATAATAATTGAAAACACACAACTTTTCATGATACAGGTCTACTAATGAGAGAAGAATAGAGTTATTTGGGGGAGAGGAGAAAACATTACATTTAGCTGAGATTCAGAGTTAGGGCTTTCTATCATCAAATTGATTGCAACTGTTTATCCTTAAAAACCACCAGGCCGCAGGTCAGATTTGGCCTGTGGGCCAGAGTCTGCTGACGCCTGCTGTGCCTGTGGGTGAGAACCACACCCATGCTACATACTCTCTGTGTCCCATGAGATAAATGTTAGGCACCTTTTTATAATCACAAGGTATCATTTAGACCACAGTGTTCTTTCTTAGTATTGCAGTGTACTTCCATGTCCAGTTTTATGTTGATTCTTGTTTTTTTCTTTTTGGTTTCAAGATTCTATACCAAACTGTCACGGGACTGAAGAAGGATTTGTCAGGAGTTCAGAAGGTATGCAGAACATGTGTTACTGTTCATTTACTTGAAAACTCTTTCAAAGGATATAAAATTTCATGTCAGGTGTTATTGAATTAACAGTGGCGTAATGTTACTAGTACAGATGCTTTCAAAGTCCATGGGCATTTTCAGCAATGCCCTTTTTATGTTCATTCTTCTTAACCATGAAACTGAAATGTGGAAATGCGTGGTTTATTCTTCATTCTGCCCCTGAATTGCTCTGTTATTGTAGCTGAGGCATCGATTCTTTTTGTATCCTGTTCTTCATTTGTGAAGTTATTAACGAATAACCATGTGCTTGTTGATGTTTCTACAACCAACTTAAAGCAACAGTGAGATCTGGTCTCATCCCAGCACACAGGCTGTTGAAGGGCTAGTCATGCTGTCTCACAGTACAGATTCCTGTAGTGTTTTTTTCTTAAACTCACTTTGTTTTGTCTTACATTTTCAAACGGCAGGAATTGATTCTTATTTAAGCAATAATAAAGGTAGTTCGTACTTCTTTTAATATTCTTTTTTTTAAAAAAAATAGTCGATTGATTGATTGATTTGGCCGCGTCAGGTCTTAGTTGCAGCATGTGGGGTCTTTTGTTGTGGCGTGGGCTCCAGGGAGTGTGGGCTCTGTAGTCTGCAGCATGTGGGCTCTCTAGTTGAGGCACGTGAACTCAGCAGTTGTGGCGCGCGGGCTTAGTTGCTCCACGGCATGTGTGATCTTAGTTCCCCGACCAGGGATTGAACCCACGTCCCCTGCATTGGAAGGCGGATTCTTAATCACTGGGCCACCAGGGAAGTCCCACTTCTTTTAATATTCTTAATGAAAGGCTTGAATATGAAGGATCACGGTTTACATTCTGAAAATTGAGTGTGTTTTTTCTGTGGGAAGAATTGGACTGGGAGAATTCTGGGTTTTATGCAGCAGGTGTGATGGGGTAGGTGTGCTTTGAATTCTAGAGCAGGAAGATTGTGCTATAACTGGCTGGAAAGCCTTTCTGTACAATCGCCTTTTAAAGATCTGTTTTTTTCATTATGAAAAGAAAACCTCGTGGTTTTAAAAATGCTTCCTCCTGCTTTAAAAACTGCTAAATTTGGACTTCTCCGGTGGCGCAGTGGTTAAGAATCCGCCTGCCAATTCAGGGGACATGGGTTCGAGCCCTGGTCCGCGAAGATCCCACATGCCACGGAGCAACTAAGCCCGTGCACCACAACTACTGAGCCTGCGCTCTAGAGCCCGCGAGCCACAACTACTGAGCCCACACGCCACAACTACTGAAGCCTCTGCGCCTAGAGCCTGTGCTGTACAACAAGAGAAGCCACCGCAATAAGAAGTCCGTGCACCGCGACAAAGACCCAACGTGGCCAAAAATTTAATTAATTAATTATTTAAAAAATTGCTAAATTTCAGGGGAAAAATGAATGTTTCTCTTGTTTAAATATTGTGTTCCCTCTTGATTGGATTAACAAGTGTTAAATGAAATTTAATTGGTAGGAAATCCACTGTGAAGTTATCCAAGTAACTTCACTTTTCACTTCTATGTGTATTTTCGCCTCTTTCCAAATCCCGGCTCGACCCTCCTGATTTCCTGCAGGAAGTAGAGCGGTCCTGTTGTTGATCTAGGTCACCCAGTGAAGCCCCAGTCCCTGTGTTTGGGTACGTCCTTGAGCCGTCCGGGAACAGCTCCTTGAGGCGTCCTCCCTGACGTTGATTCCATTGTTTTGATGTTTCAATACAGGATGTTATTTTTCAAAGTCTGTCTGTAAGGCTGAAATCTGATTTTTGGCCTTAACACATTTAATACCAATAGATAACTGACTGGTTTAGAATAACATGGTCCTCTGATATTTTCAAGGTCCCTGCACTCCTAGAAAATCAAATTAAGGAAAGTCAAGTTAAGGAAAAGACGTGTTCTGATTCAGAAGATGCCAGAAGCTCTCAGTGTTCTGACACAGACTCTGAAGACCAGGGAGACAACGCCTGCTCCAGAAAGCCCACCGCTGACCTTGAAGTTGATAAAAAGGTTAGCCACAAACTTAGATTCCCTTGTTTGTCGGTACGACAGCACAGCCCCTCAAGGCTCTCTGCTCAGATATCTGGATCATAGTTGCTGAACACATTGGTCAGTAAGTCCCTCCACCTGACGTTTTAGTTCCCAAGCATGAACTTTGCTTTTGGTGGTAACATCAGCTAGAGATTGGGCTTCTACTAAGAGCTCCTTGGGCACTGCCTAGAGAGAGGGCACACTAGTTTCAGTGCATTGATGAAAAGTGATTGTCATGCACTTGAAGAACAAATGATGCTGGAGTTGCCCCATGGTGAAATACCAAAAAACCATTTCAGGGGCGTTACAGCCCAGCTCCCTATTTCCAGAATCTCTGTTTCTTCCACTCCTGGCCGTGGACATAAGAGATGCTACTGATGAAACAATCCGTGATGGCTAACTGTTACTCTTTAGTCTTAGCCTGATCCTTTAAACCTTATATAGAGTGAGGGTTCCAAGACTTCTGAGAGACATACCCAACTCCCTAGCACACGTTCTCTTTGGCTATCTTCAAATTTCTATTAAGAAATCTTAAAGATAATTTTCATCCCAAATTCTACCACGAAACCATTATCATTTTCAATTTTTTTTCTGTGATGCTCACTTTTTATCTTTTTACATGTATTTTAAAATTTAGTTCTGGGGCTTCCCTGGTGGCACAGTGGTTAAGAATCCGCCTGCGCCAATGCAGGGGACACGGGTTCGAGCCCTGGTCCGCGAAGATCCCATATGCTGCAGAGCAGCTAAGCCCGTGCGCCACAACTACTGAGCCTGTGCTCTAGAGTCCACGTGCCACAGCTCCTGGAGCCCACGCACCTAGAGCCCGTGCTCTGCAACAAGAGAAGCCACTGCAGTGAGAAGCCCGCACACCGCAATGAAGAGTAGCCCCCGCTCACCACAACTGGAGAAAGCCCGCACGCAGCAACAAAGACCCAACACAGCCAAAAATAAATAAATTAATTAATTAATTTGTTAAAAAAATTTAGTTGTAATAACATGAATACTCAGAATGAATTAAATTTGCAAATATTTTTACTTTTTGTTTTTGTTTTTACAGGAAAGAAAAAAGATGGTCAAGGAAGCCCAGAGAGAGAAAAGAAAAAACAAAGTTCCTAAACATGTGAAAAAAAGAAAGGAGAAGACAGCCAAGACGAAAAGGGGCAAATAGAACCAGAACTGTATGATATACAGTGATTTCCCATCACCTGCTCTCTGAGCTGCATCTGGAGGATGGGTTATTGATTTTAACTGAATGGTTATTACTGCAGTGTCCTCGTGGACGGATTCACGTGTTTTCATGTAATTATGTAAAAAGCTCTAAGCTCTAGTGTCTAGGTCTAGTCCCTAGCTCTTTATGGTATTGATAGAGGACTGTTGAAGCTACTATTTTAATGAAGAACTTTATACAATTTTACTTTTGTATATATTTTCTCCTGCAGTTTGGTTTTTGAAGCATCGTAACTGTTTAAATGTATTGAGCAGTTACGTAAAGGCACTTTGGACAAACTTGGGCAAATTGTTTTTGCTTTGTTTGTAACGTGCCAAAGACCCATCTGAAATCATTTGATTATAAGGCCACGGTTTCTATAAAAGGGGGTTTCACTGATTTAGAGAATTCAGTTGTTGATATAATCGTTCATCACAACTTTGTTCTATGTGTATTGATGATTATTTACAATAAGTTACTCTTCATCTTTCATATTCTTTTTTGAGCTAGGACCTCCTAGTTTATAAGCTATTTCACATTCAACTATGAGGTCTGTTCATTCATTCATCAAATATTTGAGTATTTTAGGTGCGAGGGATACAGCAGTAAATCAAAAGCAATTTCCATAGATAAACCTAGTTTCCCTTAAACCGAAGCTTGCACCTGCTTGTTTGAGAGTCAGTGGGTTATTGAGGGAGGGGCGGGCCTACTGGATAAAGCAGACAAAAGTTACTACCTTCAGCTGGTTTGCGTTTTAATAGGAAGACGAGGCATTAAACAAAATAAGTAAAAAATAGTCTATCAGCAGGTAATATATTCCGGGGGAGGGGAAGAAATAATGTAGAGAAGAGAATGCCTGGGGCGGTGGGAGAGTGCAGGTTTAAAACAGGCCACGCTGAGAGGCCATATTTGGGCAAATACTTGAAGGATGTGAGTCATGTGCATATCGGGAGAGAAGAGCATTCCAGGCAAAGCAAACAGCAAGTGCAAAGGCCCCGAGGCGGAAGTGTGTCTGAAATGTTCCAGAAACAGGGAGCTAGAGCATCATAACCATCATAACCATGGGGGGGAAGTAGCAGCTTCGATCAGGTGGTGGTATGTGCCTGGAAGGTTTTGAGCAGAGGAATGGTGTAATCTGACTTCTGTTTTGAAAGGGTCGCGATCCCTGTGGCTTCCAGGGAAAATGGACTAGGAGATGGGTGGGGATGGGCAGGTGGCTGGGTATGTACTGTGGTACCCACGCGACAGGTGACGGAGGCTCGGTCCAGGATGGTAGCAGTAGACATGGAGAGAAGCGGTTGGATTCTAGGTAAAGCAGGCATGGTGAACTGGATGTGCTGTGAGAAATGCCGATTTTAGTCCTTGACTCAAAGGCAATTTCCATAGATAAACCTAATTTCCCTTAAACTGAAGCTTGCACCTGCTTGTTTGAGAATCTGTGGGTTATTGAAGGGGTGGCAGGGTCAATTGAGCTTTTAAAGTTTTAAGTCAAATTTATTACGTTCATAATAGCCTCTCTTCCTGACTTGAAACAAGTTCAAAATATGAAGTATAATTTCAGTGAAACACAATTGTATGTCCTGTAAAATATTCTACAGTTAACCACAACCAAAGAGAAAACGAAAAAGGAGGCTGAGCAATCGAGTACACCCTGGGGGATTCATCTTCAGGACCCCCCGGTTCTCTCATGGGTTGGGTCTTACCTCCAGCCAGGCGTGTTTGAATCAGGTGGTCGGGCTCCGCAGTGCCATCTTTGGTGAATCGAATGCAATCACTAGGCTTGGATTCAGTTTCTCTGGGCAAAAGTGGTGTCGGTAGGACGGACACTCATTACCTGCTGCCGGGAGGAAGTGGCTTGTGACGTGCCGGGATTTGGGACTAGGGGAGATTCTGATTTGAGGAGCCTTTTTCTGGCAGCTTGCTTATGTGGCTGTTTCCCCGTCTGGATTCTGGGCTGTAGCTGTGGCTGAGTGGGAACCACTGGTAGCATTCTTGCAAACTGGTCTGAAACCGTTTCCCTTGTTTGTTTCTTGCCAGGAGGTCTGGAGGAAGGAGCCTCTTTGTAGGCAAACTTAACAGGGCTACTTTCTGGCTTTAACTGCAATAGAATTTTGAGCACTTGACAGGTTTTAGTGTCCCTGGATTATTGGTTGTGCAGTGACTTTCCATTTGGAGAGATGAGCTTTGGGGTCTCTTGATCCAAAGGCTGGGACATCATTTTGTCGGTTGTTGATGTATCTGGTTTTCTGTCCTATTTCGTTGATTTTCTAATCCCTTCAAAAATGCAGGTGTTTCTGAAAGTTTACTGTGAGGAATCTGGTTGATTTCGTTGAAGCACAAAATCACAGCTATTTCCTCTGCGGCTCTACTTATTCTTCCTTTGATGAAGCAGTTTAGGAACAGAACTTTCCCTGGCCCAGGAGCTCCAGCATTTGAGCCTGGCCTTGGAGTGAAGAGGTGGGCACAGTGGCAGCTGGCTGCCTAGGTCTGATCAAATGCGAATCCACGTTTGGGGCTGACATCACTTTTTCTTTAGCTTTCTCTACTCCTTGATGAAGATGGACTCAATCGGTTGAAGAACTTTGTAGTTTGGTACTAAGACTTGTTGGAGAAGAGCTCTCCTTTTCATGGGTTTCTGCTGAATTCTGTGCAAGCAGCTTGTTTCTTGGTTGCAGGCCTATCCTGTTTTGTGGCTATGATGTCATTCACCTTTTGGCTCAAAATGAAGAGATGAAGATGTTCTTCTAGAAGCTGGTAAAAATTCACTTGAAGGACATCTCAAATGCCATGGGCTCTGAATGTTGACATTTCTAAAAATCCTTTTGGTTTTCAAGAGCTTGACAGATTTTCTAATTCTTAGTTGTTTATACACATATAAGTAAAGACCAGGAACATTCATTCAGAGCTTGACTTTGACTTCTGGGGTTTACTTTTTGATGATGAAAGGGTCGCATGAATCAGCAGGTATGGTCTGCTGGTATGGTCAAGGTATGTATGGTCTCCTGTGAAGATTTCCTGTGACCACATCAAATGGCTAAGATTTTCAACCTTTGATGATCATAAAACAAGAGCTCTCCATGTTCTGTCTCTTGAATTGGATTAGGTTATTACATTCCTAATCCATTTTGGTTGGAGTTCTGTTTTGTTTTGTTTGTTTGTTTTGCAGTACACGGGCCTCTCACTGTTGCGGCCTCTCCCGTTGCGGAGCACAGGCTCCGGACGCGCAGGCTCAGCAGCCGTGGCTCACGGGCCCAGCCGCTCTGCGGCATGTGGGATCCTCCCGGACCGGGGCACGAACCCACGCCCCCTGCATCGGCAGGCGGACTCTCAACCACTGCGCCACCAGGGAAGCCCTTGGTTGGGGTTTTTAACTTCCATATCCTTTGGGTTTGTGTTACCTTGGACATCAGGGCTTTTATTAGTGCTCCAGGGGAAATTATAGTGTTGTGTCTGAAATCATTTAAGCTAGTTTCCGAAGGAAAAGGTATCTTTCTTGGGTCTGTGTTCTCCAGAGATCTTAGTCACGGTTGGTGGTGCTGTGGGAACCTCTGGGCTTGAACTTAGAGAATGAAGACTTGAACTCGCGGAATTTTTGCTTTTTGGCTTTCCTTCATTTTCTTTGTCACTCCACATCCTGCTTTGACTGCTGGCAGGCTGCGGTCGTGAGGAGGTGGCCCTCGTACCGCCTGGAATAGCCACACACCCACAAAATCCTTTCTCTCTCCTTTTTTCCCAGAATGGCAAGGGCATCATCCGTGTGTGAGCACAGCTATTTCTAGCTCTCTGAGAGCTTTCTACCCCTCTTATCAACGCACCTTAATAATTTTAAGGCCGAGCAACTTAATCATCTCGGGGTGAAATTTTAACCTTTACACATTTTCTGCATAGCTGCCTTGGAGTCCTAAGCTTGTCAGTGAAAAAGTGGTGGGTCCTTGGGGTCCCAGCGCAGCAGCTGGAGAGGCGGGCAGGCAGAGGATGGGCTGTTTAAAGTACGCATGCGCGTTGCCCTTGAAGGTAGCATCTGCGCTACAGCCGTGGGCGTGAGTGGCTGCATAGGGGAGCATCAGAGGCTTAGGTCAAGGAACTGAGGCCAGGGTTTTGGAAGGACCATCTGTGTTAGGACAGGGCCTAGTTTTAGAGTGTCAGTGAGTGACATGCCTGAATCTTCAGTGGGCTGGGAGAGAGGTGACGCGGACGCCTGTAATGTAGTGGGGAGGTGAGTGGTGTCGGACGACGTCAGTGCCCTCCGGAGAGCCAGGGTTTAAATGCGGCAAGGAGAGGGGAACCCTCAGAGAAGACGTTGAGGATGCGAGGCTTCTTGCTGGTGTCTGACCCCACGTGGGTTCCAGACGGCACTGGGGGGAGTGTTTCAGGATGGAGAAGAGTAGGAAAAGCCCCGTTGTGGGGTTGGATGCTTCTGGGTCTGAGGACCTGACCCCGTTAAGTAGGCAGGTGCCACAAGCACGTGGAGATAAAGAGTAGTGCCTGCCTCGTGGAGTTACTGTGAAGGACACAGGAGAGCTACGGGGAGCTTGGCAAGGGCTGGATCAGGCTGGTGAACCTGGACTCCGTCATTCAAGATGGAACAGTCCGACCCCTCGGTGTTCCTGCAGTGATGTGAAAAGAGGTTCACAGAACCTAGAAAGTATCTTGCCTCCCCCCAGAAACGTTGAACCTCAACCCATGTGGCCGCCAGCTGTAATCAGCAGTTTACAAAGTATACAGCTCACAGGAACAGGATAAATGATGCTGGGAGAATATAGTCAACCGAATTCAGAATAAGGGGCAAAAAAAAGAAGAGGGAGAGCCATGGTAAAGAGATCTAAGAGACATATTTCCCAATGCTGCGATTTCACTTGGACCCTGATTAGATCAAACCCACTGTAAAAAGATGCACTGTTTGGGGCTTTCTTTTTAGACAGATAGGGAAAACTAAAAATGGAGGAGGTGTTAGATGGTAGTAAGGGATTGTTCATTTTACTGGATGTGATAGCGGTGTTGTATTTAAAAGTGGTTCTCCCAGAGTATGGACTGAAGCCTTTATGGGTGAGATGGGTAGAAAGCCTGCGACTGTTTCAAAATTCTCCATCCTTGACCGACTCCTAAAGGAAAGTGGTGGATGAAGCAGAACGAGCAGGAGGTCAGTAGCTGCTAAAGCAGAGGAATGGCTGTGTAGGGATTTATTATACTGCTCTCTCTGTAACAATTTCTGTAAGAAAAGAAGGTGTTTTTTTTTTTTTTACTGAGTCAAAGTAAATATATTAAGTACTTAAAACAGGGCTTGTCACATAGTAGTTCTGTATTACACAAGTATCTATATTTTTATTTTACTCGTTATTCTTTTAAACTTTTTTTTTTTTTTTTTTTGCGGTACGCGGGCCTCTCACTCCTGCGGCCTCTCCCGTTGCGGGGCACAGGCTCCGGACGCGCAGGCTCAGCGGCCATGGCTCACGGGCCCAGCCGCTCCGCGGCACGTGGGATCCTCCCGGACCGGGGCACGAACCCACGCCCCCTGCATCGGCAGGCGGACTCTCAACCACTGCGCCACCAGGGAAGCCCATTATTCTTAAGTAACTTTTTTTGCCTAGGCATCAAGGTTTAATCATCTGGGCCAAAGAAGTAGGTCTAGGTAGAACTGTGATGGCTTCTGGTACTGGCCCAGCTCGGCAATGTCACTTGAAATGTCACTTGAATGTGAAGGCAGTTTGAGAACTTGTATATTGAACAAATGCTGACAGAAGTTTTAGTGCTGCCAAGCCTGACCCTTGTTTTAACATATGTCACCTTCTCAGTGACCTGTCCTAACCACTCTGTCTGGATTTGCAGTCTGCCCCCTTAACTAAGGCCCCTACACACCTTATTACCTTTGCTTTGCATAGTTTTTCTAAAGCTCCTCTAACTAACTTACAGGTAGACCTCGTTTTATTGCGCTTCACAGGTAATTGCGGTTTTTACAAATTGAAGGTCTGTGGCAACCCTCTGTTGATCACGTCTGTCTGGGCCATTTTTCCAACAGCCTTTGCTCACTTTATGACTCTGTGTTACATATTTTGATAGTTCTCAAAATCTCTGAAACCCTCCACCAGCAAAAAGATTACATCTCGCTGACAACTCAGATGATGGTTAACTTCTTTTAGCAATAAAGGATTGTTTAATCACTTTTTTTAGACACAATGCTATTGCACACTTATAGACTACAGTCTAGTGTAAACATCACTTTTTTATGCACTGGGAAACAAAAAATCCATGTGACTTGCTTTATTGCGCTACTCGCTTTATTTGGTGGTCTGTAGCCAAGCCCACGGTATGTCCCAGCTCTGCCTGTACTTACATGCTGAGTTTTCTCATACGTATTGTGTGTCTTCCCTCACCTCCCAACCTCTTCCTAGAATGTAAGCTCCACAGGGGCAGGGATTTTTATCTTTGTTCAGTCTTGTATCCCAGCACCTAGAATTGTGTCTAAAATACCGTAAATGCTCAATAAATATTTAAGGGAATAATACGTTGTGTTTCTTAAAGGTGGAGCTGTGACATCAATTGGATACACACACCACCACCACCCCATGATGATAAAAATGAAGACTAGGGGTTGATGTGCATTGACTTGTGCCCTCTAGCCCTCCCTTCAGTGACCAGGGGCGCCCACTGTAAGGTGACCAATCTACGCCTGGGGGCTACAGCGCTGCCTCTGCACAGCCTTCTGTCCTCAGACCCTCGGCATCAGCGCAGCTCTCCAGCCAGTGGAACGGGTGCATTTTAAACTGGATTGTTGTCTTGACTTTGACCGCGTGAGACCATTTGACTGTCATCCGAAGTGCTTGGGCAACAGTGCATTGACTGATGAGTTCTTCAATCCCAAATCACCATAACGTAGGAGAATGGGAGACCTGATAGGAGCCTAGCCTTATAGTCACGCATTTTCCCAACTCTTCCCAAATACGGACTGAAAGTTCTGAAAACAAGTTGATCTTAAGAGATGGTTCTGGTGGTGGTCTGTGAGAACTGTTCCAGATACAGATTTTTTTTTTTTTTTTTTTTTTTTTTTTTTGCGGTACGCGGGCCTCTCACTGTTGTGGCCTCTCCCGTTGCGGAGCACAGGCTCCGGACGCGCAGGCTCAGCGGCCATGGCTCACGGGCCCAGCCGCTCCACGGCATGTGGGATCTTCCTGGACCGGGGCACGAACCCGTGTCCCCTGCATCGGCAGGCGGACTCTCAACCACTGCGCCACCAGGGAAGCCCCAACAGATGTATTTTTGATGTATTTGTGGGGGGAGGTGGGCTCCACTTCCTACTCCACGATCTTGACCTCCTCCTCAAGGGATGGTTCTGAGTTTGAACTAGGCCTCTGCTTCCTTGAGAAGCTGACCAACTCCCACAGTGAAGCACAATCAACAGGGCATAAAACAGGACCCCAGCCCCAGGGGTGGGCAGGATTGTCAGTAGGTGCTTGGTCTGGCCCAACGTGGTTTTTCAGTAAATGATACCAATATTGGCGGTGATGTTGGGAGCCTCCCTCCTGCTGCCGGGCACATGAGCGTGGTCAAGGCTAGCCGGGGCAAGCTGCAGGAATGGATAAGGCACCTGCCGTTGGGAGAGGATTTCTCGTCTGTGGATTGCGGGAATTGGACCAGGTAGACATCAAATTTCTCCTTTACAATTCTATTATTTTAAAACGCGTAGCATGGACTTCCCTGGTGGCTCAGTGATTAAGAATCCGCCTGCCAATGCAGGAGACATGGGTTCGAGCCCTGGTCCAGGAGGATCCCACATGCCGCAGAGCAACTAAGCCTGTGTGCCCAACTGCTGAGCCTGTGCTCTGGAGCCCACGAGCCACAACTACTGAGCCTGTATACCACAACTACTGAAGCCCGCGTGCCTGGAGCCCATGCTCCGCAATGGGAGAAGCCACTGCAATGAGAAGCCCGCGCACCGCAACAAAAAGTAGCCCCCGTTCACCACAACTAGAGAAAAGCCCACGCGCAGCAACGAAGACTCAATGCAGCCAAAAATAAGTATAAAAAATAAACCGTGTAGCACAGATGACTCTTATTGAAAGGAGTTGCCAATAGGTATTTTTGGGACTTCCCTGGCCATCCAGTGGTTGGGACTCAGCGCTTTCTCTGCCAGGGCCCGGGTTTAATCCCTGGTCGGGGAGCTAACAGCCCGTAAGCTGCGAGGCATGGCATGAAAAAACAAAAAAAAAACTTTCAGAGAGAAGGAAAGGGGTCTCAGATGAAGGCTTGAAGAGGAATACAGGATGAAAAATAAAGAAAGCACGTGTGAGGGCAAATAAATAACAGTCATTGATTGTTAAAAAAAAAAAGAAAAATTGTGTTTTACCGGAGTCCTGGGTATTGCTAAACAAAGTGCTGTGGTTTTATCAGGATGCCCAAAGGCCTCAAATTTCGTGCTCAAAGAAGTTTTTCTCATGGATTCTGCACATCGTGTGTTATCTATTTCTGATTATGATTTCTGGCTTTATATAAAATTAATAAAGCAACTGACAGAGTGAAAAAAAAAGTAGCATATCAATGATTTAGAAAAGGCCCTTCAGAGGCCAAAGGACCAGGTTAGAATTACATCTCTTAAAACAGTTTGTTTATTAAAATACAATAAGTGGGTTTAAGGTGCCAGTTATATCCCACAGGCCAGGTTTGCTTTTTACCTGTATCATAGTCTCATAAGGCAATTTTATTTTCTTTACCATGTGCCATTTGAATTTAACGATGGGAATTCTGTTCCTTGTCCTGCAATAATTTTTGCTCCTCTGGAGGGAGATATTTGCCTAAGTTCTTATCATTAATGTCCTGCGAGCTGCATCGGCAGGCGGACTCTCAACCACTGCGCCATCAGGGAAGCCCTCCTTTTTATTTATAACTTATACCCTGTCTATGAAGAACTGTTAAATGGTCTTCAGTAAACAGCATATTCAATACTACCGATAAAGGGAACAAAGCCGTTTGGAGGAAGGGAGAAGTGAATACAGCAACAACCTATAGGCTGATATACTTGTTGCCTGGCTGAATTTCCTCATGTGTTGGGCTTGGAAACGTCATTTGACATAAGCCCTTGTCTCATCTCCTTAACGAGGGTGATTGCTAAGGCCTAAGCACTGAACTTGCAAGTCAGACTGCCTGACTTCAAATGCCACCTGGTTGGCATTTGAAGTCAGCCTAGTTTCAAATTTCACCTCCACTATTTGCTAGTTGGACAAACTTGGGCAAATCAAACTTTCTGAACTCGCTCCTTCATCTGAAATGAGCATGGTACTCAATTAATATTGGTTTCCCCTAAGAATTCGAGGAAATGCTAAGGCAAGTTCCCTCGCTGTGTCGCTTTCTTGCTCCGTTTCCCTCTTCCAGAAGGAATACGTTTTATTTTACCAACAGGGTAACTGGGAACTTAAAAACGGAGAATTCCAGAGTGAGGGGTCTAAGTCCATGGACAGCCCTTGGAGAAGTGAGGAGAAAATGACCTTCACCACCAACAGGTTGCTTCTGGAATAGGGTTTTAGGAGCAGATGAGGGGTGGGAATTCCCTGGTGCTCCAGTGGTTAGGACTCCGCCCTTCACTGCAGGGGGAACGGGTTCCATCCCTGGTCAGCCAGAGGGCGGGGGATGCGGGAGGGGAATCTAGTTATAAGCAAACTAGTGGAAAAGGAGCAGATGAGGACCAAATGTACGTGGTGAATTTCTGTGGAAGGAACCTCGACGAGGCGGAGGGCAGGGGACTGCCGGAGGGGTGAGGTGGGAAGCGCAGAGATGGGTAGAAAGGGGAGGGTGGAGGAGTCCGAAAGCCAAACTCCCAGCCTGGGCAGTTTCACTTGTGCCAGCCCCGCCCTAGCTTAAAAGGGTGGGCGGAGTCGGCCTCATCACCACTCCCTGTTTTGGGGCCTGGGATCTCTGCGTGATGCTTGGAGGCTCAGGTGGCGCTGGTTGGACACCCACCCTAGCACCTGAGCAGGAGAGGCCGGCCTTCCCAGCTAGGTGAAGGGGTGCGTGCTCACCCCAGGGGCAGGGCTGGGGCTGCGGCTGTGAGATCAGCTGAGCGCTGGACTCCCCGCCCCCCGGGACCCGAGTGTCTCTGGGCAGGCCCGCCATGTTGTAATTAGGATTCTGCAGGAGAGCCGTGGGTTGATTTGGGGGATGGTCGTCTTTCTGGTTTTGCTTTTTGGCTGCTTCTTGTTTGGTTTGGTTGGTTTTAGGTTCATGGCAGCCTATGGAGCATCTAGTTACCCGGCTCAGTGGAAAGTGGAAAGCCGGTGGCCCTTGCTTTCACCGGGAAGCCCACTCTGGTTAGGATGTCTCTGTCCCCTCCTGCAGGAGCTTCGCTGCTTCTTCCCCAGTTTATGAACGAGTCTGCCTTGTTTGCTGCTTTTAGCCTGTGCTCGCCAGGGAAGAAAGTGGCCAGAAAAGCAGTGAGCAGTCTCGGCCATTAGCTGGATTCACTCTCCCAGCATCTCTCTGAAATACCTTTGACCTTGGGGCATGGTTCTGTGGCCCTGGGATGGCCCAGAACGGGCTGAAATCCTCCTGCCTCTGGAGTCTGGGCTCAGGGAACAGAGAGCAGGTTCTCTGGGGACAGTTCTCCAGGATGAGGCAGTTTCTCAAGGTGTCACGGAGATGGAAATCTAGCTCTCTGACTGGAATGGGCTTGTTAGGAGTCCAGGAAAAAAAGAAAAAAATCCTTCAAGGATCTTAACAATGGGAAAACATTTTTGTAACAAAGGAAGGGCAAGCCCCTACAAGAAGGCAAGTAACAGAAAAGATCTCCGAATGGTTGTATTTGGGGTTTGAAATTTCAGCTGCTTCTATCTTCAAGCCCAGGGGAGGCCCCACCCAGCCTCAGTGGGCTGTCCTAGTCCAAACACCTTATGCTGGGCACGTTGCCAGCCAGTATCAGCATCCCAGCATGCAGAGGAGTCTGTTTTCCAGACCGTGAGGATCGAGGGGGAGAAGAATCCGAGTAGACACATCAGGGGTGCTTTGGATACAGCTGTTGGAGGCCGGGCGTGGGTGAGGCTGCCTGAGGCCGCTGGAGCTGGATGCTGGGTGCTGGCCGGAGCTGCGTCACATTGAGGCAGCGTGAGCACCGCCTGCACGTGATGGAAACCCATGTGTCCCCAGAAAATAGAGGACAGTGAAGAAGGGCACCCAGTGCCTGTGCACAGGGGTGGTGCAGGATCCATCTGGCCTTTTAGGAATGTGCGAGGCCAGTGTCTGTGGACGTTCCCAGGAGCAGAACCTGCAGACAGAGTCCAGCCCGACATAGCTGGGGTTGCCCGCTAGGTGGATGGAGGTGGTTGAAGATCAGGCAGTCTGGGATTTGGTTGTCTGTCCTCTCCGGCTGCTCTTAGTGGTGGTGGTCCCCTTCTTCAGACCAGCTCCTTGAAGCAGGCAAGAAAGATGAGGAAGATCAGGCCGTGGGAAGAGCTTTGAGGCACCTCCTGGCCGAGGCCCACTTTGTCATCCCCAGCTCCAGGCGGGGCTGTCGTAGACTCTATACCCTAGATGTAGAAACAGGATCCACTTTCCCATGGCCCGTAAGGATCTTTCCTGGAGGGGTTTTATTTTTATTTTATTTTACTTTTTGCGGTACGCGGGCCTCTCCCTGCTGTGGCCTCTCCCGTTGCAGAGCACAGGCTCCGGACGCGCAGGCCCAGCGACCATGGCTCATGGGCCCAGCCGCTCCGCAGCATGTGGGATCCTCCCGGACCGGGGCACGAACCCGCGTTCCCTGCATCGGCAGGCGGACTCTCAACCACTGCGCCACCAGGGAAGCCCTCTTGGAGGGGTTTTAGATGCTCTCTGCCACACACAATTCCAAGAAGACCAGAGGAAGGAGGAAAGTCCTAGATGTGATGGTCAGCCCTGCTCTGGTTCTGAGGACGACAGTCCAGCTGCGGCAGTTTGACCGTCCCTCCCACGTGAGTGTCTGGGCTGCTCTGGGGCTCCTTCCCAGCCTCCGCAGGCCACGCAGCTGCTCAGAGGCCTCTGAGGCATCCGTGAGTCTGTTCTGGGTTGTGTGGTGTTGGGTTTTTGAAGTAGGAAATGTAAACAGCTGAATGAAACACCATCCAGGGCCCTCCTTGCTCTGGTTTATGACCTTTCAAGCTCCATTCTTGGGGAGGCCTTGACCACACAGAGTCCAGTCTGAGGTCCTAACAGAGGGCAGTAAATTTTTACAATAAACAGAGATCTGCATACCTTGGATTCTCTGACATCCATGCCCCCATCGAACGAATCTCCCTGCAAGTAAATAGAAAGTCAGTGAAAATCAACACTAACCATATAGTTCATTCTCTCTCTCCCTCTTTTTTTTTTTCTGAATTGAATATTATTCTAAACCTACTGATGATATGCTATTGAGAGAATACAAGATCTATACTATAGCTACTGCCCTTAATGTTACTGCTTTCTTATGGAATAAAAAAACACACACACGCTGGCTGCCGGCGTCGGGAAGCCTTGCGCAGCGGGGGAGCTTTGATTGCTTCATCCCTCAGTGTGTGAACGTTCAAGCCATCCTCTGTCCTCAGTACAGTCTCCTGACCCCTAACTGTGCCTGGTGTCCCCCGGTCCAGAGAGCCTCTCCTTCACCTTCCCCTGGCAATAGATCTCCCCGCTGTTGCCATGGGGGAGGAGCAGTCGTGGAGTCGGGGAGGGGATCCGTGGCTCTAACTGCTTCTTAAACAGCTTTCATCCTCGACCTCCCGAGGAAGGAAGTCACACCTCCTTTACTGCTGGCTCCTGGGACCCCTGGTGCTGCCATTCCCCGCATCTTTTAAGGATTCTGGGCTGTAAGTCAAGCTGTTCTCAGCTTCCCCCGTTGGTTACTCAGTCTTTTCAGGTCGGCAAAGTCACTTCCACTGTCCATCTGTTTTCCAGCTTCCAGGATTTTATTTTGTCTCCTCTCTCATTCTCCCTGGCCATGGGCCGGTTTTGTTTCTTTGGTTTTTAGCACTTCAGGAGGAATGAAATGAGTTGTGTGTGCTCATCATGTATCTTTACCCTGAACTGCATCTCAGATTCTAACAGAACTGTTTGCTTAATGAAGGATATACAAACAGCAGAGATGGCCTGGAGATCTTTTATTTCATTGGTGTGAGCCCCTACGAGAAAAGGAAGTAAAAATATTACATTTCGATGAATGCGTAATTCTTTTATCTCTATTTTACCTTAAGAATCTTTTCAAAGCAGGCCAAGGAAGGTCAAGGAGAGGTAGTACTAATTCATCGTGGACAGATTTCAGGTCTCTTTCTCTCTCTCTTTTTAATTGATAAAACTTTAAAGATCATACATATTTCCACTTATGACAATGGAAAAAAAGGATCACAAGAGGACAGGGTTACTTGGTGGGCAAAGGACCAGCAGAATTTTATCACTCACATTGCTTAGAATTGGCAGCACATGGTGGTAATAAAAAGCAGAGGGAGTTTTAATTGGCTTATTATTGTCGTTAAAATCCTTGCAGGCAAACCCATCCCTTATTGTCTGTACCCTCGATAATGTCTCCCTCTCCTAGGACAACCACTGCTTGGAGGTTCTGGCTGAGGATCCTGGGAAAAGAGACTTGTAGTGATGATGTGGAGATTTGAGACTTCAGGCAGAAAATGGCAAGTTTCTGGGCTTTCAGAAATTTTAAAACTTCAGGAACTAAAAATTGTTGGCGGTTCTTCATCTTATTTCATCTCTATAAAATTCTGAACGTGGAAAGAATGTGTTTCCTTGTATTCTTCTTCAATTAGTCATGCATTTAATACATATTTATTGAGAACCAGTTGTGTGCCAGCCCTGTGCTGGGACTTGAGGGATGCAAAGCTACTTAAGACTTGTCTCAGGGAGTTAGTCTGGAGTCCAGCTGGAGAGAGAGACGTCTTCTTAAAAAATGCACCAGAGGTACCACGTGAAACGTGATATAGTAGGGGTTTTCCCAACTACACAGTCCATAGGAGGCCCAGAGAAGGATGGTATTGATTTTGCCTGGGGGCACAGGAAGCCTTCGGCTGGAGAGGGTGTCCAGATAGCAGAATAGCTCGGACAGAGAAAGGGCGTCCCGGTGAGAAATGAAATCATTAAGGATGCTGAAGAGTAGGGTGAGTTTTGGTGTCAAGGTGCTTCAGAAGAATTTAAATTGATTTCAAAATCGGGTCCATGGCAGGGCTACCCTCTTACCACTCATTGGAGATCCTGACTTGGCCTTTCTTGGGTCCTCTGAGTCTCCATTTTAAAAAAAGCTCTCAGGTCTATTAACCAGGTTTAGAAACCACTGCCTTAGGCAGTGCAGTCCCACTGAAGGCATGTTAAATAGAAAGAGAACATAACAGATTGGCATTTTAGAAATGCCAATCCCTTTGGCCACAATGTGGAAGTTGGACCGGGCAAGAGACTGGAGACAGAAAAGCCACTTTGGAGGCTAACGAGAAAGTGGGCCTTTCGGAGGCAGTGGTACTCGGGATGGAGAGGATTCGACTTGACAGCCCATGAAGATGCAGCCGTAGGGATGGGAGGAGAGCAACTCACTGACTCCCAGGTTTCCAGCACTGATGGTGCCAGGGGAGACAGCGGCACAAGCCACCAAGATGGAGAATCAGGACATGATCAGGTTTGGGGAGACGGAACAAGATACTTTGGGGGAATAATGAGTTTGCAAGTGTGTAAGTCAATGTGGCGATGTGGGAGTTGCCACTTGGGGGAGGGGCAAAGAGGAGGGTTTGACATGATAGGAATAAGTGAGTTGCCCAACAGAGCGTGAGGGGTAGACGCGGGAAGAGAACATTGCTTTCAACATTGAAGGCAGGCAGGACAGTGCATGTGGGGTGGAAGAAGGTGGAGGACACAGGAAACGTGGCAAGCAGGAGCAACCAGAGGGACGGGAGGAAGATGAAGGGTTAAGTGTCCCCCAAACAGATGAGGACAGCCTGGAAGAAGAAGGGTGTGTTCATCCAAGCCCCGCTCTCCCCCAAGGCCCCCTGGGAGCGGGTGGCCACGTGCCCAGAGGGGAAGGGAGGAGAGCAGAGCTGGGCATCTCCCTCAATTATTTTTAATCTCCTTGCAGATTCTGTCAGGACTCAGCAGCATTTTCTCCCAGAGACAAAAGCTGGCAGATGCTTGGGGTCTGGGTGGAGCTCCCTCAGCCTTTTGCTGAGTGAGAAGCTCCTGCAAAGCTTTGGTGTCCTGGCTTTGAAGGAACTGGGCTTTCCAGCCTCTGGGAAGAGGCCAGCTCTGAGCTGTGCATTGCCGTATACATTTCTTCTGATTTTGGCAGGATACGCCCAGGGCTCAGTAATCATTCTAGACACTGCAAAAAAGAGAAATGACATTTAAAGGGAAAAAAATACATTTTCCCCCCCACATCCTATGCTCTCTGCTCTTTGTGCTTTCAGTTAAATGGGCCTTCATGGTTATTAAGGAAGGGTAATCAAGGCCCCCTATTATGAGATAAAATATATTTTATTTTTTAAGCTTTTTTTTCAGCCACCAAGATTTAGTGGGGGGGTTTCTTAATCATATTTATTTATTTATTTATTGAAGTACAGTTGCTGTACAATATTATATAAGTTACAGGTGTAGGATATAGTGATTCATGATTTTTTTAATGCTTCACAGTTTTAAGGATTTATAGTTATTAGAAACTATTGGCTATAGTCCCCATGTGGTACAGTATATCCTTGTAGCTTATTTTATACCTCATAGTTTGTACCTCTTGCACCCCTACCCCTATCTTGCCCCTCCCCCCTTCCTTCTCCCCACTTGTAATCACTAGTTTGTGTTCTATATCTGTGAGTCTGCTAAAGATTTAGTATTTCTGATCTGAAGATTTCAGGCCTCATGAGGGACACAAATGAATTAATCTGTTCAGCACGCCCCGTAAAGTAGGGAAGAGCAATCCTCTCCGTTCTGTGGAGCTATTTTTTTGGACAGATGATTTTGGATAGATAATCAGGTGCTAGGAGTACGTTCACTCGCTTATTCGTTCAGCAGATAGTTATTGGCTGCCTACCCTGTACAAAAGCGTGTATATGAAATTCTGCCCTGCCCACAGGGACGCAGCCAGCCGGGGAGACGAGATGCGCCACGCGCACAAAGTTTAAAAACGCTGCCGAGACGAGGCTTAGGCCGTTGTTCTCAAAACGAAAGGCAGAAGGTAGGAGCTTCTGTTGTTAGGTCTGTCTGGCCTGAGGAGGCTGGTGGAGAAGACGGCCTGGGAGCGAGATACAGCAGAGTGGCCTCTGCTGTGTGCTAGCCCTCGGCCTCCTCTGCTCTGGAATGGGTGTAACTCTGTCTCCCTAACAGCTGTTGAAAGCACGAAGTTAAGTGTGCCTGACATTCTTCCCTGTCCCCCCCGCAAACCCCTGCTCGCACTGCGTTTGCAACAGCCTGCATCCTTGCCTGCCGCCCTCACTGGCTGCGTCCCCGTGAAGTCCCGCCGTGGCACATCGTGGGGACTTTGTAAATATTTGTTGAATGAGGAAATAAAGGGCATTGTGGACAGAGAGTAGAGTGTGGTCTGAGCAGAGGCTGGAAAGCGCTTGGGGTGCTCAGAGCAGAGAGCGAGTCAACCTGCCTGGCTGGGGTAGAGGGCGTTGGGGGAGAGAACAGTGATGGGCAGATGCGGACCCCACTGGGCCACGTCCTACATGTCCGTGCATCAGGCTGAGGCTCGAGATGTTGTCCTGCTCGTACCAGGTGCGGGGGTGGGGGGTGGGGACGGACAGGGGGAGGGGGACTGACAGGGAGATGTGGGGCAGAGGTCAGCCTGGGTCGCTGTGTGGGATGAGGGGACAGGGCGAGGGGAGGGGGCAGAGAGCAGTGAGCACTGTGACAGGAGTCTGGGGGGTAGGATGCTGGCCGCTCCCACAGGGCGAATACAGAGGCAGGGATACAGTTTAAAGAGATACGTGTCTGTGTTCCCCTAAAGAGCATTTTAGCCCCTGAGGGGACAATGACATAATTTAAAACTCCAGACGAGTTTTATTCAGGTTTTACCAGGATGACCTAAGCTTCTGAGCAAGGATTGACCTGAAGCTCTGATCTTTGACTCCCAAGGACGCCTCTCTGGTAAACAAGGCCTATCTTCCTAGGAATTCTCTCTGGAGGCCGGAGGGACAGAGATGGCGGCAGAATAGTCTAAGCCCTTATCTTTGGTGTTTACTCTGACTCCCAGGAGAGACTCCAGGCACAGAGGTTGCTCTGGAGGGTGTGTGTGTGTGTGTGTGTGTGTGTGTGTGTGTGTGTGTGAGAGAGAGACCTCCCTCCTGCTTCTCCAGATCTTATCTGCAGCCAAACACTGTCCAGTTGCTGCTGATCGTAATCTCTGTTACAAGAGTCTCTGGAGCTCAGTAAACCTGGGCTTAAAAAGACCACAGTTCACACTTGCGGGAGCAGCGCGGGTTTCAGCAAACCTCTTGGCCTGCAGATAAAGCGCTAATGGCAAATGTGACTATTCAAAGAAAGCTCCCGGGTGCCAGCTTTTAGATTTTTTTTTCCAGGTTGAATTCATTTGGAAACGATGATTGTACATGTTGGCAAAGAGGGGGAATGAAAAAATGCCCAGTAAAGGAAGAAAGGTTAGTTATTCGGGAGGGAGAACGGGGAGGGACACGGAATTCTGAGAGAGAGAGGGTAGCAGCAGACAGAGGAGGGAAGGAAAGGACGGAAGAAACAAGGCAGGTGGGTGAGAATGCAAGGGATGGGAAAGGGAAGATTTGACTTAAATGAAATTTTGACCTTTTCACAGTTGCGCCAGAATGTATTGTAAATGTGTATTAAAATGCGTACAGAAAACATCCACTTTGTAGCTGGACACGCTGCCCAGCTTTTATATTGAGTATTAGGAAATCTTGGACTTTAGTATGGTTCAGATTTTGCATTTCTGCAGCAGCAGCATTATTCATGATAGCCCCAAAGTGGAAACAACCCAGCTGTCCATCAGTGGGTAAACAAAATAGGTATGTCCGTACCATGGAATACTTTTCAGCAGTAAAAAGGAATGAAATTCTGACACATGCTACCACATGGATGAACCCTGAAGACATTTTGCTGAGTGAAAGAAGCCAGTCGAAAAGAACCACGTATCGTATGATCCCATTCACCTGAAATGTCCATAGGTGGCAGATCCAGAGACAGAAAGCAGGTTAACGGTTACCAAGGACTCGGGGGAGGGGACATGGGGAGTGACTGCTAACAGATAAGGGGTTTCCCTCTGGAGTGATGAAAAAGTTCCAGAATTAGACAGTGGTGATGGTTGCGCAACTTTCTGTGTATACTAAAAATCACTGAATTGTACACTTTAAAATGGTGAATTTCAAGATATGTGAATTATATCTCAATTAAAAAGATAAAAGAATTTTGCATTTCTGTGACTTCCCTTCTCAATTTTGGCCCTACTCATTCTGTTTTGTTTCTATTTAAACTTTTTCCCCCTGGAAATAATATTATTAGTCACATGTATCAAGATTCAAAAGATCTGAAAGGATATCTCACTCCCCTTCATCTCCCCAGCTACTCAATTCCCCTCTCCAAATGTAAACTTTAAAAGCAATAGTACCTTCTTGCGTGACTTTCACAGATTTTGTGCACACAGGCAAATATGTATATAAAACTTGCCCCTCCCCCCTTTAAACAAATGATGGTATTCCGCAGCTCTGCGCCTGGCTTCTCTCAGTAGACAGTGTATCTGGTTAAACGCTTTCCCATATCAAGGGGAAACAGCTGAGCTCCTCTCGACCTGCCAGGGATGACCGGGCCTTGTCAAGGGAGAACGGGAGTGCGGGGGAGCGGCAGGCTGGGCTCAAGCAGAGTCAGGGCAGTGAAACGTTACAAAAAGCTGGTGAGGGCTTCCCCGGTGGCGCAGTGGTTGCGAGTCCGCCTGCCGATGCAGGGGACACGGGTTCGTGCCCCGGTCCGGGAAGATCCCACATGCCGCGGAGCGGCTGGGCCCGTGAGCCATGGCCGCTGAGCCTGCGCGTCCGGAGCCTGTGCTCTGCAACAGGAGAGGCCACAACAGTGAGAGGCCCGCGTACCGCAAAAAAAAAAAAGAAAAAAAAAAAGCTGGTGAGAGAGTTAGTGTAAACGCCATTAGGCCAGCTGTGTCCACTAATCGGCAGTTCTCAGTGAGGCTTCTGCCCTCCTACAGCGAATGGGAGCCAGTGGCCCTGTCCTTCTTGATGACACTTAAAAGGAATGGCTTTGAACCACCTATATAAAAAAATAAAATTTAAATTAAAAAAAAGAGAAAGGAATGGCTTTGAGGTCTTTGAGAAAAATCGTCCTGGGTTGTAGCAGAAACACACACATCTCAAAAGGACAGAGGAAATATTTACAACTGTTAAGTTTTGGGGTTTTTTTTTCAGCAAATGCTCCAAGAAAGGGAGGTCAGAGGCCTATCGGTAAGGGGTTGGCTGGAACAAATGGTAAATTTCTTTTGGCAGCTTTGTGTTTTTCCAGAGAAGAACGCTGACGTGGGAGGTGTGCGGGCTTCCCAGGGATGGGGGCTGAGGCTGCCAGAAGACCTACTAGAGTTTGGTCGGGTCGCGTAGTGAGGGGTTTGAATGGAGTCTTTCACGTGGAGAGTTTTTGCAGTTCTCACAGGTCAGGGGCATTAAGTGCATTCACGTTGCTGTACAACCATCAGCACCATCTGTCTCCCCAAACCGAACCCCTGTCCCCATCAGACACTAAATCTCCATCCTCCCTCTTCACAATCCCTGACAACCACCATCTACCTTCTGTGTCTATGAACTTGAGACACCTCATTTAAGCGGGATTATACAGTATTTGTCCTTTTGTGACTGGCATATCTCACTTGGCATACTTTCTTCCAGTTCATCCATTTTGCAGAATATGCCAGATTTTCCTTTTTAAGGCTGAATGATTTCCCGTTGTGTGTATAGACCACATTTTGTTTATCCATTCATCAATTGATGGACACTTGGCTTACTTCCACCTTTTGGCTTTTGTGAACAGTGCTGCTGTGAACATAGGTGTACAAAGAACCCTTTCAGAACTTGATTTCAATTATTTTGTTTATTTACTTTGGATCTTCAGGGCTGGCCACCTGTTAGTGCCTCAATAAATACTTGTTTAAAATCTTGTTGAAGTAAATTCCCTGGCGGTCCAGCGGTTAGGGCTCCACGCTTCCACTGCAGCGGGTACGGGTTTGATCCCTGGTTGGGGAACTTAGATCCCATAAGCCGCATGGCCCGGCCAAAAAAAAACCTAAAAAAATGTTTCTTGGGCTTCCCCGGTGGCGCAGTGGTTGAGAGTCCGCCTGCCGATGCAGGGGACGCGGGTTCGTGCCCGGGTCCGGGAAGATCCCACATGCTGCACAGCGGCTGGGCCCTTGAGCCATGGCCGCTGAGCCTGCGCGTCCAGAGCCTGTGCTCCGCAACAGGAGAGCCCACAGCAGTGAGAGGCCCGCGTAACGCAAAAAAAAAAAAAAAAAAAAGTTTCTGTTGAGTGAGTCCTTGACAGTGGGAATGGCCCCAGCAGCTCTGCCAAGGCGTACAACGGAGAGATTCCAGGAGGTCCACGTGGAGATAAGGGGCTCCTAGACCGGACCAGAGCATCAGGGCCCTAGAGACAACAGACCTAAACGCTGTAATAAAGAGCCCTCCAGTCCTGGAGGAAACTGGGAGTTCGAAGTATAGTGGCTTTCCATTGGCTGAGCTGTGGCAGTCTCTCATTGGCTGGGCTGTTGCCAGGCGAGGAGAAATCTTTCTTCTTCCGGCTGGGTAGTAAAGAAGTGTGACTTCCTGCCGGAGATGCAAGGTAAGTCTCTTTCGGGGAATTTCCTCAAGGTCCAGTGGTTAGGACTCAGCACTTTCACTGCTGGGGCCCGGGTTCGAACCTTGATCCCTGGTGGGGGAACTAAGAGCCCGCAAGCCATGCAGCATGGTAAAAAAAAGAAAAAAAAAGGGAAGTTTCTTCCCTTTGGGATCTGTAATGATGCAGGGTGGTACGGTACGGTAGTGAGACCACCCCTTTCTGGCCTCCCAACTCCATTTTAGTGAGCTTTCCTTTTTTTTTTTTTTGCGGTGCGCGGGCCTCTCACTGTTGTGGCCTCTCCCGTTGCGGAGCACAGGCTCCGGACGCGCAGGCTCAGCGGCCATGGCTCACGGGCCCAGCCGCTCCGCGGCCCGTGGGATCTTCCCGGACCGGGGCACGAACCCGTGTCCCTTGCATCGGCAGGCGGACTCTCAACCACTGCGCTACCAGGGAAGCCCTAGCTTTCCTTTTATGAATTTAATTTTCACATTAAAAAAAGGCAGAATGAATAATGGTCAGTGTGGTTTCATGAAGAATGTTAAGTGTCTCTGGTTGTAGTCTAAACAGCGATGGGGGAGAGGCAGTGACCCAAGACCCTGGCCGTGTAAGACTTCCCTGGCCTGGGGTGAGGGTTACGAAAGATCCCTGGAGCAAGCAGCTGAGTGGAACTCAGGCAACCAGATGATCTCGGGGGAGTTTGGGGGACCAGGCACAGGACACAACAAGGCCCCAGACTCCGGGATTAAGTTCAGGCACAAGATTATTCATTAGAAGAACCAATGAGAGTGGACAGGACTCGGCCAAGAGGAGCCAGACGTGAGGCTGGAGCTCCGAGCCTGGGGTTGGGCCTAAGGAGAGCAGACAGAAGGGTCCGATGAGTGGGTCCAGGGAATCGGTTTTGTGTGAAACCAGCCAGCAGGCTCTGTCTGCTTTGATTTGGGCAGCGTTGGCCTAGAGCCTGGGTTGGGGGTGAACAGCCTTAGCATTCTGATTTCAGGGCAACAGGAACCAGAAACAGGCAGGCCGCTATAGCAAGAATAGTATACTCAAAAAATGATGTTTCATGGGATATTAAAAAACAAAACAAAACAAAAGAAACCCCTCAGACCATAAAGGAAAGGGTGAAAAAAGTGAATGAGTTGAAACTTAAGGGACTTCCTTGGCGGTCCAGTGGTTAAGACTTTGCCTTCTAATGCTGAGGGTGTAGGTTCGATCCCTGGTTGGGGAGCTAAGATCCCACATGCCTTGTAGCCATAAAACAGGAGCCGTATGGTAACAAATTCAATAAAGGCTTTAAAAATGGTCCACATCAAAACAAACAAAAAAACCTTAAAAAAAAATAAAGTAAAACTTAAAAAAATTGTTTTCATCAAAAGCGTGAACAAAGCAGGGACTCAGATACTTGTACACACGTGTTCACAGCAGTATTGTTCACAATAGGGAACACGTGGAAACACCCCAGTGTCCACTGACAGATACGTGGATAAACAAAATGTGTTGTATACGTACTATGGGTATAATATTATTCAGCCTTAAAAAGGGAGGAAGGAGGAGTTATTGTTTAATGGATGTACAGAGTTTCAGTTTTGCAAAATGAAAAGAGTTCTGGGATGGATGGTGGTGATAGTTATACAACAATGTGAATCTACTTAGTTTCATTCAATTATACACTTAAAAAGGGTTAAGACGGTAAATTCCCTATTATGTGTATTTTCCCAGAATTTTAAAAAAAGAAAGGAAGGAGATTCTGACATATGCCTCAACATAGGTGAACCTTGAAGACATTATGCTGAGTGAACTAAGCCAGTCACAGAAGGACAAATACTGTGTGATTCCACTTGTATGAGGTCCCGGAGTAGCCAAATTCATGGAGACAGAAAGTAGAAGGGGGGCTGGGGGAGGGGGGATGGGGAGGGAGTTGGTATTCAATGGGTACAGAGTTTCAGTTTTGGAAGATGAAACATTTCTAGAAATAAATAGGGTTGAGAGTTGCATAACATTGTGACTTTATTGATGCCAATGAAACCTACACTAAAAAATGGTTAAAGTGGTCAATTTTATGTATGTATATTTTACTACAATGTAAAAAAAAAAAAGACAGCCTAAACAAAGGGAAAAGATAAGCTTCAGACCAGGAGAGGATACCAGTTAAGTTTTTATATCTATTATTCATTTAGTATCCTGACTGGAGGCATGAGGTTTCTGGATCAGAGAAGAGACCAATGATTTGCTGACATTATCAGTCTTACTGCCAATTCCCAGCAGGCAACACAGTGAGGGCAGATGTGTCCTGCAGGTCCAGGAGCTTGTAACACAGGGAAGAGCTGGAGAATTATGGCTCTCAGAACCAGTATAGGTGCTGCCGGCACATCTGTCCCTCCCTTGCACTCTGGAGGTAGAGGGAGAGACCTTTGCTCTCTAAACTAAACCACTCCACTCTGGGGAGAGGAGAGGAAGTTCTCTGGGTTTTTACAACCATTTGGAATGTAAACAAATGGCTCTGGGTTTATCACCTTTAGAAAATGAAGAGAAAAATGGGTTTGGGGAGAAAGGAGACCATTTCTACGTTTATAGCATGTCAATATTTGCTGCTCCAAAAGGTCTGGACAGTGCAGGGAACACTGAGAAATCCAGGGAGCATTGCCTTCCAACAATATCTGCAACATATTGAACCGATAAAGGACACCTGTACAGAATATGTAACTAAGTCCTACAATTAAACAAGGAGAAGGCAAGCAATCCTATTTAAAAATGGATAAAAGAATGTAAATTGGCATTTTCAAGAAGAATCCCAAATGGCCAATAAGCATATGAAGATTGTCAGAATTACTGGTAATTAGGGAAATACAAATTAAAATGGGCACCAACCACATATTGAATCTTTCCCCAAATTACAGAAAAACACTAAGCAAAATGTTTTGTGGTCAAGTTGTAGGAATTTGTGAAAAGAAAGAAAATGTGGTTCTTTCTTATATGAAAGGTCCAGAACAGATAAATCTATAGGGACAGAAAGTAGGTCAGTGGTTGCCTAGGCCTGGGGAGATGGGGAGGGAGGTATGGGGGTGACAACTAAAGGAACTGGATTTCTTTCTGGGGCAATGAAAATATTTTACAATTGATTGTGGTGGTGGATGCTCACCTCTGTAAATAAACTCAGAGCCATCAGATTGTACACGTTAAATGGATGAATTGTATGGTCTATCAATTATATCTCAAGAGGCTGTTTTTAAAGAGGGAGGAATATACCATTTTATTCCTGCTAGATGAGCAGAAACTAAAAAGTCTGATTATTCTATGTGTTGGTGAAGATGTGGAAAGATAGGAACTCGCCCCACTGCTGGTGGAATTGTAAGCTGGTACACTTTGGAAAGCAAACTGGAAGCATCTAGTAAAAGGAAAGCTGTGCTATTCTGTGTCCCAGCATCCCTACTTCTAGGTAATGAATCTAGGACACGCACACAAGGGGACTTTACAAGTATGTTCATGGCAACTTTATCTGTAAGAGAAAATTTCAAGCAACTTCAGTGCCCATGAACAGGAGAGTAGGTAAATAATTGTTTTTATTCATGCAGTGGAATACTATACAGCAAATTTAAATGGATGAATTAGAGTTACATGTGTCAACATGGATACATCTCTTAAACATAATTTTCAGTGAAAAAAATGTTTTAAGCTGCATATAGTGGGATGCCATTTGTATAAAGCCATGCAAAACATAACATACTTGTATTATCACTAACATATGAAGTCTTGATGTAAAATATGCATGGGAATGACAGATAGCAAAGCTCTGGAAAGAAGGAGAGAGAGGATTGGGTACAAGTACTCAGGGAGTATCAACTCTACCTGGACATTTGTTTCTGTCAAAAATATTTAATGTCGATAATTGATAAAGCTAGTATATCCATATTTGCAAAATCATCTGTACTTTTCAGTACGTTTGAAATAGCTCCCAATATTAAAGAAAAAGGTGAGTGAAGTTTTATGTTGTCAGGCTGTAGGAATTTGTGGACAGAGTGAAAGTCTGCTGTCTAGGGGAAGCTGGAGCTGGGGGAGCCGGGGGGGACTCGGGGAGTGGAGCATGCTGGGCACGCTGCTGTCACCATCTCCACCCTCCTCCCCTCAGCGAGGCGCGGGCCAAGGTGCTGGTGGGCAGCAGATGTTAGCAGACGCACGTTTGTCTCTGTCCTTGCTGGGCCAGAAGAGCACAGGCAAGGTTCCTCCCTGGGTGACTGTCTCCTGGTCCTGGAGGCTGTGGGTGGAAGTTTCAGGTCTGGGAAGGTCCTTGACTCTGCAGTACACCTAATTACTTAGAAATTGTGCCCTAGGGCCTCAACTGTCTCTTAGTTTATAGGGTGACAGGCTGGAAGACTAGAAAATGAGACTGCTCGGATGACTCCGGCATTCCATAGGTGTTGAGAAGCCACTGCTGGTTATCAGCGTTGCCATGACAACCACTGGGCACATGAATAACTTGACAGAGGTGAAAGGTCATTTCAGACACTGTTAAATGTATGTAGTAAAACCTCTTATGTGCCTGGACTATGTTCTTGAGATGCACTGGATGGCTGGTTTGAAAGGTAATTTTTCTCTTCACTCTCAAATGACCTCCTATTAATTTAATCTCTTTTTCAGTCTATTGCATTGGAATGTTGCTTAGCAAACAATTTTACCTGGTAGTACTCTTCGAAGGAGCATGTCTATTAACTATGTTAAGTACGATCAGAGATAAAACCATCTCCCTAGTTTGTACAGGCTTTAAACAACCATGACTTCCTTACCTCCATCCAGTGCTGTGATGGGCTAACATGAGCATGGTTTGCAAATCAGACTCTTAAGAGTCAAGATAATTAAACTCAGAATAATTAAAGACTCAGACAATTAAGCTCCCAGAAAGTTGGTGTTGAGGGAAGCCATGGATGTGCTTCTAAGTCTTATTTTTCAAGAGGGCAGTGTCCACAGGGGGCTTTCTCTGGCTGGCCCCCTGCTACTCAAAGTGTAATCACTGGACCACCAGCAGCAGCTGAGAGTTTATTAGAAATCCAGAGGCTCAGGCCCCACCCAGGTCTATCGGGTCAGATTCTGCATTTTTTTCTTTTTAAAATTTATTTTATTTATTTATTTTTGGCTGCATTGGGTCTTCGTTGCTGTGCGCATGGGCTTTCTCTAGTTGTGGTGAGCGGGGGCTACTCTTTGTTGCGGTGCGCGGGCTTCTCTTGTTGCGGAGCTCTAGGCGCGTCGGCTTCAGTAGTTGTGGCACGTGGGCCCAGTAGTTGTGGCGTGCAGGCTCAGTAGTTGTGGCGCACGGGCTTAGTTGCTCCGCGGCATGTGGGATCTTCCCGGACCAGGGATCGAACCCGTGTCCCCTGCGTTGGCAGGTGGATTCTTAACCACTGCATCACTAGGGAAGCCCCAGATTCCGCATTTTAATACAATCTCCAGGTGATTTTTCTGCACATCAAAATCTGAGAAACCATCTTAAAACCTGAGGTGACTGCCTTCTAAAAGACATTGGCATTGTAAGAAATAAAGCTTTCAGAAAGGGGAGACGCTCCCGGGAGAGTTCAGGAAGCAAAGCTATTCTAAAAGCCACACAGAGATTCTCTGGGCTGTCCTAAAGCACCGGATTGCTATTTGTAGATTATATTTTGTACAAAGTGGTTATTCCCTTTCCCCATCCATTGAAAATACGAGTTAGATTCCAGAAAATATCAGGAAAAAGGGTGGGGGAGGAAGGGTTAAAAATAACATGGAAGTCCCAAGTTCTCGCTGAATCATCTTCTTGTGTGATGTCCATCATGACCGTGACCCCACTGTGCCTTAGCTTCCCAGACTTTGAAAATAGCCCAGTCATTTCCCAGGGCCTGCATGGGACTCATAAGCCAGTGCTTTAAGGACTCTGCGGTCCCCAATGAGAGGCGTGGCCCAGGCGTGAGGCATTTACTGGGGCCGTTGCTGCAGGGCTGGCGGGCTCCTGATTCAGCAGCCTCCTAGCTCTCTGGGCCCAGGGTGCCCACTTTCATTTCCATCCCTGGCTTGTCTGAAGGAAAGGCTGGGCAGGGCACAAGGGTGAGAGGAGGGAGATAAAGCAGCTTTGTGCACGGATGAGTCAGAAGAAGCCTCATTTGTCGTTGGCAGGTCCACATCATTCACCGACCCAAGGTTGAGAGGAGCAGGTGTTTCTCCCCGCACTTCCGTGGTGGGAGGGGGACCACTGCCCGTGAGCCCCAGCTCCCTGGGGCGGGCCAGTTACAGAATGTCAGGCAGCAGGTTTGCCATCACACACCTGACAACACACAGCGATGGAGGTGAGTAAATGGCCATGACTCACAAAGTGGTTTTTAGACATAAGCAGGAAATGTCTGTAAATGAGTGACTCTCACGGAATCTCCTGGAAGAAGTGATTGCAAATGGGCAGGTCCCTGAGCAAAACATATCTCAGGTGTGCCTGGCTTTAGAAAATTCGGTATACATAATCTAAACTTCTCAGAGTAGTTGGGGGAGGAGGTGTGGTTGCTGACATTATTCAAAATGAGACTTTGCTTTACAGTGGGACTCATCTATGGCTCTCTTCATATTTTAGAATTTTGTAATGAACAGTACTAATTTTATAATCTGATAAAAGATGCTGTTTTTAAAACATGAAAGGAAATATCAAAAAGAGGCAGGATGATGAGAACATTATTTCATTGAAAAAAAAATAACATAAAATAGAATACTAGCAGGAGAAACACTCAGAAATGACAGTGGAGAGCTAGGATCACATGCCATGCTTAACTTTGTCACACACTAAGGATGGTCCTAAGCATTTTCTGTAATCTGTCGTAAAATCGAGGAAGAGTAGACCTGAAAGAGACACTGATTGCACGCTAACCCCTGCACACACTTCCTCAAGAAGAGGACGATGGGGGGCCTTCCCTGGTGGCGCAGTGGTTGAGAGTCCGCCTGCCGATGCAGGGGACACGGGTTCGTGCCCCGGTCCGGGAAGATCCCACATGCCGCGGAGCGGCTGGGCCCGTGAGCCATGGCCGCTGAGCCTGCACGTCCGGAGCCTGTGCTCCGCAACGGGAGAAGCCACAAGAGTAAGAGGCCCGCATACTGCAAAAAAAAAAAAAAAAAAAAAAACAAAAAGAAGAGGACGATGACTTGCTCAGACTCACACAGTATTTTTTTTTTCCTACTGTGTGAGCTGTCATTTTATCTTGAAAGTTATGAAATTCTCAGGTAGGAAGTGGCATATGAGGGCTGGTAAATGTTGAGTTACAATTCTTAATTGTGACAGTTTAATTCATGAGAAGAGAAAGATTTAATGTCTCTAATGGGAGCATGACACATTCTAAAACAAAGGATGGTCACTACTACCTGAAATAGACGTTTTAGGTTTGGCTGGTTTGGTTGGAGGGAAGCTAATCTTCTAAAAAGACATGCATGGCTAGTCTGAAATTCAACTTCCATGAGTATCTGTGGGTAGGTAGGGAGAGAGATGGAAATTGTGTTTTGGGTGTATATCCTTGTTTTTAATACAGCTGCTTTACATTGGCCTCATGGGAAGGGGACCTGATTTTCTTTGTATCAAATCTCTAGACAAAGGAAGTGAAGTGTTGATCCCGCAAGTTGCTGCTTGTGTTGGCAGGTGAATGAATACGCTTTCCCTGGTGGAGAGCTGAAGCTTGCGGCTTCCCACACCCATTCCTGAACTGCAAGAAAGAAACCTACCCAGAAGCTGGAAGGAATCCAGAACACATGGGCAAACCTACAGCTGCTCCCTAGAGAGAGCTGCTCATTTCTCAGGTCTACTGAGTCTTAAGATTAATGAGGGACTGCTTGCCTCGGAGGCATTTCACAGAAGCAGGCTTGGTCCTGACCAGCAGCATCCCAGGCCGTCAGGATAGACACAAACTGGGGCTCTTCCGTCTGTGAAATCCCCCAGATCACAGCTGCTGACCTAGAATTTTGTAGACCCTCTCAGCCTTTTACGGCCGAAGGAACTCAGTGGCGAACACCCCTGGGGAGGTCTTCCTTTCCTTGTTACATCTTCAAATTAAATTAAGGTGAATGATCACAGCTAAATTTGAGAAATTATTAGCGCAACTGTCAATCAAATTCTCTAGATGGAAAATACTATTCTTTAGAACAGAATCTGAGTTCAGAACCCATCTAGGATTTTTCAGCACCCTGGGGATCAACTTAAAAATTCCATTCCCTTTCTTTCCAACGCAGACGTCCGTCAGGGTAATGTGGTGGGGTTTTCTTCCAAGGCACTCAACTTGACAAATCTGGTCTCAGAGAGGAAAATATTGGTAAAGGTGTCAAAAATAACAGACAATGGCATTCAAAATATTTGGCCCATCTCTAACCTTAGTCATTTGCCCTAGTGAAGTAAAGCAAAGAGCTAGTTAGTTGGGGGTTTTGGGGGGTAGATTTTTAGAATTAGTGTAGATAATAATTATTTAGCTCCTACATTTAGATCTAAGAATGAACTTTTGCGTATAGTGGGAGGAAAGTTATACTTTATTTTTTGCCTTGGCATCTTTGTTGGAAAGCAATTGATTGTGACCATAAGAGCTTATTTCTGGACATGCCATTCTGTTCTATTGACCCATATGTCTACGTTTATGCCAATACAAGGTTGTCCCAGGGAATTCCCTGGCAGTCCAGTGGTTAGGACTCCGTGCTTTCATTGCCAAGGGTGTAAGTTCGATCCCTGATTGGAGAACTAAGATCCCACAAGCTGTGCGTTGCGGCCAAACAAACAAACAAACAGAAAAGATTGTCCTGATTACTCTACCTTTATAGAAAGCTTTGAAACCAGGTAGTGTAAGTGTCCCAACTTAGTTCTTTTTCAAAACTGTTTGGCTGTTCTATGTTCTTTGCATTTCCATGTAACTTGTAGGGTCAGGTTGTCAAATTCTATTATACCAAAAAAGCCCTCCTGAGATTTTCGTGGGGATTATGTGGAATCTCTAGATCAATTTAGGGAGGACTGCCTCTTTAACAATAATTGAGCCTTCTAATTGATGTGCATGGCACGCCTCTCCATTTGATCAGACGTTCAGGTAAATATCTCAGCAATGTTTTAGGAGTTTTGTGCATAGTTCTTGCACTTTTTTGTTAAATTGATTCCCAAGTGTTTTGTTCTTTTTGGTGCTATTGTGAATGAAATTGTTCATTTCTGAAAAATGAACAAAAAACAATTCATTTCTGAATTGTTCAATGTTAGCATATTAAAATATAATTAACTTCGTATTGGTTTTGTGTCCTGTGGCCTTGCTGAACTGGTTTATTCATTCTAGTACATTTTTGGAGACTCCTTAGAATTTTCTACGTACAGGATCATGTTTTCTGTGAATAGAGACACTTCTACTTCTTCCTTTCTAGTTTATATACCTTTTATTTGTTTTTCTTGCATTATTTCACTGGCTGGAGATTCCAGGACAATGCTGAGTAAAAGTGATGAGAGCAGATATCCCTGCCTTGTTCTAGGTCTTAGGAAAGCATTCATTCTTTCACTGTTGTATTTACTTATTTTTATTTTAAAAATTGTGGTGAGGCACTTCCCTGGTGGTGCAGTGGTTAAGAATCTGCTTGCCAATGCAGAGGACACGGGTTCGAGCCCTGGTCCGGGAAGATCCCACGTGCCGTGGAGCAACTAGGCCCATGCACCACAACTACTGAGCCTGCACTCTAGAGCCCGCAAGCCACAACTGCTGAGTCCATTTGCCACAACTGCTGAAGCCTGTGAGCCTAGATACCGTGCTCCACAACAAGAGAAGCCACGACAATGAGAAGCCCGCACACTGTAATCAAGAGTAGCCCCCGCTCGCCGCAACTAGAGAAAGCCCGCACGCAGCAACAAAGACCCAACGCAGCCACAAAAAAAAAAAAATTGTGGTGAAATATAAAATTACATAACGTAAAATTTACCATTTTTACCATTTTTAAGGGTACAGTTCATTGTCATTTAGTACATTCGCACTGTTGTGCAACCCTCACCGCCATCATCCGTGGAACTCTTTTCATCGTCCCAAACTGAAACTCTGTACCTTTAAACAGTAACTCCCTGTTCCTCTGTCTTCTCGGACTCTGGCACCAACCATTCTACTTTCTGTCCCTATGAATTAGACTATTCTAGGTACTTTATATAAGTGGAATCATACAGTATTTATCTTTTTTGTAACTGGCTTATTTCACTTAGCATAATGACTTCTAGGTTCATGCATGGTGTAGCCTGTGTCAGAATTTCCTTCCTTTTTAAGCCTGAATCATATTCCTTCACACAGTCAGTCATTTTTTTTTGCAATACGCGGGCTTCTCACTGCTGTGGCCTCTCCCGCTGCGGAGCACAGGCTCTGGACGCGCAGGCTCAGCGGCTGTGGCTCACGGGCCCAGCGGCTCTGCGGCATGTGGGATCTTCCCAGACCGGGGCACGAACCCGTGTCCCCTGCATCGGCAGGCAGACTCGCAACCACTGCGCCACCAGGGAAGCCCACACATTCAGTCTTTTACTGTTAAGTATAATGTTAAATTGTGGAAGCTTCCTTTTATCCTTAGTTTATTGAGCAATTGTATCATGAATGTAAATTGGATTTTGAGAAATGACTTTTCTGAAGCTATTGAGATGACCATGTGGTGTTTGTCCTTTTTTTCTATTACTATAGTGAATTACATTAATTGAATTTTGGGTTTTAAAACAACCTTACATTCCTAGGGTAAATCCCACTTGGTCATGGTGTATAATCCTATCCTTTTTTTTTTTTTTTTAAGAGTTACATAGTTCTAGCTCTTACATTTAGGTCTATGACCTATTTTGAGTAACTTCTTTTAGATGATGGAAAAAGGGGGTCCAAAATCGTTCCTTTGCATATTGTTGAAAAGACCCTTCTTTCCCCATTGAATGATCTTTGCACCCTTGTTGAAAATCAGTTGATTATAGATGTGAGGGTTTATTCCTGGACTCTCTATTCTGATCCCTTGATATATACATCTTCTTTATGCCATGCCACACTGTCTTGATTACTGTAACTTTATAGTAAATTTTGAAATCAAGTATGAGTTCTCCAACTTTGTTCTTTTTCAGTATTGTTTTGGCTAATCTAGGTCTCAGGCTTCTCCAAGTCCTTTTTGACTTTACCTCACCTGGGAAGAAGAGCCTTCACTCAGTTGTGATTTAGTGTTGTGCATGAGGCTGGTGACTCTGAAGCTTGGCAATATATAAGAATCACCTGAGGAGCTTTTTAATCTGCTGCTGATAAATGGGCCTCATCCCATTATCAGAACCTCTGCAGTGTGAGGCCTGAGTGTTGGTAGAAGTGCCCAGCTGAGCTCAGCCCAGTTTGCTGACCCTCAGGATCATGAGCAAATAAAATGGTGGCTGTTTTAAGCTTTGGGAAGATTTGTTACACAGCAACAGATAACTGATACAAACTCTATATCCCAGCTTGAGAACCTCTTTATTAACCTTTACTACAGAGTTTTACTTTACTGCTTTTGCTCTAAGAATGTATGATATAGTTTCTACTCTGTCATGAGTGGGGCAGGTGGAAGCTAATATGAAATTGTGTATGAGGTATATAATTTAGAACCAAATTTTTCAAAGAGCTAAGCTTCCCTTGAGGAAGTTTCTTTTCCTAAGAATAAGGACTATGTAACTGACCATATTTTCCTTTTCAGTTTGGCTGGTAGTAAACAAAAAGTAAAAATTGAGGCTTAATTATGGCAACTCTATAATTCCTTATAGCCTACATATTTATGATTTTACTTTGCCTCTTCTGTTATTAGCTTTTATTTTATTTTAACTAGTCATGTTTAAGTTACCCACGATCCTATTGTTTTATTCTTATTTGTACTTAGTCATGTTATTGTAGGTATCTTTGTGGTAAATCACTTTATTTTATTTTTATTTTTATTTTTTTGGCTGCATTGGGTCTTCATTGCTGCCCACGGGCTTTCTCTAGTTGCGGCGTTTCTCTACTCTTCATTGTGGTGCGCAGGCTTCTCATTGCAGTGGCTTCTCTTTGTTGCAGAGTGCAGGTTCTAGTCATGCAGGCTTCAGTAGTTGTGGCGCATGGGCTTAGTTGCTCTGCGGCATGTGGGATCTTCCCGGACCAGGGCTCGAACCCATGTCCCCTGCTTTGGCAGGCACATTCTTAACCACGGTGCTACCAGGGAAGTCCCAGTAAATCACTTTTAGGGACCCTCCCAGAAAAGCTAGTAGATGTTCTCAGTCTTTGTTTATCTACAGGATGGCATGATGCCATAAAATAAATAATTATACATGTGAAGTATATAATATACTGTGTAATTAAAGATTTGATGATAATTGAATCTACTTCCCTGAAAGAGCTGTCTCTTAGCAATTAGTCTTTAGGGCAGCTGTGTGGTGTATCTGCATAGTATAATTTGAGCAGAACAGAGAACCCAAAATAAAGGAAAATCGAGCAAACTAGCCATCCTATCAAATCTAACCAAATGTCACTTATACAGAAGTATGTATCTATTTTAAAGGCTCACTTTTCATTTTTAAGCAGAAATGTTGTTACAGTCACATTTCTTTACCTGTGCTTTTCAGGAGGACCTTTTCACTGAGGAGGTTTAAATATTTGAGGACATGTCTGATTTGCAGGCAGCTCACTCTTAAATTCAAAAGTGGAGAGCCCAGAAAATCAGTTTCCTGATCCAACTGAAGGTTTAGAATCATCCACATGAAGTTGCAGAGATATTCAAAGAGGCTTGAAGTACATAAGGACCCTATGTGCTCTCTTTTAAACATGTCCCTCTTTAAAAGCTGAACTTAAACTTCTTTAGTATCCCAGGGATGTCCTTGTCTTTTCTCCTAACAATCACCTCTTTGTACTTCTTTCTCCATCTCATAGGGAGCTGGGATTCTCTATATATCACAAACGTATTTTGAGCATCTTCTGTGTGCCAAGCACTGCCACGCACATTATCTCAATGCTCATGCTTTTCTAGAGATGGATCAGAACATGCAGTGCCCCAGAGCCAGTGTCCTGCGGGGTCAGGGGAGGACGGAACGTGACTCTAAGTGGCTTTCTCTTAAGGTAACAGAATTCAACATTCTGCTGAATAGGAAACTGACATATCTTATCCTGAAAAGTAAATTAAAAGGCTATGGAAGCCATAGTGCCTATTTTTTTTTTGACATAAGAGATGCTGGAAGATTAAACATTTTCTAACTAAGCAAGCTTTTGAGCATCTGTCATCTGAGTTTTTTTTTTTTTTTAATTTAACATGGCAAAGGAAGTAAGTGCCGCCAGAATAATAAAGCTTGGGCATAGAAAGTGAACTTAAGAGATCATTTTCTCAGCATCTTGGGGTGGCCCCAAAAGCCTGTGGATCAGTCTGCTGACTCCAAGGGTGAATCTTGCTTCTCCCAATTTGTTGGAACAAATCTTCTCTGCCTATGATTTTTGTGTATTTAGGCAGATTTTGGCATCTAACACAAAATGTCTTTGAAATAAAAGCCTGGCCATTACCACATACTCTCCCAATATCTACCCATTCCAGAGAGTGCCGGGTACACATCGCACCTTGCTTCTGCTCCTCACATCTGCCAACTCTTCTTTTATTTTATAAAAAAAAATTTATTGCGGTAAAATATATTTAACAGAAAATTTGCCATTTTAACCATTTTAAGTGTACAGGTCAGTGACATAAAGTACATTCACAATGTTGTACAAGGATCACTATCTATTTTCAAGACTTTTTCACCACCCCAAGCAGAAACTTTGTAAGCATTAAGAAATAACTCTCTTGGGCTTCCCTGGTGGCGCAGTGGTTGCGAGTCCGTCTGCCTATGCAGGGGACACGGGTTCGTGCCCCGGTCTGGGAAGATCCCACATGCCGTGGAGCAGCTGGGCCCGTGAGCCATGGCCGCTGAGCCTGCGCATCCGGAGCCTGTGCTCCGCAACGGGAGAGGCCACAACAGTGAGAGGCCCGCGTACCGCAAAAAAAAAAAAAAAAAACAAAACTCTCCATTGACCCCTCCTCCAGCTCCTAGTAACCTCTATTACACTTCCTGTGTCTATGGATTTGCCTATTTTAGATGTTTCATAAAAGTGGAATCATACAGTATTCGGCTCTTTGTGTCTGGCTTATTTCATTTAGCATAATGTTTTCAAGGTTCACCCGTGTTGTATCAGAACTTCATTCCTTTTTTATGGGTGAATAATATTTCATAGTATATATATAACACATTTTGTTTATCCATTCATCTGCTGATGGACACGGGTTGTTTCTACCTTTTGGCTATTGCAAATAATGCTGCAATAAACGTTGGTGGACAAGTATCTGTTTGAACACCTGTTTTTAATTCTTTTGGGATATACCTAGGAGTGGAATTGCTGAATGATATGGTTATTCTACGTTTAGCTTTTTGAGGAAATAGCAAACTGTTTTCCAAAGTGGCTGCACCATTTTACATTTTCACCAGCAATGTATTAGCATTCCAGTTTCTCCACATCTTTGTCAACACATTATTTTCTGGGTTTTGTTTGTTTGTTTTTGATAATGGCCCACCTAATCAGTGTGAAATGGTATCTCAATGTGCTTTTGACTTGCATTTCCTTAATTACTAATGATATTATACATTTTTTAATATGCTTGATGGCTCTTTGCATATCTTCTTTGGAGAAATGTCTATTTAAATCCTTTGGCCATTTCTTAAGTTTTGTCATTTGTCGTCTTGCTGTTGGGCGTTAGAAGTTCTTTATATATTTTGGATATTAAACCTTTATCAGGTATTTGACCTGCAAATATTTTCTTCCATTCTACAGGTTATCTTTTCACTTTCTTGATAATGTCTTTTGGTGCATGAAAGTTTTTAATTTTGAAGTCTGATTTATCTTTTTTTTTTCTTTTGTTGCTTGTGCTTTTGGTGTCATATCTAAGAATTCATTGCCAAATCCAAGGTCATGAAGACTTACCCCTGTGTTTTCTTCTAAGGGTTTTATGGTTTTAGATTTGATATTTAGGTCATTGATCCATTTGACTTGACTTTTGTATATGGTGTAAAATAGGGGACTGACTTCACTCTTTTGCATGTGGATATCCAGTTTTCCCAGCATCATTTGTTAAAAAGACTTCACCCATTGAATGGACTTGGCACCCTTGTTGAAAATTATTTGACCACAGACACATGAATTTATCTCAAGTCTCTTATCCTATCCCATTGGGCTATATGTCTATTTTTATGCCAGTACCACACTGTTTTGATTACTGTAGCTTTGTGGTAAGTTTTGAAATTGGGAATTATGAGTCTTCCAACTTTGTTCTTCTTTCTCAAGATTCTTTTGGGTACTTGGGGCCCCTTGCAATTCCATGTGCATTTGAGGATCGGCTTTTACCTTTCTGCAAAAATACCTGCCAACTCCCCTTTGTCCTCTTCTTATAAGTAGTATTCAAACAGCAGTGTTCCACCCCAAAGTTTGCCCTGGCACCAGCTCCCCTCAGGCCCTCTGTATGATCCTTATCACAGGCGTTGGTCCTACCTGCCTCCAAGGACAGGTTAATCATCTCCTTGGATGCAGACTGCCAAGAGTCAGTCGCTCAACCCTTTTATCAACATTATGCACATGAGGATAAGTCAGCTTTGTGTTTCGACCCACGAAGCTCCTTTTGGAGGTATAAGGACTCCTCTGCCTTGGGGCTGATGCTTTTTTGAGCTGTATTAAGGAAGTAAGGGGAGAGCTGGTGCAGTTGTGACTTAAAGGCTATTTCTGTGGATTGAAATAATATGCTTAAATTTTATCTCTACTACTTTTGTTACTAACCCCACTTCCTGGGCCAAGGGAAAAACCTCCATGGACTTCTGGGGTGTTGGCTACTGTCTCAGCATTAATTTCTTGAGCACCTAGTATGTACTGGATCTGGCAGGTAATAAATACGTAAGAAGTCCCCAGTTTGCAACCTCAAGGAGTTTAGAATCTCCTGGGGGAGTTTGCATGAATGTTCCAAACATCTTGAGCATTGTCATAATACATTATTTAATATCCTGGTGGATTTTATGGTACAAGTATGTGTGATTAGGATTCAGCCAAGGGAGAGTGCCACCTGAACAGTAATAATCATGAAGGGCTGTGTGGACAAGGCTGTGTATAAACTGGGACTTCAAAGATGGAGAGGATTTTCAGAAATAGGGAAGAGGAGAGAGGACAGCCTGGTAGGTGTAAGTGATGTGATGCAGGGAGATGACAACAAAATCCAAGACACAGTGGAAGTGAGTTTAATGCCTCTGTGAATCAAGAAGAATCTGTTCTAGTGTAACCCACCCATCCTGTAGAGGAGAGAGCACCCAGCTGCAGAGCCAGGGTGGGGCCAAACAAATTGAGTGAGCCTTGAATCAAAAGGAATTATCTGGAATCATTGGTGTCTCCAGACTTATGAGCTCACCTTACATGGCTTTGGTAACCGCTGTCCTTCCAGTTTCTAGAGGACTCATTGTTCTCAAGGTGAAGGTGGAATGTGGTCCTCACAGTTGCATCAGCTGGTGCAGGTGCTTGGAACAACCACCAGGCACACCCATCCGTCTCCAGCTTTTATTCTGTGGCCACCACCTTGGTCAAGGCCCTTGTGACCCCACACGTGGAATGACTGAATTAGCCTCTCATCTGACCTCCCTGCCTCCAGCCTCACCTCTGCTCCAACCCACAAGGCAAACCAGCGCCTTCTAATGTGCCCGCAACAGTATCAACCACCAGGCATTCCTTTGCTCCAGTGTCTTAGAGCTTGAGCTGGACTTCTCGCTCCAGTGCTCAAGGCCCTCCATGATCTTTCCTACTGTAAGTGTCCCACTAACTTCCCACCGTTTCCACAAACAAAGCAAACACAATTTGCTTCGCTCATTCAGTTTTTCAACCATTTTCTCACCATTTATTATGCTTCAGGTGTAGGCAGCGTGGTGGGCTGAACTGTATCCCTTCAAAATTCATATAGTGAAGTCTTAACCCCCAGGACCTCAGAATGTGACTGTATTTGGAATTAGGGTCTTTAGAGAGGTAAGTAAGTTAAAACGAGGTCAGTAGGAGAGACTCTAATCCAATAAGACTGGTGTCTGTAGAAGAAGAGGAAGTGAGGTCAGGACACAGACACACACAGAGGGAAGAAGCCTCAGGGGAAACCAGCCCTGCTCACACCTTGATCTTGGACTTCCAGCCCCCGGAACTGTGAGAAAATACTTTCCTATTGTTAAAGCCACCAAGTCTGAGGTACTTTGTTACGGCAGCCCCCGTAGACTAACACAGGCACCTGTGCCAGGCCTCGGTCAATGGCAGCCACCTCCCCTCACACGCTCACTCCCCCCGATTCCCTCATGCGTCTGCTCCTCCAGCCTGACCCACTCAGCCTTTCGTGCCTCTTCTCTGACCATCCAGCCATCAGGATTCTCTCTCTTCCAATTATGACGTCTAGGCCAATTATTCAGTAATCTGCTTTTGTGCATCGTCTTGTTTCCCCAGATCATAAGACTTTTTTAAAAAATAAATTTATTTATTTTATTTATGTATCTTTGGCTGCTTTGGGTCTTCCTTGCTGCGCACGGGCTTTCTTTAGTTGTGGCGAGCGGGGGGCTGCTCTTTGATGCGGTGCGCAGGCTTCTCATTGCAGTGGCTTCTCTTGTTGTAGAGCACAGGCTCTAGGCACGTGGGCTTCAGTAGTTGTGGCTCACGGACTCAGTAGTTGTGGCTCGTGGGCTCTAGAGCACAGGCTCAGTAGTTGTGGCACACGGGCCTAGTTGCTCCGCGGCATGTGGGATCCTCCCCCACCAGGGCTTGAACCCATGTTCCCTGCATTGACAGGCAGATTCTTAACCACTGCGCCACCAGGGAAGCCCCATAAGACTTTTCAAGAGCGATATCCATGTGGCTTCTCCCCTGTGTCCTGTGAAGAGAGGGAGGTAAGGTGTGAAGGAAAAGAAGGAACCAGGATGACTGATCCTTGTGTCTTTTGCCTTGAGCAGCTGAGTGGACTGTGGTGCACAGTGAGATGGGAAAGACTGAGAGAAGATCTGGGTATGTACAGGCATGCGCACACATTGTTTGCTTGTAAAAAATGATATTGTACTATACAAATGGTTTTGAAACTCAGTTTATTTAACTTAGCAGTACTCATGGGACATCTTCCACATCAGTATTTATAAATCTACTGCATTCTTTTTAACACATACAGTGTATTATTATTCCATGTACTTCCCTCAGTCTTTTTTTTTTTTTTTTTTTTGCGGTACGCGGGCCTCTCACTGTTGTGGCCTCTCCCATTGTGGAGCACAGGCTCCGGACGCGCAGGCTCCGGGCCATGGCTCACGGGCCCAGCTGCTCCGCGGCATGTGGGATCTTCCCAGACTGGGGCACGAACCCGTGTCCCCTGCATCAGCAGGCGGACTCTCAACCACTGCGCCACCAGGGAAGCCCTTCCCTCGGTCTTTTTAACAGAAAAACATTAATGACATTAATTTTATTAAAACTCCTAGAATCTATAACGTGAGTGAATATAGGTTGCCTTCAGAAAGTGAAGATGGGTTGGAACTCACACTTTCTATGGGAAGGACCACAGAAGCCACCTCCTGGAACTCCCAGATTTTAGAGATGCAAAAACAAAGGCCTGGGGACTTCCCTAGTGGCGCAGTGGATAAGACTCCACGCTCCCAATGCAGGGGGGCTGGGTTTGATCCCTGGTCAGGGAACTAGGTCCCACATGCATGCTGCAACTAAGAGATCACATGCCACAACTAAGTTGTTGGTGAGCCGCAACTAAGGAGTCCACCTGCCGCAACTAAGGAGCCCACGTGCTGCAACTAAGGAGCTGGTAAGGCACAACTAAAAGAGCCCGCGAGCTGCAACTAAGGAGCTGACCTACTGCAACTAAGAAGACCTGGTGCAACCAAATAAATAAGTAAATAAATAAATAAATAAAAACAAAGGCCTGGAGGATTTAATGAACCCTAAAATCATTCCCAAGGTAAATGCTCAAACCAGCAGAAGAATCCAAACCTCCAGGGTCATCCCCACTCTATCTCAGTGCCGCTGAAATGGAGGGACCACCACACCCTCCCCGGGGATTGCTATATGGGTTCTCTTCCATCAGCCTATCTAACAGTCATTTTTATAAATAAGGAATCAAAAAACAGAACTCAATATGACTTTAGAGGTCAGTTGATCTAACCTCATCTTATAGATGAGAAAACCGAGGACCCGCATTGACTGGGTAGAGTTCTGATTGTAATCAATATTTCGTGTAAATGAAATCACACAACATGTGGCCTTTTGTGTCTGGCTTTTGCTAGTTTCTCTCGGTGTGTGTTTGTGTATAAAATTTTGGAGAGTTTTTTTTTTTGAACCCCTTTTGCAGATGAGGAAACTGAGGCTCAGAAAAGCTAAAAGCTGAGTAACCTCCCCGAGGTCACACAGGTAGCGAGCAGGGTGGAGACTGGGGCTGCCTATCGCACTGCTGCTTGGGAAACCCCGCCCCTGCTCCCGGGATGAGGATGGCCTGAGCTACCACCTGCGAGGAAGGTTGAGAGAGATTTCAGACGCAGATTTGAGAGGACTTGAGTGTCGAATGAGGGAGAAGGAGGAATGTGGAGTCATTTCCAAGTTTCTGGCTCGGACAGTGAGAGGTGGAGGCATCGCTAAGGTGGGGAAAGGAAGAGGGAGCACAGGCGATGCTGTGATACAGGGCAAAGTGGTGGGTACCACGCGGAACCCTGCCGCACTCTGGGGCAAGACAGTGAGGCAACCTGGGTGAGGGTATCAGAGAAGAATCCAAGCGGGCCGTGTCATTTGAAGCAGATTTTGGATTAGGAGAAAAGAGCTTTGGGCAGGTGACATTGCAAGGAAAAGCTTTCTAGGGAGAAGAAACAGGACTGCAGGTAGTGTTTGGGGAGAGGCAGTGGTAGACTTTGGGGAAGGGGCACCATCTGTGTCCTTGAACGCAAGCAGAGCAAGGTGTTTCAGGCAGAGGAGAAGACATCCTCGCCTGGGCTTGATGAAGGGAAAGCTGTCAAGGTTGACCTGGTTGATTTCAAGTGGTTATAGAGCCTGGAAGTGGGGAGTCCAGGTCAGGGGGCTTTGCAGCAGTGCAGGGAAGAGGTGATGCAGCCTGGGTTGGGTGGGGACACGGGTGCTGGAAAGAAGAGGGCGGGCGTGGTAGAGAGATCAGTGGACACGGAGTTGATAGGCTTTGGTAACTAGATATGAGGCTGAAGAATGGACAGGTTGTCCAAGGTCATTCTGAAATTTGGGGGCTTGGGTTGAAAGAAAGAAATTCCGTTTTGGAAATGTTGGTTTATGACAGCAATCACCTGTCCAGGCAGTGTGGCCCAGGAGAAGGTTGAAATTGGTCTGGAGAAAGGTCAAGGCTAGAGATAAACGTTTGGGATCATCCTCATGGAGGTCGCAGCTGAAGTCTTGACAGCAGATGACCTTGTGAGGGCAGAGTGAAGAGGCAGGCAGAAGGGCACAGAGCATCCCTTTGGGAAAGAGCCCCCTTAGGGGAGGAGGAGAAGGGGGAAAGGTGACCCCAAAGGCAGGTGCAGGAGAATTAGGGCGGGTGAGAGGCTCGGAAGTCTGGAAGAGGCATTTCAAAGAGGAGGTGACAGAAATAAAAAATTGCTTCAACACCCAGAGCCTCGATGATGTAGCACGCTGCCACTTCTGTCATATTTTGGCCAAAGAGTAGATACAACCCTTTCCCTTTTTCTTCTTACTACTGCTGTGACATACTGAAACTTAAATTAAAAAAAGACTTTTCCAAGTACTAAACAGAGAACAGAAACGATACAGTGAATATCAGATTTGCAAGGTATATGGTTCTAGTCCAGCACAGCCAGCTTCCTGGGTTTCATCCCAGAGAGCAGGGTTCTCCACAGCCCAGCCTCAAAGGGGGTCCTTGCCGGGCATCCTCCTTCCAAGGACTGGATATTTCCACGTGACTGGCTCCCGTCTGCACCCCTCACACAGGCATCCCTGACTCTACAGCCGGCATCTGGAGTCTGGGCAGGAGGGCTGCCCACCCAGGACCTGAGTTCTCTTTTCCTTTGCCCATTGTGAGGGACCTCTTGTCCTGCCACCAGTGACACCAGGAGTCATGTCACTCTTCAGGTGAGACTGTGGCTATCCTCAGGGCTGAGAGGACAATCATAGGTTAAAGAGGTGACAGCTGTGCAGCCTCACGTAGGCAGAGCGATGAAGGGTGGGGTGGGGGGGGGGTGTGAGAGTGGAGGGCATTGCTGTCAGAGTCAGAGGGAGTGAGCACGAGGGTGGCCCCGGGAGCCGGGACGGAGGAGCCTCTGGAAAATGATGAGGCAGCAGCAGTGATTTTTGGAAGAGCATATCAGTAGTGAGGCTGGGTTGACCAGAGCAACCACAAGGGGTTACAGAGGGAGCGTGGAGGGAAAGGAATCCACAGCCCCTTAGAGATGTTCGCCTCTTCCCTCCTGCTTTGGAAGTATACTGTTTCCTCTTTTCCTCATCCTGTGCAGTGGGGCTGCCCAGTCCCTGCTCTGCTGTCACTGGTGGGTGATTAAACCAGGAAAAAGCAGAGGCCTCTCTGTTTCTCCCAGGCTCCCTGCCCTCTGCAGCGGGGGGTGCTGGGCCTTTCTGAGCACCTTTCTGAGCCCAGCTCTTGAGACCCAATTGGAATATTCCCCCCAGTCTGGGTTTACACCTCCTGCATCTGTCCTTCCCCTGCCAGCTCTTCTGGCTTATGGCATGTGTTCTCTCCTTTTGCCCATAAAAGTCCTAAACCAGGGCTCTGAGTTCAGCTGTGAAAGGAGAGGAAAGTCACACTGTGGATAAAGTTGTGAGCATCAAAGTCCGTTTGCTTTTGTTTGGGAGCCACGTGCGTCACAGGAAACAGTAGAGCAAGTCTGGTAATGCAGCCAAAATGATGGATTTTCAGGCTACGAATCTTAGTTTCTTCTTACTTGTGGTCAATCTGTTTATCCCAAGTTTTCCAAACATGCCACCTTTTTTTTTTTTCTTTTTTTAAAATTTAACTTAATTTTTTTTTTTTTTGGCCGCACTGAGCAGCTTGCGGGATCTTAGTATCCTGACATGGGATTGAACCCAGGCCCTCGGCAGTGAAAGCACAGAGTCCTAACCACTGGACCGCCAGGGAATTCCCTCCTCTTTTTTTTTCAAGGGCAACCAAGCCTCTTCTTGTTGACGGTATCACAAATACACCGTTGTGTCCAAGTCTTCCTGTTGCATTCCACACAAATATGACAAAAACAGTGCTCATCCCTCAGCTTAAACTACTAGAGCAAATTCCAGGGTGGGCCTCATAGTGAGCAACCTCTTCCCCTGAGAACCTGTTTTCAAGATAGCTATTCACCTCTCCCTCCCTGTTTTTCCTGCAATTACACCCTCTAACATGGCTTTATTTTTTGGCAGGACTCTGGGCTGTGGGTAACAGGGCTGTGCTTTAGGTAGCCATTCACTGGACCAGGACAGAAAGGATTTGGATTCTGAATTCTGACACTAATTTATAGTGTGACCCTAGATGAGTCATTTCCTCTCTCTGGGGCTCAGTTTTCTTATCTATAAATAAAAGGCTTGTGTAAGATCAATGATGTTCTAGTAAATTTCTAAACACCCAGTTCTTGGTGGAGGAGGGGGAGAGAGGGAAGCCCTGATTTGGAGTGTTTGTCAATTTCTGTGGTGTGAGGATCCCACCAAAGGCCCGTTTCAAGCTACCAACTTGAAATTAACTGGTTCACACATTTCCTGAAAATTTAACAGTTGGTTCTGACGAGACAGTGTAAGCCAGTTCCGTCGCGACTCTGGGTAAGATCAATACTGCACATTATTTTTATCCTGAAATTCCTTGATGTTATAGATTGAAAAATCCCCTTCAGCCCTAAAATGCTGCAAGTCTATGATTCCAACACTGGGTGATTATTTTTTATTTTTTAATTTTTTCTATTGAAGTAATTGATTTACAATGTTGTGTTAGTTTCAGGTGTCCAGCAAAGTGATTTAGTTTTACATATATATATATTCTTTTCAGATTCTTTTCCATTATAGGTTACTACAAGATACTGTACTACACAGTAAGTTCTTGTTTATCTTTTTTTTTTTTTTTTTTTTTTTTTTTTTTTTTTGCGGTACGCGGGCCTCTCACTGTTGTGGCCTCTCCCGTTGCGGAGCACAGGCTCTGGACGCGCAGGCTCAGCGGCCATGGCTCACGGGCCCAGCCGCTCCGCGGCATGTGGGATCCTCTCGGACCGGGGCACGAACCCGTCCCCTGCATTGGCAGGCGGACTCTCAACCACTGCGCCACCAGGGAAGCCCCAATGTTTACCTATTTTATATAGTGGTGTGTATCTGTTAATCCCAAACTCCTAATTTATCCCCCCCTCCGCCTTTCCCCTTCGGTAACCATAAATCTGTTTTCTATGTCTGTGCATCTGTTTCTGTTTTGTAAATAAGTTCATTTGTATCACTTTTTTAGATTTGACATATAAGTGATATATGATATTTGTCTTTGAGTTACTTCACTTAGTGTGATAATCTCTAGGTCCATCCATGTTGCTTCAAATGGCATTATTTCATCCTTTTTAGGGCTGAGTAATATTCCATTGTATACATGTGCCACATCTTCTTTATCCATTCATCTGTCGATGGACTTTTAGGTTGCTTCCATGTCTTGGCTATTGTAAATAGTGCTGCTGTGAACATAGGGGTGCATGTATCTTTTCAAATTTGAATTTTGTCCAGATATATGCCCAGGGGTAGGATTGCTGGAACATATGGTAACTCTATTTTTAGTTTTTTAAGGAAGCTGCATGCTGTTCTCCACAGCGGCTGCACCAATTTCGTTCCCAACAACTAGCTGTGGGTGCTTTTTAGCTTGTCGGCATGCACCCAAGCCTAATTGACTGCACTTGCTGGGCACATTAAGTCCATCGGCGTCCTGATTACAGCTGGCTTGCTCTGGTCCAGGTTGGCAGTGGTCCTCCTTCTGGAGCGAGACCTTTGGAGACCTTTGGTCCTCCTTCTGGAGCGAGACCTCCTTCTGGTCAGGAGACCTTTGAACAATAATTTGCTCTGAAACTGTCACGGCTTCTGAGCTGGGAGCTTGGGTCCTGATTCTCCACGAGTCATTCTGGAGCTGCTGCTGCCTTCCCTGGAGGGGTCAGAGGGGCTGTGATTCATCACCATGTTTTTCCAGCCCCAGCTTCCCAGGGAGCCTGGAAGCAAGGAAGGCCTGGGAGGCTGAAGCCCACGGAGGGAAGACAGGGAGGAGGACAGCACGGCACGCCCAGGGTGGAGCCCCCGCCGCTGAGAGGTGAGCCGCTGTGAGTCACCCTCCCGCCCGCCTGGGAGCCACACCCTCTGCCCAGGTTCTGAAGGGCGGGCGGAGAATTTGCCTACACCAAGCTCCCGTGATCAAGTCCGAGCAGGTTTCCTGAAAGAGCATGCCCATTAAAATGAATGGAGTTAAAATAGGCTGATCTCTCCCGAAACATGATTTGTTTTCTTTTCTAAATGTTTCCGGAGTGTTTACAGAGAATCCTGAGAGTGTAGAAAAGAGAAAAGAGGGGGAAGCATACTTTGACATCAAGGAGGTCGGGGGCTAGAGCGAGGCGGAGGCTTTGTATGATTCCACGCTGCCAACCTAAAGACACCAAGCTGAGGGCAGAGGGATGGAATGGGCGTGGATCCTCGCGCATTCCTGCACTGTGATCAAGGTCTTTCCGTTGTGTGTGTGCTACTGCTACTGAGTTAAGAAGAAAAATTCTAGAAGGGAAAGACTTGGTATGGGTTTCAGGGACACATCTCACATCCATCAGGAGGGCTGCTATCAAAAAAATCCCAAACCCCAAAACAAGTATTGGCAGACATGTGGATAATTGGAATCCCGGCGCCCTGTTAGTGGGAGTGTAAAATGGTTCAGCCCCTGTGGAAAACAGGATGGCGGTTCCTCAAAAAATTAAACATGGAATTACCGTATGACCCAACAATCCCATTGCTGGATATATACCCCAAAGAAAGCAGGATTTCAAAGAGATATTTGTACTCCCATGCTCACAGCAGCATTATTCACAATAGCCAAAAGGTGGATGTATCCCAAGCGGCCATCACTAGGTGAATGGATAAATGAAATGTGGTCTGTACGTACTATGGAATATTATTTGGCCTTGAGAAGGAAGGAGATTCTAACACATGCCACAACATAGATGGGCCTTGACAACATTCTTCTAAGTGAAGTAAGCCAGCCACAAAAAGATAAATACTGCGTGATCCCATTTGTATGAAGTGCCCAGAGTGGTCAGATTCACAGAGACAGAAAGAAGAAGGGCTGGGGGAGGGAGGGGGGAGTTAGTGTTTAATGGGGACAGAGCTTCAGTTTGGGAAGATGAAAAAGTCTGGAGATGGATGGTGGTGCTGGCTGTACAACAATGGGAATGTGCTTAATGCCGCTGAACTGGACACTTAAGAATGGTGAAAGTGGACGATTTTATGATATCTGTGTTTTACCATAATTAATCTATTCACACACACACTCACACACACACACACACCTTGGGGACAGACCTATGGGTCTGAATCCCTGTTTCATGGTTTGCCGGAAATATGAGCATGGTCAAATTACTTGACCAGCGTGAGGTTTTGTCCTCTGTAAACTGCAAAATTTTTTGACAAAGGAAACTAGGAGGTATTTTTTGGAAGAGGAAAAGTAATACGATAAGGGAAGGTTGAGTAGTAAAGAGGAGAGAAATCACTGTGAAGGTGAGACACTGGCTTACAAAATACTGCAGGAGTTTTGAAGCTCTCAAGCTAGGATGCTGAGCAAATGGTTCTTCTCCCTGGCTGCACACTGGGGGCATTTTTAAGAATTCTGGTTCTCAGACTGATTAAATCAGACTCTTGGGGGCTGGAACCCAGGCATCTGTATGTTGGAGTCCCCATTGATTCCTAAAGTGCAGCCAAGGTTGAGGGACGATGCTCTAGACCAATTCTTCTCAAAGTTGAACGGCATGAGAGTTGCCTGGGGATTTTATTAAAACTGATTCAGTGGGGTGTGTGTAGGGGGAGGGAACAGAGGGAGGAAGCAGGAGGCTAAGATACTGAATTTCTAAGAAATTCCCAGGAGCTGTCAGTTCTGCCGTTCTGGGGATCCCATTTGGAGCTGCAAGTCTCACATGCTTTGAAAATGGCTCCACGTAAATAAACATATGTTATCGTTATAAAGTGCTACCATTCTTCTTTGAGAGGAAGTTCACTTGTTCAACAAATGTATAAGAACCTACTCTAGGGGACTTCCCTGGTGGTGCAGTGGTTGAGAATCCGCCTTCCAATGCAGGGGACGCGGGTTCAATCCCTGGTCAGGCAACTAGGATCCCACATGCCATGGGGCAACTAAGCCCATGCGCCACAACTAGAGAGCCACCGTGCCACACTAGAGAGAAGCCCGCATGCCACAACGAAAGATCGCGCGTGCTGCAACTAAGACCTGATGCAGCCAAAAATAAATAATTTTTTAAAAAGAGTAATACTTGATAAAACATTTAGGAAAGATAGAAAAATATAAAGGAGACAATAAAAATCACCATAGTCCCTCCATGCCAAAATAGGCCCTGTTAATAGGCTGATAAATGTCTTCCCCACCATGTTTATTCCAGATGTGGCTTATGCAGCCTAGACAGCTTTGCTAGCCTACTTGTTCACTTATCATTCTTGCTAAATAACGTTTAATGGGGAAATCAGTTTTCTTAGTCATTCAGGAAAATAGCTCTTCTATGGTATGAATTCCCATTGGTGGGTCATAGCCTTCATTGTAGCATCCTTTGTTGCTCACCTACGGGGCACAGCATCTGGTAAATGAATTATCCTGTTCTCCAGAGCCTTGTGGCAGGATTGCCATGAGACTCGGTCAAGAGTGATTCTGCCTGTGATAGGAATTAGTTAAGGTGGGTAGAATTTGCTCATTTCCACTCTCGAAATATCCTCGGAAATAAGGAGATGCCAGGCTTTGGAGAGTAGCCTCTACTGCCCCCAAAAGTGCCACCTGTGCGTTTGTAAAATAACGTTGTAATGTTTGCTTGACTGACTGCATAATCTACCCTCGGGACCTTTTCATACTAAACGCTCGTTATTTCTTAAGCTTGCCCTTTCCTTCTCACCTGTCCATTAACATCGAGCCTCCTTAGACAAGTCTATCAGCAAGCCTTTATTGCGCTTTGACAGCTCTGGAATTTTAGGAATGGCAATGATCAGGTCCCTGAAACTTCCTTGGGAGATAACTTAGACTAGAGCTTCCTGGTTCGAGGAGCCCATGAGCACTGGTTCTCGTCCCTGGCTACACGATGGAGTCACCTGCTCTTGTGCTGAGGCTGAGCCTCAGACTAGGTGAATCAGCCTCTCTGAAGATGGGACTCAGGCATGTCGCTTTTAAAGCTCCCCCGAGTGACTCCAGCGGGTGCCCAGGGGGGAGAACCAGAGCCATGGAGCACTGATTTTCATCTAATCAGCTGCACCTGAGGATGTTTCTCTAAAAATTAAAATGCCTGGGCCCCACCCGAGAACGAATGAGTCGGACTCTCTGGAAAAGGAGTCCGAGAAACTGTATTTTTTTCCTAGCTCCTTCAGATGACCTGATACACAGTGTGGATTGGGAATCACTGCCATCGGCAACCTAGCAAATGAGAAAATCTAGATTTGAACCCATTTTTGGCTCTTTGGCTTTGCGAGCCATGCATGACTGTACGATGATGAGTTGCGTCAAGGAAGCCACGTGGGGTAATGGACACAACCCTGGGCTGGGCGGGTCGGACCCTGAAGGCATGACTCATGTCTTGCTCTGTGATGTCAGACAAGTTACAGAACCTCTCTGGGTCGGGAGCCCCTGTCTCTCTACCTATGATTTCTACCAGGCCTTGTGTTTTCAGACTTTCTTCCTCTTTAATTGATGTTTTACTGGTTTTCATTTGGTGATCAGTATATACGCATGATGATCAATTTCTATATAGTTCTTAATGCAAGCATTGAAAAATTTAAAAGCTATATAATTTTTTTCCAGTTATTCTATTGACTTTCCAGCTTAAAATTTGGAGACAAATTGTTCTTAAAAAGAGGTTCTGCAAGGACTTTGAGGGCATTCTGCTAAGTGCAATAAGTCAGACAGACAAATATTGCATCATCTCACTTATCTGTGGAATCTTAAAAAAACAGACATAGAAACAGAGCAGAGAGGTGATTACCAGTAGCTAAGGAGTGGGGGTAATGGGGAGATGTTAGTCAAAGAGTACAAACTCCAGTTATAAGATGAATAAGTTCTGGGGATGTAATGTACAGCATAGTGACTATAGTTAACAGTACTGTATTATCTACTTGAAAGTTATTAAGAGACTAGATCTTCAATATTCTTACCACACACACACACACACACACACACACACACACACACACAATTATACGAGGTGATAGAGGTGTTAACTAACCCTACTGTGATAATCATTTTGATACATATGCATGTATCAAATCACCACATTGTACACCTTAAACTCACACAGTGTTATTCTCAGTTATATCTCAATACAGCTGGAAAAATATAGACCATGATTTTAAAACATTGATAACTTGTTAACTAAAATTCTACTAGGTCATCATTTAATATCATATACACTACATGCTCAAAATTTTCCAATTTTTCACAGCACTTTAACAGCATTATTAGGAAAAGCTGGGCTGAGAACAAAGTTGTCACAGAGAGCGCCCAATTCTATTAGGAAGAGCAAGGGTCAGGGAACAGTTTTATACATAATTCTACCAAAAGACAACAAGGAGATAAAGTAAGTCATAGGAAATGTTTACAAGTTAAATGCATGGTTATGACTTCCAGTTGCCATCTGGCTATGCTTCTTGTTACATTAAAAACTGCCAGCCCCAGCCTATGATCAAAGCCTCCTTTAAACTGATATTTCATTAATTTTTGGTGGTACTGAAAACAACCAACCAGCCGATGAACTCACTTCTTAAAAAATGTATTTATACTTATAAAAAAATTTTTAAGGCATAGAGTGGGTATCCTGCTTCTTAACAGTGTATTTCTAGAACAATTAAAATCTTGCATTTACAAAATAGTTGATAGAACAATTCCTCTGGACTGTACAAGAAGGGGGGCACCAGGACAGCTGGTGAGACTCCCTTTACGTTGGTCAGATTCGGCTTCTTTCTCCCCTGCTCCACAGAGGCTGGCCTTTCCTTAGCAGCTGTATTTCTGCAGGTGCGTCTTCTTTCATTTCTTGGTTGGTCACTTTGGCTCGTTTTCCTTTCGCATCCCCTTTTCCTTTTTTCTGCATATATATATATTTTTTTCACATCACTGTTTGCAGGATCAGATTTGGATGACATTTGGTGGGTCTCTCCTTGGGCTCGGTATCAGGGAGATTCATTCCAGGACCGCTGGAGATGCCAAAACCCACAGATGCTCAAGTCCCTTATGTGAAGTGGTGTAGTATTTGCATATAACCTACGCATATCCCCCTGTGTACTTTAAATCGTTTCTAGATGACTTTTTTTTTAACTACTAGATGACTTTTAATACCTAATACAATGTAAATGTTATGTAAATAGCTGTAAATACAAAGCAAATGTTTTGTAAATAGTTGTTGGATGGCAAATTCAAGTTTTGTTCTGGGGAACTTTCTTGAATTAAAAGAATAATTTTATTTTTGATCTGCGGTTGGTTGAATCTGCAGATGTGGAACCACGGATACAGAGGGCCAGCTCTACTGCCTTTTTTTTTTTTTTTTTGCGGTACGCGGGCCCCTCACCGCTGTGGCCTCCCCCGCTGCAGAGCACAGGCTCCGGACGCGCAGGCTCAGCGGCCATGGCCCACGGGCCCAGCCGCTCCGCGGCACGTGGGATCCTCCCGGACCGGGGCACGAACCCGCGTCCCCTGCATCTGCAGGCGGACTCTCAACCACTGCGCCACCAGGGAAGCCCTCTACTGCCTTTTGAGCTGAACTGCTGTCTCTCCTGGGTATCTTGGCAGAGGCTGGGGTGGAGTGCACCAGGGTGTTTGTGGGGACAGCACAGCGAGAGCCTTCGCAGAGCTGAGTGGCTGGACATTGCCACTCTTGCCACTCCCGAGCTGCTGGGACTCCTGTTGTCAAACTTGTAAAAGCAGCAGAACTCCTTTTTATTCATGAAATCTTGCGCAGAATCCGACACGTATTAGGGATAGAGGTGGGACTGTCTCTGTGAGCTGGGGGTGCTCTTGTGGAATGCAGATACATTTAACTTGAAAATCTCACTGCTTTTTCATGCAGTGCTGCAAAGACTTTTACTTGGGAGTATGAAAAATAATAAAAAGCCTCTTAGAGTTTTTTTTTCCGTAAATGGGGATTACTTGTCTCTTCCGCCGATTCTCGGGATTGGGGAGAACAAGGTAAAGGGTGGATGCTGGCAGTGAAGGCTTTGGGAGCTAATGGCTCTTACAGTCCTGACACCGATGCCAGTGAAAGAGGGGTGCTGGATGGCAGGCCTCATGGGGCGGGGGAGGGCAGCAGGCAAATCTGAAGGCCTAATAGGCACGGATATGGCCCCTGTGTTCCCACGTGTTTTGCTTTCTTCAGCCATAAGTGCGGGTAGAGAACGAGAGGGGCATATCCTTCTGAGACAGAACGTGGTTAGAATGCAGCTGTGCTCGACCTGGTCACCCTGATGACCCATCAGGCGCTCAGCCCAATAGAAAACACCCACTGAGCCATCCTATTAAGTGACCCAAGACCTTGATTAATGACCACTGATCTGTATTCATTGTTTACCAGCAGGTGAATAAGGTCTTTAATGATACCAGAGAAGAAAACATTTAGGAAAATACAGGCTAGATGACCGTATGACCTGCAGAGCCTAGACTTTTTTTTATCTGGCCGATTGGTTTGGGCTCTGCAGTAAGCGTAGCCCCAGTTTTTAAAAATAAATTTATTTATTTATTTTTGGCTGCGTTGGGTCTTTGTTGCTGTGCCTGGGCTTTCTCTAGTTTGTTGCGGTGCACGGGCTTCTCATTGTGGTGGCTTCTCTTGTTGCGGAGCATGGGCTCTAGGTGCACGGGCTTCAGTAGTTGTGGCTTGTAGGCTCAGTAGTTGTGGCTCGCAGGCTCTAGAGTGCAGGCTCAGTAGTTGTGGTGCACGGGCTGAGTTGCTCCGCGGCATGTGGGATCTTCCCCGACCAGGGATTGAACCTGTGTCCCCTGCATTGGCAGGCAGATTCTTAACCACTGCACCACCAGAGAAGTCCTGAATTGATTTTACTATTTATCACACAAAAGGGATGTACAACCTTGGAGGATTCCTTTTCTACTTGTGCTTTTGATGTAAAGACTAAGGAATCCAGACCTGGAAGGGGAAAACGATAGTAAAACCAGCTATTAACCTGTGTGGCTTTTTGATGATCAGCCTGAGGGTCGAGCCTGAGTTTTCCTTGAATGAGGGTGTCTGTGTTTATACATTTGTTTGCTGAAGCCACAGGCGTCTTGTTTATTAACTCATTCATTATTTTATTTCCTGAGCCCTTTTATGGGCCAGGCATTGTGTTAGGGGCTGAATTTTCCAAGGGGGAGGTCTGTTCTTCACACCCGGGGAGACTTGGGAGCCCAAAAAGAGTATTTATAGATGTCACCTTCAGAGTTCAAGAAACACCTAATTTCCTAAAATAAAATATTACTGCTTTTAATTATGCCATGTACATAATAAGAACTCTAAATGCATTTTGGGATAAAGATAATAGTATTGTGCATGTTTCTCTAGAATAAATCACGACAAACTCTGGATTGGTTAGATTGTCATGAATCCAAATCATTATCACTTTTTAAACTAAACCCAATCTCTTTGCCAGTTAATTAACAGCAATGCATTGCAGTCCTTCATGGTGGGGGGCTTCTCTTCCTGGGAGTAACAGCTGACTGACATTTAGGCTGCCCCTGTCCTTTTAGCTCTACTGCCAAGAGTGAGAGTCACCACCGACGTCTGTGCATTGCTGTGAGGTTTAAAGTCTCATGTCAGAAGGATCTCTAGGCTTCTTCAAGGAAGTATTTGATAGATGTATGAAAAACATATTGAATAGCCTTTTCTTTCTTTTTTTTTTTTTTTTTACATCTTTATTGGAGGGTAATTACTTTACAATGAATAGCCTTTTCGAGCTGTGCAATAAGTTGTCAGTTTTTTGCTTCAAATGATTTCCTGCAAGCTCATGGCCATGTCACAAAGAAGAGTGACAATATAAGATTCGCCCAAGGGCACAGGGGTGGAGGGTGATTCTCTTCTTCCCGTGGCAAACATCCTCTTAGCGGTTGACCTTGACCGTTGGCTCACTTCCAACTTTGACTGAACTCGTATCTGTCAGCTCAGATTCCTCTGAGGCTTGGACTGCGGAGAGGAAAGAGGCAGGCAAAATGAACTCACTCAATTGTATTTAAATTCATCGCACTGAACCCACTACTGTAAATGCCATTAACACCTGTAGTAATTATATTGTGTAATCTGTGAGGTGAGACACCGGCCCCCAGCCCCGCAAGCCCCCACTTTGTATTCTTGTTGAGTGTGGAAGAGAGAGAAATGTCAGAGCTCTGCCCTACATTAACATTCCGCCCCAAAGAGAATTCCGGACTCAGAAGGGACGAATGCCCCTTTACAAGGTGCCACCCATCCTGCCCACTCTCAGCTCAGGGTCAGCAAACTCGTAGATCAGTGGTTTCTAGTCTCTGGGACGTGCATGCCTGAGGAGGTGAAGAGTTTCGTCATGGTTTTGCATCATCTATAACCACATACATCATGTTTTACACCTACATCTACTATTTTTCAAAAGCAGGAATATGTGCTTGTGGTTCATAAAGTACAAATTTGTTTCAAAGTATCGTTAAATGCACGGCAGTGTTTGTCACTACGTTCTTTCCTCCATCGGTTGCTAAAAGAAGCATAACTTTGTTTATGAGCAGATTTGCAATTTTTAATAATAAAGTGGTCCTCATAATTTAAAAGTTTGGAGGTCACTGTTTGAAAGTGTTAGTGATCTATGTTTAACTCATGAATGACTTCCTTCTAGCTGCATAAAATATTGAGGTGTTGACATTACAAAGCTGTTACAACTGGAATATATGAATCCTTTTCTGTAAAAGTCGCAATATTCTTAACAGCATCCTTTTCCAACTTACTCTGTCTCTCGACATTTACAAATCTAATTGGGGAAATATAAGCACACAAAAAATTAAAGTTAAGAAAATGCAAAGAGAAAACATACAGTATTTGATCAATTACCAAATGCTTTGAACTCAGAGGAAAGAGTGGGAAGAGGGGAAAGAGAAAGAGGTGGGGGAAGAGGTGAGAAGGAGTGTCACCCAGGAGCCCGGGCATCAGGGCAGGCTGTTACAGACGCTGCTAATTACCGTCGGAGTAACCATGGACAGATAACCTGACCCCACTGAGCCTCTGTTCTACTGTCAATAAAATCAGTAATTTAATGCCTCCCTCACAGTGTTACTGTGAAGATAATTTATAACAACGTGTTTTAAATGCCTTGTACTACATCTGGTACAAGGTATGTGCAAACTAAATGGTGGACTGTCAATCCCATCAGCACGGAAAGCATGACATTTATTTATGCTTCCCCAGAACTCAGCGCAATGCCTGACTCATAATAGGTACTAAAAAAAAAAAATATTTGCTGAATGAAAAGATGGAAGGAAGGATGGATAGATGGTTGGATGAATTTAAGAAATGAACCATGGGCTTTGGTGACCTGGGAGGGTCTCACGGAGAAGCAAGGCTTAAGGTGAATCTAGCAGATATACGGAGAAGGTGGGAGAGTGTTGCATTGGGGGGAGGGGCATGGATCAAAAGTACAGAGGCAGGAAAGCCTAGTGTGAGTAGAGGGTAGATTGGGACACAGTTGTGGAGGGCTTTGGATGCCAGGCTGGGGAGCTGCCAGTGGGGAGTCAGTGAGATTTTGAGATGGTGAATGATATGAGGAGAGAACCTTTCCAAAGGTTAGTCTGGTGCTGGCGTGTGGTGTGGAGCTGAGAAAGGGACGGGACAATTCATTCTAAGCAGGACATGGTCAAGTCCCTGACGAGTATAACAACCAAGGAAATAAAGAGAGATAAAGGAATGATTAAGGAGGGCATAGCTGTCGCAGTGTCTTCTCTATTCTCTATGAATTCTTAATGTGGTCATGTAAACCATTTACCACCACGCATACTGACGATTTTGAAATATACAAGATGACATTTTAAAAGTCATGGCATGGACTTCCCTGGTGGCGCAGTGGTTAAGAATCCACCTGCCAATGAAGGAGACACGGGTTCGAGCCCTGCTCCGGGAAGATCCCACATGCCACGGAGCAGCTACACCTGTGTGCCACAACTCCTGAGCCCACGTGCCACGACTACTGAGCCTGTGCTCCATAACAAGAGAAGCCACTGCAATGAGAAGCCCGTGCATCCCAATGAAGAGTAGCCCCGGCTCGCCGCAACTAGAGAAAGCCCGCGCGCAGCAATGAAGACCCAACGCAGCCAAAACTTAATTAATTAGTTAATTAAAAAAAAATCATGGCAGGTGAATGTTTAGCTGGAGAGGAGACATGCTGAAGTTGGAGGGTTGGATCCCCAAGGAGTGTGGAGCATGTGGCATCAATGGAGACAAGGAGTAAAGGTGATTTGAGGTCTAGGCTGGGTTTTTTTCTCTTGGCGACTTGGCAAGATAAATAGTGGTTAGATTAGGGTGGGTAGCAGAAATGGATTAATCCAAGAAATGTGAAACTGAACTGAGCAGCTAAATTGCTGAAGTTGCAAGGAGAAAGGTGAATTGGATGAGGTGCCGTGGGAGCCCATTGGGGGTGGGACACAGGGCCGACAGACTGAGAGAGATGGAGGAAGGAGCTGGACGGTTCCCCCAGCAGTGGAGAGCACAGTTGAAGCCTGGTGGGATGGAGCCAGATGTGGCCACTCCTCCTCTGTCACCTGGGCTGGCCTGGTGGACCTCCCCTTGTCACTCCGCTTTCACTTGACTAGGAGGAAGCAGGTGGAGCCTGGGAGGTGCGGCCAGAGCAGGCTGCCTGCGTGTGTTTCATTTTCAGGAAAGAGGTCTGACTGTCTGTGGGGGAAATTATTCTTCCAGATGAAGGAACCATTTGTGGAAAGGGCTACAGATGAGAGAGAGAGAGAGGGAGAGGGAGAGAGAGAGAGAGAGAGAGAGAGAGAGAGAGAGGGAGGGAGGGAGGGAGGGAGGGAGGGAGAGGGAGGGAGGGAGGGAGGGAGAGGGAGAGGGAGAGAGGGAGGGAGGGAGGGAGAGGGAGAGGGAGAGAGAGAGAGAGAGAGGGAGGGAGGGAGGGAGGGAGGAAGGGAGAGAGGGAGGGAGGGAGGGAGAGAGAGAGAGGGAGAGGGAGAGAGAGAGAGAGAGAGAAAGAAAGAAGGAAGGAAGGAAGGAAGGAGGGAGGGAGGGAGGGAAGAAAGGGGACTTCCTTTCTCCTATTCTTAAGGGCAATTCATTCATTCATTTACCATATTTATTCAATTAAAAAAAAACAACCCACTTTCCTTTTCTTCCCATAACAGCCATGTTTACTGACTGCTGATCTACCACAGGAACTCTCTGCCACCCCTAATATACTTGTTTTCTCCTGCACTGGGGACCAAGCAAGAAGGGTGTTTAGGTTGAACCCTCTCCCCCACAAGTTTTATGTTCTAGAAATGATAGAACATCCTGATTACTGAAGGTTTCATAAAATGTACAAAGAACCAGAGTGGCTTTTGACCTCTCAATGGCAACTCCACAAACAGAAGACAATGTCCAACCAACACTCAACAGGCAACAGGAACCCTTAGTGGGAAGATGGAGGAAACTTCCACATCAACAGTGGAGAAACAGGTCTGGAGAGCAATGGGCTCAGATTAGAGCAAGTCAGAAGATTCTAGGGAGGATTTCTTTCTCCCTTTCCCCCTTTTTTCCTTCCTTCCTTCCTTCCTCCCTCCCTCCCTCTCTCTCTCTTTCTCTTTCTTTCTTTCTTTCTTTCTCTCTTTTTGAGGCTGCAATATCTTTTTTTAAAAAATTAATATATTTTTGAGGTAAAATTGACATATAACTTTATATTATTTTCAGGCATACAACATAATGATTCGATATTTGCATATACTGTGAAATGATCACAATAGGTGGTTGTGCCTAGTTAAAAATTTTTCTTCTTGGGCTTCCCTGGTGGCGCAGCGGTTGAGAGTCCGCCTGCTGATGCAGGGGACACGGGTTCATGCCCCGGTCCGGGAAGATCCCACGTGCCGCGGAGCGGCTGGGCCCGTGAGCCATGGCCGCTGAGCCTGCGCGTCCGGAGCCTGTGCTCCGCAACGGGAGAGGCCGCAGCAGTGAAAGGCCCACGTACCGCAAAAAAAAAAAAAAAAAAAAATGTTTCTTCTTGTGGTGAAGAATTTTGATTTACTTTTAGCACCTTTTTTTTCTAATTGAAGTATAGTTGATTTACAATACTGTGTTAGTTTCAGGTGTAGAGCAATATGATTCAGTTTTATATATATGTGTGTGTTTTTCAGATTCTTTTTGATTATAGGTTATTATAAGATAATGAATATAGCTCCCTGTGCTATATAGTAAATCCTGTTGTTTATTTTATATATAGTAGTCTGTATCTGTTAATCCCATACTCCTAATTTATTCCCCTCCTTCCCCTTTGGTAACCATAAGTTTTTTTCTATGTCTGTGAGTCTGTTTCAGTTTTGTAAATAAATTCATTTGTATTTAAAAAAAAATTTTTTGTGGTTCTCTCTTTTTAATTAATTAATTCATTTATTTATTGATTTTTGGCTGCGCTGGGTTTTCTTTCCTACCCGCAGGCTTTCTCTAGTTGCGGCGAGCGGGGGCTACTCTTTGTTGCGGTGCACGGGCTTCTCATTGCAATGGCTTCTCTTGTTGAGGAGCACAGGCTCTAAGTGCATGGGCTAAGTAGTTGTGGCTTGCAGGCTCTAGAGCACGGGCTCAGTAGTTGTCGCGCACGGGCTTAGTTGCTCTGCGGCATGTGGGATCTTCTCAGACCAGAGATCGAACCCGTGTCCCCTGCATTGGCAGGCGGATTCTTAACCACTGCGCCACCAGGGAAGTCCCTGTATTATTTTTTAGATTCCACATATAAGTGATATCATATGATATTTATCTTTCTCTGACTTACTTTAATCAGTATGATAATCTCTAGGTCCATCCAAGTTGCTGCAAATGGCAGTATTTCATTCTTTTTTATGGCTGAACAATATTCCATTGTATGTATGTACCACATCTTCTTTATCCACTCATCTGTTGATGGACATTTAGTTTGCTTCCATGTCTTGGCTATTTTAAATAGCGCTGCTAAACACTGGGGCTCATGCATGTCTCTTTTCGAATTATATGTTTTTCTTTTCTGGATATATGCCCAGGAGTGGGATTGCTGGATAATGAGATAACTCTATTTTTAGTTTTTTAAGGAACCGCCATACTGCTTTCCATAGTGGTTGCACCAATTTACATTCCCACCAACAGTGCAGGAGGGCTCCATTTTCTCCACACCCTCTCCAGCAACATTTATTGTTTGTAAATTTTTGGCCGTTCTGACTGGTGTGAGGTGATACCTCATTGTAGTTTTGATTTGCATTTCTCTAATAACTAGTGATGCTTAGCATCTTTTAATGTGCCTGTTGGCCATATGTATGTCTTCTGCCCATTTTTTGAATAGGTTGCTTGGGTTTTTTGATATTGAGTTGTATAAGCTGTTTGTATACTTTGGAAATTAACCCCTTGTCAGTCACATCATTTGGAAATATTTTCTGCCATTCTGTAGATTGTCTTTTTGTTCTGTTTGTGGTTTCCTTTGCTGTGCAAAAGCTTTTAAGTTTGATTGGGTCCCATTTGTTTATTTTTGCTTTTATTTCTTTTGCCTTGGGAGACTGCTCTAAGAAAATATTGCTATGATTTACGACAGAGAATGTTTTGCCTCCTAGAAACTCTTCTAGGAGTTTTATGGTGTCATGTCTTATATTTAATTCTTTAAACCACTTTGAGTTTATTTTTGTGCATGGTGTGAGGGTGTGTTCTAACTTCACTGATTTACAGAAGGCTGTCCAGCTTTTCTAATACCACTTGCTGAAGAGACTGTCTTTTCTCCGTCATATATTCTTGCCTGCTTTGTCGAAGATTAGTTGCCTGTAAATGTGTGGGTTTACTTCTGGGCTCTCTATTCTGTTCCATTGATCTATTATGTCTGTTTTTGTTAGCAACATTCAAATATATAATACAGGATTACTAACTATAGTCACCAAGCTGTGCATTCCACCACCATGACTTATTTATTTTATAACTAGAAGATTATATCTTGTAACCCCCTTCACCCATTTCACCCACCCTCATCCCCCGACCAGGAGGGATTTCTTCAAGCAGATGAAACTTATAGAATACCTGATACGAATGTGCGTGTTGTGAAGAGATTTACTCAACTCAGGAAGAGTTTGGGAATGAATTAATGATAATTACCAACAACTAAGCAAAAGCAAAAAAAAAAAAGACAGTTATTAACTCTGGGGGGAGCGGAAGTTCTAAAGGAAAAGTCTATAATAATTTTACTACTTAAAAAACACAACACAGCAGCATTATTCACCATGTCCAAAAGGTGGAAGCAACCCAAATGTCCATCATCAACTGATGAGTGGATGAACAAAATGTGCAGTGGATATACTGTGGAATATTATTCAGCCTTAAAAAAAGAATGAAATTCTGTCACATGCTACAACATGGATGAACCTTAAAGACATTATGCTCAGTGAAACAAGCCAAATACAAAATAACAAATACTGTGTGATTCCACTTATATATGGTACCTAGAATAGTCACATTTATAGAGACAGATAGTAGAAGTTCCCAGGGGCTGAGGGTGGGTAGGGGGAGAGATTTGTTAGTCTTTAATGGGTACAGTCTCTGTTTGAGATGATGGAAAAGCTCTGGAGATGGGTGGTGGTGAGAGTTGCACAACTTCGTGAATGTACTTAATGCCACTGAACCGCACACTTAAAAACAGCTTAAAGAGTCAATTTTACGTTATGTGTATTTTTTCACAATTAAAAGGAAAAACCTTGTCAGTTCCTGTACAAATGAACTGGATTATAATTATCTTTCTCATACTGATAAATATCAGATTTTTAACATTCAGGTGTTAGGGATCTCATTTTCAAAACTAGGTACAAAAGCTATCCTTTTCTTTAAGAATTGCATAGCTCTATTTAAAAGAAGTATTATTAGAAATGTATATGCTAAAAAATAGGTCTTCATTGATAACATCTATGCCTTAGATAGTATGTCTCTTATAACACATAACTTTTAATATAAAACAACTGACCTACTATATATATATATATATATATATATATATATATGGCTTAAAAATTGCCTTTTTTAACTTTTCATTTTGCCTTCTGTCTATGTAAACACACCCATTTTCTTTAAATGTCTAAAAATTTTAGATTTACACAGCCATGTTTTTAACATTTATCTTTTTTTTTTTTTTTTTGCGGTACGCGGGCCTCTCACTGTTGTGGCCTCTCCCGTTGCGGAGCACAGGCTCCGGACGCGCAGGCTCAGCGGCCATGGCTCACGGGCCCAGCCGCTCCGCGGCATACGGGATCCTCCCGGACCGGGGCACAGACCCGTGTCCCCTGCATCGGCAGGTGGACTCTCAACCACTGCGCCACCAGGGAAGCCCCAACATTTATCTTTAATGATAACTCTGAGATCAAGATGTATTTTTTTGTCTTATTTATTTAAACATCTTTATTGGAGTATAATTGCTTTACAATGGTGTTAGTTTCTGCTGTATAACAAAGTGAATCAGCTATACATATACATATATCCCCATATCCCCTCCCTCTTGCGTCTCCCTCCCACACTCCCTATCCCACCCCTCTAGGTGGTCACAAAGCACGGAGCTGATCTCCCTGTGCTATGCGGCTGCTTCCAACTAGCTATCTATTTTACATTTGGTAGTGTATATATGTCCATGCCACTCTCTCACTTCATCCCAGGTTACACTTCCCCCTCCCCGTGTCCTCAAGTTCATTCTCTATGTCTGTGTCCTGCCCCGAGATTCTTCAGAACCTTTTATTTTTTTTTAGATTCCATATATATGTGTTAGCATACGGTATTTGTTTTCCTCTTTCCGACTTACTTCACTCTGTATGACAGACTCTAGGTCCATCCACCTCAGTACAAATAAGTCAGTTTTGTTTCTTTTTATGGCTGAGTAATATTCCATTTTATATATGTGCCACATCTTCTTTATCCATTCATCTGTCTATGGACACTTAGGTTGCTTCCATGTCCTGGCTATTGTAAATAGTGCTGCAATGAACATTGGGGTACATGACTCTTTTTGAATTATGGTTTTCTCAGGGTGTACACCCAGTAGTGGCATTGCTGGGTCATATATTAGTTCTATTTTTAGTTTTTTAAGGAACCTCCGTACTGTTCTCCATAGTGGCTGTATCAATTTGCATTCCCACCAACAGTGCAAGAGGGTTCCCTTTTCTTCACACCCTCTCTAGCGTTTACTGTTTGTAGATTTTTTGATGATGGCCATTCAGACTGGTGTGAGGTGATACCTCATTGTACTTTGTTTTTCTTTTTTTTTTTTTGCGGTACGTGGGCCTCTCACTGTTGTGGCCTCTCCCGTTGCAGAACACAGGCTCCTGATGCACAGGCTCAGCGGCCATGGCTCACGGGCCCAGCCGCTCCGCAGCATGTGGGATCTTCCCGGACCAGGGTACGAACCCATGTCCCCTGCATCGGCAGGCAGACTCTCAACTACTGTGCCACCAGGGAAGCCCCTCTCATTGTAGTTTTGATTTGCATTTCTCTAATGATTAATGATGTTGAGCATCCTTTCATGTGTTTGTTGGCAATTTGTATATCTTCTTTGGAGAAATGTCTGTTTAGGGCTTCTGCCCGTTTTTGGATTGGGTTGTTTGTTTTTTTGATATTGAGCTGCAAGAGTTGCTTGTATATTTTGGAGATTAATCCTTTGTCAGTTGCTTCATTTGCAAATATTTTCTCCCATTCTGAGGGTTGTCTTTTCGTCTTGTTTATGGTTTCCTTGGCTGTGTAAAAGCTTTTAAGTTTCATTAGGTCCCATTTGCTTATTTTTGTTTTTATTTCCATTTCTCTAGGAGGTGGGTCAAAAAGGATCTTGCTGTGATTTATGTCATCGAGTGTTCTGCCTATGTTTTCCTCTAAGAGTTTGATAGTGTCTGGCCTTACATTTAGGTCTTTAATCCATTTTGAGTTTATTTTTGTGTATGGTGTTAGCGAGTGTTCTAATTTCATTCTTTTACATGTAGCTGTCCAATTTTCCCAGCACCACTTATTGAAGAGGCTGTCTTTTCTCCATTGTATATTCTTCCCTCCTTTATCAAAGATAAGGTGACCATATGTGCGTGGGTTTATCTCTGGGCTTTCTATCCTGTTCCATTGATCTATATGTCTGTTTTTGTGCCACTACCACACTGTCTTGATTACTGTAGCTTTGTAGTATGGTCTAAAGTCAGGGAGCCTGATTCCTCCAGCTCTGTTTTTCTTTCTTAAGATTGCTTTGGCTATTTGGGGTCTTTTGTGTTTCCATACAAATTGTGAAATTTTTTGTTTTAGTTCTGCGAAAAATTCCATTGGTAGTTTGATAGGAATTGCATTGAATCTGTAGATTGCTTTGGGTAGTAGAGTCATTTTCACAATGTTGATTCTTCCAATCCAAGAACATGGTATATCTCTCCATCTGTTTGTATCATCTTTAATTTCTTTCATCAGCATCTTATAATTTTCTGCATACAGGTCTTTTGTCTCCTTAGGTAGGTTTATTCCTAGGTATTTTATTTTATTTTATTTTATTTATTTATTTTTTGCATACGCGGGCCTCTCACTGCTGTGGCCTCTCCTGTTGTGGAGCACAGGCTCCGGACGCGCAGGCTCAGCGGCCATGGCTCACGGGCCCAGCCACTCCGCGGCATGTGGGATCTTCCTGGACCGGGGCACGAACCCGGGTCCCCTGCAACGGCAGGCGGACTCTCAACCACTGCGCCACCAGGGAAGCCCTATTTTATTCTTTTTGTTGCAATGGTAAATGCGAGTGTTTCCTTAATTTCTCTTTCAGATTTTTCATCATTAGTGTATAGGAATGCAAGAGATTTCTGTGCATTAATTTTGTATACTGCTACTTTACCAAATTCATCGATTAGCTCTAGTATTTTTCTGGTAGCATCTTTAGGATTCTCTATGTATAGTATCATGTCATCTGCAAACAGTGACAGTTTTACTTCTTCTTTTCTGATTTGGATTCCTTTAATTTATTTTTCTTCTCTGATTGCTGTGGCTAAAACTGCCAAAACTATGTTGAATAATAGTGGTGAGAGTAAGAAACCTTCTCTTGTTCCTGATCTTAGAGGAAACGGTTTCAGTTTTTCACCATTGAGTATGATGTTGGCTGTGGGTTTGTGATATATGGCCTTCATTATGTTGAGGTAAGTTCCCTCTATGCCTACTTTCTGGAGAGCATGTTTTTTTATCATAAATGGGTGTTGAATTTTGTCAAAAGCTTTTTCTGCATCTATTGAGATGATCATATGGTTTTTATCCTTCAGTTTGCTAATATGGTTTATCACATTGATTGATTTGCATATATATATATATATATTTTTTTTAGCGGTACGCGGGCCTCTCCCATGGCAGAGCACAGGCTCTGGACGCGTAGGCTCAGCAGCCATGGCTCACGGGCCCAGCCGCTCCACGGCATGTGGGATATTCCTGGACCGGGGCACGAACCCGTGTCCCCTGCATCGGCAGATGGACTCTCAACCATTGCGCCACCAGGGAAGCCTGATTTGCATATATCGAAGCATCCTTGCATTCCTGGGTTACACCCCACTTGGTCATAGTGTATTATCCTTTTAATGTGCTGCTGGATTCTGTGTGCTAGTATTTTGTTGAGGATTTTTGCATCTATGTTCATCAGTGATATTGGCCTGTAGTTTTCTTTCTTTGTGACATCCTTTTCTGGTTTTGGTATCACGGTGATGGAGGCCTTGTAGAATGTGTTTGGGAGTGTTCCTCCCTCTGCTATATTTTGGAAGAGTTTGAGAAGGATAGGTGTTAGCTCTTCTCGAAATGTTTGATAGAATTCGCCTGTGAAGCCATGTGGTCCTGGGCTTTTGTTTGTTGGAAGATTTTTTTTTTTTTTTTTTGCGGTACACGGGCCTCTCACTGCTGTGGCCTCTCCTGTTGCAGAGCACAGGCTCCGGATGCGCAGGTCCAGCGGCCATGGCTCACAGGCCCAGCCGCTCCGCGGCATGTGGGATCTTCCCGGACTGGGGCACGAACCCGTGTCCCCTGCATCGGCAGATGGACTCTCAACCACTGTGCCACCAGGGAAGCCCTGTTGGAAGATTTTTAATCACAGTTTCAATTTCAGTACTTGTGATTGGTCTGTTTATATTTTCTATTTCTTCCTGGGTCAGTCTTGGAAGGTTGTGCTTTTCTAAGAATTTGTCCATTTCTTCCAGGTTGTCCATTTTATTGGCATATAGTTGCTTATAGTAATCTCTCATGATCCTTTGTATTTCTGTAGTGTCAGTTGTTACTTCTCCTTTTTCATTTCTAATTCTATTTGATTTTAGTCTTTTCCCTTTTTTTCTTGATGAGTCTGGCTAGTGGTTTATCAATTTTGTTTATCTTCTCAAAGAACCAGCTCTTAGTTTTATTGATCTTTGCTATTGTTTCCTTCATTTCTGTTTCATTTATTTCTGATTCGATCTTTATGATTTCTTTCCTTCTGCTGACTTTGGGTTTTTTTTGTTCTTCTTTCTCTAATTGCTTTAGGTGTAAGTTTAGATTGTTTATTTGAGATGTTTCTTGTTTCTTGAGGTAGGATTGTATTGCTATAAACTTCCTTCTTAGAACTGCTTTTGCTGCATCCCGTAGGTTTTGGGTCGTCGTGTTTTCATTGTCATTTGTTTCTAGGTATTTTTTGATTTCCTCTTTGACTTCTTCAGTGATCTCTTGGTTATTTAGTAGTGTATTGTTTAGCCTCCATGCGTTTGTATTTTTTACAGTTTTTTTCCTGTAATTGATACCTAGTCTCATAGCATTGTGGTTGGAAAATGTACTCAATACAATTTCAATTTTCTTAAGTTTACCAAGGCTTGATTTGTGACCCAAGGTATGATCTATCCTGGAGAATGTTCCATGAGCACTTGAGAAAAATATGTATTCTGTTGTTTTTGGATGGAGTATCCTATAAATAGCAATTAAGTCCATCTTGTTTCATGTGTCATTTAAAGCTTGTGTTTCCTTATTTATTTTCATTTTGGATGATCTGTCCACTGGTGAAAGTGGGGTGTTAAAGTCCCCTACTATTATTGTGTTACTGTCCATTTCCCCTTTTATGGTAATATGTATTTAATATTAAGTCCCTCTTATAAGCCAAGTCCCTCTGTAGTTAAAAAAGAGGTTTAAAAACCCTCCTTTTGTGTATTCCATTTTTTCTCAGGGGTACATTAAATAGGAATGCTGATTTTTGTTTTAAGAACACAGTAATTCCAGTTTTAAATCCTTAAATTTTTTTTTCCTTATTCAGTAAAGAAAAATAAAAGCTTGTTTAGAGATGATAGCTGACATCTCTTCTGAGTGCCTGGGTGGGAAAAGACTACAGATGCTTTCCTAGATTCTGCCTGGAGCCAAACTGCTAAGCAGTCACAACTCCCAGGGGCCGTCAGGCAGGTTTAACGAGAATAGAGAATAAAGTGTAGCTCTCCACACCCACCTCTGCAAGACAGAACGGCTTCAAGGTTTGCTGAAACTGCTTCGGAACTGTGCTATAACTTTTTCCTGAATGTGAAACGTTTCTGGCTGATGTCAGCAAGGTTTAAATGTTTCAGTTTAAATACTACAAATCATTAAAAACACACACACACACACACACACATATCAAATCAAGTTAGATTTGTTGTCAAGGGCATTGATTTACAGCAGAGGAAACAATCCTCTATACTCTCCTCTTGATTTTGCATGACTTTCTTGAACCCAGCTCTTGCTAAAGGGAAGCTAGGGCTAAGGAAGGATCGCTGGGAAGACCCTACAAGGACTTGCCTGCACCCTTTGGGGCAGGACTGTTTTCCTAAACACCGTTTGGTGATGGTTGTAGCTGCCCTCCATGAAGGATTGCTCCCCCCTCCAGCCCTGCCTCGCCCTCGCCCACTTGTTACCCATCCACAGGGGCTGCTGTTTGCCATTAATGTGAAAAATCTAGAAGAGGGGTGGATCGCTTGTATGGAAACCTCCAGCATCTGCCCCTTGCTACTTTCAAAAAGCCTTTTTAAAAAAACAAACAGGGCTTCCCTGGTGGCGCCGTGGTTGAGAGTCCGCCTGCCGATGCAGGGTACACGGGTTTGTGCCCTGGTCCGGGAAGATCCCACATGCCGCGGAGAGGCTGCGCCCGTGAGCCATGGCCGCTGAGCTTGCGCGTCCGGATCCTGTGCTCCGCAACGGGAGAGGCCACAACAGTGAGAGGCCCGCGTACCGCAAAAACAAACAAACAAACAACAAACAAATAATAATAAGAGTAGTTTTTTTTGATGTACCTTCTGCAAAGCATGCTGATTACTTTATAGTCACTGTGTTTCCAGACATCCTATGTGTCTAGTGTAGGAAAATAACAATTGATCAGGTAGTTTCTTGGTTTCAAATTAATACCAATCATTAACTCAGGGAAGTTTCTTAACCTTTCTGGGACTCGCTATTTTCTTTTATTAAAATGTGGCTTTTGGTTTATACGGCTCTTCCGTCAGGGAAATGCTCCAGAGCCCAGGTGCAGTGGGTGGGTCCTGGGCTCCCAGCAGGGTACAACCAGTCTGCCCCCTGCCCCCCACCATGATCTGTTTTAGCTACTGGGTTTCATTGGTAGAAGGAGTTCCAAGACTCTCAATGTTTTGAAAACAATTCGTATAAAAGTTCTTGAAGGCAGCTTTCGTTTCTGAAATCCTTTATGGAATACATATTTTTAATTCTTTCGGTAAAGGCTGAATAGCAAGTCATAATTCTCTTCACGGAGCTCTTAGCACAGTATACATCCATGTGGCATTGGCTGATAACAGGGTTTACCAGCAGTAATGTAAACCCTGAGTACGTGTTCCAATCCCAGCGTGGTAGAAGGACAATCTACTCACAGTGACAGTCCCTCACAAGCATAAGCTTAAAAAACTCCTTTGAGAGTATATTTTAAAGGCTAGCTTATTTGGCTATTCAGTGACTGTGTGCTTGCCCAACAAAATTAAGGTGAGTTATTGTTTAGCTTGGTGGGTTAGAAGTCACTTGGCTAAGGGTGTAGGTGTCTTCTGTGTAGCCCATACCTGTGCATGCCATCATCCACGCCCTTAACTTCCAGCCTCCCTATCTTGCAAACTTGGGCTCTTAATGAAAAAGAAGATCTGGCAGGAAAGTATAGATGAATCTCTAATATCTGTGCTATCCAATTAAATGTAGTCAAAAAAACATACTCGAAACACAAAGGATGGACTTCCCTGGTAGTGCAGTAGTTAAGAATCTGCCTGCCAGTGCACATGTTCGAGCCCTGGTCTGGGAAGATCCCACATGCCATGGAGCAACTAAGCCCGTGCGCCACAACTACTGAGCCCACGCACTGCAGCTACTGAAGCCCATGGTCTACAGCCCGTGCTCTGCAACAAAGAGAAGCCACCACAATGAGAAGCCAGCACACCTCAACCAACGGCAGTCCCTGCTCGCGGCAACTAGAGAAAGCCTGCACGCAGCAACGAAGACCCAACGCAGCCAAAAATAAATTAAAAAAAATTTTTAAAGTCTATTAAAAAAAAAAAACAAAACACCACAGGGCTTCCCTGGTGGCGCAGTGGTTGAGGATCCACCTGCCAATGCAGGGGACACGGGTTCGAGCCCTGGTCCGGGAAGATCCCACATGCCGCGGAGCAACTAAGCCCGTGCGCCACAACTGCTGAGCCTGTGCTCTAGAGCCCGCGAGCCACAAGTACTGAGCCCACGTGCCGCAACTACTGAAGCCCACGCACCTAGAGCCCGCGCGTGCTCTGCAATGAGAAGCCACCGCAATGAGAAGACTGTGCACTGCAACGAAGAGTAGCCCCCACTCGCCGCAAGTAGAGAAAGCCCGTGCACAGCAGCGAACACCCAACACAGCCAAAAATAAATAAATAAATTTATTTAAAAAAAGAAAAAAAACCCCAAACAACTAACCACCCCAGATTTAAAAAAATTTTAAAAAACCCCACAAAGGATAGCATGATTTATCGGATATTATCTGTGCCAAAACAATGGGACAACTCATCAGTACAGAAACAGAAAATGTATTTGAGATGTTTCTTTCAGCTATTCAATTTCTGAAAAGTTACTCACCCTTCTCTGGCAAAAACGAAAAACTACTACAGACAGAAATTCTTCTGTCCCTGAAGGACGCTTGAACCAAGGAAAATAAAGAGAGTTCTGGGCTAATGTATATATTTCACAAACACGGTCCCATTTCTGAAATGGAATTTCTGTGGTTTATGAAACTGCTTTCTTCATTCAAAGCTTTGAATAGTTTCAACAACTTTAGGAGAGATCAATCGTATTTTTATAATATTGAGAACACAGATTTTATGATTTCTGGAAGATTCTAATTTATTCATACAAACGGAAAAATAAGGAAGTAAAAAATATATATATTTATTTATTTTTACAATTCCAATCCTAGTGTCTGTAGTTCTAATTTGTTAAAATACTACTTCCCTGGAAATTCCCTGGCAGTCCAGTGGTTAGAACTCGGCGCTTTCACTGCTGGGGCCTGTGTTCGATCCCTTAGTTGGGGAACTAAGATCCCGCAAGCTGCACGGTGAAGCCAAAGATAAAAAGGTAAAAGAAAAAAAATACTGCTTCCCTGGCCGGCAGAACAGGTATTTTAGCTCACGGGCTGTACATCTTTTCTATGGTAAAGCACTATCATTTACCAACAAAGAGATAGGAGAGATTTCCCATAGGATTCTGAGCAAGTAAATGATTCTTCTTAATCTCACTGAAATCAAGGTGCTCTGTTTCATTTAAAAACTATGTTCAGGATACAACTGATGCCTCTTTCCTCACTGCAAGGTCATTTTTAAGTTCAGCCAGAGAGAAAGTGACTTGTCAGTGATGTGTCTCTAAAAGGACAAGGGTAGGTATCTAAAAGTGGTAGGGAAAAAATAGCTGACCTTAGGGCAGCTAGCGAGGACTTTGCCAGACCGTGGACTCTACACTGTATAAACCTCGTTGTAAGAAAAAAGCTACTTTTCAGCCCCTCTGCTGTGCCCCGCAACTCTGAAGACCTACCTTTATAACAGCAGACCTAACATTGTATTGCAATTATTTGTTTTCCCACAGATATCCTACAGAGAGTGACCGGCAGTGAGCCTGCTGTGTGACACAGTAGATGCTTAATAACTGCTTGAATGAATGTTAAATGTCTCCAAGGGGGAGTTATGCCGAGTCACAGGTGGGGTAAAGAGAAGCACTAGAGCTAAACATTTCACACCCAGCAAAGAGCTTTCGGTTTAATGAGTGGCGCCATTGCTTTATATGCTTCCAGGAATGTTCATATATTTTATCTCACTTGATCCTCACTGTAGGTCTGCAAAGTTGGCAGGACAAGTATCATTTCCATCTAGCGCCTGAGGAGATGGAGCTCTTCCCAAGTAAACTGCAGCACTCATGTCAGAGGATGGTCTTCTGATCCCCAGCCTTCACTGGGGGGCCTCGTGTGAGACAGTCAATTTAGACAACGCATGCGTGTATGTCTGGATCCCATCTGTCATGTCGATCTTTTATTTCATCCTTCCGTCTTCCTTAGAGAAAGGTAAATGAAAGTTGTTGTCTTCCCAGACCCGGCATGTTTGGCTAGCTGGAAGTCGGTCGCCTTCTTGGGAACATCTTAAGAACAGGAAGCAGTAAGGTAGGCCAGGAAGCAACGGTGGGCTGTGCTCTTCACCTCTACCCGTTTTGTAAACAGCTCTGCGGGTCTGGGTGATGTTTAGGTCTGTGAGTGCCTGGGCTCCTGACTACCCAGTGCGAGCTCTCAGAGGGACCCATTGGCCGAGCACAGCTTTCGCCACCACTGGGAGGTGGCTCATAGATGTGTGCTGTGTTTAAGGAGGATTCTACTGTGCAATTGTATGACCTTCTATTTACACATTATTGGACTGAAGGAATTCCTGAATTTTTAAAATTGAAGTTTTACTATGTTTTCAAGGACATTCTGTGTATATTCCAAAGTCTAGCATTGGTCCTTCTGTATAGGAGGTTATAACTACTTGCTGAACAAAGGAGGTGCATAGAAGTATTTTGTATATTATGGACTGACACCCCAAAAGGCTTCCCCTCCACCAACCCGTGAATATCTGGGCCATTTGTGCAGATGCTGACTTCCAGCCATTGATTCAATTTCAGAAGAAACACCACTCTTGTCTATACATCAGTGTTTGTGAAATCATTTGAACACTTTATCACATTAGCCTTTACCAGAAGAGGAAACTGAGAAAATGATGGGAATTATTGAGTGCTAACAGTGGCAAACTTTCATCTCATGGTATCTTTGACTCCTTGGATTTAGGCTGGTCAACTCTGTGGACCATTGTAGAGAAAAAGACATTTTGTTAAAGATTTCTGCCTAAAATTTGAGGTGTAACTTGGGGTGCTATAATCTGGGACCTTTTAGAGAACTCCCTCCCCTCCCTTTACAACATGCAAATATAGTTTGATTTTTGTTCTTTTCAGTTTATAAACATTTCAGAAATATACTTTATAAGAAAGTGAGTTAACTGTCATTGTTTAGGGAGATGACAAATGTTTATTATAAAGATCTTTAAATGGTGTTTATTAAAGAGTAATTGAACAGTTTTTCCAAATTATAGAAACAGCTTTTTATGGATGTTGTGACTGGGTCTGGATCTAAACCCGAGTCACAGAGACTGCGGTGTTGTTCGCAGGCAGCCACTAATTGGGAGGGGCCCTCGATCAGGTGGCTGGAATGTTCTGGCTCTGAGTTACTCAACTGTACCCAGTGGATGATCTCTGTTCAGGGTTCTCTGCTGCTCTCAGGTAGACTGAAGTCCCAGGAAGGCCACCACCACTGACTTGTGGGAAAAGCTGTTTCAAAAGGGATGGGTCGGGGGAGAAGCTGCTCAGGGGCACGCAAGAGAGGAGTGGTCCCAAGGTTTTTTTGTTGTTTTTGTTTTTTTTGGTACGCGGGCCTCTCACCGCCGCGGCCCCTCCCGCCGCGGAGCACAGGCTCCGGACGCGCGGGCCCAGCCGCTCCGCGACACGCGGGATCCTCCCGGACCGGGGCACGAACCCGCGTCGCCCGCATCGGCAGCCGGACTCCCAACCACTGCGCCACCAGGGAAGCCCCCAAGGTTTTTAAATAAAATTTGGAAGCGGTCTGGGGTGGAAGTCTTTGCCATTTCTCGTTTAAAATGACTGACCATCACCAGGCAAAATAAAAGACACTGCGATTTATAGTTTCATGGTACCCTATGGGAACTGACTGTAGTGGATTCCTCTTTATCTTCATGCTAAAGAAATTAGTTATTTACGGTGAAGACTTCTCCAGAAAGCGGTGGTTCTGGGTAAAAATCGTTTTACACGTCGGAAAACATGCTTCTGAGGCAATCTTCTGAATTACTGGAATAAAAGAAAATTCAAAAAGAGTCTCCGAACAAAACCTCATCATCTAAGCATTCTCTCCTCAACTGTTTGTAGCCAAAGCTTGGCTGGCACCGTTTTCAGGGATAAGCAGAAGTAAAAGTTTAATAAGTAACTGTCCAATCGAATGACTTATTTTTTAGCCTATTTCCACCCGGGGGCCGTAGAAATCCTCAAAAGCTGGGGCCCTGCTTTCCTGGCTACGGCGGCGACGCGCGGAGCGCACGCCCCGGCCAGCGCATGTCCACCCCTCGGCCGGCCGCGCGCTGGGAGCGCGCGGGTGCCGGGCCTCCGCCCCTTGCATGTTACTCAGGCCCCGGCGCGGAGGGCGGAGCCGCGGGCCGGTGGCGCAGGTGGGGAGGGGCGGCCGGTGCGAGTCGGTGACACCCGATGGGGCGGGGAGGCGCGGCGGCCGCACCCCGCCCTGGGAAGAAACCGGCCAGGTGTGGCTTCGGCAGCGTCGGGTGCCAGCGGGGAGGAGACTCGAGCCCCAGCCGACCAACACCACCACCCCGCCACGGCCCTGCTCCTCTGCGTCCTCGCCGCCCTGAGAGCCGCAGCCCTCGCTCCCGCTTCCACTCCCGGCCCGTCGCTGTCCCCGGCGCCAGACGCCCGACGCCCGCCCGCCGTGCCGCGCTCGCAGTGTCCAGAACGGCCGCGGTGGAGAGGCGCGTCCTCGCGATCCTTCTGCGCCCCCAGCCCAGTCCCCGGTTTGGGCCTCTCCTGGGAGCCCCTCGCTCTCTCCGAGCCGGCCCGCCCTCGCGTCCGCCTCGGCGCTGAGCGGCGCTCCGAGTGCCAGCCAACATGAGCTGCAACGGAGGCTCCAGCCCGCGGATCAACACGCTGGGCCACATGACCCGCGCCGAGTCCGGCCCCGACCTGCGCTACGAGATGACCGGCGGCGGGGGCGGGGGCGGCAGCAGCGGTGGTGGGGGCACCAGCAGGATGTACTACTCCCGGCGCTGCACGGTCACCGACCAGAACTCGGACGGCTACTGGTGGGTACCGGGCCGACCCGGAGCGCGCGGTGTGCGTGGGCCGGGGTCTCTACACTCCCCTAGCACCCTGGGACCGGGACGGACCGTCGACCTCTGACCGACGAGGAAGCTCAGGTCCAGAAAGGGGACAGTCTCTTTGTCCGAGGTCATGCACGCATTTCCTGTTCGCGCTGGGGCAAGACCGAGTGTCCCGGCGCACCGCGCAGACCGGGTGGGCATGTGCGCCAACCCGCAGAGGAGCGTCTCCTTCGCTGCCGGCGGGGACTCGGGCCCCCCTTCTCGCTTCCTGCGTGCCGGGGCCCAAGGCCAGCCAGCGAGAGTGCAGGCAGGGCGCGGCGGACGGCGGGGGTCCCGGCTGTATCCGGGACTGTCCCCAGCGAGGCCTCGCCTTTGTCCCGGGCCGCAGGTGGGAGGTCAGGCGGGCGTGGCTGCGACCACTAAACCCAATCTCTCGAACTGTAACCAAAAGTAAAACAGCGAGGGGAGCGGGGCCTCCGGCCTGTCGGGTAGCCAGCGTGGACGTGGCTCTCGGCTTTGGCTAGTGGCTCATCGCAAGCTCGTGGTCACCCCGAGACCACGTCCGCAGCGGCGCCTGGGCTGCCCGGCCACCCGGGGGCTTTTGTGCAGAGGCTGCGCGTCCCGGTAGCTCGGGGTTGCGGGTCGAGAAGGCCCCGCCTCGGCCTCGCCTGCTACCCAAACCAAGTTTCCCGGCGGGAGCGGCTGCCTGTCCCCCCAGCCCGGATCAGCCGCGCGGCAGCCCCCGCCAGCGAGCACACCTGTGGCCCCGCGCCTGCGCCCTTTGTTTCCCGGTTTTTAAAAAGCATCCGAGGAACAGCCTCAGTGTCTCGGTGGCAGAGCGCGGGCGCAGGGTCTTGCGCTCTGAGCGGGATAGCGCGGGCAGGGGCCCGTGGCGGGGAGGCTCCGCGTACCATCCCGGCCGGCCCGCGATGCTGGGGGCGCCCTGGGAAGAGGGCGGGGTCTGCCTCTCCGAATCATCCGGGAAACCCAGGTTGGGGAGAGGGAGGTCAATCGGGTGCGGGTGGAGAAAGATAATGAACGTACATTTACCCGGTCCCCGGAGCCGGACTCTCCCACGTGAGCCGTGAGAATTTTGCGGCTCTCACCCCCCTTTCCCGCCCCCTGCAAGTCCTTCCCTTGTAGGGCTTCGGGGGAAGAGGCCTGAGTTCCAGAACTTTGTCGACCTAGCCTTGTGGCCTTAGGCTGGGGAGGAGCAAACTGAATACACTCCAGGGGTTTTTTGTTTTGCCAGCAGTTTTGGGGGCCGGGACGGACTACTCGACTTGCAACCTGCTTTCTGCTTCGATTTATTCATTTCTTTATCTTCCCGGAGCACCTTGAAAATTTATTTTCTCTTTTTGAGCTAGCAAAGAATTGTCTCAATCTTGGAGCTCTTTCTTTAATGAACAAAATGCACCTGGGGGTTTCCAGGAAAAAATACGCCAAACCATTAGGGAGACTGGGGAGAAATTTTTGCTCGTTTACACTTTGGTTTTTAAGTTTGTTTGAAAAGTTGGCCAACCATTTAAATCTGAAACTTTACTTTTCCCTCCCAGTCTTGCAGTATTTGGAAAGCACATGCTTTTGAATCCACACATTTAAATCCAAGTCAGAATTTGCAAGGTTGCTTCTTTCCTGCATTTATGAACCAGGTGGTTTTTTGGTTTTTTTGTTCCTTTTTTTTTTTTGAATATGATTCTGTTATCTTAGCGTCCCTATGTTTTAAGTTGACAATAAACATGGCTGTTAATGGAATATTTCACTCCCTTGACTTCTTGTAGAAGTAAATTTGTAATTAATATCTGGGTTAATGACCTGCATAAAGATACCCGGTTTATAAGGATGCTTCACCGAACGTTAAATTTGGGCGAGGCTTGATGTTTTCTCCTAGTATAGCATCATTTCTTGTGTTCGGTTTTTCCAACCTAAAGGCTGTTGATAAACCTGTCAAGTTTTAACATCTCCCCGGGAAGGGGAAAGAGACTCTAGTGAAAAGTGACCTAACTCGGAGGGAGGTTGTTTTTCTGCGCGTTGCTGTCGAGCTGCCAAGGGCCGCGGGGCGGCAGGCTGGGGGCTTGAGTCAGCATGTGGCCGGCGTTCTTTCTGGATCCAGGTACTGGAGTTTCCCCAGGCCTGTCCCGGCCTGCGCTTGTGCTACTTGCCCTTAGAAACGAAGCGTTGTCACAATACACAGTAGCCCGCAAACGCTGAGGTCTGCATTTTAAAATAAGGACGACTGACTGGAGAGGGTCGGGGTCCGCACCGCACCTGTTTTCCTAGGGTTTTTAGCGTCTTGTGCGGAAGGATTTGTTTGGCCCTGGCACGCACTTGGCAGAAGCAGGATGGCAGCTCTGACTCGACTGCCCTCTGCTAAGTGAATGATGATGAAGGATTTTAAAAGCACTTTTCTGACCGAAAGTTTTTCTAAATAGAGGTGTTTTGTTTTTAAAGCGACAAAACCAAAAAACCCCTAAAAAACCAGTATGAAAACGACTGGTTGCATCTAAACTCCTTTATTTCTAAAACTCCCACTTTATTGGCTGAATCAGATTGGTGATTTTTTTAATGATCAATGTGTGCATTTAGCCCTTCCCTAAATAAGCTAATTTGAGTGTGTCCAGAGCCCAAATCTTATTTTTCCTTTGAAAGTGACTTTACAGCCTCTTGCCTTTGTCCTTTATTTAGTAACACTTGTCACTGTTTAGGACCGGATATTTCTCACTCTGATTATCCCTCGTTCCCCCACCTGTCTTTTGTGTCTTTGTTTTACCCTGCATGGGATCTGCAACGACTTTATTTACCTTCTTCCGCTGCTTTTCTTGATATTTTAAAGTTTGGTACATGTTTCATGCTTGATCATTTAAGATGTTTATTTTTGAAAAATTTAAACTTTGGATTTTTCTCGTATGAGATGCTATATTGTTTTCAATGATGGCAGAATTACACTGGTCTTCTTCCTGTAGTTAAAAGAAATTACAAATCTGTAGTGAAATTTGGTGGCCAAGTGACAGAGTCCCCCAGTTAGATCTTCCGCCGATCAAAGTGTGGAATTTGTAGGAGGCTTACAAACCAAATACAGTCACTAAGCTTCAGAAATATGTGCATAAAATGGTAATGCTTACATTTCTCCAGAACTCTTGATTTCCAAAGCGGAATATGTGTGATCACTATCTGATACCTATTTTAAAGTTTGCTTTAAACTACCTTTTAAAAGAAGCCTGTTTCTCAGCATGAAGTTAAACAGGCGCATTTACATTTAATTTTAGAGTGGAAGGGGGTCCTGAGGAGGACAGAAACCTCACTTTTCCACTTTAGAGACAAATTAAGACTTGCCCCAAATCCCGGAGTCCACCATGGCCGAGCTGGCATGAGAATCAGGGGCTCCTCCCTCTGCCCTCTGGCATCCTGTGCGTTTAGACCATGTACTGGTGTATGAGACTGGACAGCCCTGTACTTACAGGATGAAAGTACCTCAAGTCCATGTATTCATTCATTCATTCAGCCAGTATTTCCTGAGCATCTGCTGTGCGTTAGATGTCGGGGAGATTCAAAGGTGAAAATACAAAGACTTCTGGAAGGGAGCAGATGCTCTTTAGAGGAAGATAAGTACATGAGTACTATAATACAAACGGATAATGCACAGGAGCGGTACCCATGACTCAGAGGCTTCGTAAGGGGACAAGATAACATCTGTAGTGGCGGCACTAGTAAGATTTTATTATAAAGGAAGTGGTGTTGACTTGGACTTTGGAGAATTTCAGTTGGTAAAGAGAGTGGGCAGAGAGTGCACCTGGAGGAGAGAAGAGCATGAGAAAAGTGTGAGAAGTGGAAAAGCAGGCGCAACTTCAAGGCCTAGAGAGTGGTCTCCTTTTGGAGCATTCGCTTAAGTGGGGAAACAGTGAGACGGAAGGAGGGAGGACGGGCTGGGGCCACGAATCACGGTGGTGGGCTAGGGTTAGGCACAGGGGAACCCTTGCAGGTCTCATCCGAGCCAGTGAAGGTCTCCTTTGAAGGAGCAGAGAGATAAGACCGACGCAGGAAGCCATAGGATTGTTGCTGTGGCCAGCAGTGTGTGGGAGGGGTTGCCTTAAGGAAGCAGTTATACCAGTGAAGGAGGGAGGTGAAAGTCTGGTCGAGGTTGGTGGCAGTGGGACAGGAGGTAGATGTGATGGAGTGACAGCTTCAGCTCAGAACTGGATCAGAGAGGCAAGGGAGAGGGAGAAAACAGGCTTAGAGTTGGCTGACTCAGAATGGTTATTCTAAATATTTTTCTGGGAAACGATGGCAAAGTAAGCTTCAGGGTAGCTTAATATATGGGAGTAGTAACACTTACATAGTGACTAAGTTTGAGTAGGTTATATATTTTATACAAACATCAGATCAGTGGTTAATAATAGTTACCATTGCCTGGCCAACACCCACCATGTGCCAAGTATATTGTTATCTCAAGCCTCACGACAAACTTCCCATTTCACAGGTGGGAAACTGAGGTTAAAAGAGTTAGATGACTTGGCTTAGGTCAAGCAGCTAAGCTAGTAATTGAGCTGCATTTGAATCCAGTATACCACGATGGTGCAAGAAAAGACCTAACTTCAGTTATTAGAATTCACCTCTTCTTGTAAACTCTTCTATCCAATAGGGGTTTTTACTTCTTTTTAAATTGTTGCATTCCTGGGAAATATTTCATAGCCATTGTGTTCCTGCATTCACACTCCTGTAGAGTTTCCATCTGCTGAGGAATGAAGGACAGTGGGATGCTGCGTTAAGCCTGCTGAATGTCAGGCACCAGCTTCCAGCAAGTAGTTAATCTTTTCTGTAAACATGGGCGTAATTCCATTGTCGTCCGGGCGCCTGAAATGTCTTGGGAAAGACAAAAAAGTGCTGATGCCTCCACGCTGACATCTTCGGGTGGAGCTGAGGAGGGCTTGGGTGTGTCTCCGGGAGTGTTAACTCAGCCCTCAGCCAGCCAGTCTTTCCAGACTTTTCAAAGGTTCTGGAAGAAGCGCCTCAGTCCCGAGGCCTTGGTGCCTGGGGCCCTGCCGCCCCGCCCTTTGCTTTTTCTCCGGCTCCCTCTGGCCCTCCTGGGAAAATGGGCAGGGGTGGTTCTGATGTTGAAGCCACTGCCCCACGGACCCCAAGCCTCAGCATGCCATAAAATGCCAGGGCAGCCCCATCACGTGCACCTTACCACCAGCACCTTGGGCTGGGAGGGTCCAGGACCTTCAGAGACCTCAGGAATGTGAAGTCTACATTTCATGAAAATGAGGACACCAGAGTGAGAGGCTGCAGGCCGTAGGTGTGAGTTTTTTGCCTGGAATTCAAATGTGTGACATGCAAACGTAATATCCCTTGCTTCGTAAGGTACCTGAAAAAAATTAAAAAGGAGTTGGCCTCTTGGTGGATAACCAGATAACTTGTAAACGATTTTTTTTAGGCATCAGAATGAATGTAAGTTCTCACATAGGGAAGGAATTCAAAACAGAAATCCCTGTTTTGGCCTTGAATTTGTAAGGGTCAAATATTCATCCCCATTTAATAAAGGAAAGGAAAGCATCTTTTTCTGAATTTTCTGATCCCTTCAAAAAGATGTCTTTCACGCAGTTAAAATGTATCTCTGTCTTTGAATTGTCTCAAACTTTTTTTTAGGTCTGGTAGATAATTTTAGGAATTAAAAATTACCTGAGAAAGTCTCACACTTAATACCCAATCATCATTTCTTCTTCTTTCCTTTTTTTCACTTCTCACCCCACCTCCAGTGTGCTTGCAGGATATCCTTAACATTGTGAACTGGGTGAACTGCACAATCATGCACTGGGGCGAAAAACACAAAATGAAAAATAAAAGCAAAATCTAAGAATCATATCACAACAGCAGCTTCCCCTGTACGAACGATCTCGCAGCGAGGATTTAGTTTCTGCCGGGCTTTACAGACCTCACTGGCTGCTTCTCTCAACATCAGGCCAGCCCCGAGAGGTGACTGGGTTCCTGCAGAAACCCTAGGCCCCGCGAGTCTACTAACTTGCTCCGAGTCACAGGCTGTCCAGCCAGAAGTGGCTGAGAACGGGGTGGACCCCAAACTCTTTATGAAGTTAATGATCTGTGATCAGGTTGCCCTCCCCGGCCCCCACCCAAGCCACCAGAAACTGTGAAAATAGCAAACATGGAAAGGCAGTGGAACTTTTATTAGAGTACCGCTTCCAAAGCTCCTGGGTGAGGACAAGATGAAGGTCCAGAGGAGGCCTTCTTCCTAAAATTGATAAGAGAAAACCTTTTTTTTTTTTTTGGAGGTACGCGGGCCTCTCACTGCTGTGGCCTCTCCCATTGCGGAGCACAGGCTCCGGACGCGCAGGCTTGGTGGCCATGGCTCACGGGCCCAGCCGCTCCGCGGCATGTGGGATCTTCCCAGACCGGGGTACGAACCGTGTCCCCTGCATCGGCTGGCGGACTCTCAACCACTGCGCCACCAGGGAAGCCCCCCCTTTTTTTTCCCACTATTGGTGGGGAATTGGGGTGCAGTAGATGCGCTACCTGATTGAGCTTTGGAAATCAGGGTAATGAGTAGTAATATCTTCATATCAGTCTTCGATTTGCCTTTGTTTTTCTTCTACTTTCCTAAACCAAACAAACATACGTTAAGGACCTTCTGGGTGAGGAACTCTGTGCTGTTAGGTGCACATAGGAGCCGAAAGTGACTAAGGTGTGAGACTTTGCTCTCCAGGTGTGGGCAGACAGGTGTGTAAATAATTCGTTCAGAAGGAGGGCAAAGATGTGCCAGGAAAACTCTGTGGAGGCGGAAGCACTTGGTGTGTAACTTCTGATACGTGACATTTCCACTGATGTGTTTAGTGAGTCTTGGAGGTAGGGTATTGTCCTTAAATGAAGACGTAAATTTTTTTTTTTTACAAACTCCATGGATGTTTTTCTTTTTACTTAAGATCTTTTAAAGAAACTCAAAATAACGTATGGAACATGTTTGAAACATTGTAAGGAGCTCAGCAGATCGGTTTTAGATCAATATGAATGCAAATAAGTTTTAAGATCAGTATTAATGCATTACATAATTATCATCATTTCCATCAAGTCTTCATTGACTTTTTCCAAGGTCATTATTCCATGAATCCGAATACACGTGAGACATAATTTCCGGCACACATCCAGGACCTTATGTTGATGGAATGAACCAAAAGAAGAGAGAGAGAGTGGGGGAGAGAGAGAGAGAAGGGGCAAAGGAAAGAGGAAGGAAGGAAAGAAGGAACCCAATGGGAGAGAAAGTATTGGGTTGGCCAAAAAGTTCCTTCTGGTTTTTCCATAGACTCTTACGAACTGTTTGGCCAACCCAGTGTATATACAAAAATAAATCCAGAGTTACGTGGCACCGGCCAAGTGTCTAATGAACAGAATAGATGATTGTAAAATGACTTTCATAAAGCAAGGAGAGTAACTATTAATAAATATCTTGTAATGCTTCAAGACTCTCTTCAAAGTATTTGTCTTGTATTTTTGTCTATAATATTCTTGGGAAAAGTGTGAAACTAGTGGCTTCACAGTTAATTTTGGGGTCTTATTTTTTTAAGAAAAGACTGTTATTTGGAGGTAGTAAAATAAAACATCGGAAGCTCTTTAATACTGTTCACACGTTCATGTGGCCCAGACCATGTTTTCCTTTTAGCCTCTGATGAAGGGATCTTTATGTAAACTGTTGGAACCCTTACTTGTTTAAACAAGTTTTAGAATGAATTTTCAAAAAAAGTGTAGGCAGGTTCTTTGTTGTATGAATAATTTGTCTTTGTAAGTTTGAAAATAAGAGAAGATTTCAGAAAGGTTAAAGACTTTTAAGGACAAATGTTATATTTTCAAGGCCAGCTATTAATTTTAGTTTAGAAGTCAATATTTTTTGATTGATTTGACCCAAATGAACTTTCTTTTCTTTCTTTCTTTTTTTTTTTGCATGACTTCTTTCATCTTCCATGACACGGAAATGGGACTTAAAAATTGAACTCTGACCTCGTTAGTTCAATTCCTAACATGGCTTAAAATCTCTGCACCCCTAATACCAATATGTACCAGTGTTGAAAATTTCTTTGAGGCTAGGGATTTTTAAAGTCCTTATATGCTTGTTAAATAAGTATTTATTTTAAAATGATTTCTTCCGCTATGATGGAATTTTGCATTTTCCCAAATTGCACTGTGTGAAGAGGAAACTTCATTACCTTTACACAGAACATAGACTTCTAGATTATTTTCAGTAGGAGGAGTGAGTTTAGTGGTCTCATAAAATAAAGTTACAGATCAAAGGAGCTAAGGAAATCTTAGCTAGCACCTAGCCCAAAAAATGAGAAAACTGAGATCTAGAATATTTCTGAGGTAAACGACAAAAGACCTAAAATTATGTGAAAAAATATGATTTTTGACTTAAAAAGTTCTGAATGACACACAACATGCCCGTGTTCCCTGAAGCATGCTCTCCTGGCTCTCCTGCTGAAGGGTCCAGCCCTGCACAGCATCTGAGTGAGTGTCTAGTGAGTCGAAATCCTCTCCACGGACACTTCCTTCTTGATTTAAGTACAGTCATTTCTGTGTGGATCCTTCACTGGGCGGGGACAAGCAAGCTGAAATGTGAAGGTGGATTCTCTTTTCTCATCAATAAACCTCAGGGGCCTGAGTTGTCCTTCCACCTGCTCGATTTGATGGTCTGTTTCCCAAGGATGTTCAGACGGAAGTGAGATGCTTACAGATGACAAACGGGACATGTAGATCTTACTTTAAGGACCAGACACAGTCTTGAAAAGTTGTGCCTAAGGAAATTTGGTTAATTAGATCATACTTTCCTACAGACAAATCACAATACCAAAGATTCTTCATTACATTGTTCTAACACTTTAGCTTTTCTTTCTTTTTACTTTTAGAAAGATTAGATTGTTGTGAGGACGGTTGTTCATCTATTCCTAAAATGCCGAGGCAAACACATACGGTTTTAGTGGCTATCAAGGGCATGTATGGTGAACATAGGCCTGTTGGTGAAGCATGAATAATTCTTTCCAGTATCATTAACAGCATATGAAGTTACCGTTTTGGTGTTTTTTTGTTTTTGTTTTTTTTTACCTTTTTGTTTTTTAAGTGCAAGTCCACCAATATTTTAAGCCAGCGTTTAATTGCCTCACCTCTTTTTCCTTAGTTCATTTCTAAGTGTCATGTAACTAACTACTCTAGTAGTTGGGTAAAAAGAGCCGAAGAGTTTCATATTTTGTTGGCAAATGAATTTAGTGTCATAAATTCATTTTTGAAAGACTTGTGTATACACTTTGGAACTTTCATTCACAAGTGAGTTTGGCCTCTCTGCTTCTTTTTTATTTTTTGTACATTTTTATCCTGGAATAATTTTAGGATTATAGAAAAGCTGCAGAGATAGAGGGAGTTCTCCTACACCTCACCCAGTTTCCCCATCTCCCTCTGTCTTAGCACTCACTGTGTTAGTTTTTACAGTAGCACACGTTATTAAATCATTTCAGAAACTCTTGACTTTCCACTGTGCTAAGAGAGAGCCCTTTCCTTTGTATGCAAGGGACTGGCATTCTCTGTGGGAATCACCCTCTGAACCCAACTGCTGACCAGAATTACTAAATGTTTCAGAAGAAAGGGCCTCTCATGCCCCTTCATTAAAGAAAACAAATCTAATTACACAGGACCTCCCTAATTACTTACCCATCCTAGACTTCTCAGTGATGTTTCTGTATTTCTCCCTTTGTCTCTCTTTTTTCTTTTTTTCCCTTTGTCTCTTGAATTTCTTTCCTCCCTATTATAATGGGTGCATTTTGGAAAGTGTTCTAAGTCAAGTGGAATTTTGCACAAGTTTTGACAACGGATGGAGTCCTGTTAACATCTCAGCAATCCGAGAAGTGTGCCAGGTTTCCTGTCTGATTCTGAGTGGCAGGCAGAGAAGGGCAGCATTCATGCGGGGGGGGTGTGTGTGTGTGTGCGGTGCCCTGGTGTTGATGGGTGGGCAGTGCCAGGGCCTGCCTGGAGGAGCTGCGGCCTCACCTGGCACTGGTTCCCAGGAGAGCTGGTTTCTCACCCTCATACTTTCAGCCAGGGCTGGCTTGCAGGGAAGCCTGGCCGGCAGAGAGAGAAAGCGCCTGTCCGATGTGAAATGAGGCGGAATCAAGGGGCAGTGGGAGAAGTTTCCCACATTCTTGTGACTTTACCCTATCTCTGCCTAGTACAGCCTGTGCTTTTCAAACGTTTTTTTTAAACAGTGAAATTCTTTCTTCATTATTTATTTATTTAAAAAGTTTATTTATTGGGACTTCCCTGGTGGCACAGGGCTTAAGACTCTGAGCTCCCAATGCAGGGGACCTGGGTTCGATCCCTGGTCAGGCAACTAGATCCCACAAGCATGCTGCAACTAAGACCTGGCGCAAATAAATAAATAAAATAAAAATTAGAAAAAAAAATTTATTTATTAATTTATTTATTTTTGGCTGCTTTGGGTCTTCGTTGCTGCGCGTGGGCTTTCTCTAGTTGCGGAGCACGGGCTCGGTAGTTGCGGCTCGCGGGCTCTAGAGCACAGGCTCGGTAGTTGTGGTGCACGGGTTTAGTTGCTCCGCCGCATGTGGGATCTTCCTGGACCAGGGCTCGGAGGCCCCCAGGACCCGTGTGTCCTGCATTGGCAGGCGGATTCTTAACCACTGCGCCACCAGGGAAGTCCGGAAATTCTTTCTTTAAAACGCACACAGACACCCTTCCCGACACAGACACACATAAAAGAAAGTGCAGTACATTGAACAGGCGTCTGTTTTATCTGAAAGCTCAAGCCGGCCTGGCTGGTAGCTCAGAAGCCCTGGAGGAACTCAGCTTTCTTGTAGGACATTCATAAGACCTTTCCTGAACGTTAATAATTTAATGTGCTTTAAATCTCTCTTAAACTAAGCCGTAGCGGGCTGTGCTGTAGCATAATGTATCCTGGCAAATTAAAAAGTTAAGACTTGTTTTATGATAGATTACTCTTTCTACTTGTATCTGGAGCAAACTGAATTTCTGTAATCTCCTTCTTTAAAATGTAGAATATCTACAACATTCTTCTTAAATACCACGGTCGTTTTAAGGTTTCTGCTACCTGTCTTCCAGAATAGCGCTACATTTGACATACACATGTGGGTGAGCATCATTGTACAGGATAATATTCTGGGGTCATCCTGAAAGGAAAAGTGGCTTCTTTTTGCATTAAAGATATTTAAATTTCCCATCACTTTCTTTACCCCATCCTTCCTTTACCATTATCAGCTTTTTCTGGTTGCAGAAAATATTTTTGCAGAATAAGCTTTTCTTTCGTCTCCTACAATTGTCCTCAGCCAGACTGGTCAAAGAAACCCTGCAGCTCTGGGTCTGATGCCACCTTTCCCAGGACTGGTGATGGCATTGATGTGGGATGAAGGGAGAGGGGTGACAGAGAAGATGCTGGAAATGTGTTTTCACAACTCAAAAGGATATTTCTGGATTAGATTTTATACCAGAAAAAAAAAAAAAAAAAAAAACTTGGTGTGAAGGTTAGTACAATTTGAAAAAGTTCTGTAGATTAGAAAATAGTATTCCATCATTTTTAAATGTCTTGCTTTTGGTAATTGTACTGTGGTTATATAATGGAATGGCTTTGTTCTTAGGAAATACATGCCGGAATATTTTGGGATAAAGAAGCGTGATTGTTCTCAAATGGCTCAGAAACATGTATATATACTATACATAGATATACACACATACAGGGGGGAGGGGAACAAAGAGACATGGCCAATGTGAACAATTGGGCAGTCTGGGTGAAGGGCCTACTGAAGTGTTTTTGTCTTGTTTTTGCAGCTGTTTTGAAAGTTTAAAATGAGTTCAAAATTGAAAAAAAATTTTCATATTTTCTTTCTTTGTGTTTGCTCATCAGTCAAACCGGAACGATGTCCAGGCAGAACCAGAACACCATCCAGGAGCTTCTGCAGAACTGCTCGGATTGTTTGATGCGGGCCGAGCTGATCGTGCAGCCGGTAAGCTTTCTTTTTCTCCTAAAGTACTGTCCACACCTGGTTTTGTACCTGGTTTTGCTCCTGGTTAACTTAGACTCAGAGCCCTGACCTGTGCATTCTCTCCCCGCCCTCCTAGTGTTTAGAGATGCTTTTTCTCAAAACAGACGAGAGCGGGATGTCTGTCTTCCTAACTTACTTGCAATGTTGGCTTAACAATGGGAACCAGTTTTCACATAGTTTTTTTCCCAACAAATATTTACACTACGGATTAACACCCTTTTGGAATTGCAACAACCTGTTGTCATTTCTCTGATTTTGTAATGCTTTCTTTTCCTAGAGGTGCAACCTGACGTGTTTATGTCACTGGATTGTCATGGGTTGTGATGTACACCATCAATTGAATGTCTTTTTTCAGGAAAATTTACCATCTTGTGAGAACACTTCTACATGAGAAACATTACAAAATATGGATAAATAAGCAACTGAAAATTGAGGGGAAATGGTAACATTCGTGAAAGCTCACAGTATTTCTTGATGTTACAGAGATAACTTAGGATCTTATTGAAACAGGCTTAGAAGGCACGAGACCCATGATATTTTCCGAGTATCCGTCACCCAGCTCCCCACAAAGGTGGCCATCTCACTAAGTATCACCCATCATCAAAACCAGGAAATTGATTGGCTCAATACAATTAACTAGACAGCTTTCTTTTTAAGAACCAAAAAGTTATCTCCCACAAGTTGCAGGAAGAGCTCAGTTTGTGTGTAAAAAAGACCTCATCTGGGGGCTTCCCTGGTGGCGCAGAGGTGGAGGGTCTGCCTGCCGATGCGGGGGACGTGGGTTCGTGCCCCAATCCGGGAGGATCCCACATGCCGCAGAGCGGCTGGGCCCGTGAGCCATGGCCGCTGGGCCTGCGCTTCCAGGGCCTGCGCTTCCAGAGCCTGTGCTCCGCAGCGGGAGAGGCCACAGAGGTGAGAGGCCTGCGTACCAGAAAAAAAAAAAAAAGACCTCATCTGGTACAGTGTTCTTATCACAGTGAAATTACAGTTAGATGAGTGTCCTGTGAAAATAAGAAAGATAGGCATTTAACACTGAAGTAAGAGAAAGGTCAGCACTCTGTGAATATGCTTTTAAAGGGGTCTGAAAATTTAAAATATAGGCTACAAATTTTGCTTCAAGAATCTCCCTAATTTACCTCCCTATTTCAAACTAATAAGACAACTTTCAGTTAGAGACTTTTTGCACTTCCGTGGAACGGGGCAGGGGACTTATAATATTTAAGTTTATAGCGGAAGCTTTTGCTTCTAGTAATACGCGTAAAGCTTTTCTCTCCAGTATTATGTGTTTCCTTCATGTGACTTCTTTCTTGTAGGAACTGAAGTACGGAGATGGGATACAGCTGGCGCAGAGCAGAGAACTGGACGAGTGTTTTGCCCAGGCCAACGATCAGATGGAAATTACCGATAGCTTGATTAGAGAGATGCGGCAGATGGGCCAGCCCTGTGACGTTTATCAGAAAAGGTATTGCCCACAGAGCGAGCGTGGTGCCCGCAGGCCTCGTGGAGTTGCACTCAATCCCCTGACCCAGGTCTTCCCTGAAGAAAGCACAGATATTCCCCAGAAAGGGCTCCCTTGCTTGGTATTAGAGCTTAATGTGTCTCTAATACAAATTGACTAAACCCACTACCTTCATCTGTCGTGGAATCACAAAGCTGCCATGCGAAGAACTAAACAGACCTGCCCAAGAGGGCGTGCTTCTTTTGAAGAGTTGAGTTTGCTCTGAGACGTTCACTGTGCTTCCACTTAGGGGGCAGCAAAGACCTTTGGCACAGCGATTGACTTTGAAGAGTCTAAAATTAAGTCCAGCTCAGTTTAATGCATACAGAAATGAGACTCACAGAGTTGAAAATGCCATTTAAAGCAGAGGTGTGTAGTCTGATTTTGAGATCACACTACCCAGGGCGCATGGTCCTAGGAAATTCCCAGGGTGGAACTTGTGAGAAGGTACAGGATGCTGCCAGGTTGGGCAAAGGCAGTTACACTTGCTGTGGTGCTTCAGGCTTGGAGCATCAGAATATTTAAGGCTTTGCATGTGATCAAGAAAAAAAAAAATCTATGAGTAAAACATTTGTGATCTCTATACTGACACTGAGGGGGCCGTTTGGCCAGGACATGTTTCATGGGCTGTTTTCCGGCAGTGGTGTGATTGTTTTCCTTTCCTTTCAGACTGCTGCAGCTCCAGGAGCAAATGCGAGCCCTTTACAAAGCCATCAGTGTCCCTCGAGGCCGAAGGGCCAGCTCCAAGGGAGGTGGAGGGTACACCTGCCAGAGTGGCTCCGGGTGGGATGAAGTCACCAAGCGCCTCACCAGCGAATGTCTGGGGTGGATGCGGCAGCAGAGGGTAAGCAGCTTCCGGTGGGAGGAGGTTGGTTCTCAGAGATCCTGGCCAGGTGTGCAGACCTGGCGGGATGGGGGTCGGGACGTCAGCTGGCAGCAACCAAGTGCTGTTTTCGGCATTTCCTCATATTCTTTTACTTTGAAATAAGTGAAAATTCAGGGATTTTTTTCTTCCCCGTGTGGCTTAGGGAACCAGCCTCATTGCTTTATAGTCGTACTTTATCACGTAGGTAATATTTAACACGTATCACTGAATTGCTAGATGGTGAAAATCTAGTTCTCACCGTTCACAGCTGGAAGATCTGTTATGGGAGTTCATGCGCCAAAAAACTTCATCGCTGAGCTCTTCAGGTGTTACTGAGAGGTGCTTAAGAGAAAAAAAGCGAACATTGTGGAGGTTCATTTAAAATATTAACAAATTGGAGGAGCTGGACACGCAGGAAAACTGGACCTTCTGGTTTGGTCTCGTTGGTTGCCTAACCTTATTATATTTTTGAAGTGTCAGCTGTCTTGTGCAATCATGACATCACTTCTGTGGGAGAGAAGTGAAATGCTGGCACCAGAGGTGCTGAGCCTTTCCCTAGAACCGGAGTTTCTACAAAGGATGTTGCAGTGCTAATTATTGGTTTGTTGTTTTATGTAGTAATTATGTGCTGTAATGAATGTAGATGGGAATTTTGTAATGAAAACGCGATCCTGATGAGCTGTCCTTCTCGTGAGGAGGTGGGCGTGTTAGAATGATCAGTTGTGCAGAGATGCGGTTGTCGTTGTTGGAGAGAGTGGTTTCATTACTCGTTGTTGGACCAATTTAGCAGTGCTTCTGAAGTTTCTCAGCCACTTAAAGATTTTGTAGGTGTTCTTTGGCACGTGTGAAGGCTTATGCAACTAAACATGCATGTGTGCATTCGTTCATTCAGTTAACCTTTTCTCCCACGTATTATAAAGACTTCATAGCACTTACAAGAAGGTGGGGTTTGTAGAGGAGGAGAGTCAGTTGTCATCCCAGAAACCTAAATACAAACCTATTTGCATGTTTCCCAAGTCCCTTCTAATCTTTGAACACACATTTCTGGAACATTTACTATGTTTTGGCAGCATGCCAGAAAATGAGATTCAAAGCTTATGTCCCATAGCCCTGAAAAGGAATATTATCGAAGAAAACAAGATACATACAGCCAAATGCTAACTTTTTCTGCATGAGCTGTGCTAAAGCCCTGCTCAGATGGGAGTGGGGGAGGGCTGGCACTCCCGTCCCTGCGGAATGGAGCCAGCAGAGAAGGCTGGGCCAGGCTCACGGGGCTTGGACTGCATGGGGAGGGTCAGTGACCAGTGACAGACGTTAGGTGAAACAGCCTTTGAACCAGATTACTTATGAAATGGCAAATTCCCTCATTTCTTCTTAGTCACTCTGACGGTTCTAGAACATGACAGCTCATAATTTGTCATTTTCTGTATTCATGTTGGGTGTAGCCTTGTAAGAATCTTTTGTAGCTCAGCATTTTAAAATTTTGGAAAACGGCATTAGCACGTGGACTCAGCTTTCTGTCATGGCGGGTGGTGGGGAGAGGGGGTGGGGTGCACCCCTCTTACAGATGCAACTGATGAGCCCGCTGCTTTTCAGATCAAGTAGCCCCCAGGGTTTCAAAGGGATTAAAAGCAGTTTTATCACTTGCTGCTTGTTTGCTCTGGCGTTCCTCTTATCCCTTCTTCTCCTAAGCATAGCCTGCATTCTTCCTCTCACTCCCAGGGGACTGAGCTGTAGGGCCAGCTGATAAGGGAGAGGTGTCCCCAGAGGCACAGTCCGTACGCAGTCACACAGCTCCTGGGCCAGGGTTGTGTTTCCCTGATTTGTGTTTCTGCTGATGGATGGGGCAGATACTGTACACCTGGCTGGTAATGAGAGGTGGGATCGGGAGCCTGGTCATCTCATTAATTTCCCAGTGTACTCGCTTGTTTCTGCTTTAAAGTCGAAGTGAGCCACGGGAGAGAAAGGTCAGAGTCCTGGGTAACTTACGGTTGTCTGGTGGCTGCCCTTTCTGAAGGCTCGCCAAGTACATGAGAACATGGATGTGGCTTAGAACAATGTGTGTAATGTTCTTGCTGCAATACCAGTCTGCAATGTTTGCCCTCAGCATGTCCGAGAGATGACACAGGTGATTTGGAAATTTACATGAGCTCACGCAAAAGGAAGACAATAGACTTGCCACAGTACGAATCTTGTGAAATAATATGTTTGATTCTTACTGTGTGGCATTCTTAAATTGAAGTAGTGGAGACTCAAATTAGAAAGTTAGATTTCATTTTTATAAAGCTAACATAAATCCACCATCTTCATATTGCCAACATTCATTGAAATGAAGGCATTGGGTATATATTGTAACTTCTCTTTGAAATGGGTCATAGGGAGTTTTGCATCCCGAAAGGCAATGCTAAATTCTGGATTTAAAGAGTCAAAAATCACATTGCTCAACACAATTTAAAGAAATAAACAATGAAAACTTCTCTTGGGTCAACTGTTTAGCTTGGGAAGTAGTACCTGACTGAGCTTAATGAACCATTATTAACGCACATTTAAAAATAACTGAATATTGAAACGTCTATCAGTCTCTTATAACATTGTATCATACGTAGGCGCGCACCCACAGCTGTATATACACACAGGCCACCTGCATGTGCACAGGTAGATTTTTTTTCTTTAGAGGACGCGATCTAGGTTTTAAGGATCTCATTTTGGAATCATCTCTCCTCAGCCCATCTTGAGCTAGGGACACATAAGTTGAGGGGACCTCCAACTTATTACTGTGTTGGGCAGCCCTCCCTAGCTTTTTGGGAATTCCAAGCCTTTACAATTTTTTTTCATTTCAAAAATATTGACTGTTTACAGCTTCAGTTGTATCTCAGTGGAAGCTCTGTATGTCCCTGTGTATGTACCCGACCCCTGATGATGCTGTAGGTGAGGGGGGTCAGACATTGAAGGGCCCGCTCTCTTTCCCTTGGCAGGCGGAGATGGACATGATAACCTGGGGCGTGGACCTGGCCTCAGTGGAACAGCACATCAGCAGCCACAGGACCATCCACAACGCCATCGGGGACTACCGCTGGCAGCTGGACAAGATTAAAGCCGACCTGGTACTTCGGAACATTTCATTGTAGAGTCTTCTGGGAGTGTACTGAAGGATGCTGTAGTTAGTTGATCCCAGGCAGTTTGGGCTGAAACATGAGTCTGGGATTTCTTCCCCAACAGACTGGAACCTTTTTTTTTAATCTTGGCATTTTTTTTTTAATTGAAGTATAGTTGATTTACAGTGTTGTCTTAGTTTCAGGTGTACAGCAAAATGATTCAGTTATACATACATAGATATCTGTTCTTTTTCAGATTCTTTTCCCTTATAGGTTACAAAATATTCAGCATAGTTCCCTGTGCTATACAGTAGGTCCTTGTTGGTTATCTATTTTATATCTAGTAATGTGTATCTGTTAATCCCAAACTGCTCATTTATCCTTCCCTAGAAATTTTTAAAAATCCCATTTCATAAATGGGGATGTGGAATCAGAAAGACCGACTAGGGATCGCGCTAACCCTCCAGGACTAAACACACACACACACTCGTTTATGCCACTGGTAAATGCATGTTCTGAGGGCTGGTAGTTCTCTTCTGCACAAAGCAGACCGTCTCTTCAAATAGAGAAAATGCGACAATCCTCTAGTTTTATTTTGGCGAATCCTTGGTGCAGTCCTTGGTGAAGCCTTTCCTATGTGGTAATTAAACTGTATTTCTAATAAGGAAATCGTGTCTCATCCTGACATTTTTCCTTTGCTGAAAGGACTGACTTGAAGCTGGGTCCAAGATTACAGCCTAAAATATTCATCTGATTTTAAGTACCTGGCCACCCGATCTCTACACTTTAAATCACTGACTTTTTAAGAATTGAAGTATAGTTGATTTACAATGTTGGGTTAATTTCTGCTGTACAGCAAAGTGACTCAGTTACACACACATATATATATACATTCTTCTCCATATTCTTTTCCATTACGGTTTATCACAAGATGTTGAATATAGTTCCCTGTGCTCTATAGTAGGACCTTGTTTATCCATGCTGTATATACTAGTTTGCATCTGCTAATCCCAAACTCCCCCTCCAGCCCTCTCCCACCCCTCTCCCTCTTGGCAACCACAAATCTGTTCTCTATGTCTGTGGGTCTGTTTCAGTTTCGTTGATAAGTTCATTTGTGCCATTTAAATCACTGACTTTTGGGGCTTCCCTGGTGGCGCGGTGGTTGAGAGTCTGCCTGCCGATGCAGGGGACGCGGGTTCGTGCCCCGGTCTGGGAGGATCCCGCATGCCACAGAGCGGCTGGGCCCGTGAGCCATGGCCGCTGAGCCTGCGCGTCTGGAGCCTGTGCTCCGCAACGGGAGAGGCCGCAGCAGTGAGGGGGCCCGCGTATAGCAAAAAAAAAAAAAAAAAAAGTAAATCACTGACTTTTGTACGTGGCCCGGAGATGCCCATCCCCACTTTTTCCACCTTTTTTTTTTTTGCCTACTTTTGTCTACCTGAGTATCTGATCAGATCTCTCCCTCTTTTCTCTAAGATCTGAGGAGTCCTAAATGATATTTTCAAACTTTTAAAAGTTTGTTTAACAGTGATTCTTTAAGCGACAGTGATGAGCCCTTTCCTTTTAGAGATGCCACCACCAGGCCAGTGAGGTTTGCCTCCAGATCAACTGAGAAAGGTCCCTGTGGGTGAAAGATTTCATAGAGCAAATTCTTCTTTCCACCAGGGAATCTGAAGTTAGTACGTATTTGACAGAAGGAGATTTAGAAGGGCTGTTCTCTCTATATAAACCCTCAAGGGGAATTAAATAATTACTCACTGTTGGTCTTCTTCTAGCGTGAAAAATCTGCAATCTACCAGTTGGAGGAGGAGTATGAAAACCTGCTGGTAAGACGACTTATTTCTGAAGGCTCTGTGTTCAGTGCAATTCGGTTGTAGAAATGTGGACCTGGGGATAAAGCACCTGCTTGGCGTTATCCCTAAGGACCCAGGAAGTGCCTTGGAAGTATACCAAGGGGCTTATAGATGCTGATTTTATTTCTACTGCTGTGTTCCCTTTAGAAGGAAATTTGAAAAGAATTTTTTTCTGAAGACAGTACTTAGTTTTTGCAAGTTTAAGTGTCTCATAATTAGCACTTGTTAAGTACTTGCAGTTAAAGCCATAAAGCTTTTCCACTTGTGAACTGTAGCCTTTTTAGGAAGTATAAGCAAAAGTAAGACTTGTTTTCCTTAGAGAGAGGTTTATCAGACCATCATCACCATTTTATGACAAACTGAATCAATTACTTGACTCATAAGGAGAGATATGTCCATTCTTCTGCCTATTTGTGTCACCCTGTCTTCCCTTTTCCAGTATTTCCTTGTTGGCAGTGATACTATTTAAATAACATGGCCAGTGGTGACACAATTATTTTCCAAGGTGATGGCCCCTTGACTTTTGGGGATGTGGGAGAGGGCAGAAAAAGCTTGATTTATCTTTTTTAATAATCTATTTTCTCTATATAATCTAAAACTAATTATTGAAGCCAAACACCAGTGTCTGAATCAAGACCCTTCTGGATTAGGCTATTTCTTTGAATCTAAAATTGACCCCTTACTCATCCTAAGTTTGGGTGGGTCCTTTTCACCTACCAGCTGATCAGTGAATGCAAAAGATGAACATTTGACCGATTCCTGGGATTTTTGTTGGTAAAAGGGATCAGCGAGGGTTTATCTGTGAAATCTGCAGGGAGCATCATTCATTTGCATATTGTTGTCCTAACGCTGCTTTGACCTTCCTGTGCAGAAAATATCCTTTGAGAGGATGGACCACCTGCGACAGCTGCAGAACATCATTCAGGCCACGTCCCAAGAGATCATGTGGATCAATGATTGTGAAGAGGAGGAACTGCTGTACGACTGGAGCGACAGGAACACCGACATCGCTCAGAAGCAGGAGGCCTTCTCTGTAAGCCCCGGGGGTCGTGCGGTGCTGATGAAAGCACTTGTGATCGTCTAATCGGCCACCTGTGATGCAGCCTCAGTGGGGTGGTCGTGAAAAACCATTCCTTTCTGAAGGCTTTTCCGTGACCTAAGAGAGGCAGTGCAGGGCTTAGCATCTCAGAGGACAGCAGACGGGGTGAGGTTGGTTCGGTCAGACATCCTCGAGTGTGTGCACCGCAGAGTGTGGTGGCTTAGAACCGAGAATTAGAAAATCTCACTATGTGTTGTAGCTCTGTCCCTTCACCTGGGTGAATTCAGACAAGCCGTGTCACCAGTCCGGCCTCAGCTGCTTACTGGATGATCTCAGACATCCTTTCTGGTCTTAAAAATGCTAAGATTCTTGAGGAACACGTAATGCAGTTCTTTGACATTGTTCATTTCCAAAATGCAGTTTTGTGTTTGACTTCCTTTAACAATGGCGGGAGGGATGGAAGGCTGCCGGTGACTTGTTCTACAGGACTTGTTTTTCTTTTATTCGCAGATACGCATGAGTCAGCTGGAAGTTAAGGAAAAAGAGCTCAATAAGCTTAAACAAGAAAGTGACCAACTTGTCCTCAGTCAGCATCCAGCTTCAGACAAAATCGAGGTGGGCTTCGTGAGATTTATATTCTTATCAGGGGAAAATAGGGGGCCCTTTTCAAACAATAAGACTGTACAGATGAGTGGTTCTGACCCAGCACAAAGCCGTGACAAGTTGATTTTATCAATACCCTAGACCGGGGGTTGGCAAGCTTTTTCTGGAAAGGACCAAATAATAAATATTTTAGACTGGCAGGCCATTTGGTCTCTGTTGAAATTAACTGTGCCATTGTAGTGTGAAAGCAGCCATAGCAACATGTAGATGAACGGTTGTGGCCGTGCGCCAGGGAAACTTTATTTATAAATGAAGGTGGTGGCCCGGATGTGGCCCTTGGGCTGTAGTTTGCTGACCTCTGCCCTAGACTGCCATCTCTGGGCTGTGCTCAAGGCTGACATTAGCTGGTAGCACTGGTATGACCATTTTGATTGTTTAAAAAAATCCAGATACTTCCGTATCAGTTGGTAAGCATCACTGCCTTCGTCCCCCACAGGCCCTCTTCATGGCAGGTACCTTTGTAACTGAAAGTAGGGGCAGTCCAGCTATTTGCTGCTCAAAAGCTAACAAAGGGGCTTCCCTGGTGGCGCAGTGGTTGAGAGTCTGCCTGCCGATGCAGGGGACACGGGTTCGTGCCCCGGTCCGGGAAGATCCCACATGCCACGGAGCGGCTGGGCCCGTGAGCCATGGCCGCTGAGCCTGCGCGTCCAGAGCCTGTGCTCTACAACGGGAGAGGCCACAACAGTGAGAGGCCTGCGTACCGCAAAAAAAAAAAAAAAAGCTAAGAAAGAGGCAAGGTTGGTGGAAAGGAAAGTGTCCTTTATTTTGGATGCCGGCAACCTGTCCAAAGGCCACCTCCCCCCACTTAACAATCAGGGGCCAAGAGCTTTTATCGATGCGGGTAGGGGGCTACCTGTCGAAACAGCACAGTCAGCTCTGACAGTCATCTTAAAATTTGTCATGCCGTGGTCCGATCAGCGTCATCTTGATTGTTTTAAGTGCAGTTAGTCTTTAGTTCCAGGATCGGTTTGTCCCCATTTCTTTGAGGCCAGTTCTTAGAACTGTGGCAGCTTATGTCATGGCTACAGTCTGGTCATCATGTAGTTCACTTCTTCCACCTGGTGTGGGTTTCAGTATCTATCAGACAACTCACAGGATATTGTTCAGAATATTATCTATAGCCCTTGAGGAGGAACTAAAGGTCCTTGACTAAGCTTAATGAATAAACTATTGTTATTTAGTCTTGTTGGACTGTTCCTTTGTTTCTGCATTTTCTCACTTCTCTGATTAAACTTATTCTTTGGCTAAAGTTTTTTCACAGACAGAAGGCAGGTTGAGGACATGGGGGGCAAGGACCATTGTGTCCTGCTCTGTTTCACCTTGGACCTCCGCATGATCTAGCAGCGGTACAGGAACAGGGCTTGATGCCCCAGTGCTATCCCTGTTCTGACTGGTCTGTTTTGATTGGTCAGTAGCCATGCCATTTGGATGAATATTTTGACTAATACTCCTAATTATATCCATGTGTTAAAGCTGTTTTTTGGGGTTTTTTCTGGTTTTTTGGCCACCCAGCTTGCAGGATCTTGGTTCCCCGACCAGGGATTGAACCCGGGGCCACGGCAGTGAAAGTGCTGAGTCCTAACCACTGGACCACCAGGGAAGTCCCAAAATTGGTTTTAAAATTTAATTTCTACCATACCAAGAGTGCCCTGTTGGGAAATTCTGGTTTCAAGTTTTAGAAAGAAGTTTGCTTGATTTGGAATTAGATAAAAAATGCTTCATGGTTTTCATTCAGGCTCACCTATCTATGAAATAACGGATGCCTCTCTATGGCCGAACGGTGGAGAGACAGCTGCTGTTTTCTTGTTTCAGGCATATATGGATACTCTCCAGACACAGTGGAGCTGGATTCTTCAGATCACCAAATGCATTGATGTTCATCTCAAAGAAAATGCTGCCTACTTTCAGGTTTTTATACCTAGTAATCATTTAATTGTCTTTTGGGTCTTCACAGCTTCTCTTCCAAATGTGTTTGAAAAAGCACTGAAAACAATCTTCACACTATGGTGTGAAAACTATTTATTGGTTTTTAGTTTAGAGGAGCACAGATTGGTCACCAATCATTCAAGTAGCCTCTTGCTCTCAGATAAGTTAATATACTTTCTGCTCAAATTCTTTCCTTTAACCACCTATCAGATAGACTCGTAGGGAAGATAATCCTTGAAGTTGAAATAGTAGGTGATGCTGCGTATTGAGTTGCTTTTAATTGACACGGGGTCACCCGCATCCTTAACAGTTTTTTGAAGAGGCCCAGTCGACGGAAGCCTACCTGAAGGGCCTTCAAGACTCCGTCAGGAAGAAGTACCTGTGTGACAAGAACATGCCCCTGCAGCGTCTGCTGGAGCAGATCAAGGTGCTAGAGGTACTGTCTCAGACCCAGGCCCTTACCCGGGAATAAAACAAATGCGCCCACCGACTCAGTTCAGATTATCTGCGTTTGTATTGCTCTATAGAGCCACGAGCGCCCAAAGCCCAGGCAAGCGTTGTCTTCATTTTCAGTGGTTTTTCTCAAAATCCATTTCTTTGCACGATCAGCTGCTGTGGCACGTTACTTCTGCTTCAGTAGTTATGGGTGCTCAGAACAAAACCGGAGAGAGCACTGATGACTTAACATGACAATCCCTTCGGAAAAGCGTACTTCACATGTTGTCGGCATAGCCTTTTTGCAAAGTGATGTTCTTTCCCGCCCACCTAATTCATGGCTGTGTTGCCTCTGTAGCGGCTTCTTTTGAAAGGTACCTGTGGTCCCTGCAGACAGATGAATGGGTGGTTTTTTGCAGCTAATGCAGCTACAGTGGTATCTAATTTGTAATGTCATGGTAGCTATCGTAATGCCCTTTGAAGGTCTTATCTCACTCTCAGAGATTATCTGTGTTCGAGTATGATTTTATTTGCAATTGCAGCAAGAATGGGAGAAAATCCTTGAGAACAAGCGCCAGGTGCAGAACTTGGTAAACAAGTCCAAGAGGATTGTGCAGCTGAAACCTCGGAACCCGGACTACAAAAGCAATAAACCCATTATTGTCAGGGCTCTCTGTGACTACAAACAGGACCAGGTGTGTACTCGGCTAGAATGCTGCCCAAGTTTTCCCTTTCTTTACGGATGCATTTTTATCCAGGGCAGAATTTAATTTAGGTTTCAGTGAGCACCCTAGTAAATGTCTTTCTTTTGTATACAAAGTGGCAAGCTGTTGAAAAAATGCAGTGATTTTTGTTCTGAGTTGTATGATAGTTGCAAATAAGTAGGACAATAGTTATTTTTAAACTATTCTAATTCTGTTTTAAGGCTTAAGCCTTCTTTTCTTCCAATATGCAATTAGCATCTGTGATCCCTCTTTAAATTTCTGAAATATAAAAAAAAAAGAGACACGTGGCCATTATGCTGCACGTAAAGGGAATGTCATTGCGGATTTTATGCATTAAATGAGTGACATCAGTTCTGTAGGCTCAGTGGTAAATACAAACATTTATATAGAAAGATGACTTGGTTTTAGTCATTATCTATGTAATTCCCTCTATTTTCTTATAAAAATTATGGAGGACTTAAGAAATAAAAATGTGATGAGTTGGTGAGATGGACATTATAAAACAATGGAGTTTATTCTACCATGCAGAAATGGTTTTAGAACTTGGGTGGAGAGAAGTAAGAAATCTAAAGGGAGATGGAGATACCTCCATGTCGAACTTGTTTCATTTTAGTAGTTAAGATAGTTGGCATATTTTAAATACCCATTTTAAGAAGCTATATAGAGTTAATTTAGAAAAGAAGCTATTTAGATGCTGGAGTTAATTTAGGAAGTTATTTTTCTGGGGACCTGATACCAAAATTTTTTTGTTTTTATTTAACAATTTTAAGAGCAAATGAATGAGACAAGTGACTCCCACGCACTGAACTCTACGATATAAAACACAAACTCACAAAAGTAGAAAAGCCAGGGGGTGAGTTTTTGCTTTCCAGGAGGATGGCTCACTTCACCGGGGGACTCCCCTGGCTGTCCCCTGGAAAGTCACTCTACCTAATTCCCTTCAGACACACCTTGTAGGCTCACCTGTCTTATTTAAAGCATCAGTCGTGTTGGGTTGTGTCCAGATCAGCTTCAATTGAGGCAAAAAATACTAAGAGCAAAGCTGAAACAGCGCATCATCACTGCTGCTGCTTCTGTTCTTGAGCAAAAAGATAAAAACGTGGGCTCGTGGATAAAGCCAAAACACAGTGCTGCTTGCCTTGCAGAAAATCGTCCACAAAGGGGACGAGTGTATCCTGAAGGACAATAACGAACGGAGCAAGTGGCACGTGACTGGCCCGGGCGGCGTGGACATGCTCGTGCCCTCCGTGGGCCTCATCATTCCTCCACCCAACACCCTGGCCGTGGACCTCTCAAGCAAGTACGTCTTGAACTTCCTTCTGGCCGTGACATGAACGCGGGTGGGGAGAAATAGGGCAGAGGCTGATACGAGACATACTGCTTCTTACTGCTGTCACCTCCCCCCAGAGGGGGACCCGGTGAAGGTCCCTTTGCCTTGTCTTGAGGTTTTCTGTTGCAGATACTGTGGTTATCTTGGGAAGATGAAAAGAATGTCTGACAGCAAAGGAGCTCATTCTGGCCATGCACTTTAAAGACGGTGTTTTGAAATTCTTCTGCCTTTTAAACCATCAGTAGTTTGGCCTGTAGCCACAAATACAAAATGCACTTGGCATCAATATTTGGCCATCAGTAGGTGGCACATTCATTTGACAGATTGTCTAGGGCACATTCTTCCAAACCTTTTATGATGGAAGTCTTCAGCCCGCTCAGGGTGGGGTGAGGGAACCCCGTGAGCCCGTGTCCAAGCTCCAGCAGGCGTCTGTGACCCGAGACCCATTTCTCACTGTTGCCTGCACGGCGCCAGACCTCCGTCAATTAAAAAGTTGTTGACAAACAACCCAACAACCACAAATTGTACTGCCTGTTTTGACCGAAATGATTCCAATGTATCGAAACCCATGTCGGTCATGGAGAATGTACTTTTGGGTATTAGTCTAAATCCATTGAAATGTTGAATGTTTTGCAAATGCTCCATTCACCCATTGCTCTGTTAGTTCTCCTTTGAGTTTTCTGTGCCCTTGGGGGAGCGTGGCCAGGTTTCCCGTTTGGGATGAACTTGGAGAGCCGGGCTAGCGTGCTTTTTCCCTCTGCACCTCCTAGGATCGAGCAGTACTACGAAGCCATCCTGGCCCTGTGGAACCAGCTCTACATCAACATGAAGAGCCTGGTGTCCTGGCACTACTGCATGATCGACATCGAGAAGATCAAGACCATGACCATCGCCAAGGTACGTCCTCAGGACCACCCGCTGCCTGGAGGGGCCCCCCAGCTGCTCCCTGACGTGCGGTTTCTACCAGGCAAACCTAGCTGTGCAGCTGATGCTTTTGTGTGTCAACACGAGAGTCGGCTGAGCCTTCCTTAGAGGTTCTAGTCCGTCCAACACAGGATGGGAGGGATTCACAGCCGGCCGGTTAAGAGACAAACAGAAGTACTAATTAAAGTTACCGGACAAGCCAGAAGTCCCTGTGGGAAAGGCATGAGGTCCTGTGGTACTCAGGGTCCGACTCTCCTTAGATGTAATGGAAAGTGAGGGCATAGGTATTGACTGGATAGCACAGAAGTAAAAGGTGGGCGTTGAATTCTTGGAAGCATTAGTTACCCTAGATCAGTGGTTTTCAGGTAGTGGCCCAAGAATCCAGGTGAGGGAGTCCTTTGGGATGACAGGGACAGCAGGGAGGAGAGGGGCAGGGAATGGGTAAGTTGGGGGCTTCCCTTTACCCCTTTAACTCTTTTCAGTCAGAGCAGCTTTGCTGTGATCTGCTTGACATTTGGGGCTTCTGAGTCCTATTTCCTTTGAGGAAGAAAATTCCATAGGAAGAAGAAAATTGACAACCCGCTGCTCTGGTTCTTAGGCGCGAGCTCTAAATCATCAAAGACCTTTTCTGCCTTAATGGGTCTTTGAGGGGCGTTGCCTCCAGCGCCACCAGAGTCGTGCATTTCCCAGGAAGCTTTCTTGGCCACGCTCTGGGGCCAAGAAACACTCCCCGCCTGGTTTATTTCCAGCTGAAAACGATGCGGCAGGAAGATTACCTGAAGACAATATCTGACCTTGAGTTACGCTACCAAGACTTCATCAGAGACAGCCAAGGCTCAGAGATGTTTGGAGATGATGACAAGAGGAAAATACAGACCCAGTTCACGGATGCCCAGAAACACTACCAGACCCTGGTCATACAGCTCCCCGGCTACCCGCAGCAACAGACAGGTTGGTTTAGAGCCAGTCCTTCTTTGTAGCCACCATACATGCCGTTTTCAAAAGAAAGTACGTAGTTTGCCAAAAGCTAGTTGCAGAATCACTCCTTTGAAAGATCGTATATCAAAAGTCATTGAGATGCTAGGTTTTCAGAACCAAATCAAAGGAAGTAGCGACACTTTCATGCAGCATGGATGTTTTCTTGAGGCCTTGCGCCCTTCTAGCCAAGAAGTCTCTGATTTTTGTGGTCCTAACATTTTTACAGTAACCACAACTGAAATCACTCATCTTGGTTCCTGCCAAGCTGTCAACCATAATAAAGTAACTGAAACCAACAGAGAAAATGACAAGCAGGAAATGTGCTTGCTGATGGAGCTCCAGAAGATTCGCAGGCAGATGGAGCTCTGTGAGAGCAAAATGACCCTTAAAAACATCCTTCTGGCAGATCAACGGTCTTCGCACCACATCACAGTGAAGATAAGCGAGCTAAAGGTAGGTATCCATTAATGTTTTGCTTGATTCTAGGTGTATTTATATTTAACTGTGAAGTAGTAAAAAAAAGACCTCCTGGTTTAAATATTTATAGGCAAGAAACCTTCATTTTCAAGAAAAGAGGCTTCTGGCACAATTTCCTTTTTTCTTTCCCATGCTGCCGAATCTGTGGAAAGATACCAGGCTGGGGATTCAACCACCTTTGCTGTTAGTTTGTGGGCCACTCAGTCCGGCTGCAGTGTTTTTCCTTTTCTGCAATGTAGTGCTTTGTAGATTTCGAAAGTTTTCACAAACATTCATTTGGCTTGTGCCTGAAACAACCTATGATGTGGGCTAGACAGGTAGAATGATCTTACTTGTAGACAGTAGGGGGTGGGGTAAGAGCTGCAAGGCATCGGCCGAGCTGGGACTGCAGCCCAGGTGTTTCAGTGTCAAGCTCAGTGATCTCTTCCGCTCAGCCAGGCCCGGGCACTGCGCTGGAATCTACGAGGTATATATTCTAAGGAAGAGGGTCACATTTACCCAGTGCTGGTAAGGCCTCCCTGATGAAGGACATGCAAGGTCAACTCTCACTTGAGTCGTTCACATTTCGTGGGCCTTTTGAGGACATGAATGACGGTGAGAAGCATACAGCTAAATCAGAAGCGCTTCCCTTCTTTTCGGACAGGGCTTACAGAATGATTCTCAAGCAATTGCTCAAGTTCTCAACCAGCTGAAGGACATGCTGGCTAACTTCAGAGGTTCGGAAAAATATTGCTATTTGCAGAATGAGGTATTCGGATTGTTTCAGAAACTGGAAAATATCAATGGTGTCACAGACGGCTACTTAAATAGGTAAACGCGACTGACACTGACCTCAGATATTTGGCTTTTCTCAAGCTTCGTTTTCTGAGACTTCATTTGCTTTATGTGCTGGTTGCTGGAGCTCTTGCCTTATGGGTTCTCTTTTCATTGGAGCCTCACTCACATTCTTCTGTGCTTTTGAGAGAGGGTCCTCCAGCCTAGGGTGCCAATCCCACTGTTCTGAACTCCACTGTCTCTTCCAGCCAAGGCATCCTCTAAAGGCCAGAACTTAGAATTCTTCCATTGATGCAAGATGGTGTTCTGAGTCATGAAAGAGGGAAAAAATGAGGGCTTCCCTGGTGGCGCAGTGGTTGAGAGTCCGCCTGCCGATGCAGGGGACGCGGGTTCGTGCCCCGGTCCGGGAGGATCCCGCGTGCTGTGGAGCGGCTGGGCCCGTGAGCCGTGGCCGCTGGGCCTGTGCGTCCGGAGCCTGTGCTCTGCAATGGGAGAGGCCACAACAGTGAGAGGCCCGCGTACCGCAAAAAAAAGAAAGAAAAAAAAAAAAAGAGGGAAAAAATGTATTGCTCCGTAACTTATAAAATAAGCAGGGTAAATTTTTATCTGCTTTCATATTGTTCCCTTTTACGAAGAGTGGCGAGAGCCCGAGAGAGTTTCCAAGTCTAATTATGTCGCCGGCAATTTTATTTTTGCCTCTTTGGCACTCGACAGCTTGTGCGTGGTGAGAGCACTCCTGCAGGCCATCCTTCAGACGGAAGACATGCTGAAGGTTTACGAAGCCAAGCTTACTGAAGAGGAGACTGTTTGCCTAGATCTGGATAAAGTGGAAGCTTACCGCTGCGGACTGAAGGTAAGGAGAAGGGTTGAACAGCGAGCGGCCCGGCTTATGGGAAAGCATACAGGACTACTCAGTCCCCGGTGGTAGAGCCTCACTAAGTCTTCATGGGTTTGGAGGATTACTGGATTTCATTGGCCACACGTGGTTGACATCAGCCGTTATCTCTAGAGCACTGTTGTCCAGAGCGTGTTGGCAGGACCTACGTGAGAAAGTCCGTTTGTGGTGAGATTAGTCTGGGGAACGCGAGTTAACCACAGTTAAGCTGGTACTGTAGTACTTCTCAGAACCTTTAATAGGTTAATAGATTTTATAATTTTTCAGGAACGGAATGGAGTGTGATATGTAGCATTTCTCAAACTAATTTACACATCGAATCTTTTTTTTTTTTTTTTAACCAAGTTGGCACAAGGAACTAGGTCACTGGCACAAATATAGGAGATGCAATCAGTAGATATATTTTCCTTGTGGTGTAGCATCAAGCGGGAATGCGGTTAATTTGTACTTTTTTTTCCTCCTGTGACAGAAAATTAAAAACGACTTGAACTTGAAGCAGTCCTTGTTGGCCACCATGAAGACAGAACTGCAGAAAGCCCAGCAGATCTACTGCCAGACTTCACAGCAGTATCCAATGTACGACCTGGACCTGGGCAAGTTCAGTGAAAAAGTCACACAGCTGACAGATCGCTGGCAAAGAATCGATAAACAGATAGACTACAGGTGTGCCAACCTCCTTCCATACTTTCTTTCATACTTTCTTACATTTGGTTGTTCCCAAGATAATGTCACTTGAAGTCATCACTGTAAAAAACAGTGGTTTTGTTTTGTGTGTAAGTTCAGCATCCTGGGAGCTCTCTTCACGCACTGGCTGTGGGCAGCTTTGTTGACAACAGGAAGAGAGTACATCCAGTGGCTGAGCTTGAACCAACCTGTGTCAGAGGCCCTTCAGGTTCTTAGGGAAATAATGAAAGCCATTGATCAAGTTCTTTTGTGCCCTGTAAACTCCTATTATGACTGTTGGAAGGAGTAGCTCCTTTGAGGGAGCATTTTCCAAGAGTTTGTGAAAATTAAATCTTACACAAAAGAAATGCCTTACTGCAAATGAGGGTTTAAAAACATCTCCTGAATCTTGCTTATCGTTTATTTTACGAGCAGTGCTTCTTAAAAACATCTCTATTGATATATAATTCACATGCCGTATAACCCACCCACCGAAAGTGTCCAAGTCACTGGTTTTTAGTATATTCAGAATGTGTAACCATCCCCACGATCTAAGTTAGAACATTTTCATCACCCTAAAAAAAAACCTCATATCCACTGGCAGTCCCTCCCCATTTCCTCCCAACCCTCCAGCCCCAAAAAACCACCATTCTACTTGCTGTCTCTATAGATTTGCGAATTATTCTGGACATTTCCTATGAATAGAAAGATACAATATGTGAATGTTTTTTTTTCACTGAACATAATGTTTTCCAGGTTTATCCATGGTGTAGCACGTGTTAGTACTTCATTTCTTTTCATGACTGTATAATATTCCATTGTATGACTGTATCACATTGTGTTTATTCTTTCATCAACTGATGGACATTTGGGCTGCTCCCAGTTTTTGGCTACCGTGAAAAGTGTTGCTACAAACATTCATGTATAATTTTTTGTGTGGATGTATGTTTTCAGTTCTCTTGAGTATGTGCCAGGTGGAATTGCCGGGTCATGGGGTAACTCTGTGTTAAATACTTTTGCAGAGCAATAGCGATATTTAATAATTTTATTATCTCTGTTTGCCCCAGATTATGGAACCTGGAGAAACAAATCAAGCAACTGAGGAATTACCGTGATAACTATCAGACTTTCTGCAAATGGCTCTGTGATGCCAAACGCTGCCAGGATAACTTAGAATCCATGAAGTTTGGAGATTCCAGCATGGTCATGCGATTTTTGAATGAGCAGAAGGTATAAGGCAATTTGTCATTGCATAGATGTCACTGGGTGTAACCTGTGTTTTCCTCTGGTTTTCGTAGCAGTACTTAGGTTTAAAATGATAAATTTTTAAAAAACTTTATTGAAATATAGTTGATTTACAGTGTTGTGTTAGTTTCAGGTGTACAGCACAGTGATTCAGTTATACATATATATACATTCTTTCTCATATTCTTTTCCATTATGGTTTATCACAGGATATTGAATATAGTTCCCTGTGCTACACACTAGGACCTTGTTGTTTGTCCATTCTGTGTATAATAGTTTCCGTCTGCTAACCCCAAACCTCCAGTCCATCCTTTCCCCCTGCCACCCTTGGCTACCACAAGTCTGTTCTTGCTGTCTGTGAGTCTGTTTCTGCTTCATAAATAAGTTCGTTTGTGTCATATTTTAGATTCCACAGATAAGTGATATTATATGGTATTTGTCTTTGTCTTTCTGACTTACTGCCCCTAGTATGATCATCTCTAGGTCCATCCATGTTGCTGCAAATGGCATTATTGCATTCCTTTTTATGGCTGAGTAGTATTCCAGCTGTGTCTATATACCACATCTTCTTTATCCATTCATCTGTCAATGGACATTTAGGTTGTTTCCATTTCTTGGCTATTGTAAATACTGCCACTGTGAACATGGGGATGCATGTATCTTTTGATGAAATGATAAATGATAAATGATAAATAATTACTATTACTAGTCCATTTTATGAATGCTTAAATAGTGTCCAGAGGAAAAGCAATTGAGAAATTTACAAAGAAATGCAGTTGTGAACATGGAAATAATGTAACGACCGTCATAGTAAAGTATCTTTATAAATTGAGGTGGTAGGACCAGAAGAGAGTGCCAGCCAGATAGTAACCTCTTAGATCATAAGAACTTGAAGATCTTTCTTCTATTTTCTGAATAGAAAACATGCTCATCTCCTAAGGTTTAACTGTGAGACTATGGGGTCTGAACATGTAGTCATAAACTGAGGGAAAAAAAAAACAAGTAACAGTGGTTAAAGAATGAAAAAAACATTTATTTTAAATATGTCTACATTTTAACATTTATAAATATTTCCTTTTCTGTATAGAACTTGCACAGTGATATAAGTAGCAAACAAGACAAATCAGAAGAAGTACAAAAACTTGCCGAACTTTGTGCAAATTCAATTAAGGTATGTACGTTTCACAAAGAATGTTGGTGTTTCATCAAGAATATTATTAACCATGTTTGCTTCGGCAGCACATATATTAAAACGAATGATACAGAGATTATCAGCCTGCCCTTGTGTAGGGATGACATGCAAATTCATGAAGTGTTCCATACTTTTTTTAATAAAAGAATGTTATCAACTACATTATTTTCTGATTCACTTTAAAGATTACAGACTTCTTGAGGACAACGGTTATGGTTTTTATATAATCTCTCGTGAACAAACTGTAAATGCTGTTATCCATTAGCTTGAATTGATTATACATTGGCCATATCTACGGGAATGGGCCGGTCTTCATCCTTTAGACTGGTGGTGTGTGCAGAGATCTCCACTTTGCATATAAAGTGGTGCTGCTTGGTTTAATAATGTCGTATGATGCTGGACACTAGCAGCACGTGATGGCCTTTGGGGTTGGACATTAGAAGTACAGCTTGGTGATTTAAAGCTTGGGAACTGTAGCCATCAGTGACTCCTTTTAAGTCAATTAAGTATGTTTTTCTGAAACATTATTATTCTGCAGGATTATGAACTGCAGCTGGCGTCATACACCTCAGGACTGGAAACTCTACTGAACATACCTATCAAGAGAACCATCGTTCAGTCTCCTTCTGGGATGATTCTGCAAGAGGTAGATATGTCATTACCCATCTCTTAGAGCTCGCCCCTCCCTCTGCATCTTCTCTTTTCCCTGTCTTTCCTACCCTCCCTGAATTCATCTCTTGCCATAGGGTATCCATTCAAAAAGGTTTAATAGGTTATCCTCTCTCTAGTGTAAGTCATCAGCATAATGCATTTTAGGGAATGATCAGTGAGAAGTCTGGGTCTATTGCTCATACATTAGAATCTTTGCAGAAACTGGGCTTAAATTCTGGGTTTAGTGAGGGGGACATTTAAAGAGTGGAAAACATCCAGTCGATTTCTAAAAGACAACTTCTTCTCAAAGGTGTCAGAGAACATCACCCATCAGATGGTTTAGGGGGAACACCTGGAGTGGTGAGGATGAAGTGTAAGGTTTTTGGCCCTTTGTTTTATTGTACTTTATTCTTTTATTGGGTTTCGGAATTAGCACAGGTGAAAGAAGGGAATTCACTCCTTAAAATATAATTTCACTATTGGATTGTTTTAGAAAACAGTTGGGCAGCTCGCGTAGGACTTCTTTTGAACGCAGTGCCTTTGATTTTTCCTTGCACTTCTTTTCTCCAAGGCGGCAGAGATGCATGCTCGGTACATAGAACTTCTTACAAGGTCTGCAGACTATTACAGATTCTTAAGTGAGATGCTGAAGAGTTTGGAAGATCTGAAGGTAATTTACTTATTTCCTTGGAGGATCAAAAAAGAAAATAGAATGGAACTTAATTATTACTGCCTCGTTATAACATGAATTTGGACATACTCATTGGCAAAAGTGTATTGCCTCTAAACAGTTAGTATGATATAGTTTATTCATAAATCAGGTGTCAGTCCTATTCTCCAGTACACTGCTCGGAATGCACTCAGGTAGTATTTTCAAAATTATAGCTATTTTTCCTTGCCGTAACCCCCAGTAATTTCATTTAATGTTTGGTCAAGGAATTTGCTTTCTTTCTCTCTTGGTGTTAAATTAAGAAGAACATCCAGGACTGGCTGGATTTGAATTTTCCATGTCGAATGGCTGTTTAATTTACTCCTCATTTCTAATATTCGAATTGAGTTTATATGGAAACTTACTTGATACCTGGAAATAAAGGAAACATAATTTAGGAGATCATAAGCTTTTGGTCTTGGAAGAAATTCCCTCATTCACAGATGAGGAAGCTGAAACTCAGAGAGGGTAGATCCCTTACTAAGATCACGCAAGCAGTTGACGGAAGAATTATGACAAGAATACAGATGTCTTGAATTTTTTGTCTAGTAGCTTTTGCCTTGTATCAGTGTCTACATGTGTGCTCGTGTGTGCGTGCTTGTCTGTGTGTGTGCAGGTGTGTAACAGGAAATGAGAAAGCACGTTGGTCTTGGGGGGAGGAAGTACCACTTCTTTCTTATGATGTGAGGCATCTTTCTTTCAACACGCTTTCTGATTTCCCTTCCACAGCTGAAAAATACCAAGATCGAAGTTTTGGAAGAGGAGCTCAGGCTGGCCCGAGACGCCAACTCTGAAAACTGCAGTAAGAACAAATTCCTGGATCAGAACCTGCAGAAATACCAGGCGGAGTGTTCCCAGTTCAAAGCAAAGCTCGTGAGCCTGGAGGAGCTGAAGAGACAGGCTGAGCTGGATGGCAAGTCAGCCAAGCAAAATCTAGACAAGTGCTACAGCCAAATCAAAGAGCTCAATGAGAAGATCACCCGGCTGACTTACGAGATCGAGCATGAAAAGCGAAGCAGGAAAACCGTGGAAGACAGGTTTGATCAACAGAAGAACGAATATGACCAGCTGCAGAAAGCGAGGCAGAGCGAGAGGGAGAGCCTCGGCTGGCAGAAAATAGAGTCTGAGAAAGCCATCAAGGAGAAGGAGTTCGAGATAGAGAGGCTGAGGGTTCTTCTGCAGGAGGAGGGTACCCGGAAGAGAGAATATGAAAATGAGCTGGCAAAGGTAAGAAACCACTATAATGAGGAGATGAGTAATTTAAGGAACAAGTATGAAACAGAGATTAACATCACAAAGACTACCATCAAGGAGATATCCATGCAAAAAGAGGATGATTCCAAAAATTTCCAAAACAAGCTCGATAGATGCATGAAGGAGAATCGAGATCTGAAGGCTGAGATTGTCCGGCTCACCGACAGCATCCTGCAGACCACGGAGCAGCGGAGGCGGGCAGAAGAGGATGCCCTGCAGCAGAAGGCCTGTGGCTCCGAGATGCTGCAGAAGAAGCAGCATCTGGAGATGGAGCTGAAGCAGGTCATCCAGCAGCGCTCCGAGGACAGCGCCAGGCACAAGCAGTCCCTGGAGGAGGCTGCCAAGACCATCCAGGACAAAAACAAGGAGATCGAAAGACTCAAAGCTGAGTTTCAGCAGGAGGCCAAGCACCGTCGGGAATATGAGAATGAACTGGCTAAGGTAAGGAGCAATTACGATGAGGAAATCATCAGCTTAAAGAACCAGTTCGAGACGGAGATCAACATCACCAAGACGACCATCCACCAGCTCACCCTGAAGAAGGAGGAGGACACCAGCGGCTACCGAGCCCAGATAGACAACCTCACCAGGGAAAACCGGAGCCTCTCGGAAGAAGTAACAAAGCTGAAGAACGCTCTAGCCCAGACCACGGAGAACCTCAGGAGGGTCGAAGAGAACGTCCAGCAGCAAAAGGCCGCGGGCTTGGAGATGTCGCAGCGGAAACAGCAGCTGGAGGTGGAGCTGAAGCAGGTCACGCAGGTGCGGATGGAAGAGAGCACACGGTACCGGCAGTCTCTGGATGATGCCGCCAAGACGATCCAGGATAAAAACAAGGAGATAGAGAGGCTAAAGCAGCTGACAGAGACGGAAGCAAAGCAGCGGAAGTGTCTGGAGGATGAGAAGGCCAAGTGGCAGAGGGCACAGTGTGAGCTGCAGAAGGCCTACAGCAGTGCCACGGAGACAGTCAGCAAACTGAAGGTGCAGGAACAGGAGCTGATATGCCTGAGGACGGACTACGAGCGGGTGTCCCAGGAGAGGGCCGTCAGGGACCAGGACATCGCCCGCTGCCAGAGCTCCCTGAAGGAGCTGCAGCTGCAGAAGCAGAAGGCAGAGGAGGAGCTGGTGTGGCTGAAGCGGGCGGCCTCCGAGGACTCCTGCAGGAGGAAGAAGCTAGAGGAGGAGCTGGAGACCCTGCGGGCGTCCCTGAAGGAGCAGGCGATCCAGGTCACCAGCCTGACCCAGCAGCTGGAGCAGGTGTCCATCGTCAAACAGAGGAGCGAGGACGAGCTGCAGCAGCAGCGGGACGTGCTGGACGGCCACCTGCGGGAGAAGCAGAGGACCCAGGACGAGCTGCGCAGGCTGGCCTCCCAGGTCGAGGCCCTGCAGCAGCAGCTGCTGCAGGAGCGGGAGAACGCCAGGCAGGCGCATGTGCGGAGCGAGCATCTCCAGAAGGCTGTTGAGGACAAGAGCAGGAGCCTGAACGAGAGCAGGCTTGAAATCGAGAGGCTGCAGTCGCTGACTGAGAACCTCACCAAGGAGCACCTGCTGCTTGAGGGGGAACTGCGGAACCTCCGGCTGGAGTACGATGACCTCCAGCAGGGCCGCAGCGAGGCTGAGCACGACAAAAACGCCACCATCTTGGAGCTCCGGAGCCAGCTGCAGATCAGCAACACCCGGACCCTGGAGCTGCAGGGCCTGATTAATGATTTACAGAGAGAGAGGGGAAATTTGAGACAGGAAATTGAGAAATTCCAAAAGCAGGCATTAGAGGTATTCACAAATATTTGATCGCCGCTTCACTTCCTCTCAACTAACTCCCTCCACAGTCCTCCCAGCTGGGCTGTGCTCTTGCTGCTGGGCTGGATGCTTGCATACGTCTCGCTTTTCTTTTTGATGCTGTGCTGCTGTCTGTCCTAATCCAGACGCTACTTCAGGGTCATTTCAGTGCCATTTGCCCTTCTCTTCTACTCCCACAGCGAGTGCCCATCCCTGTGTAACCCGCACTTGGCTCTGCTCTTCCAACTTTGGCTGGGGTGTGACATCTGAGCTCACTTCCTCTCAGTGTTCCACTCTGTCTTCTAGAAGGTGGCTCTTTGTGAGCTGTGACGTAACATTTGTAATTGAAGTTTTCCTAAATAAAAGCCACATTAAATGGGTTTTCTGTGCAGTTTGAAAATCGCTTTCTTGCTTGCTTCTGTGATTTTTCTGCATGCCTTATTCTCTGCTCTTTCCATCGTGGCCCTAATATGTTTCTTTTTGTTTGACTTTTCTTCTTTTAACCCCTAATTAAAACACTCAACCTCTTGAACTTCTAATACGTTTGACTTCTGTAGACAATATTTGTGTGGGGCTGGGTGAGGGGTGTGCGTACGTCTGTAGATTTGTATTGCTTTATTAAACATGTGAGTATAGCTGTAACAGGTGAAGTGTAGGTACAGCAGGTGGGATAACCTGGAATAAAACTCCCCATATCTGTTCAAACCATAGTTACTATTAAGAGTAAGCCAGGTCTACAGCTGCTCCTTTTTCCTTCTGTGGAAAAATATAGAAAGTACAGAAGCCGTTTATCAAACTGGCAACATGTATCTACAGAGTTTTTTTCAGGAACTTGTAAGATAACAAAATTAACAGTGTGCTCAAGGAAAAGAAAAGGGCCGATAAGTAAATATACTTTTTTTAAAAACATAGGAAAAGAAGTTAAATGATAATGGCCCTGTGATATGATCACATCATTATTTTTTCCCATTTCTTTCTTTTTTTTTGCATTCTAGGCATCTAATAGGATTCAGGAATCCAATAATCAGTGCTCTCAGGTGGTGCAGGAGAGAGAGAGCCTCCTGGTGAAAATCAAAGTTCTGGAGCAAGAAAAGGCCAGGCTGCAGAGGCTGGAGGATGAGCTGAATCAGGCCAAAGTGGCCCTCGAGGCAGAGAGCAGGGTGAAACAGCGCCTGGAGTGTGAGAAACAGCAGATCCAGAACGACCTGAACCAGTGGAAAACGCAGTGTTCCCGCAAAGAGGAGACTGTTAGGAAGATAGAGTCCGAAAGAGAAAAGAGCGAGAGAGAGAAGAACAGCCTTAGGAGTGAGATTGAAAGACTCCAGGCGGAGATCAAGAGGATCGAGGACAGGTGCCAGCGGAAGCTGGAGGATTCCAGCAGGGAGACCCAGTCCCAGCTGGAGATAGAGCGCTCCCGGCTTCAGAGGGAAATCGACAAACTCAGGCAGCGCCCGTATGGGTCCCACCGCGAGACCCAGACTGAGTACGAGTGGTCCGTTGACTCCTCGAAGCTGGTGTTTGACGGACTGAGGAAGAAGGTGACGGCGCTGCAGCTGTACGAGTGCCAGCTGATCGACAAAACAACCCTGGACAAACTGCTGCAGGGGAAAAAGTCAGCGGAAGAAGTTGCGTCTGAGATCCAGCCTTTCCTTCGGGGAGCAGGCGCTATCGCTGGAGTTTCCACTTCCCCTAAGGAGAAATACTCTTTGGTAGAGGCCAAGAGAAAGAAATTGATCACCCCAGAATCCACAGTCATGCTTCTGGAGGCCCAGGCAGCCACTGGTGGTATAATTGATCCCCACAGGAACGAGAAGCTGACTGTTGACAGCGCCATAGCTCGGGACCTCATCGACTTCGATGACCGCCAGCAGATATACACAGCAGAGAAAGCCGTCACTGGGTTTGATGACCCATTTTCAGGCAAGACGGTATCTGTGTCCGAAGCCATCAAGAAAAATTTGATCGATCGGGAAATCGGAATGCGTCTGCTGGAAGCCCAGATTGCTTCAGGGGGTGTGGTGGACCCTGTGAACAGCGTCTTTTTGCCGAAAGATACAGCCTTGGCTCGTGGGCTGATTGACAGAGATCTGTATCGGTCCCTGAACGATCCCCGAGATAGTCAGAAGAACTTCATGGATCCGGTCACCAAAAAGAAGGTCAGTTACATGCAGCTGAGGGAAAGGTGCAGAATCGAACCGCACACCGGTCTGCTGCTGCTGTCAGTACAGAAGAGAAGTATGTCCTTCCAGGGAATCAGACAACCCGTGCCCATCTCCGAGCTGGTTGATTCCGGTATATTGAGACCATCCACTGTCAATGAACTGGAATCAGGTCAGATTTCTTATGATGAGGTTGGTGAGAGAATTAAGGATTTCCTTCAGGGTTCAAGCTGCATCGCAGGCATCTACAGTGAGACCACAAAACAGAAGCTTGGCATTTACGAGGCCATGAAAATTGGCTTGGTCCGACCTGGTACTGCCCTGGAGCTCCTGGAAGCGCAAGCAGCTACTGGCTTCATCGTGGATCCTGTTAGCAACTTGAGGTTACCGGTGGAGGAAGCCTACAAAAGAGGTCTGGTGGGCATCGAGTTCAAGGAGAAGCTCCTGTCTGCGGAACGAGCTGTCACTGGCTACAATGACCCTGAAACAGGAAACACCATCTCCTTGTTCCAAGCCATGAACAAGGAACTCATCGAAAAGGGCCATGGCATTCGCTTGTTGGAAGCACAGATTGCAACCGGTGGGATCATCGACCCGAAGGAGAGCCACCGCCTGCCCGTTGACATAGCGTACAAGAGGGGCTACTTCAATCAGGAGCTCAGTGAGATTCTCTCGGATCCAAGTGACGATACAAAAGGATTCTTTGACCCAAACACTGAAGAAAACCTTACGTATCTGCAGCTGAAAGAAAGGTGCATTAAGGATGAGGAAACGGGGCTGTGTCTTCTGCCCCTGAAAGAAAAGAAGAAACAGGTGCAGACATCCCAAAAGAATACCCTCAGGAAGCGCAGAGTGGTCATAGTTGACCCGGAAACCAACAAGGAGATGTCTGTCCAGGAGGCCTACAAGAAGGGCCTCATAGATTACGAAACCTTCAAAGAACTGTGTGAGCAGGAGTGCGAGTGGGAAGAAATAACCATGACTGGATCAGACGGCTCCACCCGGGTGCTCCTGGTAGACAGGAAGACGGGCAGTCAGTATGATGTTCAAGATGCGATTGACAGGGGCCTCGTTGACAGGAAGTTCTTTGACCAGTACAAGTCCGGCAGCCTCAGCCTCACTCAGTTTGCTGATATGATCTCCTTGAAGAATGGTGTCGGCAACAGCGGTGGCACCGGGAGTGGCGTCAGCGATGATGTCTTCAGCAGCTCGCGACATGAGTCCTTAAGCAAGATTTCCACCGTCTCCAGCGTCAGGAATTTAACCATAAAGAGCAGGTCTCTGTCCGAAACCCTGGAAGAATCGAGCCCCATTGCAGCCATCTTCGACACGGAAAACCTGGAGAAGATCTCCATCACGGAAGGGATAGAGCGGGGTATCGTTGACAGCATCACTGGGCAGAGGCTTCTGGAGGCCCAGGCCTGCACGGGCGGCATCATCCACCCCACCACGGGGCAGAAGCTGCCCCTCCAGGACGCCGTCTCCCAGGGCCTGCTCGACCAGGATATGGCCACCAGGCTGAAGCCTGCTCAGAAAGCCTTCCTCGGCTTTGAAGGAGTGAAGGGAAAGAAGAAGATGTCGGCAGCAGAGGCAGTGAAAGAAAAGTGGCTCCCCTATGAGGCCGGCCAGCGCTTCCTGGAGTTCCAGTACCTCACGGGGGGCCTGGTTGACCCCGAGGTGCAAGGGAGGATGAGCATGGAAGAAGCCATCAGAAAGGGGTACATCGACGGCCGGGCAGCGCAGAGGCTGCAAGACCCCAGCAACTACGGCAAGATCCTGACCTGCCCCAAAACCAAGTTGAAGATATCCTATAAGGATGCCATGAATCGCTCCATGGTGGAAGACATCACCGGCCTGCGCCTTCTGGAGGCCGCCTCGGTCTCCTCCAAGGGCCTGCCCAGCCCTTATAACATGTCTTCTGCCCCAGGCTCCCGCTCCGGCTCCCGCTCTGGCTCCCGGTCCGGTTCCCGCAGTGGGTCCCGGAGAGGAAGCTTCGATGCGACGGGGAATTCTTCCCACACCTACTCCTACTCCATTAGCACCAGCTCTATTGGGCACTAGTAGTCAGTTGGAAATGGTTGCTAGACCTTGGCTTTCATTTATATGAATTTTCACTTTACTAAATAATAGAGAAAGAAAACCTTGTGCTTGTAGGATAGTGATAGAACTTTCTAGGCTTAAGAAAATGTAGCCATGGGGGGAATCAAATGGTAAAGGCTGTTCTGGCTTTTTATCTTCTTAGCTTACCTGAACCAATGTCATACACTGGATGTAGCGTATAGGAAGTAGTAATCAGTTGTAAGGAAAACACAAATTGAATCTAGAGTCTGTTTCTTCTCTTCTGTCTTTAGATTTTTGAGTGATGCTTCTTGAACTTCTTATGGCCTATAACCCAGATTTCTGTTCTTGGAGATAAAAATGAAATTGACCTTGTAGTCATCAGTCTGCGTCTCATCTAAATATTTCCATTTTCTGTATGAGGAGAAAATTACCCTATCCCCCCGCTCCCCCACACAAAAAGAATCCCCCTCAAACCCCAGCATTCTGGAATGCGTCTCCTCGGATTGCATGACCCATATACTCTTAAATGTACCTGTTTGGTTTGGTATTAATTTGACTGTATGTGCATGATAGTAGCAATCTTTGCTGTCCTTTAGTCAAAGTTTTCTGTTCATTTTGCTTGTCATTTTCTATGTACTTTCAAAGGTGTCTTTATGAAGTTTGCTATTCTGGCAATAAAGTTTTAGACGTTTGAAGTTTTTGCGTTTTGATTTAATAATATGTTCCTACACACAAGGGCATTTAGCAGAAGCTTTTTATTGTAAAATGTGTCTGAAACTGTTTACTAAACATCTATTAAGGAAGACCGTTAAAAAACTGTTCTAGTTCTGAGTTCTTGTTAGAAGCTGGTCTTCTGAAGGTAGTTTTTTCAACATTTATGTACCAGGTAGAGTCCTTAAAAGAAGCCTGTGTAAGGAGGCCAGGCAAGAGGTCAATACCCACTTCTGGCTTATTCTGGACAGTGAATAGCATGGGGAGAAGTCACTGTCATACCCTTTAAAAAACATGAAGTGGCTAAGATTCCATTTTGGGTAGCCTTAAACTACATGGTTGCATTTTAGTCCCCAAAGAGAAGGGAATTGACCTTGAATCTATGAAACTGATTCCTGAAGAGTTCTTGGTTCTCTGTTGAAGGACAACGAAATATAAGCCTATTCTTTGGATCAAAGAAAACTTTTGAAATTCGGGCATTTGCTATTAAATTAATAATACTTTACTCAATGCCTGGTATGTCTAGTATTGGGCTGGGTACAATGAGGATTCAGTAGAGTTTATAAGACCCTGACTTCAAGGCACGTACAGTCTGGATGGGTACAGAAGACACATGTAAAACAATGAGTGGGACAACTTTCATATATCAGAAGCATATATTAATACAATCAGACACATTTGATGGTACAGTAGAAACTAGGAAGACAAATGAAATGCTAATTGTGTAGAACAAAAACGATCATACTCTAGATAATCCTTAACTTATTGGTGGGGGGGGGCTTTTGGTACTTAGGGTGAAAACACTCGTTTCTTCCTTACCTCGCCTCTCTTTTTCTTCCTCTTGGCCCCCTCCCAATTTGGAGGATTTGTTATTAATTTCATTCACTGAATATTGAGTTCTGTGTGCCACACATGGTCCAGAAGCTGTGGATCTAATGGGAGAAGTACCTGGTACAAAAATAGCCCTTGTAGTTTAAAAGGAAGGAAAGTGCCTGGGAAATGCTATGTTGAAGGAAATGAAGGAGAATCCTTAGGCCAGAGCTGGGGGGGCTGCATTAGCTCGGGCTGCTGTGACGAGATAGCACAGACCCGGTGGTTTAAACAAACATTGATTTTCTTATAGCTCTGGAGGTCAGAAGTCCAAGGTCAAGGTAGATGCCACCAGGGTTGGTTTCTGGTGAGAGCTCTCTTCCGGGCTAACAGGCAGTGAAGGAGCTCTGGCATCTCTTCCTCAACTTAGAAGGACACTAGTTCTGTCACATGAGGGCCCCACCCTTATGACCTCATTTAACCTTAATTACCTCTTCAAATACAGTCACATTGGGGGTTTGAACTTTGAATTTTGGAGGGGACAGAATTCAGCCCAGAATGGAGGCCTAACCTAGAACGGGGGCCAGGAGACCTCTTTAGGAAAATGGTGATTGGACAGATTAACATGAATCAATGGAAAGGAGTTCTTCAGGTTGATATGGTACACCCCCTCCAAGCTGCTGCCGGAGTTGTCATTAAGCTGTGAAATGAGAGAGCTGGATCCTCGAGAGAGGGCATACTTGACCTGGGCTGAGTTTTGATCTGGTTCACGTATACTGTACATCCACAGAAAAGGGAACTGTATATGTAAATTTTCAACAACAGTCATCACTTCACACCCAAAAATAGACTCACATTTTCCAGGAGGCTTGGCAAACTATGTAATGGCAAACAAAAAGTAAGGATGCAGTGGGCAGGGTATGAATAGACTGCTTCTCGCCACACATCCACTTGTAGCTACTGGCTTGTTTCCATATTATCACCTTTATTTGTGTGTGTGTGTGAGAACTGTGCTATTTGCCTTTGAGAATAGTTGTTCACAAAAGTATACTCCACGGTATACTGCCTGATGGAAGCAAGTGCAAAGGAAAGCAAAGATTTGGCATCAGGCTTGAAAAAAAAAAAAGCATAAGAGGGATTAGATTCTGGTAGTTAAAACCATTTGGGGAAACCAAAAGGGCTGGTTCCAGGTCTTGGGTAGGAAATGTACAGAGTAAACTTGGGTTAATCAAAGCAGGGAAGTACTTGAGGACTAACAGGGATGTGTCAAAGAGACACAGGTGGTTATAGTGGTTTCCACTGGTCAAACTTGGGACCATTTGAGCATCAACAAGAATTATGATGGTTAAAAAAAAAATTAAGTCCAAGATACAGGATGGAAATGGACATTGATTATTAATGGGCTGAATCCATATAACAAATACTCAGTCTTTAGTAAATGCCTCTTGCATTGTTCACTTTGTGTTGACAGCATCATTTAGGCTATGTCAAATACCAGTGATCTTACTATTCAGAAGAAGTCCATGGAACCATGGAAAAATTTTTGTTACTGATTTGATCCAATTCAATTTTCTCAAAAATATCAGTATTTTGTATTCACTTTATAATTTCTGCAAACACATTTTCTGCTTATAAAACAAGAATTATGATGGTAATGGAGTAGGTAATAACGAATTTTAAAACCTTTAATAACGATTTTCAAAAAACCAAACCGTGATTCCATAGTGAAACAAACAATAGAAAAAATGAAGGCGTGGTATGAATGGCAGCTAATAAACGTGGGAGCATGACAGAGTTACAGAATCATCGGGTATGCAATCAGTAATGTAATCACAGATTCAGTGAAGGATTGTGTGAGTTTGCTGGGAACGGGACGTTCACATGGCCTCAAAGTAGCATCCCTCAGATTACTTACCAAATACCAAGAGGAAAATGTACAGTTACAATGGAGCCATGCAGTCACTGTCTTTACCGAGTGATCAAATTTAGCATTACTGACAGCAGGAGAATCTAAGATATGTGTCCTCTATGAGGTGTGATAAAGAGGTACACACGTCTTGCAAAAAATGCTTAACACTGAATCTAGTCGTAAGGGGAAGATCTAACAAGTCCAGAAGGAGGAACATTCTACCAGACAACTGGCGGGGAGTCGGGACAAAATTCAGTGACAAGTTACAGAGGAGAGTGGAGGAGACTGTTCTGCAGTAAAAGAGCCGATTATAGCTCATGGGTTGAAAAAAATAATAAAAACGGCTATCAAAGGAATTTCGGGGGCAGCTCGGGAAATTTGAATACGAATTATGTTAGATGATACTATGAAATCATTAATTTTCTAGGTTTGATCATATATGATGCTTATGTCGGGCTATGTCCTTATTCTTGGGAGATGCATACAGACGTCTGTGGGGGTGAAGTATCCGCAACTTTCAAATAATTCGTCAAAAATCAGTGTGCGGGGCTGTGTGTATGGAGACGGTGGGAGAGAGGCCAAATGTTAAGCAGTTAATGAACTGGAGGACGGCTATGCGAATGCTCATTGTACTACTCTTTAAACTTTTCTGTAGATATAAGTGTTTTTTTTTTTTTTTAAATTGGGGCGGGGAACGCCGTTCAGGGAAGGCCAAGTGCAAAGGCATCCACGAGCCTTACGAAGGTAGCGACGTCGGGAAGAGACGGAAGAGACTTCTCAGAACAGCTTCCGCCCTTCCCGGGGCCCTTCCCTGTTGGCGGATCCAGTCACGTGGCTACGTGGCCCCGCCCACAGCTCCCAGAGGCCCGCGCGCGCCGCCGGCAGTTGGGCCGCTCCTTCCGGGCCGGCAGGCGGGTAAGTGGTCGTGCCGCGGCCATGGATGGCGATCCTCCACCGGTGGAGGAGAGGCGGCGGCTGCGGGAGGAGCTGAGCGAGTTCGTGGAGAGCTGCTGCCGGACGCTGGAGGAGGTGACGGCGTCGCTGGGCTGGAGCCTGGACCGGCTGGACCCCGGGGAGGAGGAGGCGGCCGAGGTGAGGGGCGCGGGGTCCTCCCGGGGGCCCTCAGCCTGCGGAGCCCCGGGCGGCGGCCGCGGCCCCGCGTCTGCAGGGCTGTGGGCGGCGCGGGATCCGGCCTGCAGCGCCCGACGCCCCCGGGATGCTCGCACCCACCCCCGGGCTGCGCACCCCTGCGGAACCTCGCCCCAAGGAGCCGAGGGATCGCGGCGGGTGCAGAGCGGAGCGGATAGCCGGGCTGGGGTGTGACTGGGAGATAAGCGGGCGGGTTCGGGGTGCTGCTCGCGGAGGCGGCGGCGGCTTGCCCTGTCATCTGTCGCGTGGATTCCGTACTTCCACCAGACTCGGTGTCGGGAGGGCTTGGGAGTGCAGGTCATCTTTCTCAGCCTCCAGACTGTGCACCGATTCCACGATTATTAAAGGATGTCAACCTAGAGTCGGTATTAGCAGCTCTCCTGGACGTTAGGAAGAGATGTAGGCAGGAGTATTGGGGTGAACAATCCTGATTTTTTTTTTTCTTTTTAATGGGATGGGAGGAAGGGAAGTGCACCAGTGTGGCATCATTATTCATGCGGTCGACTATTCTTTCTGGGTTTACCATTTTGAAAAAACACTTTTGGGAATTCCCTGGCGGTCCAGTGGTTAGGATTCCGCGCTTCCGCTGCAGGGGGCCCGGGTTCAATTCAACCCCAGGCCTGGGAACTAAGATCCGGCGTGCTGCCCGGCCAGAGGAGAAAACAGCAGCAACACTTTTATTATTTGTTTAGAGGTATATTTGAAGCTGCGAATTCCATTGAGTGGGGCCTGCCAAGCCTTTCCACACCACTGTTTACCCAGCGATTTAGTAAATTTAGATTTCTTTTATTAACAGTTAAATAGAGCTTTGTATATGTCACTTACTATAATTACCTCCTTTAATATTCATAGTTACCCTATGAGGTAGGTACCGTTAGCCACTTTTTACAGATGAGGAAACAAACCAGAAGAGGTGATACTTTGTCCCAGGACACATTGCTGAGAGGTGGCAGGATTTGAACCCCCAGGCATTCTGCTCTGAGAGTCCCTGTGCCTACTTGATATGCTGCCGCTCTAAAACTCCTCTCTGAAGTTCCAAAATTCGGGCAATCGTCTGTGGGTGTGTATCTGACCTTTGCAAAACCAGTGTCTGATATTCAGGAGAGGAACTGGCTTAAACATCCTGGTAAGTGACATTCATACTTCCTAGACCAGGTGCAGTCCAGATAGGCAGTGAATCTTCACTTTTCTGCTGGAGTGTTTTCATACTGAAGCTGAGTGAACAGCGTCACAGTTCCCATCCTCACAGAGCTCAGCGGCTGGTGGTGGTGATGAGGGGGAATACAGAGAGATCAGCCGCTACATTGTAATGTGATAAAGTCTGTGAAGGCTGGGTTGGAATTGCTGTAGTGCCGGTTATTGTAGGCTGTGAGGGGATGGCCAGGACTTCCTGGGTAAAGTGAATTCTAAGCTGATAAATGAAAGTGAGCTGAATTAGCTAGTGAAGCACAGAGAAAGCATCAACAGCATGTGTAGAAATCCAGAGACAAGGGTGTGGTGAGCAGATCAGGAAACCTCCGGTAGTTAAGGATAGCTAAGAGCATAGGCTATGGGGAAGGAGGGGAATGATGGTCAGTAGGGGCCAGACCTTAAAGATCCTTGTGTCAGCCGTGTTAAAGAATCTGGATTTTTTTTTTTTTTCTTAATGAGAACAGTGGGGGAGGCATGGAAGTTTTTGTTTTTTTCTTTAATTTATTTATTTTTGATTGCGTCGGGTCTCTGTTGCTCCACATGGGCTTTCTCTAGTTGCGGCGTGCAGGGGCTACTCTTCTCTGCTGTGCGCGGGCTTCTCATTGCGGTGGCTTCTCTTGATGCGGAGCACAGGCTCTAGGCGCGTGGGCTTCAGTAGTTGTGGCTCGTGGGCTCAGTAGTTGCTGCACGTGGGCTTTAGAGCGCAGGCTCAGTAGTTGTGGTGCACGGGCTTAGTTGCTCCGCGGAAGCCCCGCATGGAAGTATTTGAAGCCAAGGCATATCATGATTATACTTGCCTTTTAATAAAATAATAATTGCTTGTATTTATTGAATACTTACTATTTACCAGGTCCAGTCCAAATTGCTTTATGTGTATAAACTCATAGCTCTGTGAAAGAGGTCCTGCTGTTACACCCCTTTTATAGATGAGGAAACTGAGGCAAAGTAAGGTTCAGTACCTTGACTAAGTTCATATAGTCAGTAAGTGGCAGACCTGGGATTCAAGCTAGCTGCAGTGTGGAGAATGGAGAACAGCCAGACCGGAAGTGGAGAGAGCAGTTAGGCAGTGGCCCTTGTAACCCAGGATCCTGGGAGGTGATGATCTCCTGCATGGGGACATGGCAGTGGGCATGGATTATGTGGAAGGATTTCAGAGTTCGTTAGGAGGAAAAAAGACTAGCTGATTGGTAGGTGAGGTTGTCCAGGCAGTGAGTGTAAACACATCTTTCAAGAGTTGGGCTTTGATGGGTTGAAGAGGGGCAGAGACTGTAAGGGGGAGAGAGAATGAGGGAGGGTTTTTTTTTCCCTTCTGTGTACATACACTCACACAGGGGCGTTGGGAGAGGCCTACGGAAGAGGATATAAAAACATTTAATGGTATAATTATTTCCTTAAAAATTATGTACCTTTTTTCTTTGCTTCTGTTTGATCTTTATAGGATGAAGTTGCCATATGCCCTTATGATTCCAATCATCGCATGCCTAAGTCGTCTCTAGCAAAGCACATGGTATCTTGTAGATTGAGGAAACTGGGCTATACCAAAGAAGAAGAGGTACCATATATCTATTATGTGTATGTTGTGTAATTCATACCTTAAAAAATTCACAGTATTTGGAAGGTACAGTGTGATGTTTTCTGACAAAATAATAGTCATTTGAGGGGTGCAATGGTACTTGCCTCATTTTTCAAATTATTGCAAGAAATGTTTAAATGATATTAATCTATTGTTGGTTTATCTCAAATCTTAAAATAGTCATGATACTGAAAAACACTAAGATTTTGTTTTTTTTATTGTTTAGGGTAAAATGTATAATTCTGAGTTTTTCTATGAGAATGCGAAGATACCTTCAGTTACCTTGAGTAAGTATTAATATAATTTTAAAATATCTTAGTGTAGCTGTACCTGTATAGGTATTGATATTTCTTTTTTTAAATTTATTTATTTTTATTTATTTTTGGCTGCATTGGGTCTTCGTTGCTTTGCGCGGGCCTTCTCTAGTTGTGGCGAGCGGGGGCTGCTCTTCATTGCGGTGCACGGCCTTCTCGTCGCAGTGGCTTATCTAGTTGTGGAGCACGGGCTCTACGCGCCTGGGCTTCAGTAGTTGCGGCTCGTGGGCTCTAGAGCGCTCTGTAGTTGTGGCGCACGGGCTTAGTTGCTTCTTGTCATGTGGGATCTTCCCAGTCTAGGGACCGAACCCGTGTGCCCTGCATTGGCATGCGGATTCTTAAACGCTGTGCCACCAGGGAAGTCCTAATGTTTCATTTTTGAATTATCAAAAGAATGGACTTTATAAGTATACTTATGGTTGGTTAAGAAGGGTTTTCTTTTTTTTTTTTTAAGATTTTTTTTTTTTGATGTGGAACGTTTTTTAAAGTCTTTATTGAATTTGTTACAATATTGCTTCTGTTTTATGTTCTTTTGGTTTTTTGGCTGCGAGGCATATGGGATCTTAAGCTCCCCAACCAGGAATCGAACCCGCACCCCCTGTATTGGAAGGCGAAGTCTTAACCACTGGACTGCCAGGAAAGTCCCAAGAAGGATATTTCCTATAGTGACACTAGTTTGCTCAATCTGAAATTTAGAGACCAGGCTTATAATAGGCAATGAAAATCTTCCAAAGCTTTGTACAATAGGACAGATGCCTTCCTTCTTGATTATAACAAAAATCTGGCCACACACATAATTTGACGATAGAACTGAGGATGGAAATGTGTTCCAAGTGTTCACAGCATACATAGAGGTTAAAATCTTGGACTTTGGAATCAGAATGCCCTGAGTCAAGTAATTTTGTCACTAATAGTTGTGTGACTTTCAGTACGGTAATTAACCTGTTAGTTGCCTAAATTTCTTTATAAAATGCGGATGATGATAATAGCACCCTTGTGAGGATTAAATGATGTAATGATATATGTAATATGGTTAGAATACTGCCTGACACTTAGCTGGAATTCAAGAAATGTTAGATATTATATTGGTTGATAAAATTTGTAGCAGCTACTGCTGCATGCTTGATTATAGTGTTTTCTGAACTGCTTGAAGTCTGGTTACTTACTGGATTCTAGGTAGATCTGAAAGAATTCTGCATTCAGAGTACCTTGGCAGCACTGTGGGTGTTAAGATTCTGGAAGGTTTCTCAATGTGCCCAGGGAGCTTGGATTGGAACCCAGTTAATTTCATTGTGGACACTGACAATTCATATTGCATTTATGGATTTTTTTGACAGATAAGGACTCACAATTCCAGATAATTAAACAAGCTAGAGATGCAGTTGGAAACGGTGGTGATTATTATAATCAAAGTAAGTGGCATCAAAGTTTGAACTAATTAATAAAACTTTTTCTTCCATAGCACATGTTTCTAATTTTCAAGAGAAATCTTACGAGAACAGTTATGAGAAAGGCTAAGTTTTATATTTGACATTAGACTCAGTGCTTGGTGTCAGCTTCATTTGTTAGATATATTCCACTGAGATACACCAATCTCACCAGAACACTGTTGTAGCTAGGGATTCATGCTTTGGAATTACCTAATAGGTGAGATTGCCTCGTAGATAAATTTTTTTTAATTATGATTATTTAGTAAATAAATCCCACTGAGTAGACTGTCTCACCCTGACATTTCCCCTCTCTCTTGAGAATTAACCCAGTGTTAAATGTAGGAATGTCGAAATGCAACGTAAGAGGAAAGGCTCGGGCTAATCTGTCCCCACAGCTACTCCTCGGTGAAGCACAAACAGCGGTTTTATATACAATTTCAGAGGGTTTGTGGATCCCTGCATGCCCAGGCTGGCTTAAGAGTTTCTGCCTGGGACTTAACTTCAGCAGAGACTAGGTTAGAATTTTTAAGTTTGAGCTTCTAGGAAATTGAAAGAAACCTTAATCCTTCAAAATCATAGAAGAAAACAAGTAAATGCAGTTAACAGATTTCTGACTCTAGGTAGACCATCCAGCCAAAGCTGACTGGCTCTGATAAGAATTCTCAGTTGACTTCCTTAAGCCTCCTGAAGGTAGCTTTCTCTGGACATCTTACCTTTTTCTCCCTCACTCTTCTTTTTAGCTGAATGATACTCACTAGCCCATAGTTAGGATTTCTTTTCTCCTGTGTTGATGTTCAGGGTCTTAATCCCATTGTTCTAAGCCAGTATCTGGGCTTCATTTCTCCCTCAGTTGCCCTGTGGCTGCAGAAGGAAGAAGTCTTCTTAGTCTGCATTAGATTGGTTCCTCGGAACAGCCAGAAGCATATTGCTTGTATTTCCTGTTTTGAAGATCCCATTTAGTATTTTTTGTGCTAAATTGCAGGTTTTATTCTTTGAGGGAGACATTTGACTCTCATCTTATTTGAAGAGATTACTGAGCTATAGTCAGTCAAGCCTTTTTTGACCCCTGTTCAGTTAGTGAACCAATTAAAAAAGTAAAGGATTTTGGTTTTTTTTTTTTTTTTTGGAGGGGTTATTAGTTAAAGGACTTTTTTGACCTTAGCTAGTTAGATAGATTTACTGAATTTATTTTAGAGTTGAAAGAGAATTTGGAGATAATCTAATCCAGCTTCTGCTTTTTACAGATCAGGAAACAAATCCTGTCTGATAGAGATGATAAAGTTCTGGGGTGCTTGTTCTAAAGGTTCTCAGTGCTTTTATATTTTAGAAGAGAGTTTTTTTATTTTTCAAAGCTCTCTTATTCATTTCATTTCCCTTTGACAACAAACTTGTGATAGGTTGAACAAGTATTTGCTCTTTCATATTAGATGAAGAAATAGAGGCACACAGAAGTGAATTAACACCCCTTTGCTATAATATAGGAAAGCTGGATTGAGAGCCAAGTTCTGAATTTTGCAGATTTGCACATTGAGTTTAATTCTTTACAAAAGCAAATAATTACTTTGAATGAATAGTTCTTTCAATAGATAGTTAAAAGGAACTTCTATTTGATTTTGAATTTTTGTATTATCTTAAATTAAGACTTCATTGTTAAGAATAACATGTTATATGATCTGTAACCCTCTTTTTAAAACTTTTTTCCATCTATGTAGAGTTCTGCAATTTCTCAATAGAGATTAATTTTTGTGGTGCACTTATGTCTTACACATCTAAAATTTTTTACCCCAGGACAAAAATCTCTTTAATACTTTCTTATTGATGTTTACTTTGAAGGAAGAATAACTAACATTAATAGTTTTACATTTTCCATTTCATTAATGTTTTGTTTGTTATATACTAAATTGTCAGATTTTATGTTTTCATTTCATCAGTCACATCAGGTCTAAACTCAAGGTATAGAGTTCTCAATTCGTTAATCTTTGTCAAAGCTTGAACAGCCATTAGATCTACTTATTTATTTTCGGATATAGTTACTTTGGTTAATTTTATCACCAAGATACTAATTTCAGTCATAAACAGTCATTTTATATAGTTGGTGGTTTATCTTTTTCCTTCAATATTAAAAATTCAAGTTTCTGTACTTCAGTTTCATGGCATCTGTTTGGGTGGTGGCCGTGATTTGAACATCAGTGTACTATGATAAAGAACCCCAAAGAGACAGGAGATTATGGTTCTAGACCTGATCTGTTCCTACCACTTGTGAGATGTTGGCAAATCATTTTACTTCCAAGGACCTCATTTCTTCATCTCCAGCGTTAGGAAATTGACTCTGTATGAATTCTTCGCAAAATTCTGAGTTTGTACCTTTAACACGAGTTAATGTTTAATATTGTTAAATATATTATTATTTAATATTAATATTTAATATTGTATCTCACACGTTTGAGATGCCCTGTGTTGGCAGAAAGGACTAACACAGAAGAATGAGAGTTCAAGTTATTGAAAAAGTAGATTAGAGTTTCAGTTTGGGATGATGAAAAGGTTCTGGAGATGGATAGACATGATGGTTGCACAACAGTATGAATGTACTAAATGCCACTGAACTGTACACCTGAAAATGGTTAAAATGGTAAATTTCATGTGTATATTTTACCACAGTTTTTAAAAACTACTATAAAAAAAGGTAGATAGAGGGTCACAGAATTAGTATGATTACAGCTCATTCAGATATACCTCTGAATTGTATAGAAACTTGCGTTTGAACTTTTACATTTTGTGGAAATGTAAGCTTATTTAAGTGTGTTTATTTTTTTGTGTGTCGGAAATATCTATGTTCTGAATGATTTGAATGCAGCTTGTTTAACTTTTCCTGTACTTTTTCTTTTTCAGTAATTGGGGTGAGTATAAAGAGGAATTAGGAACCTGAATGTACTCCTTATTTAAAGATATGCAGTATCCTTTTTGCAAATGATATCCTTTTAAAAGTATCACTCAAATTTCTAAACTTTATCTTAATCACTGTCACAATATTATAGTCTTGATTTGGAATTTTAGTTGAATTTCAAAGAATTTAACTATCAGTCTTGACCATACAGGAATTTAAGATGAATAAAGAAAACTCCAAAATATTTTAAGGAGGAAATTATACTTCTTTGTTTAAAAAGAGCAGAGAGAGGTTTATGTGGAGCTTGTTTATAATACATCAGTGTTTTCTAATCTTTTGTATTTTTCTCCTAGAATATATAACCTATATTCAGATAAATTCGGTTTATCAAAGGCATCTCATTTTTATATTATAAAATTAAATGTTTTAACATCTGGCTTTCCCTAGCGTCTACCAGAATTAGAGTAAGATTGATTGAAAAGGAGGGAACCCTCCTTCCGCACTAATTCAGAAGCCTTCTGCTAGTACAGATGCTTATCTGTAGCTGTTACACCACGGACTCAGATTCAGTGTAGCTCTCCTCTTAATTTGTAGACAAATGTAAAGTCATCTCTTTTCTTGTGTGGTAATGCTTAGTTCATAGGGTGCTCTCATTTGAATTTTTGTTTTGCCTCTTTACCTAGGAAGTCAGTGAGATTAAACTTTATCAAATATAAGTAGTTGAGAAGAGCTACTGATTTTACATTGTTCTGTGAACCTGAGTTATTACTTTAGGGTAACTAGCAAACATTAAAAGGATTCCTTTAGTAGCTCATGTTCTTTGTTTGCATTTGTGAATAATGAAGTCTAGAAAGAATCATTTTAAATTGCTTTATTTACAGTTACAGTAATTTTTTTGTTTCTTTGAGAAAATTTGAATCTCAAAACAAATTTTCTTCAATGTTTAATACATCATATCAAGGTATTGTATTTACTTTTTTTCATTAATGAGCAGATTTTAGAAAGTTCTATGACTTTGGTGGGGGGGGTATTGTTAAGGTTTTTCACTTAATTTGGTGAAGTCAATATGCTGCTGCTTCCGAAAATTAAATCAGGGTTAGTCTCAGTCTGTCTTTCTCTGGTCTTTCTTGGGATTTCTGCTACTTAACTGTTTCTTGGTCCCTAGCTCTAAGTCATTGCACAAATGGGATGCATTTTGACTATGGAACATCTAGCTTGATGTCTCTCATAAAAAATGATATTTTTTACACATTTTTCATATTTCTATAATTTATCTTCAAAGGGACTGTAATGTGTATTACCTATTAAAAACATTTTTTTCCCAGCTTTTATGGGGAAAAGCATATAGACAGAAAGAAAGTTAATATCTACCTTTACAGTATGGGTAGCCTTTTAAAGGTTTTTTTTCTTAGCAAATTGTCTCATGGTTATTACTGCCTGCCTTCATGGGATCTGTCTTAACATTGTTGGAAAGAATAGCAAACGTCCACAACAGCAAACATTCTGTGGATGTAGCATTCAGGATAGAGTCAATGTTGACCGTTATCACACAGATTGATGCTTTGTATGTTTAGGGATTACTATGAAAACAGATTGCTTGTGTTAATTTAATGTTGCATTATTACAGCGCATGTTTAAAGATAAGTATAGTAGATCATAAATCCACAAAGCTTCATGTATTGTTTATCCTTGTGATTTTATTTTTACTCTAGGGATGTATTCTTCATTGCCTGTTGAAGTTCCTCTGAATCACAAACGGTTTGTTTGTGATCTAACCCAAGCCGATCGTCTTGCCCTCTATGATTTTGTAATCGAGGAGACAAAGAAAAAGCGGTCAGATTCTCAAATTATTGAAAATGACAGCGATCTCTTTGTAGACTTGGCTGCCAAAGTCAATCAAGGTTTGAGACGAATATCATAGTTTTCTATTTCTTAATTGTCATTCCATCCTTTGAGTGTTACTAAGATGACTTGTCAGGCCACTTTGAGTTGGAATAGGATGGTTTTGTATCATCTGTCATTCACATATATATTAAGATGTTTACTTAGTACTTGAAATTTTGCTCTCTGATTGTTACATTAAGCATACCTTACTTCTGTAAGAATGTTCCTTGAGCTGGGCTATTACTTTAATCTCTGTACCTAAGCACTGTTATGTTCAATTAATGGTTAGAGAAAAGGAGTGATATAAACCTCAGTCCACTTACATAACAGAGTTTTCAGAGTATTTTTGAGTGCTGTATTATCACAGTACATTAAAGCATGTTGAGATGTCGGATGATTATGGTGTGCCTTCCCACTAATTCAGAAGAATTTATAGCTTCTGAGGATGTAATAATTTTATTTTGTTCTTTTATTAGATAATAGTCGAAAAAGTCCAAAATCTTACCTTGAAATCCTGGCAGAAGTGAGAGATTATAAAAGAAGACGCCAGTCCTATAGAGCTAAGAATGTTCACATAACCAAGAAGTCATATACTGAGGTATGTTTGGCATAATTTTATGGAGCTTTGTCGAACACAGAGATTTCCCTTAGATACTAATCCTCTGTCCCGTGGATCTCCACAGTTCCTTAGAGGTTTTCTGAGCGGACGTGGCTCCACGGTGGCCACACCTGCTTTGTATTTGCTCCATCACTCTCAGACCCACCCTTTACCAGACAAAGGCTTTTCAGGGTACAAAGCCCTTCTATAAAGAGGTTGTGCAGGGCTTCCCTGGTGGCACAGTGGTTGAGAGTCCGCCTGCCGATTCAGGGGACAAGGGTTTGTGTCCCAGTCCGGGAGGATCCCACAGGCCACAGAGCGGCTGGGCCCGTGAACCATGGGCGCTGAGCCTGCGCGTCCGGAGCCTGTGCTCCGCAACGAGAGAGGCCACAACAGTAGGAGGCCCGTGTACCAAAAAAAAAAAAGAAAAAAAAAGAAAAGAAAAGGTTGTGCGGTCTAACAAAAACACTGCTTTTGAGAAAGTGGTATTACATCACGACGAGGACATAGATTTTGGCTTTAGACAGACCTGCGCTTGAGTTTTGATTCTGCAATTTATCATTGGCTCTTTGACTTGGGCAAATTATTTGAGCTTTTCAAGATTCAGAGTTTTTCATTTTATAGTAATACAGACTGCAGGGTTATTGTGAGAAGTAATTGAAATAATGCTTATGGACAAAGAAATTGTTCAGTGAATATCTTTTTTGGCAGAAATTTTAGTGTGCGTTTATGTACTTTACTAAACATTTGGGCTTAAGAAATGTCTTGGTATAAATTATTTGTAATTTATATTATAAAATAATTTTATGTATATTATAAAATTTAAGTACATTAACCTCTTGATGTATATCTAGACTTATTTTCAGATGTCATTTAGTGGGTAGAGTTGATGAATTTTTGGTACACGAATCACCTTGCCTAAACACTGTAAATAATTTCCTCATTGAATCTCTAATTGTTCCCATGTTATTTCTTCCTTCCTTTTATGATTCCAGAGACCTTCCATAATCTGGCCTCATTTTACCAAGCGTTTTCTTCTGTTTTAGTCAAGCATGTCTGTTAAAGTGTGTCTGACCACACGTATTTATTCTTACCTCGGTATCCTAATACACGTAGTCTCATCTGTGGTGCCTTTTGTTTTGCTGTTTAGAAACTTGATGCCCACTCACTGTTTCCATGAGGTGTTGATGGCTCTGAGCCATCTGCTGGCTTACTGCACTCATGCTCTGTACCGACAGCTTAGCACTTGGTTTTATGCTGTGCTTTTTACAATTAAAGTACATGTTTTAGACTTACCTTACTCGGGCATCGCCCTAGTGAGTCTTACAGTCCCTCAAATCCTTGGTGGTTCAACACTTGTTTCTTCTCTGGTCTCATAACCTTGAACTCCAGTATCAGTGTCGTTGCTAAGTGCTCTTTACAATTTTATGGTTAACTTTTTTTTTTTAAATAAATTTATTTATTTAATTTTTGGCTGCGTTGGGTCTTCGTAGCTACGCACGGGCTTTCTCTGGTTGCGGCGAGCAGGGGCTACTCTTCGTGGCGGTGCACAGGGCTTCTCACTGCGGTGGCTTCTCTTGTTGCGGAGCATGGGCTCTAGGTGCATGGGCTTCAGTAATTGTGGCACGTGGGCTCAATAGTTGTGGCTCGCGAGCTCTAGAGCACAGGCTCAGTAGTTGTGGTGCACGGGCTTAGTTGCTCCGCGGCATGTGGGACTTTCCCGGACCAGGGCTGGAACCCGTTTCCCCTGCATTGGCAGGCGGATTCTTAACCACCGCGCCACCAGGGAAGTCCCTGAGTAGCTCTGTTATCTGAAATTCGGTACTTAACTCTCTGTAGGTGATTCGGGATGTGATCAACGTGCACATGGAGGAACTCTGCAGCCAGTGGCAGGAGGAGCAGGAGAATGCAGAGGATGATGCGGAGAAGTACGTCAGTGCGTCAGCTGGTGAAAATAGTTCTGTTTTTATTCTGTCACCCGTAATCGTTCAACTGAACTTTAGCACCTCCAAGACCATTAGTAGCATGCTGTGATTCATCAGAACGCTTACTGTTCTTGATTTTACCACAGTTGTGAAACATGCCATTAAGAGCTGCGTTTCTGCGCCCGCCCTCTTATCTGGGGTGCGGGGTTATACGTATTGAGTCTCTGTCTGGCACTGGTCTGATACAGAATATGGAGCTTTAGGCTGGTCTGTACTGGAGACCATAGTTAAAACTGTTTAATGTTCTTTCTGTTTCAGGAATGAAGAAAGGCGGTCGGCTTCAGTAGACTCACGGCAGTCTGGGGGAAGCTATCTGGATGCGGAGTGTTCACGACATAGAAGGGATCGGAGTAGGAGCCCGCATAAACGCAAAAGAAACAAAGAGAAGGACAAACACTGGGACTCAAGAAGAAGGAAAGAGAGGTAAGCCCGGCACTGCGTCATTCGCTGTGGAATTGTTGATGCTTGAGAAGCAAAAGGCCCTTCTGTCATAGGCCATGCTGAGGACATGGCTTGTAAGTAAATTAAGGTGAGGAGAGTAAACAATTGATGATTCTTAACATTCATCCTGTTTCAGTTCAAATATCCACAGCTCTACCTGCCTGATTGGTACGGTTTCCCTTTTTTAATTACTTGTTTCCTCACCAGGAGATGGGAAAGTAATGTCTAGGTAGAAAGTTAACCATGTTAAAAAGGTGTTGGCCTAGATCTTTCTTCAGTCCTTTCTGTGTCCCTCCCTCCCTTTCTTGTTTCTCTTTCTCATCCTTTCTTTCTCTTGCTAATTCATCAGATAAAGGATGTTATGAAGTCAGAGAGAAGGTCTAAGCTTTAATGGCAGTCAGTTTTGCCCTTGTTGGTATTCCTGATAAAATTCTGAAAGCTGCGGAGATATAAAGTAATACTGAAATAGTGAATTCAGATCGTCCGAGGTCTGTTCCTGTATCCAGCTGCTTACTGGGCATCTACGTGGATCTCAAATTTGTCAGGTCTACGCCTGAACTTGACTTTTTCTTGGTCTGCTCCTCTTCCGCCAGTACTCCTGTCCTGGTTAATGGACGGCCATCATCTGTTCACCTAAGCCAGCAGTCGAGGACTCATGCTAGAAGCTCCCTTTTACTCCTTACCATCTGGTCCTAGTCGTCAGTTTTGTGTGACGATGCCTCACACTCGCCTCCTCTCTCTGTCCTTAAGGCTGTCGTCTGGGAAACGATGGCTGTGCTCCTCATTGTTCTCTCTGTAGGCTTGTCCCACATGGATCCATCCCCGCCCTGCTGCCAGAGTGGGCTTGCACCTCTTAAAACTCCTCAGTGGTAGAGTTCACGTTCTTCGGAACAGCTCTCGAGACCTCCTGGAGCAGGGCGCCTGCCTACCTACCTTGTATTTGCCCCTGCCCCATGAACTACACAACTTCTGGTCTGGCCAGCCCGGATTCCTCACAACTCCCCACCCGCACTGGGCCTCGTCCGTGCCTTTCCACCTCGTGTTCCGCTGCCTGGTGGTTGTTGTTGTTGTTGTTGTTGACTATTTATTTATGTATTTGTTTGGTAGCACTGAGTCTTAGTTTCGGCATGTGGGCTCCCTAGTTGCAGCTCGCTGCCATGCGAACTCTTAGTGGCGGCATGCACATGGGATCTAGTTCCCTGACCAGGGACCGAACCCGGGCCCCCCTGCATTGGGAGTGCGGAGTCTTACCCACTGCGCCACTGGGGAGTCCTTTAAGCCTTCGGTAAACTCATCCTTTAAGACCCAGCTTAGTCATGTCCATGAAGCCTTTTTCACTCATTCAGACAGAGCTGATCTTTCTCATTTTGTTACCACTCTACCCAGCACCTACTTTTTATTGAACGTAAGTTATTTCTCTCTCTACTAGACTGAGCTCATTGAAAGCAGGTCCATGTCTTATTTAGTATTATTTGCACAGTGCTTGTCTAGCAATAGGCTTTTTTTTTTTTTTTTTTTTTTTTTTGCGTTACGCAGGCCTCTCACTGTTGTGGCCTCTCCCGTTGCGGAGCACAGGTTCTGGACGCGCAGGCTCAGTGGCCATGGCTCACGGGCCCAGCCGCTCCGCGGCATGTGGGATCCTCCCAGACCAGGGCACGAACCCGTGTCCCCTGCATTGGCAGGCGGACTCTCAACCACTGCGCCACCAGGGAAGCCCTAGCAGTAGGCTTTTAAGTGACACCTCTCCAGGGCCAGTGGCGATCAGGATATTAGTAAGACTTACTGGTTTAATAATTATGCTCATCTTATTATCATTCAGTTCATAGAGTTAAAGCTAGCTATGATTTTAGTCCTCTTATAAAAATGAAATATTTGCTTAGTAAACCCTTTTGATTCATTTAATGCATGATAATCTGTGATAATTATGCACACGTTAACTTTTTTTTTTTTAATATATTTATTTTATTTATTTATTTTTGGCTGCATTGCGTCTTTGTTGCTGCGAGCAGGCTTTCTCTAGTTGCGGCGAGCGGGGGCTACTCTTCATTGCAGCGCGCAGGCTTCTCACTGCGGTGGCTTGTTGCAGAACACGGGTTCCAGGCGCACGGGCTTTAGTAGTTGTGCGGGCTCAGTAGTTGTGGCTCGCGGGCTCTAGAGCACAGGTTCAGTAGTTGTGGCACACAGGTGTAGCTGCTCCGCGGCATGTGGGATCTTCCCGGACCAGGGCTCGAACCCATGTGCCCTGCATTGGCAGGCGGATTCTTGACCACTGTGCCACCAGGGAAGCCCCTGCACACGTTAACTCTTGATTAGCTATCAGAAATTGTGCTGTCTTACTTCTTCTGGTTGTCAGTGCTTCTTCCACTTAAGTAATTTTTGACATGTCCAGTCAGTCCCTATTGACTTACAGATGTTAGATAACCTCAAAATCTAAACATGAGTAATCTTCCTTTAGAGAGGATAAACTGAGTATTAGCAGGAAACACTTCTCACTAGGATAGGCTTTGAGGGCCACCCTTGAGAGGGAATGAATTGTGGGAGCTGAGATGGGGGCCAGGGTGAGTAGATCAGACATCTGAACTCCTCCTATGACTCCAGCATCCTGTTTGCAATGAATTCTCAGGTCGTCGACTGGGTACATATAGTCAGAGTTAATTTTAAAGTGTAACTCCAAAGCGCAGGTAAAGAATCCGTTTTCCTTATCCCCATCTCAATTTTGCCCTGTAGTTTTAATGATGCATTTTTTATATCTACTCCGAAAAAAAGTCACTGATCAGTTTTAAGGGCATGTTTTAACTTGTTCTGGTTTATATCTGATGTCAGTATATTACTGTGAATTATTATTTTAAAGCTTTGATATTAAAGTGCCTGTCATTTATAATTTTTTTTTCACCCCTTTCATTTCAGGGATGGGGAAAGACATCATAGTCATAAAAGAAGAAAGCAAAAAATATAAACGAAGTATTTGTGCGTGTATTAATTATGCTTATGCCATGGTAACCAGTATGCTGATGTTTTTATCATAATTGCTGTGAGTAGGAGAATGTGCTTATATGAACTGTTCAGTGCTCAGATCATTATTTTTCAACCAATACTTACATCCCAAACCATGAGTACATTGATTATGCCCTAGAAATTTGTTTTCCTTATATTTTAATGGATGATTGCCTCCTATTACTGATTTTGTTTCATTCCTTTTTTGATAATTTATGTATCAGAAAATTCTTTAATTAAAGTGAATATTTAAACTACATAACTAATACATAAATGCATTCTTACTGTAAAAAATTAAACCTTGGGCTTCCCTGGTGGCGCAGTGGTTGAGAGTCCGCCTGCCAGTGGAGGGGACACGGGTTCGTGCCCTGGTCCGGGAAGATCCCACATGCCGCAGAGCGGCTGGGCCCGTGAGCCACGGCCGCTGAGCCTGCGCGTCCGGAGCCCGTGCTCCGCAACGGGAGAGGCCACAACAGTGAGAGGCCCGCGTACCGCAAAAAAAAAAAAAAAAGAAAAAGAAAAACCTTACAGATAAGGCTAAAGAATGCTTGGAGCACCACCTGTGATCCCTGTGGCCACCCCAGGGGGTAACCACGGGTGAACTGTAAAAGGGAAAAACTCCCCTTTTGATGAATATTTGATGAATATTAATAAATTGATAATACAGTTTATTTCTTTAAGTCCAATATAGTAATCTGTCGTGACTACACCACATTTTATTTAGCCAGGCCTTTCCCCTTTTGATGAATATTTGGGTTAAGGCCTGGCTAAATAAAATGTGGTGTAGTCACAATAGATTACTATATTGGACTTAAAGAAATAAACTGTATTATCATGACTAGATCTCAGAGACATGCTAAATGAAAATAAACAAGTTTCAGAAACATATGTACAAGTTATATCTATGTACAAAACAATATTGTACATCTTCTCTGGCTGTATATGTATGTAAATATATTTCTAAAGGTTCAGAAGAACTCATCCCAAACTCCCATCAGTGATTATTTGAGGGAGGAGGTATAAATGGGAGAGAGAAAGGATGGAAACCAGGATTGGGAGGGTGGTCAAAGGGAACTTTAGCTTTATTCATTATGCATTAATTTTTAAAAAATAAGAGTATTTGTGTTTCACTTGTTAATTAAAAATATACTGTCGTTTTGTTTTTTGTAAATAAAGTTGATTGAGGTACTGTTTACATACAGTAAAATACATTCATTTTAAGTGTACATTTCATTGAGTTTTGACAAACTGATACCCCCCCCCACCATGTATCCTTCATCTCAGTCAAGACAGAGAACATTTCCTTCTCCCTCAGAAGTTCCCTTATACCCCTTTTCCCAATCAGTTTCTCTACCACCAGCCCTAAACAACCACAGATCTTCTTTTTGTTCCTGTTGATTAGATACAGCTTTTCTAGAATTCATGTAATTGGAATGCTACAACACAGTACTTGCCTCTTCACAGACTGATCCATGCTGTGTGTGTCAGTAGTCTGTTCCTTCTCGTTGCTAGTAGTATAGTATAGTCTATTGTATGCCAGATTGTTCAGTTGAAACTTTGGCATTAAATATTAAACATCTCATGTCTGAAGAGCAGTATCTGCGAAACCCAGGTTAAGGATTCCAAGGTGGGTTCCAAATAGAAAGGAAACCTTGATTACGTGAGTAAGTAACTGACAACGCCAGAAAGGTTGACTGGTTTTAGATCAGATTGGCTGCTAGGTTCAGGTGTGGAAGAAGCTCTCCAATTTATAAGGTGAGAATCAGCGGGTCGCTTGCCAGTATGAAGCCCTATTAGTGCCGTTGTACTTAATTTCTAAGTATATAAAATTCAGATTGAAAAGTCTTAAAAACAAGGACTTCGGAGTTACCATAATGTTGAGCCGTGTGACATTGCTGCCTTTGTAGGTCAAATCCATTGGAATGATCAGCCGTTTCATATAGTGTAACTCAATTTATAATATTGTTTTTCATTGTGATTTCAATGACTTTACTAACTAGAAGATGGACTTGGGCTTTTAGTAGGAGAGGGAGAAGGGGAAAGGAATAGGGTGGTGGGATCGGGAAAAATAGGATAGTGTTTCTTTAATGCCTTGCTAGATTCACTTATTTGCAAAAATTTGCCAAATTTTTGTTAAGGTGTCTCCGTTCATGAGGTATATCGGTCTGTAGTTTACTTGTAATGTCTGTCTGGGTTTTGGTATCAAGATAATGATGGCTGGGAAAGTTTCCTTCCTCTTTTTTTATCTGGAATTGTGAATAATTGATACTATTCCTTTTTAAAAGGTATTTGGTAGAATTTACCAGTGAAGCCATCTGGGACTGGAGTGTTCTTTGTGGGAAGGTTTTTATCTATGAATTTAATATACTGAATCTATTTCAAGGTATCTGTTTCTTCTTGAGTCAACTTAGATAGAAAAAGAGATTGAATTAAGCCCACATTAAGCAGAAGGAAGAAAACAATAAAGAACATAAATCAGGGAAATAGGAAACTGGAAAGCAATAGAGTGAAAGAAACCAAAAACTAGTTTTTCAGAAAGGTGAATAAACTTGATAAGCCTCTGGGCAGATGACTCTGGCCAGGAGGAAAAAAATAATTAGTATCAAGAATGAATGTGGAGGTGTTGCTAAAGATTCTACAGACTTTAAAATGATAGAAAGGGAATATCATGCCAGTAAATTCAACAATTTAGATGAAATGGGTAAATTCCTTGAAATGCACAAATTACCTAAGTTTACTCAAGAAGAAACATACCTCGGTCAATGTAATTTACCATATTGATGTGCTAAAGAAAAACCCTATGACCCTCCATAGATGCAGAGAAAACATGATAAAGTTCAAGACCTATTTAGGGCTTAAAAAACACAAAACACTCTCGGCAAACTAGAAATGGAAGGGAACTGCCTCACCTTGCAAAGGGACATCTACAAAACATTGTAGATGTTTTAAAGTGAAGGATTGAATAATTTTTCCTATGACTGGGTGCAAGGCAAAGATGTCTGCTCTTGCCACTTCTATTCAACATTGTACTGAGGTCCTAACTGGTACAATAATGCAATAGAAAGAAAATGTGTACAGATTGGAAAGGATGAAGTAATAATTGTCTAAATTCACAGATGACATAATCACCTATGTAGACATTTACCCAAAAAAAACCCTACTGGAACTCATAAATTTAGCAAGGTCAATTCATAAAAATCTATTATAACTTCTTTATGCTAGTAATGAAAATTGGAAATAGCATCAATAAGCATAAAATACATAGGATGAAATTTAATAAAGTGTGTGAGACCTGCATGCTGAAAACCACAAATCTTCGTGAGAGAAATTAAAGACATAAATGAAGAGGTGCTGCAACTGAGGGTAGTCATCAGTTAGACCCATTAAACTGTAGCTTGCTTAATAAATAATGAACTGTAACTGCCTTCACTGATCAAGCTGGCTTTAACTTTAAGAAAAACTCCCTGCCTTCCAAGCATCAAGTAGCCTGGGCAGTAAGATGTCTGCCCGAGTTGGTTTTCAGGAACTTGGCGTCAGCTGCGTCCAATTCAAGTTCGAGCTGGTTAAGATGGGTTGGGACCTTTGAGACCCTCCAGCTGGACTTGGGTGAATGTCCAATCGGTGACCTTCTGACGTCAAAGAGCTGAAAACTCCACCCTTGGAGCGTGTAGATGCTGCAGTTTTCTGAGTGAGTCCCATGGAGAAGCCTGTAGCTTAGTGGCGCCTGCGCATAACCACGATGACCTCACCTTTTTCTTCTTGCCAGTCACCTTTCCCACGCTCCCCGTGCCTCAGCTTTATCCTGTAAGTATCCCAAGCCCTGGCCTTCGGGGAGGTGGATTTGAATTGTTCTCCCGGCCCCTCGTGAATAAACCTCTTCTCCACTGCAGACCTCAGCATCTCAGCGTTTGGCTGGCTGCGTGTCGGGCAAACAAACCTGGTTTGGTAACAGCACCATGCTCACAGATGAGAAGATAACATGTTTAAGGTACCCGTTCTCTCTAGATTGAACAAGTTTCCATGCAATTGCGGTACATTCCCAGCAGGCTTTTTTTTTTTCTTTCTTGAAAGCATAATGCATTTTAAAAACTGATAAAATATACATAACATAAAATACATCATTTTAAACAGTGTTAAGTGCACAGTTCAGTGACAGTAAGTACATTCACATTGTTGTGCAACCGTCGCCTCTGTCCATCACTAGAACTCTTCCAGCTTCCCAAACTGAGACTCTGTCTCCATTAAACACTCCCCATCCCTCCCCATCCCTCCCCACCCCAGCCCCTGGCAACTATCATTCTCCTTTCCCTCGCTATGAATCTGACTATTCCAGGGACCTCACATAAGTGGAACCATGCAATGTTTGTCCTTTTGTGTTTGGCTTATTTGTCGACAAAAAAATCTCATGAGAGTTGTGCGTTAAGTTTTATTCGGGGCAAAATGAAGACTATAGCCTGAGAGCATCTCAGATAGCTCTGAGAAACTGCTCCAAAAAGGTAGGGGGACAGGTCAGCGTTATATGTGATTTCAGTGAAGGGGACTCTGTGCAGTCACATATGTTGGCAGATGCTGGCTGCTGGTCACGAGGAGCAGATGTCACCATGAATGACTTCAGTGCTTTTCCAAATATGAGGAAATGCAAGAAGTGGGCTCATAAAATCTTCTGAAAATATCTATCTGAAGGCCTGTTCTGCCAGTTTTTCTCGGAGCACAGAGGGCCTCATTCCTGATCTCCACCCTGAACTCCTTTCAGGGCGTGTTGAAGGTCAGTGGCTGCAGTTGCTTGTGACCGAATCCTCGTAGAGGCAGACGGCAAGTACCAATCTTTAGCTGGCACGCTTCACCTCAAAGTTCACCCAATGTTGTAGTATGCCAGCAGGATTTTTTTTTTTGATAGAAATTGACTTAAAAATTTATATGGACATGCAGTGGATCTGAAAGAGAACAGTTTAGGGAGGAAAAAGAATAAAGTTGGAACACTTATACTACTTGATTTCAAGATTTATTACAGGGCTTCCCTGGTGGCGCAGTGGTTGAGAATCTGCCTGCTAATGCAGGGGACACAGGTTCGAGCCCTGGTCTGGGAGGATCCCACATGCCGTGGAGCAACTACGCCTGTGAGCCACAACTACTGAGCCTGCGCGTCTGGAGCCTGTGCTCCGCAACAAGAGAGGCCGCGATAGTGAGAGGCCCCCGCAACGTGATGAAGAGTGGCCCCCGCTTGCCACAACTGGAGAAAGCCCTCGCACAGAAACGAAGACCCAACACAGCAAAAATAAATAAATTAATTAATAAACTCCTACCCCCAACATCTTCTTTAAAAAAAAAAAAAAAAAGATTTATTACAAAGTTACAGTAACTAAAACCGAGTGGTACTGGCACCAGGGTAGCCATGTCGATGAATAGAACAGAAAAAAAAAATCTAGAAACAGATACACAGATATGTGATCAGTTGGTTTTCGACAAGCCACTGAGGTAATTGAACGAGGAAAGGGTAGTTCTACCAGCAAACGGTGCTGGGACAACAGGACATCCACATGGAGCACAGTGAACCTTGGCTTCTACCTTCAGCGATATACAAACAGTCTGAAGTGAACCGTAAACTTACATGTAAGAACTAAAGTATAAAATTTCTAAGAGAGAACGTAGCAGAAATTCTCTGTGACCTTTGGTTAGGCAAAGATTTCTTAAATAGGACACAGAAAGCATAAACCATAAAAGAGAAAATCCCTCGGTTGGATTTTATCAAATCAAACTTTTGCTCCTCAGAAGACACTGTTAAGAAAATTAACAGCAATTCCAGTTTCCTTCAGGGAAGGAACTTAACACTGAGGCTTTCCTATTAACAAGTCATGGCAGGCTTTCCTGTCTCACTGTTTTCCATCTGGAAGGACTCTGGGTTCTTCTTTGACTCTGTAAGGCAGTTTAAAGCACGTGTGTGGGGTTTTTTTGTTTTTTTTTTTAATTTATTTTTTATTTTTATTTTTGGCTGTGTTGGGTCTTGGTTGCTGCACGTGGGCTTTCTCTCTAGTTGTGGCGAGCGGGGGCTACTCTTCGTTGCGGTGCGCGGGCTTCTCATTGCGGTGGCTTCTCGTTGCAGAGCACGGGCTCTAGGCGCACGGGCTTCAGTAGTTGTGGCGCGCGGGCTTCAGTAGTTGTGGCACACGGGCTCAGTAGCTGTGGCTCGTGGGCTCTAGAGCGCACGTTCAGTAGTTGTGGCACACGGGCTTAGTTGCTCCACGGCATGTGGGTTCTTCCCGGACCAGGGATCGAACCCGTGTTCCCTGCATTGGCAGGCAGATTCTCAACCACTGCGCCACCAGGGAAGCCCCGGCCTCTTGACTTTTTCACCAATACATTCGATTCATTTCCTCCTGACTTAAATTTCTTCTTTCCTTTAAAGGAAATCGTGTTCATCCTTTCAGTCCCACCTGGAAATCTTGCCTGGTTAATCCAGCTCTCACTTTTTATGGAAACCTTAAAACACCACCTCTATGTATGCCTCTTCTTATAAGGACACTAATCCTATCAGATCAGAGCCCCACCCTTATGACCTCATTTATCCTTAATTACCTCCTTATAGGCCTTATCTCCAAATACAGTCACACTGGGGGCTAGGGTTTCAACATATGCATTTTGGAGAGGACACAATTCAATCCATAGCACTAGCTGGTGCATAGCAGAACCTGGTCTAGAATCCAAGCTTCCTAACTCTTATTCCCAATCCCTTTTCTGAATACTCATAAATATTGCTTCTCTTGACCCTGCTATTGAAGTGACACACTTACAGATTTGAGGGAGTATTAGAGGCTTCTTTAGTTTTCCATACTGAATCTACTATCCTCTAAAGCAGGGGTTGGCAAGCTACAGTCCACAGGTCAAGTCCAGCTGGCCACCTGTTTTTGCTCAGCTGCTGAGTTAAGAATGGTTTTTACATTTTTAAATGGTTGGGCAAAAAAAAAAAAACAACAAAATCAAAAGAAGAATACTATTTCATGACACATGAAGATCATATCAAATCCAAGTTTCAGCACTTATAAAAAATGTTTCCTAGAGCACAGTCATGCCCATTTGTTTACATATTGTCTGTGACCGGGTTGGAGCTACAAGGGCAGAGCTGAGTAGTTGCGGCTGAGATGCTGTGGTCTCCAAAGCCTAAAATGTGTACTGTCTGCCACTTTACGTAAAATAACTTGCCCACCCCTGATCAGAAAGCCTCGGTTTTGTTCTCTTTTCTAAAAGAATGATAAATCGTGTGTGTATTTTAAGGTGAGTGACAGCATCCTGCAGCTTTTATCTTGACAAATTTTTGGATGTCCTAGTACCATGCAGCATAGTCCTATAACCTGGGGGCTCTTATGGGGCGCTTCTCACATGTCCCACTCAGGTCTGTGCTCAGAAGGGAGCCTGGGCTTGGGATCCAATGCTCTGCTTTTGCCGTCTTGGAATTCTTAACGATTTGTCTTTGAATTTGTGTCTTGGGAGTGCAGTCAGATGGGATAATGGAGCACGTGACGGGGTGAAGCGTCTCCCCCTCCCACCTCCCACCTCCCAGGGATGGTCGTTAGTCCCCACTCCTCGTCCCTGCTCGGCGGGGGGAGCTTGGGCACATTTACCCCAGGGGAGGGGGTGTCCGGTGGGTGTCCGACACTCCATCTGTGACCGTCCTCATGCCTGTCGGAGCGTGACATTAAAAACAAATAAAACCCACCATGACAGGTCAGGAGAGATCATGGAAGAAAGGAAAAGCCTTTTTTGTTTTCCTGCGTTTTGAATAAGGGGCCCTGCATTTTTATTTTGTTCAGGGCCCTGTGAATTATGTAGCTGCTCTGCTCTTCTGACCCGTAGCCTGGTGGTATTGAATAACTATACGGATCTATTTGTCTGCATTAGAGAGTGTTGTTAGCACATAAAAAGGGAGATAGGTGGCACTTGTCTTTGCTCTTTTATTTTCACTCCCAGTATCAGCATTTTAAGATAATCACTCTTTTGATGTACTAACATTCTTTAATATCTATTTGGCAAGGAAACAAGGCATTCGTTCCGGAATTAAAGGCTAACATGGTCAAAAGTTATGAATTTTCCGTTTGGTGCAGAGTTTAGCCATATTACAGATACTTAGTGAATGTTTCTTTTTATGGTCTTTCCATCTAAGGATGGCCAAGTGTTAGATGAATGTACTATTCTGAGGAAAAAATGCATAAAGTTTTTAAAAAGTCAGTTTTGCTGAGACAAACTATGCATCCCTTGAAGGGCAATTGTTTTTTAATAACAATTTTGATATATTACAGATCAAATGGAGTGCCCCAAACAGGAGCACAGCACATTTATACGTGTAGATACTAGGCCCCCCCAGTCTCTTTGTCACGGAGCCCCCAGGTGATTCTGATGAAGCCGGCCTGGTCCTAGTTCATAGCCGTGGAGAACTCCCGCCCGATCCATTGGCTTGACGCAGTCAGGGTCGAATACATTTCATCCTCCTTCAAGGGTCTTAAGAAATTCTGATCTTTGAGGCAATTGTTTGATCAGTGGTTTGGGGAACATGAGGCTGGAATTGTCTAGAAGAAATTTTATTTCATTTATTTCTTAGAGGGGAAGGGATATATAATGAGCAGAAAGGATTTCTTTTGGTGAAAGACCTACGTGAATAAAATGGTAGGTTTCTGCTTTTAAAAACATGTTTAGATGAGTTCATTTCTGAATAATTTTGATATTGAGTTTTACTCTTACGTTAGAAGTTCATATCTTCCTTTATTCATTGGTCTTGCAGGGAAGAAGGCAATGATATATGAGGATTCTTGGTTATTCTTGATTATTAGGCAGTTGGGCAATCATTCTTGATTATTAGGCAATTCAAGACCTTATTTTCAATTTACAGTTGATATACATTTCCTGCCTCTCCCCCCAGAGCCCGTTTCACTCTCCTAAACATCTCCTCCATAAGCAGGAGCAAGGGATTAGCAATGAAATACAAGCACATGCAGTGTTGCTGTGATCTGCTCAATGTATAATTTGGGGATGCACTGAATGTACTCAGTGTCCTTGTGGTTGTTAATGCTCTCTGACTTTAAAATGAAATGCAGACAAAACCCCAAATCAGATAGCAGTCAGTCACTCTAATGAGAGTTTGCATAAATATATTCCCTCTGCTGGGTTTTGAAATTTTGAAACGTATCTCTCATAGAATGAAAGGATTTGTTTACCTTAAAGGAACTGAAAGTCTCAGAATGCAGATGATGGGGAAGGTTTTATTTTTTATTTTTTTTGAGGGGGATTTTCTGATATCCCAGTAATCATGCTACCCTTGTTTAGTCTGGCTCTGAGCCTGCTTTGTCATTCTAGGGCTGGAACAGGGACTGAGGTTTCTTCTCTCAGTCATCTCTCTGCCTCCATGAAAAGACGGGGATGGAAGTTGGGGGCTGGAACATCAGGAAGTAAAGAGCTCTTCTCAGAGCCAGCTGGGACCTGGTACTTGCCCTACCTGAGCACGGAGGTCCCCTCCCTCCACCATGATTCCGCAGCTTTAGGAAACCGCTGTGAATCCAACCTTCTATCCTCCCTGAAGCTGAGCCTGGATCTTTTCCCCACCCTGTGCCTGAGGGTGGGGAGAGTGCCTTACTTGGCTTGCAGGCCAGTTAGGGCTGGAGGATGGAGGGCTGGTACCAAATGTGACCAAGAGAAGCTTAACTTTGGGCTCTGGAGGTAGGTTTCTAGGGAACTCTGGATTGGAGGAGTTGAACCCCTCAAAAAATGTGAGTTCGCTACATGGCATTAAGAGATATTATGGTTGGGACTTCCCTGGTGGTCCAGTGGTTAGGGCTTGGTCCTTTCACTGCCTTGGGCCCTGGTTTGATCGCAGGTCGGCGAACTAAGGTCCCACAAGCCGCGTGGCTCGGCCAAAAAAAAGAGAGCGATGTTATGGTCGACTGTGAAGCCCACATTTCAAAAACGAAGACTCAAGATTTAATCGCAACTCTTTCACCAACCAGCTGTGGCTTTAGGCAAGTAATGTAACTTCTGAGTCTTAGTTTCCTTATCTGTTAAAAAAAAGGGACTTTCTAAGATCCTTCCCAATAATATGTCTTGGGTCTCTGATGCTCTTAGGAAAACAGTCATTGTCACCACTGATTAGAAATACTGTAAAATGAACAGAGCATGAAGAGAAAAATTGAAGATATAGTTTTGTTTGTGTGCTGTAATACAGCATATACCTGGTTTTTGTCCTCAGTTTCTGGCCAAGCCTCAAAAATGCTTGGAATTTCCTGAGACAAGAGTGTCTTTGTTATGCTAATGAGGTGACTCAAGGTGAGCCCCTAGAAAGCTTCAGGATGGCGACTGGTCGCCAGAAAGCCCACATGGTTAGAAGGTTGGAACTTTGGGCCAGCCTGACCTCCAGGGAGTGGGGATGGGGTAGAGATGGAGTTCAGTCCTGTGGCCATTGACTTAATCAATCATGCATAGTAATGAGGCTCCGATCAAAGCTTTGGAGACCGGTTTTGGTGGCGCTTCCTGGTTGGTGAACACACTCATGTGGCCGGGAGGGTGGTATGACCAGCTTCCACGAGGAGGCGCCATGGAAGCTCTGCTTTCCCCCAGACCCCACAGACCCTGCCCTGTGCATCTCTTCATTAGGCTCTTTCTGAATTTTATCCTTTATATTATAATATACTGTAATCACAAGTAAAGTTTTAAATGACCTCTGTGAGTCATTCTAGCAAATTATTGAGACTGAGGGGATTGTGGGAACCCCCCAAATGCATATAGCTGGTTGATCAGATGTGCAGGTGGCCTGGGGACCCCACTTGTGGCTGGAGTCTGAAGTGAGGGTTGTATTGTGGACTCAGCCCTGACGCCTGTGGAGTACGATGCTCACCCCAGGTAGTCAGCGTCAGAACTGTGCTGCAGGACACCCAGATGGTGTCAGAGACTTGGTTTCAGAACCCCGTTTGCCTAGAATTAATATGAGTTATAATTACATGGACTGCCCACGCTGTATGCCTTATTACTATGGAGCCGAATACTACTTGTATTTGAATATGTCAACTTAGAGTTATTTAATATACAATTATTTGACTACAGTCCTAGACTCTTCATGGATACTGCAGCTTCACAGTTTGCTGCTCATTTATTTTGGTCATCTACTCACATGGTATGTTCGTGACTTGAAAAAAACAACATGCAAATGAAACTGAAGGAGTTCTTTCATTCCTTCATTCTTTCTTGTTTCTTTTCTTTTTTTTTGCTTTAAAAATTAAGTCATCAGGTATAAATACAAAATCATTGATAATTCCAATGGCAGATCTCAATGTAGACATTTGATCTTAGCTGAAAGGCTGATTGGCAAAAAAAAGCTAAAAGGCAATTCAGTTGTCGGTGTAGAACTAGAACCTAGAAATGCTCAGGTAAAGTGTCCAGATTCTGATGATTAGAGAAGGAAAGTGTATACGATAGAAAGTGTGTATGATGGCTGTGCTCATCACACAGGATTTTCCTCTAGTTCCTGGGCATGTGGGAAGACTTCCCCGATAGCTCACAGTTTCGCTAGCACCATCTCACCAGTTCTGGCCAATGGGCTGTAAGCAGAGGGAACAAGTGTCACTTCCAATCAGAGGCACTTATGAGCAGGTGTGAATATTCCATGTCCCATTAAACGCTGAAGCTATGTTAACATGGTGGCATCACAAGATGGTACAGCCTCCGTCAGCCTGGGTTCCTGAGTGACTGCAGAGCCTTCTACTGAACCACATTGGACGTGCCCCGTGAGGAAGAACTAAATTTTCATTATGTTAAGTTACTGATAGTTCAGGATTAATTTGTTACCACAGCCCATCCTCGGTTACCCTACTTAGTGCCTCTGTGTCCTTTTTTAGTATAGAGCTAAGTACCAGTCCTGGACTGGGCTCCTGAATGAATCTGATGACTTTGAAATTCTTGGTGGAAGATCTGAGCCTTGTGTAAAGAGAGAAATCCTCTGACATCTTACATTAGAAATAAGGAGCACTACTTAGCCAGGATTTCATGTTGCTTTTTCACATAGTGACTGGGTGTTGGAGCTGCAAAGACCCTTAGAGATCATTAAGGTCACTTAGCAGACACCATTTGTTGCATATCTAAATCCATCCCTTACCCTTTCTCTCTTGCTTACAGAGCCCATGTGCTCAGGGATAGGGCCGCCCTGAGCTCAGAGGTAAATCCTCATTGGTCTAAGCTAGTCATGTGATCTCATCCCTCTTTCCAGTGATTGGTTTAGGACTGAAAATGTGACACAGGTTCTGGCCAACGGTACATGAGAGTCAGTTCCCTGGGGGCTTCCTGGGAAAGGCTTTCCTTGCTTCTAAAATAGATATCTTGGGGGGAAAATAGATATCCTTGGGGGGAGATATCTTGGGGGGAAAAAAATCCACTTTTTACCTCAACACATGGCTGTGTGAAGTGTGATGCTTGGCTCTGGTAACCATTTCTGATCACGAGTGGAATCCACAGAAGAAGAGGAGCCAACAGGCTGAAGACTGCAGGGTGGGGAGAACTTTGGTTCCTGATGACGTTGTTGAGACTGAATAAACTAACCCTGGGAGAGCCCCACACCTGGACTTCTTAATACGTGAGATAAAATGTCCTTACCTCTATAAGATGTTATGGAAAAACCCGAATGAACTTTTTTTTTTTTTTTTTTTTTGCGGTACGCGGGCCTCTCTCTGTTGTGGCCTCTCCCGCTGCGGAGCACAGGCTCCAGACACGCAGCCTCAGCGGCCATGGCTCACGGGCCCAGCCGCTCCGCGGCATCTGGGATCTTCCCGGACCGGGGCACGAACGCGCGTCCCTTGCATCGGCAGGCGGACTCTCAACCACTGCGCCACCAGGGAAGCCCCCGAATGAACTTTTTGGTTAACCCAACATTTAAAATTTTTTTAATTTAAAAATTAAAAAAATATTTTACGAGCTCTATTGAGGTATAATTGACATATAACGTTGTATAAGTTTAAGGTGTACAGTGTGTTGATTTGATACTTTTATGTATTGCAAAAGGATACCACCATAGCGCTGGCTCATACCTCCATCCCCTCAAATAATTACCATTTCGTTTCTGTAGTGAGAGCATTTAAGATTTACTCTTTTAGCAAATTTCAAGTGTATTTCAGTGTTATTAGCTATAATCACGGGGCTGCACATTAGATCCCCAGAACCTGTTAATCTTATAACTGGAAGCTTGTACCCTTTGACCAATATCCCCCCATTTCCCCCACCCCGTCGCCCTTGGTAACCTTCACTCCACTCTCTGTTTTTCTACCTGAAGCTGAACTGTTTTTCTGCTAATTATACGTTCCCTTTTGTTTGACCCTATGTTGTATTATAATCTTTTAAAAATTTCTTACCATCCCGTCTCAGCTATGCTAAGAGTAAGCAAGGATCTGGGTGGTCTAGGAGCAGCAGACACTAGTGGTGGAGGCATTGATACTTGAAGGAAAAGATCTCCAAGGAGCAGCTGAAACTCACAAGAGTTGGAGTTGCTCAGTCACCTGACCCAGGTATTCTTTCAGAAGTTCCTGGGTTATTAGAACAACGGAATTCCCATATGCACAGATAAAAGCATTTGTTAAAAACAATGGGATTTGGACAAATTAATGTACACTCATTTCTTCCAATGCCCAGACATCCTGCCAGGCTGGCTGGGGAGCTGTAGAGCACAACAGTCTTTGGGGCAGCTCAGGTTGTGCGAACTTCTGGGGTACCCCTTGGCTGTGTGGTAACTCGTGGTACTTCAAATCCTCATCCACAGATCCAGCATCAAATGAAACAGGGATCACCTATTTTAAAAACACATTTTCAATGAACCATGGCGGGCTGCTCGCCCACTTAGAGTGCTGTACCATATTTGGAGGATGAGATAGTCATTAATCAAGAACGGTAATGGTTGGCTATTTTCGGCAATACTGAGATGGTTTGTGGGAAGAGTACTCTGTCTCCTAATTATTTAAAAACAGGCCAATCACCAGCAGAGTCTTAGAAGGCTTGGTTCTTCTCTGCCTGCTGCCTTCTTATCTCCCTGATCCCAGCACCTCCAAGATTGCTGCGCCACAAATGGCAAAGGAAAGACAGGAGGGAAACAAACCTTCCAGCTTTTTTTCATTTGATAAAAGATGAATATATATGTATCACTGAATCACGTTGCTTTATAGTAGAAATTAACACAACACTGTAAATCAACTATACTTCAATAAAATAAATTTTTTCTAAAAAAGCTTTTTCCCATGTAAAAGTGAAACAACATGTAAAACATTGCCCAGCTTAAACGGTTCTTGGCTCCTTAAATAGGTTGATTAATCAAACCTCGAGTTATTTTAGAGACAGCACTGCACATGTGCAAGACGGGAACTCAGGAACCAAGAACCTTCAGTTCCTGGAACTCAAAGGAAAGAAGCGTTGCCACTGGAGCCCTTTACAAAGCAAGAGGTCCTTCAATAAGGAAAACCTGGCTTCCAACAGCATGAGGACCTTATATGGAATGATTGAAAACTAACCAATCAGCTTCCAAGTTTGAAATTCCCCTATCTCCTTAAATTTCGCCCCAGGCGCTGGGTCACGGAGACGGATTTAAGCGCGTTGTTGGCCAAGCTTACAAGAAGGCTCTTTTCTCAAGAGCCGGTGCCGTAGTGTTGGCTTTTATGCGAGGCAGACAGGGAGCCTTTGCTCCGTTACGAAAAGTGGTAAGTGCTCAGATTTTATCCTAGATGTATTAAAAACGGAGAAAAAAGAGACCTCCAGTTCAGTAAAGATGATAACGTTGATTTTATATCTAAAGAAATTGATCAGGTTGTAAATCTGTGGCTTCTTTTGTGCTTCTTAATAGGACTGAGCGCCTTAGAAGGAAATTTTTATTGTATTTTTGAGGCATTGAACGCTAAAAACGAGCTAAAAGGGAATCCCGTCACTGGAGTGCTGTGGAATCAGACGCAACCATCGGCGCTGATGGCTTTCGGCTCCCTCGCTGTGAGAAGCGTCCAGAGTGACCGAGCTGTGTTGGTGGTTCACGCCAGTGGGGCAGCCCCTTTAACCAGGGTACTCCAGCTCCTGCGGCTGTGGAAACCCAGAACCATCTTGGTGGAACTAACCACGGCCCATGCCGGGTGGGGGAGAGAGGAAGCCAAAAAGAGATGATAGGTAAGAGCGGCGTTTATCAGGCTCCGCGGAGATGACTCTAAATAACGCTTCCCACCACAGCCTGGCTCTCATAAAGGGACCCACAAGGCCTCCATCACTCCCCTTGACGCATCCCTTATTCGGTGTTTCCCATTTGCCTCAGAGCCGCGTAACTCCGTACAGGGTCAATGTTTCCATCCTTTTGGAACAGTTGGGATATTTGAGATCATTGTGTGGTTAAGTGCTGATTGGAGTTGGCAGTAATATGAAATTTGCTTTTTAAAAATGGGGGGAAAAATCCACACCCCATGATTTGGAAGCAGCTCATGTAATTGAGCAGCTCTGTCCTGCCTGGTGACTCCCTTGACAACTGAGGAGTCCTGGGATCCCCGTTGAAATGGAGGTGGTGGCCCAGACACAAGAGCAGATTTGAGATTGCCGTGCAGAAGCTGGAAGCCTGCTCAGGGAGAGCTTCCAAACGTCCTTTCACACGAAAAACACTTGAAGACATTTTCCTTCTCGTTTTACGCCATCTTTCATTAATCTCATAAGCCCCCCCTTCCCCACGTGATCTTAGTTAAGACTCTACTAGGCTTAGCACCTGGCATCAGAACCCTCTTGGGAGGCACGGAAGCCTTTCCTCTGAGCTCCCACAGCATTTGGGCTATGCTTTTTATTAATTGTGGTAAAATATAAATGTTACTGTTGTAACCAGTTTTAAGTGTACCGTGCAGTGGCATAAGTGTATTCACGTTGCTGGGCAACCATACCGCCATCCATCTTCAGCACTGTTTTCATCTTGCAAGACTGAAACTCTATACCCATTAAAAATAACTCCCCGTGCCCCCCTCCCCTCACCCTCTGCCAACCACCATTCTACTTTCTGTCTTTGAATTTGACTACTCTGGGTCCCCAACTTAAGTGGAAACATACAGTGTTTATCCCTTGCGTCTGGCTCATTTAGCGTAACGTCCTCAAGGTTCGTCTGTGTTGTGGCATCTGTTGGAATTCCTTTCCTTTCTAAGGCCAAATCGTACCCCGTTCCCTGTGGGTACTACAGTGTATTTCGGCCTGTATTTTTAATCTAGCACTTATTAGCTGCTGTCGCTTAGTTTGTAAGCTGCATGGGGACAGAAAGACATGAAGGATTCAAACTTTAAATCCATTCACCTTGGCCTGTGGCAGGGTATCCAGCCTACCATAAGTACTTATTATTCAAATAGGCCCGTCAAGGCTAACTTGACACAGACTCCCCAGAGTCAGAGTAGGGGGCGTGACTGACTGTTACTGTGAGTGAGTGAGAAGGGATAACCTGGCCCGAGTCGTAGATTGATTGACTGATTGGCTGATTAAATAATTCATTCACCCAGCAGATACTTCATGCGCTCCTGTCATATGTCAGGCAGTTTGATAATGACTGAGGCCACAAGGCAGATATAGTACTTGCCTTCATGGAGTTTTTGTTTTTTTTTTAATTGACGTATAGTTGATATACAATGTCGTGTTAATTCCCGGTGTACAGCACAGCGATTCAGTTATATACATATATATTCTTTTTCAGATTCTTTTCCCTTATAGGCTATTACAAAATACTGAGTATAGTTCCCTGTGCTATACAGTAGGTCCTTGATGGAGTTTCTGATGGAGAAGAAATTAAAACATAACTTCCCAAATACATACATATAATAAATATAAGCTGTGATAAGGGCTGGAAAGGAAAATTATAGATAGGCTTGTTGTGATACAACAGAAACATATACTTCTTCTAATGAGATTTTAAAACAAAACAAAAAAAACGTTCATTGGATTTCTGACCTTCGGACTTCCCTCTGTCGATTTCAATCAATCTTAAAACCTTCCTCTAAAACCTAGTAGTGTGAACAACCAAAGGATAGTAAGAGTCTGCAAAAATCCCCAGCTGCAATAAACAAAGGAAAGAGCTGATTGTTAATCGAGGTAAGAAATGAGTATCCAAGACACAGCTGAGCAGCTCTGTCCTATTGCCCAGCAACGCCTAACTCCGCCCTCCCAGAAACAGTATCTGGGAGGAATGAGCACGTGAGACCCGGACAGATCATTACAGGTGATATCCAAACTGTAGAGCGGCAGAAGAGAGGCTGCTCAGGAGAAGACGGTGCCCCCAGCAGGTGACCTACACACGAGGCTGTCAGGACAGTGGAGGGGGAGGGCTGAGCTGGACAGATGCCGCCACTGAGAGGTCTGGTAGGGGTGGGAGCCAGCAAGGGAGAAGAGTGGCCAGAGACAAGGCAGAAAACCAGGTCATATCACGAAGCCAGGAGAAGAGGGTGTGCCAGGAGGAAGGACGCATCTGCTGGGATGAGCTGGTGAGTCCCTGGGTGATTCTGGGGGGCGCGCTCTGGGCACTGTCACTGGTTGTGGCAAAATGGAGGTGATGGTTCCCTCACCACGAGCAGGTTGAGTGGAGTCAGATGCTCCAGCGGATGACACCCAGTGCTTTGGCCAGGGGAGGTCCCACTGCCGTCCATCCACAATGGTTGGCAGAGATACGTAGCGACTGTCCATTGAGATAGTCTCACCCGCATGAGTCCAGTCATCACCGTGAGCGTGGAGTCGGGTTAGCCTCCTGCACCGCACGACGCAGCCTCACCATCCTGGTACCTGCAGTTTCCTCATCGTCTCCATCTGAGTCTGGCTTCTACTCTCTGTTGCATGAAAAAGCTGAACATCTGAGATTAAAAGGACGAGTCTATTGAGAGAAGCCCCGTAGCCCCACCCGGTCTGCTGTGGCCGTGGACATGACCCCACCCCGCTCTGAGGAGGGGCTGCCTGCCTTCGCCTCCCCCCTCGGCTTCCACCAGGCCTGGTTGAGGAAGCTGGCTGATTCTGGGGGAGCGATTTGAAGGCCACTCGGCGGGGCGGGGCGTCTCCTAAAACGTGTCTTCGTCTCGAAGGCAGAATGTGAGAAAAAGGTTAATCCTTTTTCATTTGGCAACAGTATTTCTAGTAGTTTTGTGTGTTCATTTTGTCATCTTTTAAAAACAGGAATTACTATGAACCATGTTAACAAACGATACTCTGGCAGGATGTTTTGTAGTATTTGTTTTCCTTCCTTGTGGCTTTCTTTCTCCTCTCCAAGTAGCTAGAGGTTACTTGGGTGGAAAGGAGACCTGATCGCCCAGAAATTTTCTTTCTGCTTTTCATTTACAAACCTCTTTGGGAACTGTGTCCTGCTCTCAGGGACGGCAACGTCTCAGAGGGGAACAGGCTACAGTATCCCCAGCCTTGTCAAATGTCCCCGTGCCCCAAGAATTTCATAGGCGCATTAGGGCGCTTGACATCTGGAATCTGCTTAGACCAACAGGGGCTTCCTGTCATCAGTCCTCTAAGATTAGCAGAAATAGCCTAGTGACTCTCCAGTGCAGTCAGGTGACCTGAAGACTGGTCACTCGCTGTCCCAGAGGTGCTGGTGACCAAGCACTGCAGGACCCATCCCATTGCCTTGGTCCAGCGAAGACCTGCCACCTTTTCACTTCCCTGTAGACGGGAAGAGCACCCTACTAGGGATAGAGGTCAAGTTCCCCTCCAGCCCAGGGAATGTGGGCACCAAGTCAAAATGAATTTGATCTAAAGAAAGACTTCAGAATCCGTTTTCTCTGATGTACTTGAATTTGAGGTCTGAGCGGAGTCATTCCATCTCGCGTTATGTTAATTTGCAGAAATCAAGGTACAGTCAGCTCTGGATTTTGTGATCCCTGGGAAGGAATAGCACATAGAAGACCCCACTGTTAATCCCAAACTGCTTTTCCTCCTTTAATGGGGGCTTGATCTTTCCTAAACAACAGCAAGATATATCTCTTCTTTTCCCCCTTCCTCTTGTAAGTTAAAAATCATATACAGCCACTTTGGAAACACAGTCTGGCGGTTTCTTACGAAGTTAAATATACACTTACCACATGATCCAGCAATCCCACTTCTAGGGTATTGACCCAGAAGACTGAAAACGTATGTCCAGACAAAGGCCTGTACTTGACCGCTCATAGTAACTTTACGCAATAGACAAAAATTGGAGTCAATCCAAACGTGCCACTGGTAAATGGCACCCAAATTTAGTACATCTATAGACACTGGAAGAGCACCCAGCAAACTGAAGGGAGTATTGACACAAGCGACCATATGGATGAAGCTCAAACGTATAATGCTAAGTGAAAGCAGCTTAGGTGGAAAGCAGTACGTACTGTACGATTCCACTATATGAAATTCTCTACAAAGCAAACTACAGTAACAGAAAGCAGAGTGCTTGCCAGGAGTGCGGTGGGGATTGACTGCAGAGGGGCACGAGGGAGCTTTTGGGAGAGCTGGAAACGTGCTGTGGCATGAGCGTGGTGATTGGTACCATGACTGTACAACTGTCAAACCTCATCACACTGGATACTTAAAATTGATGAATTTTATTGTATAGAAATTATATCTCAAAGAAGCTGACAAAAATCATGAGGGAGGAAGGAATAAAGATGAAAGTAGGGGCTTCCCTGGTGGCGCAGTGGTTAAGAATCCGCATGTCAATTCAGAGGACACGGGTTCGAGCCCTGGTCCGGGAAGATCTCACATGCTGCGGAGCAGCTAAGCCCGTGCGCCACAACTACTGAGCCTGTGCTTTAGAGCCCACGAGCCACAACTACTGAGCCCACGTGCCACAACTACCGAGCGTGCTCTCTAGAGCCCGTGTGCTGCAACTACTGAGCCCACATGCCACTACTGAAGCCTGTGCTCTGCAACAAGAGAAGCCATCATTGCGGAAGCCAGGCTGTCTGGGTCCAAGTCCAACATGAGCCAATGGGAGCCCTTCCCCGTGAGTCCTCCCCTGAGGCAGGGGAGCCGCACATGCTGAGCTTTCCCTTTCGTGTCTGCCTCTCACTCTCACAGCTTTATTGCTGACCTTGGGCAATATTTATGACCTGTGTGCTATCAGGGTGCTCAGGCCAGATAACAGAGAAACAGACCACTAGGAGGGAGGTATAATGTGAGAGAGAGAGAGATTTATTTATTTTAAGGCATTGGCTTCTACAGGTTTTTGGTGCTAGCAAGTCTGAAAGCTGCTGGGCAGGCTGGCTGGAAATGCACAAGAGTGGATGCAGTCTTGAGTCTGAAGGCTGGAAACTCAGGTAGAATTCCTCTGTTGCAGTCTAGAGGCAGCTTCTAGGGAACCTCAGTCTTTGCTCTCAAGGCCTTCAACTGGTTAGAAGAGGCCCACCCACATTAGGGAGGGTAATCTGCTTTATCCTAAGTCTACTGATGTAAATTTTTGTTTTTGGCTGTGCCACATGGCTTGTGGGATTTTAGTTCCCTGACCAGGGATTGAACCCGGGCCACTGCAGTAAAAGCCTGAGTCCTAATCACTGGACTGCCAGGGAATTCCCCAAAGTCTACTAATTTAAATGTAAGTCACATCTAAAAAAAAAAAAAACCCTTTATGGCAACATCTCAACTGGTGTTTGGCCAAACAAATGGATACCTTAGCCTAGCCAAGTTGACACGTAAAACTAACCTTCACAAATGGGTACACACATCTTCATTAGCCTCTTTCCTACCATTTAAAGGCATTAAAAATCTGGGTTTGGACTCTAGCTCTGCCATTTGCTACCTGTGTTACCTTGGGAAAGTTCCTTGTCTCTCTGGGGCCCCATTTCCCCCAATATAAGCCAGGGGCAACAGTAGCATTGTTAAGAAGGATTAAATGAGTTAATATAGTACATTCAAAGAACCTAGAAGAGTACTCGGCACTTATAACCTAATTACTTTATGCCAGGCACTATTCTAAATTTGACAAATATGAACTAATTTTCAAGAAAAATTTCTAACCATCTTAAAATTACATTTATTCGTTAAGAAACTCCCCAATCGTGGCGAATGAATGACTTGAATTCAGGAAAGTGGAGGGAAACCGTGTTTGAAGTAAATTGGACACGATAAAGATAAATTGGGTTTTAAATCCAAATGTTCAAAAACAAAACGCTCCAGAATCTTCTCCTCCTTACTTCCTAATTGACATTTTCAAGTCCTACCACTTAAGATAACTTGTAAAAACTTCTTACTCAGTGATATTCTTGTTTTGCTGTTTTATTTAATCATTAGTATGGCAGAAGGCCATAGATGTTTCTTTTGTTGGTAGTTTATAAAAAACATCTTTTCATACATTATACTTTAAACATACATTTGTGGGCTGGTGGGAACCCAGTCACTACCAATCACATTTCCATGGGAAAATGTATTCTAAGATCTAAGCAAATGACTTACAAACTTTTAGTAAATAACCTGTCTCAAATTTGCCGTCTATTGTAAATACAGTCAATATAACAAAGTGGGTAAGGACGAGGGTTTTGGAGCTTCCAAACAGCTTTGAGACCCAGCTAGGCCATCTGAAGTGGTGTCCTCATGGGCAAATTGCTTAAACTCCCAAAGCCTCAGTTCCTCAACGTGTTAATGAAGGTAACGAACACAACCTCATAGATTTGTTGTGAGGATTAAAATGAATTTTTCTAGCACATAATAAGTGCTCAATAAATGAAATTATTCTACTCTAGAGATCATAGTATTCATATTTCAATTATTTGGTACCCAATACCCTTATATCAATACCTTGCTTCCCAAATGAAAGAAGTGGGCAGAGATATTAATAGTTCCTCTTCCAAACTCTCTAGGGATATGCCTTTATCCACTTTTCTCCAAAGAGTATTGGTTTCCATTGAAGAACTTCCCATAACCCACTGTCATCTGGTTTTAGCAAGCACCACTGAGGTCAACCATGATTTCTGCATCACCAAACCCAAAGGACACTATGCATCTTTAAATTACTGGGTCTCTGTGCTGTGTTTGACTCTATCATACCCACCGTGATGCTCTGAATTGTGTCCCCCCAAATTCATACACTGAAGTACTAACCCTTAGTGCTTCAGATGGTGACTTATTTATTTGGAGACAAGAACTTTTAAGAGGCGTTTAAAAAAGTGGATATATGTGTATGTATAACTGATTCACTTTACACCAGAAAATAACACAACCTTGTAAATCAACTATACTCCAATAGAAATTTTTTAAAAATTAAAAAAAAGGGGGTCATGAAGGTGAGCCCTAACCCAAGTTGACTGGTGTCTTTATAAGAAAAGGAAATTAGGATGCCAACACAGAGGGAAGACCATGTAAAGACATAGGGAGAAGGCGGCTGTCTGCAAGCCAAGGAGGCCGCAGATGAAACCAACTCTGCCACTCCCTTGATTTTGGACTTCTAGCTTCTAGAAACATGAGAAAACAAATTTCTATTGTTTCAGCCACCCAGTGTGTGGTACTTTGTTATGGCAGCCCTACAAGACGAATACAGCCTCCCTTTCTGAAACTCACTACGGCCTGGATCCCCACTCCACACTCTCCTTCTGGAGAGATTTTCATCTTCTGTTCATCCTTAAATATTGATTGTTCTCAGTGTTGACGTTCCTTCTTATTACATAGGCTCTGCCCAACAGATGTCACTTATTCTTAGGTTTTAACTATGTTGACAGTAACCAGTTCTCTTGTATTTTAACTATGTTCACAATAATTACTGAGTTCCGCCTAGCCCTCTCTTCCAGGCACCATGTTTATGTGTAAAATTGCACATCTTCCCTGAATACTCTCCACATATTTCAGACCCCACTGTCCCAAATCATGCTTGTCACCTTTCCTCTAAATTGGCTCTGCCTCCCCCATTCTGGTCGTCTGCATCCTTTTCACGCCAGCGTCCTCCCGTTCACCCACAATAGAGACCTGAGAGCCAGTCTCCAGGTGTCCCTTTCCTATTACCTCCTAAGTATGTGTTAAGCCCTCCTGTCCTTTCTATATTTACCACCCTGCTCTAGTCCCAGGGGTGGGGGGGAGGGTGGGCAAGCATCTCTTGGCTAGATTCCTGCCACCATCCTACTCTTTCTGCCCTCAGCCTGCTTCTCAGATCAGTCCCAGTTGTAGTTGCCTGAGTAACCGCCTGGCACTTACCCTCCCCCGTGCTCTTCCCCGGAGAGCACCACGCATCCTTTGAGTCTGATTGAGTATCACCTCCTCCAGAAAGCCTTGCGGACCTACTTAGGGCGAGACTGGACAGGGAAGGACTGACCGAGAAGATGCTATTCAAGGAGGAGCTGGCAGGCTGGAGGGGCAGTGTGCTCCTTCAGAGCGAGTCTTACATTTTTTTAAAATTGGCTTCAGCTTCTGCCATTTTCCCAGAGGTGTTCTGTAGGGCTCGTTGGGTTTATACGAAGCTGTCTACTGCCACCTTATGGCAAAAAGTTGAAAAACTCCCAGGCATCTCCGCTGTTGCAGGAGAGGAATTATTCTGTGCTCAAAATAAGAACACTACCTCTTGCTATGCGCTGAAACTCTCCTCTCTCACTCACCCAGAGACAGTGTTGGGAATAGTTCCCTCTGTCTGGCATTGTCATTTCTTCTCTCTCTATTAAGTCATTTATCATCCATCTTAAAACAAAACAAAACCAAGGAAAAACCAAATACCTTACATTAACCCTAGACCTCTCTCTAGTTACCACCCCATTTCTTTGCGCTCCTTGGTGGTGAACCTCTTCAAAAGAGTTTTCTAGGTTAATGCGCCACGGCTAGCCGGGAGGGAGTCCGGGGTAAAGTCTGGACCTGCCGAAGAGGCAAGAGACTTTTTCTTCCCTCTTTGTTTCCTGGTGCGCGAGGAGAGGGGATTCAGAGCGCCGCTTAAAGGAGCTCCAGAGACGGGCGCGAGCCGCGGCTAAAAGCGTGGACCCCAGAGACGGGCAGGAGACGCTAAGGCTGCTGCCGCCACCAAGAAGCCTGTGTGCGAGCACAGGTCACTCTCCACACCCCCCTTCCGGGAGCCTGTGCAGCCCGCCACCGCCAGGGTCCCGGGATCCAGGGACAACTTCCCCGGGAGAACGCACGGCGCGCCTCAGGCTGGTGCAACGTCACGCCGGCCTCTGCCGCCGCAGGCCCGCCCCGCACTCCGTGCCCCTCCCTCCCCCCCCCCCCCCCCCCCCCCGGCCTGAGTGAGCCAGAGCCCCCGAATCAGCTTCTCCTTTAACCCCGTCCTGTCTGAGCAAAAAACAGACGCCCTCCCGGGATCTACACGCAGAGGCGGGGCCAAATCCAAAGCTGAGCCCTTGGAGCTGTGCGAACAAAGAGGAGAAAGGGAAATCTCTCCCAGCAGCCTCAGGAGCACCGGATTAAATCTCCACAATCAACTTGATGTACCTGCATCTGTGGAATACGTGAATAGACAACGAGTCATCCCAAATTGAGGAGGTGGACTTTGAGAGCAAGATTTATGATATTTTCCCCTTTTCCTCTTTTTGTGAGTGTGTATGTGTATGCTTCTGTGTGAGATTTTGTCTGTATAGCTTTGCTTTCACGATTTGTCCTAAGGTTCTATCTGTCCGGTTTTTTTTGCTGTTTTTTTTTTACTTAAAAAATTTTTTTTCTTAATAATTATTTTTATTTTAATAACTTTATTTTATCTTTCTTTTCTTTTCTTTCTTTCTTCTTTCTTCCTTCCTTCCTTCCTTCCTTCCTTCCTTCCTTTCTTTCTTTCTTCTTTTTCTCCCTTTTATTCTGAGCCGTGTGGATGAAAGGCTCTTGGTGCTGCAGCCAGGAGTCAGTGCTGTGCCTCTGAGCTGGGAGAGCCAACTTCAGGACACTGGTCCACAAGAGACCTCCCAGCTCCACATAATATAAAATGGCAAAAATCTCCCAGAGATCTCCATCTCAGCACCAATACCCAGCTTCACTCAACGACCAACAAGCTACAGTGCTGAATACCCTATGCCAAACAACTAGCAAGACAGGAACACAACCCCACCCATTAGCAGAGAGGCTGCCTAAAATCATAATAAGGCCACAGACACCCCAAAACACACCACCAGACGTGGACCTGCCCACCAGAAAGACAAGATCCAGCCTCATCCACCAGAACACAGGCACTAGTACCCTCCACCAGGAAGCCTACACAATCCACTGAACCAACCCTAGCCACTGGGGACAGACACCAAAAACAATGGGAACTACGAACCTGCAGCCTGCAAAAAGGAGACCCCAAACACAGTAAGATAAGCAAAATGAGAAGACAGAAAAACACGCAGCAGACGAAGGAGAAAGATAAAAACCCACCCGACCTAACAAATGGAGAGGAGATAGGCAGTCTACCTGAAAAAGAATTCAGAATAATGATAGTAAAGATGATCCAAAATCTTGGAAATAGAAGAGACAAAATGCAAGAAACATTTAACAAGGACCTAGAAGAACTAAAGAGGAAACAAACAACGATGAACAACACAATAAATGAAATTAAAAATACTCTAGAAGGGATCAATAGCAGAATAACTGAGGCAGAAGAACGGATAAGTCACCTGGAAGATAAAATAGTGGAAGTAACTACTGCAGAGCAGAATAAAGAGAAAAGAATGAAAAGAACTGAGGACAGTCTCAGAGACCTCTGGGACAACATTAAACGCACCAACATTCGAATTATAGGGGTTCCAGAAGAAGAGAAAAAGAAAGGAACTGAGAATATATTTGAAGAGATTATAGGTGAAAACTTCCCTAATATGGGAAAGGAAATAGTTAATCAAGTCCAGGAAGCACAGAGAGTCCCATACAGGATCAATCCAAGGAGAAACACGCCAAGACACAGATTAATCAAACTGTCAAAAATTAAATACAAAGAAAACATATTAAAAGCAGCAAAGGAAAAACAACAAATAACACACAAGGGAATCCCCATAAGGTTAACAGCTGAACTTTCAGCAGAAGCTCTGCAAGCCAGAAGGGAGTGGCAGGACATATTTAAAGTGATGAAGGAGAAAAACCTGCAACCAAGATTACTCTACCCAGCAAGATCTCATTCAGATTTGATGGAGAAATTAAAATCTTTACCGACAAGCAAAAGCTGAGAGAGTTCAGCACCACCAAACCAGCTTTACAACAAATGCTAAAGGATCTTCTCTAGGCAAGAAACACAAGAGAAGGAAAAGACCTACAATAAAAAACCCAAAACAATTAAGAAAATGGGAATAGGAACATACATATCGATAATTACCTTAAATGTAAATGGATTAAATGCTCCCACCAAAAGACACAAACTGGCTGAATGGATACAAAAACAAGACCCATATATATGCTGTCTGCAAGAGACCCACTTCAGACCTAGAGACACATAAAGACTGAAAGTGAAGGGATGGAAAAAGATATTCCATGCAAATGGAAACCAAAAGAAAGCTGGAGTAGCAATTCTCATATCAGACAAAATAGACCTTAAAATAAAGACTATTAGAAGTGACAAAGAAGGACACTACAGAATGATCAAGGGATTGATCCAAGAAGAAGATATAACAATTGTAAATATTTATGCACCCAACATAGGAGCACCTCAATACGTAAGGCAAACACTAACAGCCATAAAAGGGGAAATCGACAGTAACACATTCATAGTAGGGGACTTTAACACCCCACTTTCACCAATGGACAGATCATCCAAAGTGAAAATAAATAAGGAAACACAAGCTTTAAATGATACATTAAACAAGATGGACTTAATTGATATTTATAGGACATTCCATCCAAAAACAACAGAATACACATTTTTCTCAAGTGCTCATGGAACATTCTCCAGGATAGATCATATCCTGGGTCACAAATGAAGCCTTGGTAAATTTAAGGAACTTGAAATTGTATCAAGTATCTTTTCCGACCACAACGCTATGAGACTAGATATCAATTACAGGAAAAGATCTGTAAAAAATGCAAACACATGTGGGCTACACAATACACTACTTAATAACGAAGTGATCACTGAAGAAATCAAAGAGGAAATCAAAAAATACCTAGAAACAAATGACAATGGAGACACGATGACCCCAAACCTATGGGATGCAGCAAAAGCAGTTCTAAGAGGGAAGTTTATAGCAATACAATCCTACCTTAAGAAACAGGAAACATCTCAAATAAACAACCTAACCTTGCACCTAAAGTAATTAGAGAAAGAAGAACAAAAAACCCCCATAGTTAGCAGAAGGAAAGAAATCATGAAGATCAGATCAGAAATAAATGAAAAAGAAATGAAGCAAACGATAGCAAAGATCAATAAAACTAAAAGCTGGTTCTTTGAGAAGATAAACAAAATTGATAAACCATTAGCCAGACTCATCAAGAAAAAAAGGGAGAAGACTCAAATCAATAGAATTAGAAATGAAAAAGGAGAAGTAACAACTGACACTGCAGAAATACAAAAGATCATGAGAGATTACTACAAGCAACTCTATGCCAATAAAATGGACAACCTGGAAGAAATGGACAAATTCTTAGAAATGCACAACCTGCCAAGACTGAATCAGGAAGAAATGGAAAATATGAACAGACCAATCACAAGCACTGAAATTGAAACTGTGATTAAAGACCTTCCAACAAACAAAAGCCCAGGACCAATTGGCTTCACAGGCGAATTCTATCAAACATTTCGAGAAGAGCTAACACCTATCCTTCTCAAACTCTTCCAAAATATAGCAGAGGGAGGAACACTCCCAAACTTATTCTACGAGGCCACCATCACCCTGATACCAAAGCCAGACAAGGATGTCACAAAGAAAGAAAACTACAGGCCAATATCACTGATGAACATAGATGCAAAAATCCTCAACAAAATACTAGCAAACAGAATCCAACAGCACATTAAGAGGATCATACACCACGATCAAGTGGGGTTTATTCTAGGAATGCAAGGATTCTTCAATATACGCAAATCAATGTGATACACCATATTAACAAATTGAAGGAGAAAAACCATATGGTCATCTCAGTAGATGCAGAGAAAGCTTTTGACAAAATTCAACACCCATTTATGATAAAAACCCTGCAGAAAGTAGGCATAGAGGGAACTTTCCTGAACATAATAAAGGCCATATATCACAAACCCACAGCCAACATCATACTCAATGGTGAAAAACTGAAAGCATTTCTACTAATATCAGGAACAAGACAAGGCTGCCCACTCTCACCACTCTTATTCAACATAGTTTTGGAAGTTTTAGCCACAGCAATCAGAGAAGAAAAGGAAATAAAAGGAATCCAAATTGGAAAAGAAGAAGTAAAGCTGTCACTGTTTGTGGATGACATGATACTATACATAGAGAATCCTAAAGATGCTACCAGAAAACTACTAGAGCTAATCAATGAATTTGGTAAGGTAACAGGATACAAAATTAATGCACAGAAATCTCTGGGATTCCTATACACTAATGATGAAAAATCTGAAAGTGAAATCAAGAAAACACTCCCATTTACCATTGCAACAAAAAGAATAAAATACCTAGGAATAAACCTACCTAAGGAGACAAAAGACCTGTATGCAGAAAATTATAAGACACTGATGAAAGAAATTAAAGATGATACAAATAGATGGAGAGATATACCATGTTCTTGGATTGGAAGAATTAACATTGTGAAAATGACTCTACTACCCAAAGCAATCTACAGATTCAATGCAATCCCTATCAAACTACCACTGGCATTTTTCGCAGAACTAGAACAAAAAAATTCACAATTTGTATGGAAACACAAAAGACCCCGAATAGCCAAATCAATCTTGAGATCGAAAAACGGAGCTGGAGGAATCAGGCTCCCTGACTTCAGACTATACTACAAAGCTACAGTAATCAAGACAGTATGGTACTGGCACAAAAACAGAAAGATAGATCAATGGAGCAGGATAGAAAGCCCAGAGATAAACTCACGCACATATGGTCACCTTATCTTTGATAAAGGAGGCAGGAATGTACAGTGGAGAAAGGACAGCCTCTTCAATAAGTGGTGCTGGGAAAACTGGACAGGTACATGTAAAAGTATGAGATTAGAACACTCTCTAACACCATACACAAAAATAAGCTCAAAATGGATTAAAGACCTAAATGTAAGGCCAGAAACTGTCAAACTCTTAGAGGAAAACATAGGCAGAACACTCTGTGACATAAATCACAGCAAGATCCTTTTTGACCCGCCTCCTAGAGAAATGGAAATAAAACCAAAAATAAACAAATGGGACCTAATGAAACTTCCAAGCTTTTGCACAGCAAAGGAAACCATAAACAAGACCAAAAGACAACCCTCAGAATGGGAGGAAATATTTGCAAATGAAGCAACTGACAAAGGATTAATCTCCAAAATTTATAAGCAGCTCATGCAGCTCAATAACAAAAAAAACAAACAACCCAATCCAAAAATGGGGAGAAGACCTAAATAGACATTTCTCCAAAGAAGATATACAGACTGCCAACAAACATATGAAAGAATGCTCATCATCATTAATCATTAGAGAAATGCAAATCAAAAGTACAATGAGATATCATCTCACACCAGTCAGAATGGCCATCATCAAAAAATCTAGAAACAATAAATATTGGAGAGGGTGTGGAGAAAAGGGAACACTCTTGCACTGCTGGTGGGAATGTGAATTGGTACAGCCACTGTTGAGAACAGTATGGAGGTTCCTTAAAAAACTGTAAATAGAACTACCATATGACCCAGCAATCCCACTACTGGGCATATACCCTGAGAAAACCATAATTCAAAAAGAGTCATGTACCAAAATATTCATTGCAGCTCTATTTACAGTAGCCTGGAGATGGAAACAACCTAAGTGTCCATCATCGGATGAATGGATAAAGAAGATGTGGCACATATATACAATGGAATATTACTCAGCCATAAAAAGAAACGAAATTGAGTTATTTGTAGTGAGGTGGATGGACCTAGAGCCTGTCATACAGAATGAAGTAAGTCAGAAAGAGAAAGACAAATACCGTATACTAACACATATATATGGAATCTAAGAAAAAAAATGTCATGAAGAACCTAGGGGTAAGACAGGAATAAAGACACAGACCTACTAGAGAATGGACTTGAGGATATGGGGAGGGGGAAGGGTAAGTTGTGACAAAGCGAGAGAGAGGCATGGACATATATACACTACCAAACGTAAGGTAGATAGCTAGTGGGAAGCAGCCGCATAGCACAGGGAGATCAACTCGGTGCTCTGTGACCACCTAGAGGGGTGGGATAGGGAAGGTGGGAGGGAAGGAGACGCAAGAGGGAAGAGATATGGGAACATATGTATATGTATAGCTGATTCACTTTGTTATACAGCAGAAACTAACACACCATTGTAAAGCAATTATACTCCAATAAAGATGTAAAAAAAAAAAATAGTTTTCTATACTTGCTGTCCTCACTCCTTTTTCTTGTTCTCTCTTGGGTCTTTTTCCAATCAGGTTTTTGCCTCTAACACTGCATCTAAACTGCTGGGTCTGGGCCACAAGTGACTTTCACTCTCCAAATCCAGTGACCAAGTCTCAGTCCTCATCTTGACCAAGTGTGGTTGACATCGTTGCTGAGTCCATTCTTGAAACATGTTCCCCACTTCCAAGACCCTGCTCTCCACTGGTTCTCCCTTCTATGTCACAGGCCACCCCTTCCGAGTGTACACTGCCCGTTCTTCCTTTTATCTCTGAGCTCTAAGCACTAGGATGCCCATGGCTCACTCTTCCCCGTCTACATGCACTCCCTAGGCCCTCTCATCAGTCCCTCCATGTTCAGTACCATCCATGTGCTGACCACTCCAAACCACTCCAGCCGTTTCCCCTGAATTCCAGACTCGACATCACCCCTGCATGTCTAATAGGGATCTCAAATCAAGCACAGTTAAAATCAAACTTTTGGTTTCTTCCCAACTCCCCATCCCAACCAGCCCTTCTCTGGTTTTCCCCATCTTGGTAAATTGCCACATCATCTTTCCAAAGGCTCATCCTTCACTCTTTTTCTCGTACTCACATCCAACCCACTGGCAAATCCTAATGACTTTATCTAGCGTTTTACCAATTCTCACTACCACCACTACCATCAGCCTCGTCCAAGCCAACATCACCCTCAGACTATTGGAAAAAACTTCCCACTAAGGTTTCCATATTTCTAACTTGCCCCCTTAAGGCTTATTTCTCCGTGTAGGAGCCAGGGGCCAGCATGGTCCTTTTAAAATGGAAGCAAGACCATATCATTTCCCTGCTCAAACCATCTCGTGTCTCCCCATATGACACAGAGTAAAATACAAAGTTCTCACATCAAGGCCCTGCACGTTCTGTGCTCACCCCAAGCTTCTGATCTCACCTCCCGTCACTGTGGCCCTCCGTCACCCTGCTCCAGCCTCCTTAAGCACATTCTGTGGGGTCCTGCCCTCAGCCCTCCCTGCTCCTTCCACCTGAAAAGCATTCCTTCTATCCTCCAGGTCTCTACTCAAAAGTCATCTTAGGAGAGAGCCCTTCCCAGACCACCCTATGGACCACTGGGCTGTTCGCTCCCTCCCCAACTTGATATTTTCCTCTGTTGCGCTTCACGACCTCACATAGCTAATGAGATTGTAAGTTTCACAAGCGCGGTGGTCTTGGTTTATTTGCTCGGTGCTGCATCCCCAGTGCTTAGAGCAGTGCCTGCCACATGGTAGGCATGCAATAACTACTTGTGGGTTGAATGAATGAGGACCATTGTCCAAGGTAAATCTAATTCTGAAAGAAGAAATATACTCTCTCTAACTCATCTACTTTTGCTTGAATAAAGCAATGGCAACGGTATCTTTACTAATCAATCATTTATTTATTTAAAACATTTCAAGATTTTATTTTTTTTAGAGCTATCTTAGGTTCACAGCAAAATTGAGACGGTGCAGAGATTTCCCCTAGACCCCCTTCCCCACACATGCACCGTCTCCCCCGTAGCCCACCAGAGGGGTAAGTCTCCTACACTGAGGAGCCTTTGTTGATACGTCATCATCACCCAAAGGCCATTGGTCACATTAGGGTTCCCTCTTGGTGTTGTACATTCTAAGGCCTTGAACAAATGGACAGATGACGTTCCTTGACTTACAGTGGGGTTATGTCCCAATAAGTCCATTGTAAGTTGAAAATGCACTTAACACCCCTAACCTACTGAACACCACAGCTTAGCCTCACCTACCTTAAATGTGCTCAGAACACTTACATTAGCCTACAATTGGGCAAAATAATCTACCACAAAGCCTCTACTATAACAAAGCATTGAATTTCTCATGTCATGTATTGGGTGCTGTACTGAAACTGAAAAACGGAATGGTTGGCTTCAGAATGGTCTAAATGTACCGGTTTGGTCGTTTACCCTCGTGATCGCATGGCCGATGGGGAGCTGCTGCTGCCTGACAGCATGAGGGAGGATTGCACTGCATATCCCTAGCCCAGAAAAAGTCAAAATTCAAAATCTGAAGTATGGTTTCTACTGAATGTGTATTTGCTTTTGCGCCATCGTAAAGTTGAAAAACCGTGTCGAACCATCGTAAGTCAGGGACCGTCTGTATGATGACACGTATCCATCATTATCATATACAGTACTTTGACATCCCTAAAAATCCTCTGTGCTCTACCTAATCATCCCTCCCCTCTAACCTTTAACAACCACTGATCCTTTTACTGTCTCCATAGTTTTGCCTTTTCTGATATGTTATATAATTGGAATTGTATAATACGTGGTCATTTCAGATTGGCTTCTTTCACTTAGGAATAGGCATTTAAGGTTCTTCCATATCTTTTCACAGCTTGATAGCTCGATTCTTTTTAGTCCTGAATGATATTCCATTATCTGGATGTACCACAGTTTTTTTTATCCATTCACCTATGGAAGGACATCTTGGTTGCTTCCAGGTTTTGGCAAATATGAATAAAGCTGCTATAAACATCATATGCAGGTTTTTCAAGTCCTTTAGGTAACTACCAAGGAGCATGATTGCCGGATTGTATATTAAGACTATGTGAGTTTGTAAGAAATTACCCAAGTGACTTCTAAAGCGGCTGTACTCTTTTGCGTTCCCACCAGCAATGAATGAGCGTTCCTGTTGCTCCACAACCTCAGCAGCATTTGGTGTCGTCAGTGTTCTGGATTTTGGCTGTTCTAAAAGGTATGCAGTGGTATCTCACTGTTGTTTTAATTTGCATTTCCCTGCAAAGTAAACAGTGTAATGTGGAGCATCTTTTCACGTGCTTATTTGCCACCTGTATATCTTCTCTGGTGAGGTGTCTGTTCAGGTCTTTGGCCCATCTTTTAGTTGCGGTGTTTATTATTGTTGAGTTTTAATCAATTTTTAGTTTAGTGGGGTTTTTTTTTCCCCGTGGAGAGAAGCTGCCATTGCCAGTTATTTTTCTGCCCTATGGAGGTGGGGCAGGCCTTTGTGGTGACTTGGTTGAGGCCACCCATCCCTCTCTTCAGCAAACTAGAAGAAGATAAAGAACTTCCCTTGCGGAAAGCAACGAAACTCTAGTCTTTTCTCTTTTGAGGTTGAATGTAATTTGGATCTTTACCGATTGAGAAGGTTCCTGAGTCAGGTCAATGGAGAGATCCCTCCAAGGCCTTCCTCAGCCCCCAGCCACGAGGAGAAGGGGACCTGGACTCAGTGGGATGATCTAGGGTGTCATGGCGAGAAGATGGTCCTGAAGTAGTGCTGGGTGGGGACACCTCACTGCCAGCTACAGGGTGTGTGTTTGCAGTGGGACCTTGGGGATCTGGGCTGGTTTGGGGAGTAGAGTTATCCTTGGAAAGTGGGATTCTGCTTGAAGAATTGCTCCATCTTGAAACCCACAGTAGCATCAATGATTTCTTTGAATCAGACAAGATGAGTTATTTGCTTGTAGCTCTTGTGATCCCCGCTGCCTGGCCGGGCAGCTAATTCTGGAACAGCTGCGTTCTGGGGGTGACTGTGGTTTCCTTCAGCCCCAAGGGCATTTGTCTGGCTTTTGCTTCATGACTGGATGGGACTGGCCTTGGAGACACTAATAAGCCTATGCGCTTTTGGACAATGATAGGAGGTTGGTGGGAAACCGCAAGCCGGGGATATTTAACTTTCTACTAATCTGGTGTGTTAGAGCCTGAGGCGGGTTCAATTTGAAAAATATAACTGATGCTGCCCTCCTTGTGCCCTGAGCCATGGGGAGGCCCCTTCTAGTTATGTAACAGCCTGGTGTCTTCTATGGCATCAGGCTGGGCACCGCACTCCTGTGTGTGCTTCTTCTGTCACATGGCCATGTTATCACCCATGTCCCTGGATCCTACAACCTTCCATGACACCCAGGTGAAACCCGGCTGGGACTAATCCAGGTCTTCCTTCTGCCCCTACGCTGTGCCCTGGAGAACATCACAAGACCCCAGCCCAGTGCTGCTAGGGGTGTATGGACCCCAATCACTACCATCCATCCCGTTCACTTCCCTCTTTCTTCACATCTTCTTTGCTTCCCTCAAAATGACCGCCTGACCATTGCCCCTTTCACTCTGAAAGCAGAAACCAGCCAACAGAAGCTCCTGCCACCAAAGTTGTTCCCTTATCAGCATCCGAAATAGTAACAGCTGATTGGTACTGAGAGCTTATAGCCACTCAGGCTGCCTTAACCCCTTCACTTGCTGACCCTTTTCATCCAGTGTTTCTCTTGTTTTACGATGAAGTAACTTGGCTGAGGTCACACAGCTAATTAGGGGCAGACCTGGGATGTGAACTCAGGCCAGTTGACTCCAGGGGCCCAGCACCTGTTACGGTGCCTGGACACACAGGTGCTGAGTGAAAATGTGTTGAGTGAATCAGCACATGAATAAATGAATAAATGAATCTGCAAAAACGGGGGTTGAACTCCAGCTTGAGTTTACAGTGCAGGTCACCTCAATATCAAACGCAAGTAGAAAATGACAGTGATTTGGGGGACAGGAAGCAGTGAAACCCAGTAAGTTTATATTTATTTATTTATTTATTTTATGTATTTATTTTTGGCTGCGTTGGGTCTTCATTGCTACACGTGGGCTTTCTCTAGTTGCGGCAAGCAGGAGCTACTCTTCGTTGCGGTGCCTGGGCTTCTCATTGTGGTGGCTTCTCATTGTGGAGCACGGGCTCTAGGTGCACGGGCTCAGTAGTTGTGGCTCGCGGGCTCTAGAGCGCCAGCTCAGTATTTGTGGCACACGGGCTTAGTTGCTCTGCGGCATGTGGGATCTTCCCGGACCAGGGCTCCAACCCATGTCCCTTGCATCGGCAGGCGGACTCTCAACCTCTGCGCCACTAGGGAAGCCCCATTTACACCTTTGACTGGATGAATTTCAGATCCCTTTTAAACTGACTGTGATAAATGTTGAAGGTTAAGGGTGCTAACTGCTGGTCCCATTCCCCTCTCTATTTGATGGAGAACAGACTTAAGGGGTCCAAATGGGGTCTAAGCGCTGATTTTATTAATGGTAACAAAGCAAGTACCCAGTGACCCTCAAAGTGCCTGGCCCTGAAATGCCAGGTCAGAGAATGTTCTGGACCTCCCACTTCCTGCCCCGAATTGACCCTGTGTGGATGGACAGGAAGGCCAGGCCTGGTTTACCCATGGGATCAGTCAGGGTTCTCCAGAGAAACGGAGCCAATAGGATGTGTGTAGAGAGATACACATCGAGATACCTATGTAGAGAGACGTATTGTATTTTAAGGCACTGACTCACACCATCATGGAGGCTGGCAAGTCCAGAATCTGCAGGACGGGCTGGCAGGCAGGACCCCCAGGGAGGAGATGAGGTTGCAGTTCAAGGGCATCTGCTGGCAGAATTCCTTCTTGCTCAGGGGAGGAAGGCATTTGTTCTATGTGGGCCTTTAATGAGGTGAGGGCCGTCCACACTAGGAAGGGCAATCTGCTTTCCTCGAGCTCTATGAATTTAAATGTTAGACTGACCCACAAAGCACCCTCACAGAAACATCCAGAATAATGTCTGACCAAATGTCTGGGTACCACAGCCCAGCCAAGCTGACACACAAGATGAATCATCACGCCCACCTAGCCTCAGTCATCAGTGGGGGAACGATCCTCCTTCCCCAATAAGGGGTCTGGTTGGCAGGGAGGGGCCTGCCCTATGGGGGAGAGGGGGTGGAGAGCTCACTGTCCTTTGAACTCCACGGGTCTAAAGGGGTGAGAGGCAAAGGCTCTGCTGGACAGGGCAGGTACTACCTGGAATGTATTAAAGAGAACTGGCAGCAGATTCCATGTTTTTGGAGCCCTCTTTAAGAAAAAAATGCAGGGCTTCCCTGGTGGCGCAGTGGTTGAGAGTCCGCCTGCCGATGCAGGGGACACGGGTTCGTGCCCCGGTCCGGGAAGATCCCACATGCCGCGGGGCGGCTGGGCCCGTGAGCCATGGCTGCTGGGCCTGCGCGTCCGGAGCCTGTGCTCCACAACGGGAGAGGCCACAACAGTGAGAGGCCCGCATACCGCAAAAACAAAAAAACAAAAACAACAAAAAATAGAAAAAAATGCAAAACCTGGCACCAGGCTGCAGAAGAGGCCCTGAAGCCATGCTTCATTTCCACGCAGTGAATCACCTCGAGGACAGCGCGGGTGGGACAGGAGGGCACAGGGGCCATTTGCCCAGCGTCCCTGGGGAGGGCAGACGGATTTGCACTGCAGTTGGTGGCTGAGGGAATGAAACCTTAATGGTGGTGTTGGGTGATCGTGGGAGGGAGCTCTGGCCACTGGGGCTTTGTCCTGCCTCTGCCTCGTGACTCACTGCCTCCACGGATGAACAGTTATCTGAGCTGGTCCGACTCCAGATGTCTTTCCTCTAAATCGGGGATTGGCAACCTTTTTCTGTCAAAGGCCAGAGGGGAAATATTTTAGGCTTTGTGGGCCATATGGTTTCTGTCTCAACGACTCCCCTCAGCTCTTGGAGCACAAAGCAGTCATGGGCGATGGATGCATGAACACGGCTGGGTTCTGATTTAATTTTATTTACAAAAATAGAGGATGGGCCAGACTTGGTCCCCAGGCTGACCCTTGCTCTAGATCACAGGTTTTTAATCTTTAAAAGCAATCTTTTCTTTAAATAACATCTTTAATCACACCCCAAATGTAAACCTGATGAAAGTCGTTACCCCCAGCAAAGTCCGGGTTGGGGGGGGCAGCCCAGAGCCCGGCTCTTCTTGTGGTGGCCTCGTGGAAACCTTCCTGGAGCCTCTGGGACCCCACGGAACCCAGTGTGAATCCACCACCCCACCCTCACACACTCAGGAGCGACCCTCACGGCCTTTGCTGTAATGTTACCTCTTCTGCAACTGTATTGGAATATCATTGAGAGCATGGACCATGGTCTTTTCATCTTCTTCCCTCACCATCGTGTCTGGTACTGTCAGAGGCTCTGACACAGTTGTTTCACATAATATATTGGGGAGCTTGGGCTAACATGAGTCAGTCCTGGCTCAAGACAGCCCGATGCTGAGTCATGGAGTTCTAGAGCTGGAAGGCAGCGGGGTCCGTCTTCTTCCCAGCTTGTTGCCATCCACCATTTGTCAGGTGAGAGGATGAGGCCATGTGTTCCTTACATCATTCACTTCTGAACTTTCCTCTCGTCCAGACCAGGGTTTAACTTTCTCACAGGTGTTCATTTTGGTCTGTCCCTGATGTTTCTGGAAACAACCTTTTGAGGTTCTCATGGGAACGATTAGGAGGAAGTGGGCCAGGTGGTGTTGGTGTATGTGTGTGTGTGAAGGGGATGGAGGGGGGAGGTTAAGGGGGTAGTTGTTCAGTGTGTCCAGTTCTTCAGTAGAAAAGGGGATACATGCTGCAGCTATAGGAAACACAACTGCCAAAGATGTTGCGATGGGTAATTTTCCGTGTCAACCTGACTGGGCCATGGGATGCCCAGATAGCTGGTTAAGCATCATGTCTGGGCGTGCCTGTGAGGGCGTTTCCAGGATAGGTTAGCACTGGAATCAGGGGACTGAGTAAAGCCGGTGGTCCACCCGATGTGAGAGGGCCTCAGCCAACCTGCGAGGGCCTGAGTAGAACACTTGGGCGGAGGAAGGGAGAATTCACTCTTTCTGCCAGACTGCAGGGCTGGGACATGTGTCTTCTCCTTCCCTCCGACTGGGGTGTGCACCCTTCAGACCCAGACTGGAAATCCACCACTGGCTTTCCTGGGCCTCCAATTTACATAGAGCAGATCAGGGGACTTCTCAGCTTCCATAACCACATGAACCAACTTCTCATAATAAATATACTTATATTTAATATAAATATTATATGTATCTTATTGGTTCAGTTTCTTTGGACAACCCTAACACAGTACCTTATTCACTGTGTCTAAAATAGTGCCCAACACACACCCTCAGTATTGGGTGAATTGAATGGCATGGCAGGCAAAGGAGTCCTTATTGTCCCAGGACTCATGATCTGAGTTCCTGAAGTTATAGAGTTCCCCAGAAAGCAAAACTATACACATGCTGAAAATCGTAAGTAATGAATTGGCCACAGTAAAATCTTCCTCTGCTCAAACATCTGTCCCAGATACCAAAGATCTCTGATTAGAGTCTGGTGTTAGAGACACTCAAAACTTTCGAGCGAAATAAACAGACTGCATGATGACAATGCAAATCTGGCCAAAGAGGTAGAATTTTCCACGAAGTTGGTGAACATGTTGGCAGCTCACTGCTCAGATCTCGTGCAAAGCTGTCAGCAAACAAGACTCTGGAAGCATGGAACCAGTTAAGGAAAGAAGACGGGGAAGTTTACAAGATAATCAGGATAGATTCTTCAAAATGGGATGATTTAGACATGAAAGGATGCAGAGAAACCTTTGGGAGAGTTGATGACACCTGCAAATATTTTTGTAAAAATGACCGTTCTGTAAAAACTGGAGACTATGTTGCACAATAATAGAATTTTATCTGAAAAATTATTCTCCTCTGTAAAACTTGATTTATTTCTAGTTCATTTTGAAAACTAGCTGAAGTTGAAATTGTAATGGAAATTTTGCTAGATATACTATAAAAGCAATTATTTAATTTCATTTTTTTTCCAGATAAAATCTCAACCCAAACCTTTTTTCATTATTTCCTTGGTACGAATTATCCTCCAGCAATGAGGACTGTTTTCCATGATGTTAGGGTGGGAAAAAACCTTCCTAAGCAAGACACAAAATGCCAAAGGAAAAGATTTTCAGAATTGACCGCCAAAAATTTGATACTTTTGCATGACAAACTAATAATAGGCAGATGACTTACTGGGTGAAAAATCTTTGTAACATATATAATCACAAATGGCTAATAGCCATGATATAGAGAAAGCAACTACAAATCAATAAGAAAAAGAAAAGTAATGCAGTGACAAAACAGGCAAAAACCATGGCTCGTGGATTCACAGAAGAAGAAAAAGGGGACGGGGTGGGACGAATGTGTGAAACAACTCTGTGAAAGGATTCTCACCCTTAATGGTAACCAGCAAAGTGCAAATAAATCGTCACAACGCCACTTCAACCCATGGGTTGCCGAAGTCTCAGAGATGACACCCAGTACTGGTGCAGGTGCTGATAAATACACACTATCACACATATTTTCTCCCTTTTGGAGACACAGTTTAGTAGGGTTGAGCAAAATTAATATGTGTATGCTTTTTAATATAGCAATTCCACTTCTAGGAAGAGAAATCTGCCCCATAGAAATACTCACACGTTTACAAGTTGTTTGCTAAAATATTATCATCGCAAAATTGGAAATATAGCTATTACTGTGAATAATGGCTAATACTTATACAAGACCTTCTGTGGGCTGGTACTTTTCTAGGCACTTTACATAAATGAACTCACTTAATGTTCTGTGACACCCCTGTACGTGCTTTTATTATCCCCATTATACAGATGAAGGGCCCGAGACACACAGGGTGAAGCAGTTTATTTGAGGTCCCACAGCTACCAGGAGGCGGAATTGTGATGTGATCTGACTCCCGGTGGGCTGGCGAGATTGTGCTCTATACCACTTGCTCTACAACCTGCATTCAGAATAGGACTGATTAAATCAGTAAACCACAGGACATCCTTATAAGGAACGCCAAGACGTATTGTAAGATGAAATGAATAGGTGGCAGTGTAATCCCATTTATGAAATATACAAACTGTGTGTGTGTTGTGTATGTGTGGGGGGTGTGTGTGTGATGTGTGTGTGTGTTTATGTTGTGTGTATGTAAATGCATGGATGAGGACAAACTGGAAGAAATGCACAGACCCTTCTTAGAGGTCGCATCTGCTAAGGGACATGTGACTGGGGTGCAGGTGTAGGGAGACTTTTCATTTCTACTCTATAAATCTTTGAATTGTTGATTTTGTAGCAGAATATATTTGTGACTTGGATAATTTTTAAATGTAGAAACCAGACACTGAGGGCTTGCAGGTACTTCTGACCTGGTGTGGGAGTAGCTGAGTCTGAGACCCAGTGATTGTTGGCCAGTTTTAGCAGGGGGTGAAGGGCGACCTGCAGGCGGGAAGCCTCAGGGGTTGGGGGAGAGGCCCGGGGAGTGAGAGCTGTGGGCTGGCAGCTCCGCCTTCACTGGATTCTCCCAGCCCAGGTCATGGGGATGAGAGAGAAAATAGGGTTATTTTTCACCTGTCACATACACACCACCATTTATGCACGGTCTGTTTCTAATTGTAATATTCTGGTCTCTTTCTGTTAGGGTCCCCTTGCTCCTCTAGGGAAGCCCTTTCAGGGCAGGATCTAAGCCAGTCCCTCCCCAGCTTGATCTCATGGCCCATCCTTTGGCCATTACACATCCTTTGCGAGGTTGCTAAGACCGAACCCAGCAGCAGCCTGTCCCCGCCGCTGCCCACAGTTCAGGAACCACCCAATCCTGCCCTGTTTAGACTTATCAGGCATGAGTCAGACATTGGTCCTCTGGGTACCGCAAGCAGGGGACACACATGATGTTTTCTAAGTGGTTCCACTAAAGCCCTTTTCCCTAGGCTTACAGTGAGGGAAATGAAGTGAGGGGAAAAGTCCCCGGCCTGAGATCTGCCTGTCTTCTCTCTGCACATCAACTCCATCTGTGATGGAGCAAAAGAAGATTCAAGTTTATGTGTGTGGACACTCTAGGCCTCATTCCTAAGCTCTTCCTCAGAATCCTCCAAACAGTTGCCCCTGGGCCACCTCCCAGATCTAGGCTTCATGTCCTGGAGGTGCAGCCTGCCCCTGGGAGAACAGACCCCAGACAAGAGGGTGTGCAGACTCTAGAAGTGATCTTGGGGCCATTTGGGCAGGGATTCCAGGATCCTGGGTGCCTGGAGCATGGAAGACCATGGTCTCCGGGTGAGGATGTTCCCTTGGGCCTGTGGACTCTTCGCCCTATGAGATGGAACACACCTAAAAGCTAAAGCAGAACCCCTAAAACATGGGGCTCAAGCCAGGGGTCTTCTTCCAGGAGTCTAATGGCCATTCTTGACTGGGGAGTCCCTAAAGGACGCCATATTTCTAGGAAGGATATCTTGACTCCTGAGAAAAAAAGATCAACAATGGATGAGAAGGAAGGCTGGAAGAGCTGACAGGTTGAGTGGCACAGTTCGACTGACCAGGGTACAGTGGTTCCAGCTATAGGGTGAGGCTGTGCTTGACCAGTTCCCCACCTAGTGGTTCCCCCTCCAGCAGCCCTCACCTCAATTTCTGGTGCCTGTGCATGCCGGGAAGAAACGGGTTCTAATATAAAGAAAACAACTGCATCTAATTTAGGAGCCCAGCAGTTCTGGTGTGGGAAGTGTGTCTGAGGGTGGACTGGCCTTGAGGATCAGAAAGCATTTCCCCGAGATCTGAGAAGGACATCCTCAGAGGTCGGAGGTGTGGAAGGCTTCTGCGAAGTAGGAGGTGAGGGCTTCCAAGATCAGTGGCACTCGGGGCTGGGGAGGCACAGACATCGCAGTGGGGGAACGCCCCAGTGGTGGGGCAGAAGGGTGGACAGGGCAGCGGACCCTGGATGGGAGGGTCTAGAGAGAGCAAGCAGCGGCCCTGACTATAGGTGAGCTCACTTGGAGCCCAGAGAGAAAGCCTAGGGAACAATCTGGTTACGTGCATAATTCTCATGAGGCCCTTGAGGACTATTGGAGAAGGTGATCCTGGGAAAAGACACACCTTCCTGTGATTCAAGAAATGAGGAAGGAGCTTCCCTGGTGGCGCAGTGGTTGGGAGTCCGCCTGCCGATGCAGGGGACGCGGGTTCGTGCCCCGGTCCGGGAGGATCCCGCATGCCGCGGAGCGGCTGGGCCCGTGAGCCATGGCCGCTGGGCCTGCGCGTCCGGAGCCTGTTGCTCCGCAGCGGGAGGGGCCACAGCGGTGAGAGGCCCACGTACCGCCAAAAAAAAAAAAAAAAAAAACAAAAAAAAAAAAAAAGAAATGAGGAAGCAAATCAGAATCAGAGCATCTAGATGTGGAGGGAATAGAACATGATTGACTCGAACATGCAAGTCAGGAAGGCCTGTGGTCATCTGGTTCCAGATGCTTTCGGGAAAATGTTTTCTTTTCAAAAGCAACTTGGAGAATTAACTTACGTTTCATAAATAGGAGCGCATTATGTACTTGTGGTCTGTTCTTAGTTATAGTTCGTGAAATACTGGGGTGCATGAAAGGAGACGCTTCCTGCACCCAAGAGATGCTCCCATCTTCAGCATGAGGCAATTAAAATGGACTTTGCCATCTCGTCCTCAGTTGTAATCTTTTTCCTTTTAGTTGTCAGGAAGACAGATGTTTCCAATTTAGCCTTGAAAAGTACACAGTAATAAAATAATCTTCAAATTAGCATGGCGGTAGGGCCTAGTGTTTACAATCCATCTTGAAAAAAGTCTCTGCCTTTGCCTGTTTGCGTTTCCGTCAGGAAGATGGGGTTGCCAAGCGAGCATTATCATGTTATCTTTCGAACTTTTATGTTCAGATTCTGACTTAGACATAACATTCTTTCTTTGAAGCTCTCTGCAGAAGCTGACCCAATATTTAAATATTTTTCAAACATGAAGTTCCTTCTTCTCTTTTTTTTTTTTTTTTTGTGGTCAAAAAAATCTGCCTTTCTAATGAGACCTCATTAAATCTTTTTTGAATATTTGTGAAGCTTTTTAGAAGACACTAGAGACTTGTTCCACTGGTTAAGCCTCTAAAGGATGAAAGACTGCAGGAGAAAGCCATGATTTAACTCAGAGAAAATTTGAATGAGCAGTGGAAAATGACAGATGCAGCACAAGGGTAAGACCTGGCTGACCATTTATTTTTTATTATTTTTAATTTTTAATTAAAGTATAGTTGATTTACAATGATTCAGGTGTACAGCAAAGTGATTCAGATAGATAGATAGATTCTTTTCCATTATAGGTTATTACAAGATATTGAGTATACTTCCTTATGCTATACAGTAGGTCTTTGTCGTTTATCTATTTTATATATAGTAGTATGTATCTGTTAATTCAAAATTCCTAATTTATCCCTCCCCCGCTTTTCCCTTTGGTAAACATAATTTTGTTTTCTGTGTGAGTCTATTTCTGTTTTGTAAGTAAGTTCATGTGTATCATTTTTTTAGATTCCACATATAAGTGATATCATATGATATTTATCTTTCTCTGTCTAACTTACTTCACTTTGTATGATAATCTCTAGATCCATCCATGTTGCTGCAAATGGCATATTTCATTCTTTTTTATGGCCGAGTATTATTCCATTATGAGTGTGTGTGTGTGTGTGTGTGTGTGTCTGCTATATATATATATATATATATATATATATATATATCTCACATCTTCTTTATCCATTTATCTGTAGATGGACACTTAGGCTGCTTCCATGTCTTGGCTATTGTAAATAGTGCCGCAGTGAACATTGGGGTGCATGTATCTTTTTGAATTAAAATTTTCATCTTTTCCAGATATATGTTTAGGAGTGGCATTGCTGTGTCTTATGGTAGTTCTATTTTTAGTTTTTTAAGGAACTTCCATACTCTTCTCCACAGTGGCGGCACCAACTTACATTCCCACCAACAGTGTAGGAGGGTTCCCTTTCCTCCACACCCTCTCCATTTACTATCTGTAGACTTTTCGATGATGGCCATTCTGACGGGCGCGAGGTGGTACCTCACTGTAGTTTTGATCGTTTAGACTATCCCAGTGAGATCCACAGATGTGGGCTCTGGCCGAGGCCAACCCCCCTGGCTTCTCAGGAGTGAGATCCACCTCAATTTTCATCCATCGTGGGTGACCTTGAGCTAACATGTGCTTGGTGCCTGTCTTCATCCAGCTCCAAGTCTTGTTCAGCGGAGGGAGAGTACTGTGACGGCTGCCATTTCTTTGGGACCTCTGTTGAGAGGCACAATCTCCTTCCCCTCTCCTTGAACTTGGGCTGCCCTGTGGCTGCTCCCACAACCGAGTACGATAGGGAACCACGGCAACTCCCAGGTCTAGGCTTTGGGAGTATTGCAGCTTCCACTCCAGTCTCTTAGAGGGCTGAGCTGCCAGGGAAGAAGTCCCTCCAGCCTGCAGGAAGGACCCCATGGAAAGGCCCTGGGACTCCACGGAGAGGGAGAGGGATCCAGCTGAGCCCAGGCTTCCAGATTTTTCTGTCAAGACACCAGGCATATGAGAGAAACCTTCTTAGATTCTCCAGACCAGCCACCAGCTGAACAGCCGCTAGTGACCCCAGGCAACAGCACAAGCAGCAGAAGAACTGCCCAGCTGGATCCTCTGCCCAGATGCCTGACTCACAGAACTGCGAGTGATAATTGAGGTTTTGAGCCACTACATTTTGGATAGTTTATTTATATGGCAACGAACAGCTGGGACAGGCATGGCTGACACCCAGGAAACAGGCAGAGAATTCAGGCATTGTTCTGATGCATCTGGATGAAACCCATTCCTGTGGATTGCACTGTAAGAAAAACCCAGAAAGAAGGATTCCTGTAAACATTTCTCCTCTCTCCAGAAGGGAGTCACAGACACCTCTGAGAGGCCCAGATTTGACTAGTGCCAGGTTACCTGTCTGCCTAAGTCTCTGTGCTTTTGGCTAAGTGTCAGCCCCCCTGCAAATAAATTTTCAAGGGACAGGCGCTACCAGTCCATTAACTGTGCAGGTCTGAATCTTCCTGGTCATGCAGCCTTGGCTCAAGCCAGGATCTGCTGCCAAAACGGTATCTTACTTGTACCCCAGTACCCCAGGCCCCATCTCTTTCCGTCCAGTGTTCCCGATCGACCACATAACTCCTTCTCCATTACAGTGTTGCCAAGAGTGATGGGTGAGGTTGGTCTCCCATCAAATGTAACCCTAATCCATATCACAATTGTCTTTTTTTTTTTTGCGGTACGCGGGCCTCTCACTGCTGTGGCCTCTCCTGTTGCGGAGCACAGGCTCCGGACGCGCAGGCTCAGTGGCCATGGCTCACGGGCCCAGCCGCTCCGCGGCACGTGGGATCTTCCCGGACCAGGGCACGAACCCGTGTCCCCTGCATCGGCAGGCGGACTCTCAACCACTGCGCCACCGGGGAAGCCCCACAATTGCCTTTAACTGGGAGTTTTCACCATGAGAATTCTCATAACAAGTACAGCTATAGTTGGGGGAAAGAAAAGAACACAGTAGAATGCAGCTTTGTAAATAGGATAAAAAAATAGCTTAAGTTACACAATTTACCAGCTGCTGAAGCCTTAGTATACAGCACACAGGCAATAAAATAAACAAAATCAACATTATTGAGTCAGCATGAGTAACTCCTGGCTCTAGAGCCATGGGCATAACAGAGAATTTCAGCTGCCTTTAGCTGGATTGTGTTGCCAGGTGATCCTCTGAATGTAATGACTTCTTATGAAACTGTGAAAAAATCGAAAGGGCCAGTATTATTTCCTCTCTCACTAAGGAAAATGGTGTTAAATTGATTAATATAACAAACTCTATTTAAGGATTATAACAACTCTTTTTCCGTTGGTAGACGTAGCATGAAACTGGATTTTCTATCAATCAGTTTTTTGAAGTTCATTTTCTGAGGCTTTTTCTGTTCTGAATGGTGACATTTTGATTTAGGGGATTTCTGGATAGAATTTTAAAAACTCAACTGGTTTAATTTCCCTAGAAACGATTTCAAATCACATTTGTTATGCTCCTTCATTCGGTAGGAATGTCCTGGGTGTGCACTGAATTGACATTTGGGTTTCTGTTAGAGTCATGTGCGTATTCTAGGAGACTCAGGAGTTCTCGATGAAGATTTTCTATTTTCTATTTTAATTTCTATGACATTATAAGACAGTATTAGCATATCCTAGATCAAGCACTGCCACATAATTTCAGTGCCTCTGCTTGTTCAAATTTAATTTATAAACTTGTTTTTAATTTATAGTTGCATAAGAACTATAAATTACAAACTTGCATCCCTGTAAAATTGTATCACTTTAGTCCTGGCCTTATGTTTACATATATATTACTTTATTAAGCACGTTTCTTTGTGCCAAGCACTAGTCAAAAAACTGCATGAATTATTGCCTTTGCTCCCCACAAATCAGTGAAGAAGTTACTACTATTATCTCCATATTGTATATGAGGAAACTGAGGCACAGAAGGGTAAAGCTAAAGCACAGAAGACTCAACTCAAAATTTCTTAAATAACAATAGAGATTTGTCAACTCACATGATTGAAAAGGCCAGAGGTAGCGTGAGCTTCAGGTACGGTTTGGTTAGGACGCTGGCTCAGTGTGTCTGTAATTACTTTGGCTCAACCCTTTCTGTGTGTCAGCTTCATTTGCTGGTTGGCTTCTGTCAGGATCACAAGAGGGCTGCCTTCTTCTGCCAGGGCCACATGTTTCCTCATTTGCATTTGGGGAGAAAGAATCACTTTCACCACTTCTGCTGGCTTTGCTGTGATTGGGTGGCTTCCAACTAATCTCTGTGGCCAGGCGAATCCTGCACTGATTGGTTTAGGCTTGAGGTAGTTACGTGCCAGGGGATGCAATTATCACAATGGGCTCCATAGATCCACCAAAACCTACCCATGGAGCTGGGGGAGGTGTAGTTCCGCACAAACTCCGTGGTCGATACACGATGGACGCCTGCTGACATGGAGATGAGGGCAGAAGTAATCACAATTGTCACCCTGTTTAGTAAGTTGCCCAAGGTCCTGTGGTTAATTAGTGGCACCTAGATTTCTAGTCCAGCAGAACTGTCTCCAGGGTCAGCTGTTTTAACCCTTACGATACATATCTAAGTACCTTTTTTTTAAAAAAAATAAAATTAGTTATTTATTTTTGGCTGCGTTGGGTCTTCTTTGCTGCGCGCGGGCTTTCTCTAGCTGCGGTGAGTGGGGGCTACTCTTCGTTGCGGTGCATGGGCTTCTCACTGCGGTGGCTTCTCTTGTTGTGGAGCACAGGCTCTAGGCGTGCGAGCTTCAGTAGTTGTGGCACACAGGCTCAGTAGTTGTGGCACACGGGCTCAGTAGTTGTGGCTCGCGGGCTCTAGAGCGCAGGCTAAGTAGTTGTGGTGCACGCAGGCCCAGTTGCTCCACAGCATGTGGGATCTTCCGGGACCAGGGCTCGAACACGTGTCCCCTGCACTGGCAGGCAGATTCTTAACCACTGTGCCACCAGGGAAGCCCCTAAATATCTTTCTAATAAAAATTACTTGAGTGAACATAAAGTCCATTCAATACTCAATTTTGAAAAAGACTAAGTGAAAGAATATTTTAAAAGGAGAAAAGATAAATAATTCTGTATCAGTTACCTATTGCAGTGTGACAAATCATCTCCAAATTCAGTGGCTTATCTTTTGTGGGTTCTGTGGGTCAGGAATTCAGGAAGGGATGGCTGGGTGGTTCTGACTCCAGGCTCGCAGGTGGCTGGGGTCAGGCAGGGGCTGAAGCTGGAACAGCTGGGGCTGGCCAGACATCTCTCTTTGTTCACTCTCAGAGGTGCTCCCTCTGGTAGCTCTGCATGGGCTAATGTGGGCTTCCTTCTAGCATGGTGGCCTCAGAGCCGATAGACGGTTGACATGGTCACTCAGACCTCTGGAAGCAAGTGTCCCAAGGGAACCAGGGGGAGTCTTTACCACCTCTTATGACCTAGTCTCTGAAGTCACACAATACCCCTTTCACTAGAGTGACGAACCTGCCCATGTTACGGGTTGGAAACATGGACCGCCACCTCTCTGTGGGAGGAATGTCAAAGTCAGTTGCAAGTAAATGGTGTGGGATGCGAGATACCGTTGTGGCCATCTTTGGTAAATATAATCTGCACAATTTCTGCACCTCTGTTATCAGTGGGTTCTTGAGATCTTTGCAATGGAGTTAACCCCTAATAAGTAGCCTATACGGGTGCTTGTGGAGCCCCCTAGCTGCCGCTGCTTCCACATTTCAATCGACCTCTTTAAAATATGGTTTCAGAGGAGAGGAGTAATTCCTTCGTCACCACTATTGCATCACACAGGGGTTTACTACTGCGGACCGTTTTTTCAACTGCAAGAACTTTGTTCTTCATGTCTGTGAGTTAGAAAAGGACAAAATTGGGAAGTTGGGAGTAGAAAAGGAAGATAAAGTGAACGAAAGATCAGGAAGTTTCCACTAAAACTCGGGAGAAAGAAAGGAAGATGAGGAACATGTAATTGGAACTTGAAACAAATTCTGCTCTCTTTGGGAAGGGGGAGCTGCGGTATTGATCAGAGCTGCTGACAGCTCCTGATTTGCCTTGAAAGGCTGCTGGGCAGGTCAAATTGTGTAACTCCAGGCAGCGGGACAGGATATGAAGAAACACCCACTCACCCATGCTGCGGGGGGAATAGGGCTATGCAAAGCTTCTCAAACATCCAAGTAACTCCGTGTCTGTAGAATCAGAGCAAGAATGAAAAATTCCATGTTGTAACGTTAGTTACAAAAAAGGCAAAAAACTTTGCATGCTCATTATCCATAATAAAGAAAACAAATATCTTACTAAAACCAGAAGAAGGGAGATTGTAAAAGATTAAGAGCACGATAAATGAAACTTAAGAGCAGAAGACCATAAATGAAGATTTCATATGTATACAGTATCATTGGTAAGTTACAGACAGAACCACCATAGGATCCAGTGATCCCACTTCTGGTTATTTCTCCAAAAGAATTGAAATCAGGATCTGGGAAACATAGTTCATTCCCATGTTTATTGCAGTATTATTCACAATAGCCAAGAGGTGGAAACAACATAAATGTCCATCTGCAGATGAACGGATAAAAAAAATTCTGGTGTACACCCACATTGGAATATTATTCAGCCTTAAAAAGGAAGGAAATTCTGACACATGCTACAACATGCATGAACCTTGAGAACATTGTGCTAGGTGAAATAAGCCAGTTACAAAAGGATAAATAGTGTGTGATTCCATTTATATGAATTCCTAAAGTAATACAATTCAGAGACAGAAAGTAGAATGGTGGTTTCCAGGGGCTGTGGGGAGAGGGAAATGGGAAGTTGCTGTTCAATGGGTACAGAGTTTCAGATCTGCAAAACAAAATGTTCTACAGATCTGCTGGACTACCATCATGCCTGTAGTAAACAATACTGTACTGGGACTTCCCTGGCGGTCCAGTGGCTAAGACTTCGCCTTCCAGTGTGGGCAAGGGGTTGCGGGGTACAGGCTTGATCCCTGGCTGGGGAGTGAAGATCCCACATGCCTCGTAGCCAAAAAAACCAAAGCATAAAACAGAAGCAATATTGTAACAAATTCTATAAAGACTTAAAAAAAAAACAAACAATACTGTACTGTACACTTAAAAATTGGTTAAGAGGGTAGATCTCATGTTATGTGTTTTTTTGCCACAATAAAAAAATATCACTGGTAATTTATTTACTCCCTATGTTGTTGTTATGCTTACATTTTGTGAGTATAAAATCTTATTATAATGGCATTCATATATTTACTTGCAGTTTCTCCCTTCCCATCTTATTTTTGCCTTAACATTTCTCCAAATTAAACCACGCCCTAGGCTCTCAGAAAACTAGCTCTCATGGATGGGGATGGGACACTGCACTGATGCCAGCATCTTAGGGTAACTGTACATGGTTGTAATTTTTTAAAATTAAGATTTAACGAATAGTGCATCTGAGTCTATAATGTGAGCAATTTTCTAAAAGCGTTTTACTATAGGAAACGTGCAACTAAGTGGGAACTCTTTTAATGAATTACTTTCATGGTTCATTACCCCTCTGTTGCTTGTGTTTGCAGTCAATTTTCAGAAATAATTTTTGCACTTCCAAACGAGCACTCAAGGTCAGGAGAGTGACTCAAGCTTTAAGCTAGCAGAGCAGGCTACCCATACCATTCTAATTATTTCATGTCTTAAAAAGAAGACTTTTGACTAAAGTGATTTGTTCATGGTTTAGTACTTAATCCTTTTTTTTAAAAAAATCAACCTCCCACTTCTCCACAATAGAATAAAAAGCATCCTTTTGGTATATAAGGTAGTATTCTGACAGGTTCTGAAAAGGCTGGTGACCAGGAACTCTGCACTGGGAGGTTGTGGCTCTAATTTTATAGATTTTTCCTTTCCCATGAGAATGGATCTTGTCTATAGCAATGTCTCATATTAAAAAAAAATCTAACTGCTCAAGTTATTAGCTACGTAAAGAATTATTAGGAAGAAGGCCACTGAGGACTCAAGGTTCTATACCAGATGTGTCTCAGGGTTCTGTAAGGACCTTCCTAGGTTACCACATCCAGACCCTCAGGGACAATCCATTTCTATCTGTTTCCTTTCTGAAACAAAGAAGAGGGGGCATGTAGACTGGAGCCTTACCTGACAATGTGATAGCCTCCTGGAAATCCAGACTGGAAATTAGGAAACCTGGGACAGGGGGTTGCAGTATCTGTGATCTTGGCCTCTGTGTTTGTCAGCTTGGCTGCCAGAACAAAGTCCCACAGACTGGTGGCTTAAACAACAGACATTTATATCTTGCAGTTCTGGAGGCTGGAAGTCCAAAATCAAAGTGCCAGCCAATTCAGTTCCTGACGAGAACTCTCTTCTTGGCTTGTAGACGGCTGTCTTGTTGGGTTGTCCTTAGACTGCAGAAAGAGGGAGAGAGAGAGAGAGGGAGGGAGACAGAGATCTCTTCCTCTTCTTACAAGGGCACTAATCCCATCATGAGGGCTCCACCCTCATAACCTCCTCTAACCATAATTACCTCCCAAAGGCCCGTTTCCAGATACCATCATGTTGGGGGTCAGGGTTTCAACATACAAATTTGGGGAGGGGCATAAATCAATCCATAGTAGCCTCCCTTAGTTACCTTTCTTCTGGAACAGAATCTGAGCTCTGATTTCCTGGGAAACATTCAGGAAGAGATCGATATCTTGGTTTTAATATTTGAAAGGTGATTCTTCTAAGCAACTTCTCAGGAATGTCAGAGTTTACTTAGATGATAATTCCATGTTGTAAAACTCCAAATCTACTCTGAAGCCTTAGATGTAAAAGTTAGCCTGAGGTATATTTTAATGATTCTTATCATTTTTTGGAGAAATTATTACTATAAACACACATTTTTATTACCATTCAAAATTCCTTTTAACTTGTGGAATCCACTTGATGTTGTAGAAAGAGTTCTAGTCTAGATGTCCCAAAGCTTGTGTTCTAGTTCCGGCTCTGGAACTTGCAGACCTAAGCTGTCAATTTTCCCATCTTTAAAAAATCTCTTCCCTTTATAATATTTGGGAAAGAGGGATGGATGTCTCCTATCTGTTCCCAAGGTGTTCATCTGACTTCTTAAAGCTACATTGCCATCTTTTCTACTTTAGGCTCTAACTACTTCACCATTGGTCTCAGACACCCATTATCTGCAGTGCATGAGTGTGTGTATGTAAGCATGCATGTGTGCATGTTGTGTAAAGGACACTGAACAGGATCTTTGCTTTTAAGAGGTAATTATCCAATACCAACCAGCCTAGGAAAAGGTGGAATACACTGAATCATATAAGCAAACGGTAGAAAGAGCAGGGATGCCCAGAACGAGGGCTCCCTCTTTCCCCTCCTTCTTCCTGCATCCCTTCGTTCTCCTAAATTATTCTTCTCCTTAGGGTTTGAATCATGGCTGCCGCTCTCACACACATCTTCCCCTCTTTTCCCTCTGAGAGGAAAGGGCTTCTTCTAGCTTCTGCTGATCAAAACTGGGTGAGATTTCTGATTGACCTGGCTTGCACCCTGGGCCAGAGCTCCCCTTGGACTCATGTGACATGGGGGTGGCACCCTGCATCTCACATGTGGACCACCTGTTAGAGCAAAGCAACATTCCCAAAGAAGAAAGGAGGGCCAACATGATCACAGTGGGAATTGGGAGCTGGGCGGCCACCTCATTTCTCCATCTGTTTCTACTCTAGTAAGACAGGCCTCACACCCCTCTTTGTAGCTCTGTGGAGCTTCTCTTTACAGCCTTTCACACGTTGCTATCTGGGCAGATCAACTTTTATTGCAGGACTGGGGAAAACGAAAGGGAATGGCAACATATAGTGAAAAGACTTGCAAACCGTGTGCTGACGTTGCCCATGGTCTAAGGACAAGCATGCAAGGTAGTCAGCATCCGGCAGGGGGCTCTGTTCTGAGGCACCCAGTTTCCGCCCTCAGGCCCCCAGCCCTCTGTGCCCTATGCCTCCTCCCTCCAAGCTCCACCTCGACTCTCTGCCTGCTATTTGGGAAACCCAATCACAGGGATTGTTATGCCCCAGAATACACCTTTCTCCTCCCAGCAGTACTTTCCCAAAGCCTTAGTTAAGTCAGTCTAGAAATAGCATCCTAGGGGCTCTGGGTCTTTGCTACTCCAAGCCCCCAGACTTGCCCAGGCAATAGACTTTGATACCATGGCTTCACCATATCCTGTGTCAGAGTCTTCTATGAGACAGTCCTGGCGGGCTCTCCAAGGCTGCTCTCCTTTGTGCCCTGCCACCGGTGTGAGTTTTGAAAGTGCATATTTATTTTCCTGATTGCCTAGCAGAAAGAGATTAATACTTTCCTCATGGTTCTGTAATTGCAAGGCCTACTTATTCACAAAGGAATAAGTTCACTTTGGATTTCAAATTGTTTCCCAGGGAGTCTGCTGGGGATAATAAACAGGGCCATTACTCAGCCGTACTCAGGGGCTGCTCCCTTGGCTACTAAAAAGACCTTGCCAGTATGCTGAATTTTCTACTTAGAGAGACTGGATTAACTTCTTAGATAAGGATCACGCTTCCTAATCTCTGTCTGGGGAAAAGAGGTTTTTTTGTTTTGTTTTGTTTTTTACTCTCTCTCCATTATGCAAGTTATTTTCCTTTGAGTGTTCATAGCAAGCTTGAAAATGTCTTTGAAGTGTTATGGTTGATCTAAAAATGAATGTAAATTTTGCATTCTATTCCATTATACATCTGTTTATTATATAAGTCATGTTTTAAATTATTTTTTATTGAGCAAAATATATTTTATGAAAAGATGTGTCATATCCATATCTTGTTATCCTGTTATTCTCTAGCTTTGAGTAATTCTTGGCAGTAAGTTTGAGAAGTCGGGTAATATGGAATTACAGCCTTTCTTCTCCCCTCCCCTCCAATCTCCAATCTTCTGGAGCAATTTTGAGAGCCCAAGCCTTTGTAAAACTGAATCTTAGGGACACATAACCTCACCCAGATCTCAGGGAGTGATGAGTGGAGAGGGCTCTGCAGACAAGCTCAGGGCAGTTGGCAGGCTCTTTGGCATATGCAATGCCCATACCTTCTTTCAACAGCTTCCAGAATCGGGACTTGAACTTCATGTACTTCCTGGCCTCTTAGGAATCACTGATTCAGATATTTCTCAGCTGGACGGAGTACCACCAACTCCTGGTCAACTCCTGGAGACCCTGGGTCGGATGTGTACATGAGTCAGGACATCCACATTCCTTTGGATCTGGTGGATGGGTTTTGCCGTTCAGTATCCATTCACTCTTCTCTGATAACCACAACCCAGTACTGCTCTGGGGAACCACCCGTAATCCACTTTCATTCCATCTACTTTTGGTGGTTTTGGCTCCTTTGAGGTACAGAACATATGACTCAAGTCTGGCCAATCAGGGTGTCTCAGTTCCCTGGCCAGGGACCCAATATGACTCAATCAAAGTAAATAAAATGAAATCCTATTGGGCTGAAAGCCTGGAAGATATACAGTCTAGATCTTCTGTAGACATCTTGTGATCAGGAAGAGAGAGACTGTCTGAAAATAAGGCCAAAACACAGAATAGGCTACGTCCAGTAACTGTGTGATGAAGAGAAACTGGGTCCTGGCAACACTGTCTGGCATTTACATCCAGCTACGCTTGAGGCCAGTACTACCCCTGAACTTTTCAGTTATCTTAGCTAATAAATTACATTTTTTTTCTGCGTACGCCTATTTGGGTTGTATAGTTGGCCTTTTGGAACTGATTGAATTCTAACTATATATTCCATGTAAGCAGGCATCTTGTCTACCTGATTTACCACTGTGTCCATAGAACTAACAACAAATGGTTGGCACATAATAGGTACTCAAGAAATATTTGTTGAATAAATGAGTGATAGATAAATTAGTACCAGGAGTAAGAATTAGCAAGTAGCAGGTTCTTGAACAGGGAATTGGCTGAGTTAATGTTGAGTGGAAGTCATAAGGAATCCTCTTTCCCAGGTTGTAAAGGTGTCAGTACTTGTTAAGTGGTAGTGAGTGCTGATCACATTTTTGCCTGCTGTGTGCTGACCCTCACACCACGGACAACTAAGGGTAACACCAGGAGATTTGGTAGGAACAGTTTCAGGTGTCGGAGCCTACTGGTTCCTTTTTGTGGTCTACCGCGAGGGCTTACAATAAAAGTACAAGCTTAGTCCAGGTACAATTTGTGATTGCTTACTTTTGAAGATACTCCCCAGACCTAAATTCATGTCACTAAGAAATGAGTTGATAGGGTATAGCCTTTGAGTCAGGCTTTACCTCTTAAGACCTTCTCAGATGTGACTATGGACAGTAACAGGCAAGGAGATCTTCCAAGAGAGACAAAGCTCGAAAAGATACATGCACCCCAGTGTTCACAGCAGCACTATTCACAATAGCCAAGACATGGAAGCAATCTAAGTGTCCATCAACAGAGGAGTGGATAAAGAAGGTGTGGTATATATACACAATGGAACATTACTCAGCCATAAAAAACAATGAAATAATGCCATTTGCAGCAACATGGACAGACCTAGAGGTTATCATATGAAGTGAAGTCAGACAGAGAAAGACAAATACCATATGATATCGCTTACTTGTGAAATCTAAAAAAATGATACAAATGAACTTATTTACAAAACAGAAATAGACTCACGGACATAGAAAACAAACTTATGGTTACCAAGGGGAAAGGGGGGCGGGGGGAGAGAAATTAGGAGTTCAGGATTGACATACACACACTACTATATATAAAATAGGTAAACAGCAAGGACCTACTGTAGAGCACAGGGAAGTATACTCAATATCTTGTACTAACCTATAATGGAAAAGAATCTGAAAAAGAATATATATATATGTATATGTATAACTGAATCACTTTGACATACGCTTGACACTAACACAACATTGTAAATTAACTATACTTCCATAAAAAAAAAGAGGGAGAAAGCATGGGCCATGGAAGAAAATAGGTGAAGATGGGTCTCCCAGGGCTATCCAGATTGACTAACGGATGATCAAAGTCCAGTGCCAGGAAGGGAGCCTTGCTACCCCTGTCCAGCTGGACAGGACATGTGCTTTAGATTGGTGAACACTCAGTTATTTCCAATTCTTGCCTTTCTCAAAAGGTGGTTTCACAGCAGTTATCTTGTTCTCTCCCCACCTTTGTATAGTATTGAGTGTGTCAGGGGTTGCTAAAATGATCATTTAGCTGTAGGCTATCAGGTTACGAGGCATGACAATTTGCCTTGACTGATAAGACTGCATACCTTCCAGAGATTCTAGGCTTGGTGCTAGATTAGATTTAGATGATCTTCTTTTGGAGAAGTGGTGAATGTATTTTAAGTAGACGTGGCGACTTTACAAAGTATGGGAGGAAGGGTGTGTGTGTGTGTGTGTGTGTGTGTGTGTGTGTGTGTGTGTGTGCGCGCATGCGTGTGTGGGGCTGTGCACACGCGCGCATTCTGGTCAGCCCAGAGGAGTGGACGGTAATGGATTTCAGTTGTTTTTTTGCCACTCAGCAACCATTTACCTTTATTCTGACAGCCATGTGTGACTTCCCTCTGGGAGGTCATCCCTTCCCCATTCCCTTGATTACATATCCACATGTAGAGTTGGGGCATCCAATTCCCCATCTGCACATGACCCAGGCGAAGCCAAAGAAACACAGTGAGACTTCTGGAATCTCTGGGAAAGATATTCCTGCTGTTTCTAGCTGGAATTGAAGCTTAAATAAGAGAAAGCCTGGAACTGCTATAGCCCCCTTCTGACCACAGAGGGAGAGTTTATTTGAGGATAAAGCCAACATACGGAGGACAGCAGAACACAGCAAAAAGATAGCGATTCTGTATCTTGATGTCATATTTTAAATCTCTACATCACGGTACCTGAAATCAACTCTAGCCTTAGATTTTTCAGGTAAATGAGCCAATACATTCCAATCTATCAAAATATACATTTTGGGGATTTCCCTGGTGGGGCAGTGGTTAAGAATCCTCCTGCCAATGCAGGAGACACGGGTTCGAGCCCTGGTCCGGGAAGATCTCACATGCTGCGGAGCAACTAAGCCCGTGCGCCACAACTACTGAGCCTGCGCTCTAGAGCCCTCAAGCCACAACTACGAGCCCGTGTGCCACAACTACTGAAGCCTGCGTGCCTAGAGCCATGCTCTGCAACAAGAGAAGCCACCGCCATGAGAAGCCCACTCACTGCAACGAAGAGTAGCCCCCGCTCGTTGCAATTAGAGAAAGCCCTTGCGCAGCAACAAAGACCCAACGCAGCCAAAAATAAATTTATTTAAAAAAAATATATATATATATATATATACATTTTGTTGGATTCCCTGCCAATTTCAACTGGAGGAGTCTCAGCTGATACCCTGAACAAATGCCACACTCCTGGAGATGCCCTGACGGTGATGCCCTGAAGGAGAGTCAGGGCCAAGGACGCTCGGGTGCACGTAGTTGATTCGGGAGGTGATTCCTGGAAGCAGAAATGAGGGAGTGGGGAAAGTGAGACAGGAAGGGTCAATCCCACTGGAGACCTTTGATGAACTGTGTGAAATGCAACTCAAAATTGTCCCACCAGGAGTTGGGGAGTCTGCCATTTATACGCTGGCCTCGGTTCCCGGTTATTTGAAGGCTGACCCTAGGAGTCTTAACTCCAGCATACATGTGGATTGCGAATAGTTGAAACGATTTTGGAGCAGATTTCCATAGTTTTAGAGAAAACTCAAAACCAGCAAAGTAGAGGGGCTCTGAGAAATTGCACTGGATGTGGGATGTCGGCTGTACGCACAGACCCGTTCATCACAGATGTGCCAAAGCTAGGTGGACAAAGGATGTGGCGTGGTGTGCCGCGAGTGTCAGCTACACGACCCACTTCCCATTTTTTCCTTTCAAGTTCCTCCGATAACAGACCTCTTTAAATCAGCAGGAGGAAGAGAAGAACCTGCTTACCCCTACCTTGGGATTAGCCTCTTCCAATGTAACTCTTCCAAGTCAGCGAATTGATGCCTCCAATACCACAGTGGTGCAGCAGCTCTTCATAAGAGGACTCCGGAACAATTTCTCTCTGCTCCTACACCTACCTTTGGTTTGACCAAGGTGAACTTGCCAGTGGGATGTGAGACCTTTCTAAATATCAAAGAAGTTTAAGCAGCCAAGATGCAAACTTGGATGGATCCAGAACTCAGTGGACATGGAACCTGACTACCCTCTTCTCAAGAACCTGAGACAAGCCAGGACAGCTAACACTTACAGTGGATGAGGTCAGTCTAATCCTTGACCTATTTGAATTCCAAGGCGAATCTGTGCTAATGTAGGCTGGAAGCCAGGTCAAAAGGGGCCACATCAGAATGTAGGGACATAACCTGAGGACTTCTTCCTTAGGCTCCTTCCTCCGGGAAAACAATCATGTAATGGGTATCTCTTTTTTGGGTATCATGTAATGGGTATCATAATTGTGTATGCCTATGTGTAGAATCATTAACCAGTAAATTAAAAAAAATTTTGGGAGGCTAACTTGGCTGACAGTTGGCTGGCCAACCAGATATATCTGTTGCTGTCTTTGTCTTGAGATAAGTGTGGGAGGGGAGTGGATGTGAAATCTGTTAACTGATGGGATCATTCCTCCAATTGTTTTGGGTCTTGAGGCATCTGAACTACAAGTCTGTGATAACTTAATTTTACGGTGTAGAGACTGCCTTGGGTAAATGGCCAGTGGGACAGCAGACAGGAAATAGACAGAGAGAGAGAGAGAGAGAGAGTGAGTGAGAGAGAGAGAGAATGTGTGTGTGTGTGTGTGTGTGTGTGTGTGTGTGTGTGTGTGTGTGTGTGTGTGTGTTTGTGTGTGTGTTAAAGCGAGATCTTCCCTTGTGCAGACCTACTAGGCTACCTCCTACCCAGATGACCTCTCACTGTTGGCCAAACCTCCCCAGATGCCACTGCTGAAGTAGTAGACACAGCCCCTTGGCTCTATCTTTGCTTAATTGTTTGAATATTTTTGCTTTTAAATGGCCTCAGTAAGAGTGAAAGCAACTACATCCTGCCATGAGAGATGTTTTGTCTTTAGTGGAAAAAAAACAAAAAACAAAAAAACCTCGTCATGAAGTAGAAGTATATGGTATCTCCTGTACCATTAAATCACTCCCTTTCTGTCTTTCTCTGTCCCTTCTAAAGAGGGAGTAGGAAGGGGCAGAGGCCCCTTTAATCCAAGACAGCCTTAACCCCCATCACCAATTTTAGGCATTTAACCAAACTATTTCAAGTCCTGAGAATATTCTTCTATTTCCCCCAAAGGATTCAGCATTTAGGAAGGCCTTGTTCTGCCAAAATAACTAGTTAACATATCCAGAAAAAGGAGAGCCCAAACTTCTGAGCTGCATTTCCGCTATGACCCTACTCTGCAAAATAGTGCTCGTGGTCTGCAGAGATTTCTGGAAGCTCTGTGTCTAGGATGATGCCCTTTATTACAATAACTGTGACATTTTTATCCAGGACAATGGAAGACCCAGAGAGTCAGCTTCATTCCTGATTCCTGAACTCTGTAGGGAAACATGCACATGGACTCAATGCTGCTTCCCGGACCCACAAAGTATTTAGTAACGTCAGACACTTCCAAAGATGGAAGTGCCCTGTGCTGGGTCTCCATTCATTTCAGTCACAGCCTCTTGTACACAGATAATAGATTCTGCCTCATAGAGCATCCCAGCCATCTTATTATGGCCTGCAGTTTATATCCTGGTCCTGGAAAGTATTATCCCAATTCCACCATGTCCTCAAATATATCCTGGAAGAGTATTTCAACAGCTGTATTTATGATAGACACAGAATCAGGAAGAGATTCTCTGTAACACAGAATCTCGTAGGCCAACCAAGAAGAGCTGAAGGACACCCTTTAGGGCACCAAGAAGCTGTTCAAAGCATAGATGCCAGAAAACAGGAGATGTTGCTGGCTTTCCTATGGACATACCTAAACCACCTGCCTTTGCTGAGAACTGGAAGACTGTTTCCAAGGGCGATTTGTATTATGGAAGCAGTCAATCCACCTGCATCCTGCTTGGTCCGTCCTTTCCTGTTTTCTGCCAGTCTGCTCCGTCGCCACCCATCCTCCATTCCTTATCCTTTTGTTCAGCTTGATGGAATCAGAATGCATGCTGGGAAAAAGCCTCTAGTTCTGTTGGCATCCTAGCATAGGTATGCAGGAGGGCTCAACAAATATGCGATGAATACATGAAGATGTGTTTGTTTACATATTTTGGGCAGACTTTTATAACATTCTTAGACTTCTAGTACTTTAGTCAAAATGCACCTCACCTCTTTACATTTGGGGCACTGCCTTAAAACCCAGAATTTAGCTGGGATCCTGGATGTGTTTCCCACCTGAAGGCCGCCCTGGGGACATTCCTCCTCATTTGTGCCTGAACCAGGTGAAAACAATGTAGGATTCCAACAGAGGCAAGTCTCTCAAAAGCGCTGCATCTCAAGACTTTCACTTTGGGTTGTATCTTCCTGACAGCAATTCCATTTGATTTTATAGGCGCTCATTTTTATTTTTAGGTACAAACTGAAAGTACCAAAAAACCAACAGCTTCTGTCTCATAAGCAGAACAATTTAGTAACTATCAACCATAGAAGAGAATTTAGACCAATTTCCTTCATTACCAAAAGTATTTTTCATGTAAATAGTCGTTGCATTCAGTCATTTAATTCATCTGATAATTTTCCAGACTGTCTCCATTACATTTGCCTAGTGCTGGACTTGCTTTTGGTTTGATTTTGTTTTTGTTGGCATAGTTGTGCTGAAGCTAATTTCTAGATTTTCTTGTCGCCATCCTCAAATTCAGACTACGGGCTGAGTAGAAGGTGGAATTAAGTGTTATATCCCCTAAATGTCTCTAAATGCTGAACTGTGGCCTCAGCTAAAGACAGATCCTGATGAGTATGTCCCACCAGTGGATGGTCCTCTCCTTGGGGGATAAATATATTGTTCCCTCCTTCTTCCAGATGGGCTTGGCTGTCTGTTCAATAATGTACTAAATAGATGATCGCAACCTGCCTACAGCAGAAGAGGCAAATAAGCAGTGGGGGTCTTAATGTCTTAATTTCCAACTCAGTAATTAAGCAACTTAATTATTAAGCTCAGAGGAGGTGCTACCAGTAAGTCGGTTAGACAGTTCTTTGGTGTGAGGGATTGTCCTATACACTGCAGGATGTATAGCATCCTGTGCCCCACCCTACCAGGTAACGTGAGGGCTCCTACACCTGTCAAACACCTCACCTGGTTGAAGGGCACTAAAGGAATAAGGACTTGCTTTTAAGAGAGTGTCTGGGAATCACATGGCAAATCTATGCTCACCTTCCTGAGGATTCCTGAAGGATAGATAACTGATAAATAAAGCTCTCATTCTCCACTTAGAAGTAGCTCATTCTGCATCATGTGACTTGGACTTTAGATTGGTCAAGTTCTTTTGTTTTTTAATTTATTTTATTGACATGGAGTTGACTTACAATGTTGTGTTAATTTCTACTGTACAACAAAGTGACTCAGTTAGATATATATATATTCTTTTTCATATTCTTTTCCATTATGGTTTATCACAGGATATTTAATACAGTTCCCTGTGCTATACAGTAGGACCATTCTATATATAATAGTTTGCATCTGCTAATCCAAAACTCTCAATACATCCTTCCCCCACCCTCCCTCCCCCTTGGCAACCACAAGTCTGTTCTCTATGTCTGTGAGTCTGTTTCTGTTATCTGTTTCACAGATAAGTCATTTGTGCCATATTTTAGATTCCATATATAAGTGATATCATATAATGTTTGCCTTTCGTTTTCTGACTTCACTTAGTATGATAATTCTAGTTGCATCCATGTTGCTGCAAATGGCATTATTTCATTCTTTTTCGTGGCTGCGTAGTACTCCCTTGTATATATGCACCACATCTCTTTATCCATTCATTTGTTGATGGACATTTAAGTTGTTTCCGGTCTTGGCTATTGTAAATACTGCTGCTATGAACATAGGGGTGCATGTATCTTTTTGAATTATAGTTTTGTCTGGATATATGCCCAGGAGTGGGATTGCTACATGGCCACTCTATTTGTAGTTTTTTGAGGACCCTCCATACAGTTCTCCACAGCGACTGCACCAAGTTTTATCTCCAGGTCATGTTCTTGATCCACACATAGAATAGCTCCAGAAAATTCTTCTAAAAGCACAGCTGCTCAATTTCATTTCAAGGCTTTACTTTAGCTCTAGAGTTTATCATAAGCTATTCTGCGTCTAGGGATTGGAAATATATATATATATATATATATATATATATATATATATATGCGTTGAAAATAGGGCTGTTTTCAGGACCAGGTCTGATATGTATGGCGCTTATGCTGGAGTCTTGGACCCTCTTGGCCTGGGCCAGTTTCAGGGCATGGGGTGCTATTCTCCATAATTTACATCTTGTCCCTCTGTAGGCCCCCAGGATTGGACTGTTGTTGATCAGATGGGTTGTGTTTTATGGGGAAAAAAAGATCCTCGCTTTGTTAGGATAAAAAACAATTTCCCAAACTAACGAAAGCTTAAGGAACCAAATGCTTATTATATGTGATTATCAAAGTGAAGCATTGTTTTAGAATGTTGTTGACACAGGTCTTGGGACTGTGTGTTCATAAACATAGCGCTCTCATGGGTGGAAGAAAATTCCAATCTAGGTTATTTTTAGAGAAAATTGTAGTTCTTTGTTATGCCTAAAATAGAAAGGATCATATTTTCAATGCCTTTGTAGCTGTATCATGTTAATGAGAACAGGCAAAATATGTGCCCCTCACTGAGGTTAGATACGGTCCTCATACAAGAAGGCACACGAGCAGTTCCTTTCTAAAAGATTTAACACTTATTTATTATGTCCTACGTCTAACACACTGCTAGGGCCTGAGGGAATACAGAAATGTGTGTTGCACAAGTTACATTTATTCCCTTCCCACCAGGAGTGCCAATGAGCCACATTCAGGGGCAGCTGGGATTACGTGCCACCATGACAATTACCATGGCTCAGAAAACCTACTGCTGGTCATCAGTCGCATAACGGTAGCTTCATCCGCAAGCCACATGATCATACCTCCCACTTTATACTGTCTACATGTGGATCCCAACACTGCACCTGTGGGAGTCTTTCTAAACTACCCTTCTAACTGGAGATTTAATGTTTCGGGATAAAGCCTTCAGCGATACAGTATAGTAATTTTTTCCTAAGTAAAAATTACTGAGCTATCTGAACACATTGCTCTGAATAGCCAGATTTCTCAGATGGCTCTGGGTCCAGTCCTTTGAGGGGATGGGACGGGACACATTCTCCGATTTGTTACCTTGTAAATGATTGACCATTTTTTTGTTGTTTTGGCCGCGCCATGCGGCTTGCAGGATTCTTAGTTCCCCAACCAGGGACTGAACCTAGGCCCTTGGCAGTGGAAGACAGAGTCCTAACCACTGGGCCACCAGGGAATTCCCTGATTAGCCATTTTTGATTCAAGATTCCTACTCACAACAAGCATTTATTGAATGGCAGTTCTGGGTAATGTGGCACTGGGAGACACAGGATGACTTGGCAGGTCTCCACCCTTCCAGGGTTACGGGCTAGACCAGTGACTCTCAGCCCTCCCTGGCTGTCTATCAGAATCATCTGGCAAGTTTTAAGAATATGTAGAGGGGACTTCCCTGGTGGTGCAGTGGTTAAGAAACTGCCTGCCAATGCAGGGGACACGGGTTCAAGCCCTGGTCCAGGAAGATCCCACGTGCCGAGGAGCAACTAAGCCCATGCACCACAACTACTGAGCCCTCGTGCCACAACTACTGCAGCCAGCGTGCCTAGAGCCCGTGCTCCGCAACGAGAAGCCACCACAATGAGAAGCACGCACACCGCAACGAAGAGTAGCCCCGGCTCGCCGCAACTAGAGAAAGCCCGCGCGCGGCAATGAAGACCCAACGTAGCCAAAGATAAATAAATATATTTAAAATAAAAAAGAATATATAGATGACCCCATCCCAGACCAGTTAAATATGACTCTCTGGGAATGGGACCCAGATAACATTTTTTTATTTTATTTTATTCTTTTTTAACTGTATGAGCTCACCTATATGTGGAATCTAAAAAAAAAAAACCCAACTGATAGTCACAGAGAATAGATTGGCAATTGCCAGAGGCAGAAGGCGTGGGGCTGCATGAAATGGGAGAAGGGGTCAAAAGGTACAAACTTCCAGATATGAGATAACTAAGTGCTGGGGATGTAACGTGGTAACTACAGTTAATAATCCTGCCCTGCATATTTGAAAGTTGCTAAGAGAATAGATCTTCCAAGTTCTCCTTACAAGAAAAGACATTGTAACTATGTGTGGTGATGGATGTTAACTAGACTTATTCTGGTAATCCTTTTGCAATATATACATACATCAAATTACCATGCTGAGCACCTAAAGCTAATACAATGTTAAATGTCAATGATATCTCAATTAGAATATTTTTAAAAATAAACAGCTCCTTAGATGATTTGAATGGGCGTCTGGGATACTAATCTAGACAAACAGACCTAGACAAGAACAACTTGATAAATATTATAATAGAGATATAAATAAAATGTAAGGAAAGGCTGGAAGACGAGATTAGCTTCAAATGGGAACACCAAAGATCTCTTTTTGGAGAATGCAAGTTTGGAGCTGGGCCGGATGGCTGAAATTTTTGAGTTCTTATGTCTGCCTTTCATAATTTTTTTCCAGTTTTCTCTCCTATGAATAGGCTATTAGCTTTCCCTCTCACAGCCATGAGTGTATGTCTCTAGCAGCCCATTTCTTTCTTTCTTTCTTTCTTTTTTATGGGATAGGCTGTTTATTAAGCACTTGGAAACAAAAATCTACCAAGACATGGTTCTTGACCCAAAGAACACAAAATTCCACCAGGGAGCATGAGGGGAGTTGAGTGAGTATAAGGGTAGGATCAAACGATTAGAACAGAGTTAAAAAAAAAATTAGTGAAAATGTCTGTGTGTGTCTGAAACGTTTGTAGGCATATTAAAATTTCCGAAAGACAACTGAGTTCTTTCTTTGTGCAGATTCCATTCTAAGTAGTTTGCATGCTTTGACTCATTTAGTCTTCATAGTTTTCCATGAGGGAAGTCACTGTTACCATCCCAATTTATAGATGAGGAAACTGAACCTCAGAAGGGTTAAGGAATTTGAGCAAAGTCACAAAGCTAGTGACCTTGGGGGAGCCAAGTGTTTGCGCCACGGCAGTCTGCCTTAACACGGCGCTAATAATGGCATACGTCAGTGCTTCTCAATGTACATAACTGACAGAGGATCCCTATTGAGAATAAATAAGGAATTCCTACCATCTGCAAGAGGCAGACATCCCAAAAGGAGAAACAGGCAAATTGTTAAGACCAGAAATTTATCAGTTTAACCTAGACTAGCAAAAGAGCATTCCAAGAGATATTCAATCTGGCAGGGTTAAATGAAATTGAGACCACATATATCCTCCAAGTAGGTCATCCTATTTCTATGTACACATCTCCGAGAAACCTTCACATAGATACACAAAGGAATACAAAGTTGTTCATCATAGCTTTGTTGGGGAAGGCAAAAGGCTAAATCAACCTAAATGGACATCAAAGGGAGAACATAAAAAAGAAGGTACATGCCTGTAAATCTTTCTGGAACTCAGAAAGAAATGAACTAGGTCCACTTATATATGTATAATAAATCTCAGAAACATGACGAATTAAAAACGTAAGCACAACAGAAGGTATAACAAGACGTATGTAAGACCACGCAGAGAGGAACTGTACATACGGTCCACCAATATCTATATGCAAATAAAGGCATATGCAAATAAAGTTGTGGCAGTTAATTAACATGTTAAATGCACAGAATGTTCAAATACCTGTGAAAATCCTGAGTGATGAGCTCTCCTTAAATAGGATAAATTAATAGCAACAACAATAATAATAATAGCAGCCAGTACTTATCAGTACTCCCCAGGTATTATTTCCAAGAATTTTTAAAGTATTAGCTCACAAAAATGAGATAGGTACTATCGTTACCCTAATTTTACAAATGAGAAGAACAGCCATAGAGGGTTAAGTATGTTTCTCCTGATCACATAAATTTTCGATGTTGAATACAAGATTTAGCAGCCCATTTCTAATGTGATATTTCTAAGCATCTGGGGCTGGGAAATCTAATTTCTAAGTTTCTTGGGATGGAATGTAAATGAAGAATAAATAGGTTCCACTTCCCACTAAAGGAACTAGAACTCCTTGGAGAAATGGCCGACTCCAGGTCTGGGGCAGGAAATGTATGTGGTGAACCTGGGGCATCTTGTTATGCCAGAAGGAAAGGAAGCTATCAAGACAAATGGGGTCAGGTCACAAGGACACAGATCCAACTGGAGGAGGCTGCCATGGGCCAAAGAAGGGAAAAGTTGAGTATCAGTAAGGCTAATAACTGCAAAGGATTGAAATAGGTTAAACTTATAAACATCCGAGGGCTCATAATGACACTAAAAAAAATGAAAACAGTAAAAGCAAAAGGCCCACGAACTTCAACGGTCAATTGGAATTACAGGGCCGAATGAAAATTCAAAAGGAAAGGAAAGCATCAAGTGTTTGTCCTTCCTTTCTTATATTTATCCTCTCAGGGAAAATAAATTTTTGTTGGGGAAAACGTCTCCTTTCTCAGCAGATTTCCAGTTACTCAATGAAGAAGAAATTAAAAAATCCCATTTTGCAACCCCTAATGAGTCCAGGCAATAGGTCATCAATGGATTGATGTCCCTATCTATCTATCTATCTATCTATCTATCTATCTATCTATCTATCGTCATCGATCTCAACTATCTGCTGATGCATGACAAAGCACCATCCTGTTGGGCAGCTGGGGTCACTAACATAGCTACATTCTTCTGGGAACTCAGCCGGGGCTGGAATGTCCAAGATGGCCCCACTGACACTGGGGGCTGTCACCAGGGAGCCTTGAGTATCCTCCAGGGGGTTCTCATCATTCACAGACTGTCCCAAGCTTCTTCACGTGGTGGTTGGTTTCCACGAGGGTGGGGGCAGAAGCTGTCAAAGCTGGTGGGTCTCTTAAGGACTAAACCCACAAGGGACACAGTGTCACCTCTGCTGCCTTCTATTGGTTGAAGCAAAAAACAAAATCATTCCAGGTGCAGAGGGAGAGGAAACAGACTCCAGTGCCGACGAGAGGCATGGCCAGCCTTGGGAACAGTTTAACACCGTCTGCCTCTTAGCCACAATAGTTTGCATCCCTTCCACGTGCAAAATACACTCAGTCTCCCCCGAATGTCTCCATTTTGTCATCATCTCAAAGTCTAGGATTTTGTGATCTAAACCAGGTCCTCAAGTGCAACTCCTACTGACCTGGGAACTATGAACTAAGGAGATAAATTATCTCCACTCCATATGCCCAACATGCAATGGCAAGCCGGCAGTGGGCACCCCTGGTTGAAAGAGGGAAGAATGGGAACCACATGGCAGTCACTCTTCCACAACAATTCTGAACCCAGACAGACACATACCTGTTCCCACAATTCTGGGGCCAGAGGTGGGAGGAATTACTGGTGGTGATCTTTGGAGACAATATATTACAGATACTAAAGTCTTTAGCTGAAAAGTTGGTGAAGAACTTCATGCTGGAGAGTTCGGGCTGACACTCTGTGAATCTAATAACCAGTCTGGGCAGTTCTCAAAGTGGGGCAACCAGAATTCTGAACCTTGTGACACGGCATCACTCAGCAAATATTTCTGTCCAAAAATTGATCCTGAATCTCTTCAAACATTTAGATCAGACAAGTAACTTACAGGAAACACAACAGCTAGAGGAACAAGTTAAACAGCACAAAGGAGCAATTAGCCGGATCTAGAATGCACGACATTCTACAGGATAAATGACCTTGTTTCCTCATCAAATCAAAGACATTAAAAATAAACAGAGATGGGGCTTCCCTGGTGGCACAATGGTTGAGAATCTGCCTGCTAATGCAGGGGACACGGGTTCGAACCCTGGTCTGGAAGGATCCCACATGCTGCGGAGCAACTAGGCCCGTGAGCCACAACTACGGAGTCTGCACATCTGGAGCCTGTGCTCCGCAACAAGAGAGGCCACGATAGTGAGAGGCCTGCGCAGCACGATGAAGAGTGGCCCCCGCTTGCCACAACTAGAGAAAGCCCTCGCACAGAAACGAAGATCCAACACTGCAAAAATAAATTAATTAATTAATAATTAAAATAATTAATAAACTCCTATCCCCAACATCTTCTAAAAAAATAAATAAAAATAAATAAAATAAACAGAGATGGAAAAAACCTAAATGTCCACCGACAGAGGAATGGATAAAGAAGTTGTGGCACACATATACAATGGAATATTACTCAGCCATAAAAAAGAACGAAATAATGCCATTTGCAACGGCATGGATGGGCCTAGAGACTGTCATATGGAGTGAAGTTAAGTCAGACAGAGAAAGACAAATATCATATGATATTGCTTATACGTAGAATCTAAAAAAAAAATGGTACAAATGAACTTATTTACAAAACAGAAATAGAGTCACAGATGTAGAAAACAAATATGGTTACCGGGGGGAAAGCAGAGGAGGGGCATAAATTGGGAGACTGGGATTGACAAATACACACTACTATGTATAAAATGGATAACTACTAAGGACCTACTGTATAGCACAGGGAACTCTTCTCAGTACTCTGTAATGACCTATATGGGAAAAGAATCTAAAGAAGAGTGCATATATGTGTATGTATGACTGATACATTTTGCTGTACAGCAGAAACTAATGCAACATTGTAAATCAACTATACTCTAATAAAAATTAAAAAAACCTAAAAAACAGTGACCAAGACAGACAGAAAAAACAAAAACCAAACAGAGAGGAGCTGTTAGAGAATAAAACAGCATTAAGAGGCATAGCAGTCAAATGCAATGTGTGGACCTTATCTGAACCCTGATTCAAACAAAACAACCGCAAAATCACACCCTTCAGGCAATCAGCAAACTTTAATTATAGTCAGCCTACTAGATGATATCAAGGAATTATTGTTAATTTTATTAGGTGTGATAATAGCATGGTGACTATGTGAAAAAGAAATAAAAAGGTCCTGTCAGTTGGAGATGCATACGGGATTGTTTACGAGTAAAATACCATAAAGTCTGGGGTTTGCTTTAAAATATTCCAGACAAAATAAATGGGGCAGGGCGGGAGTGGGGCAAATAAAATAAATAGATGGAATGTTGGTAATTGTTGAAGGTGGCAGATGGGTAGATAGGAGTTCTTTCCACTCCTGTGCATGTTTGAACATTTGCCTAATAAAAGTTGAAAAAAAGAGAGAGAACATTTTTCTGAATTGGGGTGAACTCGAGACTTCTCTAAATAAATAAACGAAGTGCCCGTGCTCGGGTGCAGCAGCTTTCGGGGTCTCAGCAATGACACATGGCCCTGAATTTGGCTTATTTCTGCATCTCAGCTGGGTGAGGGGGAGTGGAGATTGTGGTTAACTCAGGATGAGACAAGCTTTGAGTTTATTTAATAGCTCGAATCCACTCCTTATTCCTGGCACTCTTTATTGAAAATCAAATAATCCATTGGCTTATGTTGGACCAATCTGTCAATCAATCAATCAATCAATCAAGGATTTATGGGGTTCCCTTACTTTGAAAAAAATAATATTTATTATTTTAAAGTAACACATGCACGTAGTTTTAAGAAGTCAAACAGTTCTACACAATTTGCAACCAGAAAGAACCAGTGGCTCTTTGCTCTTCCCTACTAGGCTTTCCTCTTGCCAGAGGGGTGTGACTTCTAACTTTCAGTTCTTTCGCATGGTGTTTATTTCCATATGTCAAAATAATCTGTTTATCCTATTTCTCTCTTTGACTTTCCAATTTTAGATGTCACCCTTTGGCCTCCTACTGAAGCAAGTGAGGAGTTAGCTCTCTTACATCGCCCTCCCCACACCCAGACTTGTGTCTTTCCCTATTTTCCCAACACCTTTGGTTTTTTTGTTAAATCAATATTCCGTGTTTGCACCATGAGAACCAGGTAAATATTGTTCACAGCCCAGCCAAAGAGCGAACTCAGAGTCTATTTTCTTTCTTCTGAAATGTTTCGGTTTCTCAGATGCTATTAATTGTCTCATCTGGTCATCTATTCATTGGCTTAGTTTCCTGGGGACCTGTGGCTCCGACCCCCTATTGCAGTTGTGAAAGTCCAGTATGTTCTAAAGATACTCAAACATGTCAGGTGTTTGATTCCATAGTTTTTTTCTTTCCTGGAGATGTCTCTCTTGGATACCTCTATCCTCCAGCTCCAGAATGAACTGGTCACTCTGCAGGCCCACTTTGCAATGTCACATGGAGCTTCCTTTCATCTCTTTCCTTTGCTAGATCCCTTGCTTCCTGGATTTGCTCCCATGTGTAGGGGGAGCACACTTTCCTGTAGTTTCTTGAGAGAAGACATGTGGGGGGCAGGGATAATGAGTGTTACATATAAGAGAAAATGAAGAGGCAGGTCTGTCTTATCACAGGTCAAGTTCACCTAGTTTTAGGTCTTATGTTTAAGTCTATGTTCCATTCTGAGTTAATTTTTGTGTATAGTGTGGAGTCAGAGTTCAACTTTATTTTTCTGCATGTATTTTTTTAATTGAAAGTATAATTGATTTACAATATTGTGTTAGTTTCAGGTGTACAGAAAAGTGATTCAGTTATATATATATATATGTATTTTTTTCAGATCCATTTCCATTATAAGTTATTACAAGATACTGAATATAGTTTCTTGTGCTATACAGTAGGTCCTTGTTGTTTATCTATTTTATATGCAGTAGTGTGTATCTGTTAATCCCATACTCCTAATTTATCCCTCCCCCCTTTCCTTTTGGTAACCATAAGTTTGTTTTCTATGTCTGTGAGTCTGTTTCTGTTTTGTAAATAAGTTCATCTGTATTATTTTTTAGATTCCGCATATAAGTGATATCACATGATATTTATCTTTCTCTGACTTACTTCACCTAGTCTGATCATCTCTAGGTCCATCCATGTTGCTCCAAATGGCATCATTTCATTATTTTTTATGGCTGAGTAATAGTCCATTGTGTATATACACCACATCTCCTTTATCCACTCACCTGTCAATGACACTTAGGTTGCATCCATGTCTTAGCTATTGTAAATGGTGGTATTATGAACATTGGGGTGCATGTATCTTTTCTAATTAGAGTTTTCATCTTTTCCGAATATATACCCAGGGGTGGGATTGCTGGATCATACGGTGACTCTGTTTTTAGTTTTTTAAGGAACCTCCACACTACTCTCCATACTGGCTGCACCAGTTTACATTCCCACCAACAGTGTAAGAGTGTTCCTGAAAAAGCTGTTCATTCCCCCGTTTAATTGTCCTGGTCACCCTTAACTTTTATTGGCCAGTTTTAATTATTCTCAGCTTTTTATTTTTTTCCCCCGATATCAGTTAAACTTGGTAATAATCATCCAATTTCGTTGTCCTCATAGTCACTATTTCCTCTATATTTCTTGATCAGTATCAATGCGAAAATTCTAAAGTATTACCAAAAGGAACCCAGCAGCACATTAAAGCAAATGCATTACAACCAACTGGAGATCATGTAGAATTCAATTTTTCTTGTTTTTTTTAAGAAATCTTATTGATTTCCCCCCCAAATTATGGTAAATATATAGATTAATTTGGGGAGAATTGCTGTTTAATAAAATTGAGGATTCCCATCTAAAAACAGCATATATTTTATCATTTATTCAACTCTTACTTTGTAAAAAAAATTTTATAAAGATCTTTTACATCTCTAACTCAGAGCTAAAACTATAAATCTCTTAGAAGAAAAGAGTAAATCCTTGTGGACTTGAGTTAGGCAATGGATTTCTTCTCTATTTCATGGTACTTTTATAAATATAATTTTTTTCATCTTTTTCTGACTGGCTACTGTTTATATGTATCTAGTCACATTATACTGCATTTCCTTGTATAATACTTTTCAGTTGATTTGCTTATGTTTTGTAGTGATATCCTGTGTGGCTTATATTAATTGATTTCCCAATGTCAGTCTTTTCTTTGCTATTCCTAAGGGTGATTGAGCTGGAGTTTTCTTCTGTTATTATCTTTGACAGGTTTTTGTATGAAGGTATGGCAGCTTCATAAAAAAGAATTGGGATGTTTTCTTATTTGTCTATGATCTAGAAGAGTTTAAATAGATTTGGGAGTTATTTAGCCCTTATAGGCTTAGGCCTCTGCGGGGCCATGTGAGCTTTCTCAGGGTGAGTGTGTGTGTGTGTGTGTGTGTGTGTGTTCGGGGGGCGTCGTTAGCTCCTTGACAGATGTCTTAATTCTTTCTATGGTAATTAGACTGTTACCCTTTTCCCCCCTCTTCTGGGGTTGGTTTTGCGATTTATACTTTCCTAGGAAAAGCATCTGTTAAAAATGTACATACATATATACAGGCTGAGTACAAACCTGATATATCACACCCACTGATGTGTTCGATTTCACTGGTACACCATCCAAGTTCGCCTCAGATGCAAGTTGCAGTAATTCACCCGCTACCTCCTACCTCAGGCGATCTGGGCTCCAGCCACTGTCCATGATGAGGTCCCCATTGGCAGCTGGACAGCAGGTGATCCAACTCCAAATTCCCAACTCAATTTGTTTTGTTACCAGACTCCCATTTATATATCTTAAAAATAATACTGGCTGGTGTTCCCCCCCCCCCCTTTTGGCTTCTTCAGGGTTTGAAGTGGGGGAGTGAGAAGATATAAGGCCAGGAAGCATCTCACTCGGTTCGCGCTGCTGTGGGCTGCCATGGACTCTCCTTGGGTTTGGATCCGGGTGGCGGTGATGGGCGCGGGTAGAGCTGCTCCCTTTTGCACTCTGGACACACTCAGGAGGTACAAATCCTGAGCAGACTAAGATGTCCATAGCAAACACACTCCCCTTTCTGCTGACTGGTCTCAGTGAGGACATGTATCCCGATTCTGGTCCATGGACTTGACAAGATGTTCCCAGGGGCCACTGGTGTAAAAAGATTCGTAGCCTCTGTCCTGTCTGTAGGCGATGTCTGTGCTTGCTATAGTCACCTTGCTACCTACCCGTCTGAGGATGAAGCCAACACATGGAAGAGGGCAGAGCTAAGAGAATTGCAGGAACTGGGCTGACATCCTGATGGGCCTAGAGCTGCCCTACTTGGGCACTTTATATGTGAAAAACTCAGTCCCTTATCATCTACAACAACAGGTACACAAGGATGTTAAAGTTGAGCTCTGTCTGTTTCATATTCACCTAATGCACCATGGTAATCGATGCCAGCTACTCCCACAAGCCACAGTAAAAATCACTTGTGTAGGCCTTGAAAAAGCGCTGTCAAAAAAGCAGTTTTGCAACCTTTGGTCCCTCATATAACCAAGAGTATAAAAAGCAAGGATCCAGGAGGTTTGAGATCACAGGTTTTTGGAGAGAGTGGTTAGTGTTCTGTGATTTCTACTCTCATCCCATGAGGAAGTGATGGGAGTGCCTTTCCCACTTTCCTTCACTTCCAGCCCTAGGAAGAGAGGCTTTAATGGGACCCCTCAAGGAAGTAGATATTTAACTCCTGGAGCTTAAGGGACCTGGTAGAATGATGTGTGATTCATGCCTAAAAATAGCTAAAGGATGTGAGACCATGGTTGGGAATGGCCTGGACCCTCAGGGGCAAAGAGTTCCATGGAGCAGATGTGTACCTTGTCTCATGGTAGTTCCCGTGGGTTCTTAGATGTTTCCTGTGATGGGCTGAATTGTGTCCTCCTAAATTCATATAATGAAGTATTAACCCCCAGGACCTCAGAATGGGACTGTATTTGGACATAAGGTCTTTAAAGATGTAATTAAGTTAAAGTGAGGTCATTGGGGTGGGCCCTAATCTAATCTAACTGGTGTCCTTATAAGAGGAGGGACTAGCACATAGATTTGTGTCTGTACAGAGGATAGACCACGTTGAGACCCACAGAGAGGATGGCCATCTACAAGCAAAAGTGTATGCGTCTGCTTGGGCTGCCATAATAAAATACCACAGACTAGGAGGCTTAAACAACAGACACTTATTTTTTCACAGTTCTGGAGACTAGAAATCCATGATTAGGGTGCCAGCAGTGTTGGTATCTGGTGAGAGCTCTCTTCCTGGTTTGCAGATGTCTGCCTTCTCTCTGTGTCCTCACATGGCCTTTCCTTCACATGATGGGGGAGGGTGGGGGGGTGGGAGGGACACTGATGTCTCTTCCTTTTCTTACAAAGACACTAATCCTGTCAGATTAGAGCCCCACCCTTATAACCTCATCTAAACCCTAATTACCTCCCTAAAGGTCCCATCTCCAAATACAGTCACATTGGGAGTTAAGGCTTCAACCTATGAATTTTGTGGGGCGGGGGGGGGGGGGGGGAACGCAATTTAGTCTATAATACAAGAAAAGAGACCTCAAAAGAAACCAACTCTGCTGCCATCTTGATCTGGGACTTCTAGCCTTTAGAAATGTGACAATAGGGACTTCCCCAGTGACGCAGTGGTTAAGAATCCACCTGCCCTTGGAAGGGACACGGGTTTGATCCCTGGTCCGGGAAGATCCCACATGTCGCGGAGCAACTAAGCCCGTGCATCATAACTACTGAGCTCGCATGCCTAGAGCCCGTGAGCCATGACTGCTGAGCCCGCGTGCCTAGAGCCCATGCTCCGCAACAAGAGAAGCCACTGCAATGCGAAGCCTATGCACTGCAACGAAGAGTAGCCCCCGCTCACCGCGACTAGAGGAAGCCCGTGCACAGCAATGAAGACCCAACGCAGCCAAAATAAATCAATAAATAAATTAATTAATTAAATAAATTTAAGTATAGTTGATTTCCAGTATGGTGTTAGTTTCAGGCGTACAGCACAGTGATTCCCCTATCTATCTGAAAAAGAATATATCTATGTATGTATAACTGAATCACTGTGCTGTACGCCTGAAACTAACACCGTATTGGAAGTCAACTTTACTTCAATAAAAAAAATAATGGATGTAATTCCCATTGTTCTACATCCTGTCAACACTTTAAAAAAACTAAGTGGCTTAGACATGCTATTGGTGATGGGGGGTTGAAGCCAGGTGACCAGGGATGTAAAAGGACCTGGGGAGAGAGAGGTGGGAGACACCCAGTGTTTGACAAGGAAAGAGTGAGGAAAATAGGAATAGATTCGAGACTGTGGTCGTGAACCCTTCTCAAAGGCTATTACTTTTCCTAATTTTAAAATCCCAAAGAAAGGCTTTTCTGAATTTGCTTAATTTGAGAAAATTTTGAAAATATATGAAGTTTGGCAGAAATACCAGAATAATTTGATTTTACAGATCCTAGTCGATAGTCGTATTTGTTTGCTAGGGCTGCTGTTCCGGGCAGGGCTGGTTCTTTCTGAGGCTGTGAGGGAAAAATCGGTTCCAGGCCTCTCTCCTTGGCTTGTAGATGGCCATCTTCTGCGTGTGTCCTCACCTGGTCTCCCCTCTGTGCATGTGTCTATGTCCTAATCTCTTTTTAGAAGGACACCTGTCCATGACCTCATTTTAACTTAAATACATCTTTAAAGGTCCTACCTCCAAACACAGTCTCATTCGTAAGTACTGGGGGTTAGAACTTCAACATATGAAGTTCTTTGGGTGGGAGCAGGACACAATTCAGGTCGTAACCCCAGTGACCATCTCAACTGGGCTGTACAGCCAGATGGTTCCCTGTAACCAATATCGCCCATCTCCGTTGCAAGAACGGTCCAGGTGGCCACTGCTGACCCCCGCCCTCAGCGCTCTCTCTCCTTCCTCAGTCCCTTTCATCATCTCCATGGTGACACATGTGTTATGCCCCTGGATCCTAGATTTGAACTGACTGCTCATTTATCCTGGGCGCACCCGCCTATTTGAATCATCTCAGGGCCACTCCTATTTCTTCCCTTGCTCGTTGGTCACTTGAACTTAAAGGCATTAAATAAACCGAGAGTTCAAAGCCACAGTATGTATAATAATGTTTGGGGTTGGGGATGCAGACAGGGAACCTACCTAAAATGTCACAGTGTTTGTGGTCCTCTGGGTGAACTGAGGCATGCCTGGGATGGAAAATGCAGGCCAGCGGAAGTTTTCCCCTGGGAGAGCCATGCTCCTAGAGAGACATCCTGTTGACTTTGAGTCATTTCTGAGACGGTGTGTCAGCTCATGTTTTTTGAGAATTTGCTAATGACATGGTATCTCTATTAAATAGGTCTATAGAAAGGTAAAAATAGGTTGAGCATCTTGTAAATAGCTCTGGCTCACAGCAAAGTGGTGAAAGAGTAGTCAGTTTGTTTTAAGGCAGAATAAAGCTACTCTTCATCACCCCCAGCCACGCTGGTAATTCATCCCAGGACAAACAAGACATCTCCCAGCTAAAGAAAAGGAAAACCCTGTTCTTGACTAGATGGCTTCAAAAATATGCTCGGATTGGAGAGTTCCAACTTTTCCGGGACTGATTCTTACAGAGTCTAACCCTTGTGGTTTTTTGGTAGGAGGTAATTTCTGGGCTGGTTATGATTTGAAGGCGCTGGCCCACAGCTCAACCTTGCTTAAATTAGAACAAGATGTCACCAGTGGTCTTGCTTCCACAGTAGGCACTTGAAAATAGACTCTCGTCGGACAGACGGGGTCAGGCCATTCCGTGGGACTCCTGTTAGTTTCCATGACTAGAAATGACATCAGCCTTCTGTCACTGCGTTTCAAGTGCCTTGTATCGTGGAGGAAGTGTGAGTTGTTGTGGGTGGTTTTGTTTTGTTTTGTTTTGCTTTTTTAAAGCAAGGAAGGCAAGGGCAAAGAATTTTTCATAAAAACAAGTGACAAATTTCACTCAAGTTACTGACACATAAAAGGAGAAAATTAGTTTCTGCTTTGAAGCTAACCAGAAACAAATGGGACTGGTTCTCCAAAGGAAAAGTTGGAGTTTAGTTATGATACATCTCCTCCCAGAAATCTAGGAAATTATACATACTGTACCCTCTGTTTATAAGAATATGAATAACACGATTGTGTGCACAGGGTCAAGTGCAGTTCAGATGAGAATTTACTGCTGCGGAGTAGCAACAGCATAAAGGCAGAGAGAGCCGCCATTAACCCCTTATTCACACCATCCAAATGTTTTCCTTTTACGAAATACTTAGATTGAAAGCTCCTTGAAGCCAGGAAATACATCTTCGATGTCTTTTCGATGTCTCCTCACATCCAGCTCGGGACACAGGGGGTGGGCACATGGTAGGTATTCCAGGGAATGATCCAGGAGAGAAGCAGTGTTTGCTTTTTTCATGGAGAGATGGGAATGGTTTTATCTGAGCTGTATTGTTCTGAGTCCTCTGGGGGCTGAGCAGTTGAGGGCTACAAGAACCATGAACTTTGTTTTTAATATATATTCTTTTCCATTATGGTTTATCCCAGGAGATTGGATATAGTTCCCTGTGCTGTACAGTAGACGTTGTTGTTTATCCGTTCTAAATGTACTAGTTTGCATCTACTAACCCCAAACTAAAAAAAAAAAATAATAATAATGTCTGTATGTGTAGAGCTGAGTCACTTTGCTGTACAGCAGAAATTAGCACAACATTGTAAATCAGCTACACTTCAACTAAAAAAAACATTAAGAAAAGAACCATGAACTCGCTCTAAGTGCGGCCGCTTCCTTCTACGCCTCCCGATAGGACAGTCCCCATGACTGCAACTGCTGTGTGCCCGGCTCTGTGCTGAGTGGGTCCCAGGCCTCCTACCCATTGACCATCCCAACCACCCAAGAGTGGGCACCGTCTTCACTTTGGAGATGAGGAAAGGGCGGCCCAGACCGGCTAAGCAGCTTGCCTGAGATCACGTAGAAAGGGACATGACCAGAACTTGCACTCAGGCTGGTCTGAGTCCAAAGGCCACCTCACCGTGCTGCCCTCCGCGATGCTCCCAAAGGGGTCATGCTTTGTTCCCAAAGTCGAGTAATGTGCAACACCGTGTGGTCACAGTTGGAGAGCTTGGGAGTAGAATCAGGCCAGCCGAGGGGTAGTGGGGATCTCGGGTAAACCCCAGCCTGTGACCCACTCCCTGGAGGGCTCTATTTCAAACAAGATTATCCTGGGCAGCCCTCAGCGGCAGGGCCACCAAGATCGCCAGAGCCAGGAAAAGATGTGGGCAGAAGGAAGAAGCTGAAGGGGAGCGGGTGGAAGGCTGGGGCCGGAGCAGCCCCGGGGTGTGGGGGGTGGCGTGTGGGGGCAGGGAGGTGGTGTTGAACTCCAGCCCCGGCCCGCCCTTGGGCCTCTGCAGGGGGAGGAGGGTGGGACCAGTTCAGGGAGGACCGTTTATAGGCATCTCAGGCCCTTTTACAGCACCAGCCGATGGTGCCACTTCCTTCTCCTCTAGTTTAAGGCCCCTCTGAGTCACGCGGGGCCATTCCAGCCACCTGCAGTCCCCAAGCTGGGGTGGGGAGGAAACGCAGGGTGGGCAGTGGAATAAGCTGCATTTGGAGTTGGATGAATCCAGCTGTGATTTGGACCAGCTGTGGGCAGATTACTTACCAGCTCTGCATCCTCCTTGGGGGTAACCATGCCCACCTTACAGGACTCAAATCAAAATGGGTCCAAGCGTGTGAGGCGTTTAGAGTCATGTCTGCCACCTGAGAAATGTCTGAGGACTGTTATTGCCTGTTCTAGACTCACCCGTGCCCCGCCCCCCAGTTAGGGGGCTGCCCCTTGTGTGACCCTCCTGGGTCAGCCTGAGCTGGGGCACGCCTGCACTCGGGACAGAGCAATGGCGCGCACGGCCCCTGCCCTTAGGGACCTTACAGTCCATCCGAAGAGAAAGGCACATTAGATAGTAAGTTAAGTACCCACGTATGCGAGGTGCTGTGGTAGTGGGAGGCACCGAATGCTCTGAAGGGCAGGACACCGAGCAAAACCTGGGGGCCGAGGATGACTTCCCCAGGAAGGTGCTGCCTCGGTTGAGTCTTAAAAATGGAGTAGGGGGGCTTCCCCGGTGGCGCAGTGGTTGAGAGTCCGCCTGCCGATGCAGGGACACAGGTTCGTGCCCCGGTCCGGGAAGATCCCGCATGCCGCGGAGCGGCTGGGCCCGTGAGCCCTGGCCGCTGAGCCTGCGCGTCCGGAGCCTGTGCTCCGCAACGGGAGAGGCCACAGCAGTGAGAAGCCCGCGTACCGCAAAAAAAAAAAAAAAAAAAAAAAATGGAGTAGAAGTTAAACACGCACCGCAGTGTTTATAGCAGCACTGTTTACAATAGCCAAGACGTGAAAGCAACCTAAGTGTTTATCAACAGATGAACGGATAAAGAAGATGTGGTATAAATATATATATACACAACAGAACACTACTCAGCCATAAGAAAGGATGAATTAATGCCACCTGCAGCAACATGGATGGACCTAGAGATGATCACACTAAGTGAAGTAAGTCAGACAGAGACAAATATCATGTGATATCGCTTACATGTGGAATCTAAAAACACATGATACAAATGAACTTCTTTACAAAACAGAAACAGAGTCACAGGCAAAGAAAACAAATTTATGGTTACCAAAGGGGAAAGGAGGGGGAGGGAGAAATTTGGAGTTTGGGATTAACAGATACACACTACTATATATAAAACAGGTAAACAAGGACCTACTGTAGAGCACAGGGAATTATAGCCAATATCTGGTAATAACCTATAATGGAAAAGAATCTGAAAAATAATAGATGTATATATATGTGTGTGTGTGTGTGTGTGTGTGTAACTGGATCACTCTGCTGTACACCTGAAACTAACGTAATATTGTAAATCAACTATACTTCAATTTTTAAAAAATGAGTAGAACCTAGCCCATGTGGTGACCTCGCACTGGTCCACTTGGCTAAGCTGGAACTGCTCTCCCCAGAATCCCCTTTCCTGCAGGGTCCTGGGTTATGACCGACCACAGGAGACCCTTGCGGGGGGTCTGGAAGGTGGGAGAGGAGCCGCAGCCATGTTTGTGTCCAGACGTCGACACAGGGCCAGCTGGAGCTCACCTGCGGTCGCAGGTCTGTGGACTTACCTTGTGGGGATGAGGCAGCAGCCAGGCTTGCAGGGACTCCGTTGCCACTGGCCTGCCTCCTTCAGCCCCTCTGACCCCTGGACTGGGGCTGTGTTCAGCTCTGTGAAGAAGGGCACCAGCCTCCCCGAGGGCATCACCGTGCCATCGACGTGAGAGGCCGGCCTGGCCTCCCCCCCCAGCCTTCTGGGCTCCCAGGGAAGCCACACTGCACCCCACCTTTCCTTCCCACCTGCCCGCCCTGCGGACTTCAACCTCAGCACCGAATGCAGAAACAGCCGTGAGGACACTATTTAACAGGCTCCCGCCGGTTGTTTGTGGGACTGACCCCTGTTCTATGTCACTCCCGTGGTTCTGTTTCTCCTGTGGAAACTTGACAGGTAGGTAGTTAGAGATGTCTGGGAAAATGGTCCCGGCAGGAAGAAAAGAAGGAGCAGCGTCGTGAAACGGCAGAGGTTGTGCAAGGAGCACAGGTGGCTTGGTTATTTCCAGAAATATGATGAAAAACAAGGAGAAGATGAGACTAGAAAAGGAGGAAATGGCCAGGCCATGGGAGGGACTCGAATGCCACGCAGGAAGTTTGGCCAATACAGGAAACAGCTGAATGTTTACACGTGCAGAAAACAGGCTTGGAGCAGTTTACATAATCCATTACGCTATTTCTTGTTCTCTGAATAGCGTTCCACAGGACAAATCTTCTTTAGCATAGGCTACTTGCTTTAAGAAATGCTGTTTTCTATTGTCAGAGCGCAAGGCTTAGGTAACGTATTCTGTGGGGCTAGGGTAGGTCATGATGTCTAATAAGTAAACCGCGGATGTCAGTGGCTTTACATCACAAAGGATTTTTATTGCTCACATCATGCTGGTCAGATGGCTTCCTTGGGTGGCTCCTTATCAAGCCGTGTCTCAGGGTTCCAGGATCCTTTGATCCTGTGACACTGCAATCTTAAATGTGGAGTCTGTGAGACTGCCAGAAGAGGGGACAAGATGGTGGCCAGTCCTGCTGGGGGGTGAGGGCAGGTGGGTCATCACCGGGCATGAACTTCCGACAGCTCACCCAACTGCTAGGAGGCTGGGAGATGTGGGCCAGGAGGAGGAAAATAAAACAAGATCTGGTAAGCGCATGGCATTGTGTCTGCGGCCCTTATCAGCGCACGGCATTGTGTCTGCGGCCCTTATAAGCGCACGGCATTGTGTCTGCGGCCCTTATCAGCGCACGGCATTGTGTCTGCGGCCCTTATAAGCGCACGGCATTGTGTCTGCGGCCCTTATAAGCGCACGGCATTGTGTCTGCGGCCCTTATAAGCGCACGGCATTGTGTCTGCGGCCCTTATAAGCGCACGGCATTGTGTCTGCGGCCCTTATAAGCGCACGGCATTGTGTCTGCGGCCCTTATAAGCGCACGGCATTGTGTCTGCGGCCCTTATAAGCGCACGGCATTGTGTCTGCGGCCCTTATAAGCGCACGGCATTGTGTCTGCTGCCCTTATCAGCTTGGGAGCGCTTTCATTTATGGCTGCATCTCAGTGACAGAGTAACTGTGTTAGCACATAGGTGGGATGCGTGAGCTTTTTTTTTCCCATTGCACGGTTCAGATTTTCTACTCTTATTTCCATGCTTTTGTATATTCACAGACAAAAAAAATTAACTCTGATTTTCACATCACAACTGAATGCTGTTATCTGAGCCCTTAAAACGACACTTCTACTTTTATCTAGATGAGCTGGCCGTCTCTTAATAAACAACCTTTGTGTGGGACCAGGTATAGAAGGGACTCTCTCTCAAACACGTTTTCTTTGTTCTCTGGAATGATCACCTGGGTACCAGGGATTGTTTGGCTTAGAGAATATCAGCTAAGAAAAATGTAGAGTGGGGCTTCCCTGGTGGCGCAGGGGTTAAGAATCCGCCTGCCAATGCAGAGCACACGGGTTCGAGCCCTGGTCGGGGAAGATCCCACATCCCGCGGAGCAACTAAGTCCGTGCGCCACAACTACTGAGCCTGCGCTCTAGAGCCCGCGAGCCACAACTACTGAGCCCGCGCACCTACAGCCGGTGCTCCGCAACAAGAGAAGCCACCACAATGAGAAGCCCACACACCGCAGTGAAGTGTAGCCTCCGCTCGACGCGACTAGAGAAAGCCCGTGCGCAGCAACGAAGACCCAACACAGCCAAAAATAATTAAAAAAAAAAAAAGTAGAGTGATAGTTTTTGATGATTATGTAAATGTGGAGAAAAAATAAGTTATTGGGATCCAAGAACATAATCACTCTTCCCATTTCTGTTCATCACCGGAGGGAGGATATCACTGGTATTTTGATTTACAGTTTTGAAAGTATTTTCCTATAGACACAATGTTACAAATGGTGATGAGGTGTACCCCAAAGAGAACCACCAGTTGTATACTTTCCAGGCATATGATGGATTAAGTAGGTGAAATCAAACCATTTTTACATTAATTGTTGCAATTGCTGTATTATAAATTCCAGACAAAGGACTTACACTTTTGAAAAAGGGCCTATTCTTTCCAATATTTAAGTGGTCCCAATTGTAAAATTTTCATGGCATGATGTCTTTAAGACCAAAATGATAAAGTACTTGGAAAACTAGAAGATACTGCACAAAGTATCATAATGTTTTAATTTTCTTGTAGAAAACCTCAGACTGAACATGTGACAGTGCAATGGTTAATTTTATGTGTCAACTTGGCTAGGCCATGGTACCCAGATGTTTGGTCAAACACCCGTCCAGATGTTGTGGTGAAGGTATTTTTCAGATGAGTTCACCATTTAAATCAGTAGACTCTGAATAAAGCAGATGCCTGCCATCATGTGGGTGGGCCTCATCCAATCAGTTGAAGGCCTTAGAAGAAAAGGACTGTGGTCCCCTGAGGAAAAAGGAATTATGCCTCCAGAGACCATCAGACTCAAGCTGCCCCAACAAGCTCTTCCCTGGGTCTCCAGCCTGCTGACCTGCCTTGCAAATATCAGACTTACCAGCCCCCAGAGTTGCATGAGCCAATTCCTTAAAATAAATCTCTGTGCGTGTGTGTGTGTGTGTGTGTGTGTGTGTGTGTGTGTGTGTGTGTGCGTGCACATACCCCATGGGTTCTGTTTCTCTGGAGAACGCTGACTAATAGAGATATATTTTCTGAGCAAAGGAAAACAGACAGTATTTACTAATTTGCATCTAAAATATTTGGGATTATACACCCACAGAATGTTCTTTGAGAGACACTAACCCAGTTGATGAAGGAATCTGATGTTTCTTGTTGATTTATCTGTGGCCATCCTCAGACTTCTCCTATTTTCTGTAAATCCTTTACAGCAGGTCCCACATCTGCATTCTCTGCTTGAGGGCAGAGCAGCCAAAACACTCTTAGTCAGGAGAACCCATAATCCAGTGATAAAACCAAGACGGTTCACCCTTAAATCTGCGGGGAGGATTGCTCATACTTCGTGCAAACTCTTCTTTCAACTCTGATAAGGAATTACATTCATGTTAGGTACACATGAGATACATTCCCGGAAACAAAGGAAATTGGCACTAACTACTGTTAAATAGCATTTAGGACACAAGCCAATGGAAGAAATGAAAATTTAAAATATGACGGAGACTCCTCTGACCTACCCCTCTCCGCCCAGGCTTGGCTGGAGTTCTGACGCTCTGTGTGATGTTCCGTGCTTGCAAAATGTTTGGGTATTTGAACCAGAAGGCTCATGCAAAGAATAAAATGTCAGCTTTATGAAGGTGATTTGTATAGCGTGAGGTATTAGCTCCTAAACAGAAGGAAAACAGAAGGAAAGAGGTCCTGTAAAGAAGTAAGGCTGCTCAGGAAGCAGACCTGGTGACATGTCTAAAAGCATTCATGTCTGTCGAAGGAATTAAAATGAAACAGAAGTGAGAAGCCGTAAAGAAGTGCATGTAACAGAGGCTAATTTCCATGTCTTATCTAGGATACATCTTAGGAAGCAGCCATTCTTTTCTGTGTTACGTTAGAAGACAGTGAGTTTGAAAAGATTAAAAAGGAAAGGGAAGATTAAAATGCCCGGGGGGGGCGGCGGAGAAGAAGGACCAAATTAGGACTTAAACTCGTTCAAATCATTGTACGTACCCTCTTTTTCTTTCCTTCCTTTGGAATCTTGGGAAGTGGTGTGTATCTCCTAGATTAAAATGACCCATCAGAAACCTCGTAATGTCAGAAATTTGAGCCTTATGTAACATCCGCATTAAAGACACAGGCTACAGTGAATGCAGCTGCAGCCAGGAGTGATACTCGAGTAGATAAAAGGGAAAGGGGACTGCAGTACCGGCGTGGACTTAAAACGAAGGCTTGTCTTTGGGAAGGCACAGATGAGAACAGACGGGGAAACAGAAGAGAAATTTGCATGTACAGAGGAACTATGATAAGTTAAAACACGCAGGGAGTCAGAGTCTCTCTGGTTCCACGTAGCCTTACTGTGTGGGATCTCGGCTGAATGACAGTCTACTTTCCGCCTTTCTAAAGACAATAATAACTATTTTCATTTACATACTTATAAGGCAACGGTCCCCTCCCCTGCATAGTTAGCACAGCGCTTGGGATGCCACAGGCTCTCGATAGGCGGCTGGGAGATCAGATGATTTCCTCAAGAGATGTTCTAAAATTAAACCAATATTGTGCCTTACTATCCCATGCGATTGTCAGAATTAAGTCCTGGGGGCTTGTTCTCAGTCTCAGGTTTTTGTTTTTGATTGTGTGTCCTTGGGCAATTTAAAAATCTCCCCAGGTCTCAGTTTCCTCATCCGTAGGGTCGACTAGATGGTCTTTTGATTCTTTCTGGCATTAAAGTTCTGATTCTATGAAACTAGCTTCTGGGTACCCAAAGCTTGAACTACATAAACCTTATTTTACAATTCCATCCAGTTCAACCATAAATATGCAAATAAATATTTATTAAGTACACACTATGTGTGAGTCACCACACTAGGTGCTGGAGGTCTACGAGTCTGAGACTATGAAAGCCTGCCCTTGACGTCAAGAACCGACCCGCAGAAAGGGTGGAAGTAAATACTGGAAAGTTCCAGAACTCTTGAGGGAAGCCCTCCTTCTTGGGATGGTGATGTTTTAGAACTAGGGAAGCCGTGGTGTGTTGAAAGAAGGAAAGAGGGATGGAGGCTCAAAGGGTAGTGAATTCACATTATCACCAGAGATGGGGGAGAGCTTCACGGAGGAGGGAAACTCAGAGAGTGGTCGGGAAAGAGCACGTGTCTCTTGAGCGGAATTGCAGGGTTATGTACAGAAAAACAGCAAAGTCAGCTAGAAACGGTAAGCGTAGGCCATTTGCAGAGCGCCGTGAATGCAGAGCTGAATTGACTGTAAACATTTCTGAGCAAGGACGCGAGAGGATGTTACGTGGCAGATAAATCAGAAAACAGAGAGGAGGGGTGGAGGCGGCAGCCGCGCAGGAGGTGAGGCCTTGGGGATGGCTGGCGGTAGCAGAGCCATCTCACCTTCACCCGCAGCTACCAGAATGCGTCGTGGAAAATGACCCCTGGTGAATCAGTGTGGGTGTGGGCAGTCTTTGGTACCCAGACTTGGCGCTTCTGAAGCTGCTTGCCTGTTTTGCTAGGGTCTCCCCTGAAAGTAGCCTTCCCAGCCTGCACTTGATGCGGCCCACGGTGGGGGAATTTGGCTTTCCTCCTGGCTGATCTCCTGTTGCTATATTTTTGGGCTGTTCCGCAGTGGTTTGGTTCATGTCTGGCTGAAATAGCTCTGGAGGGAGTGGCTGTGGCTGGTTCTTTCTTTTCCCCATAAGGACACATCACATCATAAGGCGGCGTCGGAAACGGCAGGACCAGGGTCCCCCTGGCTTTGATGGTTGACTTAATTGCTTTTAAAATTTTTTGGCTGGCTGAGATAGCAAAACAAATGAGGCGGAAATCTCTATTTTTAGCTCTTCATCTTAATCACGCTGATTAAGTGATCATTGTTATTGTATCAGGAAGATGATGCTCTGAGGCATCCCGTCTCTTGTTTTCTTTCCTTCTTTTCAACCTGCCTGCTCATCTTTTTGGATTGTTTGTTTAAGCAACTCCTAGCGTTTGCTATGCCTCCTTGAAGTGGCAGCCCCGGAAATTTCACACCGCGAGGGCGGAGGGCAACAACCCTGGATAAAGGGGCTGAGGACTTGCATTGTGTCTCACTGGATATCTCTCTGGGAGTGGCCTCTGCTGGGACACTGAGTGGGGGGATCTGGAGGCTGCCGACCCCTGAGCACTCCTGCAAAGACCCCTCCCTCCCAACTGTATCTGTGTAACTGACCCCCTCCTCCTTCCAATTTTGTTTTAGACCATTCAGCCACTGAAAGGCCTTTTCTCATTTTACTGCTTTCTTCCTCAAGATTTTTGCTCTCTCATTCGTCTTTGGCGAAGTTTCTGTGCATGTGTTTGTGTTTTTATTAGAAGGTTTCTATTGGAAACTTTCTTTTCTGTACCTTATTTTTTCCCAATTGTATCTTCATTTACACAATCCTGCCCTTTTGCAGACTAAACAATGGCTCATTCATTCTCCAGTTTTAGATGTTTGGATCTCCTGACACACATGTCAAAACAGATGTTTTCCTGCAAGTGTGACTGTCAAAGGTAATTCAGCTTTGTCGGCAACCGTTATTTTAATGAAATTTGGATTTTTTTTGGCTCTCTTTCCCACTTGTGGCCTTCTACTCATTTGGAAATATCATATTCACTATATGGCAGAATTCTATGTTATCCCCCTGTGGTTGGTATCTTTGCCTCTAAGGCCAACTTTCTAACTTTTCTGTATGTTTGAATGTAACGCTTCTACAGTGGGAGGGAAAAAGCTCAGTTTCTGGTAGTTACATTCTTCTAAACAGTTGCCCTAGGAATGATAAACCCAACATTTTCAGTAGAGTTAACGTACTGCTCTAGCTGGTGGACAACTAAAACACACACGCACACACACCACAATGCAAACCTTATGCTCAACAAAGAAGAAATTACGATGCACAAGGGAGGGAAAAAAAAACCCAAACAAAGATGAAAGGCAGACCAAAAACCTCCTCAAAGTAGGGCATTTGTTTAAAGTTGCTGAATTACACATTTTGGGCCCTAAAAATGTTTGTGAAAAGTGCTCTGAAATTATTAGACCACAATATTCCTTTTGAGTCTGAAAAACATTTTGAGATTCTGTGGCACGGAGCATGGAGGCTGGGTGACAAGAAAGCGACAGACAGCTGAGGCTGTGTCCCTGTTTTGGTGGAAGCAAGGGGGTGACAGAGCTAACAAGATGGGAGGTTTGGTCAGAGAAAGGAGATGTTGGCCATTTCAGGCTTCAAAGGAATTCCAAGGTTCTGCATGTGACCATGGGGAGTGTGGAAGTAGAGTGGAAATTGCTGGAGCTCAGGTGGGCAGGGACCCATGAGGTGGGCAGGCTACCAGGTGGTCTCCACGGGTGTCAATGTCACCCAGCAAGCTAGCAACTCAGGATGGAGAGCAGAACTGTGAACCAGAAGACTGTGCCTCTTCTCATGACCCTCTATACCGAAATGGCAACCCAGCATCCATGCATCACTCATTCAAAAGTTAATGTGACTTAAGTACCAATCATAGTCTGAACCCTTTTACTGGGGTTACAAAAATACATCCGACATGGATCTGGAACCCGGGAAGCTTACTGCCTGCTTGGGGTCGGCGGGAATGTGCCAGTTATGAACTGAGGGGCTCATAGCTCACCTAAAGAAGGCAGCCATAATTCTGTGTTAGCAAATCTGATGTTTTTTTCAAGTTAGAAATGCAGACTTACAGGATAACGATTTCTCAACTTTAAAATTTTAGCAAACAATCAAAACATTAAGAGCACAGTACGGGCCAATGATTTGTGGCCTCTGATTTAAATAATTGGAGCTACAGGCAACCTTGTGTTCTTCTGGTTCTGCCCCTAACTTGCTAGTGATCTTAAACAAAACACCTAACTTCTCTGGACCCCTGTGACCTCATCTATAATGGAGCAGTAAGTGTACAGGACTTGCTCTGGAATCTTTCCCAGGTCTATGATTCTATGATTTCAATGTCTAAATAGACTTCTGATTAATTTCTGTCTGCAAAGAAGGGTGGGAAGCAGAGGGACCATATCTTTTACGCTCCTTCTTCTGAAGTGTGTGTTGTCAACAGAGGGCTGCCACTCTGGGGGAATTCATTATGGTGACCAACGTTGGCTAACTGGATCCTAAGACAGGGCCAGATTTGGGGGCTACCATGATGACCTTTTGCTTCCCTTACTCTACCCCATGTTGTGGTCGATGAGGGAGACATGGCGCTGTAATGGGATTGTTTAGACAGACATCTGCTAGAATCTCAGATCTTTTTCTTAATGATCTCTGTGATTGGAAAAGTCATTTTCCCTGAGTCCCAGTTGTCACCAGCTGTAGAGCTAGAAAAGAGAATGAGAGAATGTCCTCCCAATAAGAACTCGTACGCTTCCCTCTGCCCCAGGAAAACATGGTATTTCTTGTATGTATGTCTGTTTATTTGTTTTTCTGTTTTACCTTGAAGTCTACAAAGTTTAGCAGAAACCAAAATACCTGGACCAAATTAATTTAATTCTCTAAAGAACTGCTTTGACTAAATTATAATTTAATGCCACAGCCTCAGATCTTTTTTTTTTCCCCCTTCAAAATTGCTGTTAAAGGTATTTAAAAAGGTGGCTCGGTATTTCCTCTGTGGCAAGGTAAAGGGAGAGCTCCTGTGAAGTGGGCTGAAAGGGTTACTGTGGGTCACCATTTGGGTCCTCGCTGAGCTTTTGCTTTGCTGAGCAAGGTATACGCGGAAAGGCATGAGCTGAATTGCTGGGACCAATAAAGATGATTTTTTAGAGGCTGTGGGTGAGGAGTAGGGGAATGGAGGGAGGGGAGGAAAAGAAAACTTAGCCGAAGGGTGGCCAGAGAAGAGGCCTTGGGACAGACAAGGGCAGAGAGAGCTAGCACAGAGTTGGAGGAGACTTTGCCGTGTGCTAGGTGACATAATCCTTTCCTTCATCCGCTGGTGAAATCTTCAGGAATATCGACACCACTTACGGATGATTTTTGCTACTGATGATTTTTGCTACTTTTTTGATGTGATGAGTCAACTTCAAGGTGTGTGGGGTAGGCAGAGGCCACCTGAACAGTCCAGCCACCTAAACAGTCCAGCCACCTGTGGCTTACACTGATGGAAGTTTCCCCATAATATTTTCTCGCCAGATATTATCGCCAGGAAACAGTATGTCTTGCCAAATAAAAGCACATGCTTCCTTCTGCTGAATGAGAACTATATAATTCATTGAATGTTTTGTTTATTTGTTCAGCTTTGGCTAAACAAAGTTAGAACAAGATTTAGTGCTCCATTGTATATCACCCATTCCTAGTACATTTCTTTTTCTCTCTCTGTAATTTCTGATCTCTGTTTCCTATGTTTATTTTGACTGTATATCTTGTATGTTTTAAAGATAACTCAAATTAGAGTTTTAGACCCCCCAGATCATTTGTGGAAGCCAAGAAGCGTCTAGACCAGAGCCATCCAATAGAATATTCTGTGATGATGAAAATGTTCTGTATCTGTGCTGAACCCTTGGGGTACCCACTAGCCACATGTGGCTCTTGAGCATTTGAAATGCGGCTGGTGAGACTGAAACACTGAGTTTTTAATTTTATTTAATCTTAAGCAACTTAAGTTTAAGTAGCTACCTGTGGCTGGTAGCTGCTATGTTGGACAATGCAGGCCAATTGTTTATAAATTATCAAATGCTTCCGAACGTCAGAAAAGGGGTCCTTCTTAAGTTTAAATGTTCTTTTTTACAAAATTGATATACTCAGAAAAATCTTTGTATATAATAAGGAAAAAATATTGTGTTGTACAATATGAAATTTTAAGGAGGTTTAAACCCCATTTACTTATAAACATAACAAAATTAACCGAGTATTTCTTATTTCCTGGGGCTTTGGTAGTTCCACTATCAATTTACATCCAAATATTTACTAAATGTTTGAAAATATGATTGTCAAACCATCAGAACTAGCTGATAATTCTTATTTTAAATAGGTAGTTTGCGGGAGACAACTGAAAATAATAAATTTAAAAATTTTTTATTTATTTATTTGTTTCTTTTCGGCTGCATTGGGTCTTCGTTGCTGTGCGTGGGCTTTCTCTTGTTGTGGCGAGCGGGAGCTACTCTTCGTTGTGGTGCGCGGGCTTCTCATTGTGGTGGATTCTTGCGGAGCATGGGCTCTAGGTGCACGGGCTTTAGTAGTTGTGGCACACAGGCTCAGTAGTTGTGGCTCGTGGGCTCTAGAGCGCAGGCTCAGTAGTTGTGGCGCATGGGCCTAGCTGCTCCACGGCATGTGGGATCTTCCCGGACCAGGGCTCAAACCCGTGTCCCCTGCATTGGCAGGTAGATTCCTAACAACTGTGCCACCAGGGAAGCCCTGTGAAAATAATAAATTTTAGTTCTATTTCTTGACCTGGGTGGAGTTTACCCAGGTGTTCTCTTTATAACTATTTGTTTAAATGTTTTTACATATTTTATGTACTTGTCTGTATCTGTTACTTTTCACAGTAAAATACAAAAATTTTTGAAGTTTAGTCTCTTTCATGTTTAAAGACAATATGATGAAACTGTAAAAGTGTCCATTTCATAGACTGATTTAGGAAAAATCATGGGGAAATCTAGAAATAAATCCAAGAACAAATGAGAATTTATTATATAATAAAAGAGGTATCTCAAGTCAGTGGAGGGGATATAGGCATTGCTTAACAGATAGTGATGGGAATATTCTTACTTATTTAGGATAACATGATGCATTTGAATTTACATTTACTGGGATCAAACTCTTGCCATTTGAATTTACATTTTTCCCATGAAGTTTTTTAAAAAAATGGTGGCCGCTGTCCTGTTTAGCCATTCAAGATCAAGTTATGTCATTTAAATTTACATTTACATTCCAGATATTTAAGTTAAGAGCAGATTTTGATAGCCCATTTCCCCAAGAAGTCTCTATCACATTCATTTTTTTTTTTTTTTTTTTTTTTTTTTGCGGTACGCGGGCCTCTCACTGCTGCGGCCTCTCCCGTTGCGGAGCACAGGCTCCGGACGCGCAGGTTCAGCGGCCATGGCTCACGGGCCCCGCCGCTCCACGGCACGTGGGATCTTCCCAGACCGGGGCACGAACCCGTGTTCCCTGCATCGGCAGGCGGACTCTCAACCACTGCGCCACCAGGGAAGCCCCACATTCAGTTCTAATGAAAGCTGAAAAAGTAAAAATCTCAAAAGGTTATAAAGCTGGAGTGGGACATCAAACAAAAGTGACTAAGAAACCTAAATTAAAAAAAATGACTTCTGGAAAGAAGTTTATTAATCTTAAGAAATTTTTTTCCACCTTTTACTGGCAGATTTTTTTTTTTTTTTTTTTTTTTTTTTTTTTTTTTTGCGGTACGCGGGCTTCTCACTGTTGTGGCCTCTCCCGTTGCGGAGCACAGGCTCCGGACGCACAGGCTCAGTGGCCATGGCTCACGGGTCCAGCTGCTCCGCGGCATGTGGAATCCTCCCGGACCAGGGCACGAACCCGTGTCCCCTGCATCGGCAGGCGGACTCTCAACCACTGCGCCACCAGGGAAGCCCTTACTGGCAGATTTTAATTTCTTTTACTTAATTTAATCTCAGTAGGTTGAGATCCTTGCCACCCCCAAATTAATTCTAGATAGATTTTACACGGAAGAAAATGAAGGAAACAGATCATAGAAAACATTGGTGAAGATTTAAAAATAATCTTTGAGTGGAAAAGAGCTTTCTATAAGTTTGACTCTAAACTTAAGGAAATCTTTTTGTAGCAGCAAACTTCATAAACAAAGTGAAAGCACAAACTTATTTACAACAAAATTGACAGTCTGATTTCCATAAAACACAAAGTGCTCTTTCAAATTAGCTTTTAAAATACTAACATAAAAATGAGCAAATTGCCTAAACAGGCCATTCCCGTGAAAGAAATATAAATGGCCAATGAATATAAGATACTCAATATCAAATATTAAAGAAATGCAGATAGAAAAGATCATGATTTTTAAGAACATAGAATACTTTCAACTGGCCTGCAGAATTATTTTAATGTATACTATCTCTTCATAAATTTTACACTTACTATGTGTACTATTAGCAGAATCTTGGGCAAGTATTTTCTGTGATGATGACCTTTTCACCAATTAGAATGGCTTCTTAAAAAAGACAATATTAATTGCTTGCGTTCGCACTTTGGGGAAAAACAATTTGACAGTTTTTTATAAAGTTAAACATATACTTACCATATAATCCAGCAATCCCACTCCTAGGTATTGACCCAAGAGAACTGGAAACTTTTGTTCACATAAAAACTTGTCCATGAATGCCCAAGACGGGAAACAACCCAAATGTCTTTTGACTGGTGAATGGATAAACAAACCATGGTACATCCAAGTACTGGAATATTACTCAGAATGGAATAATAGGGAGCAAATTACTGGTTCACGTAACAGTGTGGATGAATGTCAAACGCTTTTTGCTAAGTGAAAGAAACCAGACTCAGAAGACTACATTTTGTGTGGTTCTAATTATATGACATGCTGGAAAATGCAGAAGTTATAGGAACAGATCAGTGGCTGCTGGGAGTTGAACGTGTGGGGAGGGGTGACTACAAAGGGGCAGCTTGGGGAGTCCTTTGGGAGTGAGAGAACCGTTCTGTATCTTGAAATTGGGGTCTGACTTTATGCGTTTGTTCCACTCATAGAAGTGTGCACCAAAAACAGGGAATTTGTACGTCAATTAAAAAGGTGAGTAGAAAGCTAAGGTAATTCTAAATTAACTGTTGCCTCAAAAAGCAAATGACATCTTTTTGTTTGTTTTTTGACTTCGATTTGGTTACCCGGGATCTTTTATTGGAAATAAACTTCTAGGTTGATGTATAACATACATCTAAAAATGCACAAATTATAAACATACAGCTTGATTGTACATGTCATAACTCTCATGCACTTAACTAACCACCACCCAGATCAAGGGAAAGAGCATCTCCAGAGGGCCCTCCTCTACCCGCTTCCTCTTTCCCAGAAGGAACCAATATTCTGACTTCTAACGCTACAGATTAGTTTTGCCTGTGTTTGAACTTCACGTAAACAAAATCGTGCTGTATTGAATATTGCACTCTTAAGAGGCTTATTCTTATTCCAAACGAGTTTTTAACATAACTAAGTGTAGATAGGCCAGTTAACAATGAGGAGACTGGATTGGGTAATTACTATGATTTCTTATAGTTCTCAGATTTGGAGTCTGTGAGTTGAGAAAATTGTGAAATATTTTTTTGTTTGAAATACATTTTTGGCCAAACAAACTAACCATCTTTTTTTTTTTTTTTTATAAAGCGAATCTAAAGGCATTTGGGAAGTGCACACCATATTGTTTCTTACGATCTCTAGAATTATATTTTTCTCCAGTATTATTTTCCCTAGTATGGGTAGACATCGGTCTTAAAATTGGCCTGATATACTGATCCTGTCATATGATACCGCCTTGGTACTTTACCAAAAGATGATCTATGAACTTTTCTTGCTTTGTTCTTTTGAGATCATGCTTGACTTTGGCACAGCTATATTTAAAGTTGTGGGGAGAAGAGATTTCTTGAAAACTATGGTACCGAGGTCTGCTCTAAAATTGAATATTTGGAAACCTCCAGTAAAAGTAAATCCATATGGTAGGTCTGGTTCCAGCTTGATTCCTGCACGACTGGGTCCAAGATTCTCTATCAATTTGTGTGAGTGTGTGTGGATGCACGCACAATCTTGCGTGTGCCCTTGGTGGTGGAAGTCAATTATACTGGTTTTGTTTTTGTTATTCTTTCCAGTGAGAGAACCTGGAGAATCAGTTCTGAGTTTCTGGGTTGGGACAGGTTTTATTTTCTTAGCAGTAACCATGCCACGAAAGGGAGAAACAAAACAATCTCTGACCAAAAAAAAAAAAAAAAAAAAAAAAAAAAAGGTCTTGAAAAATAACATCACTAACAAATACTAACTTTTAAGAGTTCAATGTGTTCTCCAACTAATTCAAAGCCTAAATTAAATATTACACCCTTAGATCCTTCATACAAAGCCTGATGGACTAGTCACTCTTTCCATCGTTGCAGGTTACCCACACCACACAGCTCAAGTGAAGGATGTCCCCCCGCTGGGTGTGACCTGCAGGGCCACCACACCATGGCTTCCTTGGTTATGGTAACCCCAAATACTCCAAGGGTTGACCTTTGTGAACAGGGCTCAGCCAGCTGATTCTTCAGTTGTATTCCCTCATTTCCTCTTTCTACCTCTCCATGTTAGAATTCTAACGCTGGGTTTCTTGCTTCACGCTGAGAGTTTTAATGCAAATAAAATGTTCTGTTGTTGTTGTCAGTTGCTGAATTTGAGAGTGTGGAGCGATTCACATCTGTAATTATAAACTAACCCCATAGGACTCAGTGAGTTGGAGCTTAGGGTCTACAATTAAAATCATAGAATTTTAGTGTTGGAAGTCTAATCCTTTTCACTCTGCAGATGAGTTCCTGGGCTCAAAGAAGGTACACAGTTGCCTAAGGTTCCATTGGTAATTGGGGGCAGAGGACGGCTGGTATCGTGGAAGACTCTGACTTTCCAGCCAAGCCCTCTTTTCCTGTTTTCCTTTTTATTCTCCCAAAATATACTGAGGGAGTTTGGGATTATTGCAGTGGAAGAATGTACATTTGAGTAGTGTCTTGGGAATTCTAGTTAAGATGTTTAGTTAAAGGGATTTATGGGACCATGTCAATAGATAGTCTGAGAGAGGGTAGACGCTGGGAATGGACTGAACTGGCAGCTCAGTGACGTTGTCTAAAACAAGGCTCTTTTCCATCCTTCCATTTAGTCGTCTGTGGTGTCCTCTGTGTGGCTATAACACGGCTGTCAGCCTCTCCCTGGTCTGCCCACTTCTTCATCAGAACCACAGAAGTGAGTGAGGGGGTCATTCTGGAAGCCCCCAGAAGACCACCCCTCACCTCTCCTTGGCCTCAATGGCTGTTGGGTTCACTCCTAAACCTGCAGCTGTCGGTTAACTTAAGCCTGTGTCATATGTATTGTTCTGAGATCACAGTCCCTTAAAGCATGTATGTGGCACTGAGGAAATGTAGGTGACAGAAAGCAAACCGACGTAGTTGCCAAGAAAATGAAAATGCGTGTAAGGAGGCAACGCTGAGGTCTATTGGAGTTGCAAACGGCAGAAGTCAACCCGAGCTAGCTTGAATAAAGGGCGGGAGTTAATTAATGGGTACAGGAGTGTCTCATGGAACCTGGGGACAGGGAAGCAGAGGGGTGTGGAGACAGAGGGGACGGGAGTCAGGCACCAGGAGCCATCAGTCACCACAACTGTCACTTCCTCTCTTCTCTTCTCGTTTCTCTCTCTCTCCCACCCTCTCTTAGGCTCATCTTCTCACGGGGCTTTATTGTTTATAGACCGTCAGGTCCCGTGCGTCAGTGCAGATGGCAGAAGGTGGCTCTCTCTCAACTCTGGTGTATTCATATTTCTCCATCTTCTCACATAAACAGAAACCGACTTGCAGCCTCTGATCTCCAGTTCCTCTTTCCTAGGAGGATCTATGTTGGCAAGCTCGGGTCAGGCATGTGCTCTGAGGTGAGCAGGATGCACTGGTCCAGGTAAGACCCCTGGACCCACCTGTGTGGGGTGAGGGGCGATGGGGTACCTGGCAGGGCCGATGGTCCTTAGAGATGCCAGGCTAAGAGGGCCGCCCCGAAGTCCCCACTAGAAGGGGGATTTTAAGCTCTGGATGATGTTAGTTCCCCAGGGCACTCCTGGTAGCGGATACAGTCGATGGGGAAATGCCCGTACGAGGGGGACATCTCCCAGTTAACCTGCTTCCACTCCCCCGGGATTCTCAGGTCTGGAGCGTGGAGGTAGAGGTGTGTGTGTGGGTGGGGGGGGGGGGGGGGAAGACGCAGGGGCACCGGTAAGAAAGGAGAATCCTTTCTTCTAAATAAATTCAGAAATTTGAGGAAATTCTACTTTTCACCATAAAACCGAAAAGAGGTATTTTGCTGACTCACAGGCAAACTTCTAGTGTTGGAAGCAAAAAACTGGCAATATTAATGCGAGCTGGTCCTCAGGGATCTCCGTCAAGACCACCTCTCCATCCTGACAATCCCTGCGGAGGCTGGGCAGCCGCCTCCCCAAGATGCTATGATCCCAAGGTCCTCAGACGTAGGTGTCCCGCTCTCTGTTTGCTCTTGGCAGCCCTGCCCTTTCCTCTGGGAGCGTGAGTCAGCGGCTGGGGTGGCAGGTCTGAGGCCTGAGAGCAAAGTCAGACATGACTCTTCTGGGGCTGAGATCTGACTATTACAGGGAGGGACTGTTTGGACCTTACCTTTGAGGATAAACCTATCTGAGAGCTTTTTTCTTTTTTCTCCTGTTTTATTGTTTTACAACTTCCTCCTAAACCTAGAACAATAGCCTTATAAACGGGCAGGAGATCCATCTGTGTCTATTGCAGGGAAAAGGAATTGAATAGAAGACGGTGCCTTTTGTTATCTCATTTCATACAGACTGCGGTTGCTCCCCTTGAGAAGTGAGAAATTTCAGAGATCCTTGGCCGGACCTTAAGGTGGCAATGGGTTTTAGCCAAAGTTTAAGGGGTTAAGAACATGAGTAAACTCCAAGGCAGATCTCATTAAGGAAGCAACGCTAAAACCCAAAGGAATCTGAAAGCAGAGGAGGGGAAAAGAAGGGGGACCGGAAAGAATTAGGAGGAAAACGGCTGAGATCAATGACGGCCATTGTTAAGCCTAAACTGTGGATTTGTTGGTTTGGATACTTGTTACTAATCAGGAGAGCCGGGCACCGTGGACTTTACAAAGCTCTTTTTTTTTTTCTCACATTCGTGATATTGTTTCATCTCTAAAGCCACATTCTGAGGTGGGCATTACCCCCATTATGAGGGTGAACAGAGTGAGAGTCGGTAAGGTAAATACTTTGCTGAAAGCCTTTTATCTCGTAAGTTTTGGAGCTGGGATGCAGATTCAGATCTCGAATGCATTCCACTGTCTGAATACTTTCTCACTACAATGCAATTACAAAGCTCTTCAGCCTTTGTTATCTCACTCTATTTTCACAGTGACCCCATAACAGATATATTCATTTCTATTATGCAGATGAAGAGATTCAGGCTAAATGACAATAATATTTAACATGTACTGTTTGTTTTCTTTTTAATTGAACTATAGTTAATTTACAATGTTGTGTTAGTTTCAGGTATACAGCAGTGATTCAGTTAAATATATAGGTATATATATAGATATATATATACATACATATACATATATATACACACATATATATTCTTTTTCAGCTTCTTTTCCATTATAGGTTATCACAAGATATTGAATATAGTTCCCTGTGCTATACAATAGGTCCTTGTTGTTTACCTTTTAAAAAAAAATTATTTATTTTTGGCTGCATTGGGTCTTCGTTGTGGTGCGCGGGCTTCTAATTGCAGTGGCTTCTCTTGTTGCGGAGCACGGGTTCTAGGCACACGGGCTTCAGTAGTTGTGGCACACGGGCTCAGTGGTTGTGGCGCACGGGCTCTAGAACACAAGCTCAGTAGTTGTGGCACATGGGCTTAGTTGCTCCATGGCATGTGGGATCTTCCCAGGCCAGGGCTCAAACCCATGTCTCCTGCATTGGCAGGTGGATTCTTAACCACTGCACCACCAGGGAAGTCCTGTTTACCTATTTTATATATAGTAATGTGTATATGTTAATCCCAAACTCCTAATTTATCCCTCCCCCCCCCCACTATTCCCTTTGGTAACCATAAATTTGTTTTCTATATCTGTGAGTTTATTTCTATTTTGTAAATAAGTTCATTTGTGTCATTTTTTTAGGTTCCACATATAAGTGATATCATATGATATTTGTCTTTCTCTGACTTTCTTCATTTAGTATGACAACCTCTCGGTCTATCCGTGTTGCTGCAAATGGCATTATTTCATTCTTTTTTATGGCTAATATTCCATTGTATATATGTACCACATCTTCTTTATCCATTCATCTGTTGATGGACACTTAGGTTGCTTGCATGTCTTAGTTGTTGTGAACAGTGCTGCTATGAACTTTGGGGAGCATGTATCTTTTCGAATTAGAGTTTTCTCCGGATATACTGCTGGGTCACACGGTAACTCTATTTTTAGTTTTTTTAAGGAAACTCCATACTGTTCTCCACAGTGGCTACACCAATTTACATTCCCATCAACAATGTAGGAGGGTTCCTTTTCCTTCACACCCTCTTGTACTGCTTCCTTATACAGATCCAGCTCTGTTCTGAGTTCCCCACACCGTTATCGCCTTGGATTCTTACCATAATTCCACGATCCTCCACTTTAATTGTGGAGAAACTGAGTCTTGGGGATGCTAAGAAATGTGTCCAAAGCTGCTCCACTGTAAAGTTCAGCCTGAGCCTCCACCAGAGGTCTAACCTGGAGCCTGTGTTTTCAGCCACCTGCCAGGCGGTCCTTGCAAGGCCCTGAGGCCAGGCTCATGCTTCTTCCCATCACAGCAGGTGTGGCTGTGTTTACTCTCTCAGCCAAGCGCTAACCGCAGCTCAGTGCATTTACTCACTCACTAAATGTTCATCAAGTCCCTGTGAAATGCTGGGCCCTTGATCCGTGCGGAGGAAGACCTGCCCAAAATACGCGTCTGCCCTCAAAGAGCTCAGGGACTCACGCGTGAGAGCCACCATCACACTGGGACAGAGGAGCACGGAGGGGTGTCCTGCATGCCAGGGTCACCTGAACACGGAGCCCCAGAGCATCAGTGAGTGTCAGTGCACCTCCGTGGGGCACAGTGATCACAGTGAGGGCTGAAAAGTGGGGTCCATGAAAATGTTCTTATTTCTTCTAAAGGCAGAAGAAGCAAATTAACTTTTAGATTGAAAAATCTGCCTTAATATATTATATATATTTTTTATTTTATTTTATTTTTTTATTATTTGTTTTTGCGGTACGCGGGCCTCTCACTGTTGCGGCCTCTCCCGTTGCGGAGCACAGGCTCCGGACGCGTAGGCTCAGCGGCCATGGCTCACGGGCCCAGCCGCTCCGCGGCTTGTGGGATCCTCCCGGACCGGGGTACGAACCCGTGTCCCCTGCATCGGCAGGCGGACTCTCAACCACTGCGTCAACAGGGAAGCCCAATATATAATATTAATATATGTGTCTTTATACCAAGGGGCCAGGAAGGCAAAAATACCTAAGGCCCACGAGAGTCATAACGTGTCCTGATTATATGAATTTACTGTGAAGAGAAGCCCTTTCCGGAGTCTTCAACCCTGTTCCACTACTGACATGTGACGCGGGCTCCTTCAATCCAAGTCCAAGGCTGCTAAGAGCATTCTAGTCATTGCTATTGCAGGTCTGCTCAGCTTCATGTGTCCGTATCACTTTCACAGCTGCCTTGGACTATTCTTCAGGGACTGACTTGTGCAAGGAGGTTGGAGAGAGCGCAAGGCCTTGCCTATGCTTCATCATCATCTCATCCTCCTCGTTCTTTTTTTTTGCGGTACGCGGGCCTCTCACTGCTGCAGCCTCTCCCGTTGCGGAGCACAGGCTCCGGACGCGCAGGCTCAGCGGCCATGGCTCACGGGCCCAGCCGCTCCGCGGCACGTGGGATCTTCCCAGACCGGGGCATGAACCCGTGTCCCCTGCATCGGCAGGCGGACTCTCAACCACTGCGCCACCAGGGAAGCCCATCCTCCTCGTTCTTGAAAACATTTTGAAAAATCTTAAAAAGCACATTTTTCCTTGTAAGAACTTTGCTGATTTGTGTGTGTGTGTGTGTGTGTGTGTGTGTGTGTGTGTGTGTGTGGTTGTGAATCTGGGGAGGCTTAGCTAGTAGGAGGTGGGCAAGGAAGAGAGCGACAGGCATGGGAAGCCGATTTCCAAGGTGTGGATTTCTCTGGGTCATGGGACCTGCAGTGGGTTGATCATGTAGGTTTCCGCGCATTGCCACTTAGGAAGGTAGAACGTGGAGGGTCACCGCAGCAGGACTGCTTTCTAGTTTCAGAAAGTCTAAAGGCTCTTTCACACAAAACAAACCCAAACACAAAAACCCCTTCTGGAAGGATAGCTCTAGTTAAGGCTCTACCATCCTGATAAGCAGTCACTACTCTGAGCTCCTGGGATTTGCCCCTGGCCTTTGCATTTTCCTCCAGATGGTCCATCTGGAGATGCCCAAGGACTGAGGCTACTTGGATAGACTGGCCTGTTGAGGGCATTGGACCTGTTTTGCCAGAGCTTCTCCCCAGTGTTTTGGAAGTAGGTGAGTTGGGATTGGCCAAAACTGATATGACTCATGACACAGGTTACTAGGGTTTGGGTCAACTTTTTATGGCCATGAAAAGAAGAATTGTCGCCTGTCGCTGCTAGGAAATTGGCATGTGCCAAGTTTATCCTTAAACTTGTGTTGCTAGGGATATTCTGAGCAATAATTAAGGCAATGATTCATTTTTGCGTCTCCTGGAGTTTGATTTTTTTACTCAACCACGAGTTTGTACGACAAATACAAAACTGAAATCTGCTTACGTCACCCACTACTTACTCACAACTCTACCTCAGTGGCTTCCTGCTGGTCTTAGGAGGATGACTATAATGTTTATCAGTGGCCACTAGTCCCTTTGTGGTCTCTTTCCTGTCCGGCTCTCCAGCCCCATCCCTCGATGCCCCCTCCCTCTGGGGCTCCACCCAGCCCTGCTTCTAGTTCTTCAGATGGTCCAGGGAACGGTGGTCCTCCACCTGGACTGCTCTTTGCTCCTTCTCCACTCCACTCTTCCTATCTCTGCTCCACTATTCCTTAGTGATGCCTTTCTTGACCTTCTTCATTAGGTTCAACTCTCTTGACGTTATGTTCTAGAGTAGGATGTTCTCCTGTAGAGCCCTGATCACAATGGTTTTGCCAAACGTATTCTGTGATTCTTTGATTCACATCCCTCTTTCCTGCTAGATTCCCTGTCACAAGGGCTGACATCACTCTCCTCTGTATCTGGACGCCTAGAATATGATAGGTGTTTAAGAAATATGTATTGAATAAATGATAAAAGGGATAAAAGGAAGATCAGGGCAAAACAAACCCTTGTTAAGAGATTACAAAACAGTGCTTCCCTGGTGGCGCAGTGGTTAAGAATCCGCCAGCCAATGCAGGGGACACGGGTTCGAGCCCTGGTCCGGGAAGATCCCACATGCCACGGAGCATCTAAGCCCGTGCGCCACAACTACTGAGCCTGCGCTCTAGAGCCCACGAGCCACAACTACTGAAGCCCGCACGCCTAGAACCCGTGCTCTGCAACAAGAGAAGCCACCACAGCGAGGAGCCCGCGCACCGCAACGAAGAGCAGCCCCCCGCTCGCCACAACTAGAGAAAGCCCATGTGCGGCAACGAAGACCCAACACAGCCAAAAATAAAAATAAATAAATTTTAAAAAAGACATTACAAAACAAATCATTCCCTTGAATATACAAATCATTTCTTAGAGCAAAATAGGCTTATCACTCTCAGACCTAAATTATTCAAAGAACGCACAGTTGGGTTTGTGTTTTTTTATGTTTTTTTTTTGTTTTTTTTAAGAATCCTATAACTAAGCCTCACATACAAAATGATAGATGGCTATTATGTATTTTTTTCCTTCTCTGTATTTTTCTTAATGGAAGCACAGGGAACTTTCCAAATATCACTGTATGATTGGAAAAAGTGAGGCAGTGCCATTTTGGGGGGAGGAGGGGAAGAAAGGGGAAAGATTCTGAAAAGGGTTTATGTTTTCTAATCAAAGTCAGATGTAGAACTGATTTTGTGTCGCTTAAGGAACACACTTCATTTTCTCCATCAGTGGTCTTGTCCGGCATTGGAGGTTCAGAGGAAGTCCCTTGAAGATAAGTGTGTCCTTCTAATTCTGTGCGTTTTATAAGTTAGCCGTCTGCTTTCAGCAGAGCAGAAACAGCACTCCAGGCAGACCTGAGACAACTGCTTGAGAAAGATTTCCCTTACAAGCTAAATGTTACATTTCCACTCAACAGAAAGGTACTGCTGTGTGGCCATAAAAAGCTGGCCCAAACCCTGTAACCTTTGCAGCCAGTGGTGTTATTTTTGGTTCGTGCCAACACGGATCACAGCTGTGACTCAACAGAGCCGCTGAAGCAAGAATTCAAAGAGTTTAAAGAACAGCGGACTCAGAAATGACTTTTTTTCCCTTACGGTGTCATTATGCCACATTTCTTGTAGTTTACCTTTCACATTTACCAACTGCATACAGAGGAGCTGAGCTGTTGTCTGGCACATGAAATCCCGAGCTGCGTCAGCGCACTTCCCCAAACCCCACTGCAGGCGAAGGATGATGGAGCGTTCCTTTCTGGGGTGTTTGTTTTACGTAAGTAATGACTTACTTTTTCAGAGGTAAAAAAAAATCCTTGTTGATATATTTCTCCCTCAAATAAACCCAAAATAGGGTAGGAGTTTGATTTAAATGTTGGTAATTTCCCGTCTGGAGGTGACAGAAAGCCCATATCAATTGGTTCTGTTTGGGGTTTTGCTTTTTCCTCCATGTATGTTAATTACATGAGGGCACGAACTTAGAGCAAAACAGGCATGGACTCCAGTAGACAATTTATGAGTCTGTTTATCAACATCCTTTAGAAGTGTGGCTTCGTTTTATTGATCACCACTTAAACCTGAAGAACATCACCGGTTTTCCCCTTTGGGGATGCATAGGAAAGGGGACGCAGAAGAAATGACGGAACTTGTCCCTTATCTACTAAATTACTGCAATTTGAGCTTTGTGGTTAAACTTAAGAATTCTAAGGACTAACATGTTAAGGTGCTATTTTTGTTGTTGTTATCTGTGAGCGAGATCGTTAATCGAATGTTTTACAGAACCAAGGGAAAAGGCAACACATTTGATCTATTTTCTCTTTGGGAAATAGACCCAGATTTTTTGTTCTGCTGTTGTCATCACTCAGGTCTGCCACTTAGAAAATGCTCCACGGCAAAAGCTATGCTACGCTAGGCACGCTGTCACTGAGACCAGACTCAGCTCTGCATTTGAATGTACTTGAATGTCAGTCTAAAAGGTGGAAATATAACTGTGGAGCTTTTCTTCCAGTAGCAAGGGTGTTAGCTTAAAAGAAATTATATTTCAGTGACATTCCTTGGATGTGGTACATGTATAAATCCTCTTTATACACTGTCTTCAAGTATTTACCCTGCAGAAAATGGAACTAGGAGATTCTGCAGAAATCCTGTAGGTTTATCATTTTATTTACAGATGCAGAAAGTAGCACAAAGAGGTTAAGGAACTTGCCTAAAGTTACACAGCTAACTGGTGGCAAAACTGGGACTCGCAGCTAAGTTCAGAATGTCCTTGAATCACACCACCTGCTTTAGAACAAATTGGTCCAGAGAACTGACTGTTCCCAAGAATTCAGATTCACAAATCTTAAAAAAATTATTTTGATCACAAAATGTCGTAAGAGAAAACACTGAGAATATTAAGTGAACATGGAGAATATTAATACAAATGGACACTGTGCCTATTGGAAAAAAACAGAGTATTGCCTGTATCCTTATGTGTATCATGATTTTGAGATTATTTTGGAAGTTGCTGAAATTCAGTTTGGCAAAGCAATTCACTTTGAAAGACGTGTTAGGAAACTAAAGTTTTCTTTACTGACTTTCTATCAACAAATGAGCACTGAAATGTTATCTATAGAAACGAAGATTCATTTGTTCCTGGCACACATGAGGAGCTCAACAAATATTTGTTGAATGGTTGAATAAGAACTACAGTGCTGTGGAGGTTAGCCTGCAACTATAGACACATTAATAAGGTGTTTAAACCACAGTGTTGAGCAAAACAGGCCAGACACAAGTCAGCATCCTGCATGATTCCATTTATATGAAGTCCAAAACCAGGCAAAGCTACTTAGACTGTTAGAAGGCAGGACTGTGGTTATCTTTGGGAGGAGTAGCTGCTGGAAGGGGGTCTAAAGGCTGGTCATGTTGTTTCTTGAACTGGGTGCTGGCTACACACGTGGGCTCAGCCTGTGAAAACTCATCAAATTTGCATCAAGACATATGCACTTTTCTGAATGTAGATTATACTTCAACAAAAAGTAAAGAAATATATATAACATTTCATCTTAGGAACAGAACAATTTAATAAATGCTCAGCCCATGAAAGAAATTCCTGTAGCATAAGTAAAAAAAAAAAAAAAAAAGCAACAGAAGGTAGGGTGAGGGTTTTACTTTCCAAAATGCTGTAAAATGTGCAACTCTTACACTGTCGCAGAATAAATAGAACTTTGACTTTGGTTTCAAAATTTATGCAGCTGCTTCCATAGACTTTTGACAGTTTTATCACATATTTCGCAGTTAGAAAGCACGCTTCAGACATGAGGATGATAGATGCAGATGTTGGTAGGGCTTATATATCTACAGTCTTGTAAAACTGAAAAAAAGAATTCAGCAAAAATAAACCATTATGGGACTTCCCTGGTGGCGCAGCGGTTAAGCATCCGCCTGCCAACTCAGGGGACACGGGTTCGAGCCCTGGTCCAGGAAGATGCCGCAGAGCAACTAAGCCTGTGCGCCACAACTACTGAGCCTGCACTCTACAGCCCGCAAGCCACAACTACTGAAGCTCACGCGCCTAGAGCCCGTGCTCCGCAATAAGAGAAGCCACCGCATCTCAACGAAGAGTAGCCCCCGCTCACGTCAACTAGAAGAAGCCCGCGCGCAGCAACGAAGACCCAACGCAGCCAAAAATAAATTATAAATAAATAAATTTATAAAAAATAAAAGAATAAGCCATTCTACTGGTCTATTGAATTACTTTGTCAGCTTTATGAAAGCACTTTGAGCATAACTGACTAAATATATAGTGGAGAAGAATAATCTTTCTAAATTAGTAAATTAGTTTTCATTTTGAAAAGTCAGATTTAGGTAAATACCTTTTTTAGGAAAGAATATATTAGTATTAATGTATACAGAACGTAATTTTTTTTTTTTTTTTTTTTGCGGTACGCGGGCCTCTCACCGCTGTGGCCTCTCCCGTTGCGGAGCACAGGCTCCTGACGCGCAGGTTCAGCGGCCATGGCTCACGGGCCCAGCCGCTCCGCGGCATGTGGGATCTTCCCGGACCGGGGCACAAACCCGTGTCCCCTGCATCGGCAGGCAGACTCTCTACCACTGCGCCACCAGGGAAGCCCCAGAAGGTAATTTTTAAAAGAAACAGTTGATGCCTTTTAAAGTTGACATGAGAATAGAAATCATGGTCTAACTTCCAAATACCCCTACCTCCCCACGCCCTTCCCCACTGCCACACCCTTTGGTTGTCCTGTGAGCCATTTAAAAGAAAGAAAGCAGAAATGGTGGGTAAGAGGACTTCCTCACGTGAAATTTTCTTGAGATTATCAGTGACTGAACTACAAAATTCACTTATTTAGGCTTTTTACCATTTTGATATATAAGCTCCTCTACAAGAGAGGCTGATGCGTATTTATGTAGCCATCTTTCAAAATTTAAGAAGAGGGCTTCTCTGGTGGCGCAGTGGTTGAGAGTCCGCCTGCCGATGCAGGGGACACGGGTTCGTGCCCCGGTCCGGGAGGATCCCACATGCCACGGAGCGGCTGGGCCCGTGAGCCATGGCCGCTGAGCCTGCACGTCCGGAGCCTGTGCTCCACAACGGGAGAGGCCATAACAGTGAGAGGCCCGCGTACCGCAAAAAAAAAAAAAAAAAAAAAAAAAAAAAATTTAAGAAGAACAGAATCTCAAGACTTCTGCAAGGACACAGGCCCTACCTCTTTTCCCCAATACACTGCACTTTGGAGCTAGATGTCCTGTTAGCTTAGCCATACAAAGGAATCCTCTTATTTAAGATGTTTGTTCATTCGACTTTTAATGGCCCTATTTCTTGCTTTTTTCAACATAAGTTAAATTGTACGTGAATTCCAACGTGCTGATCGCAATAAGCTAATCCAACTTATAAATCCAAAAATGCACTTTTTTGGGGGCTGCATTTGGTCTTCATTGCTGTGCGCGGGCTTTCTCTAATTGTCGTGATGGGGGGGCTACTCTTCGTTGCGTTGCGCGGGCTTCTCATTGCGGTGGCTTCTTCTGTTACGGAGCACGGGCTCTATGCACGCGGCCTTCGGTAGTTGTGGCGCGCAGGCTCTAGAGCGCAGGCTCAGTAGTTGTGGCACATGGGCATGTGGGATTGCTCTGAGTCATGTGGGATCTCCCCGGACCAGGGATGGAACCCATGTCCCCTGCACTGGCAGGCAGATTCTAAACCACTGTGCCACCAGAGAAGGCCCCAAAAATGCACCTTTTAAAAAATAGAGACTTTCCATGAATTCTTCTCAACAGAATGTGTGGTGTGTATTTCTAGGTGAATTGAAAAAATAGATATGATCTAGAACAAGGCAACAGCTATATATTTTTGCAATACTTAAACAATTAACTCCCTTGGCAATTCCCTGGTAGTCAGTGGTTAGGACTCCAAGCTTTCGCTGCCGAGGACATGGGTTCAGTCCCCGGTCAGGGAACTAAGATCGCACAAGCTGCGTGTCGTGGCCAAAAACAAAACCCCAAAACAAAAAACAATTAACTGGCCTATTTCTTTGTAAGGAAAACTAATAAGGAAATAGGCCTTCCCTAAAGAATTCAACCTAGCTGTAGCATCATATTAATAACTTTATTTAGCACTTTACAGTTTACAAAGCACTTTTCCTATTTTTTCCCTTCTTCAGTCCTCACAACAATTTCTGTTGATACCAGTTAAGTATGATTCTTATTCTTATTTTACAGATGAGAAAAGTGTGATTCAGAGGCAGTGCCAGGGCTGTCTCTCTGTGTCCTCAGCTGTGTTACATCCTTTTCACTGCACTGCACCATCTTGTAACAAGAAAGGGAAGAAATTTTTTCTAAAAACAATTTCTTTGCATATGATATGATATAATTAATATACTGAGAATATGATTATTTTAAAGTTGGACAAAGTTATTTCAAAATAATAGTTCATTTTATTCATCAGGTATTCGTTTAATACCTCTTGGGAGCTACAACAATGCTGGCTTCTGGGAGGAAAACACACATGGGCTCTGCTTTCTAGGAGGTGACAGAGTTGTCAGAAAGACACTCTAGATTAAATAATTATGCACAGATAGATAAATAGTTAAAACTACGATAAATATTATAAAGAAAACCTAGAGAGCACTGTGAGAGATGATTACGGGGGGACTACGTGTAGAGTGGGAGAAAGTGACATTTAAGCATTAAAATAGGATTTAGCCAGGTGAAGTGTCGGGGTTAGGGAAGAGAAGAGTATTCCTGATAGAGGGAACAAAAATTTGCCAAGTCCCTGGGGTGGCAGATACAGGCACCTCCCAGGAAATGGAAGGATGCAGGGGGCAGTGAGTGTCGAAGGCAGTGGCAAGGTTTTGAGGCTGGAGAGGTCAGCGGGATTTGGGGGGCCCATTGAAAGATTTGAGCTGGGGTACAGTTTACATGTAAAACCAACATGGTTCCTGCAAGGAGAATGGATTGGACGGAGGGAAAGGACAAAGCCAAGAGAGGAAGCTTTCATAAAAGCCGAGAGCTGAAAGTGTGCTAAGAACAAGGTAGAGGTCAAATTAATGTCTGTGAGAAGTTTCCAAGGTTACGTCTGGATTTGACAATATGGAGGCCAGTCGTAACCCTGCATGGTGGGGGTGGAAGCCGACTGGGGTGGGTTGAAGTGACGGCTTCATAGCCGTCTAAGGAAGGGGAAAGATGGGAAGGAAGCTGGAGAGGGTGTGTGCTGGGCAGGGATCGAAGGGAAGGTCTTGAAAGTGGAACATACTAAAGTATTTGGGCGCAAGGAAAGTCATCTGTCATCAAGAGGGAGATTGGTGGTGATGTTGCTGAGTGTGTGAGATAGACACACGCTGTTGGCTAATCAAGGGAGCAAAGTCCCTGGGGAGTCACAAGGGGCTATGACCAGGGTGCATGAGAAGCGTTTTGCACTGATTCTGGGATAGGAGGAGAGACACCTCCTTTGTTGTGACAAAAGGGGGAGGAGGAGAAGAGGGTTTGTAGATTTGGTAGGAAGATGAAGATATTTCTTTGCAATAGATTTCCCACCCCCATCCTTTATGAGGCAGGAAGCAAGGTCATAGCGAAGGGCAAAAGGGAGTTGGAGCCGGAGGTGGAAGAGGTATGAACTTGGCATTGCGTGGAGATGGAGAGAAAGCTCTACTAGCGGTGTCCTTTGGAAACTGATGAGTATGACCTTGATGACAATCTCCACACTGGGTATTTTTCTCCAGCAGTGTTTGGGGCTAATCTAGGTTTGGGAGAATACTGGAAGAGTTATTGTTTGATTCAGATGACTAATAATTTGCGGTTAGGTGTGCTTTCAAAGACGCTTATAGTTTTTATCAAAATGCTGGATGTAAATATGATGCTGCCACAGTGACTGATTGAATTCACAGGTGTTCAGCAGCGCTGACGTGGTATTCCTGGCTTCTGTATTTCTTTCCTTGGGATTAAAAGCAGAGATTTAGGCAAAGAATTAAATGTTGGAAATTTAGTTTCTGGCTACTGAACTCTACTAGAGTATTACGTACTTTGTGAGGCTGGTACATAAAGTTTAGTAAGCCCCATGATTAGTTTAGAAGAATGCATCTCTAGACTTCATGGTCATCTCAGTGGGCAGAACTGCAGTAAGCCTTCAAGGTCATTCTCCTCTCCCTTCTCTGAACTTAAGTAGACCCACCAGCATACCCCCTTGCCCACACACACATCCTTTCTTGACCCCGCATCCCCCTCCAGCCTTTGTTGTCTCGTCTTTCCTTCCCCGGAGACCTTCTCCTTCTGTCTTCTCTTCTTCTTCACTTTCCATTGACTTGCCTTATACACCAGCTTCCATCCCTCTGCAGTTCACTCTCTAGGCTCTCAAAGGATGTTCTGTTGGTTACGTCCAGTGGAAACACTTCAGATGCCATCTTACGTGACACCTTCTGTAGCGTTTTCACCACGGAATCGCCTTCGTATTGAATAATATGGCGCTATTCTCTCCTAGTTTCCCACCTACCTCAGTGGTAAATTCCTAGTGTCTTTGGTGGTTTCCTCTTCCTCGTGGCACTACTAAAATGTCAGTGGTCCCTAGAACTCTGTCCTGAGTCCTCCTATCATTCTATACTTATGCCACTCACACTCATGGCTCCATCTTCCAAATTGATGTCTCCAGGCAGGTGATACTGAGGAATATTCCTGTATGTCCAACTAGGCAGCTCCATGTGGATGTCCTGTGAGGGCCTCAGACCAAATACATCCAAAGTGGAGCCCATCTTCGTCTTCTGAGGAACCCTGTCTTTGCAAATATCATTGCTATCCACCAAGTTCCTCAAGTCAGGAACCAATGGGTCATTGTAAATGTCTCCTTCACCTTCTTCCTGTACTTCTGGTTAATCACAAAGACTGATCTTGTCTGTATCCTAAATGCTTTCACCTCTGTTCACTTCCCCCATCACAGCTGCCATTGCTCTAGTTCAAGCCCTTCTCCTCTCTTGCCTGAGTCATGGCAACATCCTTCCTTCCTTTCCTCTTGTTTCTGGACACATCAACGTCATCTAACTGTCACATTGCCAGCAGAGTCACCCTTCTAATGTGCAAACTGAGTCTTGTCACTCCTTTGCAAAAGACTCTTCCATGACTGTATCACCTATAGTACATACTTTTACTCTATAGAAGGGCATACAGGTCTCTTAACAATTAGGTCTCGTTTTGCGCCTTTAGCCTCAGCTTTTGACTCAGGCTTTAGAGCCCTTGCAAATCAAACATATGGACTTACTCATCAGGAACTGTGATCGTTCTTGCTCCTTGGCCTTTGTCTATGCTCTTCCCTTTCCCTGGGATAGCCTCCAATGACTGTTTGTCACACCAAGTGAGACATTTACTATTTTCCTGGCTCAGTAACTGGGGGTCCAAAATGGAGGACAGGGAAGCAATAAGTTCTAGCAACTGCCCACATTTAGGGTCAGACACGCCATCAAGGATTATTAAAGAGGCTGCAGAAGGTTCCCTGAAACCTTCAGCCATGACTCGTGTCTTTCTCCCCATGCTCCCAAGGAGAGCAGAGAGGGGGAATCGCTGGAGTCAGGAGCCAATGGCTTGGTTGGGGAACACGTGGCTTTTTCACTTCCTCACCAGGGAGACGGGGCTGTTTCTGACAAAGCCAAGTGTACCTGGGGAGCATCGAGAGGATCATTGTAGAGATAACTGAACCACAAGAGGAGAAGGCTGGGTCTCACTCCTTGGCTTCGTGCTCGGGAAGCTGGAAACCTGTTATTTTGCTCTGTTGTCACCATAGGAGCAGAGGGGAGCGTGGTGAAGGGATTCGTGGGGGAGCTTGACAAGTGTCCCTGGAGGTTAGGAGCCTACGTATCCATAGAAACCGGTGCCGCCTCTGCCTGAAATTTCTAAGGTGAGAAACTGTCTAACTCTTGCCAGTAGGGTGAGTAAGGACCATGGCTTAACATGCTCTGAGTGAAGAAGATGGATGTTGGGGGCCTCACTGTAGTTCTCTTTGGCCTTCAGCGGACATGGCAAAGGCCTTCAGTGGCTTCTGTGGCTGAAAAATAAGGAGCATGGAAGTTAGATGAGAAGCAGGAAGGAGGGCCCTCCAGGAGGCATCTGGGCCAGCGAGGGGATGCCCAACGTGGGGAGGTGATTGAGGGCATGGACCACTGTCAGTGCCAAAGAGATACATGGTCAGTGATGGCAAAGGCAGGGATAAACCTGAACACCAACCCCTCCCCCAAAACACATGTACTGGGTGTATAGAAGCCACCATATCAGCAGAGGGCAGCAACATCAGATGAACCAGAGTGGATCAAAGATGCTCCCCATTACCACCACCAGGTGGACATCAATTGTTTAGGAAAACCTCTGCTTTCTTGTTTGTTTCTTCGAGTCCTTATCCCTGGAGGAGCGAGGCCCCAGAAACAGAGGGGGAAGAGTCCTGTCAGAGCCTGACCGCACCCTTCAAGGTACTGATAAAGGAGGATATTGAGGGAGAAGAACAGCTTTAAATCGTGCGCGTGTGCGCGCGCGTGCGCGCACACACACACACACACACACACACACAGAGTTTTAGAAGTCAAGAAAATACTTTTGGAAATAAAAACAGCACTTCCAGTGCTTGAGCGTTTCTATAGGTCAGCCCATCTCAGGCTTTCTTAAATACTGAACACATTTAAATTATAAATTGACACAAGAGCAGCTGGGGCACCCAAGATATTTTGCAAACTTGGGCTAGCGTCGTGGACTATTGTCTCACTGATGAATTAACTCCTGTAAGAAATCATTCCAAACATACTAATATCCATTTAAACATTTGAGATGTCAACGGAAAAAGAACAAGATATCAAAGAAGTTGACATTTGAAATAAGATACTGAATATAAATCAATGATCATCAAATCAAGACAACAGCAAACCAATAATAAATTAAGACATTCATATCCATCACTAAGCAGATTGAAGTTGTTTGTTCATGCATGGGGCAATCACAGTGAACGTCTGCCCATTTTCCAATGGGGGACATTTTAAGAGGCAGAGGATCAAGAATGAGGAAATGCACGATTTTTATAATACAGTTAAACACTTTTCTTACAGTTATACTTAAAATGAATTCTAGGGAAAATAAAAACAGTATAGATTTTATTTTGTTTTGGCAGATTCTAGAGAATATGCTCAGAAGCTATCATTTCTGTGGGATACCCTTCGTGAAACACCTTTTTCTTGCTATGGCTTTTTAAAAAATATTTTATTTATTTATTTATTTGGCTGCACTGGGTCTTAGTTGCGGCATGTGGGATCTAGTTCCCTGACCAGGGATCGAACCCAGACCCCCTGCATTGGGAGCATGGAGTCTTAGCCACTGGACCACCAGGGAAGTCCCTGCTATGACTTTTTAAAAATTTTTTTATTTTACATTGAAGTATAGTTGATTTACAATGTGGTCTTAGTTTTAGGTGTACAGCAAAGTGATTTAGTTATACAATATCTACTCTCTTTCAGATTCTTTTCCCATACAGTGTATTACAGAGTACTGAGTAGATTTCCCTGTGCTGTACAGTAGGACCTTGTTGTTTATCTATTTTATATATAGTAGTGTGTATATGTTAATCCCAACCTCCTAATTTATCTCTCCCTCCACCTTTCCCCTTTGGTAACCATAAATTTGGTGAAACATTATTATAAGGTTCTGAGGACCAGTTATCCAAACTGTGGATGAAACAATGGGCTGGGGACGCTCCTTCAAAATTTTAGTCTAACATTTTAGTAAAGACATTGAAGTGTTACACTGTATGGACTTTTCAACTGAAAGTGAGTGACAAATGATGAAATCTTCCCCATCTGCGTTAAGGAAGGGCCAATGGGGATTTGAGAGAGCACAGCTGAATGCGTTAGACTGGAGAAATATAAGATGTTTTACATTTTGACCCCGTTGAGTTTGAGGCTTCTTAATAAATTGGTCACTTGACGCTGTCAATCCTAACCATAGTTCTCTAAATTTCTTTCTTTTGTTCAAGATTTTAGTTCCTTGTTTTCTTCTCTATATCAGTTTTCCGTTGCTACAGATCACCTCAAAATTTAGCGACTGAAAACAACCAACATTGATTTTCTCACAGTTTCTGTGGGTCAGGAATTTGGGTGCAGCTTGCCTGGGGGTCTCAGACTCTCCTGAGTTTGGGGCTGGTTGGGGCTGCCATCTCCTCCGGAGGACCGACTGAAGGAGGACCCCTTGCAAGCTCACGCATGTGGCTGTTGGCAGGACTCAGATCCTCATGGCTGTTGGACTGAGGGCCTCGGTCCATCCTGGCTGTTGGACAGAAGCCGCCTTCCGTTCCTTGGAAGGTGGGCCTCCCCACAGTGCAGCTCGAAACATGGCGGCTGGCTTCCTTCAGAGTGAGTGTCCAAGAGGGAACCACAGTCCTGTATACCTCATCTCAGAAGGGACATTCCAACACTTCTGCCATTTTCTGTTCGTCAGAGGTTAGTGAGTCCTGCCCCCACTCAAGGGGTGGAGATCCCACAGGTTCACAAAGACCAGGAGGCAAGGATCACTGAGGGCCATGTACGGGGCCTCTACAAACTCATTTATCCTCACACCACAGCATCTGCCCGCTGTAGCTCCCACGCTCACCTGAAGAAATGGCCGCCTCTTCTTTAAGGAACCAGATGATACGTTGTCTTTTATCTTCTGTCAGTTACGTCTCACACCTTCTTCATCTTCAGCCATTTTCCCCTTCTTTCCTCTTGTTATCCCTGACAAAGCCCTTCTTCCTGCCCTCCCTTGTCACAAATAAAATGGCCGCTAGGCTTCTTGTCCTCTGCCAGCTGTCACTTTGATGCTCTGCTTCCTTTTACAAAAAACTTTTGAACAAGTTGCGTTTCTGTGGTCTCTCCACACCTCAGTTCCCATTCACTCATTGGCTCTAATCCATCAGGCCTCTGCCCCTCTCACTCCATTGAAATTATTTTTGTGAATGTCACCAGTGATGTCCATGTTGTAACATCCAAGGGACATCCTCTATCCCTGACCACCTTCAACACGGTGGACCAGTCCCGCCTCCTTTCCTGATTTCCATGACAGCATGGTTCACAGGGACGTGTTTTCTCTAGTCACTCTACTCTCCTTGTTGGCTTTTCTCCTATTTGTGCTCTAAACATTTCCCAGGCTCACTTCTGTCTTCCTTCTCTCCCTCCTTCCATAAGTAACCTCACCCATTCCCAGGGTTTTAAATATCACTTATATCCGGATGAACCTGAAATTAATTTATTCAGCAAGTGCTTTCTCTGAATGATACAGCGGTTTCTCTAACTGCTTACTTGGTACCCCCATTTGGAAATCTCAGTGGGGCCTCAAACACAACCTCTGTAATAGAACTTCTCTTTTTCCAACTTCTCTCTCCCTAACACATTTTTTTTCCAGAATTCCCCATCTCAGTAGTGCAGCCATCGGCCACTTTGTTTGCTCAAGTATAAATCCTTGACTCCTCTTCTTCACTAGTCCTCCACTCCCATCTATCACCAAGTCCTAGAATTTTCCTACCTTCAAATATATGTCCAATCCATCCACTATCTCCACCGTAATCTAAGCCACCATCTTCTGTCCCCTCGCTTACTACATTGTTCCCCTCCCGGCCTTCCTGCTTTTATGCTCTGCAAAGCAGCCCATTAAATGGTTTAAAATACTTTATCAGACTGTGTTTCCCTTGAGTAAAACCCTTTGGTGCTGTCCCTTTATCCTTTGAAAGTCTAAACGTCTCAAGATCCTGTCTGATATGTCTCTTGCTTATCTTTTCCACCTCAGATCACCTTTTAAAAATCAGCTTTATTGAAGTATAATTGATACACAGAAAGCAGCACATTTTTTTTAACATCTTTACTGGAGTATAATTGCTTTACAGTGGTGTGTTAGTTTCTGCTGTATAACACAGTGAATCAGCTGTACGTATACATATATCCCCATATCCCCTCCCTCTTGCATCTCCCTTCCACCCTCCCTATCCCACCCCTCTAGGTGGACACAAAGCACCGAGCTGATCTCCCTGTGCTATGCGGCTGCTTCCCACTAGCTATCTATTTTACATTTGGTAGTGTATATATGTCAATGCTACTCTCTCACTTCATCCCAGCTTCCCCTTCCCCCTCCCTGTTGTCCTCAAGTCCACTCTCTACGTCTGTGTCTTTATTCCTGTCCTGCCCCTAGGTTCTTCAGAACCTTTTTTTTTTTTTTTTTTAGATTCTATATATATGCGTTAGCATACAGTATTTGTTTTTCTCTTTCTGACTTACTTCACTTTGTATGACAGACTCTAGGTCCATCCACCTCACTACAAATAACAACTCAATTTCGTTTCTTTTTATGGCTGAGAAACATTCCATTGTATATATATGCCACATCTTCTTTATCCATTCATCTGCTGATGGACACTTGGGTTGCTTCCATGTCCTGGCTATTGTAAATAGAGCTGCAATGAACAGCTCTATGTCCATGTCTCTTTTTGAATTATGGTTTTCTCAGGGTACATACCCAGCAGTGGGATTGCTGAAGCATATGGTGGTTCTATTTTTAGCTTTTTAAGGAACCTCCATACTGTTCTCCATAGTGGCTGTATCAATTTACATTCCCACCAACAGGCGGCACATATTTAATGTAAGCAATTTGATGAATTTGGACATACGCAGACACCTATGGAATCATCGCCACAATCAAGGTCAAAGACATTTCCATCTCTTCCAAAAGTTTCCATATGTCCCCCCCTCTTTTTTGGGGGTAAGAACACGTAACATGAGATCTCCCCTCAACAACTTTTCTTTTTCTTTTTTTTTTTTTTTGCGGTACGCGGGCCTCTCACTGTTGTGGTCTCTCCCGTTGCGGAGCACAGGCTCCGGATGCGCAGGCTCAGCGACCATGGCTCACGGGCCCAGCCGCTCCGCGGCATGTGGGTTCTTCCCGGACAGGGGCACGAACCCGTGTCCCCTGCATCGGCAGGCGGACTCCCAACCACTGCGCCACCAGGGAAGCCCTCACGACTTTTTAAGTGCACAGTAGGGTATGGTTGACCAGAGGCACTCTGTTGTACCTAGGTTCTCTAACACTGATTCTTGCATAACTAGAACACAGCTGTCTTGAAAAGAATGTGCTTTGAGTTCCTCTGATAAAAAGTAAGGGCAAAGCTTCCCTGGTGGCGCAGTGGTTGAGAGTCCGCTTGCCGATGCAGGGGACACGGGTTCGTGCCCCGGTCCGGGAAGGTCCCACATGTCGCGGAGCGGCTGGGCCCGTGAGCCATGGCCGCTGAGCCTGCGCGTCCGGAGCCTGTGCTCCGCAACGGGAGAGGCCACAACAGCGAGAGGCCCGCGTACCGAAAAAAAAAAAAAAAAAAAAAAGTAAGGGCTAATGACCTAGAACTAAGGTAATTACGGTACAAGGCTTAACATGAAGCACACACTTCCCTAAACCTGTAAGTGATACAAACATCATTTCATTAATTTCATATAAGCAACATTTACAACATTTCCCTTCAGCTCCCTTCTTATTAGCAGGGAGAGACCTCTTTCTTTCCTTAGCAAAGTGCATTGTTGACAGGAGCCCTCCTCTACTGATGTCTGGAAGGGCTTTCTTTTACTGATTCTGGGGTGTCTGAATTTGAAACAGGTGTATGTATGCATCTGAAAGAATCTGTTCCAGATGCCAGAAGATTCAGTTCTGGTGAGGGACGTGAAGGAAGTGTCCTATTCACATGCTAGGAAAATAAATGTTTTACTAATCCTTAAATAACATTTTTACTCTGAGGTGTATTGGTAAATTTTAGTTTTATTTCTGCATGAAAGTCTCATTTTTATGAGTGTGATTTATACACATTTAAGGAGTAGAGGCGACTGCTAAAATTAGTTTTGGTGATCCCATGCTAATGTCTGTGTAGGAAGAGAATAATGTAGTTTTAAAGTCCTGACACTTTGGTTATTAGTGAACAATTTATTATTTATTTTCATGGGCTACAATTTAGTTTAACTATTGATGAATGCACGTAACTTTTTGTGTTTTGGGATCTTCTCATGGTAGAGAAAGTATGTGATGGGAAAATGTCCTGTGCGTTGTTCTCTCTTCCCACCCAAGCCATTAACCAATAAAACTCTATCATTAAACAAATGTTGATTTAGCACCTAACTATGTGCCAGGTACCGTGGCCAGGGCTGCAATACAGAAGAGCTTGCAGTCTCGATCTCTGGCCAGGTAAATGTGAGGTGTACAGACTGCATATCTGGAGGGTGACTGAAGAGTTAGCTCGTTATGACTTGCTCTGCCCTCCACCCTAGTTCACTTGTCAATATGGTAAATTCCCTAGATTCTGCATGAGATGTGGAGAAATAATGCCACATAAAATCCCAAACGGCCCTATCTACTTACTTCCGGAATATACTGTATGAATCTTATTGGAGTGGATCTTGCTTATTCAGTCAAAGGGAAAGTGAACATGTGGTCATCAACAGGCAGAAGGAGTTATTTCTAAAAGAAACTATATTTAAAAAAAATCCTCTGAGGATTCAACGCAAGAAAAATTTCTCCAGATACTATTGCGTTTTTTTTCTATTAAACTATGAGCACTGTATAGCCCTCTATTTCCATTTTTGTCTTGTCTCCTAGGAACCTCAGAGAGAAATACAATGCTTAATTTCTGTTATGATTTTAGATACCTTCATGGTTATTTGGTTTCAACCTAATAATTTGGTTTCCTTCTTTATCTTTAACCGTTACCTCTATTTTAATAAGTTACCTCTATTTGTGTTTGTGACCATACGGAATTTAAGTTAAAATCAGTTAAATCATGGACTCCATATCATAACAACAGCGACAAAAATGACTCTTATGCAGTCGTTGGTGGAAACCGGCCTGGAACCAGCATTTTGCTGTAGATCGTCAGTATGTGGGTGCTTAAAAGTTGACTCCCGGAGAGCCTCCTTGTCCCTGCAGTTCCCCCGCCCCACGGAGAGACACCTGGTGGTCTATATGGGGACGACCCTCTGGCCCTTCAGGCAGCACCGGCAGGGATGACAGGAACCCCAGCAGCACCGGACAAACCACACAGACCATAATAATACCACAAAGCCCCTGAAAAGTAAGTTGCCATTGGAACCACGGCCAACAAAAGGAGGCCAGGACTTGCCAGCTAGACCTAGGCAGGGTGATGCCGGATAAAAGATTTAAGTAGGACCCAGAGACTCATAACATAATAGAATGCCCAAGATGCAAAAGCAAAGTAAAAACATACCAAAACAAACAAGCAAAGCAACACCCCCCGCCAAACCCTCCAAGGAATCAAGAAAATGCCAACGTGAAATGAGAAAGGACCGTTCACTGACACCACTACCAAGACCAATCAGATGTCCAATGATCTCATCTCACCCAAACCAAGGTTGTAAAAGCAGCTGTCATTAAAAACGCTTCAACAGTCAATTACAAATTCCCTGGAAACACATGAAAAAGCAGAACATCTCAGCAAAGAAACAGAAGTTATACATATATGAAAAAGAACCAAATGGAAAGAATACAATCCCAGAGATAAAAAGCTCCCCAGATGGGCTCTAGTAGAGTGGAGATAACAAAGGATAGGTGAGCAGCAGGACACCCAGCAGAGTTCCCCCAATCTGAAAAAGAGAGGAAAGAGATGGATAAAAGTGATTAGAAACAATGCCATTATACATCTATGTGGAATAAAGGCACATAGTATTACTTTCTACAGCAGAGGAGGTGGCCAAGTTTTAATGATTATATTTTAAGATTAAAGCTATAGGAACATTCTTTCAAATAAACCTTTTATTTTAGCAGAAGTTAAAATTTACAGAAAAGTTGCAAAGATAATACAGAGTTCCTCTGTCTCCCATCCCCAGTGTCTCCAATTGTTAACATCTTACATTATTATGGTATATTTGTCACAACTAATGAACCAGTATGGATACATTGTTATTAACTAAATTCTACCCTTTATTCACATTCCATTATCTTTTCCCTACTATCCTTTTTTTTTTTCTGCTCCAATATTCCATCCAGGATACCCCATTTATAGAAGTCCTTTTAAAATTAATTCTTAATGGCCAAACTTCGTGTCTTGGAAGAGATTGATATTCCCAAGATGGAGCTATTATATAACTATCTAGAGAATATTGTGGGAAGGCTATCAGGGCACTTGTCTTGAAGCTGTTCTTGGGTAGCAAGCACTCTTTATTTTGAGCGGCTTTTGTGATGGAGACTACAGGTTGGCTAAAGTCCCTCAGGCCACGCCTCGTCACCGCCATCATATTGACCCACAATCATTAGGGCATGAACACTTGTTTTCCTCAGTCCACTGAAAATTCACACTACTACCCCATGCCTTATGCAGTGAGGGAGATGGTGTTCTGCTGGCCCTATACAGGGGGAGAAGTAGCTGGCGCTCTTGTTTTTACCTGCAGTTGGTGAATCCTCTTGGCATTGGGATCTGCCTTCAAAATGTGTCCAGGATCCCACCACTTCTCTCTCCACTGCTTCCATCTGAGGTCCCCTATGAGCCATCATCATCTCCCGCCTAAGCATTAGCGAGACTTTCTTGACTGACCGCCCTGATTCTGCCCTGGCAACCCTATAGTCTGTTCTCAACACGGTGGCCTGAGTGATTCTGTTAAAATTTAAGTCAACTCATGTCATCTGCTCAAAACCATTCAGTGACCCTCCCATCTCACACTTTTCATTGGTGGTGGTGCTGGTAGTCCTTTACTTAATTGTCTTTTAATCAAAATTTTTATTGCAATATAACGCACATGCAAAAAGTGTACAAATGATATGTGTACCACTCAATGAGTTATTAAAATCGACCACTCCTGTTATAACCACCAGCCAGGGAATGGAATAGAACAACCTTAGGAACACGCCACTTGGTTTCATTCGATCAATTACTCTTACTCTTCTCTCCAAAGGTAACCACTAACCTGACTTCTAGAATACTCTGTTTTTGAATTTTGTATAAATGGAGTTGCGATATGTATTCTTTGGTGTCTGGTGTCCTTTCTTCAACGTTATGTTTGTGAGATGTAGCCATGTTGTTATGCCATCTTGTGCTTTTTATTTTTTGTTTTGTTTTTTGTGTTTTTTTTTTGCGGTACGCGGGCCTCTCACTGCTGTGGCCTCTCCCATAGCGGAGCACGGGCTCCAGACGCGCAGGCTCAGCGGCCATGGCTCACGGGCCCAGCCGCTCTGTGGCATGCGGGATCCTCCCAGACCGGGGCACGAACCCGTGTCCCCTGCATCGGCAGGCGGACTCGCAACCACTGCTCCACCAGGGAAGCCCCATCTTGTGCTTTTCAAAAGGTGAATTCTTTACAAGGACACCCAGGATCCCGTGCCACCTTGGCCCCCAGTGCCCACCCTCTGTGGGGTGCTGATGTAATTTTCTACTATTATTCCCCTCTCTTCTCTGCTCTAACCCCACGGGCCTCCTTGCTCTTCCTCAGGCTCATCAGGCATGCACCTGCCTCAGGGCCTTTGCACTTACTGTTTTTCCACTGCCCAGAAAGCTCTTCCCCCAGATATTCTCAGGGCTGGTTCTCTTTCCCCTGTCGGGTGTGGACTCAAGTGTTGCCTTCTCAGAGAGGCCTTTCCTGACTACCCACACTCTCTACAGCCTCTTCCTTGTTTAATTTTTCTCCACAGCACTTGTCACTGTACTATATACACATTAGTTTCCTGTTGTTTGTGAAAGAAATCCCACCCCTTTAGTGGCTTAAAACAACACATACTTATTACCTCAGAGTTCTGTTGGTCAGAAGTTGGTAGGTTTTGTTTCTCTGCTCTGGGTCCCACCAGGCTGAAATCGAGGAATCAGCTGCCTGGGGCTCCTACCTGGAGTCTCTGGGTGAGAATCTCCATCCAGGCTCATTCAGGTTGTTGACAGAATCCAGAATTAAGACTGGTTTCTTTCTGGCTGTCGGCTGAGGTCTGCTCTCATTTCTAGAGGCACCTGTATCCCCTGGCTTGTGGCCCCTTCACCTCTGAGGCCAGCAAAGGTGGCTCCAGTCCCTCACAGACTGCTCTGTCTCATCTGTCTCCCTCCTCTGCTTTTTAGGACCCCTGTGATTACACTGGGCTCACTTAATAACTCCAGGATAATCTTCCTATTTTAAGGTCACCTGCTTAGCAAACTTAACTCCATCTGCAAAGCCCCCCCTGAAATGTAGAGTAACATATTCACAGGTGGAACACCGGAGGCAAAAATCATGGGGACAACATCCTGCTTACCCAAATATATTTTCTTAGTTATTTTGTTTATTGTCAATCTTCCCCTCTAAAATCTGACTCTTTGATATCCCCAAACCTAGAACAGTGCCTGGCACACGTTAGGCGCTCAAATATTTGTCAAGTGAATGAATGAATACAGACTGGGTGATTAGTATCGACATCTGCCTTCCCGTTGGTATACATCTTCTCAGACTTTCTCTTCCTCTTTAAAAGATGGCCTTGATTTTCATTTTAACCTGATTTTATCCAGTCACTGTGGTTTTTCCTGCCCGCTACACCCCTGGTTACAGCTCTGCTAGTTAAGGGGACTGGCAGAACAATAACATCATATTTTCATGAGACCTCCTAGTTGACACACAAGAGGCACATCGAGGACAGGACACATCCAGAGGGAACCACAGGCGGGGTGGAGCTCAGAGGCCTCAGGCACTGCCCAGTGGAGCTAAATGTCCAGTGATTTCTTGGAAAAAAACTTCAGGGATTGTAGAGCTAGTCATAGAAATATGTTAAGCATTGTAGAGCTAGTCATAGAAATATGTTAAGCACTGTTTTACTCAGTACAAAAAAAAAAAGGGTTTACTCTGCCGACGTCAGTTATCCAATGAAAATTTCAAAAATGAGTATTCTAGATGTTTCTGAAGATTCTGTGGCTGGTGAGGATAGTCTGAGGCACACATCAGTAACAGATTTGCCGTTTGGGTTACAGTGTGGAAAAAAATCTCTGGAAAGAGATTTATGTATTAGTTTTTCACTTTGCCACCAGATGTCCTTCATGAGTAGGAAAATATGATGGCTCGAATGATATTTTGAAGTGTGAATGCCCAGCATTTTTTAATAGTTGACAGTGAAAGGAAAGTGTGAGTGAATGTAAGTGTTGCCACAGACTTTTGGATGAGACACGTATTTTGAAGGCTGCCTTACAGGTGTAGCTTTTAGAAGCAAAATGTTTATTTAACTCTCAAATTTTCGTTTCTCGGTGCTCTGCAAACATTTACTTACCATATTTCCTTTTCACGCAACTCCAGATTGATATTTTGAAAGTTGGAGCAAATTATTATATTGAGAAATTCATATGAGGAAATACTCAAATCCTCACATGAACGTTAAAGATAAAACTGTGATGTTTTAAGTGGAGTTGCCCGAGGATTCCAGGTGAGCAGACCTCAGGCTTTTAAGCACACGAGCAGCATAGCTTATAATACCGCCACGTTAAATTAATTCTAAAAGCGGCTACTTACACCTTTAGGAAAGTCAGTTGAAAGGGGCCCAGGTATGATTTAGCATAAAAATCAAAGACTGAAATTGCAGTTTATTGCTAATAAGATAATTCAAAGGAAAGCATAGAGTATAGGGTATTTAATGTATCAAATTAATAAGCAGCATCCTTTAAAATAGAAATTATTTGGTCAAGGGTGTCATGAATGTAAACTAGAAACCCTCATAATACGAAAGGAACATGGGTAACTCCTCTCTTAAAGGCTTTGTCGTGTGGATTACCCTGTGCGTTGACGGACACCTGGGTACAGGATTTTCGCCCTAACCCCATACCACCAAAGGCACAGGGTAGTCCTTCACTTTACGGTGAGGGTTCCTCACTCATTTCGTGCGTGGGAGTGGGACAGGCAACCTTGTCCAGAAAACTGAAGGCCATCTGCATGAAATGTCAGCCAAGCCACCAGATGTTTGATATAGATTGGTTTCTACATCCGGCTCCTTGACCGAATTCCTCCTCTTTCCACCCAGATGTTTTGGAGGCCCATGCAGGGAACTGAAGGAAGCTTGTCCAGGCACACAGAGCAAGGGGCAGTGATATTTTCGTGTCCTGCAGGGGGCGAAGTTCCCTCTGATTTCCCTCCGGTCACACATCCCAGCAGACTCCAGAGCCAGACCTGTTCCTCTCCCTCACTCCCTCCCTCCTGAATCACATCTGGACTTTGCCCAACCCCTTGTCCCGGGACTTCTGGGGATTGTTGAGGTGGGTGATGGGGAGTGGTCAGAAAAGCAGGGGGTGGGCGAGGTCGTGGTTAGGGGTCCCTTATCTACTCAGCGTTCCGATAGGCTTGAAGAAACAGTGGTCCCAATTTTGAAGTTATTAAAATTTCAGAACCATATCTCTTTATGTCCTTTGCCCCTAATGTATCCAAGGTCGTGTCTGAGTGTTTCCTAACAAATATGTGCACATGTTGGGGGCGGTGGGGACGTGAGGCGAGCACGCCCTCTTCTGTGGTCCTCGGTTGAATGTCACCATCTTTATGATCGTTGTCATAACTCATGTCACATATTTCCCCTCTGGCTCTTAAGCGAGTCGTGTGCTCTTGTGTTTGTCGTCGGGAGGCACCCCCTTTTTCTCCTGTCATGCAACAGGGCCTGAGAGTCCATCTTGGTTGAGATGGGAAGCCCGTGGCAGACGTGAATCAGGGTTGCTGCTCAGATGTTAATTGATAACAAGTCACTAAGGGCCATTTTAGACCCATGTCGCAGAGGTCCATCTACCGCTTACCAAGTATCCAAGACTAGGGGGAGACGGTGTGTCTGTGTGTGTTCTCCACTGGGTCAGGTATGCGTATATAATAGGTGCACCTGGAATAGATGGGGCCCAGTCAGCTTTTGTGTTTTAAATGGCATAGCCCTTCCCAGGTGCCCTGTGCTCAGGGTTTTTACGGCTTTCCAGTACTTTACCCACAGCCCTGATGGGCTGGAGCTGCTTTTGCTCTGCTTGCGTCTCACTAGAAGTCTTAAGAAGGTGTGACTAGGTTTGAGAAAGGAGGAGGCCCTTGGGAGGAAGCCCACACACACCTGCCGACATTTCACATCTTCTGATCAGAGCTCTTGGCTGCTGGCATATTATGCACTGCAATGATTTTATGGTGGTAACAAGTCCCGGACAGAAGAAAGAAGTGATAGAGGCTAATTCTAAGGGGCCTGGCATCCCAGAGCACGTAGTGACTTACTCCTCTTTTCAGGGGAAAAGAATCCCTGCAGGTGGTTACAGATTGGCCGTCAGTGTGGCTGATGTTGTCTTGCCTGAGATCCGTGGCTACGGGACGTTTGTAAAATTAAAGTCTGTCCTAAAGACCACTGTGTCTGGGCCAAGACAGAACAGCAGCTAAGAGTGAACCAGTGGATGGTGGGATGGTGGGAGGTAAAGACCCTTACCCATTCAACACATACTTTCACCAGGTAAAAGATCATAACGTTTTAAGAGAACTTCTTTCTAGGAACCACCAATAACTGGGCCTTCTTGGATAGGGTGAGGGCAAATGAGTGTGCATGCGGAATGGCAGATGGTGGTGGTGTTGTTTGGGGGAGGGGGCAGTGTCTGTAACTGAGAAGTGAGCCTGCCATGAAATTACAACGGGTTTTACGTGCTTGACCTTGTCTAATGCTCCCAGCAACCCGAGTTTCAGGGCCCTGCCTGTGATCCTGAATGGGACGTGCCAAGACCCTACGCTTACTGAAATCACCTGTACCACCTCTCCTCAAATTTTACTGATCTTGCATCATGTAAATTCGATTGTCTTTCGGTACATTAAAATGCAACGTTAACAGACAAACTGGAGAAGCTCTGAAACATTTCCAAGAAGCTGGGGGCGGGGGGGGGGCTTTTTTTTTTTACTGCACTCTCTGATTACACCCTCTTTCTTTTGGGTGCTAGCTTAAGAAGCGAAGCCGAAGCCCAAATGAAGAAATAAACCAAAATATTCAGAGCCCAAGCCCTCAGGACGACGGGTATCGCTTATATTTGGCCCTCTCTCTGGCGTTTGGGAACGGCTTCTCCGAGGGTGTGTCCCAACTTCCATCAGCTGCCTTTGGAAGCCACGTGCACGCTCAACGCCTGTATTACGTCAATTAGAGAAACTAAGGAAGGAATGGGAAAAAGTGATGGTTTGCTGTTCTTCAATTGGTTCAGGTGGCATTGATTTAACAGCTGATTTTACTTTTATTTAGTTAAGGCATCAATTTAGGCCTTTTATGGGATCGTGAAAGGGAAAGGTTCCCATCGGGGTGTTGATCAGATCATTCTTCCTAGCAGTGACCTCTTTGCCTTTGCCACCTCGCCACTCCTCGGGTGCCTCCGAGAATTCTCTGTACTTGAAACCTACGCGCGGCGGAGGCGATGCCTCCCGGGAGGGGGAGGGTGAAAGAAGGGGGCGGGCCTATTTAAATGCAGGCGAGACGCGCCTCTTCATTGGCCGCCAGCCTGTCCGTTACCAGGAGGGCGGGGAGACCCGGGGGCTGGAGTGCGGTACCTGAGCGAGACGCGCACCAGAAAGCCCACGTTGGCCGCTGCGGAGAGCGCGGCTCCGAGAGGCGGGAGCCTGCGAATTCCGGCGCCGACGCCGCCGCTCCGCGCACGGGTCCGCTTCCCTCCCGTCCCTTCTGCGAGCGGGGTTTGCAGGGCAGCCGAACGAGCACGGAACGGAAAGCAAGAGCCTCACCGCCTCCGCTTGGGGAGTGGAACGGCGCGCCGAGATCTTGAGGGGGAGCGACAGTGCCGTGCCCGAGGACGGAGGGGGCGCGGAGTTTGTGAGAGGGAGAAGGAAGTGTAAGCCTCGCGGAGAAGGTGGGCATCTTGGGACGCCTAGTCCGCCACGGCCGGGGCCCTGCGGCGGGGTGAACTTCACGGCGGCCGTGCAAGCCGGCGAGAGGCGTGCGCGGGGATGATGCCCGGCATCCTCCCCAGCTGGTGAGCGGCCCCGCCGTCCGTCCAGCCGCCCCGGAGGGCGCAAGGTAGCGCACGTGCGCGGGCAGCCAGACCCCGGAGAGACTGCGCCGCGACCCGCCCAGGAGCCAGGGCGCCGGCTGCCGCGCGGCCCCGACTCGGACGCACCTGGCCTGGAGCTTGCGCCTCCGGGGACCTGCGCGGGAGCGTGGGGCGCCCCCCCTGCCCCTCCAGCGGCCCTCCCGGTGATCGCCCCCTCCTCCTCCTCTCCAGCCTGGGCAACTGCGGGCACCCCAGACGAACATGAGAGATACGGACTGAGGGCCAGGAAGGGGAAGCGAGCCCGCCGAGAGGTGGCGGGGCTCTTCACGCCCAAGGGCCACCGCGGCCGCGCTCCGGCCTCGCTCCGCCGCTCCACGCCTCGCGGGGCCCGCGGGGCCAGCCCGGCTCGGCGGGGATGCTGGGGCGGAGGGCGCCGTGGCTGTGCTGGTGGTGGGGACTGCTCTGCGGCTGCTGCGGGCCCCCGCCCCTGCCCGCCGCCGGGGGCGCGCTGCTGGGGGACGGCGGGCGCCCCGGCCCCGCGGAGCAGCCGCCGCCGCCGCCGCAGACCTCCTCCTCGGGCTTCCTCTACCGGAGGCTCAAGACGCACGAGAAGCGGGAGATGCAGAAGGAGATCCTCGCCGTGCTGGGCCTCCCGCACCGGCCCCGGCCCCTGCACGGCCTCCAGCAGCCGCAGCCCCCTGCGCTCCCACCGCCCCCGCCGCCGCCGCAGCAGCCTCGCGGGGAGCCCCCGCCCGGGCGGCTGAAGTCTGCGCCCCTCTTCATGCTGGACCTGTACAACGCCCTGTCCGCCGCTGACGACGAGGACGGGGCTTCCGACGAGGAGAGGCGGCAGCCCGGGCCGCGAGGAGGGGCCGGCTCGTCCCAGACCCGGCAGGCGGCCCTCGGCAGCAGGAGCGTCCTGGCCCCCGGACCCGGCGGCGGCGGCGCGTCTCCACTGACCAGCGCGCAGGACAGCGCCTTCCTCAACGACGCCGACATGGTCATGAGCTTCGTGAACCTGGGTGAGGATCTGGGGGAGCGTAGCGACCGGCATCATTCCCCCCCGTCCCCCCTTTCCAGTCTCCCGGGCCCGGGGAGGGGAGTGAGAGGGTGGAGGAGCCCCTGGCGCTGGGGAGCCGGGCTGGCGCGGCGGGGACGCGGGGACGGGCCGGTTGCCCTCCCGCCACCTGCGCGGCCGGGGGCGGCACGTGCGCTCCCCTCGCCGGGGTTGAGCGCTGCGGCGGCGGGCGGGCTGGGACGCTGGGTCCCGAGAGCGGCGCTGGCTGGCGCGTCTTCGTGAGCGGCCGGAGCACAGTCCGCGCTTTTCCCGTTGGTGCCCGGCTCGGGCCACGCCAGCCCGACTGTGGCAGCGAAGTCCGGCCCGAGTGGAGCCAGCTGGGAAGGAGAAAGCTCTTCAGCACTTTCTCCTCCTGTTTTGGTTCTGCATCCTTAACGCTCTGAGTGCCAGTTTTCCCACCGGGACTCTGGGGACTCCGAGAGCAGCTGAGAACTCTGGAAACTTGACATGATTGCGTTTAGTGGTATTCACGGAATTGGGGGAGGAGGGATGCAGGAGGAGGTCCCGAAAGGACCGCGGAAGGCGCGCCAGTCCCGGCCAGGCGGGGCTTGCGCGGGTTTGGGGCCCGACCCCGAGCCCAGTTGGGGTCACCCGCCCAGTGCCTTCGCACACATGCCTTTGGCCAGTGCCCCAGAAGGCCGAACTTTTGATCAGTGAGGCTCCAACTGCACGGGCAGGGAAAGGGTGCGGGTTGGGGGCCGGGGTTGGGCCCTGAGCTGGTCTGAACCGGTTGCCAGGCAACAGAATGGAAATTCAAGGGCGGCTAAATCGGTCTCAGCCACAAATGTTCTGTGGCAAACCCGGACGGAGTCACAGAGCCTTTACCCCCTTGAGTTTTCTCATCTGTTAATGAGAACGGTGTAAGGAAGACTTTTTCCAGAATCAGTGCCTCCGGTCTGTGCTACTCTTCATTCATAAACTGACTCAGCTTAGCGTAGACAAAGCGATGTAGGGGACGCGTTCTCTGCGGGGAGAAACGGGGCGCAGTAGCCACGCCCCAAGTGGGCGCAGCCGCGCGGTGGGGTGGGTCTCCGCGGACTTCCTTTCCGCTGCGAGACGCGTGGCTCTGGCCGGGCCCCAAAGTGGGTTAGCAGATACTTAGCAAAGTAGCACCCACGTCTCCAAGCCACGTCGAAGACGTCCGTCTTTTAAGGACATTATTTACTTGAATGATTCCCATGTAAAAACTTGAAGCGAATCTTTTACAAGTGTGTCTAGGAGATGATTCTCAACTCCGCTGAGCGTTGGGGGAAGGAAGGAGAAGTGGGGCTGAGGGACGAGGTCTGGGAGGATATAGAGCAGGACGATTGACATCCAGGTGGTGCAGAAATCCTCCTGGGAGACTCATGGCACAGGGAGTGGAGTCTCCAGGCCGGCCAGTCTTGCTTCTTGCAGTGCCAGGGTTTCTGATTGGACAGGAAATGTCACAGTGTGTTGGGACAGAATCCAGGGTTGAGCCACCTCCAAGAAGTATTCTAAGGAAATTCTCATGCCAGTCAGTAAAGTTGGGGGGTGGGGAGCGTGGGTGGGAGGAGAGGGACCAGTGCTTTTCCTTATTCTAACATTTCTGCTGCTTCTGGCTTAGTAAATTCCACCCATTGCTGCCCTCCCCCAGGTTTCCCCACAGCCTTGGGGAAATGTGTTATTGCCTTTCGGGGGTAGAGTCCCAACCTGAACAAAGTGGGGAGAATGGCACTCCTGGCTCCTCCAGGGACAATCATATTATAGTCTCCAGAAAACGGTCCCTAGGCTTTACAACATGGTTCTCGACCTTGACTGACCATTAGCATCACCTGGGGCACGGAAAGAAGTAAGATGCTGGGCTTCTCCTTAGAGCAGTTAAGTCAGAATCTTAAGCTGGTGAGTTTCTGGCTTTTTTTTTTTTTTTTTGCCTTAGGTTTTTCTAATGTGTTGCCGTGGTCAAGAAACACTGGTGTGGGAGAACCTGATGTCTGAAGGAAATCAGAGCATCCCAGAAAGCAATTAAGAGCAATGCTTCCTATGTCAGTGGCTCCCAAACATTGCTATACATGAGAATTACCTGGGGGCTTTTGAAGTCTAGATGCCCAGGTGGTACCCCATATCGGTAGTTAACGTGTGAGGTGGAAGCCAGGTATCAGCGATTTCAAAGATTCCCCAGGTGATTCCAGTGGTGTTTGGGAACCGCTGGTGTTTGAAATTGTGAGAATTAGCTTGAGTAAAGTATGGTGACATTTACTGTGTTTAGTGACCTCCAAATTCTCCCCACTCCTTGCTTTTCTGACCTTTCCGGGTCTATAGGTGGGCACTGCTCCTGAGTCGCACTGCTTGAGGCTAGTTGTCAACTAATCCTGCTAAAGCGATGGTTTAACCTAGTATCTCGTTAGGGATATTTTCATTTTTCAGAAAGATTTGTAAAGATTCAAAAGAACAGCACTGAAAAATTCCAAGAGAACTCAACAGTAGGGTCATTTCAGGCCCGGGACAGGCTGATATGGAAGGAGAAGGATTGCTGGGTAGGGGATTCTGTCCCATGCCCCTCCTGTCATACCACTGGGCTTTCTGACTGCAAGTTATAAGTATCTGTAGGTCCAATCCTGGACTCCACATGGGTGATTAGAGGAGACAATCACTTCCAGGTAAGTAGAATCCAAGTCACAAGCTATGCCACCTGTCAGCGAAGCAGTCCATTTAATCTTAATCCATTTAGCAGTAGGAAAGGGGGATTTCATAATGAGAGGCTAAAAATGTGATAAAATCTGATTATCATAGCTCTGAGCATAAGGACGTTCATTTGAAGGAAGTAATTGCTTAGCAATGTGGATTCTCTAAATACGGACGCTGGGAGAATTCCACAGGTTTCTTACTCTGTGTCAGTGGCGTGTTAGCTACGGCTTTACATGACTCTAAAAACCTATAGAAAGAGGCTACAGCATGGGTTTTAAAGTATTCTTGTATCTACTGAGTTAGGTAAGTTACAAACTGAAATAAGGGAATATGTTACATAGTTGTAAACATCCTTCTTCCCTGGGACAGGGGAGTAACTTACTCATGAAATACATTGAAAATGCTTTGAGCCTTGTCCGTCAGAGTGGTTATGAGGAAGTATGAATCAACAGGATGCATTTCTCTTGCATATCCCAAAGGCTGGTCATTTGACTGGCCCACTGTTGTTTATGTTGACGGTTTTAGACCCTCTCTGGGTGAGTGGTCTGGGGATGTGTAACCTCCTTTGTCCTAACCGGCGGGTGTGCAGAGTGCCCGCTGGGCAAGCTTGGTGCACTCGTGAACCTGCATTCAATGTGGGCAACACATGCCATTTTCTACTTGTTTTCTAATGCTAAAAAGTGTCTTGGCAGCCTGATACGCAAGCCTGCCTATTTGGTGACCTTGGAGAAATATCCTGAAATAGCTCAGGTCTTAGCTTAAAATTCACCTTTATAGAAGCAGCCTTCTCCCACCACTCCATAGAAACTGGCCCTGCTCTCACCCTCACCCACTTATGTACCATCACTGCACCCTGTTTATTTCCTTGGTTGCACTTATCACAAGGAGTATTTTTTTTTCTTTTAAAATTTGCTTACTCATTTGTTTGTCACCCCTCTAGGATGTCAGCCTCGAAAAGCAACCAGGCTTATCCACTGTTGTAACTTAAGTTCCTAACATAATGCCGAGTGTACAGAAGGTGCTTAATCAAGATTGAATGAATGAAAGTAGACACATTCATTTACAATTCATATTTCACTAATCTGGAAGGGTATATCTGATGTTTTATTTAGATCATTTACAAATGGTGTACCTGATTTTTATTAAGTAAAACATTTGAGGTAAGTGAAGACATTTAGGACATTGAGATTCATGATATCTGGATGTATATATCATGCTTTATGAATATACCCCTTTATTAGTTACCCATATGTATATTAATTTGTAATACGCATTACATTTGAGAGTAGTGCAAAGGTTTCATTAAATCTCTGCATTTCAGACTTCATTTATTTTAAATTAATGAGGTGTTGATCTGCAGATGGTAGGATACAATGAAATAAAACACTCAAGCTATGGTCAGAAAAAGGAATCAGCGTGTGTTAGTACAAGTAACAAGAAACTTATTGTACTGAAAATACTGGCAATCTTCTGAACAAAATTACTCTCGGGAAACAATTTGTAGAAGAAAAATGGAATACTCCCTCCTTGGATTTGTAACTAGATACACTGTATTGTCTTTTTCTCACAGGATCAGTGGTCCTATTTTTCATTTAAGCTGCCTGTACTTAGGAAGATTTTTGTTAGCAGAAAAGAAACCTGTGCCTGCAAGCTATTCACAACAAAAATAGTTTGGAGAATTTGGTTGCAATTGTGTGGCTCAGAGAAGGAGTAGATAGTCTCCTAAAGAGATTTCAAATAGTAAATGTGAGATTCAGTGGTATTTCAACAAAAAAAGTTGTACAAAGTGTTCTTCAACTCGGATCAAAGGGCAAGCAGATATCATTGTTTAGACCTTGGATGGTGTTTCCTCTGCTTGTCCTTCTAAGAATGGGTAGAAATCCTTTCGAAATGTGCTGAATCATTCTTGGTTCCTTTGCTTGAGAGCTTACCTCTGATTAGCATGGAGGAAGGATTCCTAGTGATATAAACATCTGTGTAAGTGAAAAAAACCCCAAAGTTCAGCACTTTCTTCAGCATGTAACTGTTTCATCACTGTGTCTTCAGAGTTTAGCTACTTTAAATGTTGGGTTTCACATCAGTATTTTCCTTGGATACGGCAGTGGGAGGGTGAATACTGGATATCGAAGGTAGGACAGCAAACTCTCAGATAACCAACTGCTCTCTCATCTTTGCCTCTCCCTCATCTGTTTATGAAGCTGAGTTAGGAAAGGAAAGCAAAGCAAAGCGAATACAATTTCTTGGGTAATTAACCAGCTTTGTGTAATTTTTTTCTCAAGTCAGTCCTCTGATGTTTCCCATTCTGTGTTTAAAAATGAATTATTCCATGGAATGCTCTTCTTTCCTTAATATAAAGCCTTTGCAGTTTTCTTTTTTTTTTTTTTAATCCTCTCCCTTTTGGGTTTCCCTCCCATGTACATCACCACAGTGCGGTAAGTAGGGTTCCCTGTGCTGCACAGTATGCTCCCCTCAGTTGTCCATTTTATACATAGCATCAATAGCGTGTATATGTAATCCCAATCTCCCAGTTCCTCCCACCCCACCCCTTGGAGTTTTCTCTTAACTTTTCCATTTGGAGCCTTATTCTGAATAAGGACAAGCCTCTCCTCTTGTCTGAATTTGTCACATCACCACCTTCGGCCCCTCCAGCAGTAGGAAGGAAAGTAGGCAGTATTTTAATCGGATCATTGCATTCCTGACTAGACGAAGCTTCCGTAAGTATCTGAGTAAAAGGGGTAGAAACCAACAGAGACACTTCCTAAGATGTGAGTCCTTTGCAGAATCCCATGAGTGTAAACAGCTGTGTTCCATTAACCTTTCTCCCCGACCCTCCCCAGGCCATTACCCTACCCTGCCGCAACCTAGGAAGGCGACATAGTGTCCTGGCTGAGCGGCCGTCACCCAGGGGCTGATAGGGTGGGCAGGTGGCATCTTCTCCTCCCCTTTTGTGTTCCCCATGAAGAGCTGGCGTGTTCCGTTGCCTTCATTTCTGTTTTCATCATGACAGCTGAGTTGCTCTTATTCAAGCACATTTTCTCATAATACTCTTACTTCCTGGCTCCCCCTTCCTCCACCTCTTGCCCTCCGGAAACTTGGGACCAGAAAACGGTCCCAGTCCTACCTGGAATGTATGAAAGTAGTGACAGGTATGTCAAGGAGAAGGAAAGCCATTCCCGTTTTCACAAAAATTAGTTACTAAAGAACCAGGGCCATATCAACCTCTAGAGTTTTTGTGCGTGCCAGAAATTCTTGGAGCTGCAGAGTTATCCCTGTGTGTCTTCCCCCACAAGCTATTTTTAAAAATGCTTTTTATTTATTTTAATTTTTTGTGTTTTTATCTAAAAATTTTTTTTTAATTGAATGTTGTGTTAGTTTCAGATGTACAGCAAAGTGGTTCAGTTACACATATATATCGATTCTTTTGCAGATTCTTTTCCCTGATAGGTTATTACGAGATATTGACTATAGTTCCCTGTGCTCTACAGTAGGTCCTTGTTTATCTATTTTATATATAGTAGCCATGTATATGTTAATCCCAAACTCCTAATTTATCCTCCCCACCCCAAGCTTTAGAAATAAGACATTGTAGGGCACTGAAGCAGATTGGATTTTTTTTGGCACAGTTTACTAGTGTTTTGAAAATATTGTTCTCTGCAATTACTCTTTCCACTGTAAATATGTAGTATTTCAGCCTCCTTATGAAGTTAGACTCTGGAGCTGGCTGGGATCACACAGCTACCTTCCATGACTGTTGTTTTTCTGAAGGAACGTGGCCAGCAACAGACAACCTGTTTTTTAAGTTGGGTTTCCTCTATCAATAGGCAGTTGGGGATGATTGGTCCATTTGTGTTATCCATGGGTCCTAGAGTTTACAGCTTGAAAAGGTTCTTGCATATCATGTTTTCTGTTGTGTTTGCAGTTACATCTGTTAGATGTACTCAGAACCGTTTCTTCCTCGCTGCTGGTACATCTTAAGGCTGAGGAACAACCAACAGAACCACAGAGAGAGCCGAACGCGTCAGAGGAATAGGGCTATCGAGTTGTTGGTCAGGTGTGAGTGGATAATTCAGGAGAAATTATAAAAGCATGCAAGACCACAGCCCACGGCAAGAGATGGGGAGCCCAAATCTGGAATTTTGTGGGTTTTCTCTTACTGGATAGCATTCTCTCCTAGAACTCTGCTTTTAGAAAAGAAAAAAACTGTGCATCTCTAAAAATATCCCCCTCTTTGGTATGTCGAAGGACTGTTGACCTTAAAGAATTGTTTTCTGCTCCAAAACTGAGTTGAAAACCATGCTGCCCTGAGCGGCATTGTTCTGCTGATGTCCGCAGGCACTGATTCTCTTCCTGCCCTGCCCATATCCATTATTAAAGAGATTGGGTCCATAATAGAGATGCTATCTAAATTGCATCAGGTAATTCCTGGATGGGTCCCCACGGTCCTGTTATCTCCAACCCAGTCCCAGATGACTGGGTCGAAGACTCCCCTTCAGACATTTTTGCAGAATGAGGTTCTGGTTCTGAGTGGGAGAGCCTTCCTGGCTCTTGGGTTTATGGGCACACGCCCTTGGTTCCTGATCCTGCCAGATAGTTCGGGGATTGTCCTACGCCTGAAATGTCCTTGCTCTGTAGTGCTGATTTTATGTTCAGATTGTTTTCTCATCATCTGAGAGCTCCGAGGGGGGAGGAGCCGGGTGGCTTCACAGCAGGCAGAAAGCACTGCCCAGGAGCCCTCTCCACACTGCCCTTTGATATCCGCCGACAGCCTTATTATGACTCTCCTACCACTTACCCTTTTCACCTTGTCCAGAATGTAACTTCCAGCTTTAAACATCTGCGCCTGTTGATTGTTATTCCTGTGTTTACAGTCTTGTTGGTTTCCTGTTCATGAACATGGGCTGGCAGAAAATTGACTCGTGTTTCAGCAGAGCATGAACTGACTGCATCACCCCGTGCTGATGAGGCCGGGAGATTTTTATAATGGGCCTTGCTGAATCTCTGAGACCGCTTACTTTCTCTCCCCCACCCCGCCTTTCAGTCTACGAGTTGAAATAGTCTAAAGACAGAGCCTTGTAAACTACACAGTGAAGGACTGAAAGTTTTACTGGTTTTGCAAATTTTATCGAACGCTCTATCAGGATAAATTAGCAGAGAAGCTGTGCATTAAAAAAAAAATACACTTTACTTTTTAGAGTAGTTTAAGTCTACAGTAAAATTGAGTGAAAAGCTCAGAGTTCCCACATAACCCCAGGCCTCCGCATGTGCACAGCTCCTCCTGGGATCACCATTCCCCACCAGGGTGGTACGTTTGTTACAGTCAGTGAACCTGCACGGACACATCATTGTCACTCAAAGTCCGTAGTTTGCATTACAGCTCACTCTTGGTGTCGGACATTCTGTGGCTTTGGATGAATGTCTACTGACATGTATCCATCATTATGGTACCATACAGAGTAGTTCTCACTGCCCTAAAAATCTTCTGAGGAGAAACTGTACTTTCAGCCGGAAAAGCTAATCGGTAAAAATCCTAAGATTCAAAATATGCAGAGTTTGGGGGAAGGGAAACAAAATACCTTTGCTGAACAATATTTTGTTTCTGCTGCTTTACCCCATCAGTGTACAAGTAATTTTGACTGACTGCGTAGGCCTTATTTTGTGCTTCCGTGTGTTGACACCAAATCCATTAGAAATCTCTCTCTCGTTTTTTTTTTTTAAGTCTAGGAGTTTAAAAATCTTTTTTCGCCCACATACTTTCAGTGAGGTGTCTGTCACCATAGTACCTAGACAATCCCTCAGGCAGAGATATGAGCGATTAAATTTCTCCCTGGCTTGTGCCCTGTTTGATCCATGCTTGGCGGGATTTGGGCGAGTGAAAGAAAGAGGCCTGAAGAATGAACAAGAATTAGAGGAATTCTGTGCTTGTAAATTATTAAAATTTGGGAGGTTGTTGGGAGAGGGGTTAAAGTTTTCAGAAAGGAAGAAAATATAGTGTTAAAACTTAGTTTGATTACTGCATTGAAAAACTCACAAAAATACCTTTTCGTGGCCTTAGTGGCCGGATCGGGGACTTGAAAAGGTTTCTTCAGGAGAGACTGTTTAGATCAGATTAAAATTAAATTAATAGAGACTCCGTAAACCAGAGGTCTTTGTGGGTGAGGCACATTTGCTTTGAACTGTTTTCTGTGAGAAAGGGCTACACAAATCAATGGTGAATAAATGAGAAGATGCAATAATGTAAACAAGGAACATGGTAACCCTAAAGAGTGCTGTTGAACAAATAGTTAGCAATTCATTTGAGGTAGTTTGGGAACTTGTGAGCATTTCTTGACAAATACTGTACAGGTGAGACACTTCGTGAATTCTCCCCAGGTCTCCTTGTGTCAGCTCTCCGTGTTATTGGGATGTCTTCTCACTGAATTCTAGCTAAATAACCTCCTTTATTTCCCCTACATCCCTGCAGAGATGAAACCTCTCAGAAAGAGGAGCTTGGGACCAGGGCCAGATGGGTGGATTTGAGAAATTCGGCTTTGTTCCCTAACACCTGACTTGGCATGCGCTGTGGTTTAACTAGCTCTCTGTCTGGTGGGATAGAAGTTTAATCACGCCAGAAGTGAAATGATACCGAAGGGTGGGGCTAAGATTATGGAGGTTAAATGGAGGAAGACACAGGTGTCTTCAGTTGAAGATATTTGGAGAGTTGCATTTTCCCCGAGGTCCATGGAACAGGCCTTTGCATTTTTATGGGGTCTGTTTAGGGCAGGATCCCCTAATACCAGCTTTGGGAACTTGTCCCACAAATCTGGCACCTCGCTTATTTCATCTACTTAATTGAGGTTGTTTGTCTCTGTTGTTATACATGCACATACATGTCATCACTCTAAGATGTGGAAGCCAGCATAGCTGTGGGGATGCAGGTGGTACCCACTGGAGCTTAGTTTCTCCCTCTCTCCTCTTGCTTTTCCCTTCTCTTTTCCTCCCATTAATAAATTTGGCAACTCCATTGCATTTTTTCCCTATTTTCTATCTGTTCGTTTTCCGTATGCCTTTGGTTGTCATCGACCTAACGGCAGATTGTATACATCTCCATGGATTCTGGTAGCTTCTACCACCAAAACGATGCATCGCTCACTAGAATGGTTAAGTAGCTGGTTTTCTTGATGGTGCTAGAAAGTGCTGAAGGCCTCTTCAGTATAGAGTTGAGGAAAGAGCACCTGAGTAAGATTCGGGAAGCTTAAGCCTCTAGTCTTCGTGTTATCCCTTTTTACAGTAGCATGTTCGAGCCACTTAACCGAAGTTCTGAGTCTTTCCTTGTCTGTAAAGTGTGAGTATTGGGCTAGATCAGCATTTTCCAAGTAGCGTTTCATGGAACACTTTTCCCAAATGCTCTGCAGAGGAAGAGCGTGGAAGCACTTTATGTCATATTCTTTTCTTTGAGATTTCCACGTCTAGGAGCATGTTAAAGCCCTGACAAGCCCAGCGGTAGGGAAGTCTGCTAACTTGCTTTAATAGAGTTTTCTGAACCGACTTTTCTTCTGTAACCCTTTTTTCCCCCTGAAACATCCTTGTGTCAGACCTGGGCCTCTCTGTCCCAAGGGCCACTCCTGACCCTCCCCTGGTCTTCTCTGTAGAGCAGGGATGGGACCCCAGAAGGCTGCCTTTCCAGCTGCTACTACTCTTCTGTGTCTCTGGCTCCCTCTGGAAGGGCTGCCTTGTGCCATCTTCCACTGGTGGCCCCAGGCTCTCTTCCTGAGGATGGAAGTGGCTTCTGACTATTGCTTATCCATGGGGTGTCTCACCACAACCTGCTTGCCTTCCCCACTGTGATGCCTCCAGTCCCCTGCATTCATTTCCCTCTGTTGTAAACACCTGCTGGGATTTCTCTTTTGCTGGCTGGACCCCGATTGCTACGGCCTTTTAATTCTCTGGAACACAGCAGAGAAACCCCAGACGATACAATGTTCAGAAATTAATTCTAGGCGTGTAATTCTATTGTGTATCTCTGACTATTTTTTTAAACAGCTTTCTTGCAGTATAATGGACACACAGTAAGCTGCTTATTTAAAGTATAAATATGGTAAACTTTGACTTATATAAGCACCTCTGAAACCATCACCGCAATCAGGATAGTGAATGTATCCAGAGCTATTCTTTTAAACAGTTGCCTAAGCCAGGAAGTGCAGTAGTATCCTAGCCCCCAGGAAGCGTAGTGAAAATTCCCATCTTTCCTTGATGCCATTGCCGTTCATGCTTTTATACGCTTTGAACATCCTTAAGAATATAATTTGCTGAAGATGCTTGTGAATGGTTTTCTTGGATTAGAGACCTCTGGGGTCAAGCCCACTCTTTGCAGTGGTGACTGGCCTCGATCCTGTGTCTTACCTCCCATATTTATTTTAGGAGCTCGTAATAAAGATAGGCAGATCTCTTCTAATTTCGACGTCAAGCATCAGGGGCACTTTGGGAGGGTTAATGACCCTATTGGCATCTCCTTCCTCAGTCCTCAAGTTGAAAAGATCTGATCCTTCTGGCAAACATCACAAAGATGCTTCCTTGTGTTTCTGTTTTAAATTCTGGCAATTGAGGTAGGGCACAGGTCCAAGAAATTTACGAAAGTAGACTCCAGTTTACTCCTAACTTCCCCCCCGCTCTGCTCATCTTCCTCCAAATGTTCTGTAAGCTTAAACAGAGCTGCATTTTTGCGGGGGGGCGGGCAGGTTGTAAGAACATGTCAGTATTGTATTTCTTTATGGCCTTTTGCCTTAAAGAATGACTGATGTCACTTATTATCCTATTATCTCAGCAAGGCAAAAACAGACTTTTATAGCTTCAAACTTACAGCTATAAAAGCAGATGGATAGGGGAGAATTTGGAGATCTGGGGAGAAAATTATTATTTAGAGTAGTGTTGATGTTCCAGATAGCACCCAGTCACACGACAGAACAGTCTGGTGAAGTTGCTTAGCTCTCTCCCCCGCCTCCCTGCCATTCAGGGAAGCTGCTCTTCCGTTGCTGCCCATTTTCTCCTGTCCCGTTGCCATCTGACCTCTGTCCCCATCACTCTGGGGACATTCTTCTATCAGGGGCAACTAACCACTCTGCCCTGAGTCTTCACCCTCCTCTCCGGAAGCCTTTATCCCTCTGGCACTCCTTACCCCCCGCTGTACAGTCCTAAGAAATTCCTTAGCTTCTGTAACTCTGCTTGCACCCTCTGCGTTCTTTTTCTATCCTCCAGATTTCTGTGTGGGGACATTCCTGAAAAACAGCAAAAGATTCAGAGGGTTGGCATGTGGCACTCGACCTACACATGGGGCTGAGATGGCCGTGAGTTTCGAGGGGTGGGGGGAGCACACTCAGATGTAGGAGTTAGGAGATGACGTGCGTGATGGTGGCCAGGTGCCAGCCTTCAGTGATGCGCGTGCAGGCTGAGTGGACCGTGGTGATGGGGACCCTGGCAGCTGGTGGATTCAGGCAGCCAGATGTCAGCGACAGGGAGGTATCTCAGCTCGGAGCCCCTCCTCGTGTACACTTCCCTTTTGCTTACCCATCCATTCAAAGTGTAGTCAAAGTTTGCTTCTCAGACCGTCTTTGTGCAAGACCCAGTTGGGTTTTTTAAAATGTCTAAATTTCTGTGGACCCATACTTTTGTCAAATTCATTAAAAATGAACGATTAGAGAGGTGAAATGGAAAAAGCAAAATACATATAAAATCAAGCCTCAATTTCTAATGATCAGATTCCATTGATATAAAATGATTGATCAAGTTGCTACTAAACTGTCTGGACAGTCTCCCTTTTGTACTCGTCTCACTGCAGGACAGTCATGCAGAGTTTGTGAGTCAGCACAGATCTCTCTCTGTCTCTTTTTTTTTTTTTGCGGTACGCGGGCCTCTCACTGCTGTGGCCTCTCCCGCTGCGGAGCACAGGCTCTGGACGTGCAGGCTCAGCGGCCATGGCTCACGGGCCCAGCCGCCCCGCGGCATGTGGGATCCTCCCGGACCGGGACACGAACCCGCGTCGCCTGCATCGGCAGGCGGACTCTCAACCACTGCGCCACCAGGGAAGCCAAGAGAGCTCTCATTTTTATTGACGTGCAATGAAAACCTTCTTGGACTCGCCAGGACTCAGGGGCTTTGCTGTGGGAATCTACACTTGAACAAGCCTGCGTGGACGTGAGAGTGCTGACACAGGGTTGAGAACCGGGGTGCTCATTGCTCAGGGTCACCCTCAATCTCTGTCCTCACTCTCACACCCAAGCAGTTGCTGGACTTACTGTTTCTGCTTCTGAAATCTCTCACTCGCGTCCCTCCATCTTTTTCCTCCTTTCTCTCCCCACGTTTTCCAGATGAGGTCTTTATGAGTTTGGCCTGGACTTCTATGCCGGCCTGCCCCCCTGCTAATCCACCCTTGCATCAGCGCCAGCTCGGTGTCTCTGTAGCACAGATGTGATCTGTTATCTCCCCTCCATCACCTTCATTGGATCCTTATGGCCCCGAAGGAAGCCAGGATGCCGTTCTGACTCCATGCCCTTTGCATTTCATCCCCTCCCTTCCTCTTTGTCCCCACTGTCATTCAACCAACCAAGTCTGCTCCGTGATTTCCTTCCTGTGGCCTTTTCTCCTGATATCTCCCATTTGCATTGCATCGCTTCCCATTTCCACATTCTCAGTTCGACCTGTTCTTTAAACCCCAGCTCAAATGCCATCTTAGCAAGGAATCCTTTTGGGAATTTGCTTACCGCGTGCCATGACTCTTTGGGGTCTAGTGACCTTCCCCAGTGCAGGTCAGCATGGAGTGGCATTCGCAGTTCAGATGTGTTTGCACATGAACTCCGTGTGGCCTAGAGGAGGGAGCTGGGAGCCTTAAGTTCCAGTGTGGGTGCTCTCCCTGCCAGCTGGGTAGATCTGGGCAAATCACCTTCAACACCGACTTCTCTGATTCTTTGTCATGCAATGCTTTGTTCCTCCCAACACGCCTTCTCCCCGCAGGTACCCGGCGCCGTGCCTTACCTTACATGATACTCAATAGGTGCTCATGGGATGGATGGGGGTCAGTTTCTCTAAAGTCTAATGACTGTGTGTGGTCTTCCTTCTCTCTCTCAACGCCAGTAACATCATTTGTTTGAATGAGAGAATTCTAAATGGTGAAACACTGCAGATCTGAGGAGTGCTTATGAACTTCCATTTCACTGGTGGTTATAAGACAAAATGTTGCCTTCTTTTGGGTTTTATGTTCTGTGACTTTGTAGATGGTGGAGGGGGGAAAAAAAGGCCTCAGAGAGGAGAGATGTTGTTTTCCCTCTATCTGATGTCATTATGACTTTAATAAGTATTCATAGGAGTCAGAAGTGCTGCTCGATCTAAATTTAAGTTTCCTGCTTATGCTACGGCTCCGCCTGCAGGTGTCAACGCCAAATACTTATCTTGTCAGCTTCTCCAGGAGGCGGCTGGCTTGGCTTCTGTCGTGAAGGTGTTAGTCACTCTGTTTACATAAGGGCTGAGGGGGTGACATCATGTCTATTGAATCAAAGTCACTCAGCTCCCCCTTGGGCAACAGGGAGCGTTTAAATACCCAAACCAGATCAAAGCCAAGGGCAGAGTTGAGATACCCCTGCCCAGGAGCAGCAAGGTCTGGCCAGAGGGAGGGTGGTCTCTTGGGTGGGTGTCTGAAACAGACGTGCATTATTGCCTCCCTGTGTTTCCGGACCATTGGTGAAACGAATCATGTAGAATAAAACTCGGAGCGGCCAATCCAGAGAGACGGCTTAAGTGGGCGCAGGTGCGTCCAAATAGGTCGGAAAAAATGTCACATCAGGGATGTTTCTTTTTATAGGCTGTTAGAAAAGTTGTTTAAAATTAAACAACTCTTCAGTGCTTAAATTATGTATAATGAGGACAGGTAGGTCCTGGAACAGAGAACTTTTTTTCTTCTTCCTTCTCCCAGTTCAGTTTTGCTCTCCCTACTAGAGTATGCCAGGCATAAACACTTTCATTTCCAGGATATGTATTAGCCTCAGCGTGGAGGGAACGGGGAGAGGTGGCATCGACAGAGGGCAGAGAAGTAGCAAATCTAGTTCACTTTCACGTTTTTATTTGATGACATGCGAGGATGTAGCCACGGGAACTATGAAAATGATTCGAGACTTGTGAGTCCCATCAAGTGATAACCTTGTGAATTTCATACCTTTTAAATATAGGTAAATGTAGAGGAAGATATATTATACCGTTGACATTCCCTTTACACCTCCCAACCCCAAATAAATAGTTTATTGATACACTCTCCAGCTTGGTTGCAGTGTAATTGACAAATAGAAATTGTATATATTTAAGGCGTCTGTGGTGATTTTTTTTTTTTTTTTTTTGCGGTATGCGGGCCTCTCACCGCTGTGGCCTCTCCCGTCTCAGAGCACAGGCTCCGGACGCGCAGGCCCAGCGGCCACGGCTCACGGGCTCAGCCGCTCCGCGGCATGTGGGATCCTCCCGGACCGGGGCACGAACCTGCGTCCCCTGCATCGGCAGGCGGACCCTCAACCACTGTGCCACCAGGGAAGCCCCATGGTGATGATTTGATATATTGTGAAATATTGTCACAATCAAGCAATTAACATATCCATCACCTCACATAATTTCCATTTTCTTTTCTTTTGTTTGTGGTGAGAACACTTAAGATCTACCCTTTTAGCAGATTTCAAGCATACATTACAGTATTGTTACTGTAGTCACATCGCCCGTGCAGGAGATCTCAGGGACCTATTCATCTTGTGTAAGTGAAACTTTGTACCCTTGGACCAACATCTTCCTGTTCCCCCCTCTCCCCCAGCCTCTTGCATCCACCATTCCACTTTCTGCTTCTACGAGTTTGGCTATTTTAGAGTCTACCTATGAGTGCGATCACACAGTATTCATCCTTCTGTGTCTGGATTATTTCACTTAGGATCGTGTCCTCCAGGTTCATCCACATGGTCGAGAATGGCAGGGTTTCCTTCCTTTTTAAGGCTGAATACTATTCCGTTGTACGTATATCCCATGTTTTCTTTTTCCATCTGTTGATGGACACTTAGGTTGTTTCCACATCCTGGCTAGTTCAGTGTTTTGTTTTTTATTTTTTTTTACCTTTGGCCGTCTTTAGGAACAAGTAACCCTGTGTAATGTTGCATTATTTGGGAATTGTAAGGTTACGGTGTCTCAGCCTTTGTACTATTTATGCCTCATTTTTTTCCCGTTTGGCTCTTGTAAGGAGCACGATTTATCTTGCATGTGTAGGGTGTTCTCTAACCAGGGCATTTCCACTCTCCTCTCAGGGTTGGATGACATGAGACACTCTTCTGAAGCAGATGGCTCATCCTTTTGGCTTCTCTTTTCCTAGAGGCCTTTGTTTTCAGGACAGTGGAAATGCTCGCTCCTTCCCAGGCACCTGATCCCTCTGTCTCCCCCATCTGGCGATCCGTTTCTGTGGCTCTGCTGGTGCTTGGGGCCTGGCTCACAGGAAACTGAGCTCAGAATCGAAACTCCTTCCAGAATGCCACCTTGCATCCCTAAACACCACAGGGACAACTGGGGTAGCCCCGTTTCACTCTGTGAAAATAAAATATGTCACCAGGATGTTTCACTGGAATGAGGAATTTATTTCCATGATTCTAAGGTCAACTACAGTACATGGTTTTTCCTACTGGGCAGCAAACATGTTTTACTGAACCCTCACCTAAGAGCTTTTCGTTTATAACTCCACGATGAGTTCTTGGCTTCCTCCTTGTTGATGCTTGCAAATATTGTGATTGACTTCCACACCTTTTTGGGGAAGCAAATTCCAAGTTATGATTCATCTCTTAATTTTGGCCAGCATTTTGTTGTGAACATTTTCAAACGTACTGAAAAATGGAGAGATTTTTATAGTGAATATCTATGTACCCTCCACAGAATGCGAAAAATATCTATTTGTAAAAGGCTGACAGATAGCATATGAAGACAGAAGGATGTTGGTTCTACTGTTGCATCATTTTACATTTTGGGAGATAGAGTGGTAGAGAGTGTGCCTCTAACTAGATGGCATCTGAGGTGTCCTGGGTGGTACACCCTGAAGAAAAGCTTCCTGAAACCCAGGGATTATCTTCCATGTTAGAAATGACAGGTTGAATTGTTTGTCCAGTGTTTATGGAGTCCCTTGAAGGCACCTGGCTAGGTGCTGACCACAGTAGGGACAGGGAGAGGTGGAGTTGCATAGACCCCTAACCCTGACCCCAGACCCCTTTGTATTGTGGTGTCTATGATAGAGGTAAAAACAATATTGTGGGAGCATCAAGGAGGATGTGATTAATTCATGGGGGGACTTGACCTTCAGGCCGAGGGTAGAGAGGAGTGGGTTTCTGCTGGTGAATTTGGAAATCACAGGCATACCTGCAGTTTTCCTTTCCTTCAATTAAGTTTAGAAGGTTTAATAAAGAGGGGAAATTAGGTGACAGATTCATGAGTCACACCTGCGAGATGATCACTGGTGGGAAAAGGACTCCTTCCAGGAACTAAAATCTGAAAGGTTATGATTTAAATAGACGTTTGACTAGACTTAACCTGCTCTTCCTGGAACGCTTTCCCTCCTTTCTCCTTACAATTAAAAACACCTACTTGGGAGCGTAGAACTGTGGTCAAGGTGCAGAGAACGTTCCCATCTTTGAAGTGAACAGGCTCAAGAGGAGACTTCAGCAGTGACCTGAGCCTCGTCCACAGACTGCTCGCCTGATGGAACTGACCAGTGGAAATTCCACTTCGTCTGCCACCTGGTTTGTCTCCAGTCTCTTGGCCAACCCGCACCTGTGACAGGTAGCGTGGAAGAGGTTTCATCTCCTGGGGCTGGGAACTAGCCAGTGCCAATCCAAGCAGGTGACACGCTCTTCTCCTTTCTATGTCCCCAGTTAATCACATGAGGACCTCCTCCTAAGAAAGTTTCAGTTACAGTGTACCGTTCACAGGCCCACCCTGTGTGTGAGACCATCGTATGGACGGTCACTGTTGGGAGTGTTTGCAGTAGCAGGATTCTGGCCCTTGTGGTACCTGCCCCCTGGTGTTAACCTGGGAATATATTATCCATCGTGGCAAAAAGGGGATTCAGATGGCTAGACAGCTGCTGTAAAATAGGGAGATTATCCTGGATGATGATTCATGGGGGCCCTTCAAAACAGAAGCAGAGGCGGCAGAGCCAGAGGGTTGCGATGGAGGGAGAGGAAGAGAGATTCCAAGGGTGAGAGGGACTCTTCCGCTTCTGCTGCCTTTGAAGATGGAGGAAGAAGCCTCAAGCCCAGGCCTGCAGTGGCCTCTGGACGCTGGGACCGGCCCTCAGCTCACAGCCAGCAAGGACACGGGGATGCCAGTCCAACAACCATAAGGAACTGAAATCTGCCAACAACTCGAAAGAGCAAAGAAACAGACCCTCCCCTAGAGCTTCCAGAAAGGAAAGCGGTTCTGTCGACACCTTGATTTAAGCCCAGTGGGACGCATGTCAGACTTCTGACCTACAGAACTGTGAGAGAATAGACACGCATCGTTTTAAGCTGCTGAGTTTGTGGGGATGTGTTACAGCAGCAATAAAAAATGGGTACGGTGGTATTTACACAGGGTCTTGGTACTCATCTCGGTCCCTTGGGATCCCTTGAATTAGAATATTTGAATGGTGGAGGCACACTGCCTGTGTTTGGATATGAACCTTCTCCGCTAGTCCTCTGTGCTTCAGTTTTATCACCTGTAGAAACAGGAAGCAGCAATTGCATCTAGTTCTCAGGGTGCTTATGAGGATTCATTGAGAGATTCCCTGTAGCGAGCCTAGCACCGCACTTGGTACATCTTAAGTGCTCGGTAGTTAGATGCTGCTGTTGGATATGTTTCCAATTAGAGGCCGTAAAAGAAAATCTTCATGTTCTTTGTCCTACTATTCAACACATCATCTTCTGATGCCGAGGGTAGGAAACCATCCAAAAAGAAAACTGGAAAACATTGGGCAGTACATATAGATTCTTAAGTTCTTCTGGAAAGCTCTCAGGCTTTATGTGCTCACTGGAACTTGAGGAGATAATGTTTTTGACAGATTTATAAAGCTGGAGCACTGTGTCATCGTAAGGTAAAATAAAGGAGGATGTTTGGGGGCTGTACCGGTTGCGGGGACCACAGATAGCCTGTGAATAAGCTCAGTGCCAACAGTCTGCTTCTGACTGGGTGGAGACGTTGGCCGTTACCAAACCTACCCAAGCTGAATGATCCAAGATTCACTGTTGATGTCTGAATCGTCATGTACTGAGAAACATTCCAATTCCATAGGCCTATAATTTTGTAATTCCGTGGTCCCATGATTTCCATAGTCTATAATTTTCTTGCAACCCATGATGGCCTTGGTCTCTAGGACTGCAAGTATGCTGCTGTGTTACAATGATGTCCTATTCCTGGGATCAATAGAGGATGAACCTGTGGAAAAAACTGGAAATCCCTACATCGTTTAGCCAATCAGGTATCTTAGTAAAATAGGAATCATCTCTAGTTCTACCATCTTGAACTCCCACATTGATGCCACTGGTTTTCTGTCCTTCAGTCGAAGTGCTTAGAACTTTCCTGTAGATATTCATTATCTAGTGTGTGTTTCATCTACAAAAGGCAACCACTGATGAACCACTGCACCTCCACTGGGGAGAGGGAGGGATTGGCATTCTGTGCTGTGGATACGCTTTTCGGAATACAAAGCTTTGCTTAGCTCAAGTTGCCAGTATTAGGGAAATTCAGGATTTTTTTTCTGACCAGCTTTTGTCTTATTTTGTGAATGTCGAGAATGTTGTAAATGGTTCCGGTCCCATCTTTGTTGGTCAGTAGGAAACTCAGAACTATTTCCATTTATTGTGTGGTATTTATTTTTCTATATTAACCTTGTCTTACGTTCTTGCCCTATTTTCCTTTTGTTCCTATTTCCACACCTCCTTCGTGTGTATTTCGTAAAATTGTATTTCTGCAAACTGTCTCAGATCTGCTTTCAGTATAGGTGGGGGAGAAATAAATTGCTTCCCAAGATCAGTAGTAAGTTGTCAGAGCAACCATCACCTGAAACCATCATGGGAGCCACTGGTCCCACACCTACGGCTACGGCCAGGCCCGTGGGACGCTCCTCTAAAGAAACAGCCCACACCCCATTGTGTCACCACATGTGTAGGGCTGGAGTCTTTTGCCAAATAGTTATGCGTCATACACAGTCCCCAGTGCAGAGCGGACAATGTGACATCTCCTGGTTGATGACCTCTAAAGGCAGGTTGGACTGGACGTTAAACATGCGTTGTCCATAGATCACGGGTGTCAGAATAATTTCAAGAGCTTGTTTAAAATGTGCCGTCCTGGGCTTCCCTCCCAGGTGGGTTGAAGCAGTGTGTCTGCTGTGGCACCAAGGAATCTGCATTTTAAGGAGCATCCTCAATGGTTTTTAGTCAAGTTGTTCACGGGACCGGACTTTGAGAAGCACTGTACCCAGAAGGGCGAGTGGGATTTAAAGAGGCAGATGCAGTTGGGAGGTTCCTTAAAAAACTACAAATAGAGCTACCATATGACCCAGCAATCCCACTACTGGGCATATACCCTGAGAAAACCATAATTCAAAAAGAGTCATGTACCACAGTGTTCACTGCAGCTCTATTTACAATAGCCAGGACGTGGAAGCAACCTAAGTGTCCATCGGCAGATGAATGGATAAAGAAGATGTGGCACATATATACAATGGACTATTACTCAGCCATAAAAAGAAACGAAATTGAGTTATTTGTAGTGAGGTGGATGGACCTAGAGACTGTCATATAGAGTGAAGTCAGTCAGAAAGAGAAAAACAAATTCCGTATGCTAACACATATATGTGGAATCTAAAAAAAAAAAAAGGTTCTGAAGAACCTAGGGGCAGGATAGGAATAAAGATGCAGACGTAGAGAACAGACTTGAGGATATGGGAAGGGGTAAGGGTAAGCTGGGACGAAGTGAGAGAGTGGCATGGACATATATACACTACCAAATGTAAAATAGGTACCTAGTGGGAAGCAGCTGCATAGCACAGGGAGATCAGCTCGGTGCTTTGTGTCCACCTAGAGGGGTGGGATAATATATGTATACTGTAAGGTCGGATCATAACAAACGGCACCGCGAAACAGAGGAAAGCTTCAAGCGAGCTTTATTAGGGAGCGCTCCCGGGCGAAGTTCACTGGTCCGAGAGAAAGGGGCCAGAGAAGGTGCACCCGGGCGAGGGTTGGGCAAGATTTTATAGGGGAAGAAGGGAAAGGGGTGTGGTGAATCTGGGAGGGTGCAGGGTATTCCTTATTTGGTGGTCTTTTCTGGTATCCTGGGGGACCGTTAGTCCCGCCCCTCAAAAGACGGGAGGGCTGGGCCAGGTGCAAAGTCCCCAGGTCAGTTTCTGGAACTGGGTGGTCCGGAGAGTTTCGGTCTGATGCAACCTGTGAATCTGATTGTGTTCCCCTGCCTCGGGCCAGTTGGCCTTACATATACGTATAGCTGATTCACTTTGTTATACAGCAGAAACCCACACACCATTGTAAAGCAATTATACTCCAATAAAGATGTTAAAAAAAAAAAAAGGCAGATGATAGAACTCATAGAAGCAGAGGCACACATTATGATACTGGGTAAGAATGGGTGACAGGCTGAAGAGGGGATCCCATGTATGGTGAGGGCACTTTTCCTACTGTCCCTTAAACGTTGGAGGTGCCTATTATGTGCCGGCTGCTTTGCCAGGCGCCAAGGATACTGAAATCTAGAGACCGCATCATGCCAGCAGAAGGTTCTTCAGAAGGAAGCGGCTGATCGTAGATACACAGGACTTCAGGAGTGTAGGGCTTCTGTGGTAGGAATCTGTTAGGGGTGTATCAGTGAGGGAATGAGAAGGGCGGCACGAGGAAGCAGAAGGGTTCTGAGTCTGGGTGTTGAGCCACTATTTTCCTCCTTCTGAATTTCTGAACTCGCACAATGGCCGTGATTTAGCTTGAGATGCCCCAGAGTGACTTTTACGGTCAATTTTCATTTTCATTGGCTGGTTTGCTTGTGTTTTACGTGTCCTTTCGCTGCTTAATTAAATGAACTCCATAAATACAGGGACCTCCACTAGGCGTATCTTGAGATTTTTCCAGCTGGTTCTGGAATTTGAAGTTAAAAAATAAAATCAAAGTTTCTTTGATATTTTTAATTCTCTGTTCTTTAACAAAACAACGTGAACATTCTTTATTTGAAAGAGAGCCTTAATAAATGGTAAGATTTTTAATAACTTGGCTACCATTTCTTTTGTAGTCTGGTTTCCACGGGCATCAAACACTTGGAGGTTAAACGTCAGGTAACCTCCTTCCCTCCACATCTGCCCCAATTCCGCGAGGTCAGAGCTCTGATTCTGTCTACCTTGTGTCTCTTCTTGGAGTGTCTCAGCTGGGATGGGGAATGGGTCCATCTCAGGATGCTGCCTAAGCTACTCTTAATCTGGAGCCAGAATGGAAATTCTCAACCTACTTGTCCTTGGCTACAACCCAAAGCTTCAGATGTTGTTGGATTAGTCCGTACTCAGCCACGTTAAGCTCAGCACCTTTGATGTCGCTTGAAGGCGGACTTGACCAAGTGGTATCGCCTCCTGCTGATACTTAGGTGAAAGCCAACACCATAAAAATGAACGGTTTACTGGGGGTGCGCCGCTCTGACTACTACCTGCAAGCCCAGCCAATCACACTGCCAAGTTGGTCAGAGAAAGAATTGGCTTGAGAATTGCAAAGTGTGTTCCTCTGGCAGCAGAATGGAGCCTAGCTCAGTCTGCTAAAATGCAGCAGACAGGTCAAATACTTTAATTGGAAACTTCAAAAAAAAAAAAAGCCCTCTTAATTTGCTACATTATAAAAGCAATATGGTGAGGAAGTGAAAAACAAAGATGAATCTTTGACTTTTTGGGCCTTCTTTCTCCATGAGCCCACCCACCTGGATTTCTAGAAAACAATACTTAACTGTTGTAGAAGATCCAGTGGTGCCGCACATATTTTGAAGTCTATAATTGGGTTGACACGTACATTCTGTGCCCATGAGTAAGACTGCAGAAAGATTTGGCAATCTGGATTACACAGAGACATCATTAAATTATTATTTACAAATCTCTGTGGAGCAATCATGGCATGTTAAAAGCTGTAATGGCCACAGAATTAGACATGGCTTCTGTCCAGCAGAGTCAGTTTTGCGGGCCAATTATAGACGAACTGGCCACCAGAAGATACCCAGGGCTGTCCTTTTCAAGATGCATGTTTTCTTTAGGTTCTCTTAGCTGTAACGTAAGATGTTTTTCTTTGTGGGTCAAGTGAGACTACGTTTCAAGAAGTCCAGTGTGGGGCCTCTGTGCCATTGATAGCCTAAGATGAGGCAGAATCACAGATGTGACTTAAGAAACCCTCCATCCCTTTCACCACAGTTCTAGGATGGTGGTCATCTAGGAGCTGCTTAAACCCTTTGTGTTACAGGAAACTCACTACTTCACAAAGGTGCTTCATTTAAATTTCGTACTGTGATATTGAGAGCTTTCTGCTCAGTGTAAGAATTTTCTGCTTCCTTCAGACTTCTTGGTCCTTGCGCATTCTTCTACAGCAGGGGTTGGGAACTTTTTCTTAAAGGGCCTGATGCAGGCAGAGTCTTTGCTGCAGCTGCTCAACTCTGCTGCGGTAGTGCAGAAGCAGTACTTCAAAAGATGGGAGTTTAATTGGAATATATTCCCATTAAACTTTATTTATAAAACTAGGTGGCTGGCCCATGAGCTGTAGTTTGCTGGCTTCTGTTCTAAAGCTGTGTAATCCAGATGCTGAATATGAATTACTTAAACTTTTAATTCCAGGCTGGTTCCATGACATATATGGGGGCACTGACTCTCCACTTGTTCTGCTGGGTGACTTGGTTAAGAAAGTCTATTTACAGTCATTCAGGCTATCTTAGAGAAGTCTTTAAGTCGTAATAGAAATGAATTTATAACTGGAATTAAATTTTTCTCTTTTTTTAAAATGGGGGTGAATTTAATTCTACATAATTTTCCATGCCAGGAAGCAATAAGTTCAAAAAAGAGCTTTTAGTGTTTCATCACTGAGGGTTCTTGGCTGGGATTGGCAATTTGCAGATAAGGAAGATGCAGGTGAACAAAAATCTTTGTCCCCCAAAGTGAAGAATATTTTACAGCTCTGAATACAACCATCCTTTCATCACTGGATGGATGTACAGAATAGTTCCATGAAGCCCAGCTCACGTGGTCTCCCGTCTTCTCTTGCCCTTTGTATTTTCTTGTTTACTGATTAGCCTCTTCTATGGGACCATGGTGTGCCTGAGTATTATCTGCTGGGTATAATGAACACCTACACCTAGCTCAGGGGATCAAGAAACAGGGTCAGCTGGGAGTCAGGGTCTATGAAGCTGCAGAAGCAGGTAATGTTAAGCACAGAACCAACCTCGTTTTTAAGATTTCTCATTATATGTGGTAATAGCACTGCTGTTAAAAAAAAAAAAAAAAAAAAAGGTCTGAGTCCAAAGTAATTTTAGGCATTCAAAAAGGTTTCAGAACTTTTAAAGTAATGGTTATTAAAGCCAGTCCTGATCTCAGTCAAGCACCTGCTACTTAATTGATCAAAAAGTCAGTGGCCAGCCCTATCTCCTCTCTATTAAGTAACTTTTGCCCCCATCACCCACTGACCTTTTCTTGGCATTTTCTCCAGAGAGGGAAGAGGACACAAGAGGAAGTTAAAAAAAAAAATCAGATTCGGTGGGAGAAATTGTTCCTGGTTCAAAAGAGGCTGATGTATTGTTTGGAGGAGAGGGTTCTTGTTCCCCGCTGCTGAAACTGTGGTCCGCCTCACTAGGGAGCTTGTTAGAAATGCATCATCTCAGGCCTAATCCCATATCTTTTGATTCAGAATATCATTTTTACAAGATCTCTAGGTGATTCATAGGCAAATTAAACTTTGAGAGGTATTGAGCTAGTTCACAGCCTTCCTTCTTCACAGAGCTGACAGGCAGTGGTATCTTTGTTTCAGAAATGCCCGTATTTAAAAAGAGCTTGAGTTCCTTTCTTGGGAGATAAGCGGGGGAGAGAAGTCAGGCTTCCAAGGTCATTGAGACTTTGCCCCCAAATCTACAAATTAAAATTAATTCTGAGTGCCCAAATTATAAATAAGTACTCTCATCACTCTGGTGTATGGACCAGTCTTCTTTTCTAAATAACCGTTAAACGGTATAGATTTCCCCCTCACCACCAGTTTTTCCTCTTGTCATGTTTTCATTTGCATTCAGTTCAAAATATTTTAAAAATTTCCCTTGTGATTTCTTCTTTGACCTTTTGATGATTTAGGAGTATGTTGTTTAATTTTGAAATATCTGAGGATTTACCGATTTCTAGTTTAATTCCACTGCAGTCAGAGAGCACAGGATGATTGCAATCATTTTGAATTTGAGTCTTGTTTTGGAGTCATATCTTGGTGAATGTTTCTTGTGCACTTAAAAAGAACATGTGTTCTGCTGCTGTTGGTGGAGTGTTCTATAAATGGCAATTAGGTCAAGTTGGTTGATAGTGTTGTTCAAGTCTTGTATCTTTACTGACTTTCCATTTACTTTCATTGATTACTCATAGTTGAAATCTCCAGCCATCGTTAAGGATTTGCCCACTTCTCCTTTCAGTTCTATCATTTTTTTTTCTTTCATGTGTTTTGAAGCTTTGTTATTAGGGGAATGCACTTCTAGGATTGTTACGTGTCTTGATGAACTGGACTCTTTAGCATTATGAAATATTCCTTTTTATCTCTGGTAATATTCTTTGTTTTGAAGCCATCTTATATCTGAAATTCATATGGCCATTCTAGTTTCTTTGATTAGTGTTTGCAGGGCATAATTTTCCAAACTTTTACTTTTTTTGTGTGTGTGTGGTACACGGGCCTCTCACTGTTGTGGCCTCTCCTGTTGCGGAGCACAGGCTCTGGACACGCAGGCCCAGCGGCCATGGCTCACGGGCCCAGCCGCTCTGCGGCATATGGCATCTTCCAGGACCAGGGCACAAACCCGTGTCCCCTGCATTGGCAGGCAGACTCTCAACCACTGCACCACCAGGGAAGCCCACAACCTTTTACTTTTGATGTATCTGTAACTATAAACTTCATACATAAAGTGGATTTCTTGTAAATAGTGTGTAATTAGATTTTGTTTGGTTTTTTAAATGATCTGGTGGTCTCTGCCTTCTAATTGGAATGTTTAGACCATTTAAATTTAATACAATTATTTACACAGTTGAGTTTAAATATACCATTTTGCTATTTGTTTTCTCTTTGTCCTGTCAGTTCTTTGTTCCTTTCCCCCTCTTTCTTTGCCTTCTTTTGGATTAATGGTGTATTTTTTATGATTTTATTTTATCTCCATTACCATCAATTTATCATAGTCTACCTTCAAATTCTTCACAATTTCACATATACTCTAAAATCTTTACAAAGTACACTTCAGTTTCTCCCTCTGGTCCTTTGTGTTATTGTTGTCATATATTTTATTTCTACATACATTACAAATCCTCAATATTCTGTTATTTTGTTTGTTTTAAGCAGTCAATTATGTTTAAAGAAATTTAAAAAGAGAGAAGTCTTTTATGTTTATGTATGTATTTACCATTTCTTGAATTTTTATTCTTTTATGCAGATCTAAATTTCCATCTTCTTTCTGCTTAAAGAACTTTTTTTAGCCTTTCACGTAATACAGGTCTACTGGTGATAAATTCTCTCAGCTTTTGTTTGTCTGAAAAAGTCTATCTCCTTTTTTGAAAAATTTTCACTTTCAACTTCTAATTCCTTCTGCTTAAAGAACTTTTTTTAACCTTTCATGTAGTACAGGTCTACTGGTGATAAATTCTCTCAGCGTTTTTGTCTGAAAAAGTCTATCTCTATTTTTGAAAGATTTTTCACTTTCAACTTCTAATTTTTCAAATTATAATTTTAGGTTGTCAGTGTTTTTTTTCTTTCTACATATCTCTTTAAAGATATCATTCTATTGACTTCTACTCTGAATGGCCTGTTGAGAAGTCTGCTATCACGTTTATCTTTGTCTTCTGTATGTAGTGTGTCTTTTTTATATGGCTGATTTTTGACTTTATCGCTGTTTTTCATCAGTTTTTTTTATCATGTGCCTTGGTGTTATTTTATGATTTTTCTATTTGTAGTTCTTTGAGTTTCTTGGATCTGTGAGTTTATAGGTTTTTTTTTGTTTTCTTTTTTTTTTTAATTTGGTCATTACTTCTTCCAATCACTTTTCAGCCTTCCCCTTTTCTTCCCCTCCTTCTGGGACTGAAATTCCCAAAATGCTAGACTGCTTTATGTTATCCCACAGTTCACCAAACCCTGTTCATTTTTTTTTCAGTCTTTTCTTGTCTCTGTGCTGTCTCATTTGGCACAGTTTCTGTTGCTATGACTTCAACTTCACTTATATTTCCTTCTTCATTATCTAAACTGCTGTTAATCTCATCCAGTGTATTTTTTGTTTGACTTCTGGAAGTTTCACTTGCACATTTTATAGCTTCCATTTATTTCCTCCACATACTAATATTTTCCTTTGCATTCTTGAGCATATATTTAAGACATAATAGCTATTCAAGGTCCTTGCCTACTATTATTATTATAACTCTTTATCTCTTTTATTTGAGTCTGTTTGTATTGATTGACTTTTCTTTTGGTTATGAGTTATATTTTCCTGTTTCTTTGCATGCCCATTCATTTTTTTAAATTCTTTTTTGTGGTACGCGGGCCTCTCACTATTGTGGCCTCTCCCGTTGCGGAGCACAGGCTCCGGACGCGCAGGCTCAGCGGCCGTGGCTCACGGGCGCAGCCGCTCCGCGGCATGTGGGATCTTCCCGGACCGGGGCACGAACCCGCGTCCCCTGCATCGGCAGGCGGACCCTCAACCACTGCGCCACCAGGGAAGCCCTGTTTGAGGATCTTTTTGACGTTTGCTTTTATGCTTTGTTATAGTGGGCACAGGTCAGCTTTTATTTTAGGACACATTTATTCCCCTACTAAGGCACATTCTTTTTGAAGATTCTACCTAATGCTCCATATACTATGATGTCTCAACACTGTGGTTCTTGGGGACACAATCTTCGCAGCCTTGTATGAGCTCTGGTAATTTTTCTTTCTTTTCGCTATAGTTCTTTCCATGTCTTGTAGGTTTTGTTAGACATGAGCAGTTGAGAATTCAGCTAAAGGCTAGAGAAGACTCCTTTGCATATCTTTGGAGCTTGCTCTCTCTGTGTAACTCCCTTTTTTCTGGTATTCAGCCCTGCAAATTTAGCTACGTTGGCCTCCCCAAACTCCAGTCTCAGTCTCTTGAACTCAGTGAGGCTATTGGACTTTGTACGACCCCCCACACCTGAAATTCTGTAGGCAGTGATCTGGGGCAGTCGTAGGGCTCACATCATTTGTTTCATAACTTTTATTCATTTGTTTTCTAATTGTTTTATGGTGGGAGTGCAATTCCATAGTGTTTAGTCTTCATGGACAGAAGGGAAATTCCCATTGTGTGGTATAAAGAAGTCAAAGACTGTACTAGTTATATTATTTCATTTGCAAAATGCATAGTATGGTGTATTAATTTCCTGGGGCTTCCACAACAAAGTACCGTAAATTGGGTGGGTTTAAATAGCAGAAGTTTATTCTCTCACAGCTCTGGAGGCTAAAAGTCTGGAATCAAGGTGTTGGCAGGGCTGTGCTCTCTGAAGGCTGCAGGAGAGGATCTGTTCCCTGCCCTTCTCTTAGCTTCTGGTGTTACTGGCTGTCCTTGGTATTCTTTGACTTGTAGAAGCATCACTGCAATCTCTGCCTCTGTCTTCACGTGGCGTTCTTTTTCTCTCTGCTGTTTTTATGTCTCTTCACTTCTTCTTATAAGGACATTAGTCATATTGGGTTAAGGGCCCACCCTATTCCAGTTATGACCTCATCTTAACTAATTATATCCACAAGGACCCTGTTTCCAAATAAGGTCACATTCTGAGGTTCTGGGAAGCATATGAATTTTGTGGGGATACTGTCCAACTCAATACATACAGCAGCTGTGAGTCCCCAAAGTTCCTTTGATCCCTTGAAGCTATGACTTGTCTCTAATTTCTTCATTCTCCCTCAGAGAAAAAGGAACACACCTCAACTGTTACTCTTGACCAGGACATTCTTTGTGCTGAAACAAGACTGGTTTCAGAGGTGCTGCCTGCTCCTTTTCCAGACCTCTCCCATTTTGTCTCCCCACCTTACCAGCAATCTGTTTGTGTTCTTTTATGGTTATACCCGGAGCTTCGTCTTCATAGAGATTCCTGCACTCTCTCCTTTTGAAGGCTCCCTGCTCTGCAGAGCAGGAATGAAATCCTAACTAGTATGCCTCTTCGTTCTTTCCACAGTCCTCAGTCATGACTGCTGATCTCCACTCCCTAGCCTGCTAAAATGGCTACTCTGAAAGTTCACATGTTCGGGAATCCTGCCTCAAATTATCTGCAGAGTTTCTCTAGAAGTGACTTCTTTTCTAGATCAAGGCTCTGCAGAGGAGAAATAGAATCATGGCAAACTAGTCTTTCTGGTTAGAGAAGAATGCTCACGCATGGGGATACCACCAACCAAATATATAGCATTTTCCACAGACATTCCACACGTTACCTTTCGGACTTGTAGCTCGGCTTCTTTCTGGAAAGATGGTGATCTGTGCAGATTCCAGCATCTCTGAATTCACATTGAGGTTGTGAATGCAAGTTGAGTAGCCAACACCCTTAGATAAGTGATATCCCTGCTCTACCCAGGCAGGGAGCTGAATAGAACAAAGATTCTCACTCAAGCCTAGGAATGACTGGCAGAATCAGGAATAGATTAGAGAATTCTGCTGAACACTCACCCCCAGGCATTTATTTAAGGACTAAGAAATTCATCTGGGCTCCTCTTGGGTCCTTGTAGGACCTCACCAGATTTGTGTTTTGGAAAACGGCCATACGGACAGCTCTGGTTTGCAACCAAGCCTATTTAAAACAGGATCAACAAACACCCTCTCTTGCCTACAGTGCTTTGTGGCCTTTGCATGTTAATTTTTACTTTTTTGAATAGCTGTGGTGGTGGTGGCTAGAAGGTGAAGCTTGGGGATGCTTCAGAGGGGCTGGTCACAGGAGGCCCATTGCCAAACCTGACACATGAGAAGAGTGCAGCCTTTGGGTCAGGCTGTGCTTAGCAGTTTTGGTGTCCAGTCTCTTTGTTGACCCAACAACAAGCCCCCTTACCCTCTCTCCAGCCGCCTACCACGGGCTCACAGGCACCACGGGAGGTGGAGCCCATGTTCCCTTCTCTGTTTGCTCACCTGCCCACAGGTGCATCTGTGGTTTGAGGAGAGGCGGTGGGCAGTGGTGGAGCAGAGGTGTCTCATGTCAGACCAACGCGAGTGATCTGTTTACTCATCAATGCTTCCGGCCAGACCAAGAGCTCCTAAGAGCAGGGGCTGTCTTATTCCTGTGTTTCTTTGAGCGCAGAGCCTGGCTCATGTTAGCTATGGAATTACCCTCTGAATGGTAACCTGGTACAAGGAAGGCTTTCCTTTTTCAGAATGCCATTCTCACTGCTGATTTGGGGACTCATTTAGTGATTCAGGAGATGCCGTTAGACATTCTTTATGTCCCTCACGACCATGTAAGTATCCTCAACACTAGTAATATCTTCCGTCTTACTAGAAACCTGTGTTCCTAGGAAGATCATACATTGTTCCTGAATAATTCCACCAGATGTGAATTCTGCCAGATGGTTCCTCGGGCAGCTCAAGGTGGAGGGGACCTGTCAGAGCATGGGTGAAAAAATGCAAGCCATGTGCTGTAGGCAGTTAGAATTCAGCTTTTCCGAGGTCCTCCGTCATCACTCTGCGTGCTGGAGTCCAGAACACTCTGTTTCTAGTCTTGGTTTGCCACTATATAGCTGGTAACCTTGCAGTCCTGGTAACCTATCTAGATCCCAGTTGCCTCATTAGTAAAATCCATGTTCTTTAAGGCTCTTGCCTTGAACTTGCTTTGAATTTTAAATAAGGGACATGTTCTATGGGATTAAGGACGTATGACTTTAAAAGCTCAAGTGGAGTAGGAGAACAGAGAAGTAAAATTTAAACACCCGCTGATTCCATTCTTATTTTATTTTATTTTTTTGCGGTACGTGGGCCACTCACTGTTGTGGCCTCTCCCGCTGCGGAGCACAGGCTCCGGACGCGCAGGCTCAGCGGCCATGGCTCACGGGCCCAGCTGCTCCGCAGCACGTGGGATCCTCCCAGACCGGGGCACGAACCCGCATCCCCTGCATCGGCAGGTGGACTCTCGACCGCTGCGCCACCAGGGAAGCCCTCCATTCTTATTTTTAAGAAACCAGACTTTCACTTTTTTTTGAGCTGGTGTGATAAACAGCAGTGAAATTGAAACAGGAAATGCAGAATTATAACATATTTGGCCCTTTTCCTGAGTGTCTTTGTCAATCTGCTTGTGGATGAAAGGGAAGGAATCAGTGGAGTGAGAGACACCATCCTCCCACCCTGACTTGACTGCTGGGCGACCCTGGGCAAGTCACTTACCTCTCCTGGGCCATAGCTTTTTAACACATAAACAACAGATGCCTGGGGAATAAAACGTAAACATCAAAGTCAAAGTCTTGAATGGATCAAAACGTTCTGTGTGAAATAAGGATTGTCTTAGGAGACCTCCAAGTGAGTTTTCTTTGCTGTAATCAGCGGGTGGCAAGTCTCCCGTTAATTTTGTAAAACCACATAAGCCTATACGTGTGTTCTCTCCCCCGGATCAGCCATGCCCTGCCCTGGCACATTTTGCATGGTTGGCTTGGCCCTCGCCTTGCGTTGAGTGTGAAAGTTGCACTGCGAAATGATACCCTCTTCAAGATGCGGGCTTTCTTGTCTTACTTTATGCTTCGCTGTAACATTTCTCAAGGACCGTCTTTGGATTGCTTGCACACACAGCTGCTTTTGAAGACTGCGTTGGAGCTTATGAGTCAGATGGCTGTTACCAAGATGTTCGTGAAATCACTTCTGAAGTCATAGATTTGCATCATGAGCAACCTGTTTGACAATCAAAACATTATGCCCTTGAGCACTGGCTCATTATCGCAAGTTTTCCAGCAGAGCGTTCCAACATCCTATAATTGGGCTAGAGACAGAAGGAGCCCAGTGTATTATTTTAACATAGAATTCCAAGTGCACTTCTCTTTTCGTAAGGTGGAGAGGGACATGTGATATTCTGTCATGGACTCAGTGTGACCAGCTAATAGCATAGAAGATTCCAGTCCTGCTGAGGGGTGACCCACCGCAGCAGCCATGGTTTGTGTTTGAATGGATTGGGTCAGCATTCAAGACCCAGACGCAGCCGCTGAAGTGGGCTCTGGATCTCAGCCCTCACCACCTTTCTGCGTGCTCTTAGCCACCCTTCAAGGCCCATCTCAAATTGTAGCTCCTTCCTTAAGCCTTTACTGACCTCTTTGGGGTAGATGCAAACTCCCTTTCCTCGAAGTCTTCATAGCATTTGGTTGCCACTTCCTGATGGCTCGGCTGTCATTTGTTCACTTTTTCCCATCCCCACTCGTACGTCACCTCCTGGAGGACACAGGCAGAAGACTCTTGCCACCCGCTGATTACTTTGCCTTTGGTGTAGGGAGGAGGTGGTGTCTTCGTTATAATGGAAGCAGCCATGTGTTCATGACATGTTACGGGTTACTTTTCAGAGGACATGTCTGGGCCTCACCAGTGACTTCCTGGCTTGGCATTTTATTCAGACCTGAAGGTTTGCTTTAAGAATGAGGTAGTTTTCACCGTATTACTGGGGCACCTCCTACTGCTAAGGGTTGACTAGGGTTCAAATACTTATGCAGCAGTCCTTGACCTCCTGGAGTTTACAGCTTATCAGGGGAGATAAGATGAATATAAAACAAAAAGTTAGGACATAAATATATTCTAGGAGCTAGCTGAGTAAAACAGTCAACACATACTGTTAGAAGTGTGAGTTTAATCTTAATCTGTGGCGTATGAAATATTGTTTCTGGCTCTAAATGTTACAGCGTCTATAACGATATTATATTCTGCTCTAATAGAAAGATATGACTCACTGTGTGTGTCTGAGTGTGTGTGTCCACACATTTTAAGTATTGTTCCAGTGACCACAGCATCCTATGAGAACACCGGCTGTGCATTCATATTCTCATATTGCCCCTCGAGGGGAGAAGCAGTAAGATGAGAAAGGAACCTCCATGCTTGGCTTGATGTTTAAGCTGCCTAGTGACACCAGAGTGCAGCCAGCTGGCGTCTGCTTTGCGTTTGCGGTGTCCTGGGAGCGTAGAGGCGGGGCCTTTGAACACCTGGGATGCAGCCCATAAAACGTGGCCGTGTACGTTGGCCCTACTTCCCACCTGCCCTTGGGACTCCCTTGCGTGTTTGCACCGCACACTGTGCTCTGCAGATACTCCTGTGGATTCCCTAAGTCTTAGATAACTGGGTGAGCTTTCAGAAACCCGCATTTCGAAAGACAAAACATACATCCCAGGAGTGAATTTCGAACTTGGAGACAGCTCGCCAGTGTTTTCGGCCTCTGCTTTCTGCAGCCAACCCCGGGTGAGGAATAATCCAAAAGACATTGCAGAGGAATGAAAGCACAAGACACCCCATTACTCTGAAACAAGAAGATCGGAAGTATACGTTTCCCAAAAAGAAAAAAAAAGGAATGATAAAGTTTGGTATTTTTATATAGAATAGTGATCCTCTTCCAGATGATCTGATTTTTAAAAGTTGAGGGAGCACTTTTGGGAATTTTAAGAAACCACCAAAAGCAAAGTCGTTTTCTGAACAGAAAAAGTTTCAAGAAAACATCTGCCTTTTCTTGTATGTCGGAGACTTTTACCCTCATCTTTTTTAAAACACCACATAGAAAGGAGGCTGGTGAATTTCATTCAAAGGGCACCTTGCTACGGGCGACAGTTTGCCAGATGTGGAAGTGTGGGTTGTGGCCTTGGACAGCCAAGTTGGCTCCATCATGCCCGGGCAGGACATCGAGGGACTCACAGAGCCGCCCATCCCCTGGTGTCTGAGAAGTGGGGACCCTGTCCCTCTGCTGTAGAGAAATGGTAGGTTCGGAGGGACACACGGGGTGGCCTATTGGCACCGCTTCAAGGAAAAATTGATGTCTGTCTATAGAGCAAATGATTCCAGGTTCCCCTCCATGGCGACGTCCTCCCTACCCACCCTCTTGGCTCCAGCTGATGGCAAATTCTAACCGGACTACAAGGTCGGATATATTGTGTAGTCTGGGAGGGAGATGCCAAAAGGAAAACTCTGCTGGATCAAGAGCGTGTGTCCCGTGTTCATTTCTCATCCCGTAAACAAACACAGCTGTTGAGTGAAGGATCTGTCCTCAGAAATGGTGAAAAAACACAGTGGTGCCCTGCCAGGGGGACCCCAGCGGGGGAGGGGGTTACGTGACCGGGTATCTGCCGTGCGCTCTGGGGGAAGCGGGGCGGGTAGAGAGGTGAGTCTGGGTTTTCAGCTCAGGCGGTTCAAGGGTTTCGAATGATTCGTGTGGGAATGCTTTGGGGGGAAGGGAGTCTGAAATTTCATCTACTTTCCTCAAATGAAACCTCCGTTGAATATTCAAGCAGGGGGCTGTCCTTTTCTGGAGGGGATGGGAGGGGGTGTTTATCTTTCTCTACTGGTTTTAAAATCATCTGCAACTTCGAGAAGAAGACGTTAGAAATTCATGGGCCCAAAAGCCTGTACCTGTAATGATTCCCACTAAGATGAAGTGTCAGACCACACTCCTGTTTTCTTCCCCCTTTACTGCACGAACGTAGGTTTGCTGTCTGGGAGGGAGGATGTCTGTAATGCACACAGAGCACGTGTGAGGGTGCTCGTCAGGGGTCCCCTCCAGTGATGTTATGTGGAGGTCAGATTTCTGTGGTCCGGTTGCTACCACATTCTTGTTGCTGGGACTGCAGGGTCCCCAGCAGTAAGGAGGCCCAAGGGGGACCGGGAGAGAGAAGCCAAGGAGGGGTTTATTTTGTGCCTGGAGATCTTGTCACCTGGACAGCCTGAGGGTTCTCTTCCCGCCTTCTCCGAATAGACTTGTGTTAAACACTTACCGCGTGCAGGGAATCAGTTTGACTTCATGTCTTCTCTCCATAGTGGGAGACTTGCGACACGTTTGAATTTTGTCGCATTCCCAGTCGTCTTCCTCTCCTCTCCCTACATGCAATATCATTCACAGTGTGTCACTGTCACCTTGGTTCTTGGCCCCTTTAAAGAGGGATCATAGATTGAACTTTTAAAATGTTGGACTTGAATAACTTGCATGCCCTCCACAGTGCAAATCCAGTCTTATTCATCAGCCGTTCCTTGGAGTTGTTAAGACCAGTCAGCTGGTGTTTCGTGGCTGGTTTTGCAGAGACCAATGTGGGGCACACCCTGCAGTGGTCGCTGGCCACTCAGAAGGGACATGCTGTGTGTTCCAAGGGTGAGGGGTGACTCTGTCACCTTGGGTTCCAGCTGCACGATGAAGGTTTGGTCAAACACACACAGTATCCTGCTTCACTGTCACCGGGACGCATCTCAGTCCCTTTCGTTATGCAACTGTGTTCTAACAAATGGTGACTTACAGAGTGTTCCAGGAATAGACCAGTCTTGAGACTTCAAAGCCTTGAATTTATGGATAATTGGTTTCTGCATCTCCCTCCTGATGGGTTGGCCCAGGGATGCCCGGGGTTGTAGGTTTATTGCTCAAAGAGGTCAGGCTTGCTTGGGAAACGCCAGTTCCTTTCAACATATTCATTATCTGACCTGCTTCTCAGGATTTTAAGAAGGACAGAGGTAATTACATCAACTCTCACTGTTACAGGAAAAGAGAAGAGTCCCCTTCACCCGCCCTTCCAAAAAAAAAAAAAAAACAAACAACTTGGGTGGTCAGTCCTTGTTTGGTGCAGTTGGTTGAGGTAGGTTAACTGCTTCGTGATCCCACCTCCCATCAGCAAGGACATGCGGGTGTGTCAGAAGCACCCACCCACCAAAGTTCGCTCCTCACCTTGGCATCATCAGCACCTCCCCAGGCGAGGGACCCCGGTTCCCGTTCTCGCGTCAACTCGCTGGCCTGACCCCCTTTGGCACATGCTGGTAGATGGCAAGTGTGCTTCTGTTGCTGCTGCGACAAATTACCCCAAGGTTAGTGACTTAAAACAACATGAGCTTCTCCTACAGCTGTGTAGACCAGAGGTCTGACATAGGTCTCCCTGGGTTAATTTTAGGTGTTAGCCAGGCTGTGTTTCTTCAGGAGGCTCTAGGGGAAAATATCTGCTTCCTTGACTTTTGCAGCTCCTAGAGGCTACCTGCGTTCCTTGGCTTGTGACCTTTTCCTCCATCTTCAGATCTCTCTCACCCTCTGCATCACCTCTCCTCCTGACTCTCCTGTGTCCCACGTTGGGCCCAGCTGGATAACCGGGGATTATCTCCTCATCTCAAAATCCGTGGCTTAATTGCATCTGCAAAATCCCTTTGACGGTGTAAGGTAACACATCCCCTGGTTCCAGGGATTAGGACGTGGCCATCTTTGGGGGCCACTGTTCTGTCTGCTACAGTAAGTTTGATGCCTTGCGATGGCTGAGCATGTTTAAGTGGGAGATTCTTTCTGCATTCAGTATGTGCTCCCAGGTGGTCTTTTGAGGAGGACCCTGTAGAGCGTTTTGAGGATTGTATCTTATCTGCAGAGTTTGGGTGGTTTTGAAGTCTGCCTCTAATGATGAGTTCGCTAAAGTGGAGTATTAGAAATAATTAATTGGAAAGCATGTAATGGCAGACTGTTTACTTGTGCCTAAATGTAAGCTTGCTGTTTTTAGAATAATGCACACAAATAAAATCAATATATATATTTGAAGGCATGTCCTTTATGCAGGAGACTTTGCCGGGTGACATGGATGAAGATTTTTTTTTTAATTAATTTATTTTTGGCAGCGCTGGGTCTTCGTTGCTGTGCACGGGCTTTCTCTAGTTGTGGCGAGCGGGGGCTACTCTTTGTTGTGGTGCGCGGGCTTCTCGTTGCGGTGGCTTCTCTTGTTGAGAAGTTGCTCCGCGGCATGTGGGATCTTCCTGGACCAGCGCTCGAACCTGTGTCCCCTGCATTGGCAGGCAGATTCTTAACCACTGCGCCACCAGGGAAGTCCCTGGCGATATTTTACATACCATCCCTATCCTGAGTCCCACCTGGAGAGTCGGATTTAATAGGTCGGTGAGGGCGAGCTCAGGAAACTCAGTTGTCAGCTGTTTTTCTCCCAGGTACAGAGCTGTACTTTTTCTTATTTGTTATCTTAGGTGAAAATGTAATACTGTTGGTGCCTTCAAGCCAGGGATGGTTTTTATTCAGGTACTAGCTGGCAAATCTTTTGTTACCTGACGGTCTTCGTTATTTTAATTTCCTGATCTCATAATTCCAACATCCCTGCCATGTCGGAGCCTGGTTCTGATGCTTGCTCTGTCTCTTCAAGCTGTGTTGTTTTTTGCCTTTTAGTATGCCTTGTAATTTTTTGTCGAAAGATAGACATGACGTACTGGGTCAAAGGAACTGTGGGTAAAGAAGCCCCAAGGAATGTGGTGGTGAGATGGGAGGAGGGGAGAGTGTTCTCCAGTCCTGTGATTAGATCTCAGTCTTGGCAGTGAACCTGTGCCCCAGGCCCTGACCTTCACCAGGCTCTGCGGTTTTTTTCCCCCTTAGGTGGGGCAGGATGGCTACAGGGGGCAGCTTTCGGGTATTTCCTTTCTCCCAGGTTGCTTGGGCACTAGTGAAATAATTCCTCATGGTTTCAGGCGTTGTGAAGAACAGAGTGCTCTGGTATACTTCAGGATGACCCCTTTTGCCCTCTTCCTGTTGAAAGCACGTGGGGATTTTTCTCTGATCTTCGCTGTGAGAACCTGGTCGAGTTCCTGAAGAGGGTGAAACTCACAGAAGCATGGGGTCCCCCTGGAGTTTTAATTCTCAGAATTGTTCACAGCAAGCCCCAGCAATTCATCAATTACAGTTCAGGATTTCCTACCACAGAGCTGGTTCCTGTAGGGATTTCTGCTCATGAGTCTCTGCTCTGGTAAATTGCAGTCCTCTGTCTCTGCTTGTCTGTCCAAGTTCTGGGGCAGTGCCTTGCCCTTGACCTCACTTCTCTGATGGGTTCAAGAAGAGTTGCTGGTTTTTAGTTTGTTTAGCTTTTTTTACTTGTTCTTAGGATGTATTGGTGACTTCCGAGATCCTTACATGCCAAACCGGAAACTGGAAGTGACAGGTTTTCACTTGCACCTGGTGCCCTGCTTCATCAGAGCTGGGTCCCCTGGGTTTTTTCAGACACACTGACCTCTCCCATGGGCTCTGCCCCCTTTGCATCTGCTTCTCCAGGCTGTCTTCTTACCTGCTTTTGAACCTCAGTCTCCAGCCTTGTAGAGGCCACATCTCGACTTCCTCACCACGTGTGCTCATCAGGTCACCCCTGCCAGGCTGGCATCTCCTTGTTGTACCTCCCTACCCAGCCAGGGGCCTGAGAGTCTCTTTCTTGTTTCAGAAACCCTGTAGGATTGGCTACTTCTCCTTCTTCCTGTCTCATTATTTTGCGAGGTAAAGGAGTATTTCTCTCTCCCTTGATTTGTGCCTTTCTTTTTAAATTTTTATTTATTTATTTTTTTGGCGGCATCGGCTCTTAGTGGCGGCATGTGGGGTCTTTGCTGAGGCATGCAGCACGAAGGATCTTTTCGTTGCGGCACGCCAGCTTCTCTCTAGTTGCAGTGTGTGGTTTTTCTCTGTCTAGTTGTGGTGTGCGGGCTCCAGAGCACGTGGGCTCTCTTGTTGAGGTGCGCGAGCTCAGTAGTTGTGGCACCTGGGCTTCGTTGCCCCGTGGCATGTGGGATCTTAGCTCCCCGACCAGGGATGGAACCTGCGTCCCCTGCATTGGAAGGCGGATTCTTTATCACTGGACCACCAGGGAAGTCCCGATTTGTGCCTTTCTTGTTGTACTCATCACAGCTCATCATGCTCAGTCATGTTTTTTGTTGTTATGGTTATTTTGTGTCTTCTTCTGCCACATCGTAAACTGTGAACACCAGGGGGCTCAAGATGGGGCCTTAATCATTGCTGTCACCCCACAGCACCTGCACGGTAGGTGGTCAGTAAATCTGGTAGGAGCTTTACTGTACTAACTAGATAAACCATTCTGAAGGGATACACACTTCCCCCACAAAACCAACATATTCAGTAAGTACGTAATGTGTTAGTAGGGCAGTGCAGATAGGATGAATAAAGCCAAAGGCCAAAGAGGTGCTCAGATGTCCCAGGAAGTTTCTGAATTAGAACAGAGACGGGTTATAGGTAAAAGGACCTGAGCCAGATGTTGGAAAGGACGAAGCAGAGCTATGCTCTCAGTTCTTCGGAGCCCAGACTTGCCAAAATGACGAGCAGCCTGGGAACTGCTGAAGTCAGCAGTTCCCAGACTTTGTGAGGTTTTAGAATCACCTGAAGTGCTTTTAAAAACTCGATGCCCAGGTTGCACCCTAAATCAATCACAGTGTCTGGGGTGGGAGCTGGCGTCACACATTCTCTTAAAGATACCCCAGCGGATTGCGGGGTGCAGCAAAGTTGGAAAGCCAGGGGCTTATGCTCAGATGTGTTGAGTTGGGGTCAAGTTCAGCACAGATGTTTGTGATCGTCACATCCCTCTTCCTATGACCTCTGCCAGGTTTTTGTTTTTCTGCCTTTTCTAGCCTGTGAATTGAAAATCTGAAAGACTTACCTGGTTAGGGTCACAGAGAAATCAAGCTTGGGAACATACTTAAGGTAGTTGCTCTAAGCGTTTCGGAATGTCAGGGAAAAGATATTTGGAAAAGTATTATTATAATTTGTAAATTGTAATTTATAATTGCAATTATTTAAAAAAAATCAAACCAGAAAAAAACAATGCAGAGAGGTTGATTTTCTTGGATTTTTGAGGTAGACCATCATATCATCTACAAATAAAGATAAATTTGAAATTTTCTTTCTAGGATTCATCACTGTCTTTTCCTTGTCCTTCATTGTCTAGGACCTCTGAGAGTTCCTAAAAAATATTTTATTATTATAAAATATATCCTGGCAACAATGGGCATCCTTCAAAGTAGTGACTTAACGTAAACAGATTTTCTAATGTTGAATCATTCTTGCATCCTTGGAATAAACCCTTCTCATATACAAATATTTAAATAGACTCCTATATTTAGGATCTTTGGATGTAGTCAAATGAGATTGCTATACATTTCCATTTATTTTCTATCCTTGTTCAGTTTTGATATCAGGGTTATATAGCTACTTATAGTGTGAACTTAAAAAATGAATGTGGAAACTTTCTGCCTTTTTTTAAAGTGCATGGAACAGTTTAAATAATACAGTATAAAACATCTAAGATAAAAAAATAAGCCACATCCTGTTCTTACGCAGCTGAATATACTTTTACATGAATTGCTGTCTAAGTGCTTATTCAGTGATGTGTGTATAGCTTACATCAATTTCAAATTCTAGGTCCTGGTGATTTGGTCCAAATAATAGTGAAAAAAGTGATCCCTTAAGGAGAGGCAGAAACCACATGTCACAATGGTTCTTCTTTCTCTTGACCTGTGGCCCACCGAGTAAAGATCGAATATCTGCAGGACTGGGAATTTTGTTCACATTTTGTCTTTCATTTAAGTCCTGGACACAGATTGGGATTGGAACACAACTCCAGAGAGGGATATAAACATGTATACAGCCAGCCCTGCATACCCATGGATGCAGAGGGCCCAGTGTAAGGGGTTTGAGCCTCTGTGGGTTTTGGTGTCCGCGGGGGTCCTGCAACTAAGCCCCAGAGGGTACCTTGGGGCTGCATGGCTGTAGTTAGAGCTATTATTAGCAACGTAACTTCCCCGTTGATTTTAGATATTGTCTCCGCCCTCTCCTAAAAGTACAACCTGTTTTCTGAACCTCCCTGAGTATGTACATCACCTGGGGTGCTTGTAAACATGCAGGTTCCTGGGCTTCCTCCTAGATTTACTAATTCAGAAATCCTAGGGAAGGGGCCTGGGGAAATCTGTAGCTTCAACAATTACCCCCAGTGATCTCTATCAGGAAAGCTTGGGAAACAGACTACCTGGAAATAGATTAAAATTCATGACAGCTGTACCACAATGTTCATTGCAGCTCTATTTACAATAGCCAGGACATGGAAGCAACCTAAAGGTCCATTGACAGATGAATGGATAAAGAAGATGTGACACATATATACAATGGAATATTACTCAGCCATAAAAGGAAACGAAATTGAGTTACTTGTAGTGAGGTGGATGGACCTAGAGTCTGTCATACAGAGTGAAGTAAGTCAGAAAGAGAAAAACAAATACTGTATGCTGACACATATATATGGAATCTAAAAAAAAAAAAAAAAATTGGTTCTGAAGAACCTAAGGGCAGGACAGGAATAAAGAGGCAGACGTAGAGAATGGACTTGAGGACACAGGGAGGGAGAAGGGTAAGCTGGGACGAAGTGAGAGAGTGGCATGGATATATATACACTACCAAACGTAAAATAGATAGCTGGTGGGAAGCAGCCGCATAGCACAGGGAGATCAGCTCGGTGCTTTGTGTCCACCTAGAGGGGTGGGATAGGGAGGGTGGGAGCGAGACGCAAGAGGGAGAGGATATGGAGATATATGTATAGCTGATTCACTATATTATACAGCAGAAACTAACACACCATTGTAGAGCAATTATACTCCAATGAAGATGTTAAAAAAAAAATTCGTGACAGCGATGGTTCTCAGCCTTGAAGGCATGTTAGAATCAAATGGAATTTTAGAACTCCTGCTGCAGGGCTGCACCCACCAGTGACTCGTCTCTCGGGAGCAGGCTGGTCATCAGGCGTTTTCAGTGTTCACCAGCATCGGGGGTCCTTGACCTTCAGCATTCCTGAGAGCTGAGCGGAATTCTCTGAGGCCATCGTGGATTCCTCATCTTGTTGGAAAATCAATGTAACCGAGTAGATTCTGTCTCTTTGCATAACAGGGGTGAGGCGGAGACCCTCTTTCTGCTCTGATTTTTATTTGTTCCCTCCTCCTCTCTCTTTGATTTAATTCTTTTAAAAATCAAACTGGTCAACCAAGTTGAACCTCTGCAGAAACACAGGTGTGTGCCCACCCCATAGTAAATGTTCAGTAAACGTTCATTACTGTTGGTCTAATCCAGACGTCAGCTGGGCTCATCCGGCTCCTTAAGCCCTAGACCTGATTGCATTGTCTCCCGTCCACACCCTCCTTAAGCTCTCTGCTGTCTCGGGGTTGGTTGGTTCTGTTGGCCACAGCCCCTGGGGGTCTGCTTTGGTGCCTGGAGGTTCTGCCTTGAGTAGACCCGGCTGTGAAATCTTCCCTCCCACATAGTAACGCCACACATACAGAGCACTTATGTGAGGTCGTTGCTATCGTTAGTACCATTTTTCAGATGAGGCAGCTGAGGCAGACAGAGGTTACATAAATTTCTCCAAGATGGAGTCGTAAGTGGTAGGGCCAGACGTCGGGCTCATGCAGCCCAGCCCCAGAGTCTGTGATTTGATGCTGTCTACAGTCACGTGATCGTGCCTGGGTGGTAGATTTTCCTGAAGGCGTTGGACAGAGGGCTTCGAGGGGGGCCACATGGGGTGATGGCACAGTGGAAACCTGAAACCTCACCCAGTCATTCCTTTTACTAGAAGTCCTTTTAGTTGTCGCTAAAAGGGGCTCGTCACTTGGTCTGTGCCCCTGGCAGTGCCAGCACTGGTCACCCCTGTCCCCATCCTCCCTTCCCAGGATCACCCCTGGGAACTCCACGTTCATCTTCCTCTGTTTTCTTACGCACTTGCCCCCTCACCCAGCATTGCCACACTCGTCCAGGTCCTAAGCCAAGCGAGGGGTCCCCAGGAAATGGGGACACCCTCCATTCTGTTGTCATCCTTCACAGCGGGGGGATGTTCCCGTATCATTTTTCTCACTCTCGCACGTGCAGAATCACACCTGTCCGGGAGTCTTCCTTGCTGAATTTTGAGTCTGTCCCATAGCTGTAAAGGCCCCCAGGCCGTTCAGTCATTAATGAATATATTGTCTTATGATGAGACCATAACTACTGAGGGGACCAGACAGACATAGTCAGATGGCGGGGACATTCTCCCCCTGGGGGTGGGGCTGTCAGCAAAAGCCAAGTCCCAGACGTGATGCCAGCTTATTGATTTACAGTGAGACTGATACTGCCAACGGGATCAAGTGCTTGTGTCCTCCCCCCGGGACGTGCTCTCCTGAGAGGCATTGGACCTCTCCCAGTGCCTTGGGAATCGCATTATAACCAGGTAATTAGGCAGAACAGGAACTAGAAAGCAGGAGCTTCTAAAATCAGGACTCTTCCCAGAATCCCCAAGGCCAGGGCTCCCCTAACTCTGGACGTGCTGGGGTAGACCCTGTCTTGTCTATATCTCTGGACACTTCCCTCCTAAGGTCCCGTGACCAGTAGGTGACAGGCACCCCCTTTGCTCACTGTCGATTAGTACATTCTTACCTTCTTTCATTAGATATTTTACAGAACATTTGATCTGATTATTTTCATGCCTTGCAAGCTTGGGAACCAGTCTTTCTCTTTATGGTGGCTTAATTGGATTCATTACGAGTTGATTTAAAGTTTCATTTTCCAAAGGCAGTTTTCTCTTATTTCAGATTCTCGGGGGATTTCTCACTGTAGCCCCTCTGTGCTGGTCACGGTCAGGAAGATGACAAAAGAAAGGTGCTTAGAAGAACCTAGATTCTCAGTTTGCATAGAATTTTGCCCAATGGATGCTGTTTCTGTAGTTTCCACTTGTACATGCTCTCAAGCGGTACACATAAAACCCCGGTGTTACCCTCTCTCTGCCCCCCACCTCCGTCTACACACATGTACGCAGCCCAATAGACCCAGTTTTACTGTAGATGATGGCATTTTTGGCAAAGCCAGGTAAGTCCTATTTGCCTTTGGAACAGAAGGGCCGAGAACATCCGCTATGAGTTGGGTTCACTCATCACAGTGCATTTTCTTGGTGAACGCGCTTGGGCAGAATCTGGGGAGGAACAGGACAGCAGAGGTGGCTGTGCAGCCTACCATACAGACACAGTCAGGGACAGGAGAACGATGGACAGGTGAGCCAAACTTGGCCACAGGCCTGGACCGTGCATAAACATAAACTCACAGTGAATATGCAAATTATTCAAATGACCATAGAGTGTATACTGTAGTTCTTTTTCCATTAGTAGATGTGTGCATTTGCAGACTTTGAAAAGAGCATCCTAAGGCCAAAGGTTTTTAAAGGAATAGGGATAAAGAGAAATGTGAACAACGGGTAGACTGAAGCAGAAGACTTAAAAATGTTAATGGTAGGTCATTCTCAGGTGAGTATTCTAACGCCATTAATCCAAGTGCAGGTGAGTGGATCGTTTGGAATTTCGCACGTGTTTACTCTCCTGCTTTTGGTCTTCATATTTGGGCAGAGTTCGTGGAACCGATTCTTTCCCTCCATGTCTTTCTTCTGGGAGAGACCCTTTTCTTGAGCTCATTCGGAATTTGGGGGAAATGGCTTGTTAATCCGTTTGTCATGATTTCTTGGGACTGTATGAAAGGGCCAGGAGCCCTGAAGAGGGGTCCAGGTCATTCCATCCTCGCTGGCCCAGGGAGGGCTCGTCCTGAGCCAAGCTGGCAGGTGGACGACAATTAGTGACGGAACTTGGATTTTGCCAACTGGGTCCTACACGCTGGAATAAGGTTCCTTGAAGAAATTGCTTTTCTAGGAAGAGATCCACGTAGTGCCCAGTCGGCTCCAGGGTCTGGGTGGCTCCACCAGGTCTGTGACAGAGAGAATCCTCCGCTTGCTAGCTCCCGCCCGGACTCCTTCCTTTCCACACAAGAAAGTGCTAGGATAGGAGCAAGATTGGGGGGATAGCCTTGATTCATCTAATTTATTAAAAAAAAAAAGTGACTCTTTTGCAGACTCCAGTATTTTATTACATCTGGTTATGACTCACTGTGGTTGAAAAACCACCAGGCTCAGAAGAGGCCCCGGAAGGGGCTGCTGGCCGGGACGGTGCTGGCAGCAGGCGGTCAGGGGAGGTCCAGAGAGGTGGGCAGTTGATGGCAGGCGTGCCCTGCTCATCCCCAAGCATATGGGGGCAAGGAAGGTGGAGACAAAGCCACACACCGTGGGCAAAACCCGAAGAATGAAGGACGGTTTGAGTGCTCGTTCTGGACCTGGCCCACCAGGCCCTAGGATATCTTGTCTCAACGTCTTGTAACGTCTTGGGTGGACCAGACTCGCAGTATTACATGTTAGAAAACTAAAGCTGAGTGTGTGGCGGGCTTTACTAAAACTAAAACTAAGCTCGCTTCATTCACTCAGCTGTCAGTGTCAGCGAAATGATTTAAACTCATTTCTTTTGTTCTTTCCATCACATCAGAGCCGCTGGCTCACTTGGTGGCAGGTGGCAGGATCCAGCTCAAGTAAATGGGGTCAGGGAAGAACAGTAGTTCCCAGGAGTTCTGGGAGGGGGAGTAGAGTGGGATCCCAGTCTCAAAAGTGATACTAGGGCGGTCTCGGTATCCAAGAGGGAGGTGGGCACAGAGAGGGGGCCTGACTGAGGGCGGTTGCTAGCAGTGGTCAGTCTCCTTACGGCTTCATGGCTTGGGCTGGGGTGGCTGGGTGGGCAGTCCAGGGTCTGCTCTCCACACGACTCCAGTGAGATTGCCCTGTGCCTATTGGGTGGTTGTTTTGTTTTTAATATCTGTAAGTTTGTACCTTTGGACCTCCTTCCACATACACACTCTTCGGCACACCTCTGGCAACCACCGATCTGTTCTCTGTATCTATGAGTTTGTTTGTTTGTTTAGATTCCACATATGAGATCATACAGTATTTGTCTTTCTGTCTGACTTGTTTCACTTAGCATAATGCCCTTATGGTCTATCCATGTTGTCCTTATGGCAGGCTTTGCTTATTTTTATGGCTGAATAATATTCCATTGCATGTATACATACCACATTTTCTCTTTCCATTCATCCATCGATGGACACTTGGGTTGTTTCCATGTCTCGACTACTGTTAATAATGCTGCAATGAACATGGGGGTGAAGATATCTTTTCGAGTTAGTGTTTTCATTTCTGTTTGAGAGATTCCCAGAATTGGAATTGCAGGATCATATGGTAGTTCTATTTTTTGAGTTTTTGAGGAATACTGTTCTCCATAGTGACTGTACCAATTTACATTCCCACCAACAGTGCACAAGGGTTCCCTTTTCTCCACATTCCCAACCGGTACTTATCTCTTGTCTTTTTTTTTTTTTTTCTCTCTTGTCTTTTTGATAGCAACCATACTAACAGGTGTGAGGAGATATCTCATTATTTTTTCCTTCTAGTTTTCTTGAGATGTAATTGACATACAGCTCTGTATAAGTTTAAGGTGTACAGCATAATAATTTGACTTACATATATTATAAAATGATTATCACAATAAGTTTAGTGACCATCTGTCATCATATAGATAAAAAATTGAAGAAATAGAAAAAAATTATCAGAACTCTTAGGACTTACTCTTAACAACTTTCATATATAACATACAGCAGTGTTAATTATATTCATCCCTAGTATTGTTCAGCTTATAACTGGATCTCATGGTGGTTTTGATTTGCATTTCCTGATGATTAGTGATGTTGAACGTCTTTTCCTGTACCTGTTGGCCATTTGGATGTCTTTTGTGGAACTGTTCTTTGGAGCCTGTTGTTTTTATGGAGATCTGGCTAACTCAGAAGAGGGCTTGGACTCGAGCTACGATCCCCTAGAAAGGGGATGACGCAGAGTGAGGATCAACCTCCTGCCTCGAGGTGTTTGCTCGTGGAGGGAAGGCTTTCTTTCTCTGGCTGGTGGATGCAGGATGTATGGTATGCCGGCCTGGTCAGCATCCACTCCATCCTCCTTCCAGAGTACCTTTCTAGATGTGAAGTACATTCCCCCATCGACATACTGTGGAGGAACTGAAGTCGGAACCGACTTGAGGGGGCGGGAGGCGCCCACTCGCTGGTCGGTGCAGATCTCTCGAGCCCTGTGAGCCTCTGGAGCCAGCCGACTGGTCCAGCGGTAGCTTCTCTGGGGGTGGCTGAGATGGTCCAGGGGCCATCATGGGGCAGTAGCTTCCTGACTGCCTTGCTGGCAGCACCGTAAAGAGATTGTTGCTCACTCCAGAGCCTGCATTTTCGGCTCTCCCACCAGTTTTATAAGCACCTCGTTGCCTGAGTTAAGATCCTTTCCGCCTCACGTTGCTTGGTTGGCTCTGTATCTGCACTTGCTCCCCGACTATACAGACAAGTCACTGCTTGGTGGCGCCCAGACACCCTCCCTGCCAGGACGGCAGAGCAGGCAAGGCTCTGTGCTCATGGGACTGTTTCCGCCTCCCATCCTTTCTTCCTGCCTTCTTCCATTGTCTCCTTTTTAAACTTTTTACTTTGAAATAAGTTTAGGAAAGAAACAAAGGTGGGGGGGGGGAGAGAGAGAGAGAGAGGGAGAGAGAGAAAGAAAAAAGAAAGCTGTGACGTCATGTCTGTTAAATGGTTTAACCGAATCGGATGAAAGAATTTATAACCGTGTACATGTTTTGCAAGAGCAAGACCTGAAACCTATACCTTCCTTTCCATTTCTCCAACCAGAAGAAAAGCATTTCCGAAGGACTGGGAAAAGAAAAGAAATCCATCGAAGGAACCCCGGGTCAGCCTCTTGCTTAGTTCACGTGTACGCTGGATGACGAACGTGTAGTAGAAGTAGCAAAGATGTGCTCCTGGGGTTACGTACCTGCTACCTGGCCCCCCACAGACCCCGTTAGTGAAACCGTTCTTGTAGCAGCATGTTTTCATAGTAATTCTATATGCAGGTGCTGATGTTATCATTTAGCACTGGCGGATCTGGTGTCCTAATGGAGATGAGTAATTGCAGCGGGAGGGGAGGCATCAGTGACCTCGTGTGTTGTGGTTGGGTGGATTGCACATGGGGTCTGGAGACTCTGACAGCTTGAAAGAATGTCAGCAGATGTTTCCAAGAATTGCTCAAAACAATTTCAAAACATTTGTGTTAAAAGCCTCAGCGGCAGGTTTGAGGCCTGAGCGAGGGCCCAAGCGGAGTGGTGTTGTAGGAAACATGCTGGACTTGGAACCAGAAGAGTTGGGTGTAAGTCCTTGCTCTGAAATCTTAAACTTGAGCTGAGTTATTTAGCAACGCTTGGCCTTGCTCTTCTCATTTGTGGGACGATAGGGTTTGAATAGATCCTTCTGGCATCCTTTCTGGCTTTAAATACCTCAATCTGTAAGTTATTACTGGCCCCCGTGGCTGCCATCCTAATAGCATTGGTTGCCTGATTTATTCTTGGGCAGCTGAGGGGCAGATCCACGTCACACAATCGATGGGATGTCCCCCTGTGCCTGCTGAGTCCATTTTGTCCTGACGCCCACCCACCCACGCCGAGGAGTCCCCGCTGAGTCTGAGTTCAAGCTGTAACTTACAAGTGTTCAAGTTGGCACCGGTCTGCTGTGTTGTCCTCTCGGTATACTGTTCAGTATATCCTTCATGCATTCCCCAGATCCTAGGGGGCTACTTATTCCTTGTTATTGTCATGAAGCAAGAGTTTGAGATCCATGGAGAGAAGGACCCTATGATGGGTTCTCACCATCATTGCCAGGAGGCTGTCAGAATTAGGTTCACACTGTGGAAAGTTCCAGTATTTCAAGTGCTGTGTTGCACTTTTATTCATTTAGTTACATACTCCACAGATATTTATCAAGTGCTTTTTTAATTCTAAACACTGTGCCAGGGGACACAGGATGGATGAAACGTTTGGTTCCTAGGACAGAGGACAAGTTAGAGGATAAATTGCAACCCTGACCAGCAGGCACATCCTAATGGGGGTGTGGGTCAAGGATAAATTATCCTGGATCCTACAGGTGAGTTTAGATTCAACTGGAAGCCAAGGGCAGCTGGAGGGTATTGAGGTGAAGAGGGGTAATTCCACCCCTGTCACTACCTTGGTAAGTCCCAGGGAGAAATATAAGATGGGAACTTCATAACACTTTCTCCGTAAGAGTCGAGCCACCTACTTCCCTCTGTATGGCCACCTGGGTGAATCACGACTTAGTTACCTGGTGTCTGCAGTGATAGGGTGGCAGGTGAGGAGAGAGAGGCCATTGTATGGGGGGTGAACGGTTATTACAGTTTTGCCATTTTTCAAAACGTGTGCTGAACTTTTGTCGTGGTGGAGTTAACAGATTTTTCTTTTTCTTAACAGAATTTTTCTTTTTCTTAACAGAATTTTCTTTCTTTCTTTCTTTCTTTCTTTCTCTTTCTTTCTTTCTTTCTTTCTTTCTTTCTTTCTTTCTTTCTTTCTTTCTTTCTTTCTTTCTTTCTTTCTTTCTTTCTTTCTTTCTTTCTTTCTTTCTTTCTTTTCTTTCTTTCTTTCTTTTCTTTCTTTTCTTTTTCTTTTCTTTCTTTCATTTTTTTTTTTTTGTGGTATGCGGGCCTCTTACTGTTGTGGCCTCTCCTGTTGCGGAGCACAGGCTCCGGACGCACAGGCTCAGCGGCCATGGCTCACGGGCCCAGCTGCTCCGCGGCATGTGGGATCTTCCCGGACCGGGGCACGAACTGGCGTCCCCTGCATCGGCAGGCGGACTCTCAACCACTGCGCCACCAGGGAAGCCCTATATTTTCTTTTTTTTAGAGAAGGATTCCAAACAGTTTAAAAGCTTTATTTCTGCAAGACTTAAAGTCTTTTCACATTAAGGTACATTGTGAAATTCTAAGAAACGTTGTCATATTTTATGTAAAAAAAAAAAAAAAAATGGAGTTCCACTCCCCTCTCCCCCTCCCAACCCCAGTAATGCTAGCTCAAGGGCTGCAAAAGCTAGAGGAAGGAAGGAGCAAAGTGTGTCCAGTAAGTAAGTGCCAATTATTTTTAGAATTTGGGTGGGGGCGAGAGGCAGTGAAAAGCACTGAATGTATAATTCTGGTTATAATACTTTGGAGGTGGTGGAGATTTAGAGCTTGTATTTATTAGTCAGGGTTCTCTAGAGAAACAGAACCAATAGGACGTGTGTACATATACATATATAGAAGGAGATTCGTTATAAGGAGTTGACTCATGCAATTATGGACGCTAGCCTGTCCAAAATCTGCAGACACGGTGTCCCAATTTAACACCAAAGACTGGAAGCTACTGTAGAACCAGCAGGAGCCAATGTCCCAGCTCATCCGGCAGGAAGAGCTGATGTTCCAGTCTGAAGATGTCAGGCAGGAGAATTCTCCCTTACCTGGGGGAGAGTCAGCCTTTTGTTATATTCAAGCCTTCACCTGGTTGGGTGAGGCCCACCCTCATTAGGGAGGACAATCTGCCTTTTTTTTTTTAAAGTCATTGCCAGGCACAATATCACCTGGCTTTTCTCCTGTGTTAGCTTCTAGTAGTTTTATATTTACTTATTTATTTATTTAGTTGCACCGGGTCTTAGTTGCAGCAGGCAGCATCCTTAGTCACGGCTCACTGGCTCCTTAGTTACAGCACATGGGCTCCTTAGTTGCAGCAGGCGGGCTCCTTAGTTGCAGCTCTGGGGCTCCATAGTTGTGGCACATGGGATCCTTAGTTGTGGCATGTGAACTCTTAGTTGCGGCATGCATGTGGGATCTAGTTCCCTGACCAGGGATCAAATGTGGGTCCCCTGCCTTGGGAGCATGAGGTCTATCCACTGTGCCACCAGGGAAGTCCCCAGGACAATCTGCTTTATGCACTCTACTGATTTAAATGCTAAGCTCACCCCGAAACACCCAGAACCTCACAGAAACACTCAGAATATTTGACCAAAATCTGGTACCCAGTGGTCCAGTCAAGTTGATACAGAAAATTTACCACCACCGAGCTTATCTAGTTCAAAGAGGTAGTGACTGGCCTAGGGACCCACAGCTACCTAGTGTCAGGAACTGGAATAGAATCCAGACCTTCCAACTTCCTGCCTAAGGTCCTTTCCACCGGCTGCTTCCGTGGGAGAACATAGCCTTGGAGGATTTCTGAGGTACAAAGGATCACACAGCACACCTTCCCAGACCCTCCATTTTCCTCAGTGGTAAAGGCCTTAAGACATTATTTCTTTATTAAAACAAATATGGAAATATTGTGAAACACATTGGAAATTCAGATGAATGTTTAAGATAAGGCATGAAAGGTTAAATTTGGACTTTGTAGCTTAGCTGGAGATACCTGGTCATAAAACTCTCTTCTCTGCTCCAAGGATGACCTTGATGGGAAATCTTGAGACCCACAGGGCTGCTGAAGTGACCCCAGTGTCTGGGGAGACCCAGTTTGTCTTCTGGAATGGTCTGGAGCACCCATAGCCATCACCAAGGGCCTAAGATATATATGTTTTTAATTTCTTGCATCCACTCAAAAAATCATGCAGATTTTGCTTTCTGTCCATAGTACACCTTGTTTATTTTAAATGTAAAATAATGCGGTAAGTTGTCACCTAATAAGCAAAATGGACTCCCCAGGAAAAAGATGCACCCTTAGCCTATGAAGCTGACCGCTCGTTGGCAGAGAGTCTAGGGACCTGGGGCTTATGTCTCCCAGTTGGAGGAACGTGGAAGGTCACTTCTGATTCTGTCACCTTCCCACTACCTTGCATCTGAAATCAAAGGCAAATAATGATGCCGTCTTTGCTTGGCATTCCAGGTCATTTTAGTTCTTCCTGATTACTGGGGAGGAAATTGCTAATGTTCTTCAACCATTCCAGTGACTTAGTTCAGTACTTATAATCTCTCCTCCGTGATTCTAAAACTAAGGTAAACATTTAGGGCAGCAAAGAAGGCATCATTATTCACCATCTCTTAATAAGAAATTACATGCATTTTTAGTAACTTACTTTCCATTCTGCTCACGTTAGGATGAAATAGTACTTCAAATATAGGATTTCCTACATTTTTCTTTAATTTAAAAATATTAATGAAACCATTAGACAGCACCCCTGATCTGTCTTATAGCCAAGGGAGGGAATCAGAGGCAAGTATTGAAGTGCTTGGAAATGAAATGTTTTACTTTCGATTAAGCAAAATTCAGAGCTGAAATAAGGAATCCAGTCATTGAGATAGTTGCCTAAGTTATACATGAATGCATTGACAGACCTTCTCACACTGCCCCTTCCATTTTTTCACTTTGGCCAAGAGCTTTAACTAGCTGGAACTGGACTGGAACATTTAAAAGAGACTTTCATAGAGACTTTGATATGATGAAAGTAACGTGACACTAGGTTCTCTGCTTTATTTATGTGGCTTGCTTTCTTGGGTCCCTAGGAAAAAGGATGGTGCCCAAGGGACCCCTCCTTTTTATTTTGTCAGCGAGTCCCCTGCCCATTTCCAGTGTTTCAGGAGGAAGAACCTCACAGTGTCAGCTTGGTCACTAGGGCCGTTTCCTCAGTGCTTTGCTCTGCCAGATTTGTTCTTACGCCTCATTCCCCAACTTTACTATTGGTTGCTGTCAGATGAAAAGAGTATTAATTAGGGAATTCCTGGCAATCAAGTGGTTAGGACTCTGTGCGTTCACTGCCGCGGGCCGGGGTTCCATCTCTGGTTGGGGAACTAAGATCCCGAGTGCTGCATGGTGCCGCCAAAAAAAAAAAGTATTAATTTTAAAAAAGAGTATTAATTATAATATTTAGATAATGTATCTTACATTAACATTTCTATTGATATGGGAAGTCACTCAGGTCATACCCTGACTTCCTTATGACAGTAGGAGTGAAGAGAAAGGGAGAAGATGTGTATATACCCAAAAAAGGCAGACAGTAGGGTGAGAATCGAGTCCTTAGGGATTTAATATGGTCACAGCTTAAATCTAGTCCCAGACCTTTCCTTAGAAGGTCAAGCACCCTCATGACCCCAACATGGGGAGGTCATAATCAGAAACTGTTGATGCTATAGAGCTAGGGATAGTCCCATAGTTTTCTGAATGACAGCCTCACCTGAGGGGTCCCACAAAAAGTGGAGCTTTTGCTATGCCCCCTCAAGGAAAGATATCTTCCAGCGGAGAAGGTCGTCCTCGGAACTGGGAGGCATCTTCTCGGTCAGGGTGCATGGCGAGGTGAAGGAGGACAGAGGCTGAGTTGGTCACATCAGCCCTGGGTGCCGGCAGGTGGCCCCCGAGTGCACCTTAGCTGTCAGACCGTTAACACTCATCCTGTGTGTGCACTGCGCAAGTGTGCGCGCACACACACGTGCGCGAACGTATACTTCGCATAGGCAGCCCTCAGGTTAAGAGAGAGTGGACTTGGTACATTTTTACACATTGTGGTTTTAAAAAATCATACAGAGTAATCCATGAATACTTGCTTTATAAGGGCATGTTCTTCAGAGCATTCTGCAGCTTCCCCCGAGGGGACCAGCTCAGATGCAGTGCCCCCTCTCCCTCTGGTGCCTGTACTGAGACAGGGAGATGGAGGGTACGCGGAGCTCCCCGAGGCCAGTTGAAGGCATAGGGAGGGCCTTGTTTCTTAGAAGACTTCTGGCATTTGCAGGCTGGGGAACGGAGGTGGGAGGTGGAGGAGAGAAGCTGGGAAGAGAGGGAACTGGAGCCAGTATTAAAATAAAGCAAAGCAAACACGTCAACCTAATGAAGACCTGTATCTTTCTGGCATCATTTTTTTTTTTTTTAATAAACGGGAGAAAAGTGAAAGTAAAGCGTTAAAACCCAAGCAAACACATCAGAACTACCAAATTAGTACTCTGTGCAAACATACCTTTCTATTTAGAGCTGCAGCGGCTCAGGTGACCTTTCTTGGAGGTTGCTTGCCTGGGAGGCAGTGACTTGGAGCCCCGTGGCCCCCGCCTCCCTGGGACTCGCCTGTATATGTTGATGTTTCCTTTGGCTTCTGGAACGTCAAATAGTGATGGCCCTGGCTTTCTGTTTTCCCTCCTTTCCCAAAATGAGTGCTAATAACTTCTATATAAGGAACATTACCTGTTGGTTCAGAAGGCTGGTTACCTGCTCCCATTCAGAGGAGCATCTCCTCAGAGTGGGCAACTGAGCCGTTTGGAAATTGCTTTAAATAACTGTTTATTGACTGTCGGCCAAGCTTCAGAGCACAGTGTGAGGCTGTGGGGAGAGAGGTGTGTCGTACCAGACGTGACATACCTTTTAAGTACCCTCATCTCAAAGCAGTGGGAGTACACAGGATAAATGCACATTGTAGGGAAATAGACGTGTGTGTGTGTGCGTGTGCGTGTGTGTAATGTTAAAACACAAACATTATTAACAGCTAACCTGTATTGAGTACAATGCAGCAAACACTGTGCTCCGTGCTTTACACGTGCTGTCTGATTTTATTTCCACGACAACCCTGGAGGTGTTAGTGTTAAACCCACATTAGAGATAAGGAGACTGAGGCTGTGAAGAAGCCCAGCGCCTTGTCTGGGTCTCAGAGTCAGTGACAGCAGGAGTCCAGGTGTGTCTGACTCCAAACCCCACCCGTTGACCACTGGAGGATTCTGCCTCTCTGTAAATGAGTAAACGTGGAGCTGTTTCCTAGACATTGTTTCTGTGGCTGCAGTGTTTCTTTAAATGAAGGACAGGAAAAACTTGAAAGAAGTAGAGAAATTGGAACTGCTGTCACAGTCTTGGGATTTCACACCTTTAGAAAAGAGTTTGAGACGGTCTTGTTTTAACCCTGCACTGTTTCCCTGGAGTTTGTTTCTATGAAGTGACTTCCCAGAGCTTGTCTGGAGTCTGGGACTCCAGACTCTGCCCCCTTATCTGTTGTTTCTGTGACCTCTCTCGTTCTTTAGGTATTTAGTCATCTTCTTGCCTCGCTGATTATTTTCTTCTCCGTTCGTGTCTTATTTCTCCAATAGGATTATAAACATTCTGAGGACAGGTACTGTCCAACTTCTTGGTTTTTCCCCAGTTCACAGTTCAGCCCCCCCGCCCCAGACTTGTAGGTATTCAGATATTTGTGATGTAACATTAGGCACGCCATACAGCTTGGGGAGTGGTAGCAGTATTTTCTGACTCTGGTGCTGGTGGGTGGATTATCTTGGCAATTTCTGGATCCCTGTGGGTCGCCCCAAGGAGCCGAACAAGAGGACCCGCGTGCTTACCCTGCCACCCAGGTTACAGCCCAGCAGGTGTTTGTGGTGGGCACCCAACCAGCCAGACACTAAATTCAAGTGTGCCGGCCATAATGCCAAGTTGCCATGGTGCCCTCTGGGGGATGTTCAGGTTATTACCTCCACTCCTCACGTGGGTGGATTTCGTCTCTAAGGAGCTTTTAATTTGCAAATTGTGTACTTCCTAAGAATGGTCATAAATGTTATTGCTCTTACATAAAGCTCTGTACTTTCCAAAGTGTTCTCAGGTGTGCTGTTTCACTTCATCTGCAATGTATTCTCGCGAGGCCCTTAGCCCCATTTTAGAGATGGGGACACCAAAGCAGGGAGGATACTTAAATAGCAGAGAGATGCCATCTGAGGTCAAGAAGGGATTGATGAGAAACAGCCTTCTACTGGTGCCTCCTTGGTGCTCACTGTGTCTTTTTGTGGTGTCTGGGGGGAGGGTTTGGGTGCGTATGCTTTTTCCTCCCTGAAACCACAGGCTGCCTTTGGGAAACCAATTTGCAGCTCTGGTTCACCTCATTCTACCTTATTTCATATAGGCTGCGTGTGGTTGTGTGTGTGTTTGAATTAAGTCAAATCTAGATAGCGTACACACCCAGTCATTTATTTCTGTGCTGCTTCTCCTTAACTGTAGTGTTAATGTGTCATGACTTATTCTGGGGAATCGAGATGCTCTCACCCACGTGATGTGTTTCTGTGACCAATTTATTTCCACGTCTGCTGGTCTGTGTCTCTGGTACCAGACTGACCATCTACCACAACAGCATTTTTGGTACTTTTTAAAGGCAAGGAAGACCATTCAAACTCTCTTAGTTTTCCTTAATCCTTGAATTAATCTAAATCCTTCTTTTATGTCCCGAACAGCTTCTAACTAGTAAGTGGTCAATAAGTATTTATTAAATATGAGACAATTATATTTTTACCCTGTATCCTTTGCAATTTTCTAATCCAAAGAGTATATACTAGTACCCCCTTATCCATGATTTAACTTTGAGGTTTCAGTTACCAAGGTCAACTGTCACTGGGAAACAAATGGAAAATTCCAGAAATAATTCATAAGTTTTATTTTTTTGTGTTTTCTTTCCTTTTTTCTTTTATTTAAAAAATTTTTATTTTATATTGGAGTATAGTTGATTAACAATATGTTAGTTTCAGGTGTACAGCAAAGTGATTCAGTTATACACATACATGTATCTATTCTTTTTCAAATTCTTTTCCCATTTAGGTTATTACAGAGTATTGAGCAGACGTCCCTGTGCTGTACAGTAGGTCCTTGTTGGTTATCTGTTTTAAATATCACAGAGTGTACATCTCAATCCCAAACTCCCAGTCTATCCCCCCCTCCCACCCTTCCCCCCTGGTAACAATAAGTTTGTTCTCTAAGTCTGTGAGTCTGTTTCTGTTTTGTAAATAAGTTTATTTGCATCATTTTTTTTAGATTCCTCATGTAAGCGATATCATGAGATTTGTCTTTGACTTACTTCACTTAGTGTGATAATCTCTAGGTCCATCCATGTTGCTGCAAATGGCATTATTTCATTCTTTTTAATGGCTGAGTAATATTCCATTGTATATATGTGCCACATCTTCTTTATCCATTCATCTGTCGATGGACATTAGGTTGCTTCCATGTCTTGGCTACTGTAAACAGTGCTGCAATGAACATTGGAGTGCATATATCCTTTCAAACCATGTTTTTCTCCGGATGTATGCCCAGGAGTGGGATTGCTGGATCATATGGTAGCTCTATTTTTAGTTTTTTAAGGAACCTCCATACTGTTCTCCGTAGTGGCTGTACCAGTTTACATTCCCACCAACAAAACAGGAGGGTTCCCTTTTCTCCCCACGCTCTCCAGCATTTATTGTTTGTAGACTCTTTGATGATGGCCATTCTGACTGCTGTGAGGTGATATCTCATTGTAGTTTTGATCTGCGTTTCTCTAATAATTAATGATGTTGAGCATCTTTTCATGTGCTTCTTGACCATCTGTCTGTCTTCTTTGGAGAAATGTCTATTTAGGTCTCCTGCCCATTTGATTGGGTTGTTTGTTTTTTTTGATGTTGAGCCGTATGAGCTGTTGGTAAATTTTGGAGATTAATACCTTGTCAGTCGCATCATTTGCAAGTATTTTCTCCCATTCTGTGGATTGCCTTTTCGTTTTGTTTATGGTTTCCTTTCCATGTCTTAAGATGCCTTTATTTCTAACCTTCACAGTCTGTAATACACATAAGGCTCTAAAATGTGGTTTCCTCCTTTCCAGTTTCCTTTTGTGATTGTTGACATTTTTTGCATTTCATTATTAGATGTGTGACTCATCTTCTTGCATCTCCCCTGCATATTATCTAAATCAATCTTTTTTAAGAGAAATATGAATGTTAGTAATCTTCAGTGCCTGTTTCTTTTGAAATGAATTGGCTGTCTTAAGTTTAGCTTAATGGGTCTAGGTATGTGTGTCTGAGTGGGTGTTCACGTCATGTGCTAGTAACGTGTTCAGACTGTTATCACGAGTATTATTGCAAAATAAAGCTTTTCTGTGCCAGGATACATTTTAAAAAATTCATGCCTCAACTTAGATACTTTTTCCAGAGTTCCTCTGCCCCCCACACCCCCTCACTTCCCAATTAACACATTTGGCAAAATCCACTTTTTCTTAGAAAATCCTTTGAACTTCAGATGATAGTATTTGATACGAGCATGAGAGAAGATCAAACACAGAAGAGAAGGAAGTGTAGTAAGTTGATCTTGGAAGGGGTGTAAGAAATCTTCTTACTTCTCAGTAGGATGCTAACCCTGAGCTTATGGGAGCAGCGGAGGTCTCTGTCGTCCCCACAGAGACCGGCTGCCCCCTACCTTGGATCACCAGTCACCTGGCCACTTCCTCCTTCCCGGGCTCCAGAGTGTGCTGAGGAAGTGGAGGAGGATTTTGTGTTTATTACGGTCTGAGGTGGGCTTTTCAGTGCACGAAGGAGAGGTCCCTAGACCCATCTGCCACCTACTTAGCAAGGAATCACTAATACTTCACTGGCAAACCAGGAGGAGTGGTCATGGAGATGAGAAAGTTTAGATGAATTCTGGAGGAAACAGATTCCCCCCCAGACACCTGTTCCAGGCAGCTGGAGGAGGGCCGTCGAGGTTTGAGTATGGTGGTATACCAGATGGCTGTGACGATCCCCTTCCATATTTACAAAAACAGTATTTGTCTCCTACCCCGCAGGGCTACAGAGGGAAAGGAGCTAACAGGCTTACTGAGTTTGGCAGTCTTCAAATAAATGTTGTTTTTACGAATGTAAGGAATTATTGCCGTAATTAATACAAAGGTAGAGTGATGCTTAAGTGGCTTCTTTCTCTTCATTTCTTTTCATGTGTCACAACTCTGAGTCCTGGCTGTGAGTTTCCTTGATAAATGAGAAAAGGGGTCTTTGTGTTTGAAATTCAGAATTGTCAGACACTTAGTAGAATTGGCGTGTTTATTAGGATTTGTCTTTTTTGAGAGGTGATCAGTGGGGAGAGGCCTCTGTGGCTGACAGAGGCCAGAGGGAGCATCTTTTGCTTTCAACTCCAGTTTCGTCTCAGGCTATGAAAGGAATAAATGGGGACGTGCCACACGATGATCTTCTTAAGCCCTTCCTCTGTCTGCTGCTGGCAGAGGCCCGAGGAGCAGCCTCATATTTTCTTGTGTCTTGCAGGCTTCTCTTGCCTGAAAAAAAAAAAAAAAAAGTCTGTTTATGGAGGGGGAGGACATGGCTGAAAAAACACTTGTACATAAAACAGCTGTTAAGCGAATCTCCACACACTGAGATCAAGAGAACGTGAAGAAATATGTCCTTCCAAGGACCCTTTTGCCAACTTGGAGCCTCCTTCAGAAAATAAATACAGCCACGCTACAAGTTTCTGGTAACTTAGTTACTGAAAATAAATTGAGCTACTTAGACCCTTGAACCTTGATTAAAAAAAAAAAAAATCTCTGAATTCTATTGCAGTGATGCAAATGAAGCCCAAGAAACCATGCAGAGAGTTTCTTTGCCTTTTTGTTAACGAAAGGACCCCCAAGGAGTCCTGAAAACGCACGACGACGCGGAAGCCCAGGCTTCCCAACAGAGAGAGAGCAGGTCCATGTGCTTTTGGGTCTTTAAGCTCCATCCACGATAAGACAGTAGTGCCAGGTTGCTAAGTTCCCTCTGAATTTTCCCTTCTTTGGGGCTTGGTGCGGGAGAGGACAGTTGTGTTCAGGGGCTGCCAGGAAAACTGGATTCTCCCCTATCAGCACATCTGGCCACGCCTTTCCTCTGCCCTGCTAGGAACACCTCAAAGGATGGATTGCCTTTGGTGTCTGCTGTGGAGTCGGAGTGTTGTTTCTGCAAGAGGAGGTCCCTTTAAAACTGCTCATACTTGGAGGATTCTGCTCGTGTGCTACAGATGTTTTACAGTTTATTTCCAAACAGCTGCTTTCCCCTTCTTTAGTCTGTTTTTCCTTTTTTTTTTTTTTTAAATAAAATCCCTCCGGAAGCCTTTCAGCTCACATCCTTGGCAGTGTTCCTTAGTAAAAGCCCTTGCATTCCTCGCCATGCCATGCCCCTGACCAGCACTGTCGCTCTAGGCTGGCCATCGCCTTAGCAGGTTGCTGTTCTGGGACTTAGAATTTTGTGTATGTGTCCCAAACCCCTGTAGGTTCAATCGGCCTGGAACAGATGGCCCCCAGTGACAAGCAAGCCCTCCTGAGCGTTTCAGGAGACAACCCAGAAAGAAGAAGGGAAAGCAATGATTTATAATTTATAATGCATACTCAGGGCATCAGCAGAAGAGCCCATACAGGTGACCTAGTTCAGGGGTCAAAGGAAGGATTGCCTTGAGGGTCCACCACTTTGACAGGCTGTCCCACTTGGAACTCCACCAGCAGCCAGCTGTTATGTCCCTGACCTTTCGAAGTAGGAAGCACAGGAGTAATTAAGATCCACAGACAATCTCCAAATCTGGGTAATGGCGTTCACATCCTCCTTTCGTGATCTTTTCCCCAGAGCTGCCACATGGAGCTCAATTATGTAGTTTGAGTTCAACCTCCTCTTGTTCCCTTTCCACCGATCCTCTGAGAAGGACAGTGGGGAGAAGCAAAGGTCCTGTGGAAGAGGGCAGGGAGGGAAATGGGAGGAAGGAGTTTGGGAGATCAGTCCTTGAAGAGCGAGCTCTCAAAGTGCGGATCAGCTCTCAGGAAAAGGAACGTGTGTTGACTTGTCCTTTGGCCAGTGGTCCATATGCAAAGACACCATCTGTGTTGAAAAATGTGCATGGATTTCTCTAAAAGAGCCCCAGTGAAGTCGGTGTCTGAACTGGAGTTGCACCTCTAAAACAGTTATCAGGGATTTCGGGGTGAGGGGCTGCAGAGCCAAGAGAGTGAAAACAGTCCGTAAAGGCGTGTTTGGCCAGCGCTCAAGAATCTGAGACACTTGCAGCACAGTGCTTGGCTCGGCCGCTGGATTTTTCCCATTCATGCGCTTTTTTGACAGATGAATTGTTGCAGGCTGCGAAAAAGCTCGAAGAGGAATCTGCTCCACTCTCAGGACTGGGGAGCTGTTTCCCTGCAACCCTGTTAGCAAGGCGAGGGGCCGCTTGCTTCGCGTGGCGAGCCGTTTGGCTGCTCTCTGCTCTGTCCGGAAGGGTCAAGGCCACACTTGACTCTGGCATATTTGTGTGTTGGGTTGGAATGAAGGCTCTCAATTTAGTAACTATTCGACACTGGTCGAACTTTTCTGGAATTCGTATTCCTTTACTCCTATGGAATGTTTATTACTTTCATTACGGTAATAACGAGATCGCTTACCCAGAATCCCACAAATCACTTGATCCTGGCATTTCCTCCTAGAGTTCTCCTTCCTTTTTACTGCTTGGTGGGCTCACATTTATATTTGGCATGTTTTACCCGCCTTCTGGATTGCTGACTATGGTAGGTTGATTTTTTTTAAATCAAAAGTCATTTTGATAAAATTACCTCAAGCAGGGTGCCTGTTTCAGGTGTAGCTTCCTTCACACCACATGTGATAAGCGTGACCTGTTAGAAATAATAGAAACTGATGATTAATGTTTGGCTACAAGAGTGGTCAGTCCCTAGTATATGGGAAGTCCTTGCTCAAGTCTAGAGAAAAGTTTGTTTTTTTTTTTTAAATTGTATTGAAGTCTAGTTGATGTACAATGTTGAGTTGATATCTGCTGTACAGCAAAGTGACTCAGTTATACATATATATTCTTTTTCATATTCTTTTCCATTATGGTTTATCACAGGGTACTGAATATAGTTCTCTGTGCTGTACAGTAGAACCTTGTTGTTTATCCATCCTATATATAATAGTTTGCATCTGCTAATCCCAAACTCTCAATCCTTCCCTCTCTCACCCCATTCCTCTCCCTTGGCAACCACAAGTCTGTTCTCAATGTCTGAGTCTGTTTTTGTTTCGTAGATATGTCCATTTGTGTTGTGTTTTAGATTCCACATAGAAGTGATATCATATGGTATTTGTCTTTCTCTGTCTGACTTACTACACTTAGTATGATAATCTCTAGTTCCGTCCATGTTGCTGCAAATGGCATTATTTCATTCTTTTTCTTATGGCTGAGTAATATTCCATTGTATATATGTACCACATCTTCTTTATCGATTCATCTGTTGATGGACATTTAGGTTGTTTCCATGTCTTGGCTATTGTAAATAGTGCTGCTATGAACATAGGGGTGCGTGTGTCTTTTCGAATTATAGTTCTGTCTAGGTATATGTCCAGGAGCGGGATTGCTGGATCACATGGTAGCTCTATTCTTAGTTTTCTGAGGAACCACCATACTGTTCTCCATAGTGGATGTATCAATTTACATTCCCACCAACAGTGTAGGAGGGTTCCCTTCTCTCCACACCCTCTCCAGCATTTATTATTTGTAGACTTTTTAATGATGGCCATTCTCACTGGTGTGAGATGCTACCTCATTGTTTTGATTTGCATTTATCTAATAATTAACGATGATGAGCATCTTTTCATGTGCCTGTTGGCCATCTGTATGTCTTAGAGAACATTTCTTAAATCTGGGGAAGAAGATGGAGTCCTCGGAAGCATTTTGCTGGTGCTCAGTCCATTGAATTTAGACCTTCGGGTATTCCTGGGCGGACAGGCTTGGAAGTAGAGAAAGGAGAGTCACCCTTTGAACCGAATATAGAAAGTACCAGGGGTTACGTATCGGTCTTGCCAGCTAAACTCTATGTGTACTGAGAGCGGCTTCAACTTCAAAGAAAGAACACAGCGTCTATTATTGTTTATACATATACAGATTGTATATAGTGCCAAATGGGGAAACGCTTAGTCACGTGCTCCGAATACCGTCCTCCATGTTTATGTAAAGAAACCAGGAACCCCTTTATACATTTTTAAGCCAACAATGAAAGATTCCTTATAAACTTGAATATAGTTTTAAAGGTCCATTGTAACAGTGTATATATGCTTTAAATATATTTTCATCAAAATGTGAAAGTTACGGATTTTCATATTTGGAAACCATCCACCCATGTAAAACTAACAGTGGCAAAGCCAGTCCTCATTATAAAACAGATCAGGCAGATCAGAAGTGGTCACTGTGTTTTTTCAGTTTAAATAAACATGTCAACATGTATCTCCAAGCAACCGTCTGACTTCTGAATTTAAGCTCTAACGTATATAGATTGGAAAGGCAAGGGCCTTGCAGTGAATGTGTCACCTGGTAGAGATAAGACACCTCCCCCCTTATTATTATCATCTGTCTCTGTTTTACAGAGACGTTTTCTGTACTTTTCTCTCCAGGGCTCTCCCTCAGGAATGCATCCTTGAATTACTCTTTTTACTCGGCACCGCACATGCTCCTACCCCCCTGTCAGTGTGCTTTAAGGTTCTGGAGGGGCGAGAAGGAAGGGGAGTGACAAAGGAGAACCAACAGAATCTCAGGCTAATCAGGTTTAGGAAAGGATTCATAGGGAAACGGAGGTTCTGGAAATGTAATCTACTCTTAAAAACTATCTGTGCTCATTCCCCTTCCAGAAAATCTGTCACCCTCCTGCCCAGGGCCTGTGGACCCCAGTTGGGAGATGACTGATTTCGAGCACATGACTGTTGTCAGCCATCTATGTAGAGAGAAAGGTCAAGGAAAAGGGCCTCCAGGAGCTTCCCTGGTGGTGCAGTGGTTGAGGGTCCGCCTGCCGATGCAGGGGACACGGGTTCGTGCCCCGGTCCGGGAGGATCCCACATGCCGCGGAGCGGCTGGGCCCGTGAGCCATGGCCGCTGAGCCTGCGCGTCTGGAGCCTGTGCTCCGCAACGGGAGAGGCCACAGCAGTGAGAGGCCCGCGTACCGCAAATAAAAAAAATAAAAAAAATAAAGGATAATTAAAATATCTGAAGAATAGATGGAAGTTTAAAAATAGGTAGTAAAATGCAGAGAAGAGTGAAACACTCGAGACTGTAGTTCACGTGGACCTTGGAGGGAAAACGTGTAGGGATAATGTTAGGGGGACACAGACAGTCTGGCAGACGCTCTGAGGCTGATGGACAGCAGGTAACTTGCTCCTAGGTGGCCAATTCCAAAATGTCTTGACACCTTCCTTGCTGGAAGTGCTCTGGGCTGGTCATCGTTTCCCAGCTTGTAGGATTTCTTCAGAGACTCTCCCTGACTGGCCTTTAAATCATGACCCTCGTATCTTTTCAAGATGCAGAAGATTCTTCAGGGCCTGTGCTGGCCCTGGCCAGTGTGCAGCGGCCTGTCTAGAACTGGGGGCTGCTGCTGTCACACCCTCTGACTGGCCTGGGGTGGAGGCTGCCAGCCAGCCCCTGTCCTCTGCTTTCTCAGTGTCACCAGTGCTGGAGGCACGGCTTGGTATTCATCAGGTTTCCACTTGGGATCATCCCCTCTGTCCGTTCTTCTGAGTGATGCCCTGGGTTCCAGAGGCTGTTTGTATTTTTACCAGTTGCCTCACTCAGCCGGGTTTCTCAACCTGGACCACTTGCTGTGATGCTGGCTCAGGACCTCGTGTGCACAGGTGTTCTTGCTGGGGGTGGGGCGGGGTGTGTTTATTCCAGTTTGTTTTCAAGTGTTTTCTGCACATGGTCCCCTCCCCCCTGCCCCTTCAACGCGGGGAGAATTTTCCTAGCATCCGGCAGTGAGTATCAAGTCGATGGTGTTGGCAGAGTCTGGCAGTGTTCATCGTGGTCCTTCGGGCCTTTGTAGTCAAAACAGAACAGAACAAAAGCCACTCAGTTAGTCTCTCAACACCTGTACGATGCTGCTGCATCTCCAAATTCTTCTTCCTCCAGGTTTTCCCGCCACCGCGTGTCTAAGCTTCTCTAAGGAGCATCTCTTCCTCTTTTCCTCCTGTCACAGGGAAGAGCTCTGACGCCTTCTGTCTGCCAGCTGCAGCTCTTCCCATCTCCCCACACCCACTGATGGTCCCACCCGTCCACAGGTTCAGATCCAACCTCTCTGCAGGCTCCTTCCCTGAGCCTGAAAACAGGCTCACGGCGGTTCTCCCTCCCTGTCGGCCAGCACACTGGCTCCTCCCACCTCCCCAGACATCCCTGTCTTGCTTCCCCCAATCAGATGGTGGATGCGTGGTTGCATGTGAGGTGGCAACATTTTATTTCCTTTCGTTATTCAAATTTTGATTTTTACACTCTCAAGTAGAGAACACCAGTAGAGTCACATCTTGTTCCACAGTCTACTTAACTGATTTCAGCTACTTTGGATGATTCTGAAGTGTTTCCAGGAGACACATCACCCTGCGGTGTGTTCATGGCCGCTCCCACCAGCACGGTGAGGCTGCGCCGTCATGTCCTCTTGCTGTGACTTCTCTCCCTTGGGAAGCGTCGCCTTCCCCTGGCTTCCCTGCTGCTCCCCGTCTCTCCTCTGTACCTCCTGGCTCCCTCCCCCGCCCTGACATCTTCACAGGTGGCTCACATGTTAGAGTTCTTTGCGCTTTGCCCTGGGCCCTTTGCATGGCTTCTCGCTCTTTATGGCAACCTCACCTTCTCCCAGGGCTTCGAGTGTCACTGAAATTATGTCTGTTAAGTCTGTATTTCTAACACTCATCCCCCCCTTCTCTCCCTCCCTCCCTCTCCCTCTCCCTCTCCCTCTCCCTCTCTCTCTCTCTCTTCCTCTCCCTCTCCCTCTCCGTCTCTGTCTCTCTCTGTCTCTCTCTCTCCCCCTCCAGACCCTCCTAACTGCCCTCTGAACATCACCCCTGGAAAGTCCCAGAGGCCCCTCAAATTCAACACGTAGGAAACTTAATTTCATCACGTCCCCCAAGCCTGCCACTCCTCACAATGCTGAAAATGGCCTCTCTACACCGGTGCCCAATCGAATCTTGGAGACAGAGTTTTGGGTGAAGTAGAAAAGAACAGCTTTGTTGCTTTGCCAGGCAAAGGGGGACCACAGTGGGCTCCTGCCCTTGAAAACTATGTGTCCCAACTGGTAGGATTTGATGAAGAGTTTTCCAGCAGTGGTTCAAGGCTGGGGTCGCGGCAAGATGAGGGTGTGCGCAGGGTCTCCTCACCTTGATGGGCTTCTCGGGTCCCTTTAATCTCGCCCCAGGTGGTTTCCTGGTTGCTCCTCCCTTGATTGGCAACTGTTCGAATCTGCCCTTTGGAACTCAGGGAAGGTCATGGAGGCTGGAGTCTTGCCTACAAGAAACGGGGGACAAAAAGGCTTCTGTGCCCAGGAGTGTTCCCCGGCTACTGAGTGACATCAACACATCAACACACACTCAGCTTCCTAAACCAGCAAAGAGGGTATTATCTTAATTTTTTCCTTTTTATTATCCTCCATCTACCCATTTCAGTTGCCACATCATATCAATTCTACCTTCTTAGTGTATTTCACACCTGTCTACTTTTTTTTTTAACTAATTTATTTATTTTTGGCTGTGTCGGGTCTTAGTTGCGGTGTGCAGGCTTCTCTCTAGCTGTGGCGTGCAGGTTTTCTCTCTAGTTGTGGCACACGAGCTCTGTAGTTGCAGCACCTGGGCTCTCTAGTTGAGGCGCGTGAGCTCAGTAGTTGCAGAGCGCCGGCTTAGTTGCCCTGCAGCACGTGGGATCTTGGTTCCCTGACCGGGGATCAAAACCCTCGTCCCCTGCACTGGAAGGCAGATTCTTAACCACTGGACCGCCAGGGAAGTCTCCCTGTCTACTTAGTTTTATCTCTCCCCACCCTTCATCTCATTTAAAAGTCAATACCCTACAGACTTCCTTGACCTCACAAAGACAGGTTAGGTTCCTGTATCAGTCAGAGAAACAGTACTAAAAGGATGGATGGACGGATGGTTAGACATTTATTTCAAGGCATTGCCTCATACAATGGTGGGAGCTGACAGTTCCAAATCTGTCAACAGGCTGCAATTTCAGGTGGGAGTTGATGCCACGGTCTCGAGGCAGAATTTTTTATCACCTGGGAAACCTCTGCTTTTGCTCTTAAGGCCTTCAACTGATTAGATAAGCCTGAAGACAGAGTCAAGTCCTCAGGAAGGAGGAGTTGGCCCAGGAAGGCGATGTAGGGGATGTGCTGGGCGGTGAGGGGGTCCTCCCCACCGAGGAGGTGGGCGGGCAGGGCTGCAGTGGGGTGAGGTACCCTGCTCCCTCGGGGAGGACGGGAATGCAGGGTCACAGCCACAGAGGGCCAGGCTGTCACGAAGCTGCTTAGATCCAGCCCTGTGGGTGGTGGGAAGCCATGCAAGGAATGTGATCAGGAGTGACGTGGCCAAGTGCACTGCTGGGCTGCAGGGAGGAGGCTTCATGGGATAGAACGTGACCATGGGAAGCAGAGAGATGAGAACCGGGGCCGAGGTAGGGACAGTGCGGGTGGAGAGCCGGGGACAAGTTCTCAGGACACCAGGGAAGTCCAGCTGGTGGGACTTAGCACTGGTTGGAAAGGGAAGGGTGCGGGGAGGGAGGAAAATGTTGAAGACGACCCCAGACGCCTGTCTTGGGTGTGTGGGTGGAGGTGATGCCTCTAAATGAGGTGGAAGATGAGGCCTGTGATGGTCAGGGTTCCCCAGAGAAACAGAACTGTTAGGATACATCCTGGGTTTATATACTTATATAAATTCATATAGTATATATTTACATGTTAAAAGTATATATCATCAATATATTATAGATTTATATAAATAGATAGATATTTGTTATGAGGAATTGGCTCATGCGATTATGAGATGGAAAAGTCCCAGGATGTGTGAGCTGGAGACCCAAGAAAGCTACTGGTATAATTCAGTCTGGGTCCAAAGGCCTGAGTACCAGAGGAGCCGATGGTGCAAATCCCAGTCGAGGGCAGGAGAAGATGAGATGTCTCAGCTCAGGCAACGATACAGGGAAAAAGGGGCACGATTCTCCTTCCTCCGCCTTCTGTTCTATTCAGACCCCCCAGAGACTGGATGGTGCACACCCCTATCGGAGGACCACCTTCTGTACTGAGTCTACCAACTCAAATGCTCATCTCATCTGGAAACACACTCGCAGATACACCCAGAAACAGTGTTTAATCTGGGCACTCAGTGGCTGGTCAAGGTGACCCGTAAAATTTATCATCACAAGGAGAAACAGTAGGTTTGGGAGAAAGATGATGAGTTCATTTGGACATATGTTGAGTTTGAAGTCCCCTTGGGAAATATTGGGGGGGCCAAAAGGTTCAGTCGGTTTTTTTCCATAAGGTGGCTCTCGTAGCCCTTAGTTGTCTTTAACTTCATTCAAAACAATTTTGTTAGATTGTATGTGACACCTGTCGTATCAGCATGCATTGAAAAAAAGACATCAAAACTGGCGAATTTTTGTGTAGCCATTTTAATATTGAAGATGGAAGAAAAAAGCAACATTTTCGCCATATTATGCTTTATTATTTCACGAAAGGTGAAACGCAACCGAAATGCAAGAAATGATTTGTGCAGTGTATGGAGAAGGTGCTGTGACTGATGGAACGTCTCAGAAGCGGTTTGCGAAATTTCGTGTTGGAGATTTCTTGCTGGACGACGCTCCATGGTCCGGTAGACCAGCTGAAGTTGATAGCGATCAAATCAAGACATTGAGAACAATCAACGTTATACCACACGGGAGATAGCCGACATACTCAGAATATCCAGAGCAAGCGTTGAAAATCATTTGCACCAGCTTGGTTATGTGAATCGCTTTGATGTTTGGGTTCCACATAAGTTAAGCGAAAAAAACCTTCTTGACCATATTTCCTCATGCGATTCTCTACTGAAACATAATGAAAACGTTCTGTTTTTAAAACAAATTGTGACGGGTGATGAAAGGTGGATACTGTACAATAATGTGGAACAGAAGAGATCGTGGGGCAAGTGAAACTAACCACCACCAACCACACCAAAGGCCGGTCTTCATCCATGATGAAGGTGATGTTGTGTACATGGTGGGATTGGAAGGGAGTCCTCTATTATGAGCTCCTTCCGGAAAACCAAACGATTAATTCCAACAAGTACTGCTCCCAGGTAGACCAACTGAAAGCAGCACTCGACGAAAAGCACCCAGAATTAGTCAACAGAAAACACATAATCTTCCATCAGGATAACGCAAGACTGCAGTTTCTTTGGTGACCAGACAAAAACTGTCATAGCTTGGCTGGGAAGTTCTGATTCATCCGCCATGTTCACCAGACAGTGCATGTTCAGATTTCCATTTATTTTGGTCTTTACAAAATTCTCTTAATGGAAAAAATTTCAATTCCCTGGAAGACTGTAAAAGGCACCTGGAACAGTTCTTTGCTCAAAAAGATAAAAAGTTTTGGGAAGATGGAATTATGAAGTTGCCTGAAAAATGGCAGAAGGTAGTGGGACAAAAGGATGAATATGTTGTCCAATAAAGTTCTCGGTGAAAATGAAAAATGTGTCTTTTATTTTTACTTAAAAACCGAAGGCACTTTTTGGTCACCCCATATCAAGCAGGCAGTTGGAACCAAGTCTGTCATTGTATGAAAGGTCAAGACTAGATGTGTAGGATTTGGAGTCTGCAGCATGGAGCGATTGTTAACGCCATGGGATGGACGCCGTTGCCCACGGAGAGTACCTAGGGTGAAGACAGAACGTTCCTGGGGAAGAGGCACGTGGAAGAGGACGATCCTGGGAACCTGGGAAAGGAGACTGAACAGAATCGGAAATGCATGAAATCTAAAAGCATTCAGGAAGGAGGGCGGGTGGGATCGATAATGTCACACTGCAGAGAAGTCTTGAAAGAAAAGACAGGGAGGGCCATCTCGGTTGCCAGCGGGGAGCTCACTTGACCAGAGGGAGGAGTACTTGGCAGCCTTTCTGAGGATGCAGCCAGACCACAGCCATCATGGCTGTGAAGGCCTTGGTTCTGCAGCAGGAAAATCCTTCTGCCTTGGTGGAAAAATAGTATGTTCTTTTCACCTGGTTCCCCACATCGTTGCATGAGGGCATGTTAAACAACATCTCTCCCTTCCTCATATGTAGGAATATTAGTTCTGGGATTTGTCTTGATGCCAGAATATTTTAGCTAATTTTTCGTCAATTCTTTTCAGTTATATTATGAACAGTCTGTTTAGAGAAAGAGAAGATGATCCATATGTGTCAAATGTCAACTTTTATGGGGCCCAGAAATCATAGCGAAGAAGTTTCTATTTTGCCAGGGAAAAGTCATACTTAGAAAACAATGTTTTCTTTTTCGCTGCTTTACTCTTAGTATAATCAATACATAACGGAATTTTAGTTCCATTTCATACAATCTTTACTCCGTAAAGAAATTAATAGCAGATTTTTTTTTAACAAAAAGTTGCTGGATTCACAAATCATATCTTTAAATTTTGTAAATTAGTGAAATAATTCAGTGAAATCATCTTCTGATTCTCAAGTCATAGCTCTCCAATCTTCCTGGATAATTGGTTCTTTTTTCCAGATATCGGCACATTCTGAGATACATAAACAGAGTCCTGGGTAGTTATTTTTTTGGGGGGGGGGGGTCGTGTGGGTTGGGATTTATTTTTATTTATCAATTTAAGTTATAACATTCTGGACTTAAATGTCTTCTTAAAGTACTGCCTATTCGTAACACGCTTCAACGTAGGCTAACACATCCAATGATGAGGGGAATTTGGTAAAGCAATAGGAAACTTTGCAGTAACTACAACAAATATACATCATCAGACTCTTCGTGGAGATGACACACTGGAAATTTCAGGTGGTGCTTATTTTTAAATGTATGCTCTATTTAATGTGCCCCTAAGTTCTCAGACTCCAAAATAAATCTGGTGAGGCAGCCCCCACCCCTTCCATCCACCACAAAACATGGGCTGTTACAGATCCCAAGCAATGAAGTGTATAGTTGCTTCGACTTTCTCTTGGCATCTAAAGGCAAAGAACTAATATTCTGAGAGGTGATGTCGTTTAAATCCTAATAAACACCTACAGATTCATTGCGCGAAAAGTGAAGGTTAGCAATCAACCTTCAGATTGATACTTACAGATTATTTCAGTGTGAAATTGTGTTTTAGGTGAGACACAAGAGTGGGTGTTGAGAGTGAGCAATAAACCATCAAACTTCAAGTGGTGACGTGTCATCACACCACTGTCCTCGTTGGATATTATTCACAGGCGTACCTTTGATTTATTTTTCTCGCTGGGTCCGTAAATCTCTTTCTTGGAGGACAAACTGCATGAGTAGTAAGTTCCATGGGCCAGGAGATCGCTTGGTTCATCTCTTAGACTTCAACAGCAACAAAAAACCCGTATGACGCAAGCTTTCGAGGGCCCCAAGGTGAAAGAGAAATTATTTTAGACTCGACTCTTTTGTTTCTTGTGTATTTCTTTTTTTACTAAATGAACTTCTCTATGATAATTTCTTTCATCACGATGTTTTGAGAAACGCAGAAACTAGCAGTTGATGAGATCTGACATGTCAGTTGGTCCATCCTTCTCCTGGGATGACATGACTTCTACCTGCCATTATGTTGTGAACCTCATACTTCTCTGTCATCCTTTCCCTTAAGCTAAATATGCCTCTAGAAACTCTCTAGTTGTCTAATCTTGGTCTCTTAATTAGTTGACTTGTTTGGTTGAGTGAAGTACTCAGGAGACCAAGTCTTGGATTTAATATGACAATCACCCTATATTTCATGTATGGACATAAATGGACAGAGTACCTTTATCTCTGTAGATTCTATCAGTCTTCTTACATTTTAAGGGCCACAGGCTACTTGTAGGCCAAATGAGCCAAGTTCTTGCCATGAGTCCTACGTTTCAAACAGGCTCGGAGACCAGAGGACTGGGGACCCAGCAGGACCCCCAGAGATTGTCTTAGTTGTCAGGGTGGCTATAACAATGTCACAGACTGGGTAGCTTATCAACAATAGACATTTATTCCTCACAGTTCTGGAGGCTGGGAAGTTCAAGATCAAGGCACTGGCGGATCTGGTGTCTGTGAGCGTCTGCTTCCTAACCAGGCTTGGAGAGCCATCTCTTTCGCTGTGTCCTCACATGGTGCAAGGAGCGAGGGAGCTCTCCAGGGTCTCTAAAGGCACTGATCCCATTCAAGAGGGCTCCACCCTCGTGACCGAAGCACCTCCCAGAGGCCCTGCTCCTAATACCATCACATCAAATTGAGGGTTAGGATTTCAACATATGAATATGGGGGGCAGAGAACACAAACGTTCAGTCTATAGCAGAGATGACCTTGGTCATCATCTTCGCCTTGCAGATGCAGAGCTGAGACAGAGGAGGTCAAGTGCCTGTTTACAGTCATGCAGGCTCTTAGAGCTGGTGCTGGGTGACCACCATACCACCATCCAGTCCAGTTCCCTCCTGCTGTCTCATCAAACATCCCAGGTCATCGCTGGAAGCAAGCAGACAGGCACACACCAGTTTAGTGTTCATGTTCAGCGTGTTTCCAGGTCTGTGTTTTCCTCCTCCCAAAGAGTGGCATCTTGTCAGTCCTGTTCATCTTGAGGGTGGGGACTCAGATATTCCTTCCACACTTGTGCACGGACCTGCTTGGTGCCATGCACGGACCCATCATACAACAGCTAATGTGAAGCATTTCTAAGTAGTCCTCGATCCTCACGCCACATGTAGCCCAAGGAAGACGATCTGTAAAGTAATTCCCTTACATTCAGGCTTAATGACTAGCCTCAGCTCGGGAACCAGAGAAACCCCAGCTAGGATTAGAGGTGGCTTGATTTCACAAATTCCATGGCCAGACGCCAGAGTGATATAGGCAAACCAGGGACGTGGTCACTGATGGACCTTCTGGCAGGGCTAGGGAGATTGGATCATCTCATTACATCATTTTTAATTATTACCTCTTGACCTCACTCTCTCGCGCCACATCGTGTACTGATTTTAATTGGTCAGTAGCCTAAGAGTAACAAGCCTACTTGAACTTTCCAACATAGAGCATGAAAACTTCGGCTGCTGCGAATTCCAAGGTTCGGATGGTAAAATGGCAAAGATTCCAAAGGGGGCAGAGAGGAGGGAGCCGCATATTCAACAGAATAACCTCATTTTAAGGCCTGAGTGCCAAGCTAATTTGTTAAAATTACTCCACTTGGTTCGCAGTTACCCATTTCAAGGGTTATTTACGTTGTGGATTTTCAATGGTCACCAAGTCTCAGCCAATCAAAGCAGGGGGTCAGATGCTAAATCAGTAATTTTGTATAAAGTCAATTTCAGAAAACTGCCAGTCACTTGGGTTAATTCGGGGAAGGGCTGTTGAGATTATTGAAGAGATTAAAGTTATAATTTATTTATTTTTTTCAAAGAAAGGCCATTTGACGCCAACTGAACGTCGTTGTGTGAATTACTTACCTCTTCTGGGCTTCGATTTTCCCGGTAAATAGGGAGGATAGACCAAGATGAATTTGAAGGTCTCTTGCAGTGCCAGCACCCTACAAGCACGGGGCCATCACTTAAAATACCTGCAGTAACTGATAATAACTGATAATTTAGCTAGTCAGGCATCCAGACCGATCAGCTTCCTTTTATAAATAAACAGTTGTGATTTAGAATTGACAAGAGTACCAGCCCAAACTACTTGCCCTGTATTATAGTGTTTGTATATATATAAAAAAAAAGTGTCTACAGGGCTTCAAAGCAGATAATCTTAGAATCTTTAAAACTTGAAAGCTTTGATTTTAATCCCCACCCTCATTAACAGCTGAGCCTGTTCCCTTGGTAGGGAACATTTTTCCATTTGCTTAGGGAACCCTTTGCTTATGGATAAGTGCAAACATCACTAGGCGCCATCCAGAAAGCAGACGTGCCAAACGAATGAAGTCCTGAATTGATGAGGTTCTAGGGCTGATGCTTTTTGAGTTTTTGTGTTGTTTATATTATCTTTATTCGTCTCTCTTCTCTTATCCCAAAGAGGTGAATGCTATTACAATAAAGGAAGGTGTGTGAATGTGTGTTTTATCTAAAAGCAGTCTCCCTACCCTGTGACGTCCTCCCTCCTCTCATGACCCCCTCCAGGCACCTCTCATGGGCTGCTATCCTTTAGCTCCGATAAAGGCTGTAAAATGGGATAACCCTGGTCCTTCCTACCTCCTACCTCTCTCATTTGTAAGTGGTAGAGACAAATGAGAGAATAAATATGAACATTCTTCGAACTTTTAAGGAGAGAGCTTTTCCATACAGACTTAAAAAAAGCTGTCTCATGGAGTCCAATAGTTTCAGTGGAAAACTTTGTAGCTAATCATTAACGTCCATCAAATATTAGAGCTCACGCACTGCCACATGTTGACCTTTGCCTTTGAGCCGTTTTGGCTCACAAAATCTCTGTTAACACTTATATCCTGAAACTACTCTTCCTCTGCCTCTCTCCTCTTGCTGCACAGTTCTTGGAAGCCAGGTCTGAAACCATATCTGTGTGGTGGGATCTCTTGGTTCTGTTCCTATGAAGCTCTGGGGTTTCACTGGTAGCTCTCCTACTAACTAAAGGAGTTTTCTTTTCCTTTGGGGGGTGAGTTTATATATTAGCGATTCTGGATTCGGGGGTTCCTTTTATTGTCCATTTTATTTCCGTGTTCACGAGCATAGTGGAAGTATTTATTGGAATGACTCTATTTTTCAAACCCACTGATTAAATTGATTCAATAATACTTCACATTTAAAAATAATTGTACTGAAATATAGTTGATTTACAGTGCTGTGTTGGTTTCAGGTGCACAGCAAAGCAATTCAGTCTCTCTCTCTCTCTCTCTCTCTCTCTCTCTCTCTCTCACACACACACACACACACACACACACACACACACACACACACACACATTTTTCAGATTCCCCTCCACTACAGGTTATTACAAGACACCGAGTACATATGTATATATTGACTTTCTTTCAGATTCTTTTCCCTTATAGGTTATTACAAAATATTGAGTATCGTTCCCTGTGCTATACAGTAGGTCCCTGCTGGTTGTCCAATTTGTATATAGTAGTGGGGATATGTTAATCCCAAACTCCTAATTTATCCCTCCCCCCGCTTCCTCTTTGGTAACCATAAATTTGTTTTCTATGTCTGTGAGTTTATTTCTGTTTTGTAAATAAGTTCATTTGTATCATATTTTAGATTCCACATACAGGTGATATCATATGATACTTGTCTTTCTCTGTCTGACTTACTTCACTTCGTGTGATATTCTCTAGGTCCATCCATGTTGCTGCAAACGGCATTTCATTCCTTTTTTATGGCTGAGTAGTATTCCATTTTGTAAATATACCACATCTTTATCCATTCATCTGTCGAAGGACACTTAGCTTGCTACCATGTCTTGGCTGTTGTAAACAGTGCTGCTGTGAACTTTGGGGTGCGTGTGTCTTTTCGAATTAGAGTTTTCATCAGATCCATGCCTAGAAGTGGGATCGCTGTCAATAATACTTCATTCATTTAAAAAATTATATTCAACACATATTTTCTAGCGTCAGTGAGTCTTTGCCTGAACTGGTCAGGGGGAGGTATTCAGGTTGTGGCCATAAAACAAATCAAAGGTGGGCCACAAATCCTGAACTTTGGCCTTGACTCCAATCCGTTGAGCTGGTCAATCCCAACCATTTCTGTATCAGTTTTGGGGAAAAACATCATCTTGCTTCACGTTGGAAGGAGCTGTACATAAGCTTTTTAGAATTGATATTGTTCTCGTTTGGCCACTTAATTTGGAAGGAGAAATACGTCTCCCAGAATGCAGTAATGAAGGCAAAAGTGATGAAGCAAAATATTTCCAAATGGATGACCCCTCCCGTGCAGATGAATAGTATTCCTTCATTCTGGGGGCTTAGCACTAACGTTTTAATAGAGCATTTATGAACTCAAACCGTATCCTCTGAAAAACTTTCTTGCCGAATTCCCCAACTGCGTTGTTTATTGTTTGCTGGAAGACGAGTCCTCTTATTTTTGGCATTGCCTGGTACCATTGGACTTCAATCCAGCTCTTCATCGTGGAGTAGTGACGCACTGAGAAACTCGAGAGAGACGCACCTGCAGCGTCTGACGTTCGGGCTGGGCTCTGCCAGGCTGGGCCTGAATACATCCTTAAGGGCAGATCCAGGTGAACAGGAAATCATTTCCTTCTGGTCAGCATGGAGCTCTGAGGTCCACAGTGGTCAGACATGGAGGCCTGGGGACAACTGGATGTTGCCCAGTCATACCTTGCCCACGGGCTTGGCAGCCCCGTGATCTCAGTTGGTTTCACGAAACAGCTCAGGGACGAAGGAGGTCTGTCCAGATAATAGAGCAGTGTCAGAGGAAACACTTTCCCTCCACTTCCCCCCTCCCCCCGCCCCCAGTTTGGGAGTTGTGTGCCAGACTGGGGTGGGTGGAAGTTCAGCACTTGCAGAGTGCAGCCAGGAGTACAGTTGCCTTCTGTATCTCCACGCAGTTTCTGTACATAAGCCCCGGGGGTGCCTCTCATGAGAGCGAGCTCTGGAGAAGACACAGCAGATGTGGTTCTTGGTTGGCAGAAGCAACAGCCTGCCTGACAGCTAGCAAGGTGGGGTACAGATGGTTCTATAGTGAAACTGATGGATAAGATCAGCTTGATCTAGGTCAGGGTGACATGTGTGCTGCCCTGAGATCTGTAGAAAGCCCCTTCTGTCAGGGAGATCCAGAGGGCAAATTCCAAATCAGCTTCCTGAACACAGAGAGCTGGCCAGCGGGCCGTTTAGAAGGCATTTGGTGGACCGCTCAAGAGATCTTCAGCGTGAATGAGAACCTTATGTGAGTCAGGTAATTCACTACCTAATTCAGCTCCTCTCTTATTATCATCAGTTATGAAAGGAAAAGCCCGATTGTTTACAGATATTTTGGATTTAAAAGAGAATCGTGACTGAGTCCAATGAGAAGAGTGTCTTATTGGAAGTTGTCATTTACTCGGTCAATAAATATTGAGTCCCCCTGTGTTCCTGGCACCACGTACAGTGGTGGATTAAACAGATGTGTCCCTGTCCTGAGGGCTGTTGATTTGTATAACAGAGTGTCATTCATAAGGGTAGCCCTGAGAGCTCATCTTTCTTGAACTCTGATTTCCAAGGGTTAGAAGATTCACAAGTAAGATTCACAGTGGTCGGGATTCATGGAGGGGGCATGGAGTTCAGCGTGGCCCTGGATTCGAATCATGGCCGAATTAGAACATTCTTAGCTGATAATCTTGAGTTTCACCTTCCACCAGGGAGGGAGAAAGGCAGGGTGGACACCTGACCGGTAGAGAAGGTGCAGCCGTCGGTAGCATGGGCTTCCTCTGAGCAGGTTGCTAAAAGGAGAGGGAGGGATTAGTGCCCTTGAGTGGACTGAGACGTTTCCTCTGGACGGTCTCCTGACCTTGAAGCTTTCTTCCATCCCGGAGAGACGTCCTTAGGCAACGCCCTCTTTCCAGATGCTGAGACTGGGTCAATCTGGGGTCCATCTGGCCTCCTGGCTCAGAGTGTGTGTGCTGGAGGGGAGGAGTGGGTCAGGCGCTTACTCATCAATCAGCAGATCTGCACTGAGTGCCGGCTTCATGCTAGACACTGCCAGGGGCTGGGACACAACAGGAGTGAAGAGAGACCTGGTCCCTCCACTGATGAACCTTGCATTCTAAGAGGGAAACAAACTAGAAACAAGTAAACAATGTAAATAGCATCACCTCAGGCTTTGATGGGTGCTAGGAGAGAAACATAGAAACGGTTGAATAGGAAAAGAACAGTCTTTGGATGGGGGGTGGCCAGGGCTGGTCCCTCCATCTGAGGAGGTGAGGAGAGAACTGAAGGATGGAAAGGACCTGCTTTGCGAGGAGCCAAGGAAGAGCGTCACAGGCAAAGGGAACGGCAGGTGCAAACACCCTAAGGCAGGTGACCTTGGCTGGTTCAAGTGCGGCTGGATCAGTGGTCCAGTGGGAGAGGTAGGTTAGGCTGAGGAGAGAGGCAGTGGCTGGACCATTCAGGGCTTTAGATTCCTTGGAAAGGAGTTTGGATTTGTTCTAACTAGACTCCATCGAAGTGTTTGAATGCAGTTGTGATGTAATCCTAGATACCTCTACCAGATTAGTGGTCTCTGTGGGTCCCTATGTTACATAAAATCTTTGGGGACCGCCCGCCAGCAGGTTGCAGCTAGTATTCAGTGTCCTTCCACTCGTTTTGGGTTTTATCTTTTTGCTTCATGCAAACTAAGGTCCAGTGTACTATCCACCTCTCCTCTCCGTGCTCTCCTGCTCGAGCGTTTGTACTTGTCGTTCTCTCCATCTTTAGAGAACTCACCCCCATCGAGTCTCAGTTCACATGGCATCCCCTTCACCACGCCTTTCCTTCATAGCTTTCCCAGACTGGATGTCATCTCCCATCTCCACCAGCCTTTGACTGCCACTGTTTTATTAATTTCAAGATGAACTTTATTTCCACATTTAACTTCTGAAGTTAGGTTGTGCCTGACACTTGGTACATCATAGTTTAGTTGGCAGAGGTTTAAACTTTCTTAGCAGTTGCATAAATAATTATTTTTTTTTTTTTTACAACCAACGGAATCTTAGATTGGGTGAAACATGGTCATCAGTTTACTATGTACTACTGTAATCAATATGATTGCATTTTATCCTCCTGAAATGAGGGCTCTGAGTTCAGGGACCACATGGTACCCCTTTCTGTATTCCAAGGTAAGCACACTTGCTGACATGCAAAGTTGGTTGCTCCATAATGAACCTAAAATGATAAATGAGAGAAAAATGTGCAGGAAGCAATAAGTTTACTCCAGTGACATCCGAGGGACCTACTTGGAGCATCATAAGAGCTGGAAATGTCTAGAACGGGGTAGGTGACCAGTTTAGTTGAGTCCAAATCCCAAACTAAAGAACTTTGATCTTCTCTTTAGGATTATCTCAGACTACAAGTTAGATGCAAAGTCACTGTTACGGACTGAATGCTTGTGTCCCCCACACAATTCCTGTGGTGAAACGTGATGACAGTAGGGATGGGGTCTTTGGGAGGTAGTTAGGGTTAGGTGAGGTCATATGGGTGGACCCTTGTGAGTGGGATTAGTGCCCTCATAACAGTCATGAGAGCTTGTTTCCTCCTTCTGCTATGTGAGGACACAGCATGAAGGTGGCCTCAGCGAACCATGAAGCGGACTCTCACCAGACACCAAATCTCTGGTGTCTTGACCTTGGATTTCCCAGCCTGCAGAACTGAGAGAAATAAGTTGTCCATAAGCCATCCCATCTGTGGTATTTTTGTTATAGCAGCCTGAACTAAGCCACTGAAGCAGGAAATTAAAGCAGAGGTTTAATTAAGAAGTGAAAACATAAGAGGAGGTTATTATTACCTTCCTTTTGCTTTTAACCCTCACTTCTGATTTTTCTTTTTTTTTTTTCATGATTCTCCCCACTTAAAACATTATAGATTTTTAAAGATCCTGCCTTCTTTTGCCACTAGCCATCTTGCCGTGTAAACTGGTTTTCAACACTCCCGCCCTTTTCTTTTTTCTTTACTATTCAGTAGAGATCCTGGTCTTACACATAATGAATGTCCAGGCAGAGTTTTCAGGCAGCTCAGTGACTATAGGACCCGTTACCCAAGGGCTTTATGTATTTTTCTGTTTTGGAAATAAGTTCATTTGTATCATTTTTTTAAGATTCTGCATACAAGAGATATATATTTGTCTTTCTCTGTCTGACTTACTTCACTTAGTATGATAATCTCCAGGTCCATTCATGTTGCTGCAAATGGCATTAATTCATTCTTTTTAATGGCTGAGTATCATTCCATTGTATATATGTACCACATCTTCTTTATCCATTTATCTGTTGAGGGACATTTAGGTTGCTTCCATGTCTTGGCTATTGTAAACAGTGCTGCAGTGAACATTGGGGTGCGTGTATTCTTTTGAACCATGTTTTTCTCCAGATATATGCCCAGGAGTGGGATTGCTGGGTAATGTGATAACTATTTTTAGTTTTTTAAGAACCTCCATACTGTTCTCCATAGTGGCTGTACCAATTTACATTCCCACTAACAGTGTGAGAGGGTTCCCTTTTCTCCACACCCTCTCCAGCATTTATTGGTAGTAGATTTTTTGATGATAGCCGTTTTGACTGGTGTGAGCTGATACCTCATTGTGGTTTTGATTTGCACTTCTCTAATAATTAGTGATGTTGAGGATCTTTTCATGTGCCTCTTCCAAAGCCTTTATTTAAATTAGTAATTTCACATTCAACCTGAACTTCAGTGGGAAGAAAGATTTTAGATCTCAGAGACACGTGGGCGAGGCTGGAAGACTTCTCTTTCCCCATTATTGGAAAATTCATTCATTCATTCAGCAAACATCTAGTGTTTTCTGCGTGCCAGTTACTATGCTGGGTTCACAAAACACAGAAAAAGCAATGTGTTCCCTTCCTTCAAGCAGCTTCTGTTCTAAACACAAAGAGTTAGTAGGTTTTATATACAGTGTTAGGGTGAGAAACAGCGTACTTAGGACTCTTACTAGACATGTGTAGACAACCTTCTGTACTGGATTGATTGAAATGAGGTGATTTCCATGACTGGAGTGGGTGATTTAAAAAATACCTTCCATCTTTTTCTATGACTGATTTTTAGTGTATGAAGAACAACCATTACCCAGAAACACTGTCCCCTTTCTCCACCAACCTGCTGCTTGTAAACACACTCACAGGTCACACCAGAGTGATAGAGTCTTTCAAAGAAAGAACAGTATTATTTTAATTGAAGTATAGCTGTCTTACAATGTTGTTAATTTCTGCTGTACAGCAAAGTGATTCTGTTATACATATATACATTCTTTTTTATATTCTTTTCCATGATGTTTTATCACAGGATATTGAATATAGTTCCCTGTGCTAGACAGTAGGACCTTGTTGTTTATCCATTCTGTGTATAATAGTATGTATAATAGTTTGCATCTGCTCATTCCAAACTCCCAATCCTTCCTCCCCGCCGCCCCCCCCCCTCCCCGGCAACCACTAGTCTGTTCTCTGTGTCTGTGAGTCTCTTAGGCAAATTATTATTTGAAGCACTTTTATTGTTCAAAATGTAACCCTATTTACATTATACTGTTGTTGATCTGCTGTAAGTTTTCTTGGCCCATTTCAACTTTTCATCCCCAGTCTAGAGAGTCAGTCAGATCTAGCAGACAGAGAGCGACCCAAAGGCTCAGGGGCCCCCCTGCGTCTGTCCCGTGTCAAAGAGCTTCCTTGGTCATTCCATCTGTCATCCGTGCAGTGGAGCCAGAGTTATCCCTGAGCTCGTTGTCAATACCGTGTGTGATGTGGCGTTCATAAATGTTATCTTTTGGATTGCAGGGCTACACACTGACATACAGGTATGTGAAGTGGTCTGTAGCTCTTCAGCATATTTTTTTGTCGCAGTTGCAATCATCTTAAGAAGTAGCCTGAGATGTGTATCGTTTTAATTTGAGACACTGAGATGCTACTCTTCTTTGTGGTTCTCTCCGAAGTTCCCTTAAAGAACCGAGTCCAGCCTGTCTTATGTCAATGGTTCGGGCTGGATGGAATTTTAATTGCGCGGAGGCATCGCATACTCTGGAAGGGAAGCAGATCTAACCCCATCAGAGTTCTGTGCGGGCGGGGGGAGGGGCGGGTTTCAAAGAACAGCAATGAATGAGAACCAACGAGCACATATTTCATTATGACTGGGGAAAACAAACAGTGTCAATATTTGGTTCAAGAGCTCTTCCGTTTTAGAAGAGCTGTTGTCGGACCATGTAAGGCAAAAGAAAACCCCGCAAAGAGCATTTGGAGGGTCAGCAGAGATCATAAAATATTCTAGCACAGAAGTCACAAGGCCATTAAAATCTTAAATACTCTGCGATGTGAAAAATGTCCCAAGCAAGGCTTCCCACACAGAGCGGGGTCCTCATGGACAGCACATTTGGGTCTGTTTATCTCTGGCTGGAATGACACATAACTCCAGCCACATTGCGTCTCGTTACTGCTCAAGTGTGAAGTGTCCACTTGGAAAGAATGCAGGCTCCCACATGTGAGCATTGCTGCTTTCTGAGACGTGGGGTCAGCAATGCGGCTGGACGCTCTTTAGGAGACTAACATGGAACACATTTTCTGCAAAGCCTGCTCGACACGTCCAGTTAACCGCTTGGTGCCAGGCTCCCAGGGGCCCGGCAGCGGGAGGCGAGCACCGCTTTCTGGAGTCCCAGCCCCTGCGGACTTTCCCTCTCACCTGGGGCACAGGATCTTCACCTGATGGTGACACAGGCATTGTTACCCACCCAACTTGGGGACATCGATTTCTGTTGTAGTGATCTCTTCTTAGCAATGTTACTTAGCAATGTTACGCTCGCTGCACGACAGACCAATAATCGAGAGACGAGTTCTTGGGACAAGGAATAGTGACGTTATTCTGAAAGCCAGTAGACCGAGAAGATGGTTGGCTTGTGCCCCAAAGAACCATCTTGCCGGAGTTAGAATTTAGGCTTCTTTTATACTAAAAGGGGAGGGAGTAAAGTCAAACATTTCCTGGCTCCCGTCAGCCTCCGGAAGGGATGCGTTCATTTCTTCCTCCCTGCAGTCGTTCACAGGTGGACCTGGTCAGGATGTTTCCTGTGAGCTAAACAAAGGTATTTTAGCTTAATGCTCATGACCTGGGAGTCAGGGTTCCGAGAGTTGGGTCATTATGTATAATTTAAGCTTATAGGCAACATCCCTTTAGTGATTAACTTGTAATAGAATGCAAAGGTTCTTCCCTATTACAGCAAGTGTAAGCAACCTGCCAGTTATCTCCTCTCCCGTTCGGTTTCTAGGATTGCTAACCAGCTGATTTCCTTGTGGACAGACATCTTTATAATCCCTTGCATTCTCATCCTGAAAATGTTTGTAGCTTTTCTCATGTGTAAATTTTGACTTCTTCCCTACCTAGATTTTTGACTTGCAGGTGTATGGCCTTCGTGGGTGCACGAGTGTGTTCTATTGGCTCTTGATATTTTCTCTGATTCTAAGGAACACATACTACTTCTGGGCCTAACAAGTAGAAAAAACAGCGATTTGAATAAAGGGAGTGTATCAAAGGAGCCTATAGAGAAGAGTCGGTGCTCTGTGTCCACAGGTTCTAGGTCTGTGGAGTCAACCAACCTGGGATCGAAAATATTTGGGAAAAAAAATTTCAGAAGGTTCCCAAAAGCAACACTTGAATTGGCCACGGCAGCAACTATTTACATAGCCCTTAGGTTGTATTTACAACTATTTTACATGCCATTTACATTGTACTAAGTATAAGTAACCTAGAGATGATTTAAAGTCTCCAGGAGGATCTGCGTAGGTTATATGCAGCTACTGCACCACTTTACATAAGGGACTCGAGCATCAGAGGATTTGGGTATCAAGGTGGGTCCTGGAACCAATAAATCCGTGGATACCAAGGCCTTTTCTCCATTATCCTTTTCTTTCTTTGAGTTGGACAACTCTATTTTACATCCTAATGAAATTATTTTTCCACTTAATAGTCCATCTTAATTAGATTACTTTTTAAAACAAAAATGTAGTTTAAAGTTTCATGCTTTATCAAGAGGCTGATCAATCTGGTGTAGCTATAGGCAGGTAGGAAAAGAAAAACTTCACCTATCATGGGATGGGAAAGGATTGGTTTACGCCCCCGTCTTCAGTTTAAATCATAGCATTGAACTAACATTTGCCTCTAGTCTTAATAACTTCCGGACGAGAGGATGCCACCGTCTCCCTGCCAGGCCATTTCAACATTTACAACTCTGTAAACATCTAATCTCAACATCTCCTGCTTCAGATCATCAATTCTCCATTTACTCTCATGAGTAGGAAGCCGCGGGTCATCCTCTTACGTAATGCTTTCCTTATGACTGTGGCTGAGGGAGAGAATAGTGCCTGAGCCATGTCCTGACCCATCTCCACCCTTTCCATACACAGAGAGCAGTGCTTCTCTGAGTGTGGTCCACAAATCAGCTCCATCGGCACCTTCTAGGGAATTGTTAGACCTGTGACTTTTAGGCCCCTCCCCAGACCTCCTAAATCAGAAACTCTAGAATTGGGGCCAGCAACTGGTGTTTTAACCGACTCTCCAGGTAATTCTGAGGCATGTTACGTTTGAGAAGCCTTGCTATAGAGGAAGCTGGGGAGAGGCAGTCCCAAAGGGCAGAGGACAGCTCGGATCACCCCAAGAAGGGCAGACTCCCCTGGCCCTCCATCCCACTCCAAGTGCATCTTGAAGTCAAGCACGAATGCAGCCCTACTGTACCCCCGTGCCCGTGAACGATGCCAGTTCTTTTTTGTGTTACTGACTGAAAGGTTTTAAATGTTAAAAGAAAATATGTGTGCATATTAAGGGATTGTACTGAGAATTAAAGTCACCTTATGCTTTTGGTTGGTAGAAGTCAAATTTCTATAAAATCTGAACATTTGGGGCTTCCCTGGTGGCGCAGTGGTTGAGAGTCCGCCTGCCGATGCAGGGGACACGGGTTCGTGCCCCGGTCCGGGAAGATCCCACATGCCGCGGAGCGGCTGGGCCCGTGAGCCGTGGCCGCTGAGCCTGCGCGTCCGGAGCCTGTGCTCCGCAAACGGGAGAGGCCACAACAGTGAGAGGCCCGCGTACCGCAAAAAAAAAAAAAAAAAAAAAATCTGAATGAAATGGAGAAGCATTTCTCAGGTAGACCCATTTCGTTGACCGGAAGCTGCTCAGTGCCTCCTGAGGGACATGGGGGACCACTGCCAACATGCCAAAACCAATTGCCTGGAGCTTCTGTGCTGCTGTTAATTTCTCAAGACTGCAAGTTCTGAATTGTCCATTTTCAACGTTGCATTTATTCTTAGGACATGGGAGGTCTAAAGACCTAGCTGGTGTCTGAAACCCCTCCCCCTCTGCTTTTCCAACAAACACAAAACTTGTCAGATTTTATTTACCTTGACAGCAGACGAGGCGAAGGTCCAGCTACTGGGATCAGAACCATCCCTTCCCATAAGCACTTCTGGGCCTTGAGACGCCAGAGAACTTACGATCATAGGAAAATCTAGAACTAATTCTTTTAAATACAAAAAAGTTGCTTTGGCAGGGGCCCTGTTTCTTCTCATGGGCGTAGAGTACAGAAATATACCCCTTTTGAATGTCTGTGATGGTACAGATATAAAAGCAAATGCTTAAACCTTCATCCTTTAAAAATTGCTGGCTTGAGTTTCTTTAAATGGAACTCTCTGGCGGCTTTTTTGCAACCTGTACTAAACTCATTGGAATGAGTGGGAAATAGATCTCATATGTTTCCTGGACCTTCCTTGGGTCTGTGGCCAGGAGAAAGCTGTTCGTCGTTCAAGGGGTTAACGGTGTCCAAGCCCTATTTCTGTTTGTGTGATTAGAGATATGCGAGATGTGTCTCTTGCACTCAGCCCTGGTTTGGGGAAGATTAGCTGTTCTAAGCAGAAATGGAGGGACAGCCCAGAAGAACTGGGAAAAGAACGTGTAGCAAGAGCAACAGGGTTTTTTTTTCCCGCGTGTGGTCGTGTAGAGGTGGAAAGGGATGAAACACGGTTTAAAAATTAAATGCAGACCGACTGCTCTTCTCCTCTGAAAAGGGCCAGAAAGGACATAATCCAGGAGATGCTCCCGACCACTGACTATATCCCACCCGCCGCCATCCAGCGGAGACCTTCAGACACTGTGAAATGTACGGACGCGGTCATCACTGCAAAGGCTCTTTGTTGTATTTTAGGGTTTAGAGCCCAAACGGCAGACAGCGCGTGACTGTGTTTGAATTTCTTCTACACTCGGCTTGAGAAAAAGGCTGTGTGCAAACTAGCCCAAGTGGCCCGAATGGCTTCGGAAGTCTTCTAGGGAATAAAACATCAGAGACAGCAGAATTAAGGGAAACGGAATCTGATCATGAACATGTGTGACTTCTCCCAGATCTCTTACATGGTGAAGTCGCTGATTCATACGTTTGTTCACCGAGCAGATACTTGATGGCTGCTTACTATGACAAAGCTAGACATTGTTAGCCTAAATCTTTTAAGCCATTAAAAAAAAAATATGGGGCTTCCCTGGTGGCGCAAGTGGTTGAGAGTCCGCCTGCCGATGCAGGGGACGCGGGTTCGTGCCCCGGTCCGGGAGGATCCCACATGCCGCGGAGTGGCTGGGCCCGTGGGCCATGGCCGCTGAGCCTGCGCGTCCGGAGCCTGTGCTCCGCAACGGGACAGGCCACAACAGTGAGAGGCCCGCGTACCGCAAAAAATAAAATAAAATAAAAAAAAAATATGGACCTATATTTCCATTGCCTGCTCTACGGATTCCCAAAGTTATATCTAACTTTCTTGGTTAACTGTACATACTGATAGAAAAAAAATAGATTAAAAATATCCATTTATCTGGCTCACTGAAGAATAAGAATGAGACATTTTCTCCATGCCGAGTTGCTCATTTTATCCATCTATAATAAAATGGTGCTACTCAAGTTGTGTGACCCCCAGAGTTTCAGAAAACAGGAACAGAACATCCTGAGGCTCCAGGAGGTATTCGGAAAGATCCAGTTCATTAGCCATAATGTACAGTTGAGAACACGGAGCTTAGCTCACGTGGCCACGTCCCAAGGCACCAGAGGCAGCTGGGGTGACTGCCAAGCCCAGGGGCTGCGTTGCCTTCCTCGGGGTAGGTGCTCGACTGGCACCAAACCCTTCCGGAGGCGCTGACTTGGTTCCAGCCCCAGTGCTGCATGCAATGACTAACACGATAAAGAAACAAAATGGAAAGTCGCCGCCCTGGTGTCGCTCACGGTGTTTCTGCCTTGAGATCTTTCTTCCTTGAAGGTTGCAAAGTGGAAGCTTTTGCAAAGTGTGAAAATTAACCAGAGGATCCGTTAGGAAGGTTATTTTCTGAAGGATTCATTCTATGTCATAGTAGCACTCATTGTATTTTCCTAAAAGTGTAAAGTGTCAAAATACATATATTCTTGAGAGAAGGGGAATCTCAGAGGGTATGAGAGAAGCCACCCCTTGGCCAGCAGTGACTCTTGGGGATGGGGCGTTTGAGATGAAATGGGCTTCTGGTGTGTTCCCATGGGGGTAGCAACTGTGTGGAATCCAACTGCTGGGCTTGGGATTCTGACCCAGCCAGGGCTGTGCTTTGAAACCCTGGGTCTGAAACAGAGCGCTCTCTGCCCCCAGCTGTTGTATGTTTTCCTCTGATTGGGAAATGCCATGTTAAGGGCCTGAAAAGTGCACTGTTACCTCAGTTCAGCTCACACTTTGTGGCTGAAGAGTCCCATTTGGTAAATGATGGAGCTCATGCTAAATGGTGTCAGAGGTCATAGGTAAACTGATTGCTGTCTTCTTCAGATGACACCCACCTGCCCTTGTATTCCAGGCTCCTTACACCCTCCCTGGCCGCGGTCCTCCTTTATTGTAGCAATGATGCTACTCATCTACTGCCCCCCCACTTCCACCCCACTCTCTCCTGTGCCCAGAAATCCAAGACACCACCCAGATGCCCTGCGTTCCTGGCTCCCCAGGGGGCATAAACTGGGGGTCCCCAGGGTCCAGTTCTTGGAGCCAGAGTCAAACAGGCATGGAGGCCCATGGGGGGGGCCAAGATTCAGGGTACATGGCAGGTCGTGGAGTGGGAAACGCTTGCTTGGCGATAAATGACAGGAGGGGGGAAATCAGCGGTGGAAGAGGGAATGGGAAAAGAATATTTGGGGAGAAGGTCTGATTTGTAGGCAAAACTGTTGGCCTGATAACTAGTTGCCATGGGGATGGGCCCCCTGTTGGGGCAAATGTCTACCCCCTAGAGAGAAGCGTTTTCAGGGGGCCCTTTGACCCCCTGTCTACCTGAGACAATGTGACTTAGGAGACATTGTTTACATAGTACTCAGCGTTCTGAAATAGGGTCCAAGTTCAGGGTAGTAGTCTTTTCTGTTCTTCCACTTGACGGTAACACAGGGTATAATTTGACCTAATAGATTCCAGGCCTTACCACTGTCTCTCTAACGTCTTCCCCCCTCCCCTTTATTAAATTCACATGGGTTCTCTCTGCCCTCCGTTAAACTTTTCAGTTAAGCTCCTGCGGAGGTGAAAAGTCTTTCTACAGATAACTTCTGTTAATGGAAGCACCTAATTTTTTCTTTGGCCGTAAAAGCCTCTGGTGATGCAAATACTTAGGTGTTTGTTTTTAAACTGGGATTCCTAAGTAAGTGGGAAAAAACGTATATGTGAAAATTACTGCCCTGCAAATGGTTATGAGAGAACCGGGCAGTGCCTCTGCTCAGAGCTCTGTAAACATAGGCAGGTGTTCAAGTGGGGAAAACAGGGCGGGGATAGTGGACCAAGGGCTGAGATTCCAAATTCAACATCAATTTAGTTGTTTTGGGTTAGGGTTGAGTTAGCTCAAGCTTTGGTACATTTTATAGACTTTGATAGAGCTGTGTTATAATTGGATTGAGAAAATGGAAGGACTTCGGGGAGAAGAAATAAGGGAATCTGTTTACTTGTTCTCAGGACCGATAGTGAATTAGTTCCAGATAACAAGTATCGAAACTTTCAATCTTAGAAAAAGGTTCCTTTTATTTGCTGAAAGAACACCACCCACCCCAGTTCTCACGAACGTTGGCCAGAACCTCAGATGCGTTTTGAAATTCAATAGTCATAGGCAACAGAAATTTTTTTCCAGTTTCTTAGATTTTCTTTTTAAAAATTTTATTGAAGTATAGTTGATTTACACTGTTGTGTTAATTTCTGCTGAAGTGTTTCTGTTATACATATATATACATTCTTTTTCATATGCTTTTCCATTATGGTTTATTACAGGATATTGAATATAGTTCCCTGTGCTCTAAGGTAGGACCTCGTTTATCCATCCTATCCATCCGCTAACCCCGACTTCCCACTCCATCCCTCCGCCAGCCCCCTTCCTCTCGGCAACCACAAGTCTGTTCTCTATGTCTGTGAGTCTGTTTCTGTTTCATAGATAGGTTCATTTGTGTCGTAGTTTAGATTCCACATATAAGTGATATCATGGTATTTGTCTTTCTCTGTCTGACTTACTTCACTTAGTATGATCATCTCTAGGTCCATCCATGTTGCTGCAGGTGGCATTTCATTCTTTTCTATGGCTGAGCAGTGTTCCATTGTGTATATATACCGCATCTTTATCCATTCCTCTGTCAATGAGCATTTAGGTTGTTTCCTTGTCTTGGCTATTGTAAATAGTAGGTAACAGAAATTTAAAAAATTAAACCATTACAAACTGGAAGAAAGAGGTAATTATTTAACTGGTCTCTGGATGAAAAATGCATTCTAGCTATAAAGTAATAGGAAATTGTATAATATATATGTACATTAAGTATATATATTCCTTACACATATATGTAAGGAATATATATACCTACATATTAGACTACATAAAAATTTAAAACTCTTGTCAAACTATAAGCAAAATTAAAATAAATACATTTGTGATATTAACTCCTTGGTGTATTTGTTGCAAATATGATAAGCAACAAATAAGACAAAAAGGGTATTCTTTTTGTATAACAAACCAATACAAATCACGAAGAAAAATACTAAAGTCAAAGTTAAAATGTGCAAAAGTCACCAAAAAAACATCGAGAAAGAAACGTGTCTATGGTGTATTTTCAACAACTCTTTCCCAATATGATGTGGTGTCCCATTTATAAGGACCCAGAAGAGGACTCTCTCCCAGGTCTACACTTTTTCTGAGCAAATTTCTCTGTGAATGATGTAACTGTCCTTATACCCTTGTTTTCAGTGATTACTGGGAAGGTCAAACACAGTCCTTAGTGTGGGTAAAAGATCTTAAAACCACGCAGTTTGTATCTCTCTGGTTTTCTTTCCATTTCCCCAGTTTCCTCGCTTATTCATTTTTATCCCAGTGTACGATTTTTTTTTGTAGATGACCTCAAATACATGTGGAATGACACGGGTGTTAAGTAGATCATTACATAAAACGTATTACAAATTCTGCGGATTTTCCATAGCATCTCTCTGCAGTTTACCTTTGAAATCCCTTTGATTCTGTACACTGGAGTTGTGAGCAGTCGTAGGTATAAATAGCCAGACGTCGACTCCTCACTCCCGTGGTCCCCTCCCTGCTCCTCTCTCTTGGGCCAGCTGGGGACTCAGAATGAAAACCCAGCTGTTCGTGTCTGGTAGCACCACCTGGTAGCTAGTTCATTCTGATTTTGATTCTTCCTCACAGGTAGCAGATATTGTCAGTTTCTAGGTGCCAGGACCAGGCAGCTAATCAGTCCTCCCACCAACTTTCTGAGCTGTACTTCACCATCTCCCTTTACAGATGGGGTAACAAAGAGCTAAAGTAACGTGCCCAAGATCACAAATTGAAGAAAGGACCAGAGCTAAGATTTGAACCCAAGTCAGACAGTATATTAGTTTTCTACTGCTACATAACAAATTATCACAAATTTAGGGGCTTAAAACAACATCCAGGGCTTCCCTGGTGGCGCAGTGGTTGAGAGTCCGCTTGCCGATGCAGGGGACACAGGTTCGTGCTCCGGTCTGGGGCGATCCCACATGCCGCGGAGCGGCTGGGCCCGTGAGCCATGGCCGCTGAGCCTGCGTGTCCGGAGCCTGTGCTCCGCAACGGGAGAGGCCACAACAGTGAGAGGCCCGCGTACCGCAAAAAAAAAAAAAAAAAAAATCCACTTGTTAGCTCACTGTTCTGTAGATGATAAATCTGCAGGGCTTGGCTGGGTGCTCTGGTTAGAGTCTCATAAGGCTGAAATCAAGATATCGGCCAAGCTGGCTTCTTCTCTGAAAACGCTTGGAGAAGCCTTTACCTTGAAGCTTGTCCAAGTCTTGGGAGGAAGTTATTTCCTTGTGGCTGTAAGACTGCGGTCCCCGTTCGCTTGCTCGCTGTCAGTCAGGACTGCCCTGGATGCTAGAAGTCTCAACAGACCGTCTTTCCCCTCCTCTTCAGAGCCAGCAATGGCATCATGCCGGGAATTTTTCTGATTTCATCTTCTGCCACCAGTTGGAGAAAACTTTACTTTTAAAGGGTTCCGGGGACTAGATCAGGCCCACGTGGATAGTAACCTCGTTCAGGATTAACTTTAAATCAACTGATTATTAGCCTTAATTACATCTGCAAAATCCCTTTGCCAGGTAATAGAATCAGGGTGTGATACCTCATCCTGTTTTCAGTCCTGGGGATTAGGACAAGAGGTCTTGGGGTCCATTTTAGGAATTTGCCTGCCACAGCCAAATGCCAAAACTCTTAACCTTTTTCATCCTTAAGATGGTATTTCTCGTGTTCCCCATTTCTTTCTTTCTGTTGTTCATTACCTTCTGATCTCCAGGGTTTGTTTTCTTTTCTTTTTTGCCGTGCCATGTGGCTTGTGGGATCTTAGTTCCCCTACCAGGTATTGAACTCCTCACTCCTATGGTCCCCTCCCTGCTCCCCTCTCCTGGGGTCTCGGAATGAAAACCCAACAGTGAAAACGTGGAGTCCTTAACCACCGGCCGGCCCATCAGGGAACTCCCTGTTCTTCAGTTTAATTTCAGGGTTTTTTTAATCCCTTTGCATAAAGCACACCTATCCTCTTAATCTTATCTTTTGTTGTCATCTCTGGATTCTTCAGGAACAACCACAGTTACGTCTCTCTCACTCTTCGCTCAGGCCATTGGGAGGCGTCGTGTAGTGGTCTGAGTCCGGAAGCCCAGTCTGTCCCTAAAGCAAGGATGCGACTTGAGATGCCTTAGTGTCCTCAGCTGGCGGGAACAAACGTGTCTCGGTTAACCTGTTTAGGATATAAAATGAACTCATTTAAATGTCTTTCAAGATATTCAAATTATGTGATGCCGAGCTCCTAAATTACCTATTGTGAGATGATTTGTTCTTTTCTTTCTGGGGTCTTTTCTCTCATGAGAAGACCAAGAACTCCTGGGATTTAATCCAAGGATCAGCCGTGGATTCTTTCACTAAGTAATCAGCCTTTACTCCAGGTGCTTCCTGGAAGCTGTGGTGCTAAAACGCTGATGAATTGATGGGCATGGAGATGATGCTGGGTGCGTGGCATGCAGAATAGCAGAGAGGCTAAGAGCGTGGACGTGGTGATAAAAAATATGTGGCCTGAAATCTTGGCTTTGACGGTGCTAAGCTTTGGGAATCTGGGCAAGTTTCTCATCAGTAAATTAGAATGATGTTGGGAGTTGCAAAAAATGAATTAGATGTTTGTAGAGAGCCTATCACTGCTTGGCACGTAAGTATTCAGTAACTAGTTGGTATTATTGTTTTTGTTGCTAAGAATTAATAGTGGCAATAGCAATACCATAGTCTTGGTTAAAATCACATTATAATGAAACATTTCAAAGGTTGACATGAACATAGGAGGGTCATATAGTTGAATCATTAATTAATACTAAATTTTAAAAAAGTAAATACTATAGTGAGGTCTTTAAGAATGGAGGAAAATGGCTAAATTCATTCCCATTGTAATTAATTAATGAGCATTTCACAGCAAGGATGTGCTTAGCATTAACATTTTCCTTTGTCTCTCCAGTTGCTGGACTTCCTAATACAACCCATTTAACCAAAAATAGAGCAAGAGGAAATAGAACATAGTAGCATAGAAATAGTAGTTCTGGCCATAAATCAAATGGCTGGTGGGGCATTTATTAATCATTTGTGTATCGATGTAGCTTAACCTGTGCTTGCTGGCAGAGTGGCTGCAGTCAGAATCTGTGACACTTGGAGGGGGGTGAGGACTTTTATGTTAAACATTTCCCACAGTGAGGACCTACAGAAGTCCTGCCCTCGGGGTTGCAAAGTCATCAACTAGTAGGATGGAAAATTTCTAGAGAGGCTTGTGTGTATGTTTTCCTGACAGGTATGTTATAAGAAAAGAATGGAAAAATAAGTAGATGAAGTGGGGGAAGAGGATGGTGTTTACATTTGTATGACACCTGCTTCCATTAGTTGAGTCCTCTCCTGAATCCGCAGAGTAGATTTCTCCCCATTTTAAAGGTAAGTCAGAGGTCAAATAACTCTTCAAGGTCACGCTAATTGATAGGTGATAGTACTGGAATTTCAACCCAGATCTGTCTGACCACAAAAACCCATGCATTTTCCACTGGTATATTACTTCAGATTCTGGCCCAAAGTAAAATTCCTAATTAGGAAAGATTACATTGTCTGTGTATGCTGACCTCTATTTTAGACCAACTAATTAAACTCTGAACTGGTTCTATTTGTCAAAGTGCATTAGCACGTCGGAGTATAGTCTGCTTGTTTTGCTGGTGGTTGTTTTTGACTTTATTTTTTCCCCTTAATGTCCAGTTTCCCTATAGGGTTATATATTAGGTTAAAAAAAAAAGAAAACCCACTATGGTATCAGGAGAAAATCCTGTAGGATGCAAAAAATTTATTCCTCTACTGTTTCTAATACTGGTTATTAGCTGATTGGTCTTCGTATTGTGATAATACTTCAGTGACTATGAACAGATCCTTCAGTTAATCAGGATTATCTATTATTCTGAACTCTACTAAAGGAAAGAAAGTGACAAATTCAGAAACAAACAGGAGGGGGAGGGATAAATTTTGGAGTTTGGGATTAACATATACACACTATTATATATAAAATAGATAACCAACAAGGACCTACTGTATAGCACAGGGAACTCTACTCAATATTTTGTAATCTGTGAGGGAAAAGAATCTGGAAAAAAATATATATATGCATATATACGTATATATGTCGATAGGTATGTATAACTGAATCACTTTGCTGTACACCTGAAACTAACACAATATTGTAAATTAGCTATACTTCAGTTAAAAAAACAAAGCAAAACAAAGGCAAGCAAAGATTTAGGCTCCCACTTTTATCACTCTGGAGAAACCAACTTCTAGGTAGGTCCTTGGCTAAGCAAGCATTCAGTCTCATTTAAAATAATGCCCTGCCCATGAACTTGACAGTTTGCAAAATGTTCTTACATGTGTGAATGAGCTCATTTGATTCTTATATTTTGTGTGTGTGTGAGGGAGAGAGGTGTGTGCTGTGTCTTCAGGATTCTTTCAACCAGACAACATAATTTTCTTCCGACCTTATTTCTCAGTAGGAGCTAACATAATTCTGCAGGAGCCTCCGTCATTAAAGAATGATGTATGTTTATTAAGGCAGAAAACTGCCTTATGTTTTAAAACTGAATTAGAAGTGTTTCTTAAAATTTTATTGAACCTTCATCTGACTCGAATATTAGATTTTCCCCAACACCTCCTGTCATGATAGAAATGCAGCATTGGAAAGAATGGGCTTTGGGTATCATCTTGTCGAAAAGTGCGGCAACAGAGGTCCAGAATGTCAGGCTGTTTGCCCAACATGACTCAGCTGGTCCCCGTCTGTTGTGGGTAGTCACGTTACGGGTCCAACAGGTGAATACACTTAGATCACGTCTCCACGCCCAAACATTGTTTTTTCTTTTTTTTTTTAAACACATTTATAATTGGACTCTTGACTTGGAGAAGTTTTTTCGGAGCATGAAATAGACCAAATCCGTGGCTTAGACTACTTTGTTCTGCTGATTTTTCTCAGAATTTACAAAACACAAAGAACTGCATAAATCAAAAATAAGCAAATACATACAAATTAGAGCCAGGGAAGAGGTCCAGTTTTGCTCATCTCACTGACATGGAAGTATAAAAAAGCGTTCCTAAACATTGCTTTTTTACGTAAGACGAGAGAGACCGCATCACGTTTGTTTTATACTTCGGGGACGTTTTATATTCCATTGAAGGGGATTTAAAACAGAAGGGATTTTGGAATCTTTAATACTCCTCGTAGGATCATATTATTTAGCTCACTACCACCACTTGTGAATATTTCAGCACTTCTAGTTCTGATTTGGGGAGTTTTTTTACCCCAAACCTGCCAGCAGCTGTGGGTGGTAACTGACATCTCTGTGTGAATTGTACATTGTTGACAACTGGAGTGATTTGCATTGTGGCCTGGTACTTTTTGAGGTTTCCTTTCTTGTGGACACTGTCTACGATTAAACACTAGTCACAAACAAGCCCCAAAGGGAAGTGCTCCCGGCTGGCGTGGTCACAGTCACATGGAGCCAGGGCCCTGATTTTCCTCTCCTCAAACAAGGCTGCCCCGTCCAGGGCTTGGGGTCCTGGAATCCGGCTCCATAGCCCTTGTTTTCAAAGTGAAAAGGGGATAGAGCTGCTCGTGATCTTCAGGATCACGTCACATACAGTTGTCAGGGTCCCCCTGGGTCAGAGGTCATGTGCAGACATGTTGATAATATCGAAAAAAGGAAAAGCCCATCACAGTCTGGGGAAAGGAGATCCTTTTAATGAGATGATGCTTGCATTTTATTAAAAAAAAAAATACATAGGGCTTCCCTGGTGGCGCAGTGGTTGAGGGTCCGCCTGCCGATGCAGGGGACACGGGTTCGTGCCCCGGTCTGGGAGGATCCCACATGCTGCGGAGCGGCTGGGCCCGTGAGCCATGGCCGCTGAGCCTGCGCATCCGGAGCCTGTGCTCCGCGTCGGGAGAGGCCACAGCGGTGAGAGGCCCGCGTACCGCAAAATTAAAAAAAAATACATGAAATTGGCAAGATATTCTTTTCAGGTTTCAGAGAGAAGTATCCCATGTCTAACCAGGGAAACACATGAGGACATGAGTAATCAGAGGGAGAAACATCATTTATAATGACAAGGTGAACTGTGAGAATTGGCTGGAGCAGAAAATGAGGGAAAGAAAGGGACCAGCTCTGGTGTGAGATGTACACAGGCACGTGCCTACAGGCATGTGTATGTGACTGTGCGGGTACATGGGTGACTGAGAGGTGTGTGCCCATGTGCACATACGTGTGATCTCTAAACCAGGTAACTTCTAGAGTCTGAGGTGTTATCGGCATAGATGTCCTATGGCAGTGCTGTGACCAACTCGTCCTGGTGTGCCTGGGCCTATCCCGGTTTGAGCACTATAAGGCCCGTGTCCTAGAAAACCCATCAGTCTTGGGCAAACCAGCATGGTGAGTCAGTGTACCTCTTATTTATAGATTCATCTTTAAGATCCAGCTGGTGAAAATGATCCAGAGGAACGTCAAACCCGAGTGGACAGGGCGTGTTGCGCACCTGTTTCTTTGTCTGTCTTATCGCTTGCAGTTGGCTGGCCGGAGCTCATCCAGGTTAGCGTATGTGCTAACGTTTAGGGGCTGCATGCCTGACGACAGCATATTTTACTCCCAGGTCTGGAGATCTAGCAATCGTTTGAACTTGGCAAATAAGTAGGCAGTGAGAGATGTGAAAGGGGAAAGTAGGATGAGAGAAGGGAGAACGGGAAGACTAGGGAACTTCCTAAGCCCTACCTGGAAGGTCTCAGCAATGATACTAGACCCCTCCATGGGAACCGAGAATCCTTTCTGGGAATTCTTTTTAGTTGTATTTAATTTCTTTTTTCCAATTACAATTTTCTTCTAAAACTCAGTCTTTCAATCCTAAATGTTGAGGTAACGCTGGGATTTTCAACGAGAAGCATAAGTTGCATTTTTTGTAGTAGAGTTACCATAAATTGGCCTACAGTGAGTAATTTTTTTTAATCAGATGGAAAAGAGGCATCCCAGCTATGTTTCTAGACATCTGAGAATATTTAATAACTTCTTTGAGAGATAAAGTTAAGAGGCTGGTGAAATTAGGGGCCTTTGTGGTCCACTTAAGTGATGTACTTAAAAATCGTTTTTCTTTTAAATAATGCAATGGATTTTTATTGTAAATAGACTACATGGTGAGTAATTTATAAAATAGAAATAACCAAAAATAAAGAAATAGAAATTATCCATAATCTTTCTATCATCCCTGCTAACTAGAATTTTATTGTATATCCTTTCAGTCTTTTAAAAAGTGTATGAATGTACATTTTAATATATACGTGTGCTACAGATGACGTACAATTTAGTAAATAGATACACTGTAAAGGTTGGTTCTTTTAAAAAATTTTTTAAATTGAGATATAATTGATATAGAATGTTACGTTAGTTTCAGGTGTACAGTATAATGATTCAGTATTTGTATATACTGCGAAGTGATCCTGATTGCCGCAGTAAGTCTGGTTAACATTCATCCGCATACGTAGTTACAAGTTTTTTTCCTTGTGATGAGAACTTTTAAGAGCTCTTAGCAACTTTCAAATATGCAATGCAGTTTCTTTTTCTTTCCTAAGATCGCTTTGGGCATTGTATTGTTCTCTATGCAGGATTAAAGCCCTTACCTCTAGACAATAAATTCAAACCTTGGTGGGTGTGTGAGGCGTTGGGAAGCTCAGATGCTCTCAGAAAAGTGTTCCCTTTGGGTCTCAGGACTTGCTGATGCCTGCACACTTCTGCTCTTTTTGCCTCGTGTGGCCCCTTCCCCTCTCCCCACCTGAACGAGCCGTGTCCAGGAGCTTTTCTAGCTCTGAGTGCTTTGTGGCCTAGTCACCGTCACCACCTTCAGTCCCTGCGCTCCTGAAGTGGGGGCGGGTGAAGGGCTGTCCGCTCATCCCCTGAGGCAGGTGAGCTTGGCCCAGGGGAAGGGCGCAGCCCGTTCTCTAGACCTGAAATTCTTCCTGCTTCATCTTGTACTTTCCTCAGGCCCCTTTCTCCCCGAGAACGTCCTCCTGCCTGTCGTGGGCTGTTCCTCCAGGTGGCCCTTTATTGCAGCGAAACCTCAACCTTCTTGAGCTGAAAGGGAGCCCCAGGCATCTTGGAGGTTCTGCTTTGCCCATCCCTCAGAGTCTGGCTATTGGAGCCAAGATTTAGAGCTTTGCGGCCCCGGGCTCTGACTTACTCGTCCCCACCTGAGGGCTGGCTTCACCTAGTCTGAGCGGGGGACTCAGGGTTACGTCTAGGGTTCTCACATGTGCCCGTCAAGACTTCCAAGCCTTGGGGCAGCTCTTAGGCCACCTGTGCTCCCAGAATCTCTCTCGTAGGACCTGTAGCTGCAGGGTAAGGATGTGGCATGAGTTTGGGAGCCTGGTCTCAGTGCTGCCCTTGTCACTCACGTGACCTTGAGCAGGTTCCTTGCCCCTTTGAGAGTTCGTCTTCCCAAATGGGCAGTGGTGGAGTGACAGTGACGACCGTACTCAGGCTTCATGCAGCGTAGGTAGGACAATGTGTGTCCATCACTTAGCAAACTGTCTAGCGCACAGCCAATATTTAATATATTTTTATTTGAGAAAGACATTCCCTACTTTCTAAGAATATTCGACACTAGGGACGTTAGAAAGGGATCTAAGAGGGACTCGGGCCATGTGGAATCTGAGGAGGAAGTGCTGCTGCGAATGGGATTTAACTGACACAGGCCTTAAGGTTATGGTTTCAACCCTGCATATGCTCCGTCCTCCCTGGGCAGCCGAGGACTGACAGCGTGGTGTCCTGACCGCGGACCCTGGCATTTGATGGGGAGGTACTTTCCTTTCTCTGCCTTCTCTGTGCAGGGTTTGCTCCGTGTGAACGAGTCCCTTCTCCCCGCATCACCTCCTGCCCCCTGGAGCCCTGTTCGTGAGCCTCATCTCGCACCAGATCGCAGCCAGGAGCTGCTTTGCTGACCTATTTCTGGGGGTTTTATTTTCGTCCTGGGGGTGGGTGTGGAAACGGCCTCCTGCCACCCTTCAGGCCCACCCCTCCCTCTTCTTACTGCGCTGTCAACCCCTAGGCACTCCTTTTTCTCACCCTCTGTTAGATGCTCCCTCCTAAAGGTTTACCACTTCTCTGGGAGCAGCGGGACCAAATGGGGCAAAATGGTACAGATGACCAAAGGAGTGGTGTGACTTTCCAAAGCCTGAGTGACAGAAGTCGTCAGGGCCGCCTTCAGGCTTTTGATGTGCTGGGGTCTTAAGCCATAGCAACTGGTTCCTCCAGGCCATTTAGTTGTGGAAACCGCGGCGGGCCTATCCGTGCTGTGTGTGTTTGTCCCAGTGAATATACCTCCTCCTTTCTTCTGGTATTGATTCATTTTAAAGTTTGTGAATATGGAATTCAAATATTACAGCACATTTTCTGTAATACTCACATTTTTCTATCTTACATTCTCCCTGATTTTTTTTTCTCTCTCTCTCTCTCTCTTTTTTTTTTGCATGGAACAGGTTTTTCAGTTGAGGGATTGCAGTTACCTGCATGTCCCAAACTATGTTTTCCTGAATATCTGCGCAGCTCACTTGTAGGTGATGCTGACTGAGTTACTGGCTCTGCTTTGTCCCCGGCCAGTGGGTAAATAGAAATAATACCTTTCACTTAGAGAATTTTGCACTTTATACTTTGCAAAATGCTCCCACATGTATTATCTCATTTAAGTATTGAACAGTTCTGCGAAGCAGATGAGTTACTATTACCTCCCTTTTGCCAATGAAGAAAATAAAATCAAGGAGGTTACTCATTCATTCAAAAGGATCATTGGCCGTCAGCCACATGCCATGCCCGGTTCTAGGCACACGGGATATAAAAATGCACAACAGACTTCTGGCGCTCGTGGAACATGCATTCTAGAGAAGACGACAGACAGTAAGTTAATAAATTCAGTAGCATGCCCGGTGGTGACAAATGCTGTGGAGACCTAACCAACAGGGCTGGGGAGTAACCAGAGGTGCAGTTAGGTGGTCAGGAAAGGCCTCTCCAAGAAGATGGCATTTGAGCCTGCAGACACGGGAAGTGAGAGGGTGAGCTGTAGGGCTCTCGGGAGTGAGGGCATCTTACTGCTGAGGAAGCAGCACGTGCAAAGATCCTGTGGCAGGTGCGTGCTTGGCGTGTTCACGGAATTGCCCTGTTGAAAAACGCCTTCAAGGGTATGAAGTGAGGTCGGAGAGCAAGCCAGAGCCTGAATCAGGGTGGGCTGTGTGTACCACCCTAAGGATTTTGATTGTATTCTGGCTCCTAGAGAGAGGGCATTAGGGAGTTATATACTGGGGATGGCATCTGAATTATGTTTTAAAAGCGTCATTGTGGCCACCGTGTGGAGAATAGGCCGTAGGGGCAAAGTAGAACCAGAAACACATGGTGGGGGCCTACTGCAGTACTTTAGATAACAGACGGGAGCTGGGGAGCAGCTGGATTCGGGTCAGTTTTGAAGGTGGAGCAGGCAGGATTGGCTGGAATTGGGGAGGAGGCTGTGAGAGAAAGAGGGGGTCAAGGAGGGCTCTAAGCTCAGAGGAAGGATTCAGGAAGGGATGTAATGATGTCGTCGTTGACTGATGGCAGGTCCAGACTTCCTGAGTGACACGCCCCATCCTGGCCTTCTTTCCAGAACATTCTGAGCAAGGGTCAGTGACTAGCAGTGGTCTTCCTCTGGCTGGGCTCTTCTCCCCATGGCCATTGTGAGTCTTCTAAGAAGTGATATGGCTGCTACAAGACCCCCTTTCTCCCTCTATCAAACCCACTTTGACCATAGACATTTATTGATCCTTTCTGACTGGAACACAATAGAGGGGAGGGGTTAGTACTTACTGTTGTGTAATCTTTTAATGTATTTCAAGGACATGGAGGGGGATGGGGGATGTCACTTAGTACTGGTAATATCCTTAAAAGCCCGTTAATGACCTTTAAAATTACTCGTGCGCAAATGTGAACTCTATAGAGGATGCTCTGGTAATCCCAAAGGCTTATTAGCGTGGCTTGTAGGTGATAGATGTTCGGTAAATATTTAGTTGAATTTAGTGATTTGTTTTTTAGGTGAATGTGGAGTGTTGGCTTTTTCAGGAGCGTGTATATTTCCATTCTCTTTTGGGTACTGGTGGTCAGTCACACCTCACTTTCAGGTGGGATTAGTGTTGGCGTCTCCATTGCTTTGCTGATGAGGAAACTGAGATGGGAAAAGTGGAAAGTGGAGGTACTTCGCCAGAAGACGCCAGCAATGTCATTCCGAACTCCTCTGTAGCTTCGCACCCACAGTTATGGTCCATTTTTCCCTGTTTGGCCCTGCCTGGTCCCACTCATAAGGCTTTCCAGCCAGGAGCAGGATGAAGGGGGGCCTCAGAGATGGTGTGGACTCCAGTATCTGAGTTGAGACCACGTCACAGTGGCTGTGGATCCTTCCAGAATACTCAGGATTGGGGCCAACTGACTACCTCTGTTTCCAAGCCCAGTTGGGTGGACTTCCTTCTTGGTTCAAAAGGGCCGTAAAGCGACAGCTTCCTTTTCTCTTACTTGACAGATCACTTCCAGCCAAGTCAGCCCTTCCTGTCCTAGGCGTCACTCTCTCTTGTGCTTCTCACTCTCCCGTGTGGCGAAGGCCTTTGGTGTGTTTATCTCCCAGGTGGCTTTCTCCTCGTCAGGATGAAGCCGAGTTCAGAGGGCCTGGATGGTCCCGCACCTGGAGGGGCTCTGGAAATGCCCTTGTCAGCCCGGGTTTGAATGACCTGAGGACTAGTTATTCCATTCATGGTTTATTTTGTGATGGGTTCCTTACTGCCATCCTGGGGCATTTGAAGGCTCTAAAGAGAGAAAGGCTGAAATCCAGCCCACGAGTTGCACTGATCACTAATGGCTTTGGTGACGGGTTTTGTGGGGAAGGCACTGATGATCAAAGGTAGTTTGAAAAATTACGCATGACTTTTTCTCATTCTTACTCTCCTTTGGACTTGGTTTGTCTGATTTTTACCCATGCCAGACAGGAAGAGCAACAGCAAGGGGAAGACCGATGTGGGTGAACCAAGCTACGGCACCCGGTGGTACCCACTGTGCAGGGGCCCCAGCCCCGTGCGTTGAGAGTACAGCGGGGTCCAGGGCAAAACCACCCATTGAATGGGAATCAGACTGGTCCCTCCACGGCTGCGTGGTGGATTCCTTGTTAACGCCGTGCTGCCTGACTTATGTGGGGTGCCCCTTGTGGATCCCCAGGCAGCCTCTTTTCTATTCATGTCCTCTCCCCTGTCTTGTTTTGTCCTGTGAACCACGACTTTTGATCGTTTCAGTGCCCGAGTGAGGCTGGACTTGGTCCAAGTCAGTCACAGCCCCACGTGCATCTGAACTCCGAAGGCAAGTACCCTCACTGATTGACCATTAGCTCCATAGGCCACCTCACTTCTTTCTGGAGCCCAGCTTCTCCCAAGCCTGCTTGCTGGTCTCCTCAGCCTGTGATCTGAGATCCCGAAAGAACCCAGATCTTGTGACTTGGCCGAGGGAGCTGCCCGCCCTGTGGACTTCCCCCACCCCGCGGACCCGCTGTGCTTCAGGGAAAACAAAATGTTAAGTGAGCAGTTTAGCTTGGACTTAATCTGGAGGCAGATCAGTAACTCTACACTGGGAGCCTCTCTCCGTTGTGTTCTCAGGAAAATGAAGTGAATCACCGGAGCAAAGAATGTACTCTGGTGCTACAGCAATAATGAAGTATAATGTTTTGAATTAGGAGAGGGAGGGAGAGTTACTGAGAAACATTTGGCTGTCACTGCATTGTTCCTCTGCCTTCCCACAGATAGATGCTTGGATAAGAATCTTCTCCAGCCTGGTTTTTCCTAAATCCAGCCTTGCGGTGAATTGACAAGGCCGTGTTAGACACAGAAATTATCCCGGAGCAGTGCCTCCAAAGTGACAGTTTCACGGGGGCTCCAGGAAGAGGAGACAAGGACCTGAGCTTCTAGCTCAACCCAAAGATGTTTTTCCTTGTACCACTTGTTAGTTAGGAAATGAGAACCGAACGGAAAAAACAAACAAGTGCATACCGCCAATCAGTCACACTTGAACACCTCCCAGCTCATATCTGTCTTTCTGACTTTATATTATCTGTGACCATCATCATCTCTGAGGACCCAAAAGCACTTTGGTAGGTTGGAGTCCGTTTTACTCTTATAAATAAATACAATCGCCTGAGAAATTACATTGTTCAGGTCAGTATTAGCCAGTTCACTCGGAAGTTGCATGATAATTTTTTTTAGAAACAGGAAGATGGGAGCAGTGAGGCCCTGTGTTTTCCCCTCTTTGGAGCCTCTTATAGGTGTTTTCTGTTGTGTTTATTTTTCCTTCCAAATCATACATTCAGATGCTTAACCTTGGTGTACCTGTTGAGTTATTTTCATGTAGGAAGTGTTGCCAATAAACACTTGGAGTCAATTCGGGCTAAACACACCGGCGGGCAGGAAAGCTTGGTGCCCCAGAAAGGGAAAGAGATTCTCCGAGAGCAGCCCTGAGAGAAGCGTTTTGTTGTGTTTTTGCAAGGATATGGCGATCCAAGTTTTGTCTCTGAAAGGGAAGGAACAGCCCTCTTCTGTGTTTTGCGCTCAGATGGCTGCGCCGTGCTGCGGGGACCTCCCCATGGGGGGACTCTTCCGTTCTTTTGTTTAGAACACGGCAGCCATGATCACATCTGAGTTTAGAACCGAGGGCTGAGCTTGACCAGGAGATGTTCAAGCGTCTGTCACTGCGGCCAGGCCGGCCAGTGCTCTGGAAGGTGTGACCCCATTGCCTCCATGTGGGTGGTTGCCTGACTCAGCGAATACACACGGGCCCCCTGCTCTGTGCTGGCCCGAGTCCAGGCGCTCAGACACAGAAGGTGACAAGACAAGATGCCCTGCCCCTGGTGCAAGCACACTGGGGGCGGTTCTCGCCCTCGCCCTCAGTACCGGTACGCGAGTTCTTTCTCCGTGGCCCTTGGGTTTGGGTCGTGTGCTGCAGCCCCCCGCTGTCAGGCCACCCGGGGCTTGGACGGGAGCATGAGAAAGGCCTCTCCCCACGTCCCGTGCTTGGCATGTCCGACACTGGGCCTCGGCTAATAACGGGTCATCTGATGCGGTGTAACTGACCAGGAATCTGAAACCCCGGTCACCCTGGGAACCAGGGCAAGGAGCTGGGCTGTCAGTTACTCTTAACTTTAAAAACTTGAACATTTCATCAAAACCAAATAGCTCCATTGTCATGGTCAGAAGTCCACTGTGGAAAAAGGCAGGATTTCGTGTTTATTTAAGCTGCCACCCAGCGAGAGAAACCAGTCCCACATAGTTCATTTCTCAGCTATTTAAGGACTGATTTTCCATTTTGTGGATGTTTCATGCTTTTACCCGGTCTCTGCAAAAGGAGATGGAAGAGGTAGGATTTATTGGCCGGGCAAGGGGGGATGTGAAGAAAACCCCTGATGGGCGTGATCTTAATGAAAAGGATGTGTCGTCCAGTATTTTATAGCCCTGCCGGGCATTGCCTGAGCGCGTTGATGCATGGGGTCTGAATTCTCTCTGCCTCATGGATGGAAGGTACTTCACCTGTGGATGGTGGTCACCAAATCGGTAAACACAGGCCTAGTACCCCTTGCTAAGTGGGTTATTGATATTCCTTTCTAGTACCTGATAAAGTAATACTATCTTTGCAGATTTAAGGCCTCCCTGTAGATGTGGCAAGAGACTGAAAACAGTTCAGTCAGCTGACAGGCTAGAAAGAAGCCCCCACCTCTTGGTCCGGTGTCCCTTCCCGCATGTTAGACTTCGGACTTTCAAAAAAGGAAACGATAGCCGTTTGATAAGCGTCCCTCCCTTTTCATCTGTCCCGGATGTCTTCTGGTGAGAAGGTGCCTCTCTCATCAGAGCTTGATTTTCAGTCTCTTGTTACCCTTCCCACTTTGCTGCTCTCCGAGGTGCCCTTTGCTTCTCTTGACTCTTGCTTGGTTTGTGCCTCTACTTTTCCTTCTCGTGGTCCCTCCTGTCACTCCTCTGAATTAACCTCCTTTGTAATCAGAGTCAACAAACATTTATTGTGAACCTGCTATGCGCCAGAGATGGTGCTGGGCATGTTCACTCAACACTCAGTGACTCTCCAGCCTCTCTCTGCTCAGAGGTCCTGCCCAGCTTGGTCCTGAGGAGGGGCTTTAGCTAATCGCCCTGCTTTTGGGGACAGGCTGTGTTTAAATTCTAATAGAGCGTTGTTAGTGGCTCCAGCATGAACTCTGGGGAAGTTGTGGCTGAGAAGGAGAGATGAAGAGGAAGAACAAGAGAGGGCTTCCCCGGTGGCGCAGCACTGAAGAATCTGCCTGCCAGTGCGGGGGACACAGGTTCGAGCCCTGGTCCGGGAAGATCCCACATGCCACATAGCAACTAAGCCCATGCGCCACAACGACTGAGCCCACGAGCCACAACTACTGGAGCCCACGAGCCACAACGACTGAGCCTGCACGCCACAACTACTGAGCACACACACCACAACTACTGAAGCCTGCACGCCACAACGACTGAGCCCACACGCCACAACTACTGAAGCTGCACGCCTAGAGCCGGTGTTATGCAACGAGAGAAGCCACCGCAGTGAGAAGCCTGCGCACTGCAACAAAGAGTAGCCCCTGCTCGCCACAACTAGAGAAAGCCCGTGCACAGCAATGAAGAACCGATGCTTCCAAAAATAAAATAAATAAAATAAATTTTACTTAAAAAAAAGAGGAAGAACAAAAGAGAATGAAAGAGGTATTATAATAGAAAACAGGCACTCAAATACATGTGCATGCACCTTCTTACAAGCACTATTCATAGCAGCCAAAAGGTGGAAATCGTCCAACTGTCCACCGATGGATGAATGGGTAGACAGAATGTGGTGTGTGCATACAATGGAATATTATACAGCCACAAAAAAGAATGAAGTGGGCTTCCCTGGTGGCGCAGTGGTTGAGAGTCCGCCTGCCGATGCAGGGGACGCGGGTTCGTGCCCCGGTCCTGGAAGATCCCACATGCCGCGGAGCGGCTGGGCCCGTGAGCCGTGGCCGCTGAGCCTGCGCGTCCGGAGCCTGTGCTCCGCAACGGGAGAGGTCACAACAGTGAGAGGCCCGCGTACCACAAAAAAAAAAAAAAAAAAAAAAAAAAGAATGAAGTACTGATACATGCTAACACTACTGATGAACCTTGAAAACATTATGCTAAGTGAAAGAAGCAAGTCACAAAGGACTGTATGACTCCATTCATATGAAATCTCTATGATATGCAAATCCATAGAGGTAGGGCAAAGGTTGCTGGTTGCCAGGACGTGGAGGGGGGGGATGGGGAGCTTATGGGGAGCTTACTGCTTAACGGGCGTGGGCTTTCTTTCAGGGCGATGAAAATATTTTGGCACCAGATAGGGGTAGTTGTGCACAACACCGAATGTACTAAATGCCCCTGAATTGTTTGCCTTAAAATGGTTCGTTTCATTATGTAAATTTCACTTCAATTAAAAAAAAGGAGAATGAAAGGGAGGGAGAATGTCAGAGGTCTGTTCCTGTGAATTCAGGATGAGATTAAAAATCCATTCTGTCTTGTGCATGGTGACCTTGTGATATGGCTTGAGTATTATTGAAGTATTTTGAGCTGATTAATTTCTTTCCTCTGCTCTTTACCATTTAAAATGCTTGGAGTTGGCATCCTGAACGCTGAGTGCAAAGCAATGTGAGAATTGGTGTTCTGGGCCCGAAGTGTTGCGGCTTCAAAAAACAAAGCTGGAAAGATGTGTGCAGTCGGTCCCCCGGTTTCGCTGTGCTCTGGGGGATGCCCCTGGGGCTTGAGGAAAGATAGCGGGGGCTAGCGTGCAAAGCCTGAGTTTGTTCTGGCTCCCTTTGCCTGCTGGGGACACTGCGGTGCCCAGGAAAGGGCACGGGGCAGCCGTCAGTCCTGGCTTCTGCTTTCATTCTCTGAGCCCTCCTGGGGGTATGAAGGCGAACCTGTCACGGACCCTGCTTTTGAGAGGCTTATGGTCTAGCAGGGGAGGGTGGCAGCCACACGAGCAGCTGGCCATCTTAGTATAAGGTCGGGGTACAGTTTCCATGGGACGTTATGGGAACTTAGAGTGAGGGTCCCCAGACCAGTGGGGATGGGGGTAGGGTGGAGAAGGACGGCAGTTAAGGAAGGCTTCCTGGAATTCAGCCTTGAAGGTTTAAAATAGTGCCGATTGCCCATGAAGTATCCCAAGTAATGGTTTTAGTTCTAGCAAAAGAGAAACACTTAAAACTGAGTGGAAACACATTTTTTAAAAAGAGTTTGATATTTTTCACCAAAGCATTAGTAATTACAGAGGAAATAACTTTGATTTACCTCCCCTTAGTTTTTGGCTTTAATGAATTGTCTTTATTTAGCATTACATAGGAGCACCAAAGCATTTTCAAAATTGGGGGCCTGTAAGTAACGTCTTCATCCTGGAGGTGAGGGAGGGAAGGATCTTTATTTTATAATTCAAGTATTGTTGATTTACAGTTTCATACTAGTTGCAGGTATGCAGTATAGTGATTCAATATTTTTGTAGATTATACTCCACTTAAAGTTATTATAAGATATTGGCTCTATTTTCTGTGCTGTACAATATATCCTTGTAGCTATTTTATTGCATAGTAGTTTGTACCTCTTAATCCCCTACCCCTGTCTTGCCCTTCCCACCACCCCTCTCCCCACTGGTAACCACTGGTTTGTTCTCTGTATCAGTGTGTCTGTTTTGTTGTCTTCATTCATCTTATTTTTCAGATTCCACATATAAGTGAAAACATGCAGTATTTGTGTTTCTTCGTCTGACTTATTTCACTAAACATAATGCCCTCCAAGTCCATCCACACTGTTGCAAATGGCCAGTTTTCATTCTTTTTTATGGCTGAGTAATATTCCATTGTGTGTGTGTGTGTGTGTGTGTGTGTATACATACACGCCACATCTTCTTTATCATTCATGTGAAAGATCTTTGAAAGGGCAAGGCGATTGTATAAGTAAGGCAAAGGCATGAGGTTCTGGGGAGTGTGGTCAGAAAAACAGAGCAGTTTAATCCCTCCTAAGAGAAGAGCTGAGGCAGGGGAAGGTGAGGGGCGGGACGGGAAGGCGGTTGGGGGGTCGGGATTGAAGGCTCTAGGCAGGCATGCCACAAGGTAGGTCGGGGCTGTGACTGTGGTACGAGCTGCGGTGTGGGGATAGATGGACAAGGGGCAGAAGTGAGGGCAGCGGGACAGGCTGTGCAGGGGCAGTGGGCATGGAGGGAGCAGAACGGGTGGGTCAGAGAGACCCTTAGAGCAGTGCCGTCCAGGAGAACTTGCTGTGACGACGGGAGTGTTCCCTGACCTGCTTTCTGGTACAGCATCCACCAGCTGCATGGGGCCACTGAACACTTTTAAAATTATTTATTTATTTTTATAAATTTATTTACTTATGTCTGGCTGCGTTGGGTCTTTGTTGCTGCACGCAGGCTTTCCCTAGTTGCGGCGAGCGGGGGCTACTCTTCGTCGTGGTGCACAGGCTTCTCATTGCGGTGGCTTCTCTCGTTGCGGAGCTGAGCTGTAGGTGTGCGGGCTTCAGTAGTTGTGGCACGTGGGCTCAGGAGTTGTGGCGCACGGGCTTCGTGGCTCTGTGGCATGTGGGATCTTCCTGGACCAGGGCTTGAACCCACGTCCCCTGCATTGGCAGGTGGATTCTTAACCACTGCGCCACCGGGGAAGCCCCCCACTGAACACTTTCAACGTGGCAGGTGTGACAGAGGAACTGCACTTTTCACTTGAACCCCTTTACACTTAAATAGCTACTCGTGGCTACAACACGTTTCTGGAAGGTGAAACCCACGCAAGCCGGGGACTGATCGGCCAGCGGGGCCTGGCCAGGTGGACAGAGGCGAAGCTACAAGGCAGCTCAGTTGGGGGATGGATGAGTTTCCTCTTGTGTGTGTTGGGGCTTCCAGGGGACCAGGGGCATCGGGATGATGACGTGCACCCAGCAGTAAGACAAACACAGTCCTTAAGGGAGAGCAGTGGCTGGAGATGCCAGGTGGGAGGCATCAGCATAAAATCCTAGCAGAAATCATAAAAGTGAGCAGCTTAGGGAAGGCCCTTCACTGCCTTTGGCCTCAGAGTCCTGTTGATACCGTGGTGATCTTGTTTGCTCTGCCTGCCTGCTGGGACTGTTCAGAGAAACAGATGACACGATGTCTGTGGCGGTGCTGGTAGACTCTTCAAACATTAGGCGGGTTTTATAACATCGTTCGGAGTGGAGAGGAATGTGTCCCAAATGTTATTTTCCAAACACAGAAGATAAAGGCCCCAAATTCTGGAAGTGTTGCAAGCTAGATAATCCATCAGGCCCTCCTGCTAAAAGATGACTAGGTCCAGGATAAACAGAGGCAAATATGTCTCCGTCAGGAATGTCAGGGACTCCGAGACATCTTGGAGGGCTCCCTTGAGGTTGTTCCTGTGAGCCAACAAACATAAAAGCCGGTGTCTGCGAGTGCAAATACCAACACCACTCAGATCACTAGACCAGCTCAGGGCCCAGGCCAAGGTGGGAGAGTGGTCCTGGAGGGGTCCCCCGTGAAGCCAGGGCCCTCCAAGCTTCCAGAAGAGATCCCTGATTCCAGTCCTCTCAGAAGCAAATGTACTTTTTTTTTTCTTTTAAAGAAAAGCAACACCAGTTTAAACATTTAGGATGAATTTCCATCAAAAATTACCTACAAATTTCCAATCACCCAAGGAGATAAAACCAGCAAAAGGAAAGTCATCAGAGGGACCGGGAGGGCGATGTGGATTAAGTTCCCCAAGGATTTCACATATTAGAAAACAGACACCAAGTTAGAAAAGGGAAGACAACTATGTAGGAAATACAAAAAACGAAGAATAGTATAATAATACGTAGTAGTGATACAGAACAATGGAAAATGACCAAGTAGACCACAGAGCAACTATAACAACAAAGGAAGCTATTGGAAAAAAATTTAAATGACAAACTAACAGATGCCTTAAACTGTACATTAAATACCAAAGAGAGAATTGGTGAACTTGTAGACGGGTCTAGAGAGGTGGTTCAGCCCACGTACGAGGAGGTAAGTGATGTAAACGTGCATTTAAGAGAGGCAGAAATTAGAATGAGAAGGTCTAATGTAATATCCATCTAACTTTCATCTCAGAGGAAACTGAAGTTAAGTCAGGAGAGACCACTATCGATGAGCTAGTGGCTAAGACTTTCTCAGAACCGATGGGAGATAGGCAGCCGTAGACGTATGAAGTCCAGTGTCACCCCAGCACAATAAATAAAAGGAAACGCACAGCTCAGGGCATTGCAGTGAAGCTGCAGCACAGCAGGCACAGGGACATAAGAGCAACCCGAGAAACCAGATCATACAGAAAGAAATGATGAGTCTGGTATAATGAATACAGGCTTACGTTTCTCCTCTCCGTCACAGTGAGGACATTCTGCCCGCCCCGTATTGCTGTGCCGTTGAAACCAGAGGTGTGGGAGAGTTGATTTTTCTCTTTGGGCTGTCCCATTTGTCTGTTTTGACTGAAGATGTTCACTTCTTCTGTGAGAAAATGCATGTTATGTATGCTGATGCTTACCAAATGTAATCTGATTGCTTCTTTATAGCCGTGCCTAGAAGGAGGCAAAGTGGTGGTTATTTGCTGTCCATGGGACTCTATCAAGGCTGCCCCTGTTCAGCTTCAGTCTTTCCTGGTGACACATGTTTATTAGGAGCCCGAGTGCACTCCCTCGTGTTAGCTGAGGTCTGTGCCTTGATTCCACTGTAAGACATGCGTGGTTGAAGCGATCGAACTTCTTCCCAGCCTAAAGTGATGTTAACACCTGTTGGGGTCGGGAAAAAGGTTCTAAAATGAGATTTTCAAAATAAAAAATGACTTGCTTAACCCTTACTACTAATGATGGTATGTAGGCGCTAATTTTTGGTCCTAAATCTTTTTATAATATATGCACTTAGTCTGGTCTTAAAAGTCATTGGGAATCAAAGGGCAGCCTTGGGGGCTCCTTTATGGGGACTGAACTGTTCTGGATCTGTGGCGGTGGTTATAGGAATCTATACATGTGACAAAATGTCATAGAGTTATGACATACGTACATACCCAAAAAAGTGCATGTGAAAGCTGGTGAAATCACAGATGTAGAGGAAAAAAACGTATGGACACCAAGGGGGTAGAGCGGGGAAGGTGGATGAATTGGGAGATTGGGATTGACATATATACACTGATATGTACAAAATAGATAACTAACAAGAACCTGCTGCATAGGACAGGGAACTCCACTTTGCTGTACAGTAGAAACTAACACAACATTGTAAAACAACTATACCCCAATTAAAAAAAAACAAAGCTGGTGAAATCAGAGAGAGGGTCTGTAGTCTTGCTAAGGTATTAAAGCCAGTGTCAGTTTCTTGGTTTTGTTATTGTTCTTAGTTATACAAGATGTTACATGGGACCTCTCTGCTTTTTATTTTTTTATTTTTTTTCTTTTGCAGTATGCGGGCCTCTCACTGTTGTGGCCTCTCCCGTTGCGGAGCACAGGCTTCGGACGTGCAGACTCAGCGGCCATGGCTCACGGACCCAGCCGCTCCGCAGCATGTGGGATCTTCCCGGACCGGGGCACGAACCCGTGTCCCCTGCATCGGCAGGCGGACTCTCAACCACTGCACCACCAGGGAAGCCCCTCTCTGCTTTTTAAAAAAAAAAAAAAAATCTGTCCTATTTTTGCAACCACTTAATAGATCTGTATAATTATTTAAAATAAAAAGTAAAGTTTAGATTAAAAAAGTCATTTAGAGCATATGGTAGCCAGGAAAATAGCTTCTTCTTGATATTTGTGATCCTCATAGAACTTGAATACACATATTTAGGAATATTTGGTGAACCCTGGAGGGAAGGGTCATGGCACTGTGGTTAAAAAAGTGAGTAGGAGGGCTTCCCTGGTGGTGCAGTGGTTGAGAGTCTGCCTGCCGATGCAGGGGACGCGGGTTCGAGCCCCGGTCCGGGAGGATCCAGCATGCCGCGGAGCAACTAAGCCCGTGAGCCATGGCCGCTGAGCCTGCGCGTCCGGAGCCTGTGCTCCGCAACGGGAGAGGCCACAACAGTGAGAGGCCCGTGTACCACAAAAAAAAAAAAAAAAAGTGAGTAGGAGAGTTGAACTCAGTGTCTCTGGCACTATTTAAGGTTGCAAGCTTGCAACAGAGAAGTCAAAAGGCCACCATTGTTACAACCCTTGGAAAACTAGCCAGAACTTTCTATGTTGCCTAAAATGAAATCAGCTTGTGCCATAGCATGAAAAAAAATGTTTATAGTTATCAACGGAATGGGAATTTTTTTTAAAAAGGGTTTCAGCTTCTTCAAGTTTGGTCTATAGGTGGAAGCATTAAGCATTTGGAAAATGTAGAATTTATTGCGGAATGAAGGTACCCTTGAACAACGGGGGTTTGAACTGCGTGGGTCCACTTACATGGCGATACTTTTCAGTAGTGAATACTTCATACTACACAGTGCGTGGTTGGTGGAATCCATGGATTTGGAGGAACTGAGGATGTGGAAGGCCAGCTCTAAGTCACACTCGGAGTAACCCCCGAGTTATTCAAGGGTCAACTGTAATTCCCTGAACTGAGCTATACTGAATTAACCACCGAGTGAGTCCAGTTAGTGAGAAAGTAATGAATATGGACTACTCTTAAATGTATTAGAGAGAGTGTTCCATTCTTTTTTTTTTTTAGTTATCTATTTTATACATAGTAGTGTATATATGTCAATCCCAATCTCCCAGTTTATCCCACGAGTGTTCCATACTTTTCCCTCCCTCTTTCTTCTTTTATATTTGCAGTTGAAGTAGGTGGTGTCTTTATTTTTCTCTAGACAACTTTAATTGATAGAATTCAGATTTTGTGGAATGATGTTCAGAAAATACCTATATTAAAATATCTTTATCACGATCAAATTAAGCAGTAGTGAGAAAGAAAAAGTGACCTTCAGTAAGTTGAGTCAAAAAGGAAATCCACGAATAAACAATATTAGAATGAGAAAGACATAAATAGAGCAGAGATTAAATAATAGAATACTCTGAAAAAGTTTATGGCAATAAATTTAAAGAATTAAACCCAAATTAACAAATTTTAGAAAATACACGCTGACTTAAAAAAAAGATAGCTTGAATATTTCTATATGTTTAAAGGAAAATGAATGAGTAATTAAAAATATTCCCCAAAGGAAATTCCAGGATCAGATGTTACTAATAAGTTTGCCAAACTTTCCAGGAAGAGATCATTTCTTGAAAAGAAAGGGAACACTTCCCAACTTATGCCAAGAGCACGTGTAACTTGAAACCAAACAACATGATGGTATGAGACCATCACCAGGGTCACTTATGAAAACGAATGCAAAAATTTCAAACCGTAAATTGGAAGGGTAGTGGAACACATGACGTGACACCTTCAGGTCAACGTCATGGACTGCGTGTTTGTGTCCCTGAAATTCATACTGTTCAAACTCTAATCCCCAGTGAGACAGTATTAGAAGGTGGGGTCTTTGGATGATAAATAGGTCTAGGTGAGGTCATGAGGCTGGGGCCCCAGGATGGGATTAGTGTCCTTATAAGAAAAAGAGACTCCAGCTCCCATACACTCTCTCCCTCTGCGAGCACACACCAAGGGAGGCTGTGTGAGGACCTAACTGGGAAGAGGGCCCTCAGCAAGGACCCAGTCCTGCTGGCGCTCTCATCTCTTGCTTCCAGCCTCCGGAACTGTGAGGAACAAATGTTTGCTGTTTAAGCCACCCAGTCTGTAGTACTTTTGTTACAGCAGTTACAACTCACTGAGACAGGGAAGCAGTTTGCTGAACTTATTAGGTCCACAGTTTGTAATGTGCCTCGTCCTTTCCAATTGTTTAACCTTAGCAGCACTGAGCTGGATTCCAACACAAGACTGAAATGAGCATCCTCACCTTCTTCATTGTTTTAAAGGAAGTGGTTCAAACGTCTCACCATTAGGACTGTTGTTAGTGTACGTTTTTATGTTGACTCCTTATCGGGTTAATGGAGTTCTTCCTATTCCTGGTTTGCTGGTTTATTTTTCTTTCTTTATTTTATTTTTTGGATAAGCAACTCTTTTTTTGGGGGGTGGGTATAGTTGTTTTATAATGTATTAGTTTCTGCTGTACAGCGAAATGGAGTTCCCCGTGCTATACAGCAGGTTCTTATTAGGCATCTATTTTATGCATATTAGTGTATACATGTCAATCCCAATCTCCCAATTCATCCCACCACCACCAGCCCCACCACCCACTAGTTTGCTAGTTTAGAAGAGACTCAAGTGTAAGGAATGGACCCTGTTGGGCTCCTGATTCCAGCAAACCCAATGTAGAAAGACAGTTTTTGAGGCATTTGAGGAAATTTAATTGTGGATTGGGTATAGGACAGTGAGGAATTATTTTAACTGAGGTGTGAGCATACGTTGTGATTGTGTAAGAAAATGTCCATTTTTAAATTTTTTAACAATGGTAAAACATGCATAACATAAAATTTACCACCTTAGGTACAGGTACGTTCACACTGTTGTACGACAGTCACCTCCATCCTCTCCAGAACTTTTTCATCTTCCCTCACTGCAACTCAGTACCCATGCAACACTAACTTGTCATACCCGCAGCCCTGGAAATCACCATTCTACCTTCCGTCTCTATGAGTTTGAGTGCTCTGTGTACCTCATGCAAGTAGAATCGTACGATATTTGTCTTATTTCACTTAACAAAATGTCCTCAAGGTTTATCCATGTTGTAGCACGTATCAGAATTTCTACTTTTATGGCTGAACAGTATTCCACTGTATTTATGGACCACATTTTGTTTATCCATTCGTCCACTGTAGATGTTGGATTCTTCCTATCTTTTGGCTTTTGTGAATGAAGCTGCTAAGAACGTGGTATACAAATATCTGTTTGAGTCCCTGCTTTTGATTCTTTTCTTACACACCCAAAAGTGGGCTTGCTGGATCGTGTGGTAATTCTGTTTGATGTTTTGAGAAATCACTCGACTGTTTTCCACAGCAGCTGCTCCATTTTCCGTCCCTACCAGCAACGCACAGGGGTTTTACTTTCTCCACATCTCCACCAGCACATATTAAGAAAATGCCTGTGTTTGTAATAGATCTACACGCGGTAGGGCTGCAGAAGGAGAAAAGTTGCTAGTCAGCCATTCCCACAGAACCTCAGCACCCCACCAGCTGATGGGCAGCACAGCCCCCTGCCCGGGCAGCCTTCAAGCTTAGCTGTGGCCGTGACTAGATTTTCCCTGGGTGCCTGTAAAACTTCCGTCATGTCTCTGAAAGGAAAGACTTTAAGAGAAAAAGAAAGACTAAACACTCTGTGATTCCGTGATACATACGTATGTAGTAAAACTTTTTCAAAGGCAAGGGACTGGGAATTCCCTGGCGGTCCAGTGGTTAGGACTCCATGCTTTCACTGCCGAGGGCGTGGGTTCAGTCCTTGGTCGGGGAACTAAAGTCTCGAATGCCCAGAATAAATAAATAAATAAATAAAAGAAAGGCAAGGGACTGCCAGACGTTATTCATGACCCGAGGTCCCTTGTGGGTGGGAGTGGGGGATGGAATAGTGTTCACCTTCCAGTTTTTAGATTGGGTGCTGGTCTCATTTGTGCTTCGTTATTATGTTGCATGACCTCCATAAATTACATATATATACATACTTTTGCATGTATAATACCACACAATTTACACTTATAATCTTAACCTAGTAACGTTCATTCTTTTGGGCTGTGGCTCCTCCCTGTTGACGGGAGGTCCGGTGCTGGTCTGAAATTTCAGCTGGTATCGTCTGAGGCAAAGAGAGAGAACAGAGTGAGTTTTATAAAGCGAAATTGATTCAATTTCAAGGATTGTATATGTCCTTGAATTACATCCTCCCTACTTGATTTGGTGTTAAAAGGACCTTTAAAAATAAAATCAGAGTGTTGAAAGGGTGCCGTTTGTTGTCTTATTTGTTTTATTGTCCTTACAAAAGGAAAACAGAAACAGATGTCCTTGTGTAAGGTCATTACCATTAAAAAAAAATGTTTTCAGTGGTCCTTGAAATAAAAAATTATAGGAATTGTTGCTTCAGAGAACACAGTACTGTGTTCAGTAGCCAAACACCAGGGCTGATGACACTTAGGACAGTGATTTCACTCACCTCCCTTTCCAGAGGATGTAAGTCCTCCACTGTCAAAAGCTCATTTAGAGACGTGAGTAAATTTGAAAAGACGTATTCTCAGCTCAGAGGAGCTCGATTGTCAAATACCGCTAACGATGCTTCCAATTACCATTTGCTGAGCCCTTCCTCTATCACTGACTGTCTTGTACAGACTGTCTCACTTAATCCTCAGAAATGTTGTTATTCCCATTTAACTGATAACTGAAACTTTGGCTGGTATCTTGCTTGTTATCACCTGAGTAAGATAAGGGGGAGCTGGATTTCAAAACCGTGTTGTCAGCTTCACACGTCGTCCACATTCTTGGCTACTACCTCGCTACTACCTATTCCACACATGGCACCATCTTTGAGAAGCTAGATGCAGGGGCTACAAAATAGGTACTGAGCGCTGGATCCCCACCTCAGCCCCCTCTCATTTTTCTTGAACTGTCTGATGTTTAAGGAGCCCAGGTCGCAGAGCTCAAAGGGGAAATGCTAAGCTCATTGGAACCATTGCCGTTTTACGGTGGTGGTCTTCAAACGCACATGTAGGCAGTGACCTAATTGTACTTATTTCCTGTATCCTTATGAGACATTAGCAAATGCACTGTGTAACTTTAATTGTGGGCAGAAGATCTGGGGAGAGAGGAGGCATTCCAAGCAAACTCCAATGACCAGTAGCTGAGGTCTCCTGGGAAGAGTGAGGAAGATGGTGTAGCTTTGAGCTAAGAGGCACGAGGAGAGGTGCAGGCGACAATAAGGAGTTTAGGTGGGAGAGCTTGTAACGAGGTGGGCAGCAATCAGAGACTCACGGCGGGGGGGGGGGGGGGGGGGGGGGGGGGGCTGAGAAGACCACGCCTCTCCTCCAGGAAGGAATAAGGAAAAGCAGGAGGAAGTGGAGTGCTTCAAGACTGACCAGAGGAGAATTGGGGACATGTACATATAAGGCAACGAGTTCTAATTCGCACGGTAATAAAATGGAAGGCTTTGAACTATGCTTCCACTTTCTCATTTTTAGATTCTTTATCTATCTATTCACATCTGTCTGTGAGCGGCTGCCAGGATCCTTCCTTAGTCACACACACTGCCTCCCAGGATTTCAAAATCCCTCCTTAAGAACTGCGGGCGGTTTCTCCCCTTCCTGGCAAGGTCAGACTCTCCTTCTTTCTTCCTCTCTTACCCTCCCTTCTCATCTTGTGTCAGTTGCCTCTTACCGTGTAACAAATCACCCAAAACTTAGTGGCTTCAAACAGCAAGGTACTGTTATCATCTCTCACGGTCTGGTGAAAAGACTAGGATGAACTGGGTGGCCCCCCCCCAGGGTCTCTCATGCAGTTGCAGTCAGGTGGTCACTGGGGTTGGGGTCATCCTGAGGCTCCAGTGGGTTGGACATCCAAGATGGCATCTTCATACCATGTCTAGTGCCTCAGCTGAGGTGGCTGGGGACTGACTGGGCTCTTCCCTCCCTCCTTCCTTCTCCCTCTGTGTCTCTGTGCGCCACACAGCCTCTCTACGTGGTTACCTCGGACTTCCTCATAGTCTAGGGGGTTCAGAGTAGTTGCACTTCTTACGTGGTAGCCATCTTTCCTTAGACATTCCAAGACACCTAAATGGAAGGAAGTTCCAAGCTTAGGACTTAGCCTCAGAATCACTCAGCACCACTGTTGCTGCCTCTTGTTGGTCCAGAGAAGGTCACAGAACCAGCCCAGGGGAGAAGGGACCACCTAAGGGTGTACATACAGGAAGGTGTGATTTACTGGGGGTGGTATACCTCTCCAAAGACTAACATATTTCTCATGTATTGAAATGTCTGTCCCTTCTCTCCTCCTTATAACTGAAACATCTTAAGTCACTGTTTTATTTTTATTTTTAAGTCACTGTTTTATGTCTTGCTTCGCATCCGTAGTTTTTCTTTCTGTTGTTTATGTTAAGAGTGATTGGACGACTTCTTTGAGGAATTCTTATGCATTCTCTCAAAAGAATCTTAAGAATATGCTTTCATTTCTTGATATTGAAATTTTTAAGCACCCAAGAGGCCCTAGAGAAAAGCTGTGTGACTCTTTTTTAGAAAGTCTCTTTGGGAAATCAGATTCGATTCACTTTTTCACCACTGATGATAACATATCAAACTGAAAAGGCAGATCAGTTTTAGGGAAAAGTGATCCACCATCAGGGGTGGGTGTCCTTGGGTGAACTCCCCAACAATATTGCTTTTCATGCTTAGCCACTAATTAAAAAACCTGTTCTCTTGTTGGGACTGAACCATGGTTTACTTTCTGGCTGGACCTTTTTTTTTTTTAACTTATATTCAAGCTCTTACACAAGCCAAAGCTTACTGTTTTTTAACAACTCCCTCCCCCCCACCCCGCCCTCAGAAAAGGGATAACTTGAATCTAAAAGATTTGTTGCACAGTCACATGGCAGCTTCAGAAATTCTTTATTTAAAAACCTCGTACCGATGGATGGCTTAACTTTCCCAAGCTTCTGCAATGCCATCGAGGTCTCAAGTTCGTGTAAAGTTATTGGCTTTAAAGGAGCTTAATCTGCAGAGCTTTTCTCTGGTGATTATGGAGAACAGCACATGGGGGAGAAAGTGGGCCATTGGAGGTGGCAAATAACTTGATCTTTTTTTTTTTCTACCCACAAGCCCTGGAAAAACTCTGCCATCGGGGATTAATTTGCTCATGAGATTTTACTGCGGTTGCCATTAAGAAAAACCTAACGGGAGCAGCAGGGCAGAAGCATTTCTGAGCTCTGGGGAAAAGAGTCAGGATTTGTGGTGGGAAGCAGGATGCTCGTTTTTCTCTCCTACAACGATTATGAGTTAAGCATCCGAGGTTGCCAGCGTTTCTCTCACTCAGGACCTTGTATAGAGCCATCTGAAGGCTGACTCTGAAGCATGATAATCCGTAGTTTGTAGTTTTCCATAGTTTGTCTTTACGCAGGGAAAAGATTTCCTTTAAAAAAAAGCTTTTAGGGAGTTCCGTGGTGGCCTGTTAGGATTCGGCGCTGTCACTGTCATGGCCCGGGTTGGGGAACTGAGATCCTGCAAGCCGCGTGGCACGGCCAAAATATGAAAAACAAACAAACAAAAAAAACGCTTTTAGACTCGATCCTTTCCCAGTTTTTAAAAAAAGCCTTAGGGCTTCCCTGGTGGCGCAGTGGTTGAGAGTCCGCCTGCCGATGCAGGGGACACGGGTTCATGCCCCGGTCCAGGAAGATCCCACATGCCGCGGAGCGGCTGGACCCGTGAGCCATGGCCGCTGGGCCTGAGCGTCCGGAGCCTGTGCTCCGCAACGGGAGAGGCCGCAACAGTGAGAGGCCCGCGTACCGCAAAAAAAAAAAAAAAAAGCCTTAGACAATCGCATGTTATCCCGTTGGTGATGTGTTTCCGCAACTCTGTCCTCATACGTGGGTTCTACATGCAGGTTAAATGGAGACCCCGGCAGCTTCATAACCCAGAGGGTCCCTCCCCTCAGAAGCGTTCAGCCCTCAGTTTCCTCCAGTAGAGCGAGGGCAGTGGACTTTAGTTAGAGCAATATTTTCTATGAAGTTTCACACTAAACCCCTCAACAAAAACTCCCCCTGGACATCAGGCAAAATACTAGGACCGTTCCGAGCTTCAGACCCAGGCGGAATGCGCTGCCCACCCCCATCTCCGACCAGGGAACACCCCTCCCCCAGCAAAGGTTATCTCAGGGCTGCCCTTGGTCTTGGCAACTGCCTGGTGGGGAGAGAAGGAACCAACCTGAGGGGATAGGAGAGCAGCAGCAGGAAAGGGGGGCTGGGAGGGGACAACAGGGCCAGGACGGCAGAGGCGTTCTTAGTCACTGTTGCCTGGGTCCCTCCAGCTTCCCTGGGAAGCCCTCTTCCTCTCATGCTGCAGATGAGGAAGCCGGAAGGCAAGAGTTTAAATAACTTGCTGTCATGCAACTCGGTTAAATAGTTTCAAGTCGTTAAAGAGAATCTAAGCATTGGATTTAATCCCTGGGGAGAATGAAGGATTTTAATCTCGGCCTGGCAGCCTAGCCTGCGGTTCTTTCCACCACCCACGATCCCTCTAATAAGGGTAACGGTAAGCCGCTTAGGAATGAAAACGGGGGAACTTTCTAGATGTGAGCCTGTGGCACTTAGCCAAGTAACGATAGTTGTCACTCTCTCTTGTTTAATCCTATAGTGGAGGACGACAAGGAGTTCTCCCCTCGCCAGCGACACCACAAAGAGTTCAAGTTCAACCTATCCCAGATTCCTGAGGGTGAGGCGGTGACGGCTGCAGAGTTCCGAATCTACAAGGACTGTGTGGTTGGAACGAGTTTTAAAAACCAAACTTTTCTTGTCGGCATTTACCAAGTCTTACAGGAGCAGCAGCACAGGTACGGAGGCTCGAGGAACCCCAAAGGGTGGGGCTGGCCCCCGTTTCTCACCCCGTCACCTTATAACCCCGACTGTGTCTCTGGAAGGTGGCTTGGAGTTCAAGGGCAGCACACGGGCGTCATGGGGGCTGTGTTCCCAATGGTAGCGTTGAGCCAGCAAGACGATTTTTTGCTTTTAAGGTGAAAATTTACCAAATAGTTTTCTTTTCCGAAGCAAGCCAGTGAATGGTATCTACTAAGCATCCTTTGTGTTCGGAAAACATATAACTCACTGGGACTAAAATGTTTCCCGCTATGTTTTAGTCCCTACTTCGAATGGTGGATGAGGGTGGCTAACGTAAGTTCGCACACGGAAATTATATGAGGATGCTTAATTGCAAATGCTGCTGATTCAAGCGAACAGAAGGCTGTGTGCTTGTGCATGTAATATACACGTATATGATATGTCTTTGAGTGAGTGAGTGTGTATATGTGTGTCTCAAATGTGTTTTTTATCATGTAGTTGCAAGGGACCGGTAGACTTTTTTTCCCATGTCTGTATTATTCTTGTTTCCTGAAATGAGGCCACACTGTTTGACAGAAGAACTGTGTTCTTGGGGCTGCCTAGCAAATAAAGGAAAACTTCCATGGAGTGATGTTTAGAGCCTCGGAGGGGCTAAGGGATGAAGTATTACAGCAGTTATTTCAGTCCTACATACAGCACGCAGAAAGCAAGCCCATGACCTTGAACTTTGCTTGTACGTAGGGCTCAGTTGAGTGGTTTGGCCAGACAGAGAGTCCGATGCAGAGGTCAGCAGCGCCCGTGGTTCTCAGAGGGCAGCAGGTAGGAACTCGGCCCGTGATAGGACATTCTGGCAATTGTGTGGTAAATACGAAGATAAAAGAGAAAGGAAGAGAATGCAGAGGAGGGGGGACATTTATGTCCTCTATTTATGGACTCTATTAGCTTTGGTTTTATAAACCACCTCCAGATTCTTGCTTTTGGTCCTGGAAATCTGTTAATTTCCCAAGAAGGTCCAAAAGTTTGGATTAAGAAGGTCCAAAGGAAGGAGTTGGGTCTCTCCTGAACTTACGGATCTGTGTGTGGGTCTGTCGCAAATACACAAACTAAAATAATAACCAACATGAACTTGCCCCATACAAGGACCATTTTGAGAGCAATGCCAACGTTTGGCCCTGATGCATATTCAAGTCCGTAATGAGGGAACTGGAGAAGGAGGGACATGCCAGGCTGTGGGCCCATGTCCTGGTGTTGGACAGACACACGGATGGCTGTCTGTGAATTCTTAGCTGTGGCAGTTAAATTGTAAGTAAAACAGAGCCGTTGCAGGATCTTTTTAACAGACCAGAATTTCAGAACGGAAGGCAGGTTTTCTGATGTCTGATTTTCGCTCCTAAATAAAAGTGTATTCATTGACTTAACTGTTAAGGGCCTCTCTTGAAAAGTAAATTATTCGTTGCTAGATTTTCATCTTTCAGTATTTCGGAGAGAATTGCTATTCAGGGATTCTTCGGAACTGCTTCAGCCATTGATTTTCAATCTGCCGAAGTATTGGTCCCGTAGCCTTTCTCTGATGGAAGGAACCTGCTGGTGCCTTTTTGGCTCAGACGTTTGTTTGGAAAACATAGTTTTCCGTGTTCTGCAGGAAAAGCTTTAGAGTGAAAACACTAGGTTGGAGGTTTTGTGACTATGGATTTTTTTCAAAATTATTATTATTTTAAAAAAGAGAGAGAGCACGCGCTGGCGGACCATTTGTAAGGTTTACGCTGAACTCCAGCCAAAAACGAACAGCTGCCTTCAGCCTCAGATCGTGGTGTCACGCTTCCTCCAGGCCAGCAGCGAGCTTGGAAAACAAAACTCCCAAATGGTCCCAACCTTTGCTGACTCCGTGTCAAAGCAGAGTTGTAATTTCTCTGCGTTTTAGGATGGGAGCATTTGGTGATTGGATGTGTTTAATTTTTGTGCATAGGAAAGGGGAAATCCTGGGAGAATTGGGAGAATTCCATGCTTTTAAAGAGTTCCAGGTTGGCCAGGAGATTTTCTTATCAGTGGGCCTGGAGCCCAGGCTGCCTGTGGTTTGCTCATGTCCTTCCAGAGGCCTCCAGATTGAACTGTGGGACCCCTTCTGGGGAAGGGTCGATCTCCCCATCTGTACCATCTTGGGGTGTCTTGGCTGAAAAGGACCCTCCAGGCCTGTGAAGAAACGTAGCTGTCTAATCTGTTTCAGTGAAATTTGTAGCATTTGATAGATCAGCTTAACACACGTGGGTGTTGCAAAAGAGTTGGCCTCCTTGGAAAAGAAAAAAGGCAGGTGTTTCAGTGCTGAGTCATACCCTCAGCTGAGGCAGAAGTTCTGTGTTGGGCCTCCTGGTGTAAAGGGCAGCTAGGGAGCCTGACCCAGGGAGGGTCAGAAACGATTCTTGGAAGATAGGCCGTTGCTGTGAACTCTGCGGAAACCTCATTTCTCTGACTGGTAAGAAATCACTGGACCAGGTAAGTTCAAAAAAGTGATGAGTTGAAGAGATGGTGCTTTGAGGTAGGACAGGGTAACAATTGATACAGTATTCAAAACCTGAGAATGAGCCAGGAGATGGAATCTAAGTCCTGAAAAGATCTGGAGCAACTCGCAGAGTGGAGTGGGGTTGGCAACCCCACAGCATACGCGGTCCTATCAGAGGGGCACAGGGCACCCTTTGTAGTTTACTTTAAAATTTTAGAGTACGGTGTGGGGTTGGTATCTTAAGATGAGTTTGGTGTTACTATCTGATGTAAGAAATTGTTATGTTTTTATGATGACCTTGGTGGAAACTGGCATTTCTACAGTGCTTAGAGTTTGGGAAAGACCTTCCCCCACGTTCCTTCCTTAGGATTTAGCCGTGACCCCATCAGACAGCTGGGCAGGCTATCCTTAGGAGGATGAAACGTGGCACATACGGATTTTGCCAAGTCCACATTAGGCCTAAACCATGATCTGCTTTGATTCCCTCAAAGTCATCCCAGTGACATGGGGACAGTCCTGAGATAAAGGTGAAATGCCAGAAAGAGGTAAGCGGTCCCCTTATGGCCTTGCATCTTCATCTCCTTAGCTTGGATGCGAACATTTCAAGGATGCTTCTGTTTGGATGGCATAGGAGACAGCTCCGTTGGGGGTACAAATGTGTCTGTTAGAATTCAGGCCCTGGTATTGATACTTGGGCTTTCAAGGCCCCGCGATGGAAAACCTCTGCAAACCTTCACTGATCTTTTGGTCAACCATGGATCTACTAGCCGTTCTTCTAGAGGACGGGGTGTGGAGGAGAAAAAAGACTAGAATAAATTTACATGAAAGTACTTGTCCTTATTCACAGTGTTATATCTTTGTCCATTTATTTTACCATTTTCTCCTGAATCTCATACACCCTAAGCTGTCTTCATACTTGGAGGGTAGAGGCTGCTCTGATTAACTGTCAGCCTTCCACTGTGTGATGGGAGGTTGTTGATGGTAGCATGTTGCTTTTCATAACATGTACTCATGATCTTTACTTTTATAGCACCTATAGATTAATAGTGCAGTTTGGGGGCCTTTAAGAATATCATTTGCATCTACATTTCTATCTGGTGAAAGACATACTTTGACTCTTCTTATTCAATTTTGTATATCTGGAAGTCAAAGTCAAACAGCATCTCTTGAAAGCCAGCCAGAAATTTTTTCAGTGTCTGAAAGATGGTTCTGTTTGGTACATGAACTGGCCACATGTGCCTCTGATAGTTTTGACATCCCATATTCTACTCTCTATGGTTTGGCGGTTGTATTACCTGGCAGCGATAATCTATCTTCTGTGTATAGGATAGCTTTTCTTTTTTGTGTTCTATCATGATGCGGTCCTTTGGAAGACATTTAAAGTGAGAATTAATTACCAGATTCAAAATTCACTTCCTCCTGGTATAAGCACTATCACGACTCTGTTTGCAGACAGGCAAAGCAGGGTTTTTTGTTTTGTTTTTGTTTTTTCAGTTTGGTCCATATGTTTCATCCTAACTTCAGAATCCTTAGGATTGGAAGACGTGCATCTTTGAATCAAGGGAACAGGGCAATGCTGTGTTAAAAGCTGGTTTTTAAAAGCAAGAAAGATTTCCTTAGGCCACCCAGAGGCCATGCCGGTGGAGTCTCCAGAAACAATGCCAGACTGAATTATTGTTTAAAGTTGTGACCAAGTTCACCATTTCTGACCTGCTTTTTAAGATAGAATATAATGGTTCCAGGAGAGAAAATAACTGTCAAAAGGCAAAAAACAGTTTTCCAAAATTTTTAATTTGATTCGCTCCTCTGAACCATTCACAGAGATAGGGAATGTAGGAATAAGTCAAGGAAGGGGGATGGACATGAGTCCAGGTTGGGACATGTCTGAGTCATGGTTGGATGCCCAAGAGGCAGTGGGATATGGGAGTGTTTAAATCAGCAGAATGAGCTAAACTCTACAGGAATGGATATTTGAGATCACAGGTGAACTACAGCTGTAGATTAGATAGCTGTGTAAGAATAGAAGAACCTAACTGACCCTGGACCATTTATTAAAAATACTATCTTTTTTCCGTGCACATCAGTGGCATTTTTGTCATGTATCAGGTGACCACATGTGTTTGGGTCTGTTTCTGAGGTCTTTGTTCGGTTCTATTGATTGATTTTTCTCATATCAATAAAAACTCTGATTCTTTCAGTTTTGTAAGAAGTCTTAATATCTGGTGTGTAAGTTCTCCAGATTTGTTCTTTAAGATTTTCTTGGCTATCGATGGCCCTTTGCATTCTCAGATATATTGTAAACTCAGCATTTCAACTTAGACAAAAGAAACTTGCTGGGCTTCTGTTTGGAATTTCATTAAATTTAGAGCTTGATTTGGGAAGAATTGACTCTCCCTAATATTGAGTGTTCCAGTCCACGTTTATTTAGGCTTTCTCTAATTACTCTCAATAACATTTTACAGTTTAGGGGGTCTTGAATGTTTTTATTAGAATTATTCCAGGAATTGAAGTTTTTATCCTATTGTAAATGATGTTATTAGCTTTTAAAAATTTCAGTGTCTAATTCTTTTTTGCCCACATGTAGAAATGCAATTGATTTTTTTTTTTCTTCGGTACATGGGCCCCTCACCGTTGTGGCCTCTCCCGTTGCGGAGCACAGGCTCCGGACGCGCAGGCTCAGCGGCCATGGCTCACGGGCCCAGCCACTCCGCGGCATGTGGGATCCTCCCAGACCGGGGCACGAACCCGCATCCCCTGCCTCGGCAGGCGGACTCTCAACCACTGCACCACCAGGGAAGCCCTGATTTTTATATATTGATCTTATATCCTGCAACCTTGCAAATTTACATATTAATTCTAATAATTTTTCTCTGCAGAATTTTAGAATTTCCATAAATATAATCATGTCATCTATAAATATTTTTATTTTTTCCTCTGTAATTCTAATATTTTTCCTTCTCTTTTTCTTGTTTTATTGTGCTCACTAGATATCCAGTGCACTGTTGAATTCCATTCAAATTTCTGTTAGATTTCTAATCTCAGATTGGAAATCTCTGTCAGATTTCTAATCTAAGGGGGGGGGGGAAATGTTTAATATTGCACCATTAAGGATAATGTTTGCTATAAATGTTTTTGTAGATACTCTTTATTTTATTAAGGAAATTCTCCTCTATTCTTAGTTTGCTATGGGTTTTTAAAAATTAGAAATCGATGTGGATTTTATCCTTTTTCTGAATTTTTTGGGATGATTATAGTTGGTCCTTCATATCCATGGGTTCTGCATCTGTGGCGTCAACCAACCATGGATCAAAATATTTGAAAAGAAATTCCAGAAAGTTCCAAAGAGCAAAACTTGAATTTGCTGTGTGCTGGTAACTGTTTATTGATACATAGCATTTACATCGTGTTGGGTATTATAAGTAATCTAGAGATGATTTAAAATATACAGGAGGATATGGGTAAGTTACATGCAAATACTGTACATGATTTTGTATAAGGGACTTGAGCATATGGGGATTTTGGTATCCAGGTATTTTTGGGATCCAGGTTTGGGTCCTGGAACCAGTCCCCCAGGGATATTGAGGGATGTCTATATATGATTTTTGTCCTTGATAGTGTTAATGTGATATACTACATTAAATGATTTTCAGGTGTAAGGCCAACTTCACATCCCTGGAACAAACCCAACTTGTGATTTATTATCCTTTCACTATAAGGCTAGATTCCAAGATCATGTCTGAAAACTTTATTATCTGGATCACCTGTGGGTCTGTTTCTATTATCTATTTGTTCCCTTGGTTTTTCCTCATTTGGTTTCATTTCCTGGCATGCCTGATAATTTTTTAAAATTAAATTCTGGGCGTTATTTATGAAATCAATTCTAGATACTGGTATCTCCTTCCAGACTGGGTTTCATTTTCTTCTGGAAGGCAGAAAAACTACAGACAGGTAGATCACCTTGTTCTCTTGTCTTAACTGAGGCTGGGTTTCCAGGTGTGTTAAGGCTTCTCCATTTCTGGTTTTCCTTTTCTCCTACAGTTTAGCTCTTCAGGGGTCTCAGCTGAAGGTCTAGGTTGTTTACCAGAAGTTCCCTTCCTTGGTGGCCTCTGAACTCTAATTTTTTAACTCTCCAGTATTGAGAGACTGCCAAAAACTCTGCTTTGCTTTTTATCCTCTAAGCAGTTTCTTTCTGCTTGTTTTCTCAGCTTCCTCCTGCATGCAAACACAGTCTAATATTTGGCAAGCATCTCAAATGGAACTATTGGAGTTCATGGACACCAGGACTTGAAGGGCCAAGGTCCTGGAGGAAGTGAACCCAAACTTCTATGAGATCACTTTTATGAGCTCACTTCTCTACAGCCTCTTTCCTCTGGGACCTTAGCCCTTCAAGTCATAACTTCCTGAAGCTCCAATTTGCGTCCCCAGCCAGCGAGATTGCTCCAAACTCCTGGCTGCTTCTCCTTTCTGTTTGATATCCTTGCGTCATGCTAGGAATTAACAAATACCCTGAGATGAAAAAGCAACAGCAAATACAGGGTTCACCTCAATGCATTTCTCTTCTCTCTGAGCTCTCGACTCCTCAACCATTGCCTTTCTCGGTTGCTCTAAGATGGCTTCCAAGAGCTTTGTGTTTTTAGTCTTAGCAGGAGTGTTCGTTGGATACATCGTAGCCAGAAGCATCCGTCTCTGAAGTATCATATTTTTATTATTTTTATTTGGAAATCTTTATAATGAATCCCCACACATGTTGATGTTTGAGTCATTAACCAAACAGTATAGTTCTGGAAACCAGACCTGAACGCGGTAGTGGAGCCAGGATCTAGGCGAGTTGTTTTCTTAGAAGAGCGTTTCTCATAGACTGATTCTCCTAAACTGATTGCTGTCTGAGTTCTGTCGGATGTTCAGTGCTGCCGTCCAAAGTGAAGTAATGTGAACTCTTATCTCCACCGACATGAAAGTGAGATACCTGGGACCGTTTTCTTTTATGAAGAGAAGGGCAAACTTGAGAAAGCCAGGAATAGGAGAACCCTATTGTCGTTTGGGTGGAGGAAAATCAAAGCCTTTTTATCGCTGTGCCCAGCCACACCTGTTTCTCTTTCTGTATCTGGCTTTCACAGGTCCCATCCCCAGGGACTCCTGCAATCTTACTGCTGGCTTGATAATCTCTGACGCACTCAGCGTGGGCCCCGGGCAAGCACTGAACTTTTCAGTATTTGTTCCTTTGCCCCTGAAAAGGGGATAATGTAACTGACCCACAACTGCTGTTATGTAACCCGTTAGTTTCATCTTCTTAGTCAAGAACATATTCCTTAGACTTAGAATCATCTCCCTGAAGTTAAAAGAAAAAAAAGATTCAAGAAGCTACCAAATCTTCTTCCTCGGCCTGTCTACGTTCTGTTCTTTGCAAGGGCGCAGGGGAGCTGAGAAGGTTAGAGGGGAATTAACATTATCACACAGAATTGGATACACTCAGAATAATGCTAAGTTTGGGGAGAGGGGGATGTCAGGGCATGGGGAGCCGGAGGAACTATTGTTTGGAACTGTTTATCCACTTGGTAAATGTGGCAGAGAAAAGAAAATAGGTCTGAGCTTCCCTGGTGGCGCAGTGGTTAAGAATCCACCTGCCAATGCAGGGGACATGGGTTTGAGCCTTGGTCTGGGAAGATCCCACATGCCACGGAGCCACTAAGCCTGTGCACCACAACTACTGAGCCTGCGCTCTAGAGCCCGCGAGCCACAACTACTGAGCCCACGCGCCACAACTACTGAAGCCTGTGCGCCTAGAGCCCGTGCTCCGCAGCAAGAGAAGCCACCGCAACGAGGAGCCCGCACACCGCAACGAAGAGTAGCCCCCGCTCGCCGCAACTAGAGAAAGCCCGCGCGCAGTAGCAAAGACACAACGCAGCCAAAAATAAAATAAATTATTTATAAAATAAATAAATTTATTTAAAAAAAGAAAGAACATAGATCTTTGTTTCTAGAACTATGCCTTCTGGATTATTCATTCGCAGAAACAGGTTGCTTTGGTTGCCAGCATCTCCCGCGGGACGTCCAGCTGGAGTTGGGCCAGCTGGGAGTTGGGCCATGGTTGTGGTCAAGATTTTGTTTTGCTATTTCTTTTAAAATCACAAATTAACAGTATTTTACCGTTTTAATTCCCTATAGTGGGCAAGGACGTGGATGTGGGGTTGGTGATAAGAACTAAAATATATAAGATGTGCCCATGACATGTTTAAAAGGTGGCAGACCCTTCATTCAATCTGTGTTCAATCGCTAGGGCGTGCTGGAGTATTTGCCCCGGTGTCTGGGGGCCAAAGAGGACAGGTTAGGTGGCCATGAACTTGTACGAAGTAATCTTCCACCTTCCCCCTCTCTCCCTGTCTCAGACACATAGAAGCAAAGCTTCTAATAATGCAGCTGCTTTGGACTTGATCTAACCTGTGCTTCTGTTTATCAGTCTCACTCTAACTCCCGGAGGGTAAGGCCAGCCCCTGAGACAATCAAACACTTGTGGAGCCTACATGACTTTGCATGATTTTAAGGAGAGGAGCAAGATATTTTGAGAGCAGGCAGCTTTGAACCTTAAGTCTAAAAGGCAGGCCAAGGTCATTCTCCTCATACTCGAGAAGGAGAGTGCTGGAGGACAGCGCCTCTGAGTGTGGTCCCCAGACCAGCGGCACCAGCATCACCTGGGAATCTGTTTTTTGTTTTTGTTTTTGCGGTACGCGGGCCTCTCACTGCTGTGGCCTCTCCCGTCGCGGAGCACAGGCTCCGGACGCGCAGGCTCAGCGGCCATGGCTCACGGGCCCAGCCGCTCCGCGGCATGTGGGATGTTCCCGGACCGGGGCACGAACCCGTGTCCCCTGCATCGGCAGGCGGACTCTCAACCACTGCGCCACCAGGGAAGCCTGGGAGTCTGTTAGAAGTGCGAGTCTGCAAGGCCCCGCCTCAGAAACTCTAACAGTCTGTGTGTTAACAAGGCCTCCAGGGGATTCTGATGCAGGCTGACTTTGAGAACCTCCGCTATGATGGTTAAGAGCCAAGTTGCCTGGGTTCAAATCCAGCTGAGTGAGTGTGAGCAAGTTGCTTAACTCGTATGTGCCTCAGTTTCCTGCTCTGTAAACCTGTGGTGGTATGAATAGTATTTTGTTTGCCTCTTCGGGTGGTCGTGAGAAGCTAACATATGTAGGAGAAGTCCTACATATGTTTACATGGTAAACACCATGTAAGGGCACAGCTGTGTTAATATCCTGACAGCAGAGTGATTTGTACTGGTTTATTGAAGATGAAGTATCCCTTACAGAGTGGAAGTGCGTTTGATATATGAACTTTTGATGCTCATCCTAGAGGTGCAAATTGGGTAAATTCAAGTACCATAAAATCAGTGAGAGCTTGGCCGATTATATAATAATAATGTTCATTCACCCTTGTTACTCAAATCCGTGTGTGTGTGTGTGTGTGTGTGTGTGTGTGTGTGTAGGAGTTTACTCTGATTTGTAATGCTTTGTTTTCAAATATCCTATTTCTATCTTTTTAGTTGGTAAAAGTTCAGACGTAATCCTCTATATACGATACATTACATAAGAAAAAAGTAAAAATCCTTGCCTTACTGTCTAATTTTCATTGATTTTTGACTTTCATTCTATTTGAAAATTGTACTTATCGCCTGAAGAAGACCTCGATGCCCCTGGAGTGGGGTTTAGAAGGGAACCCCTGCTGTTTGCGTAGCAAAGTCAGGAGCGCCTTGTTCGAGGCAACACTTTGACAGGGTGCGTAGACTGAGAAGGTCATGTGTCATTGAAGAAAAGTAAATAGATGTGGGTCACACCAGACCCATTTTAGTGACTTGCCATAAATAGTGTCTCTTAAATACCTGAGTTACTGGAAGCATTGAGCCAGTGAAGTCCCTCCTCAAAGCTGTCATTCTTTTTGAAAGTTCCTCACCCTTTCTGAGTGTGTGTCAGTGGTGTCTGCAGTCTAGACAGAGGGCATTGTGCCTGGGAGAAGGAGGAGGGTGAGACCGGGAGCCACTGGAGTCCCAGCAGCAGGCGTTAGGCATCTCAACCTTTACTTCCTGCGCGACCTTTCACCCCTCCGACACTGACCCTGACATGAGAAGTCACTCATGATTTCTCATCCTGTGCCAGCCCTGAGCATCTGAATGTGTTTTCTGTATCCAGCCGCCATTGGCATTGATGTGCAGTGGATTTTAAACTCTGACTTTATTATTCCAAGCCCTTGTTTGGGTAATTACTACCTCTGCCCTGTACTTTAGAAAAAAAAATTTTATTGAACTAGAGTTGATTTACTATATTTTGTTAGTTTCAGGTATACGACAAAGTGATTCAGTTGTGTGTGTGTACATACGCACACACACACACAAATATACTTTTTTCAAATTCCTTTCCATGATAGGTTATTACAAGATGGTGAATATAGTTCCCTGTGCTATACAGTAGGTCCTTGTTGTTTATCTTTTTTTTTTTTTTTGGTGGTACGCGGGCCTCTCACTGTTGTGGCCTCTCCCGCTGTGGAGCACAGGCTCCGGACGCGCAGGTTCAGCGGCCATGGCTCATGGGCCCAGCCGCTCCACAGCATGTGGGATCCTCCCGGACCGGGGCACGAACCCGTGTCGCCTGCATCGGCAGGCGGACTCTCAACCACTGCGCCACCAGGGAAGCCCTGTTTATCTATTTTATATACAGTTGTATGTATCTGTTAATCCCCAATTCCCAATTTACCCCTCCCCCCCTTTCCCCTTTAGTAACCATGATTGTTCTCTGTATCTGTGAGTCTCTTACTGGTAAGTAAGTTCATTTGTATGATTTTTTAGGATTCAGCAAATAAGTGATCTCGTGATATTTGCCCGCCTATACTTTTCTTGACTCTGCTTTTGAAGCCTGAGCTCCGGTTTCAAGCTGTAGTGACCCCACTTAACACCTGTGTGGCCTTCACACCTTTGCCCTCTCCAGGCTGCACGCCCTCAGCTCTAGAAGAGACACGTGATAGGACCTGCCTTCCCCGGGCTTCCCTTGGAGCGGCGGGAGCTCTTCTCGAGGCCCCGCTCGGTGAAAGCACACGGGAAATATTTGCTGTTCCTCCAGCCACTGAGCCCAGCTATTTCAAGCCCATGTTCTCCATCACTTCCCTTCTAAGGGACCTGAGCATCCTAGGTTTAAGTGGCTGAATTTGATTCGCCCTCAGTGCCCTGAGCCCCGGAGCTCTTCCTGTCTCCAGGCTCAGCTGCGACCCTGTGTGTGTGGATCCATGGGTCTCCTAAGCTGTGAGGACCGGCACTGTCCTCGCTGCACAGTCAGCGAGGTGTGGCCCAGAAGCACCACCAATTCCTGGGGACCCCAGTGGGACTCCGGAGCAGAGTCAGGGTAGAAACTCGGGCTCCCGTGTCCACCAATCCCCACGCACCGTGTGGACTTCATTTCCTCCCCATCATGGTTATGCGTGCTTCCCCTCCCTCTTTAAGTCACGCCCTTCTCCTCTTTCCCTTTTTCTCTTCTTCTGTCTCCCTTTTGTGGATGACGGCCTCTGTCCCATCGCCCCACTTTCTCTAACAGACTCTCCCGTTCCTTCATCATTAACTCTTTTTAACTATAAAAGCTCATTCGAGCTCTTTCTACCAGCTATGCCACGCCCATATCTTGGGCTGTATTTCTCTGCATCCTTGTTACAAGTCCTGAAAACATGTGCATGGAAGCTCTTAGTGACCAGTGGCCCTCGGCTCTAACCCCACACGGACCCTCTTCAGCTCAGGGGCAGCCTCACACCCTGACATTCTCACCGCGTCTTCATTCTAGAAGCCGCCCCTCTGACAAGAACATGTCTTGTGCATCCTTTGGGACTAGGGTGACTTTTCCCACATTGCCGTTCATAGTGTCTGTGTTATTTCTGGATGAAGGTCTTCTCCAACCTTTCAGAACAGCACTGATGTCTTTTTACATCTTCACTTCAAAGCTTTGGACCCGCCACCCCCTCTTGCTGCTTTCCACGAACACCCCCCATCTGCCTGCCCACAGCCACCTCAGTGATGGGGGGGGTAATTTCTCAGCAGGGTGTGTGACACATTGGGGGAGGGGGGGTGCTTTATAGATGGCAGGCGGTGATGTGCCCCCTGCAGACTCTGTCCACCAGCTGAATAAACGATGCGTAGGCACACCTACTGCTTGGAACTTGGAAAAGATGACAATAGCCTTGCCTTCCAACTCTGAGCCATGTAAACAGGAAAAATTGTTTCCCCTCTGAGAAGTCTAACATTTTTAACTCAGATGTTTCACTGGCCTCCCAGACGTTTGATGGACTAGAGATACATTGTATTCATTTGTCACAGGTTGTCTTTCATAATAATCTCAAAAGGCAGGAAGTCATTGTGGAAAACTCTGAATCCACTTACTTTCTTTTCACCAGATTGTTCTTTCAATTACTGGTCATGTGTCCATAAACTCACACCTGAGTCTCAGTTTCCCCAGCTGTAAAATGGGGGTAATGATATTCTACCTAGTTTTCAGGATGGTTGAAGCAAAGTAGATGCAAGCGCTTTATGACCGATTTAAATGTACACTGTTAGGACCTCCCTGGTGGCGCAGTGGTTAAGAATCCGCCTGCCAGTGCAGAGGACACGGGTTCGAGCCCTGGTCCGGGAAGATCCCACATGCTGCAGAGCAACTAAGCCCGTGAGCCACAACTACTGAGCCCATGTGCCACAACTACTGAAGTCCATACGCCTAGAGCCCGTGCTGTGCAACGAGAAGCCACCACAATGAGAAGCCCGCACACCTTAACGAAGAGTAGCCCCCGCTCGCCACAACTAGAGAAAGCCCACACGTAGCAACGAAGATCCAATGCAGCCAAAACTAAATACATAAATAAATTTATAAAATAAATAAATGTACACTGTTAGTATTGTGATGGTCATCTTAAATTTAGTATTGAATTCTAGTAATTGTTCTGTAAGCTCTTGCAGCAAAATATTTCCAGCACCAGGGGATTTGAGTCTTTCCATGGCTAAAACCTCCCCCTTCCCTGTCATGGGAATTCCAGGCCATTTCATGCCGGTGTCTCTGGGACGTCAACTCAGACTGTGTCCTCGCGACACACCAAGGTGACCGTCCTACACGCTGCCTTGTCGTGGCATGTGGGTCCCTCACCCCATCTTCCCACACTAGAGTTATATCAGCTGGAAACTGTTAAAAAAAAAAAAAAAAAAAAGTAAAAGCAGTCCGTGTGGAGCCCAGTGGAAGGAAGGGGCTCGGTGAGTTTGCCTCAAAGGGCCCCGGCATGGCTCACAGCGGGGCTGGGACAGACTTGAAACTCACCGTCCACATGGGGAAGGACGCGGCTCTCACCGTAGGCCATGCGAAGGCCTTAATTAACAGAAAAGACTTCATGATTACTCAGAAATAGGATGTGAATCCTGGCTTCTCCTTTCACGGGAACTAACGTGAGGATTGTCGGGTTCTGAGCTTTTAAAAAAATTAACAAAGTACAACTTAGTAAATGCTCATCTTTATTGATCCTGATTTAATATTTGCTTAACCCTCTTCCTCACTGCCCCCTCCACGGCCTCTCTGTTTAGAGTTCATTAGCTGCAAAGCATGCAACAATAGGACTGTTTATTTATTTTGAATTTACCTTAATTCTAAAAAAGATGTGGCCTGAGCAGCTGTCGTGAGGCTTTTGGTGACACCGAGGGGCGCCCCTATGTCAGCTGCTGTCCGTGCGGCACCCCAGCAGGTTGTGTTGCGGGTGTGTCCTGTGTGATGTCACACCAGCCGGGGCCCCGGCTGGTCGCCGTCCCTGACCCGACGGTGGCATCTGTCGTCTGACACCGGGCAGGACGGAGTGGGGATGAGCTGGGGGCCCTGCGCCCTTCATCCTGCCGCCTTTTCCCTCTTTCAGAGACTCTGACCTGTTTCTGTTGGACACCCGCGCCGTGTGGGCCTCGGAAGAAGGCTGGCTGGAATTTGACATCACAGCCACCAGCAACCTGTGGGTCCTGACCCCACAGCACAACATGGGGCTGCAGCTGAGTGTGGTCACACGCGACGGTGAGTTGGCCAAGCTCGGGCCGAGGGTCGTCGCCTTGGTCTCCTTCGCGGCAGGCGTGGCAGAGCCGTGGTTTCCGGGTGGGCCCCGGGCTCCAGGATGGCTCGGCTTCCTGTCCCCTCAGAGCCACTGTGGACCAGCAAGGCCTCCCCCCCACAAGCCTCCTGGCAAGGACTTGGAGATGGTGAGATGGTCCTGGATCCGAGAGGACCCGCGGAGGGCAGCGCCCAGGCGGAGGCCGGGGCGCGTCGAGAGAGAGAGGAAGGCGGGAGCGGGTCCGAGGGCCGACACCGCGTGGGTCAGTGGGCGCCCTTCCCGTACCTGTGCGTCCCCGCTGCGGCCCGCGGGCCCGGCACCTGGGGCCTGTTGAGCTGCCTCGCCGGTGGGAGGCACGTGATCGGGAAGAAGGATGCACAGGCCGGGGTGAGAACAGCACAACTGGGGGGCTGGGGGTCCCACCACCCTCCTGCTTTGATTTGCCTTCCAGGGCTCGACATCAGCCCCCGAGCCGCCGGCCTCGTGGGCAGGGACGGCCCCTACGACAAGCAGCCCTTCATGGTGGCCTTCTTCAAGGCCAGCGAGGTCCACGTGCGCAGTACCCGCTCGGCCGCCGGCCGGCGGCGACAGCAGAGCCGCAACCGCTCCGCCCCGGCCCAGGACGTGTCGCGGGCCTCCAGCGCCTCAGGTGGGTTGGGCGACCCCGTCTTTGCAGGACCCTGTGGGCTCTGGGGCGTCCGTGAGGACACAGGACCCGCCAAGGCTTTCAGACGCTGTGCGGCTTCCGCAGGTGCCTGGGCAGCCCCCGATAATCTAGACGGGTCCCTAGGCCGTCAGAGGGGAACACTTGTTACCCCGAGGTTGTCTCAGGCTGCAGGCAGCCTCAGGGTCTGTTTTGCCAGAAAAGCGTCCTTTTGTTTGGTCAGGTCTCTCCACCTCTTTTCATGCCCGTGCCGAGCCTTAGAGCGCCTAGCTTTTCTCCTAGTTGCGTTACGCCGGGGAAACCATGACTTGCAAACGTGGTACATCCGTGTAAGGCGGGTTGGCGTTCGTCGGTGCTCTTGGCTGGAAGTGGTATGGCCAGTCAGCTCCAACGGCCCTCTCTGATGGATTTCGCTGGTGCATTTGATTGGCAAGTTCAGGGTTCTACCTTTAGACGTGGTTAGATCCGTGGGCTCAGATGATATTAGGAATCTCTGTTTTCCTAGCTTCCTTTCTTGGTGGCATTCTCAGAAAGCCTGTCTTGATGTGGTGGTCAGGAAGGCAACCTCAGCTTCAGAAAGAGAGCATCTCTTTCGTGGTAGCTTCAGACAGCCAGGTTGGGCCCAGGTGCTCACCCCCTGGAGGGTAGGGGATGGAGTCAGCCCCCTCCTGCCCTGAACAGGCAGGGTCAAAGGGCAGGAGAGAGGAAACAGCTCCCACTGCCCGAGTGTCAATTCAGAGGTCTTTCCGAAATGCTTCCTCCCACGCCTGCCTTTTGGGGAAGAGGCACGGAAGCCCACTCATCAGAACACGGTGGTGGGGGGGGGGGGCGGGTAGCAGGCGTTCCCTCCTGACACCCAGCTCACAGAGCTAGTCAGTATTGAATTCAAACCAAGGTGCATCTTACTCTAGAGTTGGTGCTTTCGAGTTCTGGGTTTCCTTTTCCTTTAAACAGCCCAGAAATCAAGCACGAAGTTGAAGATTTGCCGTAGGATTTGCAGTTGGAGGTCTTGCTTCCCTCATTACTACTCTGTGACTTTGGACAAACTAATCCACTTCGGCGTCAGTTTACCCAGCTGTTAAGTGGGGATGCTTGATCCTCGGGGGCTTTGCTGGAATTAAATGAGAAGCATGGCTCTGGCTCAAAGACGAGTTGCCTCCAAGCATGGGAAGGTCTCAGGGTGTACGTTAGGCTCCTCTGAAGGCATGTAAAATACTTCTGGAAGATGCGTTAATTCTTCCAGGTGACTGTTTCACAGTGTGATCTTCCATGGCCGGCAAGAGTTCTTGGAACTTTCCGAAGCGCCCCGTTTTCCTTTGGGAAACAGTGTCTTCATTTTGGGTTCTGACTCAGCGTTTCTGTTACCAGTAACCTGGATGTGGAACTTGTACCGCCCGGTGTGATGTGACATTGTGCTGCTTCTCCTCCTGGTGTTTCTTGGAGGCTTCGCCCAGCATGGGTGTTCCTGTGTTTACCGCTAGAAACAGTCAGGGTTGGGGTTTAAAGAAGAAGAAGAAATGATTGCTTGCCTTTATTCGCTTGGCAGGAAGCCTGCTGAACAGTAATCATCACAGTGCTGTCCTCGGGGCGCGGCGGTGCAGCCGGCCCGTGGCATCTGATGAACTGCGGTCAGTTTGGTACCAGGACCTCAGGCCTGAAGGCGGCTCTTGAGGTGTCGATTACTTTTTTTTAATTTTTTTTTTTGCGGTACGCGGGCCTCTCACTGTTGTGGCCTCTCCCGTTGTGGAGCACAGGCTCCGGACGCGCAGGCTCAGCGGCCATGGCTCACGGGCCCAGCCACTCCGTGGCATGTGGGATCTTCCCGGGCCGGGGCACAAACCCGCGTCCCCTGCATCGGCAGGCGGACTCCCAACCACTGCGCCACCAGGGAAGCCCTCGATTGCTTTTTAAAATGAAAATCTCACTTGATTTACTCCACATCCCCTCCCCCACCAGTACACACATAAATGTCTTTTTTAATCGAGAAAACATGTCATCTCTGATTTGGGTTTTCGTGGCATCACTGAGTTATTCTCTTCCAAATCCCTTCCGGCATTTTGTTTTCAGTTTGATGAGTTTAAATTAAATACGAATAGTAAAGGTGGTCTAATTTGTAAGAAGAGGCAAGTACATCTGCTTTTTCTTGGTCTTCCCACCCCCCCAGCCCCGTACTTTCAAACATGCTTTGTTCCTTTCAGCAGCACTGAGGCTAAGAGTTCCTAACAAGTGGGCCTGGCCTCACCTGCTTAAAGGCCCAGACCCCCAAGAAAGTGTTACTCCGGAGGGTCCTCCTTCCCTCCCACTATCTTCAAAGACTCTCGCAAGCTGGTCCAAGAAGTGGCCCAGGTTAGGCTCACCGAAGTGCTTTATCGGTTTGGCCCTTTCCTCCTTCCTTATTCTCGCCATTAATGGGAATGGAGGTGCAGAGGGGATTGCTCTTGGAGAAGGTGTTTCCAGAAAGATGGCCTGCCCTCCAGGGGAACGGACCATCGGTTTGCGCTTTCTTTCCGGGCTATGGTGGGGCCAGATGTTGCTGGGTCTTCGTGAACCAGGTAGATGCTGCCGAGACAAAAAGCTGTGGTCTCGGTGTGACTCCAGGGGGGACTTGCCCCTTGTAAATCTTTCGGGAGGTTGAAGGAAGAGATGGCTTGGCCTCTGCTGCCCCCCGTCTTCCACAGTGTGCTGCTCCCAGGGAATTCATACTTCTCCACTGAAACAAACGCCAGCAGCCGCCCACCAGAGACCGTCCTGCCTCTGGGTAAAGAAGTTAGCATCATCCGTCCAGTTGCCTGTCATCAGGGTGAAACATGGCAGGGAAACACGTGGCTGTTTTTGGAACTGAGCTGCCGATGCCGGAGACGGCGGGACCCGTCGCCAACGAGGGAGAGGCCAGCAGCCCGCCCGCCTCTTCCCCTGCCCACCAAAATCTGCTCTCACACCTGTCCTTGGCCTTCAAGCTGGACTTCCCAAACACATGCACCAAGCAGTGGGTTTGGACCGAAGTCTCCCTGGATGGGTTTGACCTGCCCTGGCCTCTCTGTTGCTGTCTGCTCTGAGTGGATGCTGGGTGTTGGCCGTGTCGCTCTTCTCCAGTGGGCTTGGATATCGTCTGGACCATATTGTTCATCGTTTGACACGTGTTTTACTAGTCCTGGTCCAAGCCGTGCTGTGCAGCCCACTGGGGATTCTAGTGTCTCTGGCCATTCTTTTCGGCCTCCAGGCTACCAGCCAGCCCACTGCTCCTGTGGCACCCCATCCACAGCTCCCCGAGCTCTCATTGGGTGGTCTCGTTCTACCTGCTGCCATTCATCCTCTTTCATAGTATCTTTCTCTCAGCGTCCATGATTTTGTCTCCTGGGGGACTGACACCACCTGACCGACCCATTACAAGGGTTGTGAACAAATGGCCTTGAGGGTGGTTCCATGTGGTGATTCTAGATTCTGTTCTAGCTCATTTTCCAAGATCTTTCCAAGACATCTTTGGGGTGTGGGGTAGTGAATGTGCTTTCAGTTCAGCTGGTGAGTCTGAGGTTTTCTGCCGTGTCCACCAGCTGGCTGCCAACACCGTGACTGAGAATTGCTCTTTGTTTTGGCAGATGAATAGTTTTGAAACATTTTCTGCCACTTTGAACAATTCATGTCAAATTGGATTCACTGACCTTTGGGCCTCGTTCACCCTTGACGTTCATGTTGCCATCACTCAGCCCTGCTGACTATCTCTGAACCAGCAGCTTCTCAAGACCCTCTCTCTGCTTTGGAATGAGCTCTTCATCGATTCAAATGCTACCTGTGAGCATCTCTTAAATTCTCCTCTGTCTCTTTCCAACCCACCCAAACATGTATCCTTTTCTTAAAATTTTATTTATTTATTTGTTATTTTTTGCTGCGTTGGGTCTCTGTTGCTGCCCACGGGCCTTCTCTAGTTGCGGCGAGCAGGGGCTACTCTTTGTTGCGGTGCGCGGGCTTCTCATGGCCGTGGCTTCTCTTGTTGCGTAGCACGGGCTCTAGGCGAGCGGGCTCAGTAGTTGTGGCTCGCGGGCTGTAGTGCGCAGGCTTGGTAGTTGTGGCGCACGGGCTTAGTTGCTCCGTGGCATGTGGGATCTTCCCGGACCAGGGCTTGAACCCATATCCCCTGCATCTTAACCTCTGTGCCACCAGGTAAGTCCCCAAACATGTATCCTTAAGGGTCCTGGGAGAAAAGGTGGCTCTGGTACATGTAAATACACTGTTGACCTTCTCGTTGCTGGTTCATATCTTCTATCCCTTGAACTTTCCAGTTGGGACCATTCAGTATGCTTCCAGCATAGGAAAGGTAACCAGAACTCATCACTTGCAAAGCAGTGATGTGGGTACTTTATTATGACTATGACATGCTTTGCTATAGATTTCAGGGAATTTCAGTGCATAGACTAGGGGGTCTCATTCTCCCAGAGCAATGTTTGCTTGGCCTTTTAGTTCCTGGCGGGTGTCCCCTCTAGCTCAGCACTTGCTTCCACGGGTTGACACGCCAGAGATGACAGGGCTCGTCCACCATGGACACCCAACGCTTGGGAAGAACGGACACGGGTCAGGGCTGTGACTTAGCCGTGTATAGTTCTTCAAAGGCGTTGCGAATTTTAATGTGTCATTTTGATCTTAAATTCAAACTTTAGGGCCTGGAGCTTGGCTCCCAGATGTCTCGGTCAAGAGGTGGAGGCTCGTCCAGGGCTTTCTAAATGAAATCAGAACTTAGTTCTCCACAGCTGTGGAGGACAGTCAGGGCATGAGTGATTGGAAAGTTAGAGTTGTTCCAAATTCCATATTTCTAATACTTGACTCTCGTCTGCCATTACGCCCCTTTAGGATAAAAGTTATCAAGGAGTGAAGCCAACTAGAACCTGACCTTCTACTCCATCCCTAGGTTCACCCCTAATGAATGTGCTAACGGGCCGGTAATGCTGAATAATAAAGAGGTGTGAACAGGTGCTGCAAGATGCCCGAATAATTCACCAACTACTGCCAACTCCCCAGAGGGCACTGGGGGCCAGGGTCCCTCTAGGAAGGGACAGAGGTGCGTGAAGCAGGGAGTCTCAGGGCTCAGTCTTTAAGGAGAGCCTCTGTTTTCAAGATACTTAGCTCCATAGTCTTTTATAATCAAGACCAAGGCTGAGATCAAAGCCCCGCTCAGATTAAATGGAGCTGTGTAAGACCTTGAAATCCTGCAGCCACAAAAGAACAGGACTTCACTGTTGCCTTTCATGCTAACCGTCCGGTTGTAAACAAAATCGAGCCTCTGAAAAGCAAGCTGTCCCCCCACTCCTGCCCCCCGCCCAGCACTTTACGAGATTATTGACACCAGAAATCAAAATCCCAGTGTGGTCCCGGGGTCCCACAGTGTCAGTGGCACAGGAGCTGGGCTTCTTCCAGCAGGTTCTCAAGGCCCCGTTGATTCTGTGGGGTACGTGGGAGCCGGAGATTCCTTTGGGATAAGCTGGGCGGATCAGGCCGGAGGCAGGGGAGGAGCGGCCAGCCCAGTGCAGACAGGGGTACCATTTTAACAGCTGCCCTTTGCCCTTGCCCTTGTCATTCTAGGAGGGAAGGGAAATGAGAGCAGCGAATTGTTCCCTCTAAAAAACAAGCTTCCTCTGGGAAGACTCTGCAGCCTGAGCTCAGAAGAGCCGGGCTGTGCGGACAGCGTGCTCTGTGCTCCTGCTGTCCTGGTGTTTTCCTGGCCGAGCCTGGGGCCTGCAGCTGGTGTGGCCTGGGGCAGGGGAGGCGGTCAGCCCCCAGCGGCTGTCTGCAGAAGCCTTCACGCTCCTCCCCTGCCCCCTGGTTTCTTAGGCCGCCCTGACTCTGTCTCTTTCCTGCTTCTTCCCCTCTCCAGTCTCCCCTTTGTTCCTCTCTCCTCCTCTCTTGGGGCTGGAAAGGACAGCAGGCCGGCTGCCTGGACCCCTGGGGCTTGGGCCGAGCTGGGGCCGCAGGGATTCAGGTGCAGCCGCCTCCCTGGAGGCTGCCCGGCCCCGCCTGTGGCGTGATGGGGCCCCTGCCCTTCTCATCCCGGCCCCGCTCTCCTGAGAATCTCTTCTGCCCAAGGGAAGCGAGGGCCAGACTGCGGAGATGGCGGGGGGTCGGCCAGGCCCTTCCCCACGCCCCCTCGGTTCCGTCCGGCAGAAGCAGCAACTGTCCCTGCCTGCGTCCCGATGCCCACTGGGGGTCCTACAGCCCAGTTCCGTCCTGATCCTGACGGCCTGGGGGGAGCACAGATGCCACCAGGTCAAAGGCTTGGCCCCCTGCGGATGCCACCTGTGGCTCTGTCCCGCTCGGTGAGATTCAGGGGTTCCCGTAACGCCCCCTCCCGGGTCTGCTGATTCACTGGAGCAACTCACAGGACGCAGGAAAGTGCCCCACTTGGGACTCCAGCTGGATTAGAAAGGACGCAGAGGCGGGGCGGGCCGCTCTCCCCGCACACGGACATGCTCACCCAACAACCCCAGGCTCCCCCGAGCCCCGTGTCCAGAGTTGTCACGTGGGCTTCACGACTTGAACTCCGCCTCCAGTCCTCCCCCCTTCCCTGGAGGTCAGGCTGGCCCACGTCCCAACCTCTGATCACGTGGTGGTCTTTCTGGTGAGCAGCCCATCCTGAGCTCTCCGGGGCCCCCACTAGGAGCTGGATTATCACACAGGAAATTCCACGGTTTGGGTAGCTCTTCACATGTCCTGAACTTCATTCCACCAGAACTGCTCTCTCTTCCTCTGTCTCTCCCTCTTTAACCGTCCCTTCTCTGAACTCCCGGTGGGGTTTCTCTCCAGCCCCTGCGCATGGCGTTCAGATTCTGTTTTGTACTGGCGTGAGCTCTGCACGTCTCACGGCACCCCGTCCGTTCCCTGAGTCGCTGGAGGCCAGAAGCCTTGCCTGACGGATCCTCGTGTTTCCCGTGGCACCTCGCAGGGAGCGCGTCACACAGAAGCCGCTCCGTCTGGCCTAGATGAGTCAGGGCACCCTTGTCCTCCTGCCAGCGGTCGGTTAATGAAGCCAGGCTAGCAGGTCCTGACACACAGAGCAGGTGCGCGCACTTCAGCCCAGCCCCACCCCGCGCCCACTCCCGGCCCCCCCGGGCAGGCCCGGCTCCAGGGCGCCCCCTTCAGGAGGCTCTCCCGGCCCCTGCGCAGCTTCAGGACAGCCCCGGTTTTAGAAAGCGAGCGGAACCTGCCTGGTGTGTCTTGCCTGTGAATACGATGTCCTCCAAGTCAGGGCCCCGGGGTGTTTGGGGCATCTTGGTCCAACAGGGGATCACGACAAACATCTGTTGCTTGAAAGGAGTCCATTCAGGTCAGTAATGACGTGCTGTGTGCCAGTGTGCCCGGCAGTGACCCGCGAGTGGACGAGACGGAGTAAGTCAAACACCCGAGCAGCTGGGAGGAGGCTGCAGAACTGTGGGCGCCCCAGCTGTGTCTAGCGGGGGCCTTGCGCACGGCTGGCCCGTGGTTAACTGTCCGGGTAAGTTTGTAAGCGAAGAATGAATCAGTTAACTGTTGCATCTTCTGCTCTCCAACAGATTACAACAGCAGTGAACTGAAAACAGCCTGCAGGAAGCACGAGCTCTACGTGAGCTTCCAGGACCTGGGCTGGCAGGTGAGTGCTCTGGACAGCAAGGGGGACGAGGCCCTCTCTCGGCAGTCTCTTCTCATCTTACAGGCAGCAGCCATCCTCAGAGACCTTGAACTTGAGGGCTGAGAAGGTTCCTCCTGTGAAGGTCTTAGGGGCCCTTCCAGATGCCCAGGTCTTGGAGTGGGGTGGCAGAAGGCCCGCCCACTCGGGCAGGAAGCCCCCCGGCTCCTCTCCAGGTGCGCAGGCGCCCTGTCCCTCCACATCAGTAGCCCATTTCCCAGTGCTCTTCTCTCATTCTCTCAGGGTCCACAGGGCCTGTACTGCTTTGGGCATTTAAACAGGAGTGCACTGTGCTTTGAGAAGGGGCTGGAAGAGCATCTAACAGTTAACTTCTCCAAGGGCCACATGCCAGTTCGCCCCGACCAGAAGCACACCGATGCCCTGCCTCCCTCCCGAAGGCCACTGCTAGTTAATAAGAGGAGACGCAAATTCTAGGCTTCCAGTGATGGAAGATCGTTCCCACGTGCGGTGGCATTGCGGTGACGGAGTACCCGGGCTCCTGGAGAGGCTCCTTTGGTCCAAGTTCATGGAGCCAGCCACCTGCAGGCCTCCAGGCCTAGGCGGGCCAGGAGCAGGTCAGGGCCTTGTGGGCCTGTGGAAGGAGCGAGGGCTCCAGAGTCTGACTGACCGGGTTCACAGCCTCGCTTTGCCCCTCGAGTGTGACCTCGACCTGCTGTGTCTGTCTCCTTAGCTGCCCCATGTGAGTAATAGCTTCTCGCAGGGTTCCTGAGGGCACAGGTGATACGAGGTGTGTGTGTACATCACTCTCTCTGTTGCAGGACTGGATCATTGCACCCAAGGGTTACGCTGCCAACTACTGTGATGGAGAATGCTCCTTCCCTCTCAACGCGCACATGAACGCCACCAACCATGCCATCGTGCAGACCCTGGTGAGCGCTGGCATCTCCACGTGACCGGGGAGTAGGCCCGGGCCAGGTATTGTTCCTAACGACACCTCCCCTCCTTCTGTGTTTGAAACAGGTTCACCTTATGAATCCCGAGTACGTCCCCAAACCGTGCTGTGCGCCAACGAAACTGAATGCCATCTCTGTGCTTTACTTTGATGACAACTCCAACGTCATCCTGAAAAAATACAGGAACATGGTCGTCAGAGCTTGTGGGTGCCACTGACTCAGGACGAGCTGCTGGGGACACATGCACCGCCTTGGACTCCTGCATCACGTCTGCCTTAAAAGGCACCCGGAAGCACCGAGAAAGCGGGCTAAGACGCCGACACCATCTCGTGCTGCCTGCTGCCTTTCCGCCCTAACAGACATCTTAAAGGACCTCGTCCGTAACCTGCTCACGTAGTGAATGTCGTGAGTAGTTGTCGGTCTCTAGGAAGCTGAGTTTGAGTGTCTGTAGCATGAAGTCCGGTGACTGAAGAAACCTAACTTTGAAGGTTCCCCTCTGCCCCCCCAAACCCACCCAAATTATTTTGCTTTAGATCAAGCTCTTTGTGGTTTTAGTAAGTAAATAGGGAAGATAATCTTAAAGTAAAATTCTTCTTGGCTCAGATATCAGCGGGCTCAGTAGCTGCTCACAGGTAGATTTTGCAGATCACGGGAATGGGGGAAGAACGTCTCTGTTGAGCTCTCATCCCAGGGAGGTTGGTTTCTCACGTGGGATCAACGGCCCGGGAGGGAGCCGGGCAGCCCGCAAGTGCCTTTTGTCTCAGTCGTGCTGTTACATGTTTGTGCGGGCGTTTTGTCCATATGAAAATATCCTTATTTCAGTTCAACCATATCATTTCCACCCCGCGCCCCCCCCCCCCCCCCCCCCCCCACCACCAGCATTTGCTGTTTTCTTTGCTAGGACCAAAAACAGAGACTAAAGTGATCCCACTTTGAGGCGAGGCTCCGGGGATGAGAAGTCTTCTTAAAGCCATCATTTTAACCGAGCTACACGCCCGCACCTCTCCCCCTGAGGGACGGCTCTTTGAAAAAGCACGTTTACGTCAGGAATGTCAGCCCTCATCTGTGTCGGTAAAACGGTTCCTTGCCTCTTACTGGACAGCGTCCCGCATCTTGGGGTTAGACCAGCACAGGCGATGAGCTGAGGAAGGGCACCCAGCCTTAGGAAGAGATTAGGATGGGTATGTGGTTTAGGAACCGAAATCACGGTTTTCTCCTGTAGAAAGTAAGACTCAGATTAAATCTGAGAGTATTTTTTAAATGTCTTTTTCACAATCATGTACTCGGAAACCAATTTCATACTAAACTGATTAAATAATACATTTATGATCTATAACTGCACTTACAGCTTTTTTGTAAATATAAACTATAATTTATTGTCTATTTTATATCTGTTTTGCTGTAACATTTAAGGAAAGACCAGACTTTTTTTTTTTTAAAGAGTTTATTTAGAAAGTATCATAGTGTAAACAAATTGTACCACTTTGATTTCCTTTTTAAAGCAAGACTCACGATGCAAAGATGAATCCACTCATGAGGATTGTGCTTCTCTAGAAAGTTGGGGTCTTTTTTAAAGAACATCTGTGAACCATACATGATTAATAAAGATTTTCTTTAAGGCAGAGGCTGGCCGGGATCCTGTTGTCGTCTGCCGTGCACAGCGGACGGGGTCTTGTTTCTAAGGTCCTGACCACCAGGTACTTTGTGCCAAGTGGCCACATCTCCTGAGCGTGGGCGGTGGGGTGACGAGTGTTATCACGAGGAGCACCTGATGGCGAAGAACCTACAGGCACATGCCTTGAGGGAGCCTCGTCCCACAGATGCGGACTTCCAAGGGTGAGGGTAGACGTGCTCCTTATCAACCAGGACGGCGTGGGTTATGCGGACGTCGGTAAGGTGGTCTACTTCGGCCCTGCCTCTCTCCTCCTTTGATCTTGAGGTCAAGTTAATTCCACTCTTCTTACAGTAGAAGACTGACCTCCTCGAAGGCAGACGAAGTACAGGACGCGGCCTCTAGAAGGACTGCTGAGTCCGAAGCTGCTTCGGTTAGGGCTCCATTCTGGGGCTGCAGGGCTTCCTCGGTCCCTGATACGCAGACCTGGGAAGGCTCCTGCCCCAGATGGCCAAGCCAAGCAGAATCTTCCTAGGAGTTAATAGTCGGGACAAGCCTTGTGGAACTTTCCACGCGAGACATCGAATCTTCAAGTTCACGTGGACTCTGGCTTCATGTTAACTAATGAAATCTCTCACCCAGGAGGGACAGAAGTATCCCTTGAACAGTAATAAGCGATTGGTCAAGTATCAACACACACACAAGACTACGGCGTCAGCATTACCTTACTCAGGCACGCGTCAGGAGTACCACCGTTTTCATTATGGCTCACCACTCCCCGTGAGAGAGGTATCAACAGAGACAGAAGATCCAGGAGGGGCTGGGAAAGTGGCTCTTCCAGAGGCGACGGGGTTTTGTGTTTTAAATCCGCTCCAAGCTAGGGACCCACGACGTTATTAACAAGTCAACTGGGACCTTCAGATCAGAGCAACGCAATATCGCCACAAGGCAAGGCCACCTTTCCAGAACTTGTGCGCGGATGGTTCAAAAACTATGCATCGCATGATGCTTTCACCAAAATTACTCCAAAGCCAAAAACAGTCTGGCAATTGGAATTTCCTTGACTCTATTTTAGTCTCAAAGGAAACCATTTAGATTTCACCGAGAGAAGGTTAAAGGGGATGGATGGTGGCTTGCCACTGAAAATATTTAGTTTGCAAAGGGATCATGAGCTACACATGTACTTAGAGAAACCTAAGAAAGAATCTGTGGAGTGTGTTGGCTTAAAGAACACACACGTGGAGAAGACAGCACAAGTTTAGTGCGTTGATCTCTGAGTCACCACCGCAAGGGACCGGGCAGCGGCCGCAGGACTGAGCTCCTGCCCAGGGCCAGGCAGGAGACAGCTTCCAGCCGAGCTCACAGTTCATCCTTCGCCTGGCGCAGGACAAAGTGGTGCAAGGAATCCAGGTCTCGGCCCCCGCTGTGCTCGCTGACTTTTTTGCCTCCGCGGAAAAGCAGCAATGTGGGATAACCTCGTACCTTAAAAAAAAAAAAAAAATTGAAAACCAACATAAAGTTGCTTCTTAATTAAAATCAGAAGAGATCCTAGAGTCGTGCCCAGGGAAGTCTATAGTTAAATTTTCAGAACGTACAGACCATCAAAAAAGTACCTAAGAGTTCAGAAAGCAGAGCCTTGGGGCTCTATATTCACTTTCCAACCCAAACCTACTTTCAAGATTAGCAACAAGGAGTGACTTCACCCTAGAGTGGAGTCTCGCCTGGGGAGCTGGAGGGGGCCTGAGGCTGCATTTCCCACAAGCTCCTTGGCGACACCAGGGCGCTCTGTGGTCCGCGCTGAGTGGCAGCAGGAGCCTCAAGGATGCACACTTGTCAGCACAGCTCACCTTTCTCTTTAAAGCACCAAAAAAATAAAACATTTTAAAAACTGACTGGCATCTTCTAGTAAGTAGACGACGTCTGCGCTACACACATCTATTCTAATAAACTCCGGGGGCCTCAAAAATGTTTGAAGAAAAACACCACAAATGGAAAAATATAAATAAATTGCAAATCTTCTGGGCTATTCGATGGTGCTAACAGCTTGGAAAGAAGGCAACAGTTACGTAAAGAAGCCAAGCCTGGCCCATTGGTGTGGCCCTCTCAGGGAAGCGTAGGATCAGATACTTTCTGCACTGAGCGCTGCCTTGTGTCTGTGTGTGCGACGAAGGCTACAAGCCAGCTGACCGTTTAGCCAATGAGAATGGCCGCGCAGGTGGCGCCCTGCCCTCCAGCTCAGAGTCTCAGGTACTGCCCGCCTTTCGCCCAGGTGGCAAGGCCTGAAAACCCCTCTGAACTGTGTGCACTCACAGAAGACAGCCTTTCCTTTGAGAGAGCAGCTCTTTTGCTTCTCAAATGGGAAAAAAAATCCCCAAAGGACACAAAAAACTCTTTGTCGAGAGGATGAGTTATCTTGGTTGAGCCCACAGTACCGAATTACAGCTCCACTTGGGATCCGCCCCCACCTCTGTCCCCATGAGTTCCCATCCATGTGGACCCACCGAGTACTTGCTGCAGATGTTCCGTTCCGCAGTGCAGTCCAACTCGGCGATCTTGACCCCCGCCAAGCCAGGGAATTCCTTTTTAGAGAGTTCCTCCCAGGTAGGAGCCAGGCTCTTACAATGCCCACACCTGGGGACAGAAGAGCGACAGCTTTGTTGAGGTCCCGTCAAGCTCACTCGCCTGCACTTCACTGCCCAGCCTGTTTCTTCTGTAGGAAGCAGCCGACAGCTGCCCAGAAGTGGATAAACCGGCAGGTTCTCCCGCGGGGCGCGCTATCATCCCCCACCTCCTGCACCTGCTCGTCCTCTCCCATCCCGAACACGGAGTTCAAACCCAAGCCCGAGCAGGCTTTCGGATACCCTGACTGACAACAAGACGTCTGCAAAACAGCTTCAGCTTTGCAAGCATCTCTACGATGCGGTCAACTGTGGGCTTTTTAAAAAATCACCTGACTGCCAAAAACAGATCTTTCTGACGGTCTTAAATGTTCAAAAGAACTTCAAAGCTTCCCTGAAGCTTCCGGGATGTGGTGTGAGCACTGAGGCCACTAAGTTCGGCTCAAACTCTACTTCCACCTGTTACTATACCCCCTTCCTGACCATCTTCCCCTCTATGACCTGCTCCCCTTCAATGAAAGCGGCTCTTCTGTCCTTGTACGTGATCTGTACAGCTTTAGGGTTTTTTTTTAAAAAAACTAGAAAATACGTGATAGTTTTAAAGGCATTATTTACTAGTGATTCTACTCTTTAAGAATAAAACCTGCGCAAGTCGTACAGGTCACTCGTTAACTTTTTTATCTCTGCTGTTACTGATTCTCATGGATACGCGCAATGAAACAAAGTGAGAAGCGAAAATGGCACGTGTGTGTTTGTGTTCAGAAACAGGATCTCTCTCTCCTCAACACTATCTTTCCAAATGGGTTGTTTCAAGACAAAGCGTTCTCCCCGTTTTACAGCTGAGGAAAGTGGGTTCAAAGGATTTAAAGGGCATCCAAAGCCGCAGTGGTTCACGGCACATCCTGGAACCTATCGTCTCCCCACTGACTGCGGTTGCCGCGGTCTCGGGCTCCGAGCAGCCCATCTCTGCTCTGGTCCCCGAGGGCCACGGGCCAGGAAGGTCAGGTGACTGACAGACTGCATGGCTCTAACGGAAAGCTGAGCTCTACTCGATTTCTCTACAACATCCAGAGAGACGAAGGGGCAGAGCTCTTAATACCTCATGATGTGCACGGTGTTTTTAACCCCAAAAGCCATCTATTTGGCAAAGTGCCCAGATACCACAGAACTGCAGTGTTACATGGCCACGATAAGAAGTCTCCAGTTTTGTTTCTTCCAGAGCAGACTGAGCTTTAAGTTAACCTCATTCTCCATCACTTTGTGAATTACCACCAAACTCTAACACATATAATGACATTTCCTTTTTCCCTGTAGCATAACTACAAGTAAATGTATCTGCCCAACACTGAGTCCGGAGGGTTGGCCTATGGCCTGAAAAATAGGATGTGACTCAAGCGCACGAGGACCAAGGTTCTAATTCAACAGCTACTTACCACGGGGCATAAAACTTGACGAAGGTTATGCCTTCTGCGATGGTGTCATCGAAGTTATTTTCCGTCAGTGCCAACACAGTGCCCTTGGGGGAGGGAAAAGCCACAATTCAAATACACCACGTAGAGCAGAGCGGGGACCACGCTTTGGGATCGCAGAGATACGGGTCCGTCATCTTTTAAAATGCTGTGATGTGTGCTCCGAGGCCACACACAAATACCTACACAACTCACTTTTCACAAGCTCCACAAAAGCTCCCAGCCAGCCCAGGCAGGGTCAGGTGCAGCCGCTGTCTCCAGGGCTCTGGGTGGGCAGGGCCCAAGCATGCGCCTCCCGGGCTTGGAGCCTCGGACACTGATCGAAGTCCGAGCCGACCGGCCTCCCTGAAGTCTGTGCGCACTGCTCTCCCCGCCGACTCTATCGCTCTCATCCTACAGATTCATAATTATCTTCTCTATGTGACGGAGGGACCTTAGTTACACAAGCACAGGCAACCTGTGCTTCTACAGATAACAGGCTGCTTTCCATTTTCAAATTCACAGTAAATGTGAAGACTGCTCATGTGAACTCAGGCTGGAGAACTCAGGGCCAAGGTGCCACACGGCAGTCTGCTCTAAAGCGATTCTATCTTGAAGGCTCTTCACAGGGTTATGTCTATGTGTTTTCCTCCAAAAACGGATCTGTGATCCTCTCGTGAGAATATGGATGATGGGGACTTTCCTGGTGGCCCAGTGGTTAAGAATCCTCCTTCCGATTCAGGGGAACGTGGGTTCGAGCCCTGGGCGGGGAACTAAGATCCCACACGCTGCGGGGCAACTAAGGCCACGCGCTCCAGAGCCCGCGCGACACAACTACTGAGCCCGCACGCCGTAACCGAAGATCCTGCGTGCCTCAACGAAGACCCGATGCAGCCAAATAAATAAATAAATAAAAAGAATACGGATGATGTATCACGTGGCAAAGTATACCAGGGCTGCCCCACTCGAGTCCAGCACCAAGTACCATGTGTCTGTGACCAGGACGCAGGGGCACTGAGGGGGCCATCCAGACGCTGCCATCTTCATGTCCAGAAACATGACACCACACTCACTGAAAGACCCACTTAGCGGTGGAAAACCTCATTATAAATAGAAACCCTTCTGGGTTTGACAAAAACACCCACAGTATATAATTATACTCGATGTGGGGTGACCTTTACAACCACCATGACACACGCTCCCTTGACGCATGGTCCCTTAACTACGAAATCGTTTGTTTACTTCTTAAACCAAAACTTCCACTTTTAACTAACACCCACGCGGTCCCCAACCTACAAGCGTCCCACTAGGGGCTGGGCCCGGGGGGGCGGAGGCGCCATCACAGCCCCACCCTGGGAGGATGGGGCCGGCGGCTGCCGGCTCTCCAAGCCTGATCCCCGGGCCCCGGGCATGACAGCCCCAGCGAGTCACGATCGCTCCCGTAAGTGCTGAGGCTGGACAGTCGCCAGGGAGGCGTCCTCCCCAGGACCAGGGCCGCCCTGCCCGCCGTCCCGGTAAGAACCTGGCGTGCTGTGCAGTGCAGTTGTGTGAACCGAGGCGGCAACACAAGGACTCGGCTTTGGAAGTACACTGACAGACAAACAGGCCTTATGTGTGGTTCTCAGCTGGGAAATCCGAGCACTGCTTTCCCGGGAAAACACCACTTTGACTCCCCGAATAATCCCATCTTCACCCGCGGCTTCAGCATCGGTTTCTACCTACAGGAGCGGATGCGGGAACCTCCTCCTCTAGACAGGCATCCGGCTTAAGCTCCGGACTCTTACCTGTCGCCACGTGCTGACCGCCACAGCCCTGGAAGCAACACCTTGAATAGGGACCCATCGCCTCCCTCCCACCCGGCGCCGCCAGCCCGTCTCTCCCTCCCTCCCCTCCCCCATCCCGACTGCGCAGGGGGAGCTGGACGCCCCTGCCCACCGTCCCTGCATCCTTTGTCTCCAGATACAGCGGTTTCCGTCTCGTCCACACAGGCTGCAGCCAGCCGGCTTTCTTAAAGTCCACGTCGGCTCCAAGCCCTCCACTGGCTCCCTGCAGACCTGAGATCTGCGGCTGGCGGACAAGGCCCTCCGGGGGCCAGCCGCCGGCTCCCTCCGCGTCCCGCACGGTGCCCTTGGCCTCCTCGCGCCCTCTTCACTCCTGCCGGCTGACGCGCCGCCAGGCGGCCTTCCCCACGGCTCTCCAGTGGACACCGACTCACCCGTGGGGTGGCGCTCCCTGCCTCCCCGCCCCGGCCTGCGTCGCAGCACCGACATCTTCGCGTGTCTCCCCCTTCCCACCCGCCACTCTCCACAGGCGGAAAACGACCTTATTCACTTTGTGTCCTGGCGGCCTAGGACAGTGGCTGGAACGCAACAGGGCTTGATAAACGCAGAACGAACAAACGTGAAACCTTATGCTCTGAATATATGAAGAGGACACCTCTATAAGTCAGCGATCGTCTGGACAAATGAAATAGCCTACAGCGATCTGCCTCTGACATTCCAACGCGCAGAGCCTTTCTGCTGCAGCTCTTTCAGGGGCCTTTACCACCTTGACTGCAGCAAGTTATGGAAACGAGCAGAACGGGCCCAAGAGGCAACAGCCCAGCTTTCACAGCAAATACCTTCAAGTTAGTGAGTGCTGAATCCAGAAATGCTGACACCAAATGCTCGCAGGATCCTTTGTCTCACACCCACTCCAGGTTCTTTAAAGGGAAGCTCTGTCTACGCTGACCCCCTAACAAGCATGTGAAAGGAGTTCAAGAAAACGCTGTGTTGAAAAGTGGACCCCAGCCCCCCATGTGAATGACCGACCGCGTGCTGTGCCTGCGCTGTCGCTTGGAGGCGGGAGCTGACCGTGCACCCACCTGGTCGGCCGCGGGCTCAGTGGCCAGCGTGGGGGCCTCCGAGGGCTGGATGGGCTCCGGGGCGCCCCTCTCCGTGCTCTGGAGCTGCGATGCCACGTACTCCCTCAGCGACTCCAGATCCCGCTTCCCCTTGTACTGATCAACCTGTCCGGGACACAGGCGACACAAAGACACGTCAGGGCTGTGAATCCTCAACCCCTCCACCTGCCCACGCGTGACCCGCCCCCATCGGACGTCTCTGTCTGGGTGTCCCGGCTCTGTGGTGTCTGCTGCTCAAAGGTGAAGGCAAAGCACAGATGATCAACCGCAGTTTGGCTCTGGGCAAAGAACTTCACAGCGCCTTCCTTCTGCAGAGCTAAGCGGTTCCAAAGTCTGGGCGCTGCCCAGCGGCCAGGGACGAAGCCGGCATTGAAGGGCCTTACCAAGAGCGAGCGCTGACCCCTCTCAAAGGTCGGAATCAGAGCAGTTACCCTAGGACCGTCCATCCGGCTTACGCTAGAGTTAACCTGAGCCCGCTGAGATGCTTCGGGAGTGCATAACGCCTGATGGTTTCTCTCAACCCGCCAGGCCTTACCAACAAAGGGAAAGACATTCTCGCTCCGTGATGCGTATTCCTTTAAACCAGTGCCCAAACAGTCTGTGCTGGCAACGCGCCACCCGTTAAACCACTCGACTGTTCAGCCGTGGTTAAGACACACATCTTGTCTCAACGCTAAGACCCGAAGACGTACCTTTTTACCGTCTCGGAACCAGAGGAGAGCAGGATAACCTCGGACCTGGTTTCCTGAGCAGAGTTCATGGTGCTGTGTGCAATCAACCTGGAAATACAGATCACGCGCCCCGTCAGTTTCTCCGCGAGCCTTCCTGGTAAATGGGCTCTCGGACACTCAGTGCTTTTTCAAAGAAAGAAAATTTCTACAACTCCCCATCTGTAGCGTCTCTGCCAGCAAGCTGCAGCTTTTGGAGAGACTTTACCCCAAAATACACCTGAGCTTAGGGAGCAGAGTGATGGGATTTACTTTAGAGACATGATTTCTTTTCACTCAAAAATGCCAGTTTTGGGGGAGCAGGTCAGCAGATGGGCCCTGAGCAGGTCAGCAGATGGAGAGAGGGAGCCTAGCCTGACATCTGGAGAAGGGGACGGCCAGCTGTCGTGGACAGAGACCCACGCCAGTCATCAGAAATGTATTCTCAGGTTCAGGAGTTTTAAATAGGAGTATTTGGAATATAATAAAGATAAAACTAAAAGATGTCAAGTTAAGTGTTTAACACACAACAGTGAAAACTTCACTTCACAACCATTACAATTTCCTAGGCATCTGCTCTGTGCCCAGCGTCGTGCTCAGCATTTCACCGTCACCCTCACCACCGCCCCAGTCAGATCTCGTCTCGGTTTTGCGAAGGGGGAGACTGAGGTGTGGAGAAGCTGCTCGAGGGTGGCCGGCCAGGTCTGTCCGAATCCCACGTTTATGCTTTTGGCCATCTCACTGTGCTGGGCGCATCACCTTATTAGCTACAGTTCCTGAACACACAGCATTACTCCTGTATACAAATCAGCCCCCGGCAAGGTAGAAAATGAGATTTTTATAAAAGCAATTCAGGCAGGGTGTCTGGTAGGTGCTGGAGGATGGACGGATTAAAAGTGCTTGAAGGCCCGGAAGCTGCTCTAGATATTTCCCGAAAACCCAGCTGTCAAGGCATCACTTCTGGTTTCCCTACGTAAAGTGGGAAAGAATTCCTGGCAGCAGGGCAAAAGCCAGGGCTCCCCACGGGCGGGTCTTCTGCACGCAGGCTGCACACAGGGTGTGAGCACAGAGCCCAAGGTCCTTTTAGGAAAGAGCTCTTGGGTGAGTTCGACTGTGGATGGTCTCCAAGTACGTCCAGTGAATGTTCTCTAAGGCTCTGCCCCATATCTTTGCAGAAAGGGCTCTGGGGCTGCCAATTCAGAACTGGCCATTGCTTCAAAATAAACAAAGGAGCCAAAGCCATAATTTATCTCTAGACTGTGGAAAAGCCAGCGCACTCGAGACCCGGCTGCATCTGTGAAGGCGAGATGAGTTACCAAGTGGCACGCTAATGGAATTAACAAATCAAGTTTGCGACTCTGTGCACAGAATGAAGAATGGGCTACTCAGCTAATTAATCCAGCCAGAGGCGGTCTATTTCCGGTTTAATAAGGGCTTTCACTTACCTTGCCAATCTTGACAGTTTCGGAATGTTCAAGGCCCAGAGCCAGCTGCTCCCAGGTCGGAGCCAGAGCTTTGCAGTGACCACACCACGGGGCGAAGAACTTGATAAAGTGGTCTCCTTCGGGGGTGGGGAAGGAAGGCGGGGGAGGGGAGAGGGAGTGTGAGTTACACCCACCCACCTAGAGCGTGAGTGGAAGCGTCTCATCTTTGTCCTCCTGCAAAGCTCAGTTCAGCATGAACCCTTGAACTGGTAAAAAATGACTCCCCATCAAATATGTCTCTACCCATGAGTTCATAACGATCCTTAAAAACCGATCTGTCATCTTTGGAGGACAACAGGGACCCAACTCATTCGGAAAACGGGCGATAAAGGGAAAGAATCAGGCACTTAGCCTGTCTTTCCCACGTGAACTGCACCGCTGGATAACCAAGTGATAAACGAGGGCAAGTGTCTCCTGCTGTAAAAATGAAGAAGGGATGCTTGAATTACAGCAGCAGGCTTTGCATCCCTCGTGAGTTACGGCTCTAGGCGGTGACGGACGAGGCCACTGACGTCACAGAGAGACTTCCCAGCTACGCAGTGTTGCTCACACCCCCCAAAACATCAAACAGAACGTGATAAATTCCCTAGATTCAACGGCCAACTCAGGGAACAGAGAACAGAGACAGAGTCAGGGAACAGAGACAGCAGGGTGACGTGGACAGGGCGACCGTACTCCACACCATGAAGCAAGTGGCGGGTTCCCTACAGCCAGGGCAGTGCCTTTTGGGGGGCGGGGCACGGGAAGCGAGCAGTGTTCTGTCTTGAGCCGGGTGACCGCTCTATGACCATTCACTACACCCTACATTGTTTTCTGTATCTGGGTTTTATTTCACAATAAGATAGAAGATCTAAAAAGACTGAATATCGCTCCCCTTGGCTAGGAAAAAAACAAGCCTACAACACCATGATTTAGGCACTGAAAACTTTCATCTAGGCTCTTCTACCTTGACCAGCCTAGGGCCAAAACGGTGTCAGGCTGAGACCAGACCGAAATCAGGCTGTGGCCAAGGAGAGAACCAACCAACGGACGCTGGCGTGTGACTCAGGCTCAGAGTCGGACTTTGCCATGGCAACGCTCACGGCGGCATCTTGTCACCGCGGCAATGATGCAATCGCGGGAAATGGGGAAAAAAACTTGCTTCAAAATCAATACTGTAAATCCACTATACTCCAGTTAAGAAATTTAAATAAAAACATTTAAAATATACATGAGCAGCTGATCTGCAAGGCTGAAACCACGTCTCCAGACAGGTGTGTCGCTACTTTGTGCTGTGAGGCGGAGACAGGAGGCCTGGCAGCTGAGTCAGGGCGGGGCTGCACCGCTCTCCGAGGAGAGACCCTCATGTCAGCAGCACGAGGCCACGGCGTGCGGGCACACGGCCCCTCGGTGGGTGACCTGCCCGGGGGGGTGTCAGGGCTGGGCTTCGGACGGTGGTCTGTCACGGGGTGGCCCCGGGAGCGCATGCTGCAGGGAGCCCAAGCCCGTCTCAAATTAAAGCGACTCCCCTTAGGATAGAAACCCTGTCGGAGCATCTGTACCAATTAACTAGCCACCTTTAATTAAAAACGGCTGAAAGGATCACCACAAGCGATGTCAGGCCTTAGATGGGGTGTATGTCAACTACCAGCAAGCAGGAGGCTTCAGGGCCGGACACAATTTTAAGCCCTCCTAAGAGCGTTTCCAACCCCGTCTCCCAGGAGGATCTCTCTCCATGACAGCATCTGAGAGGGCAGGTTAGCAAGGAGGCTGAACACACTTTCAAGCCTTTCACTGCTGAGCCCACACTTCCGAACGTGTGAAGAAAGGCCTTACACATCATTAACGTTAGAAATCGTACTCAGGTCATTCTGACATTTAGGAGACTATTTTCAAAAAATGAGATTTGGTATCGAAAAATATTTTAAGTGTAAAGAACACCTACGCTGATTCGATTCGTGTGTTATAATGGTCCCAATAAATTCTGGTTTAAACAGGTAAGAGAAACCTTTGTTTCTGCCTCAGGTCAATAAGCATATGATTAACATTAACATAAACATTCTTATCCAAGGACGCACTGTCCAGCCAGTACACAAGTGCGTGCACCCACTCACCATCAGTGAGCTTTCCACACCTGGGGCTTTAGCTTAGGATTAGAACTGGCCCTTCCCTAAGGACAGAGACAAAAGGAGGGATCATCTCCGAGAGGAAGAGCATTAAACACTGATGCCATCGGGGCTGGGGGAGAGAAGCTCTGGACAAGTGCCAGCCATGCTGCGACCCACCGGCCCTCAAGCAGCAAGAGGAAAAGCCAGGCCCCCCAGGAGGACGGCCCGGGCAGGGGTGCCCAGAGGTGCAGACCCGGCGCACCCGCCCGCCTACCTTGTGCCACGTGCAGGTCAAAGTTGCCGGCCGAGAGCTCGTACAGGCCCTGCTTGAGCTCGGGGGCTCGGGGTGGCTCCACCTCGGGCTCCGGTGTCTAATGGGAAGAGACGGAACAAGGGTCACTGGGTGTGTGTGTGAAGACCCAGGGGAGCCCATGGAGGCTTCTGTCTGGAACCTTCTATGCTCTCCTCCCTCCCCTGCCACCTCGAGGCTTCGAGGGACACTGCTGTGTTGAGGTGGCACCCCGGGCAAAGAAGCGACTTTGTCACCCCTGGCAAATGCTCGAGGACCGATGCTCCAGGCAGCTGGGTGATGGCCTCCCTGCCCCAACCCGTCCTTTGCTGTCCCCAAACCCCACCCAACAGAGCAGACAAACTGAAGGATGGGCCACCCCAAACCAGCACCCTGTCCCGTCCTTTGAAACGTGACCTGAGACGTCTTATAGAATACAGAAGGAAGCAGCACCCGAAGACACAGAGGGAGCAAAAGGGGCACGACGGGGAGCAGGAAACCGTCAGAGAGCAGGCGGGCCTGGCCACCCTTTATCTACACAAACATAAAACCTGTGAAGGAAGGTAAGACTCTGCAGGGCTGATAAAAGAGAAAAGATGACGAGAAAGAAGATTCAGGTGGACGGAAGGCAGCAAAGAGGAAACCACAGGGCAAACATGGGCTGCACTTTTAGCAAGAATATGGTTCATGGGGCTAAGTTTGGGACAGAAACACACAGTGAACGGATAAGAAGTGGCATTTCTCCAGTACCTGGCAGACACCAGTGTGACAACTAACTACTAACCGCTCTACCACACCGTGCGAAATGTCTCGATTGTTCAGGCCGACACAGCCACGGCCTGCAAGCAGAGGCGCAGAGAAGACCACTGAATCCCCACTGTGCTATAGACACGTGGGTGTGTGTTACTCAGTTTCTACCTAGTGGTTTGTATTTCTATTAAAAAGAATATCTAAGTTAAGTCTTTAAAAGCTTTCAAAGTGCTGAGAGCTCAAAGCTGAGCAGGAAAGCACCATGAAGCTTTCTCTTCCACTGCTGGCTTGACACAGCTGTCCAAGTGCTAAGTACCCAGACAAAAGGATGACCGAGAGTGATGGCTAAGTGGACAGTCAGCTAGGTTCCAATAACATGAAACAAAAGACTACACGTCACCCGGTATAAGACGTTCAAAGGGCTGCAGTAGCAAAATGTCCACTTACGGCACCGAAGGAGCCTGTGCCTTGGTGGCACGCAGGGATGGCCATTGTGGGAACACCACAGTGTATCACAGAACGGCCACCCTCCCCTCTCCCCGGGCTGGTGACAGTGTGGGCTTACAGAGTCTTAGGAAAGCGATCTGGCAGTATTCATCAGGGGCCATAAAAGTGGTCTTGCTTTTTTATTTTTTGCCTTGCAATTTTATGTCTGGGAATATAGTCTAAAAAGTCACTCCAAAGTAGAAAAGGAAAACGTCCTTTACAAAGATAAAAATGTTCCTTATAGCATTTCTGATGACAGAAAAAATACACATAACCCAACTATCCATGGACAGAGAAGAGCTGGATTATGGCAAATCCAGGGGATAAAATATGGTCAGTATAAAGCTGATTCAACTATATAAAAAGATCGTTAATGAAAGGAACCATTTTTATTTGATGATGACTGTTTAAGGAAAAATTACAGAAGGAAACATGGAAATATAAAAATTGGGGTACAATTTAAGAAATGGCAGGTTTTCTTTTCTTTGACTTCCTTTAATACTGCCATAATGCTAGGAAGGAAAAAATCTAAATTTATCCTGTTTAAAGATGAAAATGTGTACATCAAGTTATTTAGATATAAATACAGATGAAGTTTTTAAAAAGTTTTTGCTTATAAGGCAAAATTCACATTGAAAAGAATTTCGGCTTGCAGTATTAAGTCTGAATATTTGAAATTTTCTATAATAAGGCACCCTGTCATCATTTCTAGCAATTATCTGAGATCCCCACTGCTCTGAGACACAAAGATATGGCCAGTGGGTAACTGAGGTCTCAGGTGGGGAGGGGTGGGTTCCATGTGGCCACGCCCCCGGGGTACCCCGCTGAGGACGGCTACGTGAGCCTCAGCCTGGCTGCCCCGTCCCCAGCCCGTGCTTTGGGCTCCACTCCCCAGAAAGACGTTCGGCTCATGAGGTGAAGTCTTTCTGCCATCCTGACACTGGCAGATGCTTTCGTGAATAAAGTCATCATAGAAGACTGGCTTTTTGCTGAAAAGTTTACTTTAAATGTTTTTGGAGACCATGAACTCCCCTTTAAAACTGGCTTCCGGGCTTCCCTGGCGGCGCAGTGGCTGAGAGTCCGCCTGCCGATGCAGGGGACACGGGTTCGTGCCCCGGTCTGGGAGGATCCCACGTGCCGCGGAGCGGCTGTGCCCGTGAGCCGTGGCCGCTGAGCCTGCGCGTCCGGAGCCTGTGCTCCGCAGCGGGAGAGGCCACAGCAGTGAGAGGCCCGCGTATCGCAAAAAAGAAAAAACAAAAAAAAAACCAAAAAAAACCCAAAACACTGGCTTCCTCCCCTCAGAGAACATTTCCACAAAAAAAAAAAAACAAAAAACAGAAAACAACTTGAAGTTTAAACCTATGTGAAAGTTACACCTGCTCCCCCAGCTTTCTTGCCATGACAAAGACGCAAATTTACTCTGCGCGAGGTTTGTGGTTTTCCCTGTTGCCTAAAATTAGACACGTCTCTGGTCAACACTTTTTCAATACCGTATGCCGACGTTCTTCTCCATGTGGTTCTAAACTTTTAAGAATGTGAGGTAAAGTAGCCCTTGGGAAGCAGCTGGGTTTCTGATTAGCTGTGACCTCTACACAGAATCTGGGGGACAGCTGAAGGACCACACCCTGGAAGATGACACCAACAGCATCAGGGCCCCCAAAAGAGCCCTGGAGCCCAGACAACCTTCAGGTCAGGGAGCGCCTGCCTGACGCAATACCACGGTCTTACTCCAGTGCTGGACTGGACATTACATTCAAAGACTTCAGATGCTCTTTTAATATTTTCATCAGAAACGTACAGCACGGGAACACGGGCCATCTTTCTATTCCCGTCAAAATACAGCTCAGCCTCTGTGGGCCTGAGCAGTCAGCATTGATCCGAAAGCACCACCCACGAAGGGACGCTCACTGCAGGGCTCACGATCAGTGATTTATAACAAAACTAAGGGTCCTAACATCAGCTGGACGAGGATTACAGGGTTTTCTTTGTAACACTCTACATATAACTATGTCTTTAAAAAATATCTCAGTAACACAACATTGTAAATCAACTATACTTCAATTAAAAAAAAATCTCAGAAACCATACAGTTTCTGCCGTTTCCTGATATTATCCTTACCGCAGGGGAGGCCATTAAGACGTGGAGAGTATGAAGGGTATTGAATTCTGTTATCAGCAAAGCCACTTAGGGCCGTGGGGCTGAGGGTTGAGAAGAAAAGGGAAGATTCACACTGTGGGTACCGCCCGCGGGAGCGAGGTCCCGGGGGAGAAAGGGTGGGGGCCTGGCCCTGACCCTGGGTGGCCACGAGTCCATCTCGGGTGCTGAGGAATTACTGCGAGCTGAATTACATGTGAAGGGGGCACAGAAGGTATGTTAAAAAGTAGTAAGTCCTCATCTGTGGGCTGCATCCTGAAATATTTACAAATGACACTGACTGTGCAGCCAAACGTGGGGCGGGGAAGCAGGGGAGACAAAATAAGGCCCACAGAATGGGAACCACTGTCAAGGCTCAGGCGGGCACGCGGGGCCACCTTCCCTGCACTCCTGCCCACCATCCATTAGACTCTTCTTTCTACTCTGGTGCCTGTTTGAAATTTTCCATAACAGAAAGTTGTTAAAAGTTCATCTTTTCCCACTTACATAAGGTACTTAAAGGAGCCAAATTCATAGAGGCAGAAAACAGAGCGCTGGGCGCCAGGGACTGCCGGAGGGGGAGGGGAGTCAGGGCTTAACGGGGACAGGGTTTCCTTTCGGGAAGACGGAAAATTTCTGTGCACGGACGGTGGTGACGGTGGCACCACGTTCTGAATGTATTTATACCACTGAACTGTACACTGAAAAACAGTTAACTGGGCAAATTTTATAGTGTATTTTATCACGGTAAAAAGAAAAACTGAGAAGAAAAAAAAAGTGAACCTTTACTTATGATAAAAGTTGCTTTAAGATGGTACTTAAGGCTTCCCTGGTGGCGCAGTGGTTGAGAGTCCGCCTGCCGATGCAGGCGACACGGGTTCGTGCCCCGGTCCGGGAAGGTTCCACATGCCGCGGAGCGGCTGGGCCCGTGAGCCATGGCCGCTGAGCCTGCGCACCCGGAGCCTGTGCTCCGCAACAGGAGAGGCCACAGCAGTGAGAGGCCCGCATACCGCAAAAAAAAAAAAAAAGATGGTACTTAAACTGGCCTCTTGACTACCCCAAAAATGTAGGAAGAAAGAGGGGGTGGCTTCGTGTGCACTCACGGGGGGCTCCTCGTTCAGTGTCTGCAGCATCCAGTTTTCCAGGGCCTGAAAATCCCGGGGACCCTGGTACTTCACAGCTTCTTGGCCAGGCTTGAAAAACTTCAAGCTGAAAGAGTAACAGAGGATTAGTTGCAGTAGATTTTAAAGCACTTCAAACCACTCTGAGCAGAGAGCAAACTCAGTTAGCGGAACAATCATAAAAATGAGGTGTCGGCGGGCCGCAGGCAGCCCACCCCTGCCCCTCTCTGATGATACTTGGAAAAGAAAGAAAAGTAATGTTCTAGGTGATAACATAGTCACTTAATCCTGAACTTTTAAAAGTTTCTTATGTTATTCTTGAAAAACAAAACCGGGGTGAACACATCAGGCCGTGAGTTAAAGCCCCAAAGCTACAAGGGTTCAGGTGTGCAGAGCTCTCTAGCTTTCCCCTGCCCCGTATTTGTTATCCTTCCCCGGCTTCAGTAGTTCTTACGTTCTGCATTTTGAAAAACAATTTACAACTGTAGTAGAAATAGCATTGTTCTGCAGTAAATGTATTTCCAGGATACACTGTCAGCTATTCAACTCTTACAACGCATGAGTATCCAGCTACTGTGAGAGTTCAACTTTCCAACTATAAGGACAACCTTGACGTTGGTTGATATGGCCCGTTCACTTGCCCCCAGAGAAGGAATCTTTTCTATTTTACACACACACTAGGTATCTGCAGACAGAGCAAGGAGCTCTGCCTTTGGAGGGGAGCAAAGACATCACCAGAGGCCGAGATGAACACGTCCAGACCCTGTGTCACTCCACTGGTGACGGGACAACACGGTCCAGATAAAACTTAACAGAAGGCATCAAGGAAGGTGGGGAGGGGAGGGAATAATTCTTCTATTGACAGAATTAATAGAGGGTGGCAGGATGGAGGGGGAAATATGGCTACTGACAGGTAACACACACAGGCTAGCACTCAGGGGCGAGCCTACTCATCTAAAACACCCCTAACGCTTCCTGGCACGTACGTGGGTTTTGTTAGGAGATGCCCAACGCACAGTGCCAGAGTGCGAGAGGCTAAGATACGCAGAAATCAAACTGTGGGTCTGGACAGCTAGCCCCACAAAGGTCTTAAAAGGAAGTTTCACACCAAACAAGAAAACCAACACACTGGCTGGAGAAGGCATTCAGGTGAAAATGGGCTTACTGGCCTCACCCAGAAGCTCAGATCCTGTGATGGGCCACGGGACATCCCAATGTGTCTCCAGTGAAGAATACATGTCCCCTTCCCTAGCAGCTTATACTCATAGAGCCAGGACAAAAAGACGCACTCTAACTCGATTCGGCCAGTATGTCCCTTCCTTGACGAAGCGTAACATTTCAAGTGACTCCAAAGCAGGCTCTCAGACTGCGAACACCAGCATCCACCCCTTGAGACGCTCTGGAAACGTGAGCTGTGCCCACAAAGGACTAGAGGCGGCTACTGTCCCTCTCCACTCCCTACCTCTCGCCCCAGTACCTCCCTCCACCAAAGCGCTTCAGGATGGAAAAGAGTGGATCCTCAAAACATCAGAAAGGAATAAAGACGCAGGCGTAGAGAATGGACTTGAGGGCATGGGGGGCGGGGAAGGGGAAGCTGGGATCAAGTGAGAGAGTGGCACTGACATATATATACTACCAAACGTAAAATCAATAGCTAGTGGGAAGCAGCCGCATAGCACAGGGAGATCAGCTCGGTGCTTTGTGACCACCTAGAGGGGTGGGATAGGGAGGGTGGGAGGGAGACGCAAGAGGGAGGAGATATGGGGATGTATGTATACATATAGTTGATTCAATTTGTTGTACAGCAGAAACTAACACACCACTGTAAAGCAATTATACTCCAATAAAGATGTTAAAAAAAAAGAAAGAAAATCTGAAGGCTTAAATATTAATTGTAACGATAAAACTATATAAGAATTTTTAAAAAATCAGAAATCAGAGCAGGCATTGTTGAACCCATCCTCCATTCCTTTGCTAAGGTTAAAATGCAGTAAACCTGATCTGGGACTTTTCCCTCATGTGGTGTACACTGAGCGAAGCAAAACTAGTTTTTAAAATCTCTTCCTGTTGTTGGATTAAAAATCTTTCTAACCAGCTCGAGTCTGAGATTCTGGTTGAGTTCACAGAGCCTAGGGAGGGCAGAGCTTCCCTCACGGGGCATCTGACTTCACTCCCACTGTACATGGAGGTGAGGGCAGCAATGCAGAGCAGGCCACGGGGTTCACGCCCCAAGTATAGCCCCAAACTCTTCTGCTGTTACCAAACCTCCACATGGGCACTTGTTTTCCTGGTGATCTGTTCCTCAATCAAGGAGACTGCAGGGGAAAGATCCCCATTGCTGGGTCCCTCTGGAAAACAGCAATGATGGAAGTTCTACTACTATAGATGAGATGGTGTCATGGGTCGAATTGTGTCCCCAAAAAGATCTGCAGAAGTCCTAACCCGCGCTACCATGGAATGTGACCCTATTTGGAAATAGGATTTGCACAGAGGCCATCAAGTTAAAATGTGGTCGTGAAGGTGGGCCCTAATCCAGTACGTACAGAAAGGGGAGATTCAGACACAGAGAGAGACAAGCAAACAGCAGAAGGCCAAGTCCAGGAGCAGGCCTGGGGTGACGCTTCTGCAGGGCAAGGAACACCGAGAGCTGCCCGCCAACCACCAGGGGCCAGGAAGAGGCAGGGAAGAACCCCTGACAGGTTTCAGAGGCAGCACGGCACTGCCGATGCCTTGATCTCGGGCTTCTGGCCTCCGGAACTGTGAGAGAATACGTTTCTACTCTTTTCAGTGGCACTCTGCATGGCAGCCCTAGGGAACCTCCTTCAGCCCTGCCCCTGCCAGCACTTTCCCAGGTGATAAAGACTCTTTACTGTCTCAACAGCAAGACCTTAAAACATCTTCCCGAGCGTAGGCAGCCTTCTCCAGGGACCTGGGAACCCAGACTCCCTCCCTCTCCAAGCCTTTACTCCAGTTGAAGGTGACGGGAGGGATGACCTAAAAGCTAATGTGCTGGCACCCCGCTCCGCAACCCGCCTCAGCACTTACATCACCACCTGATTCAGGCCTCGAAACATCCCTAGAAGTGAAAGCTCACACAGGGTCATCTATGAACGCCCTGAGGCCACTACGTTTATGCAGCATGCCCCTACCTCCTGCATTCTGTGGAAAAAATCTGTTCTCGGGCTGTGACGAGGTTCCTTCCCAAACCACGTAGTGGTAGCTCATTGTATTGTATAGTTCTTTTTAACAACACAAAACCAGTGCATGGTTTTCTTGGGGAGATCATGTCTTCTAAAAAACAAATCAGGACACCTGATCCAACATGGATCTTTCAGTATCTGTGAATAGCATCTGTGCAGTAACTGATGTTGCAGCCAGAGAGCTCGTATGACTGGGTGCAGGTGGAACCCTCTACTCTCTCCGGCACTTGCCTTCTCAGCCCTATGACTGGTCCTGTTTCACCTTCCCTATGGCGTGGTTTACCGTGCACAGAGCCACAGGGCCACACACAGCCGGCTGTTTCAGAGTGGACACCGTGGCCACCCATCTCTGTTGCTCCTGCACCTTGAAAGTAACAGGCTCTCAACAGGTAACTGGTCCCACTCCTCACTGGCTGCTGCTTTGGGATGCTCTTCATACAAGCAGAGTTTACTTTAAAGGCAATGCAGTGGAGCACAGGACAGTGGTGCCAACGGGTAGGTACATACAGCAGGAAGTTTTGTCTCTATTGCTCTGATGTGATGTACACTTGAGTTACTGCACCCACATTAGCAAACAGTCACCAAAGACCAAGAGTTCCAGGGCCCTTTATGGAAATGCCAAATCTCCAAAGGTCAGAGGAAACCTTAACATTATTGGGTATGTTCAGATCGGTATCTACACACGTTATTACACACAACAATGTTATGGGGGTGGGTGTCAGCGTCCTACTTCAGACTCAGAGGCTGAGGAACGTGTGTGACCAGAGCTGCAGGATAAGTACACGGTAGAGCTGGGGTCCAAACCGTGGCATCCAGGTTCCAGCCCAGAGCTCCTGCCATTTTCCATGCGGCCTCTCAAGTCTGAAGATCAGCTCGGGTTTCCCAAAGGATTGACTTCATTTGTCAATCTGAACAAATATTTGGGGACCTGTGGTGCCCAACCCCTTCCCCATCCTTCTGGAAACAGCGTCTTCCCTTTTTTGGAGAAGCGCTCTTCACTCCACCAGTAAATGTTGAGTCTGAACGGGGCTGCCGTCTTCCGACAAGATCCTGCCTCTTGGGTCACAAAGATGGTTTCTGGAATGAACAGTCCATCCAAGCTGGGCCAATCGGCGACAGGCCCAAGTCCGCCATGGCAACAGAGAGATGCAGTGCGGGGTTGGGGGGGGGGTGGTTAAGTCACCTTAAGGGGCGGGAGGGCAGAAGAACAGACCTCCAAACTCATGGAGCTGAGTCTCAGAGGCCTCCCCCCACAGCCTTCAAATTAATTCCGTCTTTTGTTCATTAAGCCAGTTTCAATTTCTGTTCTTAAAACCAAAAAACTGTTTTAACTGTCAAGGAAGTAGGTAGCAAGTATCACTTGTCAGAACAGCTGCACTTTCTTTCCAACAAAAACAGCCCACGGGCCAGTCACATGGGAAATAACTCTAGAAGGGAGGCTTAAGAATTAACAGAGTGACCAAAAATTCAACGAAAATTCATGACAGTCGGTGCTCATCGTGTAAACGTACGTGTGAACGTCAAATGTGACAGGACCTCGTGGAGAATGCCACTTTTGTCTGGCAGACATGTTCTTTTATAAACAGGAAAACTCAACTAATTAAAGGCTTTTCCCAAACAAAGTAAAAAAAGGCACCCAATACACACACGGTGCAAATATAACCTCTCCCTAACACAGGGAGTGCCTGCTTGAAGTCGGCATCCCCTCACTCCTCAGAACTACAAAGAAGGTGCCGAAAGTTTAACTTGAACTTTCTTGGCCGAATGCGGCTGGCGAAAAGCCGAGGAAGACCCGGCGGATACAGGACGCGAGCGCCCGTCACTTACGTGGGGTACCCACGCACGCCCTGGGCGGAGCACACGTCCGAGCTGGCTGTGCAGTCGACCTTGGCCACGTACACCTTGGCGTCCTCCATGCTGTTGTACTTGTCTCCCAGGTCGTTCCAGGTAGGCTGCAGCCGCTGGCAGTGTCCACACCTGTAGCAAGGTGACAGTGACAAGCACGCTGAGCGCCGGGGTCAGAGGGTGCCCGACCCACCTGCTCAGCCATTTCCTAGGGCAGTGGGGCTCTCTGATCCAACCCCTTCTTCACTGCAGTGGAGACGGAGCCGGACAGCTCACAGTGTCTGCATAATCTTGCTCCCCTGCTTAAACCCTCCGGAGAGACCCCGCATCGTTCTCAGCGTGAAATCAAGACTTAGCCAGGCGCTGTGCCGGCTCCCCCTGGATCTGGTCCCTGCTGACCTCCCACCTGACCTCTATGCACACTGCCCTCCTTCCCTTGCTGCCCACCACTGGGTCATGCTGCTGAGTTTCCAGGTTCCTGAAAGGGCCGTAGCTTGGCCGGGCCCTGGGAATCAGCACACTCTTCTCTCTGACACTTCCTCCCTAAACCCACCTGGCTCATTCCTATTTGTCACTTCCTCCAGGAAGTGACTCCCAGGCTGTCTGGTGTCCACTCTCTTCTCCCCTTCATCTGGAGAGCTCCCTCGCTCCGCCCCTGTGGCGGTGGCTCAGCGCTTCCCCTCGCCATGGCTCCTTGACAGTCAGGTCTCCTCTACCATGTAACCGAGTCTCCCCACATGCAAGGCAGCCTCGAAATGAAATCAGCTCTGCATTCTCTCCAGTGAGAAGCATACAAAAAGCTTGTGGCCACCCCCAAACTTCTAAATCTGAGATACTCAAACATACACTCATAAAATTCAGTGTATGAATTTAACTATACACAAACACTATGGCATGTGGGGGTTTTTTCCCCATTCACCTGGTAAGTGTGTATTCGTGATGTCTACGATGTAACTACTTGCTGCATTGCTTTCTAAAGTGTGGTAAGAACACCCAACACTTAATAACTGAGTTCATCCTCAAAATAATTTCTCAATCAAATCAGTGTTAAATCTCCTTGCCTCTTTTCTTTTCTGACAGATGACCTCACCAGGAAGCACCTAAAGGAAGCACTGGAAAATTCTGCTTCAAGCAGAATAACCTGTCTTCCCTAAGCACTTTCTTGGCCAGAGAAGAGAATCCTGCTTTATAAGAGGTTCGAATACAATATGAATCCCTTCTTTTCTGGAAGACACTTGTGAGGGAAAACCCCTGCTGGATTTAAGTATACATGGGACAAGAGACAAGCATCATCCTTCCTACAGCTGGATCCCCAGTGCCTGCACGTACTATGTGCTTGGCGATCTCTCAGCGATGGATCCGTGGGTGCCGTGCAGTTGGCACTTCTGGGTTTGGACCTCTGGGGCTACAGCATGAACCTCTGAGACAGCAGCTGCATTCAGAGGCAGTTTGTGGTCACATAACAGAGCAAAGCCACCTGGTCCTTTTTAGGAGGCGGCTCCAACCTTGACCTCACTGTCACCAGGTTCAATGTGACCTGAAAACTGGCCATAGAGAAGCTATGACCTGACGCTGGCACAAGATCTACAGCAGTAGGACAGCCCTGCCTCTACCCAGTTCAGAGCAAATACACACAGATCGATGTTTTCATTAGCTCCTGCCCCCAAATCACACGTGGGCTCCCAACATTCCAGAAACTGAAATGGAAAGAGGAGGGGCAGCCCACAGCGTATTCCATCTGAGCTCCAATCTGCTCTTAAAGTCTAACTTTTAAATGTTGTCACAGAAACCCACACATCTCTATTTAAACATTTCACGGTAGACTATTAAGAAGCAAACAAAAACTTTAAAAGTCACTTTTTCTGGGAGCATCCACCTAAAAGTCTATAAGCCACACACAATGAAACATTACATTACTTTAAGGAATGTACTTAATACCAAGTGCCCGGTCCTGTCCCTCACTCAGCCCAGGACTAGCTGGTGAGTATTACAGAGACTCCAGAATTAAAACTCCACTGGCACTGCACGGACCTACGATGTCTACATGTCAGTTTTTCTTTAAAATATAAGGGAAAAAAATCCATGGGCAGATTTATTCCACAAAAATAGGCTTCACTTAAGTAGTGTATTTAATTGGAATAGCTACTCTGAGAATAATACCCTTCACAAAGTAACTATCGATGTCCATTATGTTACACTACAAAGTATTTTCTATACCACTGGTAGTTCTACAAATTCAACTCTTGGTTCTTGGGAACTAGAAACACAATGTATCTATGGGACAGCTCTGACCCAGACCAAAAGTGCTGATTTAACTCCAAATGAACTGAAATACAGTCATCATCTGAACATGGGGAGGAAGAGAAAAAGTTTCCTCCAACTTCCACCAGCACATTTTCTGAACAGGCCGTTTTTCTTGGGCATCTTCTCCCTATTCCTTCCTGCATCCCCTTCCCACATCTCAAGGAGCCTCCTCCGCTCTGGGGGCGAATGCCAAATTCTGCAGTAAAGCCTGCAAAGGGCCTTGGGCCCGAAGACTGGCTGGCTGCTCCGTCCACGGAGGACCCCCTTCATCGGGCATCTAGGCCCTAGGAGGAAGGCACTCAGTCCCTGTGCTCGTGCGAATGACGGGAAGGCTTTCTGCAGGGCAACCCACAGGGCAGGCGTCTCTGGGTTCGGCACCGAGGCCACACCAAAGCCCCCCGCCCCCCGAGAACCACGGCGAGGGGCACCGTCTGCTCAACGTAGTAATAACTTTTCTCATCTCACACTCTGCAGACGACCAGGCCCCAAGAAAGCAGAGAGGAGCAGGTGCCAGAGGTCGGCCTTGGGTCCGGGGCCAGTGGCTCCCATCACCGCGAGCACAGCTCCCCACCGCCCCGGGGCTGTGGACGGGCCCCCAGAACCCGCACTGTTCTCCACCCCCCGGGGGAGCGCAGGAACCTTCTTCTGCCTGGGCCACCCCTTCCTGCAGGGTGGGAAATCACGCCTTGTGAGTCCCTGTGTTTCAATTAAACTCGCAGGCCGGAGGTCTGCCGTGCGGCGAGCGAACCGTCTCCTAAGTCCAAGTGTGCACGCCGGGCGCCCGGTCGCCGGGGCGACCGCACGTGGCCTCCGGGTCCCGGCGCACCGCAGGCCGCTGCCTCCGGCCGGCGCAGAAGTTTGGGGCCAGGGGGCGGCCGGCCTCTGAGCTCCCAGCGGCCCCGAAGGGCGACGACCCCTTCCCCTCCCCCGGTGCGGGGATCGGGGAAGGGGGCGCGGGAGCCGGAGCGGCGGCCTTTTCCGGCTCTGCCCTCGGGGACCGCCCCCTCCTGCTCCACCCCGGCCCTAGCGCCACGTCAGCCGCGAGCGCCCGGCGCGTCCCACCTCCCGGCCCGGAAGACCCTCAGCCCCTCGCCGGGCGCCCCCAGGCCGCGGCCGCGCGCCCCCCGCGCGCACAGTGCGGGCCCGGGCCAGACCCGCACCCGCGGAGCCCGAGGTGGGCGGTGCGGCCAGTTACCAGGGCGCGAAGAACATGACGAAGTGCGCGGCGCTCTGGATGCCGTGCGTGAACATGTCGGCCGTGTACAGGTGCTTGGCGTGCGGGTCCTGCCCGTCCCCGCCGTCGGCCGCGGGGTCAACGTCCACCGCCGACCCCGGCTCCTGGGCCCAGGCGCCCCCGCGCCCGCCGCCGGCGTCCAGCAGCAGCAACAGCAGCAGCAGCAGAGGCGCGGCCGGCGCCAGGGCCCGGGGCCGCGGCGGGAGGAAGCCTCCGGCGCGCGCGGACATCACGGCTGGTTGGGCGCGCTCTCGCCGCGGCGGCCGGTAACCCCTCCGCGCCGCCCGCCCCCCGCCCCCGGCCCCGGAGAGGCCCCGCCCACGCCCCGCCCCGCCCGGCGCGCGCCCGCTCCCCGGCGGAGGCTGGGCCCGCGCGCGCCCGGAGAGCCTGGCTGGGAGCCCGCGGAAGGAGTGGGTCCGGGCCCCCGACAGCCTTCCGTGCCGGGCCTCCAGCACTTCCTGGGACGGCTTGGGTTACTCCCGCAGGGCGCTGCGCCTCCCCAAACCCAGGCTCTGCCCGCTCTGGCCTGGAGCGGGGCTGAGTGTTGGAGCGCCGGGAGGCCACTGAGGGGGATGTCAGCCTCGGTTCATCTCAACGTACACGAAGACCCCAGGATTTCAGGCAAAAGGAATAAAGAGCTGCTGTCAGCAGAATTCAGGAAACTGAGCAGAATTGGCGGGGTTTACACCTGAATGAGTCAAATTCTTGGCTGGACCTCAACTGTGATTCCAGGCCTGAGCTCAGGGACTGATGAAAACCCGCTTAACAAGAGAAACGCGTGCGGGCGTGCCCTGCCCTGCCTTACCTTGAGGGTGAGGAGAAAAGCTCCAAGCATCCTCTTAGACACTAATCCCGCAGGGCTCCTCCTCCAAAAACGCCTGCCTGGCGTCCTATGGCGCCCTAACTCCCCAATTGCATCGAGGCTATAAAGACACGCCTACTCGTGCTGCACTGCCTCCCGTGGAGACTGCGAGGCTCCCAGGTGTGAATCGTATGACTCGGGCACCTCACAATTCACATCCGCAGGCGCACTCCTGATTGCACGTGGTAGTTGAAGGTAAGGCCCCGCCCCAGGGGTCGGAAGGAGACTCATTGGGTTGCTTCCTGGCATCCTGCTTGGCCTTGATTTACCCTCAGTTTGGGAAACTCCAGGGAGTGACTGCTGACACAGCAGGGGAAGCGCCCAGTGATTCACCTGTCATTACACTGCTCCGGCCACTATGCACCCTTTAACCAAGGTTTGCCAAATACCAAGTCATCAGTTTCCCCTCAAAACCGATTCTCCCAACCAGTTACCCTCAACACGTGGGAATCGTCTCCCAATTACTCCCTCCTTTCCCTTATCTCTGATAATTCAAGCCAACCACATTTCTTGCCAAATACCATTTCTTTCCACTATTCTCAGTGCTCATACCCTGATCAGACCTTAATCCTGGCCTGTGCAGTAGGCTTCTAAGAGCCTCTTTCATTCACGAGGCTGGAAAGTTAACTTTCCCAAAGCCTGCCTTTGACCATGATAGTTTGCTGTGAACACCCTCCCCCAGCCCCCATCTACAGGGTAAAACACAGAGTCTTCAGACTGCCGCTCAAGGCCCTTAGCTATGTGATTCCACCTGCTCTATCCTGTGAAACTCACCACTGGAAGCCCAGGGATCCTCTCCAAAAATCCAGTATCAGCCAGACTCCCATCCCAATGTGCCTCCAACCTCAGACCTCCCAACACTTCCACCAAAGCATTAGCACACATTCTTAGAGTATCAGCTACTTTCCTTATCTTAATACAAACATGGAACCACGGGAGCTCTCTCAAGCGTTAGAGGTTTGTCTTTCACACCTTGACTCCTCCGAGTTGGGAAGAAAAGCTGGGCTTCCTTGCTTGCATTGCTCCTTCCACACCCTTTCTCCTCCTTCCTCCAGCAAACCACCAGCTCCTTTTCCACGGATGCTATTGAACAGGGCACCCACCGCTCTTCCGGTTCCGGTCACCCACCCACTTCTAGCCTATAACTTCTTCCGGGTCGCTCCCCACTCCCCGTTCACTGAAGATTTTGGTTCCTGTCTCAGTATTCCTGGCAACCTCTATCCTGTTTTCATTCCCGGCAACCAGGTGGATGACCCATCTCACCCTATACTTAACACCTGGCCAGGGTCTCTCATCAGGCCTGAGAGGTGGTTGTTTCCCACTCTGTTTTCTTCAGCAGCCAGGTGGATGATCCATCTCTCTGTCCCCCAGTGACTCCCTCCCCAAGCGAAACCTCAGAACTCGTCATCACCTAAATCTGCACTGTCTCCAAAATCTGCATTAGCAATATCCCACTCTGCCCAACCCCTCTGGTACTTACAGTTCTCTCACTCAGTGTCCCCTCGTTCTCGATCCCGCCCCCCTTCTGCTCACAGGCTCCTGAGAAGCCACCCGGCTGCTTTGTTTTCCCCGCCTCCTGATTAGATCCCATAGATTCTGTCCTATACTTAACACCTGGCCAGGCTCTCTCGCAGGGACCCTGGCCAAGCCTGAGAGGTGGTTAAGTTTCCCACTCCGTGCAATACTTCCAGACCTCTACCCCTGCTGCTCCCCTGTCCGCCCTCCTTCAGTTGCCATTCCTCTCAGCTGTCAATACTTCTTGCAGAAAATTGAAGCCAAAAGCAGGAACTCCCTCATCTTTGCGCCACCAAATCTACACAGCCCTGCACGGGTCCCCTTCCCTTTTTCCCTCTAGTTACAAGAAGGAAGGAAGTCTCCCCACTCGGAGCCAAGGCCAGTCCTCCGCAGCCTATCCATGTGGGCTGAGTGTTACCTTACAGGACAAACGAGACTTTGCAGGTGTAATTAATAAGGATCTTGAGGTGGGGAGGTTATTCTGGAATACCTAGGTTGGCCCTAAATGTAATCACAGGATAGAGGCAGAGGGAAATTTGACCAGAGCAGAGACAGATTTGAAGACAGAGGAGTAGATGATGTGACCAGAGCAGAAACAGATTTGAAGACCCTCCCCTGCTGGCTTTGAAGATGGAGGGAGCGGCAATGAACGAAGGAATCAGCTCTAGAAGCTGGAAAAAGCAAGAAACAGATTGTCCCCTAGAGCCTCCAGAGCAACCTTTGGCCCTACTGACAATTTGACTTTAGTCCAGTGACACTGATTTGGACTTCTGACCTCCAGGCTGTAAGAGGAGAAGCGTGTGTTGTTTTATGCCCCCAGGTTCATGGTAGTTTGTTAGAGCAGCCAAAAACCCGGCACCCACCCTCCTCACCTGCTCCAGGCTTTGCTCCCACGCGGTCTTCTCTCACCTGTGTTAATTACCAACTGCTCCATCTCTGTTGGATCATTCCCACCCACAGATAAACATACTTTAGTGTTCCCCAACTTAAAAATAGAAAACATCCCTCGCCCTCATGACCCCCAGCTACTATCCCAATTCCTTAGTTTTCCTTCATAGCAAAATCTTTCCAGAACTATACACACATTGCTGTAAGTTCATTTTTCAGCCCATGCCCCCCTGGCTTCCACACCCACCATACACCAAAGCCACCAAAGATGTCCACGCTGGCAAATCCGAGGAAGGCTACGCTCTCTCTTCTTACTGGGCTTCCTGGCAGCTTCAGGACAACCAGCACTGGCTGCATCTGGATCCACACCTGGACCAACACTTCTCTGCTGTACCTCCCACCCCATGCATCTCTCCTCAGGCCCCTCAGTCCAGCCCCAAGATGCTAGCTTCTCAGCCTCCAACCTGCTTGTCCTGTCCTCTCTCTCCACTCACTCCCTAGCTGATCTCATTCACAGCCCTGGCGAGACACACACCTGCAAGCTGATGACCCCAACATTTCTGTTATGAGCCGAGCCGGGACCTTCCTCTGAGCGCTCACTGTCTATTCGATCTCACCACCAGCCTATCTTACAGGCTGAGCCCAAACCCCACACGTGGGATTCCCCGCAATCCACTTGGCCTTCAGTTTCTCCATCTCAGAAAACGGTACTTCCCTGCTGTTGGCTCAAACCAGAAACCCAGTTTGCACACTTTGCTCCCCTTTTCCTATTGCTGGTCTCAGTCCCACTGCAGCCCCCAGGTCACATCAGTGGGCTTGTCATTTCCATTTCTGAAACACAGCTCCAGTCAACGTCCCCCTCCCCACTACCCCATGTCCCTTATCTCATCTACAGGAGTCTCCGGACTGTTGGGTTCCAGAGTCCCTCCAATATGTCCACACAGCTTCTACAAATGAATCATACTACTCTTTCACTTAATTCCCTTCAGTGGCTTCCTTTTCTCCTAGAATAAAATCCCAACTCTTTGCTTCGGTTTTCAAGGGCCTTCAGGAAAGATGCCATCTCACCCAGTACCCCGTGCCCTCTGCTGCCCCGGATTCTAGCTGTTGGATTATTCCTAATCCCCTCCGACACTTCCTGCCTCTGCACTTGCAAGGCCCGAGCTTGGTCCCTCTCTCATCTTTTCCGGTGACTGGCCTCGTGGTGCACTCAGGTCTCTTGCCCCCAGATCACCTCCGGGGGGGACACCTCCAGGCCCACCCCGAGCACCCCCCTGGAGCCACTGCCCTCTGCTCACCGCACTCTCTCCACCACCTCCGGGTTTAGTTCCCACGTGGCCCTTTTCACAATCTGATGTCATTTTGTTGCAGATTTCTGTGCTCACTTGGTTGATTGGCCCTCTTCTCCATCAGTGAGCTTTACAGCTATATCCGCCACGTTCACCACTCTCTCCCTGAAACCCACACGCCTGGCAAGTAGAGCCCATCTTTCTACCTCTTTCTACCCATCTCTCTCTCCCAGGCTCCACTAAGACTAAATAACGTACTCTTTTCCAGACAGACTTCAAGCTGCTCCCTTTGCCTGGGATGACTCTCCTCTTCTCTGAGCCCATCACAGGCCTGCCCTTCTTGCACGACCCAGCATCCCCGGCTGGCTGTGCTCGGTCCTTCCTCTGAATTCCCAGGCCCCGCTTGGAACATACATGCCACGTCAGAGGGCAGCAGCCAGGAGCGCCCCTACTTAGATTCCACCTCTGAGCAGCCTGCCTTCTAGCTGAAGAATGCCTAAGAGTGGGGAAATTGAATTTTTATAACAACGAAGTAAATACAGTTCTCTCCAGGGAGGCTTTTTTTCAGCGGTTAGCCCTCACCTCCACTACGCTCTCCTAATATCTGTCCTTTCTCTCTGGACCCCCGAACAGAACGGTAACTATGTGTTTGTGCAGTGTCAGGTTTCCCCTCTAGTCTCTATGGGGTGAGATGTGGACACGATGTCTGGTGAAGGCACTTAATACATGTTTGATGAATGAATGAACGAAAGTCCCATTTGTTTTCCCTCAGATGATAGCTTCCTTGAGAAAGAATCCTCACAATCGTAGCCTGGTCCCAAACAAATAAGACAACAGGCAGGGGCGTCAGTGTTACCACCATTAACGAATAGTGTTGATACACTGCCCTCTTCCTGTAAATCTTGCAGCCTTCCTAGAGCTCCACTGGGAGGAATTGCTGCTGACAGCGGAAAACTACAGTTTTTGTCTTCCACCTGCTGAGAGTGAAACGAACCCCCAAAGTGTTGCCACTTTGGGAAGAGGACCCCACAGAACATTCTCTTAGTATGGAAACTGAAATGCCACCATTTGAACCCCTTTAACAGGTGCATCCTGAGTTATTACTGGGCTACAAATGCTACTTTTAGGCAGGTACTGAAAGCACTGACATCCTCTTGTTCTAACTGTTGGTCAGAACGTTCTGGAAGGTGCATCTAAAGAAGAAGAGAAACCGTAGTTTTCTCAAGGAGCTTTTGTGATGGTTCAAATGTGATTGTTGAGGAAGAGAGCGGAGCTGAAGGATTGCTCTCAGCAGAGAAAGTCCAAAGAAAAAGACTGAAGGTCCTGGGCAAAGGGTGAGGCAAGTGAAAGTGAGAACGTTGGCTTTTTTTTTTTTTTTAATCGTTCCTTTTTAAATTAAAGTATGCTTGATTGACACTGTTGCAGGTGTACAGCAAAGTGACTCAGTTTCATATGTATATTTTCAGATTCGTTTCCATTTTAGGTTATTACAAGATACTGAATATAGTTCCCTGTGCCACACAGTACCTCCTTGTTTATCTATTGATATTTTACATATAGTAGTTTGTATCTGCTAATCCCAAACTCCTCATTTATCCCTTCCTCCACCATTCTTTCCCGTTTGGTAACCATAGTTTGTTTTCTAAGTCTGTGAATCCATCTCTGTTCTTTAAATAAGTTCATTTTTATCATTTTTTTTAGATACCACATATAAGTGATATCCTATGATATTTGTCTTTCTCTGTCTGACTTACTGCCCCTAGTATGATCATCTCTAGGCCCATCCACGTTGCTGCAGGTGGCATTATTTCACTCTTTTTCATGGCTGAGTAGTGTTCCACTATATAAATATACCACATTTCTATCCATTCATCTGTCAATGGACACTTAGGTTGCTTCTGTTTCTTGGCTATTGTGAATGGTGCTGCAATGAACGTTGGGGTTCATGTACCTTTTCAAATTAGAGTTTTCATCTTTTCTGGATGTATGCCCAGGAGTGGGATCGCAGGATCCTATGGTAGTTCTATTTTTAGTTTTTTGAGGAACCTCCATACTGTTCTCCATAGTGGCTGCACCAATTTACATTCCCACCAACAGTGCAGGAGGGTTCCCTTTCTCCACACCCTCTCCAGCATTTATTATTTGTAGACTTTTTGATGATGGCCGTTCTGACTGGTGGAGAGAACACTGGCTTTCATCAGTGAGAAGTGTTTTCAGCAGGAACACAACATGCTCCGACTTCCTCTACACACAGCATTGCTCTGAGAGCTGGGCTGAGGAATGGAAAGGGGGTGAGGGCAGACATACACAGACCAGTTAGGGAGCTGTTACAACAATCCCAGCTGGAGGTGCCGGTGACTCACACCAGGGTGGAGGCCGGAGGGTGACGAGAAGTAGTCCGATTCTAGATCTGTTTTGGTGTAAATGCCAGGAGGATTTTCTGGTTGAGTAGGGGAGGGCTGTGAGAGAAAAACGGAAGTTGTGGATGACTCTGAGATTTTTAGACAAAGCAACTGGGAGGGTTGACGTGTCATTAACTTTAATGGGAAACAGGATTGGGAGGTCACTTAACAGTGAACACACTACATTGGAGAAGTCAGCAGATACATAGAATAGGCAGCCGGATATGCGGGTTCAGGGGAGAGATGTGGCCAGAGATAAAACTGAGAGTCATCAGCATGTAAGATGGTATTTACAGCCCTGAGATAGGATTAGTCACCATGGGAGCGAGTATAGAGAAGAGCAGAGGGTCAAGGGCTGAGCCCTGTGGCACCTCACTGTTAACCCAAGTGTCCCTCATCGGATGCATGGATACAGAAGATGTGGCACATATACACAATGGAATATGACTCAGCCATAAAAAGGAACGAAATTGAGTTATTTGTAGTGAGGTGGATGGACCTAGAGTCTGTCATACAGAGTGAAGTAAGTCAGAAAGAGAAAGACAAATACCGTATGCTAACCCATATATATGGAATCTAAAAAAAAAAAAAAAATGTCATGAAGAACCTAGGGGCAGGACGAGAATAAAGACACAGACCTACTGGAGCATGGACTTGAGGACATAGGGAGGGGGAAGGGTAAGTTGGACGAAGTGAGAGAGTGGCATGGACATATATACACTACCAAACGTAAAATAGCTAGCTAGTGGGAAGCAGCCGCATAGCACAGGGAGATCAACTCGGTGCTTTGTGACCGCCTAAATGGGTGGGATAGGGAGGGGTGGGAGGGAGGGAGACGCAAGAGGGAAGAGATAATGGGAACATATGTATATGTATAACTGATTCACTTTGTTATAAAGCAGAAACTAACACACCATTGTAAAGCAATTGTACTCCAATAAAGAGGAAAAAAAAAAAAAAGACGACCAGCCAATGAGGAGGAATAGAAAAAAGAGACAGACAAGGAGCAGCCAGGAAGGCAGGAGGGCCGCCTGCTAACTGTTGGCCTGAAGGCCAGGAGCAAACAGGAGGGGGTGAGCAGCTGTTTGGTATCTGCTGACTTGTCTTGGTTTGCCCTGGACCATCCCAGCTTATACTCCCGGACTGGGTTTAATCATTGCTACAACCCTATTCACCCTCAAATGTGCCCCAGTTTGGATGACAAGTGACAGGTCCTCCTACTGATAAGAGAATTCACACTTACCCCTGGATTTGGCAGTGTGTACGTTACCGGGGACCTTGATCGTGGTAGTCTGGGTGGAGGGGTGGCAGCAAAGGCTGGTTGGAGTGGCTTCGAGGGGGCAGGAAGGGAGGAAACGGGGACAATGGGTGCAAACAGCACGTTCCAAAACTTCTCTTGTAAAGAAAAGGAAAGGCACACACAGTAACTGGAGGGGAGAATGCGGCAAGAGGGTTTTGATTTTTTTAACCTGAAAGAAGAATCAGCCTGTTTCTAAGCTGATGGGGATGATCCAGGAAAGAAGGCAACATTGATGCTGTAGGAGAGAGAAGGGAGAATTTGGGGGGGCAATGCCCCTGAGTGAGTGTGGGGGGATGTTACTAGGTGCACAGGAGGAGAGGTTGGCTGGCCCAAGGAGTACGAACCGTTGTCTGTAAGAAGAGAAGGGCTGCACGGGGGGTGAGCACTGATCTGGAGAGGTGCGTGCCTGTGGTTGGTGGTGAGAGCTTGTATCTGTTCTTTTTTTTTTTTGGAGAGAATTAACTTTTATTTTATTTTATTCTTCTGTACAGCAGGTTCTTATTCGTTATCCATTTTATACATAGTATTGTCTACATGTCAATCCTAGTCTCCCAACGCATCCCACCACCACCGTCCCTCCCCCCTCCCTTGTATCCGTTCTCTTCTTGTGGCTTCCATTTTGTCACCGTAACGGGAGCCAGTATCGTGAGCTGAGGCTGAAGATGGGGGAAGAAGTACTGGAGTTTGGAGAGGGAAGAGGAAGTCTGAGGTTCAGAAAAGCATGGGAGAGTGATGGACCAGTGCGGTTTGGCATGACTGCCTGCTGGCCTGGGGACCCACCTGAAGCCAATGGGACACCCCTGGGCTTCCTCCAGGTATGTTCCACTGTGCAGGCAGCCACAGAGCAGACGAGGAGTTGGGTTTCGCCAAGGGAGGGAGCAAAGAAATGAGGCAGCAGAGTGAGAGCGTATGTAGGGGAGAAATGATAGTACTTGACTATGGAATTGAAGCAGGCTAAATTAATCAAACAGTTATCCTACGAAGTTGTAATAGTCATGTCTACCTATAATGCACAAGTTCGTTACATCTTTGATAAGTTAATAAGTTCCAGTAGGTCACGTGTCAGCTTATCGGGAAGTCATATTCCACGCTTCCTGCCTGGATTGTCTTTCTAGTATCTTGGCTATTATGACCAGTTCCACGTATTCCCATCCAAACCACGTGCAACTCCTTTTGCCAAGATCATCTTGAGATAACAGGTTTAGTAAGTCACTTCTTTGCCCCCAAGAAAGAACAGCTCTATTATTTCTTATTACATCGAATCACAAATCCTCTGCATGGCTTCGATAGCTCCCTCTGCTTTCACAAACTTGTTTCTTATACTGTGTAACTCTGCTCCAGAAAGGCTGGTTTCCTGATTGCCCCGGCCAGATGTTGCTCGTGCTATGCTTTCTGAATGAAATGCTCTCTCCGCTTTTCAAAATTCTACCGCTGTACATGCTACACTGTGATAGTGGTAGGTACAAGAAAGGAGTGGGATTGGAGAAGGACTGGTGTGAGCTCTGTGTGTGTATACATATATAGTAAGTATATGGGTGTATATATATAATATTTTTCATCTGAATTTTTTTCGGTAAGCACGTTATAAAAAAGTTATATCACTTTTATAACTCTGTAATTGAAAAAAAACTTTAAATTTAATTTTAACGAATGAAATTATTGCAATTTGACAGTAGGTATTTTAAATTCAAATAAGTACATGTATACCCCTTGACCCACAACAGGTTGAGGACCTTATCTTTGGGAGATAACTTCACAAGTTAATTGCAGCATTGTTTATAATAGAAAACTATTGGAAACAACCCAATATTCCTTAGGAGAGGACTGGGTTTTAAAAAATGGTATATTCAGACCATTTACAATATGCACGGCAGTTGCATTTTAGTGGTGAATGGTGCAGCCTCTGCGTCGGACTGCTTAAGTTTGAATTTCAGTTCTCGCCCTTCTGGCTATGTGATTTTGGATAATTTAAATGTCTGTGCTTAAGTTTCTTCATCTGTTCAATGCAGACTATAATAATATCTACCTTATAGATTTGTTGAAAGAAAGTGACGAGTTATTACTTGTAAAGCACTTGTAAACCATGCCTGATTCCACCTCAGACGGGGAAAGCAGGAAGAAGTACCGCCTCACTCTAACAATGGGGGAAAAATCCAGAAAAATGGCAACATTTTAACTTTCATGAACTTATTAGAGAGCGGAGGCCACAGCACAAAAAAAGTATCCTTAAATGCAAGGAAAGTCAGGCCCCTCCAAGGAAAAATGGGACACAAGTACTGACTCATCTACGGCAGGGCACAGGAGGAAGAGATGCTGGGACCATACACGTGAGTAAGAAGAATTCAGCTAGATTTTAAAATGAGTTGCATAGGGCCAAGTGTGGGCTAGCCGTAGAGTACAGAACCCCTGAGAGCACAGACACAGAGGGAGTTTGCACTCACATTCAGGGTCTTTTACAGGGACCTCCACTGAATGCTCACAAGAAAGATCGGGAGCAAAGCAGGAGACCAAGAGAAACTCCTTTGATTGTGTAGACCTTGAAAATGGGAGTGGCTGCTTTTGTAGGAAAGGCACAAAACTCTGATTGGACCCTAATCCCCTATTAAAAAACAAAAAAAAGTTTTAGTTTGCTGGGACACTGGTAAGCTGGGGCGGCTGGGGAAAAGTTAAAAAAAAAAAAAGGAAAAAGAAAAAAAAGGAACATCCTTTACCCCTGGAGAAGGAGCAGGAGACAATTCTTGGTTCGGGACTGAATAGAAGTCTCGTACATCCAGGGCAGGGGCAGGAACTACCGCATACAAGACTCACCACAGATACGAGGCATTTTGGCTATCATGGGAAAAGGGGCGGGATCACTGTGAAAGCCCCACCCTAAGACCCAGGCAGAGAGGACCAGCCTAAGACTGAAGCTGGACCAGGACAACCTTCCCTATCCCCACCACAGGGCTAGCAAGCACCAAGTGGTACGCAAGAACGGTCTACTTCTGGAAAGGGGGCAAGAGCATGAAGAGAGACCTCCCCCTCTTTGGCACAGGTACACAGGGAAGACTGGAAGTTGAGGGTAGAGCAGGAACATTGAGAAAGACCCTCTGGAACCCCAGCCCCTAAGCACAAGCTAATGCTAGAGGAATTGAAGCCAGTTTTCATGGAAGGGAACCATAACAAGAAAACTCAAACCCACTTCAACTCCTGAATGTATTTACTCAACACCCACACTAAAGGTCTAACCGAACAGGTATGCCCACTTACATGTGTAAATACTATTTACCTCAGGGCCGACTGGTCTATACATGATGTCTAACGTTCAATCAAAAATTAAAGACAGGGCTTCCCTGGTGGCGCAGTGGTTGAGAGTCCGCCTGCTGACGCAGGGGACATGGGTTCGTGCCCCGGTCCGGGAAGATCCCACATGCCGCGGAGCGGCTGGGCCCGTGAGCCATGGCCGCTGAGCCTGCGCATCTGGAGCCTGTGCTCCACAATGGGAGGGGCCACAACAGTGAGAGGCCTGCGTATCGCAAAAAAAAAATAAAATAAAATAAAGACATACACACAAAACAAAATTTAAAAAAAAACAAAGCAAAACCAAAGTCGAGACAAAGCAATCAACACAACCAGATTCAGAGGTAACCCGTGTATTGGAGCTATCAGACAAGGAATTTAAAATAACTATCATTCATATGTTAGACGCTTAGGGGAAAAAACCATATGACGTGCATAAAGAGATGGGAAACTTCAGCAGAGAAGTGGGAGTGAGAAGGGAAAGTTAAAAGGAAATATTAGGGGAAAGAAAACTGTGGTACTGTAGATGAAAAATGCCTTCAACAGGCTCTTCAGCAGACTTGAGAGCTGAGAAAAGAATCAATAAACTTGAAAATCGGTTAATAGAAATTACCCAAACTGAAACACAAAAAGAAAACAAAAGAGTGAAAAACAAAACATAACAGAGCTTCGAGAGCTGGAAAAAGAAGTAACAATGGGTAATTAGTTTCCCAGAAGAAGAGGAGAGAGATAACTATGCAGAAAAAAATATTTTAAATGAAATTTTCAAAATGAATGAAATACATTAAACCACAGATCCAGAGAACCCTAGCATGAAAATATGAAACAAACAAACAAACAACAGCTACAAATACACCCAGACACATCATATTTAATGGGCAGTTAAAAAACTACATGCATCGTATTGTCCCATTTGTAAAACCCAAATGGATTTGTTTTCTGGAAAAATGATCATCAGAACATTTATAATGATTATTTGTGTATAATGGCAGCTCAGGAGAGTTTTTGTGCCTGCTCTGTACTTTATATTTTCTTTGATTTGAAGATAAGTAATAAAGCTATTTTCACTGACAGAAATCTGCCTACTTTTGTGAATAGGGGAGTTTATCCCACTTACATTTATTTTCACAAAGAATATGTTCTGATTTTTTTTCTTTTACATTATGTGAATTTTTGCCCTCTGTTTAAAGCTAGTTTATAGTTTGGGTATCATTTGTCTTTAACGTATTTAATATATATATATATTATATATACATACACACATACACACACACATACATATACATACTTGTTTACCAATTCCAAGGATAAAACATCCCAAAAGTTAAGAATTTTATTGAATGTTGCTGAACCATATGATGCAACAGGCTTTTTATTTTCTGTCACCTATTCTCTTTCCCTATTTATATTAGATTTTAGACATTTATTTTCAGGTTATTATTTTATGTTATATAAATGTATAGGTAGACTTTCAATATACGCTTATTAAGATTTGATTCTACGGTACTTAATTTAAATGTTCACTGTGGTCCTCAACTGTGATTCACTATTGGGGGAGGGGGTGCAATTTACATTTTGATTAATTACTTGGTTTACTAGAGCAGTACTTCTGGAACTTTAATGTGCATAGAAATTACATGGAGATCTTGTTAAAATGCAGATTCTGATTCAGAAGGTCTGATGTGGGGCCTGAGAAGAGCTTCTGCTTCCCAGCAAGGTCCCAGATGATACAATGCTGCTGTGAGCCACACTTTGAGTAGCAAGGGGCTGCACATGGACTGTAAGTTTATGAGCCCTTGAATCTCTGAAAATGTTTTTTTCTGTTCTTGACAGGTGAAAGACAGATTGGCTACATAAGGAATTTGGGGTCACAAAGTTTCTCCCTCAAAACTCTAGACATTGACTGCGTCATTGATTTTAGCATCATATTATTAAAAAAAAATCCTGAGGCCAGTTTGTATTTCTTTTTTTCTGTTTCTTTCTTTCTTTCTTTCTTATCTTTCTTTCTCTTCCTTCCTTCCTTTTTTTTTTTCCTTTTTGTGTATACCTTCTTTCATGGCATTAATAGGGTTCTTTACTTTTACATAAATTTCAGAACTTTCACCGGGGTATGTTAAGTGTTTGAATCTCTTCATTTTGCCTAGTACCCAGTGGGCCATTTTAATTGGGAGATTTCAGTCCTTAGGAAGTTTTATATATGTTCAAATATTGTTTTTCTTCCATCTGTTCTTGGTCTCATCTTCAGAAATACAGTTTTCCACATGTTGGATCTCCATGTATGACCATGAAATCCCCCCAACTTTTTCCTCTTTTCTTGCATTATATATACATATATTTTTTCTGGCTTGCCTTCTGTATCACTGAAATAATTTTTGGCAGGGTTGAGTCTGCTCTTTACTGCTTCTAATGCGTTTTGAAACACTGCTGTTATCTGCTTAGTTTTAAATCATTTCTTCACACCTCATTTATTTCCCTTTAAGTGCTGCTTGCATCTCAGCATTATCTTCCACTGTCACGTCATTTTACAGTTTATCTAATTTTATGCGGAGCATTTTTTAATATTATTGAGAGTAAAGAGCAGATGGTATCTGAAATTCATTGGGGTTTTTTGCCACAAATATTTTCTAGAAATGTACACTTTCTCTGAATCTTCCTGGTAGGATTTCCTGATAAACAATCTTTTCACAGACACCACATTGGTTTTATTCTTGCTTACTGATTGTTGCTAATCCAGTGATCCAGTCTGAGGGTAGCAAAGAGCCACACGCTATGCTGACGAGGGAGTCTGGTCTCTGTAATTCCTCCTCTATCTATAGAGAAGCCACTTCGCCTGGCCGCAGGCTTATGGCTGGAACTCCTATGAAATTCTGCCTCTTCAGCCCAATTTTTCTAAACAGCTGTTACTGTGTCAGCAAAGGTTGGCCACCATCCTGGGATGCTGCCAGCAGCCTCTTGTTCAAGGAAGTGGTCCTTTCCCCGCCGGGGTCTCCAGCCCAATTTCACCAGGCTGCTTATCACTACAATTACAATCACCTTTGCACTTCGGGCAACTTCCTCTCCAGAGCAGGGAACCACAGCTCTCCACTAATGACAGCAGCCTAGATCTCTGAGTCCTGCACTGACACTGTCAGTGGGGAAGCCCCACGGTCCACACACCCACGGCCTTCACAGGGCGCTTTCCAGGTTAGTCTCACAGCCCACCCTCCCCTCCAGAGCTCAGCCCTCCAAGCCCAGTGACTCCTGGGGGCCAGCACTTTACCCACTTACTCCCCAGAAGGCCATGCCATACCTTCAGGAGGGGTTTATTTCTGCCATTTTGATGATTTGATTCCTTAGCTTTCTGTATAAATGGATGCTTTCCCCAATTATATACTTCTTAGATTATTTCTTTAGGAACTGGTGGCGGATGAGTGTTTAGAAATAAATTGTATCCAAAAGCCAGGCCTCTTTATCTGCAAGTCCCTGTCGTAGTCCATTCAGGCTGCTACGACAGAGTACCGGAGCCTGGGTGGCTTATAAGCAAGAGAAATTTATTTCTCCCAGTTCTGGAGGCTGGTAAGTTCAAAACCAAAGTGTCAGTAGATTTGGTGTCCTATGAGGAGTGCCTGCTTCCTAGTTCATAGACAACTGTCTTTTCCATGTGTTCTCACATGGCAGAAGGGGGAAGGGAGCTCTCTGGGGTCTCTTTTATAAGGGCACAAATCCCATTCATGAGGGCTCCACCCTCATGACCTAATCAGAACCCAAGGGCCTCACCTGGTAGCAGCATCGCATTGGGAGTTAGGCTCTCAACAAATGAAATTTGGGGAGATATGAATACTCAGTCTATAGCAATCTGGGACTTTTTTTTTTTTTTTTTTTGGCGGTATGCGGGCCTCTTACTGTTGTGGCCTCTCCCGTTGCGGAGCACAGGCTCCGGACACGCAGGCTCAGCGGCCATGGCTCGTGGGCCCAGCCGCTCCGCGGCATGTGGGATCCTCCCGGACTGGGGCACAAACCCGTGTCTCCTGCATCGGCAGGCGGGCTCTCAACCACTGCGTCACCAGGGAAGCCCAGGGACTTTTTTTTTTTAATGAGAGCATAATTACTTTAGGTGTAGCGATTATAGCAGGGCTTTCTTCCCCTTCTTTTGCTTTTAAACAACATGGTTTTCCTAAAAAGCACTTTTTAAACTTGAAAAATTATAACTTTCATTCCCTTTTTGCATCATAGATAAATAGACAGTAAATTAGACACTGCCTTCATGATTAAAGAGAATCTATTCATGAATTTGTTTCCTTTGAATTGAGAAGTTCAAATGAAAGTTAATGCCCTCGCTGTCCAATGAGAGATTCCTCAGCCTTTATTGTATTTTATTTTATGAACAGCTGATTTAGAAATATTGTTAACATTTATTATATGTATGCCAATTCAGAGTGAATTAACACCCATCTGTGAAAAAACAACAAAACCTCTCAGTGCTGGTGCCTTCAAGTGTCTAAAGAATTAGCATCAGTTTATTCCTCTTTAAAGAATGATGCCTCATTCAGCGTACCTATTTCATTTAATAAGCAGGTCCAAATTTCCTTTGTTTGACTCAAAATTTCTGACACTTAAGGCAATGAAATTAATTTTAAAGTTGTTTATAAACACTTGTGTTAACAAGTACATTTTCATCTACTTCTTTTAAAATTTTTAGTAAAATTATATCTCCATAGAAATAAAAATCTCCTTTTAAAGAATTTTAGTCCAAATTTAATTTCTTCTAGTTATGTCATTATCTTCTATTTTTTAATTCTCTCTTTTTTTAAATCCATGTGTGTAAAGAAGACCAAAGTTTAAGACACTTTAATAACTGATTCCATTAAGGCAACAAAATCAGGTCTTCAGTCTCCATGCTTACAAATAATGGGAGAACCGTGAACCTTTTGAGCAACACCAAAAACCAGGTCTTGAATATCTAGTATTTAGTCAGTTGTGCCTTCTTGCACAACTTTACTAAACATGGAAGAATCTACAGCCCCACACACGTAGGTCAGACATAATATAAAATAAACCAAATGTATTTCATGATGGGCAAACCCCAGTGATGTAACTGTAACTTCTCTGCTCCATTAAAACTCCCTTTGCATTTTTCATTAACATAGTGGTGTTATTCCTGTTCTTCCAGCCAAATCCCAACAGCCACAGCAGCATCCTTTCCTATCAACGAAGACACCGGGCATCTTGGGGGCGTTGTCCTGCTACGTGCAGTTGGGCAGCTCCCGTCAGCAGGGTAGCTGCTCACATCTGTCATGGAGCCTGGAATTTCTGAGTTAGGGGGCTGTCTGCCAAAGACTTCCTGGCAAAGTGTTTTGTCTGCAAAACAGACACAATAGCAAGGGACTCATATGGATTTTTAAGAAATGCCCTACACCCTTCTTGTTTTGGAAGAAGTGAAGGAAGAAATCCACTCTTTTCTCAGAAGAAAGTGTTTCCAAAGCAGCTCTAAATTTGGTCCCCATATAAGACAATAGCTGTTTTTGTAAATGCAAAAAAAAGGCCTAGTGACAGCACTTGACACTAGAGCTCTAAAGCTAAGTCCAAATGGGGCTGTCTTGGAGGTCCTTGAGGTGTCCTTCCTAGTTACACCACTGCCATCCCATCCTGTCCGGCCAGTAAGCGTGCCTGGGTTTAGCTGGTGAGAGACACAGACTCTAAGGTGCCGTTTGTTATCTATGGGCTGAATCCGCCCCCCTCCGCTTCATATGTCGAAGTCCTAACACCCAGTACCTTGGAATGTGACCGTATTTAAGTTAATGAGAACTTTAAAGAGGTAATTAAGTTAAATGAGGTCATATGGATTGGCCTTGATCTAATATAATTGGCGTCCTTATAAGATGAAGAGATTAGGACAGATGCACACAGAGGATAGACCATGTGAGGACACAGGGAGAAGACAACCGTCTGCAAACCAGGGAGAGACGCCTCAGAAGACACCAACACTGCTGGCACCTTGATCTTGGACTTCCAGCCTCCAGAACTACGAGAAAACAAAATTCTGTGGTTTAAGCCCCGCGGTCTGTGGTCCTTTGCTGTGGCGGCCTGAGCAGAGTCAAACACCATCCAAGTCTTCCCTTCACTGGGTGAGACTGAGTCTCAGAATATCCTTCTGTTTCGGAAGGAGACCTGCATCCTGGGAACAGTGCCAGCTGCCTAGATGGCTTCTGCCCCTTGGAGCACAGCTCTTTAAGGAGCCATCTCTTCTCTGGTGTCACAGTGAACTCCCTTTTCTGATCTTCCTCTCCGTGCTTCTTAACAGCAAAATATGAGACCAGTGAGAGGTAAACCCAGCAAAGCCACTAAGAAAGCTCCAGCCGCGGTGCCGGCTGTCTGGGAAGGGGGACAGCCTGCGGCCCCCACCCCTGCTCACAGCCCGCTCCATCTGTGCCTGTACAGGCATGGCCCAGGGCTCTCAGGAGGAGCCCTTTCCCCACAAAGTATTGTAAATGGGGAAGAACAAATCTGACTCCGTACTGGATCTGTTTCTTTTACTTGGACATTTGTATTCTATTGCTTTTGCTACAAGTTAATCACTAAAGGGATGTTGCCTATAACTTAAGATATACATAGTGGCCCATCTCCTGGAACCCTCCCAGGCTCGGGCCTCCCATGCCTGAGCATTACGCTAGAATACCTTCGTTTAGCCCTGATCAGGTCCACCTGTGAGTGGCTGCAGGAAAGAAGAAATTGCCACATACCCTCCGGAGTCTGGCTGGAGCCAGGACGTATCTGCAACAACTGACCACCTTTCTTACTTTACTTCCTCGCTTCCCCGCTCTTTGTTATTTAAAAGAAACTAGCATCAAACCTGGGCAAGGTGGTTCTTTGGAACACTAGTCTGACATCGTCTCAGTCTGCTGGCTTCTGAATGAAGTCGCCATTCCTGGCCCCCAAAACTCGTGTCTCGAGGTATTGGCCTGTCGTGCGGCAAGCAGTCTGAGCTTGGACTCGGTAACAGTATGGGTGAAGCCGCTGCTTCCATGTAACCACGGAGCAGGCATTGGCGGTGAGGTAGACAGCTTTTGCTATCAATGGAATATGGGACGCGAACCTTCCTTTGGTTCACATTTCAATTCACATTCAGCCGTTTCTAATCCTCTCCCATCCATCAACGTAACAGCTGGTCGGCTGAAGCTGATTTCCAACACCAGGAACCTCTTTTGCTTTGCACAGCTGGGTGACAACATCCGATCCCTGTATGTTTGTTCTACTTACCTGGTGACGTGTCTCTAGATGTGGGATCACTAGTTGTAAAGGGTACCCACCTCTTCAGATTTCAATAGCAGTACAGTAAACATTGTCTCTAGAATACGCAGGAATCAGTGATCCCCCTTACGGTTACCACCTGGTGATAAGCCGGTGGTGTACGTGGCCCCCATTTTGTGGTCTAAGCATGAATCTGCATAGCGGGTAGGTGGTTTCTACTGGGCTGTCGAGGACCACTTCTCCCCAGCCTGCAGCGGAACCCTCACTCGCATGCAGAAGCAAGACCCGTGATGCGAACACCATCCGCCGGGCCCGGCCACTGCACCCAGGTCTGATCTCTCCGGCCTTCTGAGCTCCTGAATCCTGCTCTTGACTACCTGTCGCAGCCATCTCTCTTACATTACATTTTCGATATTACTTTAAAAAGGCAAATGAATTAATCTGTGCCTTGAGGATTTACCAGACTCCCAGTAAAATATGTTTTGTTTTCACAGCTGTGCTCCCACGCTTCTATGATGCCGTTTCAAGGGAGACAGACTGATGTAATGCTGGTGACAGCACAATTGTCATCCTGCTAAAGAGAAGAGTATTGTGATCTCAATGGAAAAGGAAAGTGAAGCTTTCAGCTGCAGGCTCGGATCCCATTAACTGCAACAATCTCTACCTTTGAGCAGGGCTGGGAGTGGAAATTACTACAAGCTGCTGAATACAAATGACGTCATCTTGCCACCCACAAATCTTAGGAGTCTGACAGTCCGGAAGACGGCGTACACTCCAAGGAAGACAACTCCAATGAAACTGACAGGTTCTGAGGATTTGAGAGGAAACATTTTCATAACAGTTATTCTCTTCTCCGTGTTCTTTTTTGGTTTTGCAACTGTCGGTACCATGAAATTAGGACCATGACAACAAGCCATTAGCTTCCCCCAGAGCCATGATGAGCCCTCCCTCTGCGAGGAATTATGAGTTTGAGAGTACATGTGCGATTGTGCTGTTAGCCTTCTGCTAACTATTCCTGCTATCTCGCTAATCACAGGGACTTTTCAGTGAGGCTGCCAGAACTCAAACATGCCACGTATAGACCAAAGTTGTCAAAGGTCAGAAAGAGGGTGCTTCCTGCCTGCTAACTCTGCAGCTGCTCCCCTGTGTTTGAAGGAATGCTGGACACATTTTTCTATGCTCAAATTCTCTTCCATTAAAGGACACACACCTTTACATGTGATTCTGGAAATGCTATTCTATCCATATTATGGAGCTGTATATGCTGTAATCATAAAAGTGGAAAGAAATCAAAAGGGTACAATTTCAAAGGAACAAACGGCACCAGAACCATAAGGCACCTGGACACAAATGAGGCTTTGGGGGGAAAACATTTCCTGTGCTCCCTTTTATTCACTTTCAGGGCTTGGTCTCGTGCATTTAGGATTCAGTGGTAAAACTGATTTTAATTATGTTTTAATCCAACTTATTCTAAAAATTGTTTTGAAAGCTCTTTGGATTTCAAACAATAAAACAGAACAATGAAGGGTTGTGGACCTATATTCAAAGAGAAAAGCAAATAACTTACCTATATTCAAAGAGAAGTTACAAATAACTTCTTTTACATTAAATTTCCTTAACTAATAAAATATTCCTTCACTATCCACTACTTTTTTTGCATGGCTTTACAACCCATGTGTTTTAATATCAACCACCAAAGGGGGAAAAGGAAGGGGGCTGTAACATTACCGTTTCAGGTAACGAATTTGGGAACACCAGATCTGGGTGAGACAGCCTCCATGCAACAGCGCCCCCTCTGGTTCAGAAGACTCTTCACTACTGCTCGCCCTAATTCTAAAGGAGTGGTAGCCCTTAAAGTGCATCTCAGAACCCTGGGGAATATTTTGGGAATGCTCATTCCTTAGGGCCTCTTAGATCTCACAGAAAGGTGTCAACAACACAATGTATTACTTAGAAAAAGGAATGCAAATGTCAGGACCTAAGACAGTTGTCTCTCAACCTCCCCCAGGCAGTCTGGACCCCTCCTTCCCCCGCAGGGTTCCCAGACCCTCACCCATCTCTGCTCTCTGATTATAGTCCTGTTACAGCATTGATTTCAATGTAATTTGCATTAACTTTAAGTGGAAATACATTCCCCACTATAATTCAAATTCCTTGGGGGCAGCAATCACTTCTTGTTAATCTTGATATTCTCCTCAAAGTACCAATTCAATAAGTGTCTGCTGTATTGAATGATGCCCTCAGAAAAGTTACCAGACCTGAGGTCCTTGCATTTATCCTGACTAAATCTCTAGAAAGAGCCACTGGAGTATTTGTTTTATTCATGAGTTTAATATGCACATTCAGGTACACCATTCCTTATATGAAACCTCTGGGGTCAAGATATATCAGAATTTTTCAGATCGTCAAAAGTTAAAATGGTTCTTGACAAGGGATTAACTTCCAAACTATACAAACTGCTCAATATCGAAAAAACAAACAACCCAATCAAAAAATGGGCAGAAGATCTAAACAGACATTTCTCCAAAGAAGACATACAGATGGCCAATAGGCACATGAAAAAATGCTAAACATCACTAATTACTAGAGAAATGCAAATCGAAACTACAATGAGGTATCACCTCACACCAGTCAGAATGGCCACCATGAAGAAGGCTACAAATAATAAATGCTGGAGAGGGTGTGGAGAAAAGGGAAACCTCCTACAGCATTGGTGGGAATGTAAATCGGTACAGCCACTATGGAGTACAGTATGGAGGTTCCTTAAAAAACTAAAAATAGAGCTACCATATGATCCCACTGCAATCCCATTCCTCGGCAATCCCACTCCTGGGCATGCACCTGGAGAAAACCATAATTTGAAAAGATACATGCACCCCAATGTTCACTGAAACATTATTTACAATAGCCAAGACATGGAAACAACATAAGTTTCCATCTGACAGAGGAACGGATAAAGAAGATGTGGTACATATATACAATGGAATATTACTCAGCCATAAAAAAGAATGAAATAATGCCATCTGCAGCAACATGGATGGACCTAGAGATTATCATACAAGTGAAGTAAGTCAGAGAAAGACAAATATCATATGATATCATTTATATGTGAAATCTAAAAAAAAAATGATACAAATGAATTTATTTACAAAACAGAAACAAACTCACAGACACAGAAAACTTATGGTTACCAAAGGGGAAAGGGGGTGGTGGGAGGGATAAATTGGGAGATTAGGATTGACATATACACACTACTATATATATAATAAATAAACAACAAGGACCTACTGTATAGCACAGGGAACTAAACTCAATATTTTGTAATTACCTATATGGGAAAAGAATCTGAAAAAGAATACAGATAGATAGATATAAAACTGAATCACTTTGCTCTACACCTGAGACAAACACAACATTGTAAATCGACTATACTTCAATAAAAAAAAAAGTTAAAATGGTTCTTGTATTATGTATTATGTAGCATGCTATCAGTCGGTACAATTACAAAAAGTGTAAGTAAAGCAATAAATAAAGATTAGCCTAAAAAACAGGTTATGGTTTTTTTTTTTTTTTTTTTTTTTTTTGCGGTATGCGGGCCTCTCACTGTTGTGGCCTCTCCCGCTGTGGAGCACAGGCTCCAGACACGCAGGCTCAACGGCCACAGTTCACAGGCCCAGCCGCTCCGCAGCATGTGGGATCTTCCCGGACCGGGGCACGAACCCGTGTCCCCTGCATCGGCAGGCAGACTCTCAACCACTGCGCCACCAGGGAAGCCCTCAGGTTATGTTTTACCATCAAACAAGCTTGCTGAAAACTTATTCTAAAAATTATTTGTTTTGAAAGTTCTTTGGATTTCAGAACAATGAAGGATTATGGACCTGTATTCAAAGAGGAAAACAAGTAAGTTGTTTCTTTTACATTAAATTTCCTTAACTGACAAAATATTCCTTTAAAAAACACAGTTCTACTTCTGTACTCTTCCAGTTTTTAACATTTTATAAGTAACCTATTAATATTTATTGTTGGAGAATCTTAAAATTCTAATAGAGATAAAGCAACAGTTTTCCTAAATGACTTACCTTCTCAGCGTGATTTTCCTTTCATAGGATGCCCTTGGCCTTCTTAGAAGCTCCACAGATGCACCCCAAGGCACAAAGCAATACCTTGTCTGCAGAAAGCCCTCTTGTGCGGTGCCTCACCTCCTTTTTCTCCCTTGACCCTTCCTTAACGCATTCTTGATGATATACCTTGATGTATCCCCCATGTTTAGAAATGGGAAAAAGCAGTTAAGGACACTAAGGTTTGTGCTGCGTGTGATAGAGAGTTAGCAAATGGCAAAGACGGGATGAGCACCCAAGTGTCCTCAGTCTCAACATTCTTTGTCTTTTTTGCCTTCATAACAGTTGCCACCATCATGCAGATTCTTTTCTGCAAAATAAATTTATTTATTTATTTTTGGCTGCGTTGGGTCTTTGTTGCTGCACGTGGGCTTTCTCTAGTTGTGGCGAGTGGGGGCTACTCTTCGTTGCGGTGTGCGGGCTTTTCACTGCGGTGGCTTCTCTTGTTGCAGAGCACGGGCTTGTGGCACACGGGCTCAGTAGTTATGGCTCGCGGGCTCTAGAGCGCAGGTTCAGTAGTTGTGGCGCATGGGCTTAGTTGCTGTGTGGCATGTGGAATCCTCCCAAACCAGGGCTTGAACCCGTGTCCCCTGCATTGGCAGGTGGATTCTTAACCACTGAGCCACCACGGAAGCCCCATGCAGATTCTTAATACCTTGTCAAGGGTCAGGGGTCATTGGAGGGTAGACATGCTTTCACCTAAATCAAGGTAGACCAAGTCTCCCAGGTTGCTGGGGACCCACCTATTCCCCCGGCTCCTGCCCCAGGTTAGCCTAGGAGCTTCACCAATTCCTGGGAGTTCTGGGGCGCTCTGCCCGATTTCAATAATGGCCCATCCGATCCCCCCAGCAGCTCCTCAACTGGCCGTTTCACTTGATCTAAAATTACTGCCGTGTTCTTACAAATGTGTGTGATTCACCAATTCTGGTCCTCGAAAATCACCTTTCCACGATCATACTTGGATCATGACTCCCAACAAAGAGTGCAAATAACTTCACATATTGTCTGTTTGTCTTTAAACTGAATTCTACAAAGAAGGACTAGGCATGCTTTCTCTTCTTCTATGGTTGGCTTCTACGGCTTTCAGTCAATGCCTCCTTCTTCCTGAAACACATCTGGTCAGGAATCAAGAAAGCCTTTCCCATTCAAGGAAGAACATTTCCAGACATATTCTAGAAATCTCTCCACATAACATCCTTGAGGCAAGTACAGAAAGTTCTCAGGAACAAAGGGTTATCATGAGAGATGAGGGTTTGTTTTACTCAACTGGTATCGAGCAGAGTCTGCTAGTAGAGTTGGGAGCTGGCCAACTCCTTCCCTGAGACTCAGGTGTTGACTTCTGGGAACATTCCTGATTTTCTGCCCTCCACAGTCAAGGACACTTCTTTTCTGGAGACTATTCATCGCGTCATTACCCGTTGATGATCTCCCTCCCTCCCAAAACCAGAAGCTCAGAGATGTCAAAGGTTGTCTTTTCTGCATTTCTGTTTCCCCAAGGCCTAACACAATTCTGGGGACCTCCATAAAGATTTGTGAATTAATGACAAAGATGACATTTCTTCCATTTCAAAGGAGAAAACGTCTTTTGCTTGAGGGTGGAAAAGCTGCTTCTAGTTTACTACTTTTCCTCTTCCTTGTGAAAATCAGCAGTGAGGAGCAGGGAGGATGCCCAGCCCATCTCTTGAGCTCACGTGAAAGTCCAGCCAGAGGCGGACTCAGGGGAGAGCCAAGTTCCTGGACGCTGGTCTCCTCTGCCCCCATTTTTAAATTCTATATTGTTTCAATTACCCAAACGTTTCTTGGAAGTCCTAGTTTTAATAAAGTCAGGTATGGGCATCTTTTAAGGAGAGAGTCTGAAAGGAAATTCATCAGAGAAGGAAGAATTGTCATGAAGAGGGATTTTGCAGCAACTCTGGGTGTATTCAAAGGCATAAAATTTCTCATGATCCAGCCACACGATGGGAGTTTGGGGGGGAAATGAAGGAGCTTAAGGAAAGGCAAACACACACACACAGGCAAAATAATAAGAGGGCATCATTAAGAATTTGAGGGACTTCTCTGGCGGTCAAGTGGTTAGGACTCCGAGCTTCCACTGCAGGGGGCCTGGGTTCAATTCCTGGTCGGGATCAGGGAACTAAGACCCTGCGTGGTGTGACTGAAAAAAAAAGAATTTGAGGATCCTATATTAAGCATCTCCACGTATCTTGAAAACTTTTAGTAAAGCTGTCTTTAAAACTGGAAGCATCCACAAATAACTAAAGTAGCCATAAGTGCCATTGTAAAGATGAATGTTTAATTGCCATGAAAAAGGGCACAGTAACTATGACCTCTAACAACAACAAAAAATTATTGTAATGACATGGCGTATAAGTGTTTGACACATGATTAGTAAACGTCCTTGTTGAATATATAAGAATCATGTTTTCTTTTTTAAATATCGTGCCCAGTTTTAAGAAGTGTGTGCATGTGTATACATACATACAGGCTATAAACAACCGTAATAATGCTTAAGTCTACTGAATTCAGTAAAAGATGTCGTTAAATACTACATATAATCACTTAAGCTACAGTACATTTTAATAGGTTTCACACCAGCCAAGTCATATCTCATTTATTGGGTAGAGCTCTTTTTGGAAAGTTGGTGAGAACATAAGCTTATGCTTATTTTATCATCGTTAACTTTCCTTATAAAATTGAAGGTATATTCCAACATGCAATAAATACCATAGTGAAGAAGTATGCAAATTTGAAATAGTAACACTTTCAATGGAAAACTTGTTTGGAAAGCAACATCAATATTTAAACTCAATGTATAATATTGAGACTTAAAATGTTAAACCAGGAATTATATTCTTTGGGGCTTAGCTAAATCTAACAGAAGCCAGAAGAGTATCCTACTTTAAATTCATGATTTTACTTCTCCCTCAAGGCAAAACGTTCATTTTTTAAACCACATGCTTATCAGTGAACATGTATTAAGTGTACCATTGACGATACAAGAAGTTGTTTTAGCCTTAAAAATACTATAACCTAAGAAATAGTTCTGGACTGACTTTAAGTGCTTCTTTGAAAGGTGTAGGTAGAGTATGAATGCAGGAAGCCTATTATAAATGATTGGTGAGTAAAATAATTTGGAACAAACCAGAACTCTCAACCAGCAGCCACTGTGACCAAAGTAAATATGTTACTACTTCCCACCTTCTAACCTAACACAGGAAGTACTGATAAGCCCACCCACGTGCAAATGATATTTAACTATTTTTTTTACAGTTTGATTCTGCAAAGAAAAAGGAACCATTATTACTAGTCATTTATCAGTGAATTCCTTTTCTGAATAACCCACACTTGAGTCTAATTATTTATTTGGAGGGGGAAAGACTCATAATTACTTAGGGTTTTTTTTGTTTTGTTTTTAACTTTTGTGCTTGGTATTTTTGTGAGTAAAAAATTTTTTTAAGGTTTCTAATTACATTACACCATTTTCTCTAGGGGACAAAATGAAGTCACAAGCATAGTACCAGATGATGCCAGAGAGAAAGTTTCAGAATAAAATCTAAACCAAGGAGGCAACTGGGAAGCATATAAGTGGGGGAGAGGTTTGAGGTCAAATTTCCTTGAACACTATTATTCTTTTTGTCTCCCGAGATGGAATTTTTACAGTTCTCTAATGTTTAACCAATACTGGCATCCTCTTTGGTCTTAAAAGAAAATTATAAACTTCTTTTGTGTTAAGGGTCTATTAGAGTTGACCTCTTAATGTCTCTACTATTTGATGTGAATATTACATAGCATCTTCACATTTATTTTATCAATTGTTGCAGGACACTGGTGAGGTCATATAGAGGATCTAAGCGATCTCCTTAGTGCCTTAGTTGAGAACATCCAGAACCTTTGGGGGACTTTTCCAGGGCTGATGGTAGATACTGCATGTCTCAAGATGCCCAGAACCCAGAAGGGTGTAAGATTATCCGATGTGATCTCCAAGTTCAAGTATCCCCACATTGCTTGGCTAGACTTCCACCTCCTTCTAACCTTTCTTTTTTTTTTTTTTTTCCTGTACGCGGGCCTCTCACTGTTGTGGCCTCTCCTGTTGCGGAGCACAGGCTCCGGACGCGCAGGCTCAGCGGCCATGGCTCACGGGCCCAGCCGCTCCGCGGCACGTGGGATCTTCCCGGACCGGGGCACGAACCCGTGTCCCCTGCATCGGCAGGCGGACTCTCAACCACTGCGCCATCAGGGAAGCCCTCTAACCTTTCTTGATAATTCCTCAGCCACATCTCAGAAACTGGATGTTATGCTGATAGGAGGGACTATGGAAAAAAAAGTTGCAGTGTATGTTTTAACCTATAAAAACTTTCACTAGGTATTTGAATTTATACAAACTTATTAGGATTCATTTCTCTGAATTGAAAGAAAGGCAACTGTGTTGCCTCCCCTACTGTTACAAGTAGGTACCATGAGCCCAGTAGCATGTCCATGATAATTTTTTTTATTTTAAAAAAGTTTAAAAATTTTTTATACAACATCTGAAGGTTACTTTCCATTTATAGTTATGATGAAATATTGGCTATGTTCCCCATGTTGTACAGTACATCCTTGAGCCCATCTTACACCCAACAGTTTGTACCTCCCACTCTCCTGTCCATGTAATGCCCCTCCCCACTGGTAACCACTAGTTTGTTCTCTATATATGTGAGTCTGCTTCTTTTTTGTTGTATTCACTAGTTTCTTGTATTTTTTAGATTCCACATGTGATATCATACAGTATTTGTCTTTCTCTGTCTGACTTATTTCACTTAGCTTAATGCCCTCCAAGTCCATCCATGTTGCTGCAAATGGCAAAATTTCATTCTTTTTTATGGCTGAGTAGTATTCCATTGTACATATACACCACATCTTCTTTATCCATCCATCTGTTGATGGACACTCAGGCTGATTCCATATACTGGCAATTGTAAACAATGCTGCTATGAGCATTGGGGTGTGTGTATCTTTTCAAATTAGTGTTCTTGGTTTTTTTCAGATATATACCCAGCAGTGGAATTGCTGGGTCATACGGTAGTTCTATTTTTAGTTTTTTGAGAAGCATTCATACTGTTCTCCATAGTGTGTGCACCAACTGGCATTCCCACCGACAGTGCAGCAGGGCTCCCTTTTCTCCACACCCTCACCAACATCGGCTATTTGTGTTCTTTCTGATGATGGCCAAGATGTCCATGATTTGGCCAGTCAGGCGACTTCCTGGCAACTCCAAAGCTGCAGCTGCTGAAGGGACAGACCAAGAGGAGTAGCAGTTCATTGTGTCCTAAATTAACAGATTGTTTACATGATGGAAAAATACCAGCCCATCCTTATGTTCTGGAAATACGGATGCTGAATGCAAAAAGGGATATTCTCTTGGCAATACCTATTAAAAGTCTTAAAATTGGGCTTCCCTGGTGGTGCAGTGGTTGAGAGTCCGCCTGCCGATGCAGGGGACATGGGTTCGTGCCCCGGTCCGGGAAGATCCCACATGCCGCGAAGCGGCTGGGCCCATGAGCCATGGCCGCTGAGCCTGCGCGTCCGGAGCCTGTGCTCAGCAACGGGAGTGGCCACAACAGTGAGAGGCCCGAGTACCGCAAAAAAAAAAAAAAAAAAAAAAAAGTCTTAAAATTATCCAAGTGCTTGTTTTCAGAACTGTTTTTAAGAATTTATCCTAAGGAAATAATTTTGGAGGTTACAAATATTTTCTTGCTTGTCGGGTTTTATTTTGTTTTGTTTGCTATTATAAACAATATGCTCATCACTAGCATTTATCATAATAGGAAAAAGTTCAAAAATTTTAAACATTTGATTAAATACATCTATGTTAAATACATCATATGTTAAAACACCATGCAGCCATTTAAAATGATGCCTTAGTAGAATATTTAGTGAAAAGGAAAGCATCACACAATATATTAAATTAAAAACTGGGCTTCCCTGGTGGCACAGTGGTTGAGAGTCCGCCTGCCGATGCAGGGGACACAGGTTCGTGCCCCAGTCCGGGAAGATCTCACATGCTGCGGAGCGGCTGGGCCCGTGAGCCATGGCCGCTGAGCCTGCGCGTCCGGAGCCTGTGCTCCGCAACGGGAGAGGCCACAAGAGTGAGAGGCCCGCGTAACGCAAAAAAAAAATAATAAAATAAAAACTGCCACGAAACACATGCAAAGCCTGAGGCCATTTATTAAATGAGATGCTGCAAGTGATAGGCCTAGCAGCATGCTAACATGTTAACTATTGTTATATACACAATAAATGTTCATTATTATTATATAATTAAAAGGCTGGAAGGTACCTTCTGAAACATATATCTAAGTGGTATCTGGTTATATCTGAGTAATAGGATGATGGATAATTTTTATTTTCTTCTTTTTGGTTTGTGTAGTCTAAATTTTCTACGATGAATATGTAAGAATGAAAAACTAATAAAAATTAGGTTTTTTAAGAACTATATTCTTTTTTGTGTGTGTGGTATGCGGGCCTCTCACTGTTGTGGCCTCTCCCGTTGCAGAGCACAGGCTCCGGATGCGCAGGCTCAGCGGCCATGGCTCACGGGCCCAGCCGCTCCGCGGCATGCCGGATCCTCCCGGACCGGGGCACGAACCCGCGTCCCCTGCATCGGCAGGTGGACTCTCAACCACTGAGCCACCAGGGAAGCCCACAAGAACTATATTCTTAAATAGGATACTCAACTTATATTCCTTTTTAAAAGTACCTGGCATTAATTTTTATATATTATTATGTGAGTATATTATGTTTATCAGAAATAAAGTTTCAGAGTAGTTATTTACTATTTATTTTTCAGCAGCAAGAGAAATAGGTTTGATAGTTTTAATGAGAAGAAAAGAAATAAAAAGCTTACCTTTAGGACTACGTGAGAATATTTGAATTTCATGTGACCACATATTACTGTTTCCCTCCCCTATAGTTTTCCTCCCCCTGCCTTCCTAATAACTCGAACTTCCAATTAACTCAGTATTAATTACACTGTAAGTTTTTTGAGGGCAGGCAGGAATTTCTTTCTGGCTTTTGTATTCTCAGAACCTGGTCCCAAACACATACTCTGTATACGTTAAATGAATAGGCTAACAAATGTTTAAATATGTCTTATACAATCTGTATAATTCTCCCATTATGTATCTATTAAAATGCTTTTGGGACGTCCCTGGTGGCACAGTGGTTAAGAATCCACCTGCCAATGCCGGGGACACGGGTTCAGTCCCTGGACCGGGAAGATCCCACATGCCACGGAGCAGCTAAGACCGTGCGCCACAACTACTGAGCCCACACTCTAGAGCCCGCACTCTAGAGCCCGCGAGCCACAACTACTGAGCTCACGTGCTGCAACTACTGAAGCCCACGCACCTAGAGCCTGTGCTCCGCAACAAGAGAAGCCACCGCAATGAGAAGCCTACGCACCGCAACGAAGCGTAGCCCCCGCTCGCCACAACTAGAGAAAGCCTGCACGCAGCAACAAAGACCCAAAACGCAGCCAAAAAAACAATGGACTTTTTTAAAGAGCCATTACCTCCTTTAAAAAAAAAAAAGCCTTCACCCACATGAAGAAACATTTCTAGAGTTAAACCTGGAACTCGGACAAACTAACAAGAAAACATTTAGAAAATGACTTCTACAGCCTGTTTACCATTATCTCCTTCTGTGGAACCAAGAATGTAACTGTGTAAGAGAATTGTGAGTGGCTTGGGTTTAGGTGAATGGCCAAGGGTAATGTTTGTGGCCTTGGGTTAGACTCTGTTTCCCTGAACCAGGCAAGCTGACCTGAGAGAAACCAGACAGGGCATCCTTGGGCCCTGTTATCATCGTGCTGTAACCAACCAAACCAACCGAGCAGGCTTGCCTGTGCCTCTCAGGCTGCGGTGTGCAAGTCAACGAGATATCCCGTGACTTGTGTACAGTGGAAGGACAGAGCCACCGTTTGCTCTCCATTTATTTTGGCTACACTGTGCAGCATGTGGAATCTTAGTTTCCCAACCAGGGACTGAACCCGGGCCATGGCAGTGAAAGCGTCGAATCCTAACCACTGGGAAAGATTTTTTTGTGTTTCTTTTTTTTGCAGTACGCGGGCCTCTCACTGTTGTGGCCTCTCCCATTGTGGAGCACAGGCTCCGGACGCACAGGCCCAGCAGCCATGGCTCAAGGGCTCAGCCGCTCCGCGGCATGTGGGATCCTCCCGGACCGGGGCACGAACCCGTGTCCCCTGCATCGGCAGGCGGACTCTCAACCACTGCGCCACCAGGGAAGCCCACTGAGAAAGATTTTTGGGGCCACATGTTCCTTGAATGAAACTTCTTAGAACCAGTCTACACCGCCATGTCACTATGCCACCTGCATATGGCTCCCAGCATCCTTCCACGTGTACAGGCGGCTCTCTGACTCAGGGAATGCACACCTGAATGGAATCCACCCAGGTACAATCCTGGAAAGGTTCAAAAGCTCCTCTCAAAGCAGGAAATTATTAACTGCTGAGTTTCTCCAGCTAATTTTACAGACTAACCACAAAGAGAAAACTCTTGATGTGGACAGGTGTCCATGTTATTTTCTCATTGAAAACCCAAGTGTCTAGTAAATAATTCCAACTACGAAGTAAAGAAGAATAGTGGCACTTTAAAATAAATTCAAATGATTCAAAAGTTTAACTGTTGCTTCTAGGAGTTAATCACTCAATGACATATTTCCTTTCCTAAATAAATGCTGACTTTTTGACATCTGGTGTTGGATGGAGCTCATACATTTATGGATACGGCTCGGTTCCTGGATAGAGTGGCGCTAGTTACACAGGATGAGTCATCAGGCCACACCTCACTGTACTCACCACAAGGACCCTAAGAAAGGGCTCACAATAATTTCACAGATTTCATTTCTGCAAGGAATGCCACAAGAGGAAAAATGGTTCTTAAACATAAAAATGGCAGGGAAATGTTGCATAGCCTTATATTAAACACAGATTGGGTTTGGTTACTCTGTGGGAATAATTTAGCATGGAGTAAATTAAGTGATAGCATGAGGAATCATATTCTGAAGAGCCTAATTTACAACCCAAACTTCCACAGATCTTACCTCCTACAGCTTACTATAGTTAAATTTACTTTCAGATCTTAAGGTTTCCCACTTTAGAGACTGAAATTCTTCAGAATTTCCTGTGATATTTTTCCTAGTGTTAAGGGAAGGAAAGTGATCTTTGGGGTTATATAATATACAAAGTTGAATTCTAAAATAAACAGAGGTCTTAAGATATGAGGCCAGGAGTGAACAGGGATTAAGAATATATATCGGGCATAATTAATGTAGATTATAACTAGTTTCAAAAAACAAGTGTTAAAACTGTTTTAATGCTGGGAAAACTGGACAGCTACATGTAAAAGACTGAAATTAAAACATTTAAAAAAAAAAAACTCAGAGAGGGGAAAGATGGCGGAAGAGTAAGATGTGGAGATCACCTTCCTCCCCACAGATACATCAGAAATACATCTACACGTGGAACAACTCCTACAGAACACCTACTGAACGCTGGCAGAAGACCTCAGACCTCCCAAAAGGCAAGAAACTCCCCACGTACCTGGGTAGGGCAAAAGAAAAAAGAATAAACAGAGACAAAAGGATAGGGATGGGACCTGCACCAGTGGGAGGGAGCCGTGAAGGAGGAAAGGTTTCCACACACTAGGAGCCCCTTCGCGGGCGGAGACTGCGGGTGACGGAGGCGGGAGCTTCGGAGCCGTGGAGGAGAGCACAGCCACAGGGGTGCGGAGGGCAAAGCGGGGAGATTCCCGCACAGAGGATCAGGGCCGACCGGCACTCACCAGCCCGAGAGGCTTGTCTGCTCACCCGCCGGGGCGGGCGGGGCTGGGAGCTGAGGCTCGGGCTTCGGTCGGAGCGCAGGGAGAGGACTGGGGTCGGCGGCGTGAACACAGCCTGAAGGGGGTTAGTGCACCACGGCTAGCCGGGAGGGAGTCCGGGAAAAGGTCTGGAGCTGCCGAAGAGGCAAGAGACTTTTTCTTCCCTCTTTGTTTCCTGGTGTGCGAGGAGAGGGGATTCAGAGCGCCGCTTAAAGGAGCTCAAGAGACGGGCGCGAGCCGCGGCTAATAGCACGGACCCCAGAGACCGGCAGGAGACGCTAAGGCTGCTGCTGCCGCCACCAAGAAGCCTGTGTGCGACCACAGGTCACTCTCCACACCCCCTTCCCGGGAGCCTGTGCAGCCCCCCACGGCCAGGGTCCCGGGATCCAGGGACAACTCCCCCGGGAGAACGCACGGTGCGCCTCAGGCTGCTGCAACGTCACGCGGGCCTCTGCCGCCGCAGGCCCGCCCCGCACGCAGTGCCCCTCCCTCCCCCGGCCTGAGTGAGCCAGAGCCACCGAATCAGCGGCTCCTTTAACCCCGTCCTGTCTGAGCGAAGAACAGACGCCCTCCAGCAACCTACGCGCAGAGGCGGGGCCACATCCAAAGCTGAGCCCCGGGAGCTGTGAGAACAAAGAAGAGAAAGGGAAATCTCTCCCAGCAGCCTCAGAAGCAGCGGATTAAAGCTCCACAATCAACTTGATGAACCCTGCATCTGTGGAATACATGAATAGACAACGAATCATCCCAAATTAAGGAGGTGGACTTTGAGAGCAAGATTTATTATCTTTCCCTCTTTTCCTCTTTTTGTGAGTGTGTATGTGTATGCTTCTGTGTGAGATTTTGTCTGTGTAGCTTTGCTTTCACCATTTGTCCTAGGGTTCTATCCGTCCATTTTTTGTTTTTTACTTAAAAAAATTTTTTTTCTTAATAATTTTTTTATTTAATAACTTTATTTTACCTTACTTTAGTTTCTTTTCTCTTTCTTCCTTCCTTTCTTCCTCTCTCTCTCTCTCTCTCTTTCTACTTTATCTCCCTTTTATTCTGAACCGTGTGGATGAAAGGCTCTTGGTGCTGCAGACAGAAGTCAATGCTGTGCCTCTGAGCTGGGAGAGCCAACTTCAGGACACTGGTCCACAAGAGACCTCCCAGCTCCACATAATATCAAATGGCAAAAATCTCCCAGAGATCTCCATCTCAACACCAACACCCAGCTTCACTCAACGACCAGCAAGCTACAGTGCTGGACACCCTATGCCAAACAACTAGCAAGACAGGAACACAACCCCACCCACTAGCAGAGAGGCTGCCTAAAATCATAATAAGGCCACAGACACCCCAAAACACACCACCAAACGTGGACTTGCCCACCAGAAAGAAGATCCAGCCTCATCCACCAGAACACAGGCACTAGTCCCCTACACCAGGAAGCCTGCACAACCCACTGAACCAACCTTAGCCACTGGGGACAGACACCAAAAACAATGGGAACTACGAACCTGCAGCCTGCAAAAAGGAGACTCGAAACACAGTAAGATAAGCAAAATGAGAAGACAGAAAAACACACAGCAGATAAAGGAGCAAGATAAAAACCCACCAGACCTAACAAATGAAGAGGAGATAGGCAGTCTACCTGAAAAAGAATTCAGAATAATGATAGTAAAGATGATCCAAAATCATGGAAATAGAATAGAGAAAATGCAAGAAACATTTATCAAGGATCAAGAAGAACTAAAGAGGAAACAAGCAATGATGAACAACACAATAAATGAAATTAAAAATACTCTAGAAGGGATCAATAGCAGAATAACTGAGGCAGAGGAACGGATAAGTGACCTAGAAGATAAAATAGTGGAAATAACTACTGCAGAGCAGAATAAAGAAAAAAGCATGAAAAGAACTGAGGACAGTCTCAGAGACCTCTGGGACAACATTAAACGCACCAACGTTCGAATTATAGGGGTTCCAGTAGAAGAAGTGAAAAAGAAAGGGACTGAGAAAACATTTGAAGAGATTATAGTTGAAAACTTCCCTAATATGGGAAAGGAAATAGTTAATCAAGTCCAGGAAGCACAGAGAGTCCCATACAGGATAAATCCAAGGAGAAACACATCAAGACACATATTAATCAAACTGTCAAAAATTAAATACAAAGAAAACATATTAAAAGCAGCAAAGGAAGAACAACAAATAACACACAAGGGAATCCCCATAAGGTTAACAGCTGATCTTTCAGGAGAAACTCTGCAAGCCAGAAGGGAGTGGCAGGACATATTTAAAGTGATGAAGGAGAAAAACCTACAACCAAGATTACTCTACCCAGCAAGGATCTCATTCAGATTTGATGGAGAAATTAAAACCTTTACAGACATGCAAAAGCTGAGAGAGTTCAGCACCACCAAACCAGCTTTACAACAAATGCTAAAGGATCTTCTCTAGGCAAGAAACACAAGAGAAGGAAAAGACCTATAAGAACAAAACTAAAACAATTAAGAAAATGGGAATAGGAACACACATATCGATAATTACCTTAAATGTAAATGGATTAAATGCTGCCACCAAAAGACACAGACTGGCTGAATGGATACAAAAACAAGACCCTTGGCTTCCCTGCTGGCGCAGTGGTTGAGAGTCCACCTGCCGATGCAGGGGACACGGGTTCATGCCCCGGTACCAGGAGATCCCACATGCCGCGGAGCGGCTGGGCCCGTGAGCCATGGCCGCTGAGCCTGCGCGTCCGGAGCCTGCGCTCCGCAACGGGAGAGGCCACAGCAGGGAGAGGCCCATGTACCGCAAAAACAAAACAAAACAAAACAAAACAAAACAAACAAGACCCATATGTATGCTGTCTACAAGAGACCCACTCCAGACCTGGAGACACATACAGACTGAAAGTGAGGGGATGGAAAAAGATATTCCATGCAAATGGAAACCAAAAGAAAGCTGGAGTAGCAAGTCTCATATCAGACAAAATAGACTTTAAAATAAAGACTATTAAAAGAGAGAAAGAAGGACACTACATAACGATCAAGGGATCGATCCAAGAAGAAGATATAACAATCGTAAATATTTATGCACCCAACATAGGAGCACCTGAATACATAAGGCAAATACTAACAGCCATAAAATGGGAAATGGACAGTAACACATTCATAGAAGGGGACTTTAACACCCCATTTTCACCAATGGACAGATCATCCAAAATGAAAATAAATAAGGAAACACAAGCTTTAAATGATGCATTAAACAAGATGGACTTAATTGATATTTATAGGACATGCCATCCAAAGACAACAGAATACACATTTTTCTCAAGTGCTCATGGAACATTCTGCAGGATAGATCGTATCTTGGGTCACAAATGAAGCCTTGGTAAATTTAAGAAAATTGAAATTGTATCAAGTATCTTTTGCGACCACAATGCTATGAGACTAGATATCAATTACAGGAAAAGATCTGTAAAAAATACAAACACATGGAGGCTAAACAATACACTACTTAAAACGAAGTGATCACTGAAGAAATCAAAGAGGAAATAAAAAAATACCTAGAAACAAATGACAATGGAGACACGACAACCCAAAACCTACTGGATGCTGCAAAAGCAGTTCTAAGAGGGAAGTTTATAGCAATACAATCCTACCTTAAGAAACAGGAAACATCTCGAATAAACAACCTAACCTTGCACCTAAAGCAATAAGAGAAAGAAGAACAAAAAAACCTCAAAGTTATCAGAAGGAAAGAAATCATGAAGATCAGATCAGAAATAAATGAAAAAGAAATGAAGGAAACGATAGCAAAGATCAGTAAAACTAAAAGCTGGTTCTTTGAGAAGATAAACAAAATTGATAAACCATTAGCCAGACTCATCAAGAAAAAAAGGGAGAAGACTCAAATCAATAGAATTAGAAATGAAAAAGGAGAAGTAACAACTGACACTGCAGAAATACAAAAGATCATGAGAGATTACTACAAGCAACTCTATGCCAATAAAATGGACAACCTGGAAGAAATGGACAAATTCTGAGAAATGCACAACCTGCCAAGACTGAATCAGGAAGAAATAGAAAATATGAACAGACCAATCACAAGCTCTGAAATTGAAACTGATTACAAATCTTCCAACAAACAAAAGCCCAGGATCAGATGGCTTCACAGGCAAATACTATCAAACATTTCGAGAAGAGCTAACACCTATCCTTCTCAAACTCTTCCAAAATATAGCAGAGGGGGGAACACTCCCAAACTCATTCTACGAGGCCACCATCACCCTGATACCAAAACCAGACAAAGATGTCACAAAGAAAGAAAACTACGGACCAATATCACTGATGAACATAGATGCAAAAATCCTCAACAAAATACTAGCAAACAGAATCCAACAGCACATTAAAAGGATCATACACCATGATCAAGTGGGGTTTATTCCAGGAATGCAAGGATTCTTCAATATACGCAAATCAATCAATGTGATATACCATATTAACAAATTGAAGGAGAAAAACCATATGGTCATCTCAATAGATGCAGAGAAAGCTTTCGACAAAATTCAACACCCATTTATGATAAAAACCCTGCAGAAAGTAGGCATAGAGGGAACTTTCCTCAACATAATAAAGGCCATATATGACAAACCCACAGCCAACATCGTTCTCCATGGTGAAAAACTGAAAGCATTTCCACTAAGATCAGGAACAAGACAAGGTTGCCCACTCTCACCACTCTTATTCAATATAGTTTTGGAAGTTTTAGCCACAGCAATCAGAGAATAAAAGGAAATAAAAGGAATCCAAATCAGAATAGAAGAAGTAAAGCTATCATTGTTTGCAGATGACATGATACTATACATAGAGAATCCTAAAGACGCTACCAGAAAACTACTAGAGCTAGTCAATGAATATGGTAAAGTAGCAGGATACAAAATTAATGCACAGAAATCTCTGGGATTCCTATACACTAATGATGAAAAATCTGAAAGTGAAATCAAGAAAACACTCCCATTTACCATTGCAACAAAAAGAATAAAATATCTAGGAATAAACCTACCTAAGGAGACAAAAGACCTGTATGCAGAAAATTATAAGACACTGATGAAAGAAATTAAAGATGATACAAATAGATGGAGAGATATACCATATTCTTGGATTGCAAGATTCAATATTGTGAAAATGACTCTACTACCCAAAGCAATCTACAGATTCAATGCAATCCCTATCAAACTACCACTGGCATTTTTCAAAGAACTAGAACAAAAAATTTCACAATTTGTATGGAAACACAAAAGACCCCGAATAGCCAAAGAAATCTTGAGATCGAAAAACAGAGCTGGAGGAATCAGGCTCCTTGACTTCAGACTATACTACAAAGCTACAGTAATCAAGACAGTATGGTACTGGCACAAAAACAGAAAGATAGATCAATGGAACAGGATAGAAAGCCCAGAGATAAACCCATGCACATACGTTCACCTTATCTTTGATAAAGGAGGCAGGAATGTACAGTGGAGAAAGGACAGCCTCTTCAATAAGTGGTGCTGGGAAAACTGGACAGGTACATATAAAAGTATGAGATTAGAACACTCCCTAACACCATACACAAAAATAAGCTCAAAATGGATTAAAGACCTAAATGTAAGGCCAGAAACTATCAAACTCTTAGAGGAAAACATAGGCAGAACACTCTATGACATAAATCACAGCAAGATCCTTTTGACCCACCTCCTAGAGAAATGGAAATAAAAACAAAAATAAACAAATGGGACCTAATGAAACTTCAAAGCTTTTGCACAGCAAAGGAAACCATAAACAAGACCAAAAGACAACCCTCAGAATGGGAGGAAATATTTGCAAATGAAGCAACTGACAAAGGATTAATCTCCAAAATTTACAAGCAGCTCATGCAGCTCAATAACAAAAAAACAAACAACCCAATCCAAAAATGGGCAGAAGACCTAAATAGACATTTCTCCAAAGATATACAGACTGCCAAAAACACATGAAAGAATGCTCAACATCATTAATCATTAGAGAAATGCAAATCAAAACTACAATGAGATATCATCTCACACCAGTCAGAATGGCCATCATCAAAAAATCTAGAAACAATAAATGCTGGAGAGGGTGTGGAGAAAAGGGAACCCTCTTTCACTGCTGGTGGGAATGTGAATTGGTACAGTCACTATGGAGAACAGTATGGAGTTTCCTTAAAAAACTACAAATAGAACTACCATATGACCCAGCAATCCCACTACTGGGCATATACCCTGAGAAAACCATAATTCAAAAAGAGTCATGTACCACAATGTTCATTGCAGCTCTATTTACAATAGCCAGGAGATGGAAACAACCTAAGTGTCCATCATTGGATGAATGGATAAAGAAGATGTGGCACATATATACAATGGAATATTATTCAACCATAAAACAAAACGAAATTGAGCTATTTGTAATGAGGTGGATGGACCTAGAGTCTGTCATACAGAGTGAAGTAAGTCAGAAAGAGAAAGGCAAATACCGTATGCTAACACATATATATGGAATTTAAGAAAAAAAAATGTCATGAAGAACCTAGGGGTAAGACAGGAATAAAGACACAGACCTACTAGAGAATGGACTTGAGGATATGGGGAGGGGGATGGGTAAGCTGTGACAAAGTGAGAGAGTGGAATGGACATATATACACTACCAAACGTAAAATAGATAGTTAGTGGGAAGCAGCCGCATAGCACAGGGAGATCAGCTCGGTGCTTTGTGACCACCTAGAGGGGTGGGATAGGGAGGGTGGGAGGGAGGGAGACGCAAGAGGGAAGAGATATGGGAACATATGTATATGTATAACTGATTCACTTTGTTATAAAGCAGAAACTAACACACCATTGTAAAGCAATTATACTCCAATAAAGATGTAAAAAAAAAAAAAAAAAAAAGAGGCTCTAGTATTCCAGTATTACCCATACTACATTCGAACTAATACTTCCCAGAAAAAGTAAACTTTAAACAAAAAAAGAAAGGAAAAGAATAGGTAATAAAAAAAAAACTGTTTTAACTTATTTTAAGGGAAAGTTTAGTAACTTCATTTTAACAGCCAGACTATAGACTGGAGAAATTTCAAGGGAGAAAAATAAAGTTCTAATCCTTTTTAAGAATTGAAGTGGGTCCCTTTTTGTTGCCTGTAAACCATGAGCTTAGGTCTTAATTCATTCAACAATGAATACCTAACTATATGCCAAAGAGTGTTCTACACAGTGAGGATGTGGCAGAGAAGATGACAAACTGGGCCTTTGCTCTCATCGGGTTTACAGTCTAGTGAGGGAAATCTTATTGGATAGGCAAATCTTATTGGATAAGATACAATAAAGTACAAGATCTTTTCAGATAGTGCTAAATGTTAAAAATAAAATAAACCAGGGTAATGGGATAAAGAGGGAAAGGGTGAGGTAAGGCATAACCTCTATGAGGAGGTTATGTACAAGTACATAACAAGTACAAGATCTTTTCAGGTGGTGCTAAATGTTTTCAGATAGTGCTAAATGTTAAAAATAAAATAAACCAGGGTAATGGGATAAAGAGGGAAAGGGTGAGGTAAGGAATAACCTCTGTGAGGAGGTGACAATGAGCTGAGACATTAGTTGCAGAAGGAACCAGCCCAGTGTATTCAAGCAATAGAAGGGACAGAGAGGCTATCTAGTGAGAAGGGCGAGAGCAACAGGCAGGTGAGGTGAGAGGGGCTGCAGGGGCAAAATCATGCAGGACCTGATAGGCCCTGCTAGGGACTGGAATTTTAACTGTAAAGAGAAGTCTTTGGAAGATTTTAAGGAGGTTGTGATATAATCTGCTTAAAGATTTTAAAAGGGGTGACATGGGCAGGAATGGTGGAGTAAAAACTCCTAACAATCATCTCCCTTCATAAAAACAATAAGAACACTAAAAATTTGTCCAAATCAACTTTTTCCAAACTCTGGAAATTAACTAAAGACTTGCAACAATCTGAGAAGCATTTGTTTAAGAAAAAGACCTGAATTTCAGTAAGAGCAAACTTTGAGATGTTTTAACTTCCCATGTTCCCATCCCTCTTGCCAGCCTCTGTGATAATCTTGTAAACCAACAGCTCCACAATCACAGTGAAAATAAGACTGGGAGTCACTGGAGGAGGCAGATGGGGTTGGAGTTCCTCCAAAGGCCCATTCCTAAAGGGTGGAATTATCTACTTAACACAAAAGGAGGCAGTAATCGAGGAATACAGGAATTAAAAAAAAAAAAAGACACAGACATATAGAAAACAAATAGAAAATGGCATACGTAAAATTTACTTTATTGGTAATTATATTAAATTTAAATGGATTAAACACTTCAATCGAAATGCAGAGACTTGCAGAATGGATAAGAAATAAAAAGAAAAATGACCCAAATGGGCTTCCCTGGTGACGCAGTGGTCAAGAATCCACCTGCCAATGCAGGGGACACGGGTTCGAGCTCTGGTCCAGGAAGATCCCACATGCTGCGGAGCAACTAAGCCCATGTGCCACACTATTGAGCCTGCACTCTAGAGCCTGGGAGCCACAACTACTGAATCTGCATGCCACAACTACTGAAGCCCACGTGCCTAGAGCCCGTGCTCCGCAACAAGAGAAGCCACCGCAACGAGAAGCCCGAGCACCGCAACAAAGAGTAGCCCCCACTCGTCACAACTAGAGAAAGCCCACACGCAGCAACGAAGATCCAACACAGCCAAAAATAAATAAATAAAGTAAAATTTTAAAAAAATGACCCAACTATATGCTGTCTGCAAGAGACACCTTTTAGATTCAAAGATACAAATCAGTTGAAAGAAAAAGAGTGGAAAAAGATACTATGCAAATATTAAACACAAAAGAACTGGGATGGCTATCCTACTATCATACAAAGTAGACATTAAGACCAGAGACAAAGAAGAACATTTAATAAAAGAGTCAAGATAAAAGGGTCAAGGTATCGAGAAAATATAAGAATTATAAACATGTGTGTACCTAATAAAGAGACCCAAAAATATATGAAGCAAAAACTGACAGAACTGATGAAAGAAACAGAACTTCGAACAGTTAATAGTTGAAGACTTCAATACCCTATGTTAACTAATGAATAAAACAACAAAACAGAAGATCAACAAGGAAATAGAAGACTTGAATAACACTATAAACCAACTAGACCTAATGGATATCTATGGAACATTCTACCCAATAACAATAGGATACATATTCTTCTCAAGTACACAAAGAACATTACCCAGGATAAACAATATATCAGGTTGGAAACAAGTCTCAATAAATGTAAAAGGATTGAAATGAAACACAATTCTCTGACCACAGTGAAATGAAATTAGAAATCTGGCTAGAAGACTGACCAAGAAAAAAGTGAGAAGATTCAAATTATTAAATTAGAAATGAAAGAGGAGACATTACTACTGACATTACAGAAATAAAAAGGATTTTAAGGGAATACTATGAACAACTGTATGCCTAGATGAAATGTACAAAAACTTAGAGAGATACAAATTACTGAAACTGACTCAAGAAGAAACAGAAAATCTGAACAGACCTATAGCAGTAAACACATTAAATTATTAATCAAAAATTACTCACAAAGAAAAGCTCAGAATGAGATGCCTGCACAGGTGAATTCTGACAAATGTATAACGAAGAATTAACACCAGTCCTTCACAAACACTTCCAAAAGATAGAAGATGAGAGAACCCTTCTCAATTCATTCTAAGAGGCCAGTATTACCCTGATAGTAAAACCAGAAAAACATCTCACAAGAAAAGAAGACTAGAGGCCCAAATCTCTTATAAGTATAGATGCAAAAATACCTATGAAAATACTAGCAACCAAATCTAGTAATGTATAAATCAGATTAGAAACCATGATAAAGTGAGATTTTTTCCAGTAATGGAAGATTGATTCAACATATGAAAATTAATCAATGTAATACACCATATTAATAGAATAAAGAACAAAACCATATGATCATCTCAATAGATCCAGAAAAAGCATTTGAAAAATTCCAACCCCTTTTCATGATAACACTCAACAAACGAGGAATAGACGGGAGCTTCTGAAATCCAGTTAAGGGCACCTATGAAAAACCCACAGCAAACATCATACTTAGTGCCAAAAGCCTGAAAACCTCCCCCTAAGATCAGGAACAAGACAAGGATGTCTGCTTTCACCACCTGTATTCAAGATTGAACTGGAGATTCTAGCTGGGGCAGTTAGCCAATCCAAAGAAAAAATATGCATCCAGAAAGGAGGAAAGAAGTAATATTAACCCATTTGCACCAAGAGAATCCTAAAGAATCTTTTAAAAAGTATTAGAACTAATAAACAAGTTCAGCAAGGTTGCAGAATACACGGTTGATATACAAAACCAATTGTAGTTCTATACACCAGCAATGAACAATCTAAAAATAAAATTAAGAAAATGATTATATTTACAATAGCATAAAAAATACTTAGGGATAAACTTAACAAAAGACGTGTAAGTCCTGTACACTGAAAACTACAAAACACTGCTGAAAGAAATTTCACAAGACCTAAATGCATGGAAAGACATTTGTGTTCCTGGATTAGAAAATTTAATATTGGTAAAATGGCAACACTCCACAAATTATCTATAGATTGAATGCAACCCCTATTAAGATTGCAGCTGGCTTTTCTGCAGAAATAGACAAGTTGGTCCTAAAATTCATATGGAATTGCAAGGGACCCTGACTAGCCAGAACAATCTTGAAAAAGAATAAAGTTGGAAGACTAATACTTCTCGATTTCGAAAATTATTACAAAGCTACAGAAATCAAGACTGTGTGACAGTGGCAGAAAGTCAAACATATAGATCAATGAAAGAGAATAGAAAGTCCAGAAATAACCCCTTATATTTAAGGTCAATTGATTTCTGACAAGCGTTCCAAGACAGTTCACTAGGAAAAGAATAGTTTTTTTCAACATATGGTATTGGGACAGCTGGATTTCCACATGCAAAAGAATGAGGCGGGACCCTTACCTCACACCATATAAAAATATTAATTCAAAATGGATCAGAGACCTAAATGTAGAAACTAAAACTATGAAACTCTTAGAAGAAAGCATAGGCATAAACCTTCATGACTTGGGTTAGGCAATGGTTCTTAGATACGATACCAAGAACACAGGCAACAAAAGAAAAATGAGATAAATAGGACTTTATCAAAATAAAAAACTTCAAAGGACAATATCAAGAAGGTGAAAAGCTGACACAAAGAACGAGAGAAAATATTTGCAAATCACATATTTTATAAGGGGCTAGTATCCAGAACATATAAGGAACTCTTAATAAGAACTTAACAATAAAAACACAAAAAAATCCAATATAAAAATAGGCAAGGTATCTGAATATACATTTCTCCTAAGAATACATACAATGGCTCATAAACACATGAAAAGATGCTGAACATCATTAGTCACTAGGAAAATACAAATCAAACCCACGATAAGATACTACTTCACATCCACAAGAATCGCTATAAAGAAAAAGTCAGAAGACAACAAGTGTTGACGAGGATGTGGAGAAATCAGAACCCTCCTAAACTGCTAATGCAAATGTAAAACGGTGCAGCTACTTTGGAAAACAGTGTGGTAGTTCCTCAAAGGGTTAAATGTAGAGGTAGAATATAACTCAGAAATCCCACTCCTAGGTATCTATCCAAGAGAAATGAAAACATACGCCCACAAAAACTCTTTCATAAATGCTTATATCAGCATTGTTTGTAAAAGCCAAAAGGTGGAAACAACCCAAATGGCTATCAACAGACGAATGGATAAATAAAATGTAATATTCATACAGTGCAATGTTATTTGGACAAAAAAGGAACAAAATACTGGTATGTGTTACAACATGAATGACCCTTGAAAACATTCTGTGAAAGGAAAGAAGTCAATCACGAAAGACTTCATATTATATGATACCATTTACAGAAAATGTCCCAAACAGGCAAATCTACAGAGACAGAAAGTAGATGAGTGGTTGCTTAGGGATGCAGGGGAATGAATGGATAAGGGGATTGGGGGTGGTGGCAGCTAAGGAGTGCAGGTTTTCTCTTAGAGGTGATGAAAATGTTCTAAAATTGATTGTGGTGATGGCCGCACATATCTGTGAATATACAAAAAAACGAATTGGGCACTTTAAAAGGGTGAGTCATACGGTATGTGAACTATATGTCAATAACACTGTTATTTAAAAAACAATCTGGCTGATCTTGCCACAAATTATAAGACTAGTGGAACTGGACTGAGAAAAATAACCCATGCCTCTCTCAAATTATGACAGCTCTATCATGTTTGGAAGAAGACAGGCCAATATGTCATTCCTACTTCACTGTCTGAAACCTGGAATAGAAGCCTGAACTCTCGCATCTGGTCATCTCCTCTTTGGTTGTCATGCTTCAGAATAGCTGAGCAAAGTCCCCCTTCTCATCCCGCAGCTCTCTTTCTACAGTCATCCAAAGACAGTAACAACTGGAAGAAGAAACTCAGCACAGGAATTGATGGGTGGTGGGGGTGATATAGTCTAGAGAAATGTTTGAATTACAAAACAAACAAACGAAAACAACCTCACTTGAATTCTGGATAGGAAAAATATATTTCCTAGAAAGAGTAAAAAATCTGACTTTAGCTCTGTAATCGTTTCCCATGAGAAGGCAAAAAATGAATATACTCAGAGATTAATCAGTAAGAATCAAGGGCGGATCCAGGCTTTGTGGATTCTAAAGTACAATCTGGGGAACTTTCAAAAGTATGTAGTGTTATGAATGCAAGTTTAGGGATGAGGCACTGGCGGGGGTGTTATGAGTGAGAAAACCTGAAACATAAAATACACAAGCGTCCTGGAAAAGCTAATTCTGGTCTGAATATACATGGCACTCATTTTCTCTTGAAAAATTATTTGGAGATGCTTAAGAAATGAAACCAAAAATGCTGAAAACGAGACTAAAAGCATCAGCTGTGAGCACTAAGTCAGTTAAAGGTAGAGTTGTAGAAAATACTGTCACAAATATGGTTGCTAAACTCAAGGCCAATGTGAAACATAACATCTGAAAATTAACATGCATTCACCTACAAAAACTATAAAATAGTAACAATAACCTCAATTTCAAACTCCTATTTATATTAAAGAAGATCAGTATCTGAGGTGAAAGTACAGGGTAAAGATGAAGAAGCAAAAATAATTTAAATTTCAAGTCTTACATGGGAATTATAGGCAGGAAGGTAGGTCAAAAAGCATCTTTTTAATTTTTAAATTTTACAGTCAGAAAATACAGATTGGAGACTATGTTTTGAAAAACATTAAAAGACAAGCCCTAATAAAACGAAAAGAGTATATATCTGCCAAATGACTGGGATAGTTAAAGTCAAAGAAAGTTTGAGGTTAAAAAGTAAAAGTCAACCATACACTGCTTACAAGAAACACAACTAAAATGGACCCACACAGCACCGTTAAAAATAAAAGGATAGAGCAGCCGCTGTGGAAAAGTGTGGCAGTTCCTCCAAAAGTTAAACATAGAACTTTGTATGTTCCAGCAATTCCAGGCAGATACCCCAAAAATTCAAAGCAGGGACTCAAACAGATACTTGTATACCAGTGTTCATAGCACCATAATTCACAAGAGCCAATGGTGGAAACAACCCAAGCGTCCACTGACAGATGAATGGATGAACAAAATATAAATATACATACAATGGAATATTATTTATCCATAAAAAGGAATGAAATTTTGACATACGCTACATCATGGATGGCCCTGGAAAACATTATGCTAAGTGAAACAGACACAAAAGGACAAATACTGTATGAGTCCGCTTCTATGAGATACCGAGAAAAGGCAAGTTCATAGAGACAGAAAGTAGAACAGAGGTTACCAGCGGCTGGAAGGAGAGGGAATGGGGAGTTAGTGTTTCATGGGGACAGAGTTTCTGTGTGGGATTATGAAGATGGATAGTGGTGACGGTTTACAACATTATGAATGTACTTAATACCAATAACTTCTACACTTAAAAATGGTTAAAACGGCAAATTTTATGTTATGTATATCTTACTACAATTAAACAACAACAACAACGGGGAGATGATATTTCAGGCATACAAAAACCAAAAGAAATCAGGGACAACAATATGAATTTGACACCAGGCAGAATTCAAAATGCATCAAAGAGAATAAAAAGTGTCTTTGAAAAAATGCAAAATACCTAAAGAGGATACAATAAGTACTAGTTTGCATTAAAAAGAACTATTTGGAAATTCCAAAAGTCATTCTCCCGAATGACTTTAACAAGTGGTTAAAACAATATAACACCATAATTATAACTATTCCGAAAAACATCTAAAAAAGAGGAAGTTAAATGTTAAGACGCACCAGATTTCAGCTGCAGCTTCCAATGTGGCAAAAGTGTGCTCTTCCACTTCAGCTTTGCTCCTGGGCATATGGAAGGCCAAAGAGCTGAATTCTATTTCATTTTTACTCTTCCTTGACTTGAGAATGATATCAATGACCATGTGCCCCAAATTTCTAATTAGCATCACATCAATTTAAAATAAGACATGTCAGGGACTTCCCTGGTGGCTCAGTGGTTAAGAATCCACCTGCCAATGCAGGGGCCATGGGTTCAGTCCCTGGTCCGGGAAGATTCCCACATGCCGCGGAGCAACTAAGCCTGTGCGCCACAACTACTGAGCCTGCGCTCTAGAGCCCGCGAGCCACAACTACTGAAGCCCATGCGCCTAGAGCCCGTGCTCCGCAACATGAGAAGCCACTGCAATGAGACGCCCGCGCATCACAACGAAGAGTAGACCCCGCTCGCCGCAACTAGAGAAAGCACCCGCACAGCAATGAAGACCCAATGCAGCCAGAAATAAATAAATGAAATAAATTTATAAAGTAAAATAAGACATGTCAGTGTCAGTGCAAGTTATTGGTAATATCTGATTACTCACTTAATAAAACTTAGATGAAAATTTTGTGTACTTCATAGGTTGAAATTCTACTGGTCAGTTAAAATATAAACGTATATTTGCTATGCAAGAGTAAAATGGTATAATTAATGATGTCCATGAAAACCATTGATTTATGTACAAAAAAGAACAAAATGACGCTCAAATAGTTAAATACATAGAGAACAAAGCTGGCAATCGAAACAGTTGTGGAAGAGAGTGGACTAGGTAGATATTGGGAAAACATTAATTTTCTTTTAGCCAACCCATTTCATAAAATTTTCAAGAAGAATATAATGGAGATTAGATCATCAGCCTATTTTCTGAATAAAAGTTAGTATTTATAATTAAAAAATATATATCAATATGTTTGTTTGTTTTAAATTTCATTTTGGCCAAAGAGAAAATCCTATCTGGCAATTCTTCACATCTTACGAAGATGAATTAAAAACAGAATGTCCATTTTCACCCCATCAGATTTTCACAAGGAGGAAAAACACTTAAATCATGTACAATATCACCCATGGTAAATCCTATTCGAACCAGATAAAATAAAGAATATAAGAAATGAAGAAAAGAGGAAAGCGTTAGAGCAAAATGTTGGACCCGCAAATCTCTGCCTTTTCTTTGGCCTCTCTTGAAAGTACGTGTCCATTTCATACTGCAAATATGCATCACAGTGACTCAGGAGAAAACCAGTGGCTGACAGGGCTGAGAAGTGATGGTGCTTCCACTATAATGTCAGTATTAACATTTGTCAACAGAGAAATGTATAATAATAAAGTTGTACTAAATAGCAAATGCTGGAGAGGGTGTGGAGAAAAGGGAACCCTCCTACACAGTTGGTGGGAATGTAAATTGGTACAGCCACTATGGAGAACAGTACTGAGGTTCCTCAGAAAACTGAAAACAGACTTGCCATGTGATGCAGTAATCTCACTCCTGGGCATATACCTGGACAAAACTACAATTCAAAAAGATACATGCACCCCTATGTTCATAGCAGCACTATTCACAATAGCCAAGACAGGGAAGCAACCTAAATGTCCGTCGACAGATGAATGGATAAAGAAGATGTGGTACATATATACAATGGAATATTACTCAGCCTTGAAAAAGAATGAAATGATGCCATTTGCAGCAACATGGGTGGACCTAGAGATTATCTTACCAAGTGAAGTATGTAGTATGTAGTAAGTAGTATGAAGTATGTAGTAAGTAGTATGAAGTATCATACTAAGTGAAGTAAGTCAGAGAAAGACAAATATCATATGATATCCCGTATATGTGGAATCTAAGATATGAAACAAATGAACTTACCTATGAAACAGAAACAGACTCACAGACACAGATAACAGACTTGTGGTTGCCAAGAGGGAGAGGGTGTTGGGGGAGGGGTGGAGTGGGAGTTTGGGGTTAGAAGATGCAAACTATTACATATAGAACTGATGGGCCTACTGTAGCGCACAGGGAACAAGGGCCTACTGTAGAGCACAGGGAACTATATTCCATATACTGGGATAAACCATAATGGAAAAGAACATGAAGAAGAATATATATATATGTATGTATGTATAACTGAGTCACTTTGCTGTACAGCAGAAATTAACACAACATTGTAAATCAACTATACTTCAATAAAATAAATTTAAAAAAATAAAGTTGCACTAAGTAAAAACATGAAGATAAAAAATACAATTCAGGGCTTCTTATTTCTCCCGATGTATCACTTGCTCACTCTCTCTCCTCTGTCTTCTCGCCAATGTGGCAGCTAGGCAGGCCACTGCTGGTCTGTTAGAAACGTCCTGGGGCGGAACCCTGGACCCGCTCAGTGCTCGTCACCGGGGCCAGTGCTTCCTGCCTGCTCTTCCTCCTCTTCTGGATCACTGGAGTGGGACGATGGGAAACTTGCTCGGTTCTACCCATTCTCAATTACCCAGGAGATGATGCGCAACCCAGACCCAGCTCGGCCTACTGCCATTCCACCCTGCAGGGCAAAGTCCCAGATGAAATTAAACTTGACTTTCCTTTGTTTCACTTTGCTGTTGCACCCTGTTCTTATATTTCCATTGGAGTCTCTTCAGAAAAGAGGGCTGACTGAACCACAGCCCGATTTGGAGATTTCTGGGTTTCCCAGCCAAATAAAATATTAAAACAATCTTAAAAACCATCTCCCTGATTTTTTTTTCACTTCCTAAAAATAATCAGAAAATTCACTAAAATTATAAGAGGAGTCTATATAACTGCATGCTTACAGATTCAACAAACTCATTGAGATGGAAAACATTTCTAGAAAAAATGTTACCAAAACTGATGAAATTCTGAATAGGCCAAATATCAAGAAAAAATGTAGACAGTCATCAAAGAGTCCTCCCAATCGGCTCTATATTTCTACTGGTGAATCTTATCCAAGTCACAAAGAAAAAAAATCCTGTAGTATAAAAGCTGCTCCCAAATATGGAAGATAGAAAGCTATTTATTCATGTCCAGAAAGCAAAGGTAACACTCATGTTAAAATTATTATTATTGAAAAATAGTAAAAATAAAACAGACTGATCTGTCTATTGTTAATGGAGTTAACTCCAAGTTCCACGAAGTGCAGTCCTGAGTATTAGTTTAAGTAGTGAGTTCTTTCCCAGATGGTTGTGTTCACCCATATAAATGCTGGTGGCTTTAAGGTACAAAAGAAGGTATCGCGGTCTTTAGAAGAAGGGCAGCAGCCAGCTAAAGGTGAGTATAAGTAGTAAGGACCCAACTCTGGGGTTCTAGAGGGTCACGATCTCTCATCAAGCAGAGGCTTTGACCACTAAATCACTTTCTCCAGGGAGAAGTTACAATCCTAAAACAGTTTTAATCTCACTATCAGAGTCTGTATTTCAGAATGTCATATTTAGAGCAATTCTAAGACATACGATATTGCCATCCTTTGCAGACCCCTCACGTAAACGAGAAAGTAATTCACCCAAGAGAGAAAGAATATCCTCTCAGATGGAAGACAAGGAAAAATTAGGGCACATTAAAATGGAATGCAAACGGGAGTCCCCAGAAAATGAAACCTAACATTCAGATGTCAGACGTCTATGCTCTAGGAAGGGAAGCGGGCACTGCAGACTGTTTTGAGCAATGCGGACGCAGTGGGGGGCTGCCCGGGAACCTGGGGCACCAGGAGCCCCGCAGAGGTACCACGGGGGCCAGGTTCTCAGGTGAACTGTCAGAGCAAAGCAGAAACAGCCCCAAGACCAAGAATCAAGACATCAAATGAACCAGGAACACAAAAGTGAGAAGTCATGAAGTGTCTCACTCCAGGCTGCAGTGGAGTCTGGTCTATGGGATACCATCCCTCTCCTGTTCCCACCCTCCACCCGCTCCCACCCCAAACATGCTGTCCCACTAAGGAGGAAGGGCAGGGGCTGGGCGGGAAGGACTGGAGTTTACTTCTATAGCCTGGAACACTGAGACAGATTAATAAAGCTAAATATTTTAGACAGTGAAACAAATACATACCTTCAGTTAAAGTGCCTATGCGTGGTATTGCACTAGTCTTTCTGCAAATATTTCAGGGTCTTCTAGGTATTCATTCATTTAGAGACAAGACACAGTTGCTGTCCACAAGTGGAAGGTGCAGAAAAATAATGAACAGACAACCCAGCCATAAAATGGATGAAGTTCTGGGCTTCCCTGGTGGCGCAGTGGTTGAGAGTCCGCCTGCCGATGCAGGGGACGCGGGTTCGTGCCCCGGTCCGGGAAGATCCCACATGCCGCGGAGCGGCTGGGCCCGTGAGCCATGGCCGCTGAGCCTGCGCGTCCGGAGCCTGTGCTCCGCAACAGGAGAGCCCACAGCAGGGAGAGGCCCGCGTAACGCAAAAAAAAAAAAAAAAAAAAGGGCAAAATTGGGTTAGGTTTTGATGAATGCAACCTATGAGTATTTATCGGATACTGACAAACACCACAGAGGTGGCTGGAGGATACCGCAGTCGGCATGAGGGTGGATTGATTCCTGGCTCTACCAGCCTGTGAAGCTTGGATGAGTTAGGTAATCTTCCTAAGCCTTCTCTTCATCTACCTGGTAAGTTTTTGAGGGTTAAGGTACATGAGAGAATCCATGTAAAGCTTTTAGAACAGTGGCCGTTATCAAATAATACTCAGTGTAAACACAAAATGCTATTATTAGTGTCACAGGACCTTCGGATGAGTGTTCTGTCTGTTTTCCACATAGCCGCCTTTCCCAGGCTGCATAGACACAGAAATACGTGTGAATTACCAGTAACACCAAGAATATATATTCCCATTCACACACATTCACACACATTCCACATGTTTTTAGGAACATAAGTGGTTGTTTTTATAGAGAGTAGAGCCATAAAAGCAAATTTAAAAGGTTGGGGTAGCATGTGGTGGATACCATCCCAGGTTTCATCAGGGGAAAAGGTCACGATGGGAGGAGAGAGCACACTGAAGGAAGGGGTTTAGGATGCGACAGTGTGAGAGACACAGAGACAACTTCCAAAAATTCAGGAGGAGGAAAAGCAAGTTGCTGAGGGGACCTGAAGAAACTTCATGTGAAAATTATTCCCTGGGAATTCCCTGGTGGTGCAGGTGGTAGGATTCGGCGCTTTCACTGCCGAGGGTTGGGGTTCGATCCTTGGTCGGGGAACTAAGATCCCACAAGCCTCGCAGGGTGGCTAAGAAACAAAAAGAAAGAAAGAAAATCATTTCCTTAAATCCATGTGTTTGTTTAACCCAGAGATAAGATAGAAGGGTGTTTTCAACCCAAAAGAAAAATTGGACCTTTTCTGTACGTCCCTTCCCTTCTCCCCAGATGCAGAGCTATTTCCAGTGGGCAGAGAGAAATTTCAGTTCAATAAGAGAAAACGGTCTAACAGTGAGGGCCATCCAGTACTGGGACAGAGCTTCAGGAGCTAATGAACCCCAGAGGCCTCTGCATTCTCAGAGGCTTAAGGCGCTGTTGACAGAGAGGTCTTGGGAATTGCTGGCTTGTTTGTTTCTACCTGGAGCACCGCTACCACTTATGCTCTTGAATGTAATGCAGTCTTCTGGGCAGCTTTAAATTTAATTACCCGTGAGCAGGCTTTTCCTGATATTTAATGAAGTCTTTACAAAATCGGCTCTAGTATAGCTAGGTGGATACCAGTGTTCTGGTTTGGACTCAATTCCTCTGCTGACTTTCTCTCTCTGTGGATTCACACAGGGCACGGCCATCAATTCAGCAGTAGCTAGAAGGGGAAACACTCCACTTTATCCCTAGGAAACATCAGTGAGAAAGCTCTTTCACTTATTTATTTATTTTTCTGTTTTTAGACTTTTACTTATTTATTCCTAACGTTTTTATTGGAGTATAATTCTTTACAATGGTGTGTTACTTTCCACTTTATAACAAAGTGAATCAGTTATACATATACATATGTTCCCATATCTCTTCCCTCTTGCGTCTCCCTCCCTCCCACCCTCCCTATCCCACCCCTCTAGGTGGACGCAAACCACGGAGCTGATCTCCCTGTGCTATGCAGCTGCTTCCCACTAGCTATTTATTTTACATTTGGTAGTATATATTAGTCCATGCCACTATCTCACTTCGTCCCAGCTTACCCCTTCCCCTTCCCATGTCCTCAAGTCCATTCTCTACGTCTGCATCTTTATTCCTGTCCTGCACTTAGGTTCTTCAGAACCATCTTTTTTTTTTAGATTCCATATATATGGGTTAGCATACGGTATTTGTTTTTCTCTTTCTGGCTTACTTCACTCTGTATGACAGACTCTAGGTCCATCCACCTCACTACAAATAACTCAATTTCATTTCTTTTTATGGCTGAGTAATATTCCATTGTATATATGTGCCACATCTTCCTTATCCATTCATCTGGTGATGGACATTTAGGTTGCTTCCATGTCCTGGCTATTGTAAATAGAGCTGCAATGAACATTGTGGTACATGACGTTTTTTGAATTATGGTTTTCTCAGGGTATATGCCCAGTAGTGGGATTGCTGGGTCGTATGGTAGTTCTATGAGAAAAGCTCTTTTAATTTCTGTTTCCTTCTACTTCTATTGCTCAGAGATCAGAATGAGATGGAGAAAAAGCGAGAGATCCTTACCAGGCCATGCAGAGGGATGTGGGTGCATAGTGGGCATGGACTGGGTAGAAGGAAAAGAATAGGGAGGCAGAATGAATTTCCAGACCTTCTGGGTACAAGTATAGATAAAAAGGTATTTTATAATCTATTACATTAATTTGGATGAAATACAGCATTGTCCTGATGAATCAGAGCAGACGACTGGAAACTGACATACCTGTTATTTCAAGTGAGTTATGATTAAGAACTACAACAGAAGTGTATCTTTGAGCTGGATATTACATTGACTTGAGACTTCAAACAGAGCTCCTTATAAAACATTCTGAGAAAGTTGCCTTTGGTGTTGAAAGTTCCCATATTTGGTTTCAGGCCAAAAGTGACTTTTTCCCCCCTGCATGATTTAATAATAAGGCATTCAGTCATCCGGGGGCTGCCTGCCTGTGGAAAAGCACCACGGGCCTTGCAGGGCGCTCCCCACCCCCAAACATTCTTCACATTTCACTGTCACTGCCCTGCCGGTTCCTATTAATCCCAAGAGGGGTGCTCCCTACCAAGACCCCTGAATGCAGAAGACCTCAAGGAGGGCCCTGAGGCTGACTGCGGCCTTGTGTGGAAATAGAGACTCACCACCCTAGATAAACAGAAGGAAGGTTTATTTATGGAGCGAGGGAGGGGGGCCACGGAATCTGAAGGAGCAGAAGCGGAGAGGTTCATTCCTGAGCCCTCACTTTAGTAGGGAGCCAGTATGGGCCCCTGGAGGCTCTCTTAGGGACAGTAAGGAAGGGGACGCAGGAGGACACAGCAACCCGATTGTGTGGCCTTATCACACTGAGCCTCCAGGAAAGAATGCTGGGCTCCCTCAAAGCACAGAGCTTCCCTCATGGGAACCAGGAGCCAATCAAGCTGAACAAAGTTGGGCCCAATTTCTCTAACTTCAGAGTTACGGGCAAGTGGTCCTTTGTGGTCCTGAAACAGGTCTGTTCGCCTCCAAATCCCATGTTCTCAACTACCACACTTCCCTGGCTTCTGCGCAGTGTAATCCTAGAATCCTCCCTGAGCACCCAACCACCCGTCCCCCCAGCACTCTCTATCATGTTAGCCTAGTTTAATACTGTTTTCATAGCACTTAGCACATCTTGAAATTCTCTTGTATATCCGTCTACTTACCTCTCCTACCACCAGACTGGGATCTCCCAGAGGGAAGGGGCTGTGCTTTGTTAAATGCTGCTCTATCCTGATGCTAGAACAGTGCCTGGCCTAGAGGAAGTGCTCAAGAGATCGGGGACGAGTGAATCAGTGAACGATCAAGTGAATGAATGGATGCACTAAAGAAGTGGGGTAGGAAATTTTGATTGGTGGGATGTATAAAATAGAAATACCAAGGAAAAGGAAAGGAAAATTGAGATTAGTCTGTTTGCAACCTACAATCACCTACTGCTTGCCAGCTCTCCCTGCCACTCCCAAGCCACCCAGCCCCACCTCAGGGTTCAGTCCCCAAACCTGCCTTGAGAGATACCTAGCGGCAGTGTGGTCAAGGGCACAGGGAGGAGGTTCCCTTGGAACATGACTGATGACCTTTGATTCTGAAGGGCTGAGGATGACTGTGATCCGGCTATAATCTAGCCCCGAAATTCTCAACCAGAGGGGACCTCCCGGCATCTCTGGGGCAAAAGACAAAGTGAGGAAGTGTGTGGAGTTTAACACGGTCTGGGTTCTCATGACTTGTTCACTTTTGGATCTTTTAACACATTATCAGGGAGCCTATGTTCAAAAAAAGCTGTAAAGTGACCTAAACAATGGGATCGGACAAGACTTAACAGAAAATCTTAATAACCAGAGAGAGTCGAGGATGAACCCGAAACTTGGAGTTTCAACGCACAGGACAGTGGTTTCTATAAACCATGATGGGGGATTTAGGACAAGCTAATCCAGGGGATGAAGCTAAGCATAATTTGGAATTTGCTGAGCTGCAAATGGCAGGAGGACATCCTGAGGAGCCTGCAGTGGAATGTAAGTAAGCCAGTGAGAAGGACAGAGCTAGAGACACAAGCTAGAACCTTATACAGAATCTGGACCATGCCCCGTGGTACCAGAATATATACATATGGTCTTTGTCCCTAGTTCCTGGCCCAGAGATCCAGAAATCCTTGAAATTTCCAGAGTGACAGAAGTGTCTTTGTTATGCTAATGAGATGACTCAAGGGGGGGTCCCTAGAGAGCTTCAGGTTGCGGAAGGACCAATCACTTGATCAGAGGGTTGGAACTGAGAACCAGCTCAACCTCCAGGAAGGGGGACTGGAGATGGAGTTCAATCATGTGGCCAATGATTTAATCAATCGCACCTACTTAAGAAGACCACCCCCTAAACCCTGGGGCTTCCTGGTTGGTGAACACCCTGATGTGCAGGGAGGGGGCCCACCCAGATTCCACGTGGAGAGGCACAAAGGCTCTGTGTCTAAGACCCTCCCAGACCTGGCCCTGGGTGTCTCTTCCATTTGTATCCCTTATAATAAAACTGTAATCATAAGTACAGTGCTTTCCTGCGTTCTATGACTTATTCTAGGGGAACCCTTTACATTTATTGCCAGTCTGTCAGAATCGCAGGTGCCTGAGACTTGGGGTTGGTGTCAGAAGAGAGGGCAGGCTTGAGAGACTGAGCCCTTAACCCTGTGGAGTGTGACACTCACTCCAGGTAGCTGGTGTCAGACTGTGTTGCAGGACGCACGCTTGGCGTGCAAACAGAGCATGTCCGAGTTGCCGCATGTATTACACAACGGTTGTGAAGGTGTCCAGGGATTTTTAGAAGCCCAGCTCCAAATGGAAACGTTACTGAATTTTATATTTTCTCTCTCACCATTCTGAGCCATTAACTGACAATAATTAAGAAATACTAAATGTCGCAATGGGTGATGATTTTGCATACATTTTATCCAAGAAATACAGAGTTAAGACGATCACCCTCATATGGGACACTCCACTGAGGACAATCAGGAAATCAGAAAGGAAAAAACTTAATCTTCCAACTTTAATATGTAAAATGACAGACTCTGAGGAAATAGGAAAATTTATCTCTGCTTAATTCTGGGCCTCTTTATTCCATTAATGTTAGGATGCCACTGATTTTTAAGATGATGAGTTTGTAACAGACTTTGGGGGAGATGGGGAAGGAAAGTAACACCGTCACATTAAATACAGAGATCCACTGTAAGATGCTATTCATTTCAGAAATGTAATATGTAAGAAAATAATCAAGTGCATCTCAGATTTGAGAAAATGTGGCAATATAGTAGTAATTAGGATTGTCTTTGCTTCCCTTTAACTTTCAGATGATTTGCCTTAAAGGTGTTCAGTGTCATCACTTTTCCCTTATCCATTTTCTGTTCTAAAATATTACTGTCTCAAAACATAATTGTTTATTAAAAAAAACTGTCTAGATGGGGGATGATGTGGCTGAGATAAAACAAGGGCCTATTTCACTCCATTACAAGCATTCTGAAAATCAAAGAAAAATTAACTTATCACATTAACTGAATTTTGGAAAATAATTCTTCACCAATTACCCGTTAGTATCTTCTGTACTGACAGAAACCAGCTTTGTCTCATATACACACATAAACTGCAGGCCTTCCATGGAGGGAGCAGGTATCATTTCCCCACTAGGTCCTATTTTTCTATATGGAGAAGATGACTCAGAAGACAGCCCTAGGGCTTCTGGATTGCTACCTCCTTTCCCACCTGCCCTCCAGGTGGCCGGCCCAAGGGAGGTAGAGCCATAAGATTCAGAATTCTCTTTTTAGGGCTCTGTGCACTGAAATCCCCTCCTAACAAGTCAGTCAGTGCTACACCTTTCTGACCTTGACATTTCTGAGTTATCTATATGAAGTTAGTGAAATGCCCAGTGCAAGAAATGCACTGCTATTGATATCAGATAGCTAACCACAATCTTAAACAGACCAACAGGCTAATGACAAAAATGCTTCAACCAAGATGTGTGGTCCTAGACGCAAGAGAAGGGGATATGGGGATATATGTATACACATGGCTGATTCACTCTGTTATACAGCAGAAACTAACACAACATTGTAAAGCAATTATACTCCAATAAAGATGTTAAAAAGATAAATTTTTAAAAAATTACCTAAAAAAAAAAAAAAGATGTGTGGTCCTTACCCAAACCGAAGCAATCTGTAGCTAAACCTTATCTTCACCTGCCAAAATCTTACTGAAAATATTTTGCAGAGGAGCCAGGAAACATGGCTTTCATTGAGGTAAGACTCCTACTCTGAGATCCCTCTCTTCAGGGGATTTAAATGACCAACGTACAAAAACAAACCCATCCACATATTAAGAAGAAAGGAGTGCTGTAAAATCCAGAGGGATATTTTTAGGTGACCTAGCACAACCCCTGGAGATGATGCTGATTAGTTTACAGTAACTGACAGAACAAGAGTGGGTGTTAGGTGAGGGGAAAGAGTATACTATATTTACAGACAGTGTCATTAAGTTACTTACCATTGACAAGGGAGCTTTCACGTTGGAATCTTGAATCACTCTGTAAATATCAATTATGTATCAAGACTCCTATAACGCAGCTCTGACATCTGCTTTTGAGTCCTTGTTGAAGAACAAGCTCTGTGACTTTGAAAGAGAACTCAGATGCCTTGCTCTCCACTGCCCTCTCTCAAATGAATAAAGCTTATTGGCACTCTCACGCTACACAGGACTTGTAGTTTAAGTGATTTACAGTACAGTGTTGAACTTATTACTAAAACAATCATTCCTTTATTGCTGTTTTAATTATCACTCTAAAAAGCTCTGGGAGACAAGGAAGGAAATTTTCATCAGAAATTGACAACAGAAACTGGCAAGGGTGGTGCCACTTCGTGCATCTAACCTCTGAAGCTGAAACAGCCTGCAGAGCAACGTGTACCATCCCGACATTTAACAACAAGGGAGGTGAGTCTAGTTTCAGATGCCCTTCCGGCAGCTCAGGATAAGCAGGTCCAGCCTCCTAGAAACCCTCAACTACATCTCTAGGTAATCAAAGCCACCCCTTGAGAATGAAGGATGTGTCAGACACGGAGAGGGTGATTTGTAAGACAATCAAACACTCATCTCATCACACCATCATGTAGTTTTTAACCAAAGCAACTGAAAATGAACAGATTCTCTCTTTCAGATGAGTTGCTTGCATTAATAGTTTTTTTGTTGGTGGTGGTTTTTTAAAAAAATCACATCTCTGGAAATTCCTCCCTGCAGCATAAACCATTAAGGATCCTTTACAGGACTCAGGAATGAACTCAATCCTTCTGGCTGACTTAGGAACACTGGCACGTGTTGACGGCCGGGTCCCGGCACCAGGAAACCATGTGCTAACTGGCTGCTCTATCCCTCTTTCCTCTTCAGCGTCTGCCAGGTGGAGCCCCGACTTCCAGGGCGATTCTGGCTCTTGGTCGCATCCTGCCTGTTATCTCTGTCTGGCAAACAACTACTCCGTGCTTCCAGAACAGGCACCGGTGATAAGTTATTCTCAGCCCGCTCTGCCAGAAGTTTTTTTGGCCGACAGGCTGAGGAAGACCATTGTTGTTGCTGGCTGTTATCTCTTGCCGGCTCTGCTTGGCAGATGTGCGACTCCGTCTCTCTGGTGTGGAAACAGGGAGCTCGACTCTGGATGAGTCAATACACTAATAAACAAGGGGCACGGAGGAAATAGCAACCAGTCTTGAAAACAGAAAAAGAAACACGTGGAGGTTTACTGGATGCCGAGATGTTTGTCCTCCACAGCGTGCCTCTGCTTTATCTCGCTTCACAGCCTTCCTATCGGAGAAATGGGGAAGTTCATCGTGTATCAAGTGCGAATTGGCTGTAATGTTTGTGCGTTACTTACATAGCACGGAAAGTATTTTTTGGTGCTGGGGAGTGCTGTTTTCTTCCATGGCGAATTTATATCTTCGTCATTCATCTCCCCTTTGGTCGGACCCCATATTCTAGGAAGTCCTCAGTCTATCAAGACGTTTACTGTCTCCTGGACTGATCCCCCTGAAATCAGCGAAACCATCCTGACTGTGGCCTCGGAAGTGCCTGTGGTGAGATAAAAACGGCACGCAGGAACCCTTGCTCTGGGGAAGGCTCTGTCTCTGAGGCAGAAGCACAGGGCAGAGTGGGTGCACGTCGCGTGTCCCTACAAACACGGCACGATGCTGGATTCCATCGCTGGCCACAGGGACCAAGCACCTCTTGGCCTCTGCACGTGTCACACGGGGGCCAAACACCAGGCTTCAGAGACTCAGCAGGAACCCCGTGGGCCCGTGGGAGATGAGCGTTCAACCTTGAAGGTGTGGCGTGTCACAAGTGGAACTCGTGAGGACATGCAGGGGGACGAAGCCTGCTCTAGTCCCAGGACCACCTTCCTCTCAGAGGTCTAGGATGGACAAGAGTGGTGTCACACAGGATTGGGATCACAGGAGAGATGGGACTTCCTTGAGGGACTCAGGGACACCTCATGTCACCCTCTAGTGGTACCGTCATATGAGGGTGACCAAATCTCTCAGTTTCCTCCAGAAAATCCTGGGTTGACCCTGGCATATGTATTCATAATACCATTTTTCTCACTCCAAAGTGTCTTTATTTGTATGGTGAGCCCTCCCGTCAGTCCACACCCTATCGGGGCTCAAGATAAGCTCTCCTAATGCCACAGCTGCAATATTAGGGCCACTCACCACCTGGGCTTTTATTTAATGTCGTTTCAACAAACATTTGTTCAGCACCACGGGGTACACCAGCGGCACACCAGCCGCTGTGCCAGGCGGAGGGATAAGGACATGAATGTGAGACAGATGCAGGGTAGATGACCACCCTGTGTGAAATGCACAGCCGAGGGACGCACAAAATAGGACCTGGGCGCTGCTGAGGCGTCAGCTTAGGGAAGAGCTGCCCGCCCACTTGGAGAATCAGCTGGGGCACATGCCGGCCCACAGGTGGGGTGGCGGTGGTGGCGTGAGTGGTGGGACCAGAGAGAAAACCATAAATCCGTGGGGCACACGTGTTTCTTGCTGTGCCCCGGGAGCCTCATCAGCACTGGAGGGCAGAGCGTAAACAGGGGCACAGGAGCCCCTGCATTTTCCCCTAAAGATATGCACAATTTTTATTTTCAATATTTACTTCTGTCGGTGCTTGGCTACTACCAAGTAAATAAAGTCAGTCCACTCTTCTTTACGACTGAAGATCAACATGGGACACTTCTCCCTCTCTCGTCCTTCCTCATTCCCACTGGCAGCAGACCATCCTCCTGGCGTTCTCATCAGCCGTCAGCACTGATGCAACACTGAACACGTATGGGTTTTTCTCATTATCTTTTCAGTGGCTGAGTGAACGTGCCTGCACTTTTTTTTTTCAGGATTTTATATTATTTGTGTGTGTGTCTCCATATAAAGTTTATTTTTTAACATCTTTATTGGAGTGTAATTGCTTTACAATGGTGTGTTAGTTTCTGCTTTATAACAAAGTGAATCAGTTATACATATATATATATCCCCACATCTCTTCCCTCTTGCGTCTCCCTCCCTCCCACCCTCCCTATCCCACCCCTCTAGGTGGTCACAGAGCACCGAGCTGATCTCCCTGTGCTATGCGGCTGCTTCCCACTAGCTGTCTATTTTACGTGTGGTAGTGTATATATATGTCCATCATGCCTGCACTTTTAAACGTTGCTTACGTTCACCCTTTCTACGTAGAACGTCCTTAACCGTCTCCTTCATTTGTTGAAAAGCTGATCACACTTTAAGACCCAATGCATATGTCGACTCCTGACAGAAGGCAATCCCGAGTCCACAGCTAGACTCCAAATTCCAGGACACCCGACTCTGTCTCCAAGTCACCTTTCCAATTCTAGCATTTAGCCTAGAGTTCAGCAAATGATAAATCCTAGTTTGAATAAACACAATCATAGGGTTTTATCTTTTAAAAGTGTACAGCTCAGTGAATCATCCAGAGAGAACAGTCCTGCATGACTATCACCCGGTCAAGAATTAGAACATTACCGCCACCCCACAAGCCCCAATCCCTACATTCTCCCACCTCCCCAAGGATACCACTATTTCGACTTCTATCACCACCAGGTATTAGTTTTACTGTTTTGAACATGATATCAATGGAGTCGTATCGTGTATATAATTTTATATTTAGCTTGTTTCACTCACATTACGTTTTGAGGTCCATCCACACTATTATATGTAGCTGAGTTAGTTCATCTGGGGGGCAGTATATTACCTCACTGCATGAACATAGACCACAGTTTATGTACCCATTCTGTTGATGTTTATTTGGGTTCCTTCCAGTTTGGTGTCTTACAAACCATGCTCTGATAAATAGTCCTGTGTGTGTCTTACGGTACACCTGGGCTCACAGTTCTGTTGGGAATGGACTTGCTAGGTCTTTGAGCAGATCTGTGTTCAGTTTTGGTAGATAATGCCCAAGTCTTTCCAGAATGTGCCAGTTTATACTCCTACCTGCAATATATAAATTCCTATTTCTTCACATCTTGACCAGCACTTGGTGGGGCCCGTCCTTTAACCTGCAGCCATTCTGGTGTGTGTGTGTAATAGCGTTGCACTCTAGTTTAATCTGCATTTCCCCGTGACTAATGTGAGTGGGCACTTTTTCATGTTTATCGGCTATTTGGATATTCTCTTTATGGGCTCCATGACTAATCTGTCTGGCTACAAATCCCTTGTTATACATGTTATAAATATGTTCTCCCACTCTGTGGCTTGCCTTTTCACTTTCTAATGTTATTGTTTGAAAACAAAAGTTGTAGATTTTAAGGAAGCCTTGTCATTCATGGTTAAACTTCTGGGATCCTGTGTAAGAAATCTTTCCCTTCAAAACTCATGAAAATATGCTCTTAAATTATCTTCTAGAAGCTTTATAATTTTACCTTTCATATTTAAACCTGCAGCCCATGTGGGATTAATTATTTTTTGCATGGTATGGAAGTTGGGGCCACATTTTATTTTCCATGTGGGTATTCAATTCACCCAGAGCCAATAATTGGAAAGACTGTACTGTTTCCTACTGTTACATTTTTCATGATATCCCCTGCCCCTCACCCTTTTCTGTATTTTCTAAACTTTTATTTTTTCCATGCTTCATTCTGGATATTTTCTTAAGATGTTTCTTTCACTCCACAAGTTCTTGCTTCAGCTGTATCTAATCTGCTAGAAAGCCTACCTTATTTCCTTAAACATATTAGTTAGTTATTTTAAAGTCTGTGTAAGATAATGTCGTTATCCAGATCCCCTGTGAGTCCATTTCTATTGTGTATTGTCTCTCTTGGGATTTCATCACATTGTCTTAACTCCTATGTGAATGATAATATTTGACTGAATTATGGAAATTTTATATGAAATGTTGTAGAGAGAATTTAAGGCCTCGGATGATGGCTATACTTCTCCAAAGAGGAATATAAATTTGCTCTCAACAGACATCTAGGGCTATAGCAGTTTCAATGATCTTAATCCAAGCTGGGATTGAGGTGATCCACAGATGAACTACAGTGTCCGTGAGGAATGGTCTATTTCAGTACATACTGACTCCTTTCCAATCTAGAGTGTTTGAGGTATGCCAGCCTGCTGCCATGATGGACCCCAAACTCAATTTCTGGATCCCCAGTCCTGTGAGTTTGTCAAAAACTTTGCTCAGCTTTTCAATCTCTCAGCTACCACTTATGGAACAGGCAGAGGTCCCTAAGGAAAAAATGGGCCCAAATGCTCATTTCTCTGTAATTTTCTTTTCCCTGATCTTGGCACTATAATTATTCACTAACTTGTTTGCACTCCATATATTCAACCAACTAAAAACATATTTTTTTGTTCTCTGAGGGGGGTTGATCTGAATTGACGAGTCTGCCCTTCACCGAAGCAAATCTCTATCATAAAATGTTTCATCACCGCCACATATTACATGCCTATCCATCCATGGTACTATGCTGAGTATAGCAGTGTACACAATACATTTCACGTAAATGACGTGTGCAATTATTTCTAATTCACTACAGAATATATTTGCAGCATCACTTGTTAGAGAGCATGTCATCACTGTGGGATTGACAGGATGGAACGGAGCAGACAGTGTACCTTAATCCCACAGACTTTACAGTATGGAGGGATCATTCTTTCTCCCCATATTACAGAGGTAGTAAATGACCCCAGGCAAGGTGAGTAATTTATCCAAGATCATACAACCAGCTAGTGCACAAGTAGATTTTTTAGATCAGTTATCACACTTCCTAGAGCTCTGAGTTCTTCCTTCCATAACAACCTGGTTTGCTGTTTGAAAGCGTCTACTTCTGAGTTGGAATTTCAAGTATGTTGATATTAGGAAGGAAATGAGGTTAGAGCACTTGACTTGATAGGACATTCCAATCATTAGGTACAACTTGAAAAAAAAAAAAAAGGCTTAAAGGCAGAAATAGGTTGATCAGGTGAAGAAACTGATGGATTTGTTTTGATGAGAACAATGAAGAAAGCAGACAGGCTGCCCAGCTCTTAAAAAACATGCAGACGGTGAACGCTGTTAAGGAAGCATCTTAGAAAAGAAAAGCGAGGCTCTTGTTTTGCCATCTGCAAATGGAACTACCCTGTGCTTTAGTTTACAAAGCAATTTTTTTTTTTTTCTGGCCGAGCGCTGAGCAGCGTGTGTGATCTCAGTATGTGGGATCTTAGTTCCCCGACCAGGGATGGAACCCGCACCCCCTGCAGTGGAAGTGCAGAGTCTTAACCACTGGACCACCAGGGAAGTCCCTACAAAGCAGTTTCATGCAACTGACCATAATAATGGTGAAACTGAGCAGGATTCACCGAAGGGAGGCAGTGGGCCACATCACGTCTATCAGTCAGTGCTATGGTAAAATGCAGGTCAAGATGAAAAGGAATGGCCAGGAAGGGAGGACGGAGGAGGGGCCATCGTACAAAACACATTCAAAGAGAAACAAAAGTTTTGTAGAAAATGGAACTTTTTTCTGGACTCATAGATTTTATAAATGTAGGTTATCATTTAACTGTACAGTACTCAAAGTAGTCATAGAGGAGCTTGCAGTGGTTTTGTATCAGTTGCTGCAAAAGTCCAAAACATTATTAGTTACATCGTGTGTTTCCATAACATCTCTGCTAGTAAACATACCTGCTAGGGTGCTGGGGACTTTAATGAGAGACTCCTGGGAGGTTATGTTACTAGCATCCCTTTTGAGCCATATTCATTTTTTCATTCACATACTATGTCACTCATTGGAGAAGCAGTTATTAAAATTTATGCTAGGAATGAAGGAAACAGATAAAAGACATGGTTCCTGCTGCCAAGAAGTTGCTTGCCTTACCGATGGAATTTCCCAGTACCCCATGTTGCTCTTGGCCATGCAAACATTAGATTCTTAGATTTCTACTCAAGGTTATTCCACTTAGAAAACGAGGCCTCACTACTGTTCGCTGAGGTTGTCATTCCGGTGTAAGGTGGGATCACAGGTCCTGTTACAGCACCTGAGTCACAACGGCAGCCTCTGCACAGTGACAAGACTGCACTCCTTTCCCTAAAACTGTGTGAAAACAGAGAAACAGTATCTTAACATTGCTTTTAAATCTTCATGGCAAAAAAAAGAGAGTCAGTGCTCTGCCCAGGAAGGAAGAAAATAGCTGCACCACTTCTGTATATTTGCTAGGACGCTAATGTCCAAATAGGCTCAGACGTTAAGGGACACTGAAGCTGGGGTGGCATCGTTGTTTACTAGTCAATGAAAAGCAGATCAGATCAGACACCCAGTTCCTTGGTTACACCAGCCACACTCTGAGTGCTCAGTCCTCACATGGGGGGCTGGTGGCTGCCATATTGGACAGCTCAGATACATAACACTTCCTTCACCACAGAAAGTTCTATTGGACAATGTTGGAAATGGACTGAGTCTCCTAAAACGGTGGAAAGTTGGGATTGCACATGGTGCCAGTGGGTTTGGCTAGCAAAAAAGGAATTCTAGTTAAATATAATGAGAGATCTTCTTTTAAAAGTTCAGCTGGAACTTTCTAGCATGTAATTAAGCCAAAGAATAATGACCGAAACAAGTGTCTCCTGGCTTTGGGTGTTTGGATACCGACTGCTTTGAATCTTGTCTGTAGGACATACAAGACGCCGTGCCCCTGTGTTTGGCCACCAGGTGGGCCCAGGATCACTAATTGTGTAGACACCATCCAGCTACTGGCTGACAGCAAAGGCCCTGCAATGCAAAGCCCTGAAAAAGGCAAGCGGGGAATTCCCTGGCGGTCCAGGGGTTAGGAATCCGCGCTTCCACTGCAGGGGACCCAGGTTCGAGCCCCGGCTGGGGAACTAAGATCCTGCAAGGCATGCGGCACAGCCAAAAAAGAAAGAAAGAAAGAAAGAAAAAGGGAAACGCATTCATCCTGCACACTGAACAAATGCTCTGTCTGCCTGCAACTGTATTCCACAATGGGGGTGAAATGCCTTTAATGAGAGGGTCCTCTTATTCATGTGACTGGACACCTGAAGGTTTGCCCTTGACGTGATCACATGGGAGGGACAGAATGGAGCCTTTGGCAGTGGGTTTTGTTAAGTGCAACTATCTTGCTCACCCTGACATGATATTCCATTTTACACCCTATTTACCGGCTCAAATCCAGGTCAACCTGATGATACACATTACTCTCAATCTTAAAACATAAGACAGAGGTACATGGGTGCAGTATTTCTTGAGTCATGTGGGTAAACGAGACCTGTAACGATGTCCAATAGGTAACCGGGGCTTAATGAGATTGGTCAGCACTAGTTTATGTCTTCTGTCTACCCCCTGGTGGAGGGATTCATTACTAGCTGGAGCCACAGAAGGAAAGAGAAAGAGAAAACAGCATGAATTATTTCCTGAGTATCTATTCAGTCCCTCCCTCAATCATCTGGGGTTTGTTGTTTATACGAGATTGCCAGCTCCACAGAAGGGGAGCCGAAATCCATTCCTTCCCTTTGAGCCTGTGCTTTCCTGGAAAAAGAAGGAGCAGGACAGCAGCAGGAGGGCTCTGCCAAAACTCTTCATTCCGAGCTGAAGGGCCCATCACTCTGGGTGCAGAAAAAGAAAAAAGAGAATGACGAGCTTTGCTGCCCTGGCAGGTCTGGAATCCTTCCTTTGGCTGTGGGTGATATCTAATGATTCAGAGGAAGTACTGTCCATTCTGCAAAGCAGACCTAGCCAATTGTGTAATGTTTATTCTGAGGCACTGGAAGAAGCCAAAAAAGAAGGGAGGTTGGGGAGAAATTCCTTCCTTTGCAATGATCAGCTTACACCCTGCACCACCAGGTCTGATTACCCTTATCTTTTCTTGCGTAACGACAGTGTTATGACTGCACAGAAGTGACCAGACTTCCAAAAAAAAAAAAGAAACTCCAGCCACAATATTTGACTCTATGCCTCTGGCGGTAAATCCCTTAACACTGGCCACACGCTGCATGAGAAGCTATTTCCTTTGATTTACTCATTTACCAGTTCTCACCTCCATCAGGTGTCCCCTGTTCTTACATTAGCGAACGAGGCAAAAAGAAAAGTCTGTTCGACTCACAGACATAGAGAACAGACATGTGGTTACCAAGGGGGAGGGGTGGATTGGGAGTTTGGGATTAACAGATGCAACCTAGTATACACAGGATGGATAAACAACCAGGTCTTACTGTATAGCACAGGGATACATAGTCAGTATCCTGGGATAAACCATAATGGAAAAGAATGTATACATATGTATAACTGAATCACTTTCCTGTACAGCAGAAATTAATGCAACATTGTAAATCAATTCTACTTCAATAAAATTTTTAAAAAAGAAAAGTCTGGGGCTTCCCTGGTGGTGCAGTGGTTGAGAGTCCGCCTGCCGATGCAGGGGACACGGGTTCGTGCCCCGGTCCGGGAAGATCCCACATGCCGTGGAGCGGCTGGGCCCGTGAGCCATGGCCGCTGAGCCAGCGCGTCCGGAGCCTGTGCTCCGCAACGGGAGAGGCCACAACAGTGAGAGGCCCGCGTACCGCAAAACAAATAATAAAAAAAAAAAAAAAAGAAAAGTCTGTTGGTGTTGCATCATCCCTTTCATTTAGGCAGATTTCATCTGATGTAAATACCCTTTCATCTCTTTTTCTCATATTGCATACTGATTTTAAAAATTTGTTCTTTTTAAAAACTAGGTTTTTAGGGGCTTCCCTGGTGGCACAGTGGTTGAGAATCTGCCTGCCAATGCAGGGGACATGGGTTCGAGCCCTGGTCTGGGAAGACCCCACATGCCATGGAGCAACTAGGCCCGTGTGCCACAACTACTGAGCCTGTGCGTCTGGGCCTTGTGCTCCGCAACAAGAGGGGCCGCGACAGTGAGAGGCCTGTGCACCGCGATGAACAGTGGCCCCTGCTTGCTACAACTAGAGAAAGCCCTCGCACAGAAACAAAGACCCAACACAGCCAAAAAATAAATAAATTAATTAATTAATTAAAAAACAAAAAAACTAGCTTTTTAAAAAATACCAGGACCCAGTTAAAATTATTCAGGCACCACAATATATAGAAAAAGTAAGTATCTCTCCCACTGCAGACCCTTGTCTCCCCAGGCCTCACCTCCAAGCCAGTCATTATTACCAGCTGCTGTGTAAACTCCAGAAACAGCCAAACCCATGTGTGTGTGCATTTCCTCCTTTTAAAATGCATTTTCACATAACAATATATTTTGGAGGGCATTCCATTTTATCATCAGTAGTGCTGCTTCATCCTTTTTCATGGCTGCATCGTATTCCAGTTTGAATACATAATTTATATAACCAGTCTCATACCAATGGATATGTATGTTTCCAGTTGTTTACTCATATATGAAAAGCTCCAACAAAGACCTTGGTATACATGTCTTCACATACAAGTATGTGCACTTTAAATGCTGATAGATATTTCCAGATTGCCCTCCAAAGAAATTACATCAACTTATACCATCACGACTGTATATAAGAACCCTTGCTCCCCACTTCCTTGCCAAAACCATCTAATAATATTTACTATCTTCCATCAAATGACAGCTCTACCTGAAAAACCACACGAGATATAGGGACCTCCAAATAAACACTGGGTCCTGACACTGAGCCTTCTACCCTATCTCTTTTTTTATATCAATTTATATATTTATATATAAATTTATTTATTTATTTTTTTTTATTTTTGGGTCTTCATTGCTGCACACGGGCTTTCTTTAGTTGCACCAAGCAGGGGCTACTCTTCATTGCAGTGCGTGGGCTTCTCACTGTGGTAGCTTCTCTTGTTGTGGAGCACGGGCTTAGGCACGTGGGCTTCAGTAGTTGTGGCTCGTGGGCTCAGTAGTTATGGCGCACGGGCTTAGTTACTCTGGGGCATGTGGGATCTTCCTGGACCAGGGCTTGAACCCGTGTCCCCTGCCTTGGCAGGTGGATTCTTAACCACTGTGCCACCAGGGAAGCCCTACCCTGTCTCTTGTGAAACCAACGTCCCCTGTATAAGCCCTAATACCTAACAGAGCAAAACAAACAAGATGAAAAAAACAGAATGGGATATATGATCAAACAGACTAGCGCCGCCTAGAGGCTCCTTATTTTCAGTACTGCCAAGTTTGCAAACTACTTTGCACTGGTAATTGTGCGTGTGCTTTTTGAGGGTGGGGTAGTGAGAGGAAGCCGTAGTTTTCATCAGATTCTCAAAGTGGTCTGCTGCCAAAAAAGCTAAGAATCACTGACTTAGACAATAAAAAAGAAAGAGAAAATTCAATGTGTATAAAAATCCAAGTGCCTGATTTTATGGCTTAATGTAGATAACTAAATAACACTGTAAACTTACACTCTTAACACATAAAATAATGCAATCACGCTAGAGCATTGATTCTCAAATTCTGGACTCAAAAAATTTCTAAAACAAAGTTTGTCAACCAATATGGTTTTGCCAAAGTTCTATTACATCAAGTGGAGATGTTAACAACAACAACAAAAAAATTACTATGTTCTGTCATCATTTTATAAGACTATTTTAACACCCAGAAGTAGGAAAGATGAAACCTTAGAGTAAAAGGCAGTCCTTTAAATTGAATAAGTTTAACTCTTTAAAGCTCCCTACTCTGCCCCACATTTTCTCACTTCACCATCAGCCCTCAAGTCTGAATGACACAGACAGGAAAATGCTGTCATGCATCATCACTGTCTGTGGGCCGGCCCTCAGAAACTACTGCTATCAGGGACCTGTTTGTTTTTTTTTAAACACCTTTACTGGAGTATAATTGCTTTACAATGGTGTGTTAGTTTCTGCTTTATAACAAAGTGAATCAGTTATACATATACATATGTTCCCATATCTCTTCCCTCTTGCGTCTCGCTCCCTCCCACCCCCCCATCCCACTCCTCTAGGTGGTCACAAAGCACCGAGCTGATCTCCCTGTGCTATGCGGCTGCTTCCCACTAGCTATCTATTTTACGTTTGGTAGTGTATATACGTCCATGCCACTCTCTCACTTTGAGGGACCTGCTCTTATATTCAGGAAAGTCGGGGCTCCTTCACTGTCTTGTTTTTGGTCTGTGCAGCTGAACGATGTAGAGAAAAAAGCACCAGATTTTGAGTCTTGGATTTGCCATTAATTAACTTCCAAAGAGGCATTAAGTTAAGTTACTTAATGCCTCTTTGAACTTCAGTTCTTACGTCAGATGAGAATACTAACCCATTTCCTGCCTACCTCCCAGAACTGACCGGTTCAGATAAATAAACATGTGAGCAAGGTTTTCTGTAAACTATGATTTATGATACGACATGCAAAGTTTATTCAGCTAAAGAGGAGTGAGGTCAGGACTCGACCCCATGACTCTCTGGGGATCCCATATTCTTTTTTTTTTTTTTTTTGCGGTACACGGGCCTCTCACTGTTGTGGCCTCTCCTGTTGCAGAGCACAGGCTCTGGACGTGCAGGCTCAGCGGCCATGGCTCATAGGCCCAGCCGCTCCGCGGCATGTGGGATCTTCCCGGACCGGGGCACGAACCCGTGTCCCCTGCATCGGCAGGCGGACTCTCAACCACTGCGCCACCAGGGAAGCCCAGGATCCCATATTCTTAATCATTAGGATATACTCTTTCCTAACATGATATAATTATTACTGTTATTACTACAATTCTTATATGTTTTCATTCCAACCACTGGCTGAACATACAATAGTTATTAATTTGCAAGACTTGGGCTCCTTTGATATGTTAGCAATACCTGTGCCTACAGATGCCAGCTTTTAGTCTAATTAACAAAGGATTTGCTCAGGAAACATTGATTTCTTTTTATCTTCAGATATTAACCTTTGTAGTAAGACCTATTAGGTAGAACCACTCGGCTACACTGCTAAGGAAAGGCTGAGCATCACTGTACTCAAACTGAACTTATCTGGTGAAAATGTAAAAAATGGGATGTAAAATTAGAAATGTCAGGTCTTTTGAGCAGTGTAGTCACTTTACTAAATCTTCCATAAATTACAGGTAGGCATTAAAACAGTAATGTGAGGCTTAAAACAAAACAAACAAAACAAAACAGTACGTGAGCTCGCTGAAGGCAAAAGATCATACTCAAAGGGACTCTCTGGTATACTATATTTTTCTCATTCATTCAATTTTGTGATTATCTAGAATAAAACACTGTTGACTTTTTCTCTTAATCAAGACAAAATCATCTCTAGTTAAAGCTGACTGTAGCGTTGGTAGGTCAGAGAGGTCAGGTAGGTGAAGAAGGTCAGGGAGGTCAGAGAGGTCAGGGAGGTCATCAGGGAGGTCAGGTCCACAGCAGGGACGCCAGGGCCAGGGCACTGGCAGCAGGATGGGGTCTCCCAGCAGGGAGGGCGGCACTGAGCGCCCCCCATTTGTGCTGCCAGCTGTGCGAGGTGGTGACACCCGGGCCAGCATCCTCCCACGTGGCCCTTCTTCCTGTTCTTTATTCCCCCAGTGCGGGGCCATGTGACCTCACGCCTTCCTTGGTGGCGTCACAAGCGGAGTCCCAGAACTGCCCCCCTTGCCACCCACACTGCTGAGAGCCAACCCTCAGCCCCATCCGCCAGCTCGCCGGCCTTCGGGATCTCTGTGGCCTCCAGCCTCAACCCTCTGCCCAGCTTCTGAGGTCCTACAGAATCAGCGTCCACCCGATTTATCCCATCGCTGTGCCATTACTTCACCAACGCGACCTTACGTCAGGCATGAAGAGGACTTCACCTTTCTTTAGCAGACACATTGCTTGTACTTCTTCTCCTCTCTGGAATTTTCTACCTGCTCCCTCTGCAGGGTCACATAATACAGGGTATATAGGCTTTGGAGTCAGACAAGAGTAGGTATGAATCTCACTCACATTCTTTCTATATATATTTTTAAAACATTTATTGAGCAGGTACAGTGTGTCAGAAACCGCCAAGTTCTTCGTCTCATTAGTTTTTTCATCACACTAAATCTATGAGGCAGCTGTTGTTATTGTCTCCAGTTTACAGGTGAAAAAAAATCTGCAGTTCAGACATTAAGCATAGCCAGTCGGCAGACGGGATGGGATACAAATTCAAAAAGGCCTGGAATTCAGAGCCAATAACCTTAACCGCTACTCATTAGCAACCCTCTAGTTATATGAGCTTAAGCAAGCTATGTAACCTCTCTAATCCTTAATATTCTCATGTATAAACAGGGATATAAATGTCTACTCAGCAGGATTAATGAGATCACGTATACGACGCTACTATCAAAGAGCCTGGCGTCCAAAAGAGGCTTCTAAATGTTTCTCTCTCTCTTTTCTGTCCAATGACATTCCCCTCATCTTTTACATCCTGCCTCTTCCATGAAGGGTCCTTGAAAGACGGAATGAACTGCGTCAGCCCACCGTGGTCTCTTCCTCCTGTACAACCCAAGAGGTCTAAAATTTAGTTTCAAATTGTTTTCCAACCATTTCATGTAAGTTAGTTTTTGTTTTTTCACCTGAAGTCTTTCATAAGTAGCAGCCACATATACTTCAGTTACATCCCCTGTTCTCTGCAAAGTACATCGCAAGAACGAGATAAATGTGGACTGGATTAGCGATGCAGCCCCTGGATACAGTCTAAGACAGATTTTGCTTTAGAAAAATTTCATTCTGTATTTCCAAGTGCTTATAAAAACGGTATCATGGTAAATGCAGATTCTTAATCTATTGTTTATCCAGCACGACGGGTAAAAATGAATTGAAAACGAGGAACAAACTGGAACTTAACTGATACATCTTACTGAACTGCTCTATTACCAAGGAAATCATGTTGATACTAGAAAACATTAATAGCGTCCATCCTTAGATATATACCGCAGCCGTTAGGATTTAAGTGTTCCATCCATGTGTTGATTTTTCACAGCTGGTGATTTCCCTCTGCGGTCGTTAGAAAGACGATGAAGGTAACTGGGATTTATAGAATTGGCTAACTATTGTGTTAAGCCAGTCCTGGGAGTGAGCCAAGATAAGAAGCCAGAAATGACTCCACTGATACGAACGAGAGCCAAACAGCCAAGGCAACTGACTTAAGGCTCCAGACACGGTCTATTCTCCGTAAGCTCCTGAACTATGCCTAAGACCACTGAAATCCGGCCCAGCAGACGCCACAGAAGGAAGAGGGTGCCAAGACCTCGCCTGGCCCTTTTCCACCCGCAGGGCCTACCTTAACCACGTCCCAGAACTGCACATGGCTGCTTCCCGTCCATCGCCACGTGAGGGCCCAAGTCCTCCTGTCAGGCTTAGCTTCATCCTGGACCCTTCGCTAGACCTTGAGTTTTACCTGTTACCTTTTTACCAAAACAATCTGACCCATTTCCACCTACAGTTTCTCAATTTGAGTCTCTTGACTTGAACAGCGCTGGTGGGAGTCAAAAGGAAAGTCCACAGTGTGGACATGTGGACTTCAGGAGCCGGATGGAGGGTGGTGTGGACATGTGGACTTCAGGAGCCGGATGGAGGGTGCCAACTACACTGTCAAGTAAGGGCCGGGCTAAAGGGAAAGATGTCTTAAAGGAAGAAAGTCTCAGGTTAGCTATTTCCACTATTTGTGAAGAACTGGCCAATTTCTGATACAATCAGAAAGAAACAATTTTAAATGCCAATTTCATACTACGTTTTAAAAAGTTATCTATTTCCTTAGAGAAATATGTCAAACACTTTGACTTGATGTATCTGAATGAAAAGACACTAAATCAATACCTAAGCTTCCAGGCAGCCAGAGGATTTATGAAACCCAAACAAGCGGCCTGAAGACAGTCTACGTTTCTGTGACAAACTTCCGGAGCTTCTATAACCTCCCTGGGTAATTACAGTGTCTCAGGTTTCTCTTCATTCTGCTGACTGTCCCTCCCAGTGACACTTGCACACAATATATTATACCTTTTATTTAGTAGGGAGGGTATGTCAACACAAAGTCAAATATGCAGATGAAATTCAAAGCAGGCAATCTCCTGGAAGTTTTCAGAGTTTTACAATTGGCATCCTACATTGGCAGCCAAATGACTGTGCCCAATTTCGTCTCAGGATGTGAAGAAAACCTATGTGTGCATCCCTGATGAAATAATTTGTTGCAGTTTTCCTTCACATGAAAATTCCAGAAGACAGTGTCTAAACCTTTCATCCTAATCACTCCTTTCTGCCATATGCACATCATTAGGCTACCTGGGCGATGCCTGGATGGTTAAGGGTCACAGAGAAGAAGGCTCTTATTATGAATATTTACCAACCCATATTTAAGATAAAGGAGCCGCAGGGTTTAAAAAGCTCTCACACTACTATAAAACATGTAGCCTCATTCTTGCTAGAAAGTATACATTTCTTGTCCAGAAAGTCTGAAACAGAAGTCTCAAATTCTCTTTAGGAGTAAAAGGAAACAATGTCATAAAATTAGTTCCAGAAACTGCAGGTAATCTCTAGGATGGTTCCCATAAATGGACAAAAAGGAACCCATGGCCATCCTCTCACAAGTACAGGGGTCCCAAAGCAAAGATAGACAACTCACCCAGCCAGAGCCCCTCTCAGTAACGCCAAGTGGGTAGTAATTCATTTCTGCTGGTCACTGGGTTCCAGTGAAGGAAACTGAAATGTCATACCTTCATTCACAACACTGTCTCATGGAATTATTTTTTCCGGATTCCTTGGGAAGTTAAAGTATTTGAGAAGAATATCAGGAACTGTTGTTTCAGCCTGTTTTGTGAGTAGATAATCGCCTTCCAACTCCATTATTGCAGGAAATGATGTGTATGGCATTGTTCCTAGTGGGGAGAGCACTGCGTTTCAGCCAGACCCGTACATGCTTATTAAACAAAACAAGAGCGTGCAGCCTAAGTCACTTCGCTGAACTCAGACTTTTTGAATCTGGTCTCTAGATAAGAGACTGGCCCCAGACAACCTACCCACATCCCAATAACATGCTTTTGAAAGGGTGTAAGCAAAACTTGTTTTGAGAAATGAGGAATTTCACCAATACTACTAAATGTGGCAAATGAATAACTCCAATAAATTAAGTGCTATCAAAATGGGTTCAGCAGAGACCTATGTGAAAGGCTTGATTTTTCTCTCATTTGGGTCTAAATCAAAGACCAGCCTGGGAACTAGAAGTAAAACACATTTCATCCTGAGAAGTACCTATGAGTCTGTGGAATATATTAGCTGGTTTTCCTGACATGTGACATCATTTGTGGTACCAGCTGTATGGATGTGCCATCTAAGGGTTTAGAAAACTAGTATTTCTTTGGCTTTAATATGTATTTTAGGATCACAGAAAGCAGTCTGATCTAGCTAAGTGCTCCAAGAAGAGAGAGCTGCTATGGACTTCTCTTTAAGAAGCTTAAGCTACTTATGATCATGACCTATCAACCTTTCTATGGGTGGATTACAAAGAGTAAGTTCCTAAATGGACATCTAGAAGAGATGGTGATGATAATACAACTGTTATAAAAGCAAACGTTAAATACAGCACTTATACGTCAGGCTCTGTTTAAAATATATGACGTAAGTTAACGAAGTTAATCCTCAGAACAAACTAGGTAGGTTTTGGTACTTTTACTACCCATATTTTACAGATGCGGACAGTGAGGCACAGAGAGCTTAGGTAACTTGCCCACGGTCACCTAGCTAATAAGTAGCAGAGGTGGAATTTGAACTCGTAGTGGACACTCTTACCCCTCAACTATCCCACCTCTGGGAACCTCTGGTGGTTCTCAGACACTTCTGTCCGATTCAGTTACGATACAATGATCTTATCTCCTCTTCATAGAGATTATTATTTGGATGGTTTGGTAATGAAATGAGAAGCACCAAACATTTTCTGGTTAGAGTCTAAATATTTTTAATAGAAACACCATAGTTCTATTATAATTCAACTTTAGTTTCCAGTAGTTTCTGTAGAGAGATTTTATTTTTCCCTGGAACAGTATGCTGCAGTGCTATATATGTTACTTCAATAAAGAGGAAACTATTTCTATGGAATGTCTAATGCCTAGCATTGTCATTCAAAAGCTTAAGGATCTTTAAATGATTTTTAAAAATCCATTACTAAATGTAGAATTAAGTTTAAGAAATACCTCAGTTCTTTCATATTATACCTTAAAAAAATCAGGTGTAAAGAAATACAGGTTCAAAGACTATAGCATATCTATCCATCCATCCATCCATTCAATGAGTAAGTCCCACATGCCAGGTACTGGGAATATAGAATGGATAAGGCAGACAAGGTTCCTGCCTTCATGGGCTTATGTTCTAGTCAGCGAAACATTAAATACCAATGGGAGGGCGCTATTTAAGGCTTGAGTGGTCAGGGAAGGCCTCTTGGAGGAGGGAGCGTTTGAACAGAGAGCTAAGGAAAGAGAGGGAGGGAATCTCGGTGGGATCTGAGGGAAGAGCACGTCAGGCAAAGGCTCCCAGGTGGAAATGAGCTCAGGTGTGTTTGAAGATCAGCAAGAAAGCCAGCGTGGCCAGATGGAACTAAGCGAGGTGTACGGGGAGGGAGATGAAACGTGACAGCAACAGGACCTCGCAGGCCATGCAAAGGGGCTTGGATTTAATTGAGCGGGAGAGGGTGTCATTAGAGGGTTTAAGTCGGTGAGTGACAAGATCTGCTCCGTGCTTTCTAAAGGATCCATGGCTGCTGCGTGGAAAATGGATTGGGTAGGGCTGGGGGAAGCAAGAGGATGAGCAAGGAGACGGTAAGAACCAGCGGTGCACGGAGAACACCGCGGTGGCTGAGACCAGAATTGCAGGCGTAGAGGTGGTAAGAATTGGTGGTTAGACCCGGGATAACGAAGGCAGAGCCAAGTTGCTAACTGATGGATTGGATGTGGGGCGTGGGGTGAGTACTGATGCCTGGATTTTGACCCAAGCAACTGGATAAACAGTGGTGCTGTACACAGAGCTGGGAAGCCTGGGGGAGCAGGTCTGAGAGGAAGAGGCAGCAAGATCTCTTCAGACACCGAAGTCTGACGTACATTCTAGAGACCTACGTGGAGGTGCTAATCGGGCAGCTGAATATATGAGGGCGAAAGTCAGGGCTGGAGATATAAACTGGGTGTCGAGAAAAGCATGGGATGGGGCTGCAGGGAAGAGAACAGGCTGGAAATCTGAGGCACAGCAACAATCAGAGCCTGGAAGAGGAGGCCCACAGAGGGGAGAAGGCAAAGCAGGACTGTGTGGCCGTCAGGGACCCAGGTGAAGACAGCGTCTCTAGAAGGAGGGAGGGATCAACTGTGTCAGCTGCTGATAGAGTAACATGAACCGAGGACCAAGCACTGGATTTGGCCTGACGGAGGCTTCTGGTGACCTCGGTAAGAGGGGCTTCAGTGGAGGAGCGGTACTGAAGGAGGGGCTGGGATGGGCTCAGGGGAGAATACAAGGTAAGGTAAGTTCTTTCCAGGCATTCTGCTATAAATGTGAGCAGAGGGGCAGAGCAGCAGTTAAAGGGTAAATGTGGAGCCTGGCGGATGGGGGGCGTCCCGGGTTTAGGAGGCAGTTCTAACACGCTTGTAATATGTTAAATGAAGGATTTTGCATAATCTTTTAAGTTTTTATTTTTCATCTTCTAAAAAATGGAAATAAAACTAGTTTAATTGATTATAACTAATGTTTGAAACACGCATTTTTCTTCTGTACACAATTAATCAAAGTTTTGTTTTGTTTTGTGTTTAAGACACGATGGGGACCTAGACTTGGCTCAGCCAGTCCGCTGGCCACAGCAACTATGCATATTGCCTCTTACTTTTCACTTGCTGTAGCCTTGAGTTTTCCTTTTCCGAACACTTAAAAAGGAACTTGTCCTTTTCTTTACTAAAATTGAATCTAGGTGGGCAATGGAAACCAGACCTCACAGGTGCGTCACCCGCCTCCCCCTTGGGGCTCTCTCCCCTCTCCCTGCTGTCACCACCAAGCATGTTTGAGACTGGGGGTCAGCTCCTTCCTTAATTCCCTCCACACAGCGGAGATCATGTTGGAACATTAAAAAAAAAGGGTTTCACTAAAGACTGGGGGTCACAAAATGTTACGAGTCACAAAATATAACCAGATAATCTGGTTTATAAAGCGTAACTCACTCAACTTTGGCCCAGGCCCTCCTACAAAGACTCCCTGACCACCTCCATACGAGGCAGAGGTCATCTGTAACCCCTACCCACTAAGGCTGCTATCAAGTGTGCCTAGACTTCCGAAATTCCAGATGAACAGGCATTTAAAAACATTATGGGGACAGGAGGGGAGAGAGAGGTTTCCACACCTGCCTGGTCCTAAGAATCACCACTTTTTCGGGTGATTAACATTAGGAATGTCCACACATTCCAGGATTCAAGTGTTGTCTTACTGTGTCCCTAATGAAATACCTCCATGAGATGATAAGAGAATAAACCCAGAATCGATACACACAAACACGTGTATCCGATACGGACGAGAGGAAGGCGTTTTGTCATCCTCTCCGGCGTGTAGACACCAGTGGGACCCGGCACCTCCAACAGCACTGACTCACTTCATGGTAACCCATGTCTGGGATGGCGGGATCAGTTCAGGCAAGAAAGAAGAAAAGAAATGAAAATAAACCCTGGGGGCTGCTCCCCCCAGCCCCCGTCACTTCTCCAGCCCCAGTGGAAGCCTATGGGAAGCAAACTCACAGCCAACTGGTCGGCTCACAGGACGTCCCACCTTAAGAGGGCCAGGGACAAAACGTTATGGGAGCTCACTGAACCTGCAAATGGAGGTTCCTTTTACCCGGTGGTGCGTTTAAAGAACTATCACTGTCACCTAAGTACGTTAAAAACGTGTGTGTGTGTTGGTGGTGAAGAGGGATGCTTCTCTTCTCTCATCTACTACTTAATCTCAACAAGTCATTTAAAAAACTTGAACATCTCTTTAGCACCAGATAAGAAACGGTGATACTTCATTGGGAAGTGGGATGGAGAACTTTCTGTTTCAAGGCAGTAAGTGTAACAACAGCAAGGAAAGCAGACTGGAGAGAGGCCGGAACTGGGGATGAGGGAGGATTCGGCCTCTACCAAAGAAGCCTCCCTTCAGGAATGGATTCTTCCACCCCCGTTCCTAGCCGGCAATACTGCTTCCAGAGCTGCAGTCCAGTTCCCACAAGATGAAACTCTAAATACATCTCTCAAAAAAAAAAAAAAAAAAAAAAAAGGCCTTCAATATAGTGGCTGATTACTAGCTTACATCACTGGTCCTGCTGCTGGTACTATAATACTTTGAGACACAACAGTCTTTGTGGCTAGAAAAGCCTGATCACTATGTACATCATTGTTTCTATCTGAAGATTCATTCCCAAACAGATATCTATTTGGTAATTGGGAGTCACTGTATTTTCCAAAAGATGTCAACTTTCTACTTTCACAGTATATAGTTTATCTTAAAAGCTTTCCTGAGAGAAATAGCAAATATTATAAGCTAGATGACAGACCAGAAACCTGATGGTGTAGACTAAAAATAACAGAACATGTTCATCTAGTCTTTACCTTCATATTCATCCACTGTGAAACACAAATGTAACAAAAATAGCAAGGGTAATTCAAACCTCACTTAATCAAACTCATTACTAGCCTTATACTATGGAGAGAACTTTTTTTTTTTTTTAACACACAGCACATGTTCTAAGCATGGGATAGAGAACAGCACAAAACACATTCTTTGTCCTTGAATAACTTAATCTTCTGGGAAAGGAAATGGGAAATCCTTAAATAGGCCTAGCTGCCTAATAAAAGCCCATAGTATTTTCTCACTAATGTATAAAAGCAAAATATTTATCTAGAAGATAAAGATATCTTAACATCTTTTTGATCTTCCTAATAGTGATGCTGTTCTCAAAAGCAAAAAAATTCAGTCACTTGGGCTAACAATTATGATTATATATAAAAAAGCAACAGGGCTGATTATCTAAATTTTGTTGTCATAAGAAATATAAACAGTGCATAGACATACCTATATATGGATGTTAAAAATTCTCACAATCTTAAATTCCAAACTGAGATCTTCATCGCTATCCCTGCCCTGTCTAGACTAGGAATTGCTATTTTCAGTCACATTCTCAAAAACCCACGCGCAGGGTAGCAATTTCCTCTATCAATCACACATCTGAGTCTATAGCGCAACCTTCCTGTCACACTGTCATTGTGCCACACAGTCTCATTAACCTACAGGCTATGCACAAATTAATAAAGTTGGAAGTGATGTGAAAATTGTCTAAGTGATGTAAATTTAGCGATGGAAGCATAACTGAAACTTAGGTCTTTTGACTCTCAAACAAGTGCACTTTCCAATTTCCAGTCTTCTCTGATATTTTCAACACCAAAGAAGTCTAGTAATTATTGTATGAACTTGCCAGTATTTTCATTTGTGTTTTTGATAAACAAGGGCAGAAACTGAGCTTTATGCATTTTTTAAAAATCCCTACAATTTATCTAGGAATACAAAGTGGCTGGACCACAGGTGCTTCATAAATGCTTAATGAACTAAACTGAACCGGATATTCTGCCATTCTTCTCACTCTCCAAATCCTACTGAATTCAAATTTTATCTTTATTACTAATGATTCTCTGATTATAACTTACAAAGATAGTTCCTACTAGGAATTCGCTTAATCATAAACTGTTTTCCTGGTAGAGCATCGTCTTTGATATGATACTGTGTAATACTATTGTCCTGGTTCTTCTATTTCGTTATTACATGTGCAAAACTGATCATAAATTCCATTAAGATGGAGTGCTATTATTGACTATAGTTCTCTTGGAATACAATCCAGCACAGCACAATGCTTCGATGAATAAATGTGTATTAAATTCTACTTTGGCGTCCATAGTTGGTGGGAAAAAGATACCCTGACAACCAGCTCTTTAATTCCTACTATTATTTTCCACCAATTACCGTATTTTTGTCTCTAAAAATTAATTTGGAAGTTATAAAACTATAATTTGGAGGAAAGGACCAAGGTTTTTTTCCAAATCCATTTAAAAACATTATGGGGAATGCGCTGTTTCTTGACTTGATTTTGGCTACACAAGATGTAACCTAATGAATTGTGTACTATTCTACACTTCAGGATAAAGTCCAAAGCCTCACCAGGGGTTTTTACTGTACTTTTACTGCTAATAATACCTTCACATCAATAATATAATTTATAAATCTGTATGTATGAAACATGAAGAAAGTTAGGAAAAAATAACAATTCTCAAAAGTACTCCTAACTCTCCAGGGATACTATATATATGCTTTCTTAAATTTTGACAATTTTGCTCAGGATATAACTCACTTTCATTATTTCTTACACATTTTTGTTCACAGATGGTATGCACCCATCTACACAAAACTGCTTAGTGGGGAAAAAAAAAAAAATCTGTTATCACAGTGACACCTGCTGGTTTTTAGCTACAAATTTTAGATCCCGAGAAAAAAACAAATTCTTTAGCGTCAACATTTTTCTTAGTAAAATTAAATAGTTTCCATCTTAATAAATTATTTGATATATAATTAATTTTAAAATAAATTTATTCAATATACAATGGACCGCATAAGGTTTGTGTGTGTGATCACAACCTCACTGTAATTTTATGAACTATTTTTCTAAAAAAGATACATCTCCAAAGCTGCTTAAGCATTTCAGAGTACATGAAATTAAAAAAAAAAAAAAAATTTAACTTATGGCTTTCTATTCAGATTCTCTACAAATTCTGTTTTAAGGGACTCACTATAGAAGCCTTAAAAATATTTACAAAATTGTTTCTCTGAAGAACTGTAATTTAAAAAATATGGACGATTTCATAAAAGTCAAGAATTTGATCTAGAATTCTTTTCTTGTGATGAGAACTTTAAGATCCGCTCTCAGTACTTTTCAAATATACAATATTGTTAACTACAGTCACCATGCTGCACATTACATCCCCAGAACTTATAACTGAAATCTTGTATCCTTTGACCACCCCCCAACCCATTTTACCCACACCCACCCCTGCCGCTGGCAATCACCAATCTGTTGTTTCTATGAGGTTTTTGTTTGTTTTAGGTTCTAAATAGAAGTGACATCATTTAGTATTTCTCTTTCTCTGACAGATTTCACTTAGCATAATGCCTTCAAGGTCCATCCATGTTGTTGCAAATGGCAGGGTTTCCTTCCTTCTCGTGGCTGAGTAATATTCCGTTGTATGTGTATATATACACACATCACATCTTCTTTATCCATTCATCCACTGATGGACACTTAGGTTGTTACCATGTCTTGGCTATTGTAAATAATGCTGCAATGAACATGGGGGTACAGATGATCTCTTCCAGATAGTGATTGTTTCTTTTGGATATATACTCAGAAGTGAAACTGTTCGATCATATACCAGTTATAGTTTTAAATTTTTTGAGGACCCTCCACAATGTTTTCCATAGAGGCTACACCAATACAATCCCACCAACAGTGTATGAGGGCTCCTTTTTCTCTACATCCTCACCAGTACTTGCTATCTCTTTTCTTTTTGATGACAGTCATCCCAACAGGGGTGAGGTGATATCTCATCATGGTTTTGATTTGCATTTCCCTGATGATTAGTGATGTTGAGCATGTTTCATGTACCTGTCGGCCATTTGTTTATCTCCCTTGGAAAAGTGTCTATTCAGTTATACAAGTTCTTTATATTTTTTGGATATTAACCCCTTATTACATATATAATTTGCAAATATTTTCTTCCACTCTGTAGGTTACCTTTCCATTTTGTTGATGTTTCCTTTGCTGTGCAGAAGCTTTTTATTTGCTATAGTCCCACTTGTTTATTTTTGCTTTTGTTGCCTTTGCTTTTGGTTTCATAACCAAAAAATCACTGCTAAGACGAATGTCAAGGAGCTCACCCCGTTTTCTTCTACTAGTTTTATGGTGTAAGATGGAGGTGTCGTTTCAACCTTTCCATGTGGCTGTCCACTTTTCCCAGCACCATTTATTATAGAAACTGTCCTTTCCCCACTGTATATTCTTGGCTCCTCTGTCATAAATTAACTGACCATATACATATGAGTTTATTTCTGGGCTCTGTTCCATTGGTCTATGTGTTTTTATGCCAATACCATACTGTTTTGATTACTGTAGCTTAGTAATATAGTTTGAAATCAGGAAGCACCTCCAGCTTTGTTCTTCTTTCTCAAGATTGCTTTGGCTATTTGGGCTCTTTTGTGGTTCCAAACTTCAGTATTGTTTATTTCTGTGAAAAATGCCATTGAAATTTTGATAGGGATTTCACTAAATCTGTAGATTGCTTTGGGTAGTATGAACATGTTAACAATATTAATCCTTCCAATCCATGAGCATGAAATATCTTCCATTTATTTCTTTAATATCTTTCATCAATATATTGTAGTTTTTGGTGTACAAATCTTTCACCTCTATTTCTAGGTATTTTACTCTTTTTGATGCAATTGTAAACGACATTGTTTTCTTAATTTCTCTTTTCAATCGTTCATTGTTAGTGAATAGAAACACAGCAGGTCCTTGTATATTGATTTTGAAACCTGCAAGTTTACTGAATTTATTAGTTGTAAGTTTCTTCGATGGAGTCTATGATAAACAATATCATAGAAGTAAAACTATTTGCAGATGACACTGACTTCTCTTATAGTCAAAAGTTTCACTCATAAATAATACCTCTATGGAGACTGGAAGTGTTCAGATTGAAAGCCTATGTGTGACAGAAACAAAAAAGAGAATTCACAATGTATATTGGAGGCATTTGTGATTCCTCCAGATTTTCATGAAACCTTGGGTTTAATACCACAAATCTACTTCTATCTATATACTCATAATAGGGACCCGGGATGTTTTCACAAACTATATACAACAATGCCCTAAAAAGAAAAAAAAAAAAAGAAATCCAAAATGAAATATACAGATAAGAGTTATACAGGTTCAAAATGAGACTGCTATACTCTTATTTGCTTTTATTAGCTCATGAATAGTAAAAAGAATCCAATAGAAGTAATGGAAACAATCAAATTAGTTCACAGATAATAATAAGAAAACACAAAATAGAAACTATTGAACATTAGGCACAATGATTGAAAGAAAAGGTATCATCCTTTATACTAGAATATGGACAAGGTCTTTTGGGAGGGAAATTTGAATATAATAAAATCAACATATACCTAACATACCTTTCTGAACAGAGAAATCTCCAATAGCTACTGAACACCAAAAATGCTAGAAAAAAAGTTTAACTGTATTTATTTTTACTTTATTATTTTTTTCTTATTGGAGTATAATTGCTTTACAATGTTGTGTTAGTTAACTGTATTTTTTATTCATGGCTAAGTTCATCGCAAATTAATGAAAACAACTGAAGGCAGATCGGGAAAAAGTGAAATTCTACAGGATAATTTGGCTCTGGAACTGATAACTGTCCTAGGTCCCCATCCCTGTGGCCTAGAAGAACCCCAGTTTTAAGGACCTGTGCCTGCATGGGGGCAGGAATCACGGTCTGGGACTGTGTTAGTCTGCTTGGGCCACTGTAACAAAACACCACAGATGGGGTAGCTTACACAAAAGAAATTTATCTTCTCACAGTTCAGGAGGTAAGAAGTCCAAGATCAAGATGCTGGAAAATTCCATCCTGTTGAGGCCTCTCTTCCTGGTTTGCCGATGGCCACCTTTTCTGCTGCGACCATATGATCTTTTCTCTGTGTGCACGTGGAGAAAGGGTGCTCTACTGTCTCTTCCTCTTCTTATAAGGACACCCGTGCTATCAGATCAGGGTCCCACCCTTCTGACCCCACTCAACCTTAATTACCTCCTCATAGGCCTTGTCTCCAAATACAGTCGCACTGGTTAGGACTTTAACGTATGAATTTTGGGGGACACAATTCAGCTCACAACAGGGACTGAGCTGGACTGCAGTACAATTGGTGAATCCCCAAAGGGCACCACTCTCAGTGAGGGAACTAGGAAAACACCTAAAGTTTCTCTTCTTTATTCCAAGTAGAGCTGTGAAGGATGAAAAAAATCTCTAGGAATGTCTTATCACAGCCTGACACTGGCATACATTTGAGGAAGAAATTCACACTGCCTGTGAGTAAGTGTCTGTGAGTACACACACACTGAGTGACAGGGTGGGGGTGGAGGGAAACTCAAGGTGAAAACTGACTTCGAAGTGGTCCAGGGTTAGAGGGCCAGAAGAAACAAAATGGAGGTCCTAGGAAAAAAACCCAAAAACCAAAACACACAAAACATACCAAAAATTCCCGAAAAGAAAGTTCAGAGGAATGTAAACTCACAATGAAAATTCACTGATCACATCAGAAAACAAGTCACCATAAACTTGTTTCAGACAAAACAACAAACTATAGATTCAGATTCACAAAAAAGGAGAAAAATACAGAAATCATCATATGCAGAATGCAAAATAAGTACATTTAATATGTTCAAAGAAAAGAAAAAGAGGGAATAATGGAACTACCCCAAATGATGAAGGAAGTTTGAAGAAGAACCAAACAACACTTTTGGAAATGAAAAAAATATACCCATAATTAAAAACTTGATACGTTAAAGACAGTGAGAAGACACATTTAAACAAATCATCCAGAATTCAACACATAGAGACAATGAGATAGAAAATACGAAATGGAGATAAAGCAATATGGAGAACAGAGTGAGATGGGAACACTTAAGTCTAACTTGATCTCCTAAAGGAGAGAATCCAAAGAATGTAAAGGTACAATATTCAAAGAGGTAAAAGTTGAGAATTTCTCATAATTCATGAAAGGCACTAATTCTCAGATTCAAGAAGCTCAGTGAATCTGAATAGATCAATGAAAAGAAATCCACAGTAGACATGCTGTAGTATAATGACATTTGATTGTAGAATGCGAAAGATAAGAACTTAAACATAACCTGAAGGAGAAGACAGATTATCTACAAAGGAATACTGATCAGACTGACAAGTGTCATTTCAGTAGCAACAGTGGAAGCAAGATGACAGTGGAACAATATCTTTAAATACTGAGAGAAAATAACTGTCTATCTAGAATTGTATACCCAGATAACTTTCAAGGATAATAAGCAAATACTGACTGTAAAAAATAACTGTTTTTGGAGTTAAACTGAGATAAAACTAAAATTCTAGACACTTATTAGTTAAGGGGAAGCAATCACTTTGTTCAGAAGTCTAATATTCAAATAAGAGTAAAGACATAAACTTTAGATTCTGTTAACTATGCAAACTAAATTTCATGGTAAGCACTAAAAAGATAAAAATTGAGTTTTACCTTTCAAACTAGTAGAGGAAAATTGTAAAACAAAACAAAACCAAAACTCAGTGTGGAAAAAGAAAAGAAAAAAAAACCCAAAGGCAGTGAGGAAACAAAATGGTGGGACAAAAAGCACAGTAAGATGGTACAGCAAATCCCCTACAGGTGAACAAGTTCCATTCTGAGAGCGCATTTTTAAGTCCAATTTGTTTGTAAGTCTGACAGAGTTAGCCTAGGTACCCAATTAACACAATCAGCTACACAGTACTGTACTGTAATAGGTTTACAATACTTTTCACACAAATAATACATAAAAAACAAACACAAAAAATAAAGAAAACATTTTTAATCTCACAGTACAGTACCTTGAAAAGTACAGTAGTACAGTACAATAGCTGGGATACCGGGGCTGGCATCGAGTGAACAGGCAAGAAGAGTTACTGACTGGAGGAGGGAGAGGAGGTGGGAGACGGTAGAGCTGAAGGATCGTCAGCAATAGGAGACGGAGGGCAAGCTGCAATTTCACTCATGCCTGACACTGATGGCACAGGTTCTGGTTCCTTGCTGGATTCAATTCTACCTACCCTCCTGTAAAAACGATCCAGTGATGTCCGGGTAGGAGCTCTCTTTTTTTTTTGCTGTCACAGATGACACGGTAGCACTGGATCGCATTCTGAATGGCTGCTGCAACCCTCGTGTACCGTTCTACATTCGGGTTCTGTGCTCAAAAACTAACAGTGCCTCCTCAAATAAAGACAATCCCCTTGTCATTTCCTGTGTTGTGAATCTCTTCTGTTCTTCTTCTTCCTCTTGTCTCTCTTCGTCCTTTCTCTGGGCCTCCAATTCTGTCAGGTCTTTATTAGTAAGCTCCTCGTGTTGCACAGCAAGGTGTTCAATGTATGAAAGACATGTGAACTAGCTTATGTGATTGGACAGGTGAATGCACGTTCGCATCTTTGAAAATTCGCAACTTGAAGGTTCATATGTAGTGGACTTACTGTATAAATAAATCCTAATATATAAGTAATTTCAACAAATGTAAAATGGATTAAAGTCTCCAGTTAAAAGATAATTAGAAAGAAAAAAAAATCCAGTTACAGTTTTTAAGGGGCACATGAAAACATGATATAAAGGTCCAACAGAAGAATAAAGAAATATATACCCTACAAATTATGAACCAGCTGGTGTGGCCTGTATAAATCTCTCTTTTAGAAACAGATTTTAAAGCAATATAAACTGATACAAAAACATTACTAGAAATAGAGGCTGTGACTACAAATATAAGATTCAATTCTAAACTTGGAAGATAATTCTAAACTTGTATGTACCTAATAACAAAGCTTCAAAATATATGAAATAAAAACTGAAAGAATTACAGGGAGAAATCAGAAAATCCACTAGAGTAGGAAATTTTAACACATATCAGAATCTGGAAGATCAAGTAGAAGAAAAAAAGAACAGTAAAACAGATAATTTAACCAACACAATTAACAAGTTTGGTCTAATGAATACCCAACAGTTGGAAAATATGCATACTTTTAAGCACTAACACAACATTTACAAAAACTTAGCATATTTTAGGTAAGATGGCAAATCTCAACAAATTTTAACATCTCAAGTCTTATATGAATCTATCCTTGGACCACAATCCAATAAAAGCAGAAATCAATAATAAGAACAGAACTTAAAAATCTACATGTTAGGGCTTCCCTGGTGGCGCAGTGGTTGGGAGTCCGCCTGCTGATGCAGGGGACACAGGTTCGTGCCCTGGTCCGGGAGGGTCCCGCGTGCTGCGGAGCGGCTGGGCCCGTGGGCCTTGGCCGCTGGGCCTGCGAGTCCGGAGCCTGCGCTCCGCGACGGGAGAGGCTGCGGCGGTGAGACGCCCGCGTACCGCAAATAAAAAAAAAAAAGCAAAAAACTACATGTTAGGAAATGGAAAAAAGAATCCACATATATAAGTCAAAAAAGAAATCATGATGAAAAATAAAAAATACTTAGAATTTAAAAACAAATATTTCTATAGCACTTTAAGTTGACAAACATTATTTCGTTGGATCATTAGAAACTAATCCTGTGAGGCACACAGAATCCATATTCTCTCTGCTTGACAGCAGAGCAGCAGAAACGCTGTATGTTATGTAACGACTAAAGCTACTTTTTATATATAAATAAAACACATATCAAAAGTGATTTAAAAACTGGGAAATATAAGTGAAAGTGTTCACTACTAAAAATAGTAAAGGGAAAGAAAAGCAACCCTCTCTTTTAGAAGCTATACTGAACAGCTAAAAAAGTCACAAAGAAAGAATTTAGTATCAATGTTTAAAGCTCGAAAAGTCCATTAAATCATTTTGGTTTAAGAAGTCTCTTAGATCCTCCTATAGTATATACAAACTCATATGGTAAAGTATTTATTATTCATATGAGATGAACAAACACTGTCAGAAATCTCTGCACAAGTTGAGGAACCATTCCTAATCACACAAAGTCCTGATCTCCTGGTTCCAGCATCTGTTCAATGGTGCATTGGCAATTAATGGCTCTCCCCAAACTGCCTATGGTACAAAAGGAATTTTCATTTAAGGTTCCCCTCCCTTTTCATGTGTGGGATATTTTGGGAAGTATGTTTTCTTTTTCCATCCACTGAAAGAGAATTAAGAAAATTCCAACATGCCTGAATGTCAGCAAGTGCTCTTTTTCGTCCAGGTACCGGAGGATGATGGATGAACCTGTCAAGCCTACAGTAGCGGACAGAGGGAGTTGGCAGAAGTTCAGTGTTACTGAAAGAAATCTCAAATACTTATTTCATCTCCTCTATTAACTTTAATCACATTTTCAACATGCAGCCAAGAATGAAGCTTTGACAGCAAGCCATAAATTTACACAAGCAAGCATTGTCACTTTTCTGCAGTAGCAACACTGAGATAACACAAGAGTTGAGTATTTTCTTTCTTGTGCCTTTCTTTACTGAAGAGCAATAAAAAAAAAAAAAGACCTGAAAGATTTATCCATACCTCAAATTCATTTGCCATAAATCTCTTGAAATTATTGCATTTAATTCTGCTTGGTTTATGGCAAATAAAAAATCAACTTAGTTCCTCAATTAGATTGGTAAATGCAGATTTTTAAAGATCGCAGTGATGACAGAACTGGTACATGTTTCATCTTAATACACCTGCTGATGAGAACAGACATTAAGCACTAAAAAGGATTTCCATTTAACATGGATCATTTGCCATGTGGGCAGATACTTCTGGTGTACTCAGAGCCAGAATCTTTATATGGTTCCGGAGGGCCGCCTTGGCAGATTTTGCTGATCACTCATTAAACAGCTGAAACATGTATGGACATTATTTATCTTACAAAGCTTACCCACAGCAAAACACGCGTAAAAATGAGGTAAATCTATGGGCAAGATTATGGTTCTTGGAAAGGTTAAAAGTCAACTCTGTATTTGGTAAGCTTTTCCTTGTGAGCACATTTTAAAAGCTGAAAATATGAAGTGCTGGAAGGCCACAAACTTAACAAGCATGTCTTGTCATCCAGTGAAACACGGCACTACGCTGCCATGCAAAATCTGCAACTTCTCCTAACAGGCCAATTCAGAGACCAATGTGGCTCTCTTTGAAGAGCAGAGACAAAGTTTTGACTCTCTTCAATGTGGTCTCTGCTCCCAGGACAGTTGTTTCTCAGTACATTACTCATGGAATAACACTGTACACACTCTTCCAAGAGCCAGGGAGGCTCTGACAGGCAGCCACCATATCGGCCTTCTGAGCCACAATAATAAAGTAACATTAACCCTGCATAAGAATGAATTAAATTACTTTTCTAAGAAGTCTGTATTTACAGTTCTCCGAGATAATCAATGGAAACTAAGACCAATCCTCATTAACAAAGAGCGTGTTTATACCATTTTCCTCCTACTTCTCCCCATTTAGAGATACAGGCAGATACAGGAAATTAAAACTGGGAAGATGTGGCATTCTTCTAGGAAACAGCTAAGACTCCGGTAGCAGTTTCTTTTTTCTGCAGAAGAGTGACACTGAATACACTGCTCAACTTGAGGCAGAGGCTGAGCGGTTTCTGAGGGGAGGCAGTATTTTCTCATCAGTCTGTCACTGTTATGGCTCAAGTTCTCCAAAGGCTGGGTATTTTGCCAGGCCCCTCTCCATCTCGGCGTATTGTTCTTTCAGCCTCTCCATGGCTGTTCTGTGCTCTTCGTCCACTTCAGCCTGTTTGCTGTGTTGTTCTTTCATGAAATCCTCCCACTGCATTATATGCTGTTTCTCACTAGCTATTAAATGGTCATTACGCATCTGAGAAAAGAAAATTTGAAAGTCATGGGACGTTTTGCAGACAATTATTTTTCTATGCAGAGAGACAAATATTTTGATATTTGCTCACTACAGTGTAACAATCGGCTTATAAGTCACAGTGACAAAACTGCTTTATAGTTTTAATGTCCAACAAGAACATGACATATTAGAAACATCTAAGGCTTCTCTTACTATGCCTGAACATGGGCATTCACATTTCTGAAATTTCAAAAATGTCTAGTATTTTAAATGACAGAATCAAACATAATCCAGGTAAATTTTCACACCTCTATTTCTCCACAAATTCCATTTAATCGCATATAATTTAAAAATTAAGTTTAAAGAATACATGCCAAAAGAATTGTTATTTTAAGAAATTAAAATGCATGTCTCACATAAATATTTTTGGCCACATTAAAAGAATCACAGATTATTAATCACTGGAAGACAACTCAAGAACTCTCTCTTGGTTCAGTTCCAAAACTTAAAGCAAATAAAAGGCAAAAGCATCTGTGTCAAATATCTAAGTTCATCTTGAGATGTCCCTTAGTATTTCTATATGAGGACAAATTTTTTCTTTTGAGTAACACAACAATAAAGATGAAACAATATATAAATTAAAAGGCATAAATTTAATATAATTTATTATCTTTGAATAGGTATTGGGTTGGCCAAAAAGTTCGTTCGGATTTTCCCGTAACATCTTACAGAAAAACTGAACGAAACTTTTGGTCAACCCACAAAGAGCTAAATACAAAAAGACAGTATAAAAAAAACTTTCTATCTCTGCCTCAGTATTCTACATATGTGTCTAGAAGTGTTGCCACAGACTAAGTCCTGTTTAAAAAACAAGCACTGTGACAGATGCAAACCATCAAAACCTACAAAGCACCAAAAGGCTTACTAATCCCAGAGCCCTAATGAAAGCAGGAGGACACCTGGTTACTCAGAATACTGGTAACTCAGATGCTGAGAGAGCTATCAGGAAAAAGATGGAAGCCGTGTTTTCCCACCACCCATAATGCCGCCCATTATCTTCTCTCTCATCTGGGCCATGATGAGAAGCAAGGTGGAGAAGCCATGGTGCTCTAAGTATCTATGAAAGGTGTATTTCTGCTAGTTGTTTTGTATATCTTATCTACTTCTGAGGTTACAGGATTCTCATTTTACAGATGAAGAAATTAAGGCTTAAGAACACTAAGTTTACTTCTCCATGGTCACTGAGCTACTACATCGTAGACTCAAACTTAGGACTTGCTGACACCCAAACCTACGGCTTTTCTATCACGAAGTGCAGATCAGATCTTTCCAGGGAAGTTTTACATAGATGGCTAAAGGTCTTCTGCAAGACAAAAAAAAAAAAAAAAAACACTACTGCAAGAGTTTTTTCTGCCAATCTGATCTAAAGTTCCTCAGCACCAAGGCGAGAGGTTAGAAGTGAATCTGAAGTTTCAGTTATAGTGAAACATTCCCCTAAAATATGTCCCGCAGACCCATGTGATCTGTGCAGGCAGTACAGTGTGGGGGAGAGAGGGTTAGGATGGGGTTTGCTGATCCAGTAAGTTTGGGAAACAGGTTAAACAAAATTCAAAACATTTCTTCTTAACCTTTCGGCCTCATGGACGGTAATTCTTCAAAAGATGAATAAAACATGAAGAGTTCATTAAATTCTTTTCATGGAACTTTTACAAAACTATTTTAAGAGAAAAGTCATAGAGAAGAAAAATGCAAATAAATTTCATCAAAATGATGCCTTGCTTTGGCTGAAAATTAATTTCTAATAAGTACAGAGGATACTAACCCTGCATGCTCAGAAGCTGTTTAACAGATTAGTCTTCTCTTTTTAATTGAAGCACTGTCATTAGCTTGGCTGACCCTGTGATCTGTGCCATGAGGCAACAGCCCAGGTTCGACTTCCCACCAGGCAGCATGTTGCCATACAGCTCAACAGAGAAAAATGAAGATTTGGGAAGTGGATAAACCTGGCTTCAAATTCTGGTTCACCTGTTACCAGTTGCATGATTCTGGCCGCGTTAAATTTTAATTTTAAAATGAGGAAAAGAATATTTACATTCATAAATAAATCTGTATCATGTCAAGTTCCTAGCTCGGTGTCTACAGTGCTTAATAGAAGGTAAGCATTATTATACAGATATGAGCAATGCATCTAGAAGGCAGATCAAACCACTTTTTAATCCTCTTCAATTTAGGGTTTTAAATCTTTAATTTTAATAATCTGATTTTAGCAACAGATTTTTATAATTCAAACAATACAAGGCAACTCGAATAAAAGTAATAGTTCTCGCCTCCCAATCCCATACTCAACTCAATCTTCCCGTGATTCCACCATTTACCATTTGGCTGTAAGACAAGACTTTAATTAAGACATTGCCAAAGACCAGTTTCTCTATTTTGTAGCTTCAGAATATTATTACCAAAGACATATACATCCAAGTAGCTTTTTCATATGACACATATCACTGCTTGGCCTCCGAGTCCAGGTGAAGGTGAAGACTGACAATTCCCTAACCGAGTTGAAAATCCAGTCTTGCTTTCATATCAAGGAGTTCTGCAGACTTGTGGTTGCCAAGGGGGAAGGGGGTTAGGGGAAGGAATGATTGGGAGTGTGGGATTAGCAGATGCAAACGCGCGTGCGTGCGTGCGTGCGTGTGTGTGTGTGTGTGTGTGTGTGTGTGTGTGTGTGTGTGTGTGTGTTGGATAAACACCAAGGTCCTGTGTAGCACAGGGAACTATATTCAATATGCTGTGAAACCACAGTGGAAAAGAATAGGAAAAAGAATATATGTATATGTATAACTGAGTCACTTTGCTTAGGCAGAAATTAAACACAACATTGTAAATCAACTATACCTCAAGAAAATTTTTTAAAAAAGGTCTGGAAGCCACTCTACTTTATCTATCCTTTCTCAGTCTCCCACCTTTAATAACAATGACTGCTTTGAAATCTTGCATTCTCCACAATTAGTAAGGAAAAAAAGGGAGGGGTAGCTTGTATATTCCTGTACTGACAACACTGTAATCTTTACCTATAAACAAAAGTCAGCTACCAGAAAATAACATCTACCTGAAACTTAGTTGAAAACTTTATGGTAAGAACTTTAAGCGGTCAAAAAAAAAAAAAAAACGCACACGCGTGCACGCGCGCACACACACACACACACACACACACACACACACACCAGCCCAAAATAACATAACACAAAGTCCATTTAAAAATACTGCAGTATTCATGAAAAACTCTTCTGATTCTGAATTTATTTGCCCTACCTTACACACAATTCTAACCAGGTTAGTTAACTGTTTTCTAAAGCTATACCATATTAAAAGTCAAATTAAAGAAAATGCTGATAAATGAGATAGAAAGAAATGATAGGCATCAGCCTTACAAAAAAGAAGACAGATACAGAAACTTAGAAACAGACAGTATCTGAGGGCGTCTGAAATAGAGAAACACGTTTTTCTCTCTAATTCCCTGAGGACATCACCATTTTCACCACAGCATAAAATTTTACATTCTCAGTAATTCCTAATTCATAAAGAAAATTAACCTGTAACATTTAATAAACTTTTTATAAAAACCAGAAAAGTGTGGAATATATTTTTAAAGATTTCCATCCAAAATAATTAAAGTGATAAAAGTACCATGCTTCAAGATGATAAAAATCTCAGCTTTGTGGTTGACCTGGCTATATGGAATGATTTGTGTTCTAAGACTTCTAGACACGTGAGGTTTCATTGTATATAACAGCAGAAAAATCCCGAGTTAGCTATATCTCACATATCATCACCCAGAAGCAAGTTAAAAACTATTTAAGCCAACAGGAGTGAAGGTTACCTCAGAGCAAATCTATTCAAAATGTCAGGAAATACAGTCTGGGCAGCGGTAACCTCACCAGAACAGAACAACAAGGAGCTGAACTGCTCCTTGATCTGAAGCAGCAAAGGCGCCACCTCCTCGAGAACCAAGCCCGTCCTAAGGGCAGCGCGCCTCCAGTTCACGCAGAGCAAGTTATAAACGCCAAAGATTTAGCCTAACATGCCAATGAGTCTGTTTACAACTAAAAAGAACTCTCAGAAATAAGGAACAGTCTTTTATAAACAGTGAGCTAACCGCAGACCGTCATCGCCTGTGCACAGTAATTCGGCTTTCACGTTCAATATAGGGGGCTCTACGTCAGATTTAGTCTGAAAGGATTCCTCTACAGTTGAAATGCGTTTGAAAAATAACGATCATATCTAACTATCGTTATGTGCAACAGATTCACACAAGACTAACAGAAGGAACACAACATAATAATGGAACTACTTACCATTTAAAGCTTAAAATTACCTGTAATAGGTAATTACGGTTAGCAGTTAAATTTCTAGCAGCTACCAAAAGAGTACATACTAAATTATACGTTTAAAACTTGATATTCATGGTGGTGGCAGTAATTAGGGTCTCTGGTGAGCAATTTGCAAAAATCTATCAAAATAGAAAGTATAAACACTTAAGGCTCAGTAATTCCTCATATTAGCATTTTCCCTTAATTTTTATTAAAGAAGTATCACAGATCTTAGAAACAAATTCAAATACAAGAATATAAAGGGACAGTTCCCCCCCCAACATACACATACAAATCCTGTCCCTTGTTTCCTTTTTCCTAGTATTATTACTAGTTTGATGGGTACACTTACGCTTTTTCCTTTGTTCATACAAACCTATTTACTTAATTACAACAAAATGTAGTCATACGACACATGATGGTCTGCAGCTTTCTTTTTTCAATAACGATACAATATGTACTAATGGCATACCAACAGCACGAGGGTGGGAGAGCTCTGCCCTAGGTGCAAGCAACAAGGGGGTGCACTGTCTGAACAGAATTTAAACCGATGACACACACAACTGAAAGACTGGTTTTTATTACCACCAGGTGCTGGCAATATACTGAGTAATGTCAGTGATAAAATACTCTTAACCCCCAAATCCTTCTTTGGTCTGAGTTCTAAACGATTATTGAGGTTACTGTTGAAGTTTAGTAATACATAAGTTTCAAATTAACACATTTTCATTGTTTATCCTTTAATAAACCTTGAAGTTAATTTAAAGGACTTCCAGTTACAGAGCCAGTCCTGAACAAAGTGAGTCAGCTACACACGTTCATTTCCAAAAGTAAATTCCTAACAGTTCAGAATCATGTCAGCTTTCTTTAGATGCTCAGCCCCTCTAATCCCTGAATTACTAAATGTCCTTGCATTTAAAAAATGATCCAGCACTTCCCCAGTGGCACAGTGATTAAGAGTCCGCCTGCCAATGCAGACGACACTAGTTCAATCCCTGGTCTGGGAAGATCCCACATGCCAAGGAGCAACTAAGCCCGCGAGCCACAACTACTGAGCCCATGCGCCGCAACTACTGAAGCGAGCGCGCCTAGAGCTTGGCTCCACAACAAGAGGAGCGACCACAATGAGAAGCCCATGCACTGCAATGAAGAGTAGCCCCCGCTCACCACAACTAGAGAAAGCCCACGCGCAGCAATGAAGACACGACACAGTCAAAAAATAAAACTAAAAAAAATAAAAAATGATCCAGCACAGCAACTGCAGAAATAAAACCTGAATTAGTTCAAATCTATCATTCTACATTACTTTTTTTTTTTACTTAAATTTGTATGTTTCATTCTGTAGTTAAAATTTTTACACTGTGGACACTGGGAGCCACTAAAATGGTTTCCAAAGAAATAAAGACAGTATTACAGTTTCTAGAGTTCATTGTGAAATGTGACTTTTATGAATCTCTTCCAGACTTATTCTTATGTTTAATACTTCCCCAAATGACATATCTGTGTATTTTATCACAATAAAAATAATTCAAATCAAGTTTCAGAGGGTTCTGCCTAAATGAAATCAATTGCATACTCAAAGGAGTGGATACATTTGTTTTCCCAAGATAAAAAAGAAAATGCCAACTTTAAAAGAAAATAAAGAGAAAGTTTATTAATGAGCTATAGCTGTGTACCAAAAATAATTAGCTGTAATGGTTTTTGTCTCTTTCTACAACAGAAAGAAACAGTAGTAATAACCCAGCTTACTTATGTCCCATTGGAGATACATTTGAAGAAAACTCAATCCTGAAGGCAAACTGTGTCTAGGACCAGGTCTATAAATCAACTCATGGATACATAATAAAAACACATTTTTGCACACATTAGTCTAAGTGGGTAATTCTCGGTTGGGGGTGATTTTGAGGCTCCTGTCCCCCAGGTTTTTGGTTATCACAACACAGGTTGGGGGTGGTGATACTGGCATCTAGTGGGTAGAGGCCAAGGATGCTGCTAAACATCCTACAACATGCAGGAAAGACTCCACAACGAAGATTTATCTGCTCCAAAACGCCAACAGCGCAGAGGTTGAAAAACCCTGGTCTAAGGGAAAACTCTGAATAAAGCAACTAATGTCTAAAAGGTTCTTTGGAACATCTGTCAGCAATACATGTGCCTTTAATTTTACATATGCCTTACAAGGATAAATGAAAAAGTATTTACATCAATAAGAAGTACCAGAATAACAACTGCCAGTAATTATTTAAAATATTTAGAATATTATGTACAGTCATCCCGTGGTATCCATGGGGTTTTGCTTCCAGGACCGCGCTCCCCCCCCACTATGGATATCAAAATCCACGGATGCTCAAGTCCCTTATAAAATGGTGTAGTATTTGCATATAACCTGTAAATCCTCCCATATACTTGAAATCATCTCTAGATTACTTATAATACCTAATACATATAAATGCTATATAAATACAGTGTAACTGCTTTGGAAACAGCTGCCAGCATGTGGCAAATTCAAGTTTTCCTTTTTGGAACTTCCTGGAATTTAAAAAATATACATTTTAAACATTTTGGTTGAATCCACGGATGCAGAACCAGCGGATGCAGAGGGCCAATTGTACTGATCCATTACCCTACATTTTCAAACTCTATCAAGAAAAAATGTATAAACCATGCTATCTCACTGCTCTCATAAAAAAAAATCATAGAGGGAAAACTAAATTTAATAAATATTTGTGGACAAGATGAATCAAAGGATTCATGTTTACTTTATTATTATCTCTAGTCTGGATGAACAGAACTTCAATAGTTGATGCCTGTGCATGAACCTAAGTTTAAACCAGTGACAGATATTAATCAGCTCATCATCTGCCTTTGACAGCTTATTTAAGTCAGTGAATTTTATAAGCCAATTGTATTTTCATTTCACTACTCTTACTGCTAGTGCCCAATATGCAGTTTGTATTAGTTACCAGTTTTTAAGACATATGTCAAATAACTGGGGAATGTGCATTTATTGTCCTTCTGAATGTACTTTTAGATATCAATTGTGAGAAGTATGATTTGGATGAATGACGTTTATCATAACTTACTTCCCACAGAATTCCACAAATTGTCTTGACATAAAAGAATGATTAATGGCAATAGTCTATTGTATTCCATTACTACTCCCATCTTTCTTTGTTCTGAGAGCCATTCAAATATACAAAATGTAGCCAATAGAATAACCGAGGCAACAACTAACATTAGATTGTAAACTGCAGCTAGAGGCAATTTTGCTTTGTGCACATTTGCTAGAGGAGAAGTTAGCTTTGCCTCTCTGTCATATGTATGTAGTCTGTCATATGTATGTAGTCTGTCATATGTATGTAGTCTGTCATATGTATGTCGTCTGAAGCCTCCGCCACACCAAGTTTTGGCAAAATCAGATATGGCACTTCAGAAAAAAAGAAAGACCTTAAGGATCCATATTTCAAATGTTCCGCTAACTAGACACGCACTAATAAAAGAAATAAAGACTACATTTCAATATATTCTAAAATACTGATTTTTAATGTGTATTCCATTAAAAAAAAAAGTTCAATAACATTCTCTGAGATAGTACCTGGAAGAAATATATTTAAGACCAAAATACCCCAAGGGCTTTATTATTTCTTGAGGCCATTTTTTTTTAAACCAAGGGACAGTATCTTTCAATTTAGAAAATCAAGTGCTTCACCAACCCTACAGACCACAGCAGGGCTCTTATCCAGAGTGATTGCCTGCATCTTAAACAAACGATCGAGGTGGTAGGGGAAAAAAAGCCACCTGACATTTGGAAAGTAAAGCTATTTCACATAAATTATGTAACACAATATATCAGGTAAGTAGAACATCAATCTATCAGGTAAGTAGAACAAGTATTTGCTTTGAAGCTCAAGGACTTGTCCAAGGGCACACAGTTAGCTAATAAAGGCAAGTACCAGAAATAGAAGACACCAGATATTTTTTACCCAATCTGGTAATTTTCCTACTTACATACAGTTAATACACCAAACATGAAAAAAGTTCAAAGTGACAAGAGGAACCATCTATCCCAATTATAATTTAATGTTAGGTTAGTTCTGCTTAAGAATGACAGGGATTGCCATTTTATCAGAATCATAACTGCCCTGAGAATGTCTTAGAAATAAAGACCAATATCATGTGAGTGCATATTCACGTAAAAAAAAACCCTTTTTCATTTTTATTTTGAAAGCCAAGAGAACTGCATAAGTTACAGCCAGTAACAGCCAGCACAGCCAGTGTTCTATCAGAAAAAGTCTTTCTGATTCTCAAACACAGGAATGTTCCTGGTGCTTCCACAACAAATTGCTTAACGTTGAATGCTTGATTCTCTACATTCTTCTCTGGAAACATCCATCTAGACAGTCTACCTACCAGCTCCGTGAGACCACCGACTTCTCCCATCTTTTGCCTTTGCTTCCACTATATCCTTTATCCTACAGTATCTTTCTTCCCATCTTCTATCACTCGAATTCCTACTCACTGATCAAGGTTGGGCTCGGATGTCACTATCTTCCTGGGTAATTACACTTTTTGCCAAGATCCTGCAAAGTTCTTTGTAACTATCACAGCCCTTACTTTATCCTACATTATATTCTCGTTAGTGGTTTGGGACTCCTAGACTTTTAGCTCCTACATGTATGAGCTGCCTTAAACTTAAATTAAAATCTTTCACCTTCAGTGGCACCTAGCCAAGTAGAGACTAAAAAAAAATCTGCTGTCCAGCTGGGCATGGCGCACTGAAGCCCCCACAGCTGTCCCCACCGTGCTCTCCGGACACTGTGCAAGCACTGCACCCCGACACCAACTTCCCTGCCCACGGCTCTGCCCTGCCATGTTATCAGTGGTCTCGCAACAGCCCTGTTTCCCAACCTGGCCCGCTGGGATCCTGTTCCTCTCGGGCAGCCTTCCCACCTGGCTTAACTGTCTTTTCAGTAAGGCTTGATCCATCAGATTGTTGAGTTTTTAAATTTATATCAACATTAAGAGTTGAGCAAAGGGTGGAGAAATTTAAACTTGGGCAAGGTCCCTATTTCTTTTTTACAGTGCCAGATCGGTACCATTATTATGGATAAACCACACATTAAGGACAAATGGAGATAGTAACACTTGCTGATATAAACACACAAAAAGGCATATTTTCAGAGTGACTCACCATTTCTTAACAAGTGTATCCCCACTAGTTTAGAACAATAAAGTTATAAAAATACTTCATGAAAACTGTAAGTTAAAACACCAAATTATTACAGGAACTTAAATTCTTGTGCTGTTTTTCCACATCTGAATTTAGTTAAGATATAATTCAAATAAGCAAAGCACTACCCAGCAAGTGATTCACACACTCTTATGACTATTCATTAAAGAACCCATCCACAGGCATGAATGCCTCCTTTTCTAGAAGAAATATACATGATATACTCAAGGCCTCAGGCCTGAAGATTTATATTTCCAACCTGGTGGGTATTTTTTGTTCCATGTAACAGTCCTATTCTTTCTCCTCTAAGAGACAAATACCACTTTCAGGGAAAAGTTGAAAAGGAGAAAAAAAGGTCTGCAATATGAATTATAAAAATACAGATCGTGCAATTATGTGACCATACCTCCTCAACACACCTTCAATGAATTAGCCATTTTTTAATCTTTTAAAATCACTGCACAAGAGAAAACAAATTCAGAGAATTTTTTAAAATCAAAAGCAACTGCTAATAATATGATAATAAAAGCCCTGGAGTTACAGCCTCCATTACCCAAATGGTCCACTTTTACCTTGTTTCGCTCCTGTTCCCTCTGTTGGAGCCTACAGACCGAGTCCGTAGCTGCTTGCACTGAAATAAAACAGAGTGGGTTTTCAATCAGCAGCCCTTGTTCAAGGAGAAACTTACCTGGATTAAAACAAAAACAAAAACAAAAAACAACACTTGGACTGTTTTAGATCTCAAGAAACTATGCAAAAAAAGCTGGTATTATTTTGGTCATGGTAGGGTGGCTAAAAGGGGAAAGAAAAGTATTCAGGATGTCATAATGAGAACCACTATCATTTGTGAGCTTTGAGCTGCAAGCCAAGGGCATTCAGTACTAATTCCAATGACAAGTTGTCATCAATGACCTCAGAATTCTCTAAAAAGATATAAAACACCTGATAAATGTATCATTCCATTCTGATGGATGTAGACTTTACAGAGTCTCTCTGATTCATTAACTTCCCCTGCCCCTTCCTCACTGGTACCCCTGCTCTCTTGCAGGCAGGACTTGATACCCAGAATGCTTCGACGACTTTCTACTATTCTTCTCACCTCTTCTAATTCATCCTGTCTGCCACTGCCAGATTCAGGTTTCTCTGGGCTGCTTTCTTTTAAGTCATTTCCCTTTTGTAATGACTTAAAATTGCTAGTAATAATTATTGTAGTTATTTGCTGAGTATTACTATGTGCCAAGAAGTGTGTTAAGTACTTTCCATGTATTACTCCTCTTAATTCCACTTTCCTACTAAGTGAGTATCACTATCCCATTTTACAGATTTTTGTCATCTGTAAAAAACTGAGGCACAAACGCAGTGAAACGTCACTCAAGGAGGTAATATGACTAACAGGCACAGAAAGCAGGACTTAAAATCAGACCCCTGACCCTAAGACTCGGCTCTTGCCTTCAGGGCTCTACCTCTCTTATAATCTCAACAATGAAACTGGTTTTAATCCATCAGTTGTTCAAGCCTCTTCCTTTACCGGATCCATTTTATTTCTGTACACAAACGTTTTCACTTACTTCGCTGGTTGGTGTGTGGGCTAAGAGTCAGCCTTCCTCAGTCAACCTTGAGTTGAACTTTAGTTACGCGTGTGACTGCCCTTGGGCTTGTGTGCTCGCTCGTTCATGCAGCCGTCTGTCAGGTATTTACTGAGTGTTTGCTATGTGCCAGGTGCTACTGCTGCTGCTCCTAATCTCTCAGAACCTTAGTTCCTCATTTGTAAAATGAACGTAACAACTAATAAGAGGGCTTCAGAATGGACATGAGAAAAGGATGAGATAATGCAGTACGCAGTATGCTTAAAAATAATTGAAAGATTAATAATAAAAGCCACTCAGAGCAGTTCTTCACACATGGTAAGCAGTCAAGAAATGTGACTGTTGCTATTATTCTATGCACTGTCCTCTCCCTACTGAAAGTGCTTTCCTTATTCCTTTCCTCTAATTAAAATGTTTCCATGTTTCAAAAGCCCAGTTCAAGGTTTAGTGCCTTCATAAAGCCCTCCAGTTGAATCCTTTCCCTATAAGGATTTTCTCTTATTTGAAATTCTTTAACTAGGTATGTGTATATCCTACCACTTTATCTTGCATTTGCTTAAACAATTTTACCCAGTTGTTTCACAATTATGCCTTTCTACCCCACTCAACCCAGCCCCAAGTTCAAAGTTCCATACAGGGCAGGGGCTGTGACTTCTCTTTCAGAAAAATGTTAGGCCCCTCCCTGAGAGGGTATGACAAAGGGGAGGGTTCAGCTTTTAAAAAGTCATGTTTTTATCAGTAACAATTCATTTTAGTCACATCAAAGATAACACTTTAGTACTAAAAATTAAGGTCCCCAATCATTGTTTGTTCTAATAGAAAAGTTGAAAACACAACAAAATAGGAGTTGATGAGCTCTGCCTTCTTTCTGTGGTATATTAATATTACATCATCTCTCCCAAGTGGTGGTTCTATCATTTCCTGTATTTTTTTTTTCTTGGCTCTGAACATAACTCTTAAAAAACCCATTTTGTGGCCTTTGGGTGCTTCATCATTTTCAGATCATTCTGGGCTTTATCTAAAAGAAGAGTTACAGGACTATGACATTTATATTTTGTCATTTGTTATATACTTTAAAAATTTAATTAGAACACATCAGACAAAGGCACACTTTAGTTCCTTATCAGGATTATCTTTGTACTTAGAATATCCATTTTTAGAAATTTCAGTCCCTGAAATTTTTCATTCTTTATCCACATGATAAAAAAGCTTTGCTTTCTGAATTTAATGAAATCTGCTCTTCTAAAATCTAAGAAAATTACCTAACTACCCTTTCTTCCCCTTTCTTCACAAGTAGAGACTCCAAGAGGAAAAGGGCCATTTATCTAACCCTATCACTTCTATACCACATATTGGTCATGCCTGACTCAGTAGGAAGCCACTTCCCCAGCTGTCTCAGTGTCCCAGGAGGCTATACTGACTTTAAGGAGTTAGGAATTCATCAAATTATTTTCTCTAAACCAAAAGATTACTTGAGGAGATTAGCACCACACACAGTAATTGTGACATGCAACAGCTAGCAGTGTCCCTGTGTCCTCACATAAAAGAGAAACAAATTCATTGTGTCACAGTGTGTATGTGTAAACCGCAAATACACACCTAAGAAAGTAGCTCTGGTTTGGTATTAGGAGCAGATGTTGGCTGAATTCTCATTCATTCATTTCAATGAACAAATAGTGTGTACAGACGGAAAAGATGTCCCAGAACCAAGCCGTAGGGCACCCCAATGTCAAAAGTCAAGGAGAGAAGTGGAAACTAACAAAGCAGACTGAGAAGGAGGAGCCTGTGCTGTAGGAGAGAATCCAGGAGAAAAGGCGGACTCTCCTTATGACCTCTTCCGCAGAAGCGTCATTCTGAAGTTCAAAGAGCTTGAGCTCTGGCAGCAGAAGCACTAAGTCTGCATGGCGGTTCCTCCAACTATTAGGGAGAACCATGGATGTTAAAACACTTTCAGTTTCCTCAACTATAAATGTGTTGGGAAGAGGGTGATAAATATTTACTTTACACAGTTAAGATGGTCAATGAGGAAAATACAGGTAAAAAATCTAACTAGGCAAGTGCTATTAAAAATTAGTATTTTAAGTCATAATGAGTTCTTAAAGTTTTCTAGCTACAGAGGGAGAGTGAAGCAAAATCAGACAAACTTAGCCCCCTAAGTACCTTATAAAATAAATTCAGTTTTTTAAAAAGGTAAAAAAAAAATCCATCATTTACTGAACAATGAGGAATTATATAATCATATTTAAACTTTGAAAAGTGGTGGCCAAGGACTTCCCTGGTGGTGCAGTGGTTAAGAATCCACCTGCCAATGCAGGGGACACGAGTTCCAGTCCTGATCTGGGAAGATCCCACATGCTGTGGAGCAACTAAGCTTGTGTGCCACAACTACTGAGCCTGTGCTCTAGAGCCTGCGAGCCACAACTACTGAGCCTGCGAGCCACAACTACTGAAGCCCCGCGCACCTAGAGCCCGTGCTCCACAAGAAGCCACCGAAATGAGAAGCCCGTGCACCACAACGAAGAGTAGCCCCCGCTCGCCGCACCTAGAGAAAGCCTGCACGCAGCAACGATGACCCAACACAGCCATAAATAAATAAATAAATAAATATATTTTTAAAAAGTGGTGGCCAAGAATAGGAACACAGAGTCTATAAAGAACTGAGACTCCTCACCTCACCATAACCACTCCAACCCCCAAAAAATGAGAAAAAGAAAATGGACTGGGACTTCCCTGGTGGTCCAGAGGTAAAGAATCCACCTTCCAGGGCTTCCCTGGTGGCGCAGTGGTTGACAGTCCCCCTGCCGATGCAGGGGACGCGGGTTCGTACCCCGGTCCGGGAAGATCCCACATGCCGCGGAGCGGCTGGGCCCGTGAGCCACGGCCGCTGAGCCTATGCATCCGGAGCCTGTGCTTCGCAACGGGAGAGGCCACAACAGTGAGAGGCCCGCGTGCCGCAAAAAAAAAAAAAAAAAAAAAAGATGTCGGGAATGATATTCACCAAAGCTAAAAAGCAATGGTTATCTTGAGGCAATTAAAGTGATTTCTTGCTTCTTTTTCTTTCTTATTTTCTTCTTTATTTCTACTTTCTTATTACTTAGGCATATATCCTTTTGTTTAAATAATAAAAAATAAAGTCACTGCTCTTAAAACTTAGTTAATTTAAATGAGGAATAACCTAAAGGCTTTCTGTCCTTCTTAGCCTCTAAAATCAAAGGCTGGGTCCTCAATGCTAAGCAAGATCTTGAGACAACAAACATGGTGAAGTTTACGAGTCTATGAAATAAATAATAAGTAGAGAACATAGACGCTAGGATGAGAAAAACGTACTTTACGGGTTACTCTTATGTACCCTCCTAGAGCTCTCACTTACTTTTTGTATTTTTTAAGGAACCACAGGTGAGTTTTGGTTCTGAAGCCTCTGCTCATCCAATGCTAAGACACTCAGCTAGGATTCTGTAACCGTCTCCATCCAAACAAGCCGAGACGTCCCCCCCTTAATGCTCCACTGTTGCTCAGTTTTGTGCACAACGATCGACCAATAGCTTAAGATCCACACCACTGAGTTCTAAGATTCTCAGCCAACACACTCCCAGCTCAGCCCTCAAACATGCAGAGAAGAGGTAAATGAGACAGATCTACTAACAGGCACAAAACAAAACTCAACTGTCACTAACCTTGTAAAGTATTAGTTAGATCAGAGTATACTGCCTAGATAAACTCACTTTTATAAGCAAGCCAGCACCATGGCTCAAAATGTAAAGTTTTTAAACATGAAATCCTGCAGGAACAACAGCTGGGCCCAGGCCAATTTTTAAAACTACATTGGCTCTAAAATCAGATAATTATCTCCATTATCCCCGTTAGGCTCATGATAATAGCTACCAGGAAATACTTAGGCTGGAGCCTACTGAGGAAGCCATTCCTGCTTCTAGCAACAAAATTAACTCCAAAGCCACCGCATGTCTCTAATGCTAACAATAAGGTAGTCCTCAGAGGTTAAAACTTTCATTATTACTTCACATTCTGTGTGCTTTAATTCTTTCTTTTAGCAGAATACATTTACAGTCTGGATTCCCTGTTACTTTAAAACTTTTCTATTTCATTGTGAAGACTATACTTTTAGCATGAGGCCTCACATCAGAAATAGCTTTGGCCCAAGAACAAAACAAGTCAAAACAACCATTCACAGTTTTCTTTTTCTTACTAAGTTTTATCCAATATTTTTTATATACTCAAAGTGTGTACAAGGAAAGTTATAAGTACATCTCAAAAGTAAACATAAGCATTTCTATCAATAATAATTTGAGTTTTACTTTTACTGTAATGACTAGAAAGCTTGTCAAGGTTAAGGAAGTGATGGTTGAACGAACAAGGGTGTGTTTGCAGTTACCATGCAAAGCCTGAAGTCAATTCTAGACTCTTTGCTCTTCTACTCAAAGAAACCAAATGTGATTGTGGGAGGTCTGTCCTCTCCAAGCTCCTCTGAGCATCAGAGGACCCAGGCTAACCTGGACTTGCACACATACACTTACATAACTCAGTCATTAACCAAGCCCCCCTGCTACCTTCCCTCACAGGACATTACATTACCCTCCAGTTTTGCCATTTTCTCCCCAGAAAGATATTGTTTCATGTTGCCCTCCATCGTTATCTACCAGCATCATTTGTCCTTGGACAAACTGAACAGTGTCAATATGGATCCGAGAAGCGCTGAGTTTCTGATACATCTCTAATTTTAAACTCAGTTACTAATAAAACTCCTTTTATTTTATAGTTTAATATGTTTAATAAATATCCTTTTAAGGAAACATCTCTCCATCTTAAAATATTTTGCTTAATGAAAAAAGTGATAAAACATAAACGTTTTTGACAGTTTTTTTTTTTTTTTTTTTTTAGTTAAAAACTCTAGTATCCTGTTTGAAAAAGAAGCTTCATTTCATATCCTAATTACTGGGCATCAAACTTTTTCTTATGAATAAGTTTTTTTTTTTAAGGTAAAAAATGTTTCGATTGTCTTACATCCTAGAAGGATTATCTTGTGCACCCATCTTGCCTTGGAGATTAATGCTCTTAGCATCAAGGGCAACACACACTAACGGCTGGATAAGCACCTTATCTGTGACTTCCCTCTCCTGGCTCCCGCTTAAGAATTCTCTCTCCATCTCTCAGCAGATACTCAAGGACATCCATTTTGGCAGCGCATGCATCTGAAATAAAGCAATATGAGAAAACCTCCGGCTTACGTCTCTGGAGAACGTGGTTCAAGCTGTCGTGCATGGTCTCCCTGCACGCGGGAAGAGTATGTTCATTTGTCTCATGGATCATATTCTTCAAGTTTTCAAGAACTCGCATTTCTCGAAGACCACGTTTTTCCTATTAAAAGAAAGTAAACAGCTAGTACATATTGTGTCTTAAATCTTAGTAATTACTTTCTGGGATTTCCACCCAGGTTTTGGTTATCTTATTACCTACTACTGAAATTTACCCAGCCTTCTTCTAATTATTTGGCAATAAATGAGGTCACAACCTGGAGGCATTTTTTTAAATTACGAAATGCTTCACAAGTTGCAATGTAATATTTTTATACCTATGTTTAAAAATGGGCATGGGGGGGCTTCCCTGGTGGCGCAGTGGTTGAGAGTCCGCCTGCCGATGCAGGGGACACGGGTTCGTGCCCCGGTCCGGGAGGATCCCACATGCCATGGAGCGGCTGGGCCCGTGAGCCATGGCTGCTGAGCCTGCGCGTCCAGAGCCTGTTCTCCGCAACGGGAGAGGCCACGACAGGCCCGCATACCGCAAAAAAAAAAAAAAAAAAAAAAAAAAATGGGCATGAGAAATACTAAAAGAACAGGAAAAGACCTAGACTCCATGTATTTCAACTGTGGCAAAGAAAGAAATGATCTGGTTTTAAATTTGATTTTGTTGTTCTTACCATCATAAAGCTTCTATTATTATGCTCTGTATTTTTCATCTGATTCCAGATTTCTCAACTAAAAATGTGTTGTAAAAGTAATAGTATGTGGGAACTTCCCTGTACAGAAAAGAGTTAACACTGCGTGCCTGAGACCTCCTCCTTACAAAGGCCTGCCTGCAAGGTTGGCCTTCGGCTGGGGGCTGGGAACTTGACCAGAAAACAGCTCCCATGGAGGTGTAAGACACCTCTTTCCTTCTGGGAGTCTGGAATTTTGATACGCGCTAGGCAGTGTGCCTACTTGTCCAGTCCCCAATAAGAACCATGGACCCCCAGGTTCAGACGAGCTTCCCTGGGAGACACTATTTCATGCGTGTTGTCACAACTCACTGCTGGGGGCACCCCTGGAAGTTTCTGCCTGGCTTCCTATAGAGCCTCCCCATGCACCTGTTCCCTTTGCTGATTTTGCTCTGCATCCTTTTGCCATAATAGAGTTCAGCCACCAGTACAACCACATGCTGAGTCCTGTGAGTAACCAATGAACCTGGGGGTGGTCTTGGGGACCCCCAGCCCATCCCCCCTTCAGAAAGCTGAGCTTAAACCACCCTTCCACTTGGGTGGGCTAGACTTAGTGACCTGCTTCCAAAGAATAGAGCAGGGAATGAGAAAAATATTAACTTTACAGTGGAGTCAATGAAGGTGACCTCATCAGTGATGTCATGGTGACAGCACGCACCTCCCAATGTAATGTGACAAGAAAGGCACTTTAACCTCTCTGGTACTCTTTCCCAAAGCCCAGAAACCCAGTATAATCTTAGGAAGAACAGCAGACAAACCCAGATTGGGGGACATTCTACAGGATACTGCCCAGGACTCAAGACTGTCAAGATCAAGAAAAACAAGGAAAGACTGAGAAACTGTCACAGACCAAGAGGACTAGACAGACATGACAATTAAATGCAGTGTGGTGCCCTGGATTACATCCCGGAGCAGGAAGAGGACTGCAATGGAGAAACCGGTGAAATCCAAATAAAGTCTGGTGCTTCATTAGCAGTAATGTATCAATGTCACTTTCTCAGTTTTTACCAATGTAGTATAGTAATTAATGTAAAACATTAACAACGGGAGGGGACTTCCCTGGTGGCGCAGTGGTTAAGAATCCACCTGCCAATGCAGGGGACACGTTCGAGCCCTGGTCCAGGAAGATCCCACATGCCGTGGAGCAACTAAGCCCATGCGCCACAACTACTGAGCCTGCGCTCTAGAGACCGCGAGCCACAACTACTGAAACCCGTGCACCTAGAGCCCGTACTCAACAGCAAGAGAAGCCACTGCAATGAAAAGCCCTCACACCACAATGAAGAGTAGCCCCCGCTCACCGCAACTAGAGAAAGCCCACACGCAGCAACAAAAACCCAATGCAACCTAAACAAACAAACAAACAAACAAAACAAAACAAGGGGGGGGTGAGACGTATAGGAGACCTCTGTACTACCTTAGTAACTTTACTGTAAATCTTAAAATAATACAAGACGAAAAGTTTACTTCAGAAAGGGTGGTAAACTTGATTGTAAGGAAATAATGTTAGTTACTGGGGGTTTTGTTTTGAACCATTCTTATGAGCAGCTGTGGTCAGATTTTTACTCGAATTTTTCCATAATAAAAAATTTTAAACTTATACAAAAGTTGAGAGAGAATGAAAGAATGAATCCTCATGTACTCATCACCAAGCTTCAACTCGTGGCTGACTTTGTTCCCCCTGTAACACTCCGTACAGCCCCCTACCCACAATCCTAGATTCTTTTAAAGCAATATTTCAACATCTACCTTTAAAAAACAAGGATTCCTCTTTAAAAATAAAAAATAAAAAATAAATGAAATCACAGCGCCCTTCCCCTCCCCCATATCCTCCTCCCCTTGCCCCAACCCGCCCACTCACTCTCTCTCAACAATAATTCTTCAATACTAAATATCAACGAAGTACTCACATTACCTCAAATATCCCAATGTTTCCTTCTATACCCCAGTTCGTTTAGACCAAAATCTAAATAAGATTCATACACTGCAACTGGTTAATATGTTTCCTAAATTCTTTTTAATCTATAGATTTCCCTTCCATTTTTTGTCCACCTTGCAACTTATTGAAAAAAAGCGAGTCATCTGTTCTGCACAGTTTCCCACAATCTGTTTTTTAACTGAATGAATCCTAATGGTGTGATTTAAGATATCCTTTTGTCTCTTCTCTCTCCTGTAAATTAGTAGTTAGAACTAGAGTGTTGATCAGATTCACGGTTTGTTTTGTTAAATTGTTTGCAAGCATATTTCAGAGGTAGAGATTGGTTCAAGATGGCAGAGCAGAAGGACGTGTGCTCGCTCCCTCCTGCGAGAGCACCGGAATCACAACTAACAGCTGAACAGTCATCAACAGGAAGACACTGGAACTCACCAAAAAAGATACCCCACATCCAAAGACAAAGGAGAAGCCGCAATGAGATGGTAGGAGGGGCGCAATCACAATAAAATCAAATCCCATGACCACTCAGTGGGTGACTAACAAACTGGAGAACACTTATAACACAGAAGTCCACCCAAAGGAGTGAAGGTTCTGAGTCCCACGTCAGGCTTCCCAACCTGGGAGTCCGGCAACAGAAGGAGAAATTCCCAGAGAATCAGACTTTGAAGGCTAGTGGGATTTGATTGCAGTAGTTCGACAGGACTGGGGGAAACAGAGACTCCACTCTTGGAGGGCACACACAAAGTAGTGTACGCATCAGGATCCAGAAGTAGTGACCCCATAGGAAACTGAACCAAACCTACCTGCTAGTGTTGGAAGGTCTCCTGCAGAGGGGGTGGCTGTGGCTCACTGTGGGGACAAGCAAACTGGCAGCAGAAGTTCTTGGAAGTAATCCCCTTGGCGTGACTCCTCCCAGAATCTGCCATTAGCACCACCAAAGACCCTGGGTAGGCTCCAGTGCTGGGTCGCCTCAGGCCAAACAACCAACAGAGAGGGAACCCAGCCCCACCCATCAGCAGACAAGTGGATTAAAGTTTTACTGAGCTCTGCCCACCAGAGCAACACCCAGCTCTACCCACCACCACTCCCTCCCATGAGGAAGCTTGCACAAACCTCTTAGATAGCCTCATCCACCAGAGGGCAGACAGCAGAAGCAAGGAGAACTACAATTCTGCATCTTGTGGAACAAGAACCACATTCATAGAAAGATAGACAAAATGAAAAGGCAGAGGACTTTGTACCACATGAAGGAACAAGATAAACCCCAGAAAAACAACTAAATGAAGTGGAGATAGGCAACCTTCCAGAAAAAGAATTCAGAATAATGACAGTGAAGATGATCCAGGACCTCGGAAATAGAATGGAGGCAAAGATCGAGAAGACGCAAGAAATGTTTAACAAAGACCTAGAAGAATTAAAGAACAAACAACTAGAAGAATTAAAAAACAGAGATGAACAATACAGTAACTGAAATGAAAAACACACTAGATGGAATCAAGAGCAGAATAACTGAGGCAGAAGAAAGGATAAGTGACCTGGAAGACAGAATGCTGGAATTCACGGATGTGGAACAAAATAAAGAGAATGAAAAGAAATGAAGACAGCCTAAGAGACCTCTGGGACAATATTAAATGCACCAACATTGGCATTATATGGGTCCCAGAAGGAGAGGAGAGAGCGAAAGGACCCGAGAAAATATATGAAGAGATAACAGTCGAAACCTTCCCTAACATGAGAAAGGAAATAGCCACCCAAGTCCAGGAAACTCAGAGTCCCAGGCAATATAAACCCAAGGGGAAACACGCCAAGACACACAGTAATCAAATAGACAAAAATTAAAGACAAAGAAAAATTATTAAAAGCAACAAGGGAAAAACAACAAATAACATATAAGGAAACTCCCATATTGTTAACAGCTGATTTCTCAGCAGAAACTCTACAAGCCAGAAGGGGGTGGCACAATATATTTAAAGTGATGAAAGGGAAGAACCTACAACCAAGATTACTCTACCTGGCAAGGATCTAATTCAGATTCAACGGAGAAATCAAAAGCTCTACAGACAAGCAAAAGCTAAGAGAATTCAGCACCACGTAACCAGCTCTACAACAACTGCTAAAGGAACTTCTCTAGAGACACAAGAGAAGAAAATGACCTACAAAAAACAAACCCAAAACAAATAAGAAAATAGTAATAGGAACATACATATCGATAATTACCTTAAATATGAATGGATTAAGTGCTCCAACCAAAAGACACAGGCTTGCTGAATGGATAGAAAAACAAGACCCACATATATACTGTCTACAATAGACCCACTTCAGACCTAGGGACACATACAGACTGAAAGTGAGGGGCTGGAAAAGATATTCCATGCAAATGGAAATCAAAAGAAAGCTGTAGTAGCAATACTCGTATCAGATAAAATAGACTTTAAAATAAAGAATGTTACAAGAGACAAGGAAGGACACTATATAATGATCAAGCAATCAATCCAAGAAGAAGATAGGACAATTATAAATATATATGCACCCAACATAGGAGGAGCACCTCAATACATAAGGTAAATGCTAACAGCTATAAAAGAGGATATCGACAGTAACACAATAATAGAGGGACTTTAACACCTCACTTACACCAATGGACAGGTCATCCAGACAGAAAATTAATAAGGAAACCAAGCTTTAAATGACACACTAGACCAGATAGATTTAATTGATATTTATAGGACATTCCATCCAAAAACAACGCATTACACTTTCTTCTCAAGTACACACAGAACATTCCCCAGGATAGATCACATCTTGGGTCACAAATCAAACCTCAGTAAATTTAGGAGAACTGATATCATATCAAGCATCTTTTCTGACCACAATGCTATGAGACTAGAAATGAATTACAGGGGAAAAAACGTAAAAAACACAAACACATGGAGGCTAAGCAATACGTTACTAAAAAATCAAGAGATCACTGAAGAAATCAAAGAGGAAATAAAAAAATACCTAGAGACAAATGACAATGAAAACACAATGATCCAAAACCTATGGGATGCAGCAAAAGCAGTTCTAAGAGGGAAGTTTATAGCTATACAAGCCTACCTCAAGAAACAAGAAAAATCTCAAATAAACAATCTAACCTGACACCTAAAGGAACTAGAGAAAGAAGAATAAACAAAACCCAAACGCAGCAGAAGGAAAGAAATCATAAAGATCAGAGCAGAAATAAATGAAATAGAAACAAAGAAAACAGTAGCAAAGATCAAGAAAACTAAAAGCTGGTTCTTTGAGAAGACAAACAAAATTGATAAGCCATTACCCAGACTCATCAAGAAAAAGAGGGAGAGGACTCAAATCAATAAAATTAGAAATGAAAAAAGAAAAGTTACAACAGACACCGCAGAAATACAAAGCATCATAAGAGACTACTACAAGCAACTCTATGCCAATAAAATGGACAACCTGGAAAAAATGGACAAATTCTTAGAAAGGTATAACCTTCCAAGACTGAACCAGGAAGAAATTGAAAATATGAAGAGACCAATCACAAGTAATGAAATTGAAACTGTGATTAAAAATCTTCCAACAAACAAAAGTCCAGGACCAGATGGCTTCACAGGTGAATTCTATCAAACATTTAGAGAAGAGCTAATAACACCCATCCTTCTCAAACTCTTCCAAAAACTTGCAGAGAAAGGAACACTCCCAAACTCGTTCTATGAGGCCACCATCACCCTGATACCCAAACCAGACATTACAAAAAAAAAGAAAATTGAAGACCAATATCACTTATGACTACAGATGCAAAAATCCTCAACAAAATACTAGCAAACAGAATCCAACAACACATTAAAAGGATCATACACCATGATCAAGAGGGATGTATCCCAGGGATGCAAGGATTCTTCAACATGTGCAAATCAATTTGATACACCATATTAACAAACTGAAGAATAAAAACCATATGATCATCTCAATAGATGCAGAAAAAGCTTTTGACAAAATTCAACACCTATTTATGATAAAAACTCTCCAGAAAGTGGGCACAGAGGGAACCTACATCAACATTATAAAGGCCATATACAACAAACCCACAGCAAATGGAGAAAAACTAAAAGCATTTCCTCTAAGATCATGAACAAGACAAGATGTCCACTCTCACCATTACTATTCAACATAGTTTTGGAAGTCCTACCCACGGCAATCAGAGAAGAAAAAGAAATAAAAGAAATACAAATTGGAAAAGAAGAAAAGTAAAACTGTCACTGTTTGCAGATGACATGATACTATACATAGAGAATCCTAAAGATGCTACCAGAAAAATACTAGAGCTAATCAATGAATTTGGTAAAGTTGCAGGATACAAAATTAATGCACAGAAATCTCTTGCATTCCTATACACTAATGATGAAAAATCTGAGAGAGAAATTAAGGAAACACTCCCATTTACCACTGCAACAAAAAGAATAAAATACCTAGGAATAAACCTACCTAAGGAGACAAAAGACCTGTATGCAGAAAACTATAAAACACTGATGAAAGAAATTAAAGATGATACCAACAGATGGAGAGATATACCATGTTCTTGGATTGGAAGAATCAATATTGTGAAAATGACTATACTACCCAAAGCAATCTACAGATTCAATGCAACCCCTATCAAATTACTAATGGCATTTTTTACAGAACTAGAACAAAAAAATCTTAAAATTTGTATGGAGACACAAAAGACTCCAAATAGCCAAAGGAGTCTTGAGGGAAAAAAACAGAGCTGGAGGAATCAGACTACCTGACTTCAGACTATACTACAAAGCTACAGTAATCAAGACAGTATGGTAGTGGCACAAAAACAGAAACATAGATCAATGGAACAAGATACAAAGCGCGGAGATAAACCCATGCACCTATGGTCAACTAATCTATGACAAAGGAGGCAAGGATATACACTGGAGAAAAGACAGTCTCTTCAATAAGTGGTGCTGGGAAAACTGGACAGCTACATGTAAAAGAATGAAATTGAAACACTCCCTAACACCATACACAAAAATAAACTCAAAACGGATTAGGGACCTAAATGTAAGACTGGACACTATAAAACTCTTAGAGGAAAACATACGAAGAACACTCTTTGACACAAATCACAGCAAGATATTTTTTGACCCACTTCCTAGAATAATGGAAATAAAAACAAAAATAAACAAATGGGACCTAATGAAACTTCAAAGCTTTTGCACAGCAAAGGAAACTATAAACAAGACGAAAAGACAACCCTCAGAATGGGAGAAAATATTTGCAAACGAATCAACAGACAAAGGATTACTCTCCAAAATATAAAACCGGCTCATGCAGCTGTATACTAAAAAAACAAACAACCCAATGCAAAAATGGGCAGAAGACCTAAACAGACATTTCTCCAAAGAAGACATACAGATGGCCCAGAAGCACATGAAAAGCTGCTCAACATCACTAGTTATTAGAGAAATGCAAATCAAAATTACAATGAGGTGTCACCTCACACCAGTTAGAATGGGCATCATCAGAAAATCTACAAACAGCAAACGCTGGAGAGGGTGTGGAGAAAAGGGAACCCTCTTGCACTGTTCGTGGGAACATAAATTGATACAGCCACTATGGAGTATGGAGGCTCCTTAAAAAACTAAAAATAGAACTACCATACAACCCAGCAATCCCACTACTGGGCATATACCCTGAGAAAACCATAATTCAAAAAGACACATGCACCCCAATGTTCACTGCAGCACTATTTACAATAGCCAGGTCATGGACGCAACCTAAATGCCCATCGACAGACGAATGGATAAAGAAGATGTGGTACATATATACAGTGGAATATTACTCAGCCATAAAAAGGAACGAAACTGAGTCATTTGTAGAGACCTGGATGGACCTATAGTCTGTCATACAGAGTGAAGTAAGTCAGAAAGAGAAAAAACAAATATCGTTTATTAACGCTTACATGTGGAATCTAGAAAAATGGTACAAATGGACCAGTTTGCAAGGGAGAAACTGAGACACAGATGTAGAGAACAAACGTATGGACATCAAGGGGGGAAAGTGGGGAGGGTGTGTGTGTGCGGTGGTGTGATGAATTGGGAGATTGGGATTGACGTATGTACACTAATATGTATAAAATAGATAGCTAATAAGAACCTGCTGTATAAGAAAAGTAAAATAAAATTAAAAAAAAAAAGGAATATTTCAGAGGTGGGCTGTGCACTTTCAACAGGATGCTGGTAACATTCCGTATTCATTTATCAGCAGGAATACTTCCATAAAGAGAAATTTCCCCTCGACAACTATTTGGTTACTCTGAGATATGCTCATATGAAAGGCAGAATAAAACATTTGATTATTTCTCTTTATTCACCAGTTTCAAAAATAATGGTTTGGTTTCCTAAAGCTGCTAAAGGTTTCTTTTTTGTATGTTTCCACGCATTCCTATGACTCATAGGAATATCTGAAGTTTTTAACCCATTGCAGTATTTGTCCTCCCTGATGCTGAAATCATCCTATTTCCAGGGAGAGCCTATTTACCTTGGCTCTGGAATGCTTCAGTCCAAACCCCAGTGCTCCTTAGTAGCTTCTTTGCTTTCTAGTTCGACCTGATGCTCCGGGCTCTTCTTGTCCATTTCCTGACCCAGACTTGGAATCAGCAGGTCTCTAAACACCACTGGTATTTAGAGACTGAGCACTAAGGGTCAGTCATCATTTCTAGCCCTTTGAGTGGACAAGGCTAGGAAATAGGTATTTTTGTGAAAAGAAAAGAAACATCTAAAGTTCACATTCATAATCAAACTTAAATTCAGGGGACTTCCTTCGTGGCTCAGTGGTTAAGAATCCGCCTGCCAATGCAGGGGACACGGGTTCGAGCCCTGGTCTGGGAAGATCCCACATGCCACGGAGCAACTAAGGCCGTGCGCCACAACTACTGAGCCTGCGCTCTAGAGCCCGCGAGCCACAACTACTGAGACTGCGCGCCTAGAGCCCGCGCACCGCAACGAAGAGAAGCCCCTTCTCACCACAACAAGAGGAAGCCGCGCACCACAACAAAGACCCAACACAGCCAAAAATAAATAAATAAATGAATTTATTTTTAAAAAGAAAACCCTTAAATTCGGGACTACAGGATTTTTAATTACCCTCCTGTCTTTATGTTTCTTTTTCAATTCTCAAAATACCAACAGAGTTACTCATTTGCTTTATCACCAAGTCAATGAAATAACAATACCAGTGCCAGAATTAACAAAATTACTGAAAATAATTTCAGGTTTGTTTTTTTTTAACTTTCTGTTCTGAAGGGTATTCCACTAGAAATGTACACAGTCAAATTACTGCGTTTTAAAGTTACCTGGAAGAATTTCTCTGCGTGGCAATGCCACCTTCTAGGAAAATAGGTTTGCTTTTTTTACATGTTACTTGATTTTTAGGGATTGCTCCTTAAAATTTAATTCTCTTTTAAATTATGTAAAATATTTACATGGCTCCCAAACTACATCTAAAAATATATATATTCAAGAAAGTCTAGCTTCTATCACTACCTTTTGTATCCTATTCCCTCTAACACTCTTTAATTATTTTTATCCTGCCATTGTCTTAACTATAAGGATATACATCCACATGTATACATAGGTATGTGTATGTATACACAGATGCGTATATAAACATATATGTGTGTGTATATACACATTATGTATAAATATATTTCAACTCCTTCTTAAACAGAAACATGATATACAGACTTTTCTTATTTCACTTTGAGTCACGCTGATTAACACACACACACCCACAACGTATATAATCTTTCTCTATGTGGTCACGCGGTCTATTTGTTCTCTCTTTTGGGTATCTCTTTCAGTATTTTAAAAAGTTGGCGTTTTTGTTCTCATGGTTATGTTTACACTAATACTTCTTACAATAACCCGGTCTCCACTCTGGCTACTGTCTGTTGGTTCCCTACTCTAAGCAAGATTAGTATTAGGTGGTCACCTCTTCTGTCTCTAGCCTTTCCTTCTCCCTCAAAATCTAATCTGCAATAGCATCCTTTCCCTCCCAGTTAATACTGATAAGGCAACAACTGAGGACAGTCTCCTTTTCATATGCCCTCCCCTCTCCTTCCGTTTTCTGATAGGCTGTATCTACACGGGCAGAAGACAGAGCCACCGCATGTGACCTGGTTGGCTCTCTCCCTTATAGCCATTGTTTAGCCTTAAATTACACGTTATAGTAAGTGAATTTGTACTGTCACCTCTCTAACAGCCCATTAATGACAATAATTAATTTAAACAACAAATAGGCCCATCTGGTATGTGCTTGTTTTTATGCTGATATTTTTGGCTAAGGTATACGGTTGACACCTACTACAAAAGGAAGACTATAGGGCTTCCCTGGTGGAGCAGTGGTTGAGAGTCCGCCTGCCAATGCAGGGGACACGGATTCGTGCCTGGGTCCGGGAAGATCCCACATGCCGCGGAGCAGCTGGGCCCGTGAGCCAAGGCCACTGAGCTTGCGTGTCCGGAGCCTGTGCTCCGCAACGGGAGAGGCCACAGCAGTGAGAGGCCCGCGTACCGCAAAAAAAAAAAAAAAAAAAAAAAAAAAAGGAAGACTATAAACCAACATCTGTTTATTTGTTATATGAATATTATTTCTGGGGTGAAAATTCTCAGAGCAAAGCACAGCACCAATGAAGCTTGGTTTCTGATGTATAACACCCCATAAAGTTACATATACAGTTAATTTTTCTCAAGTTGAAATTAATAACAAGTGCTCAGGTAATGTGCTTCAAGACAGTGCCTGGCACTAAATGCTTCAAAATGTTAGCAATTGTTCATAATGTTAGTACAGTCACTGTAATATTTACATTAAAGATGTAACGACAGTATCAGAGAGGAAATGAGAGGCCGATGTAATATTTAAAATTTTCTTTCCATCACAAAATGGTCAGTCCCACAAGTTTCTTTTCTCACAAGTTTTAAAACCGTTATCATACATACGTGAACCTATTACATGCCATGTGGGATCGACTTCTTCCTGATATTTAATACTCTGACAGCTACTCTTACAACCTAACAAAAATGAGATCAGATGTCAAATGAAATTCTTGTCTGTCCTGCCTTTTAAGAGACTTTATCTTTTTTTTTTCTTCCGGTATGCGGGCCTCTCACTGTTGCGGCCTCTCCCGTTGCGGAGCATAGGCTCCGGACGCGCAGGCTCAGCGGCCATGGCTCACGGGCCCAGCCGCTCCGCGGCATGTGGGATCCTCCCGGACCGGAGCACGAACCCGTGTCCCCTGCACCGGCAGGTGGACTCTCAACCACTGCGCCACCAGGGAAGCCCGGGACTTTATCTTTTTATCAGTACAACTCACATTCAGACGCAGCAGTAAGAACCCTCACACCTCCTATAACTACTGTACTTATTTTAACAAATTTTTTTGCCTCAATTTTAATCAACATTTCCTCCATTTTTTCCCTATTTCTCTAACACCTATTTTTCTTTCTCAGTTCAAGTATCAGCCCCGCTTCTGAAGATTTCCCTCCCAGCTCAGCTGGGAGTTAGCTCCGCTTCTGAGATTTCAATCACTTTGTGCTTATTTTATCATAATAATTTCACCATTACAATTTGTTCTCCGCAGACTGTAAATTCCTGAAGGTAGAGACTGTTTCGTATCTATTTTTGCGTATCCGGTGTGACAGACAGCTCTGGATCCATCCCCCTCCTCTCCGCACCCAAATACCACGTGGTGGTAAACCTGGCGTAACAGACACAGCTAGCCGTCGCCCCCCTGCCGTCCTTTCTGCTGCATGAAGTGCACGTGCCATGGCTGGGCTCCCACAGCTACCCTGTGAGCGTGAGCCTGGGGTGAGGGCACCACGGCAGTGAGGAAGAAGGAAAAGCTGGAGGAAGAGCTGACGTCCTAGGGCTGCCACACCTGCCCCAGGCTCTGGCTGCCATGAGAGGAAAGTAAGCACTTAGGAAAGCCACTCTCCTCAGGTGTCTGTCACTAGTGACCAAACACCTTCCTTACGATACACCAAGGTATTCAGGAACCAGTCAATAAAGCAGTCAGAGACTGAAGTTTGCTGAAGATGAGTTCGTGCAGGACTGCACAGTCCCTAAGCATTTCATAAACGCTGACCTGCACGGCCTCCCCTCTGTCCCACACGAGAGAGGCCCCAGCGTCTCTGCAGCTGGAAAGATAACAGTGCAGAAGATCATGCCTTTACTCGCTGACACAACCAGACAGGCTCACTGGAGGGGCCCTGCCGGGATCTCTGTTCATAGTATTTACTGGAATCGGGGGGAATAAAAGAGCTGTGTGCAGTTGGGAGCAGGAGAGTCAACTGTCCTGAAATACTAACAATCACAAAAAGAGAGCTTAAAATATTATAATAGAAGGTCGATAATTTAAGTAATGCTGCCACCGTGTGGCACTTATTGCCTTCTTTTAGAAAGGAAATTTTATAAAGAAAAGGATTATCGTTGCCGTGTGTGTTAACTTTTAAAAATATATAAACTATAAACGAGTTTCCTTTTAAATGCTAGCCAGTTTTTCTTCAAGTGAACCACATTTAAGTGACCTAGAGAAGACAAAACTTAAGGACCTACTGTGTGGCACATGGAACCATATACAATATCATGTAATAACCTGTAATGGAAAAGAATCTAAAAAAGAATATACATATATATGTATGAGTATGCGTGTATATATATAACTGAATCACTCTGCTGTACACCTGAAACATTGTAAATCAACTGTACTTCAATTTTTAAAAAAAAGACAAAACTTGTAGGAAGCCCTGACAGCTCTGCCTCCCCGTTCCTCCGGTCCAGCCGTGTGACGCTGGGGAAAGACCACTTTTAGTAAATAGAGGATGTTTTTATTTGGGCCAAGATAGAAAAGAATGGTAAGTAATGCACATATCTATTCAAATCTAAATCTCTAAAATGCTTTCAGCTTTTCTCTCATAATTTGAGGGGAAAGGTTAGTGTGTAACAGACAGAAAAGGTACCCGAGCCTGACATACAGGAAAGCTTCCAGGAGACACTAAAAAAGACGGACTGGGGAGGTGACTGCGTGAAAGGACGGCATCAAGTACTTTTCTAGAAGAGGAGTCATGTGACCAATTAGCTGGAGAGAGCGCAAACACAGCTGATGAAATATTTTTGAGCCCTTCAGAGACCATTCTTCAGTGACTACATGAGCCTACCCTGCTGCATAAAGGCTGGGCCCGTCTGTCTTACTCAGGGATACAGCACTGGTTCCTGACATGAGGTCTCACACAAAATAAGTGCTGAAGACATTTTGTTTCACTTTCTATAATAAGCTTACATCTGTCATACCCAGTGTGAAAATTTTATTCTTTAGTAAACATTTTCCTGAGATGTCTATACCACTTGCTTAACAAATCGCTGTTTTCCCTAAAGATATCAAAAACGGAACCAAAACTCAAAGTATTGCAAATTCTGAATACAATTTTAATATGATTTTACTTGCTCCCATCTTTCTCTTAATAATAAGTTACCAACACCTGCCTAACATCGACATACCACGGAATTTAAACAATGATACATTACTTAATCCTCACAAAAACTCTGCAGTATGTATTATTGTTCCTGTTTTAAGAAAGAGGAAACTAGGCCTTAATAAAGCAAATAATCACAGCTAGGAAGAGGGATACCAGGATTTGAGCCCAGATACGTCACAGGTCCAGCTCCAAGGCCCATGTTCTTTTATGCTTCAGCACAGCCCTGTCTCCAAAGAGACCCTGGGGGCTGAACAACGCGGAACCCAGGTAACTGCTCTCCTCTCAAGCACATGCCCGTCTTCTCTCGGCCCCAGTTAACAGAGGTGTTGGCTTCAAAAGGGAGTGAGCTCTTCAATATAACATATTCCGCAGCATAAATGAAATAACACTTCTTTCATCATCCATTCAAGACTCAGTCTTGCTTGTACAGCCCTTTCACAGGAACCACCTACATTATCTAATGAGCACTCAGCCACTAATCAGCTGTGTGACCTTCCACACATTTCTTTCCATCTCTGGGCTCAGTGAAGGGGGGGTGGGGGGGGTGGGGTTAGATTAGAGAAGCCATCTTAATTCCAAAATTCTATGCTTCTTTTAATATAAAGTAGGCCTTTAGAGATACATTTACAAACTTTTTAAAAATAAAAGCTATTTAGCATTTCAAATTAACCAGATTGGCCAAAAAAAAAAGATGACTTATGAAAGGATGTTGGAAAAGCCAGGTCTTAGGCCAAGCTCTGTTAATTGTGCTTTTGAATCATATTAAGTACCTACCCTACAATGCACAAGACATTCTTTCAGGCACTTTGAACACAACAGAGCATAAGAAAGGTAAGTGTCTATATTCTAGGAAGGACAACAGGCAATAACTAAGCAAAAAGGAAAATATAGGTAGTAATAAGAGCTCATGGAAGGCAGAATTCAAGATGGTCCCTGAGAGCACCACCCCTAGGATATACACACCTCTCAGTTATTCAATCAAACCCTAACCGAGGTGCTGCTGTATAGATATTCTGCAGGTTTACTTAAAGCCCCAAATCAGCTGACTTTAAGAAAAGGAGATTATCCCTAGAGGGCCTGACTCCATCAGGTGAGTCCTTAACAGGGATGGGACTCTTCTCGGTAAGAGAGGTTTAAAGCATGAAAGGCAGACTTCACTTATGTCTTTGAAGAAGGAAGGGGCCGTGTGGCAGGGAATATGGGTGGCCTCTAGGAGCTGAGAGCGGCCCCGGCCGACAGCAAGCAAGGAAATGGGAACTTCGTCTACCTGGGCAAGGAACTGAGTCCTGCCAAAATCCTGCAAGTCAGAAAGAGGACCCTGAACACCAAATAAGAATGGCGCCTGGACAGCTCCTTGATTTTAACCGTGTCAGACCGTGAGCAGAGTACCCAGCGTGCTGTGCCCAGACTTTATTCCCACTACTTTATTCTCACTATTCAATTGTTAATAATCTTTACATAGCATGATAAGGGAATAGTCTATGGTTAATTTTCTGTCTGGGGGATAATTATTCTTACTCTACAACAGCAATAGTAATGATGACAAAGATAACTAACAGTTATTCCTAGGTACCAGAAAATATTCTAAGATACACACACCTTTAATCGTCACAATAACTCCATGAAGCAGATATTACGCAGATTTTAAGTCTCTTGAACCCAGAAATGGTGTCTAATGCTGCAGCTCTGTTTCTCTTTTGAGTGCTCTGTACCACAGGCTTTCTGTACTTTTAAAATGTTTATGGAAAGGTTCTCTCCTTTTAGCAGGTTTAGACTTCCTGCTTGGTTGGAGTCTCATTTGAAAATAAAACCCCAGGAATTCTCTGACGGTCCAATGGTTAGGACTTGGTGCTCTCACTGCCAGGGGGTTCAATCACGGGTCGGGGAACTAAGATCCTGCAAGCCGCGAGGCCAAAAAAGAAAGAAAAAGAAAACCCCAACTTCCACAAAATACAAAACTGCTTGTGTAACGTCATTTACCATCTACCCAACAGGAGCTTGGGATGTTACTATTCAACGCACAGTGAATCAATTATACATGTGCAAAATCACAGTCAAACGAAACAGAATGGCAGGCTAGTCCATCAGGACTGTTGGGACATAGCACACGAGGTGGGGTGGGAGACGGTAAAGCTAGAAAGATAGGAGCCGGGTCATAGAAAGATGCCGGGCTTTGTCCTGTAGACAGAAAATGATATCAAAGGTTTTGAAAAAGTTAATGTCAGAGCGCTCTGGCAGCAGGGTGAAGACTGGATTTGACTGGGTTGATAAAGCAGGCATACCAATCAGAATGGACAGAGATTTGTTAGGTAGCATTTGGAAGGCTTGATCATTGAATGTAACCTAAAGGGGAGGGAATAGCCAAGGGCGATTCTCACGTTTTAACTTGAGTGCTTTCAGTAGATGCTGCTGCCCCAAATGAGAAAAAAAAAATATAGAAAATGGGTCTGCAAAACTGACCCATTCATCTGTAAAATCATTTTTTTCATTATATCTCATTTTATACCTGAAAACCTGAGTTCAACAGACAGTAAACACCCCAGAGCAGGCACCAGAACTGGAGCCCAAGGCACCTGCTGCCTACTCTCGTGCTCCCTCCATTCATGTCAATGCCTCTGAATGCTTTGTACATTTTATGAACACATGAACAGAAATCATAGATTTTAAAACTAGGGAATTTCCCTTCCGTATATTAACACACTAACAATTAGGGCAGTCTTTTTACAAAATAGGTTTCAAATACTCACTTCAAATTCTTTCACAAAATAACGGGTTTCACCTTGGATAACTGGTCTGTGATCTAACAGCCTTGAATGAATTTCTCCGAGATCTGTAAAGACAAAATGAAACTCACGGTCAATCCACGCTAAGTGGCACAATCTCTAGCTTGTTTTACTCTTCCTGTCCCCATAAACGTATGAAGGTTAAAATCCAGTTCAGACTATGGATTATCCAGTCAGTAAATTGGGAAAGTACTTTTGAGAGCAATTTGGCGATATCTGATAAAGTCGAAGACGTATACCTAGCAATTTCATGCCCAAGTATGTGCCCTAGAAAAACTCTTAAACAAAGGAAAGAGAAATGCATAATGTTTACTACAGCATGAATATAATGTCAAAAAGAAAAAGGGGGAACGACCTAACATACTCATAGGATGGATATTACAAATCAGTGAGTGAAAATGAATACAGTGGGGTTACATTTATTAACAAGGATAAATCCCATAAATAAAATGTTAAGCAAAAAAGCAACTTTCAGAAGGATAAAGCCATTTATATAAACTTTCAAAATATGCAAAATCACTTCCTGTTGGGACATATACAGAAGCCATAAAGCTATAAAGAAATGCACGAGAACGATAAACACCAAATTCAAGACAGCGGTTACCTTAGAGGAGGGAGGGCCGTGCAATGAGAGCAAAGGGCACGATGGGGCTCTTCATGTGTGTTTATTAATATGGGTGGTGAGTGTTCATTGTAAGTCACTATAAGTCATAATTAAGGAAAAAAAGTTCTGAATTTTAACTGTTTTTGGTGAGTCATCCCGGGGTATATTCTGCTCTCACACCACATACCATATTGTCCTGAAATTTCCTCTCTACTCCAGTGAGTATCTCAGAGACCAAATTGTTTGTATCATCCACAGAGGGTTAACATACATTTTTCTATATGACTGAGAAGCCATTACACTGATCTTGGGATATCTGCGTCTGTGACCTGATGTAATGGGAATTTTCTTAGTCTTTGGAGAATTCAATTCTGTTCAGAAGTGGATAATCACCACTTCTGAAACCCTGACTGCGCTCCAGAACTTAAGATGTGGAGATGAGGGGAAAAAAGATTCTGAAACACACACGACCACAGAAATTAAGCTGGTTTTGTAATAACATTAAAACAACAAAACAAACACATTATAATAATTCAGAGTTGCAGGTATCCCAAGGATTACAAACAAATTCTCTCAGTTTAATAATGTAAAGGTAAGCCACATATTTCCACATAAACTCAATCCTAGCCCTGCTACAGGCAAAGCACTCTTTTGTTGTTTGTTAACAAGACAAAAGATACAATCCTTTGTTCTCCAAAGTGCATACTCTAACGTGGGAGTTAGACAATCTCTTCACACAAAAGACAGAAATAAGCACTTCAACAGACTATGAGACAAGAAAAAACACAGTAAACTGCAGATCTCTCATTATCTAATGAAGTTCTGGCCCTGAATTTGCAGACCTTTAATGTAGTATGTGGATCTCTTTGCCCATCATAAGGAACAATTTACTGCAGAGTAAGTTTTTCTGATAACACCCACATCGTCACCATTGTCACCTCACTGCTTCTCAAATCCACCCCTTCTGTTCCATCCTTGCTTGTCTTGGACTGTTTCAACAGAGTGAGTCACACCCCTCTTCAACCCACTCCATGTACAGTCAATTCTGCTTATCTGCAGGACAGTAGGCCCTTTGTATTCTCTGATTCTGCAGTTACAAATTCACTTTATAAAGTAGGCAAGTTCACAAATGGGCACCCTGCAAGATGAGGATCCACTGTACCTGCCTGAGTGTTCTATTTAAAACACAGATCTAACCACATGACTCTTGTACTTATTGTTGTTCCATAACAATATGGAACATTCAACAAGAAGTCCAATCTCCTTAAAAGGCAAGAATTCTTCTCCGGTCTGATTCCCACGTGTAGTTTCCCAAACATGCCGTGCTGACTCAGGCCTCCACACCTTTGCTCATGCTCTTCCAAACTAAGTCCAAAATATCCTTGCCCGCTTTTCTCAACTACTAACACTTTATTCTTCAAGACTCAGGTCAGACACTCCATGCCCCAGGAAGCTCCCCATCTCCTAACAGCCAACCACAGCCCAGAAAACCTCAAAGACCTGGGGCCTAAGTATTGAAATCATTTATTTATATATTTCCCTCTCCCTAGACCCTGGCAATAAAACTCGACACGTATATTTTCACAATCGATAGTCTTCAAGTAAGATGAACTAAAAACAGATTTTCATACTGAAAATAGTAAATCGTTCCACAAAAAAACCCAAGAAGGTTCTAGACATATTTTCAATTATAACTCAATTTTGAATTAACCTGAAAAACTTCCTTTGAATTACCTTCTTTTAAAGAAAGTACTACATCTGAAACTAATATATTGTAAATCAACCGTACTTCAATTAAAAAAAAAGTACTACATCAAAATCACAAACTTCTGTGCATCAAAGGACAAAATCAACAGAGTGAAAAGGCAACCCATGGAATGGGAGAAAATATATGCAAATCATGGCTGTAAAGTGGCTAATATCCAGAATAGAAAAAGACCTCCTATAATTCAACAACAGCAAAACACACTACCTGATTTAAAAATGGGCAAAGGACCTGAATAGACATTCCTCCAAATAAGATTTACAAACGTCTAGTAGGCACATAAAGAAGATTAACCTTAGGGAAATGCAAATCAAAACTACAAGTTACTGGGACTTCCCTGGGGGTCCAGTGGGTAAGACACCAAGCTCCCAGGGCAGGGGGCCCGGGTTCGATCCCTGGTCAGGGAACTAGATCCCATGTGCCGCAACTAAGACCTGGCGCAGCCAAAATAAATAAATAAATATTAAAAAACAAAAACAAAACTACAAGATACTACCTCACACCCACTACCAAAGAAACAGAAAATAACAAGTATTGTTTAGGTTGTGGAGAAATGGGAACACCTGTGAACTGTTGGTGAGAATGTAAAACGGTTCAGCCACTACGGAAAACAGCAGAGTGGCTGCTCACAAAGTTACAAACAGATTTATCATTTGATCCAGCAATTCAGCTGTGGGTATATATCCAAAACAAATGAAAGCAACAACTTGATATTTGTACATCCATGCTCACAAGGGCCAAAAATGGGAAGCAATCCAAGTGTCCATCCATGGGTGAATGTATACCCAAAATGTGGAGTGTGTGTGTGTGTGTGTGTGTGTGTATACAATGAAATATTTGAATCATAGTCAGCTTTAAAAAGGAAGGAAATTCTGCCACATGCACGATTTTACTTATATGAAGTACCTAAAGTACCCACATTCAGAAACAGAAAGCAAAATGGTGGCTGCCAGGGGCTGGGGCGGGGGAAAGGGGAGACTGGGGAGTCCGTGCTCAATGGGTACACAGCTGCAGTCTGGGAAGATGGAATAGTTATGGAGCTGGATGGTGGTGACGGTTTCACAACAACGTGAAACGTACCAATGCCACTGAATTGTACGCTAAAATATGATTTGAGGGAAACTTTATATTCCATGTATTTTACCGTAATTAAAAAAAATTTAAGTAATAGTTCACTAAGATTGCACATGTAAACAATTATAATTAAGGGCTAACACCCATGCACTACGCCCACACTACTAACTAGATTTGAGACACCCTGAATTCTACACAAACCTGACAGATACGGTTAAAATGCAATAGGCATGAACACGAGGATGCCATTCCCTGGGCAGCGCTGAGGGGCGCCGGAATCCTACAAGGGCTTCAACACTGCAAGACGGTAGGGCTGCCGGCAGAAGCGAGGGGTTAAGAGAGGACGGAGACGAGGCGGTGCGGTATTTAACTGGCAAAGATCTTCCTGCACGAAACAGTTGTTGAGAGTTTGGAGAATCAAACCAATTCAGGTTCTGTGAGAATAAGGGCTGTAGCTAGGTTGTAACCTTCTCCCAGCTCAAAGCAGACGGGACGAGTGGACATCGGTACACGTGTTGGGGGCCTTTGGTGTTTTAAGATGCCTTCATGTTCTCTCGTTTCCACCTTGCACGACCCAGGAGCAGAAAGGGTCAGAGCGAACGACCTAGGCACACACCTCCTAAGCGGCCTGCCTGGGTGCGCGGGCTCTTCCCGACTCCCAAGCTCAGGGCGTCACACGTGGGTCGCGAGCCCGCGTCCACGGCAGCTCCACGCAGGGTCCCGGGCTGGGGGAGGGGAGAGGGCAGCCCGACGGCTCTCGGCTGCGGCTTCTACGAGGAAGCAGGAGGGGCTAGGGCGATTTGCTGTTACTGGGAAGCACCTGGCGCGGGGAAACAGGCGTCAATGCGCAGACCCCTCCCCCACCCACCCACCGCAAACGCCAGGCCGCCCGGGAGCCGGGGGTCGACCTGGGGCTCGGCCCCGGGTCAGAGGACGCCGCCTGGGAGGTGGGACTGCGCTGGGACCACCGAGCCGAGAACCCTAGTACTCCGTACCCTTGATAATGAGATGGGCTGGCGAGCCCGCGGTCCCCAGCGAGTCCTTCTTCTTGCCGCCGCCGCCGCCGCCCGAGGCGGCCTCACAAACCACGGGGGTCTCCGTCCCTCCGCCGCTCATCCCGGCCAGCTCCGCCCACCCGCGGCCGCGCTGCGCCTGCGCAAACCTACACAGTCCGCTTTCCCCGCGCGGGGTTTAGGCGTCATCAAAGGGCATCGGGGAAGCTGAGTCTACCCAGCGGCCGGTTCCTATAAAGCCACTATGGTGTGGCCAGGGATGTGAGTTTGAAGAAGCCGGTGCCGCCATGCTGGGTTAGGGCAGATGCTGCCGGAATAGGAAGGTGTTTGAAAGTTAGAGCTAAATTTACTCCTCCCTAAACCTGCTGGAATTTATCGTGATTTAGAGAGGTTGGCGGAGAGGGGATCTAGTCATAGATGAATATGAATAATAGTGGGGTAAATACATCATCTATATTATTACCTGCCACCAGTATTTAATGGAGGTTGTTGACGTGCGTGCTTTGCCACATTTGCTCATCATGGCAACTGCGGGAAACAGTTTTGTCATTTCTTTCTAACAAAAGAAGAAACAGGATTAGAGATTAAGTAATTTGCCCAAATCACCTCTCAGACTCATTCATGCCCATGTAAAGAGCAAAAATGTCTGTTCCTAGCATTTGTATTTACAAAATCTCAACCAGTTGTTATAGGGGCTAAGATAAAATAGATGCATGCAATTATGGAAGGGACCATAATTTGCTAGGCTGCTTTGATTCGTAGCCATGAAGAGACAAATCTGGTGCTGACATTTGTATCTAGTGCTACTGTTTGGTAAACTCCTTAGAGTTGATCTTGTATTCTCAACAAGTTGTCATTCCCTTCCTGGCACAGGCCTTCCCCCATAGCCTCTGCTTTAGCTCCTCTCGGAAGTACCTAGATAATAGCAATTGATGAAATTTTCCTGAGGTGTTTCGAAGATGTGAACCCACCCCCACCAAATGGAGGATGTTAACTACTTGATGACTATGAGCACGTAGCCCCAGGCCTCCCGGAGCCTAAGGACTGATAAAGTTAACACCTGTGACACCACCCTGTTCCTTCATCAACAGCCAGAGTATTGTGCACGATCTGATCGCATATTCTGCAGACCCCTCCCCCCACCTTGCCCTTGGCCTTTAAAGATGCTTTGCCGAAACCCTTCAGAGTGCAGGAGGCTTTTTAGGACATGAGCCACCTTGTCTCCTTGCATGGCCTTGCAATAAACCTTTCTCTGCTCCAAACGCGGACGTTTCGTCGGGCACATGAACTTGCGTTAATATTTGTGCCTGTTCAAACGACAGACGGTGCAACTTTTCAGTGACTCCGTCATCTCCTGTGTTCACCCAGCGGTTCTTTCTAAGAATCATCTCTTAATCTCTCCCTTCTCCCTCCTCTCTTCCTGCACTGTCCTTACCCTCAAGGGTCTCTCAGTCACCAACATTTACAGTCTAGGGCCTTGTATGTGATAGGATGAAGTTAAGTGCAGCACATGTGTGGGACACCTGGGGGCAGGAGGTGGCCAGCAACGACTTCCCAGAGGAGGTATATTTTGTCTTCAGACCTGAAATGTTGTGTAAGTCATGTGGGGTGCGGTGAAGATGGAACTTGGGGTTTTCTAGCACAGGAAGAACAAAGAGGCATAAAATAGATGAATTCATAAGTAGAATGTGAACTTGGTTAATTGCATGTTATTGGGTCTGGCTTCTAACCTTTTATTTCCCTCGCTTTGGCATTAACCTCTAGAAAACGTAATTATTTTTAAAGCCCCTCATTATCCTCCCCACTTCTAGGCACTTTTCGTATTCAAGTTTTCTTCTGCATCTGCCAGACTAAATCTTCTCTAAGCTTAGTTTCTTTGAACTACTGAAAAACCTGGGAAGACTTGATACTGAACAGGACACTGTGGGGCTCCTGGGCACAAAATTCTGTGTCCCTCATTACTCGATTACAGAAAATAGGCTTCATTCAGCCTCCATGACCTTCCCGGAGTTCCAACTAGCAGGTTCAAACAGTTGCTAATTAGGGAAGGGCGGGGATGCGGAGACAAGGGAGGAACAGTGAAAAGAAACAGTAGTGTCAGAAGTTCCTTAATGGTCCAGTGGATAGGACTCGGTGCTTTCACTTCAGTGGCCTGGGGTTCAATCCCAGGTTCCCCTGGTCTGGGAACTAAGATCCTGCAAGCCACGCAGTGTGGCCAAAAAAAAAAAAAATAATAGTGCAGCCTTGGGGCAGGGATACATAACAATACCTTTTCAGATACTGAAACCCCTACCAGGTGGGAGAAATTAACCATAATAAGCACGGTGACCCCAGACCGGTTAGAACCAGAAGGTTGACGATGCTGACTCCCACTTACTTCCCCACCAACCAATCAGAAGAATGTCCACGAGCTGATCACGCCCTCTTTGAATCATTACTATAAAACTTCTCACTATCCCCTCTAGATTGGGATACACAGTTCTGAGAGCAGGAGTCAGCTGTGGCCTCCTTTGCCTGGTAAAGCAATAAAGCTGTTCTCTTCTACTTCACCCAAAACTCTGTCTCCAAGATTTAATTTGGTGTCGGGGTACAGAAGCCAGATTCGGCTTCAGGCTCCCTCTAGTACAGTGAGATTGATAGTCCCCCCACATTAACATGGCTGTTAAAATTGCAGATTCTGGGTTCTGCCTCCCCAAATTCTGTTTCAGTAGTTCTGGGGTCGCTGCTACCTCCCCGTACCCAATTGCCAGTTGATTATGATATAAGAATTCTGTAAGGAACGGCACCAAAAACGGAGGAGAGCTTAAACAAGCTTTATTTGGGAACGCTCCAGGAAGAGGTTCACTGGTCCGAGAGAAAGGGGCCAGAGAAGTCTCGCCCGGGGTGCGGGCGCTAACAAAATGTATAGGGGTGGACACAGGGGAGGTCTTGCTGTGTGAAGCAGCCCTTTTTTGGTAATCTCTCAGGTGTTGTGGCAATGTCAGGTGTCAGTTGCATCAGCCTCAGAGCCGTTGGTTCCGCCCCTCGGGGAGCGGGAAGACCGGGGCGGAGTGGTGTGGCAATGTCCGGTGTCGGTTGCATCAGCCACTTTGGCTGGGGTTCCGTCTGGCTCCCTGGGCCCTTCCCCGGACCTGCCGGCCTTACAAATTCCAGGTGCAGTAGTTAAGACTTTGGAATCAGACAGAACTGGGTTCAAATTCTGACTGTGCCACTTGCCTGATGTTCCTTTTCTACAGAATAGCAATAAGATATCCATATTATAAAGTGATGATTAAAGAAGTTAATACCTGTAAAGTACTTAGAACAGTGCTTGGCACAGCAAATGCTCAATAAATACTATTTCAATAACCACCTCTATCTCCTTTTAAAGCCCTGTATAATCTCTTTCTCCCAATTCACCTTTATTTGCCACCACTATAATGTCTTGCACGTGTTTGGCGCTTTACAATTTATAAAATGTCATCACACATAACATACCATCTTCTCATTATTCTAGTTAGGATAGATATTAAAATACCCATTTTCAGATACAGAAGCGAAGGATCAGAGAACGTGGGAGGGTCTCTAAGATGGCTGCCATGTTTCCTCCCTTGCTGCCCATCAAGAGACGGAGTTTGTTTCCCCTCCCCTGGAGTCTGAACTGACCTTGTGAATTGCTTTGATGGGTAGAACATGGTGGGCCTTAAGTCACCTGGCAGTTTCTGCTTTTGCTCCTGTCAGGAAGTCTAGGCTGTCCTGCTGGGGAGAGGCCGTGCTGTGGAGAAGCACGGGAAGATGAGACATCCCCTGTAGAGAGAGGCTTTATAGGTGAGAACGGAGGCCCCCTAGCCGCCAAGTGTGAGGGAGGCCTTCTTGGGTCTTTCAGCCCAGCCATCAGCCAGCTGAACGCAGTCCCATGAACTGCAGTGGAGTGGATACCACCACATGAAGCCAGAAAACTGCCTAATCAACCCACAGTGTTATGGAAACAGGAGGGAAGGGGGCAGGGCACAACCTCTAAAAGAAGGACATAGGGCTTCCCTGGTGGCGCAGTGGTTGAGAGTCCGCCTGCCGATGCAGGGGACATGGGTTCCTGCCTCGGTCCGGGAAGATCCCACATGCCGCGGAGCGGCTGGACCCGTGAGCTATGGCCGCTGAGCCTGCGCGTCCGGAGCCTGTGCTCCGCAACGGGAGAGGCCACAACAGAGAACCGCGTACTGCAAAAAAAAAGAATGACATAGCCACCGAGGATATGACAAAAACTGGCTAGAAACCATTAGGTCAAAGACGGCGGAAGATTCGACTTCCAGGGGACCTTGAGTCTCATTATACGCTCATTGTAATACATCAGCTAAATAACACACGCACCAGCGCCATGACAGTTCTGAGGCTGACTATAAAAGGCCAAAAAGTGGGCGGTGGCCCAAGTCCTGGAAATCCCCGCCCCTTCCCCAAAATAGTTGGAATAATCCTCCCGCTCATTAGCCTATGAAATTACCCAGCCCATGAAAACTAACCACCCCATATTTTGGGGCCTCTCAACTTCTGAGATGGCCCACACCGTCTGTGAAATGTTTTTCTCCCAGGGCCACTCTAGCCGTTTGAGACAGCCCGCATTGTATGGAATGTGTATCTCCCTAAATAAATTCATTTCTTACCTATCACTTTGTCTCTCACTGAATTCTTTCTATGCTGAGACATAAAGAACCTGAGCTTCATTAAGTCCTGAGACCAGGTGTGTGATTTCAATTAAAAGACAGTGGGTTCCACGTCCCAATCTGAATTGTGCAGTTTCACTATGAGAAATAATAAATTTTTGTTGTTTTAATCCACTAAGGTAGGTGTGTGTGTGTAAATTATGCCCACCTCTTATAGAAAGGATTTCACATGGCTTACAATGATCTGTAAATGTACTCCCACAACATGGTACCATAGTTATCAAATAGCAGAACCATGGTCAGAGCCCTGGTCTATGGACTTCAAGGCTGGTGCATTCTAAAACAGCAGAGCTCCACCAGCTGGGGGTGGGGTGGGGTGGCGATGTGGTCTCTCCACTGTGTCATGACTGTGCCAGACATTATTTCTGCCTCTTTCTTTTTTTTTTTTTTTGCGGTACGCGGGCCTCTCACCGTTGTGGCCTCTCCCGTTGCGGAGCACAGGCTCCGGACGCGCAGGCTCAGCGGCCATGGCTCACGGGCCCAGCCGCTCCGCGGCATGTGGGATCTTCCCGGACCGGGGCACGAACCCTTGTCTCCTGCATCGGCAGGCGGTCTTTCAATCACTGTGCCACCAGGGAAGCCCTGCCTCTTTCTTTTTAGACACCCCCTTCCTGGAATGTTTTCCTTGCCCCTTCTGCCTGTTCAATGAGTTGAATATACTTTATTTTTCTTGTATGACAAAGAACTTGGCTGATCCGTATCCCTGGTTCCTGGAAGATAACCTCTAAATCCTTGGAATTTCCCAAGTGAGGGGAGTGGCTTTGTTATTCTTGGTGGGCCGGAAGTTATGCTAAAGTGCTCACTCACGTGGGTCCCTGGATGGTTCCAGGATGGGGGCTGGCCATGCATGAAAGACCACCACGTGATTAAAGGGTTGAGGCTTTGAGCCATGTAATATCAGCTTGACTTCTGGCGAGCAGGGCGGGCTGGGGATTGAGTTCAGTCATTCAGGCAATGATACATCAACCATGTCTTCACAGTGCAACCCCGGTAAAAACCTTCCGGACAGCCCGGGTGACCTTCCTGGTTGGTAGCCGTACTTTAATGTGCCAAGAGGGTGAGGCAAACATGAGGACCCAGAAGCTTAGCGTTTGGGACCCTCCCAGACCTCACCCTACGCATCTATTCATTAGGCTGGTCTTGACTTGTATCATTTACAATAAAATTGTAATCATAAGCACAGCACTTTCCTTAGCTCTGTGAGTCATTCTAGTGAATTATTGAACCTGAAAGGGTAAAGTGAGACCTCCTGACATTTGTAGACAGCTGGCCAGAAGCTCAGGTCGCCTGGGAACCGCCAGAGCTGTGGAGCCTTCTGGAGTCTATGAGGTCTGGGCTAACTCCGGGAGTCAGTGTCAGAACTTGCTGCAATTGAACGAACACTTACGTGGCACTTATGACAGGCCAGCTAATGTTGTAAGTGCTCTGTACGTGCTGACCCAGTTAGGGCTCATGGCAGTCCTCTGAAGTTGGTAGCATTATTATTCTCCTCATTTGACAGGTGCAGAGGCTGAAGCAGAGAGGCTAAATGCCCAGCTGGTTTGGGGCAGAAACAGCCTGGTCCCTGCGTACGTGTTTAAGTGTAGGTGGTGGATAAAGAGAAAGTAGGGGAGGGTGATCTGGAGAGAAGGAAGAGGGAAGCCATACTACCTCTAACTGGCCTTTTCATTTCCTCATTCAAACACATTTAACAAATATGGATTGAGCACTTTCCGTGTGCCAAGCGCAGTGCTAAGGGCTGGGATATAGCGCTGACCCAGCCTTTTCCTCCCCTCACGGAGGGGACATCTACCAGAGGGGACAATATTAAATCCCTATGCAATGACTTTCCTGCAATTCTGTTGCTTACAGCCTGTAGATACACGTTCCAGCTGTTTGATTGTTTTCTTCCGCCCAGTACTGCGTTGCGTTGTTCTCTGGGATGGTCAGGTCCAGAGTACACCTCTGTTTCTTTCTCCTCTTTTACACAAATCTTTCAGCTGCAGCTCAGACAGCAAAGAGCAACTGAAAGAAAAGTTCCAGTGGCAGAGCCCTCCTGACAGATACCTTGGGCTGGGGTCCGGGCTGCTCTGTGTCCTTGCTCTTTGACCCGTGGAATCTCCCTGAAGGGCTTGTGTTATCTCTAGTTGTCTCTGGATTGATAAGACGTTTCCTGTATTATTTAAATAAAACTTTTATTGAGATAATTGTAGATTCTCATACAGTTGTAAGACATAATACAGAGATTCGTCATACACTTTGCCTGATTTCCCTCCACTGGTAACATTTTGTAAATGTGAATATCATAACCAAGATATTGACATTGATACAGTCCATCAATCTTATTTAGATTTCCCTAGTTTTACCTGTACTCATTGTGTGTGTGTATTATGTCCTATATAATTTTATCACATGTGTGGGTTTATGTACCTGTCAGCACAGTCAAGATATTGCACAGCTCCAGAGCCACAAAGATCCCCCTTGGCACCTTTTTGTACCCACACTTACATTCCTCCCTGCCCTACGCCATCCCCTGGCAACCTATGATGTACCCTCCATTTCTAAATCGTTGTCATTTCAAAAACATCACCTAAATGGGATCATACACAAAGCACTTCTCCTGTCTTAAGAGTAGCTCTTCTCCCCTGCACAGCGCTCTATGCTTGATCCCTTTTTAGAGACTCTCAGTATCAGACACTTCTAAACCATGGAACGGTAAAGGGATTTTGCCAATTATTGTGCTTCTTGAGAGTTAAGGCATCTAAAACATGGAAATAATGCTAATTTAGAAGATGTAAATTTCTGACTTCAGGGTAAATTATTTGCTAACTCCTTATTGAACCTTATAAAAGTTAGAAAATAAAAATAAAATGTGTATTTAATTACATGCCTCTTGAGAACAAAATTAAAACTCATTTCTTAGTATAAGCCCATGATGGATAAGCATAGCTGAGGGAGTGCGCTCCTAAATTTATTTTGCTTTTTATCAAATCCACTTCATGAGATTTCCTCTGAATATTTTCTATTGGCGTTACTGTTTATCCTTTTTTGTCTAACCTTTTTTTTTTTTTTTTTTTTTTTTTTTGCGGTACGCGGGCCTCTCACTGTTGTGGCCTCTCCCGTTGCGGAGCACAGGCTCCGGACTCACAGGCTCAGCGGCCATGGCTCACGGGCCCAGCTGCTCCGCGGCATGTGGGATCTTCCCGGACCGGGGCACGAACCCGTGTCCCCTGCATCGGCAGGGGGACTGTCAACCACTGCCCCACCAGGGAAGCCCTGTCTAACCTATTTTTGAAGTGGGTTAAAAAATTAAAAATGGAAGAAACTGATGAAAATAAAGGAGGGGAAAAGATTAGACAGTCTTTTGGGGTAAAATACTCAATATTACTGTGTGTTAATCATATGAAGTTTTGGAAATGCCTCTGGCATGCTAAGCCCAGAGGCTGTGTGGTATGAAATAACGCGCTGGGTATTGGCATTGGCAGAGACTAGGCAACGACTTTACAGTCCTGGACTGATCCTTCTTGGACTGAATCCTGCTTGATGCTTCTTAGAGCTGCTTCCAGCGTAGCTCCATCACTTGGAGAACATGCAGTGCTTTCCCGCGAGAGCTGCTACAGAGAGAAACTCCTGGGACAGAGCCAACCAATCAGAACTCAGGATGCTCCATCACCAGGCGAGGCCCACCTCCAGAAAACTGGACTTAGCTACGCAAAAAGACAGGAGCAAGAGTTTTTGGATGAGCGCAGCTGCTCTGTGTCTGATCGTCACCCAAGCTTCGGACAGGTGTAGTATAACGGTTCTCATGGTGGGGTCACCACACCAGACCTCTTGAATCAGAAACTCCAACGGGGACCCAGCAATCTGTGTTTTGAGAAGGCTCAGGTGATTACCACTCATGCTCAAGTCTGAGAACCACTGCTTTCATGTAATGTCTGTCACACGTGCCTCAAACTTCAGACAATGACAGTCAGCTCTACATTTCTTTCATCTAAGTCTCAGGGTTCAAGTCAAGTGCCGAACAGTCAGGAACTGGTAAGGTCAACCAGAGGGTGAAGCATTTCTAAGGGTTTTTAAGATAAGGGTGTGTGTGTATCTGTGTGTGTGTGTGTGTGTGTGTGTTGCAGGAGATTGGGAAAACTGGGGCAGTGGAGGAAGGATAACCCACGTTGCATGAACAGACTGTTTCATGGACTGCACCAAAGAAACTCTGGAATTTGTAATCAGATGGCTGGAAGTTTGTGGTCTTGGTCAAAGCAGGCCTGGGGCCTTGCTGTGTAGAGCGATGCTTTGTCAGGTTAGTTGTGTGGCTACTGTATTTCAAGCTTAACTTGGACAGACAGGCCTGCCAGGCACAAATTTCTCAAGCAGATGATGTTCGGGAAGGCAAAAATTATCCATGGCAAGACCGCGAGGACCGATGACCCTTAGCAGAAATGGCAAGCCAAGTCCGCAGGATCTCTAATACAACCGGCTAGCCCTAGGGACCCAGCCTCTCTGAAGTGGAACAGACAGCACAGATGAGCCATCAAATGAACTCGCCAGGCTGGAAGACATGTGACGCTTTCATTCTCCCCACAAAGAAACGAAAGTTTAAAAGATGAAAATATTCCTAAAGGAATCACGATAATGGAAGAAGAAACCCTTGAGACATAATAGCAAAAATGGCCAGCATTTCAAATTCTCCTGACTTCCTGTCTCCCTTCTTTTGGCCTCTCTCGTAAGTGAAAGATGAGTTTTGCTAGATAAGGTAGCAGTTGGAATTAGTTTTATTCATCGGCGGCAGGGAGAATAAAGGAAGAGCCTGCAGGAATATGGGCTCCAGCAACAAGTAATCATTATTACAAAATCAAATTCCCCATCTCATCTCTGATATGCCTGTATGTAACCCTAGAGCTGGGCTTCAGTGTTATAAATCCAGCATACAAGACATGGAGCAGATAGATCCCCTTGTGTATCGAAAGGCTCTGGCCAGCAAGAGCGATATATGATAGCAAATTTCTCCCCACTGCTTTTTCAATAAAATTCACCCAGAGCTCCAGGAAGAGTTGGGAATGTAATTCAGCTTCAATAAATCAAGACTAAAATTAAGATGGCCAGATATGTAGCAGCCTACTCAGGTGTATGGAGAATTTCAAATTTAGTGCCCTGGTAATGGGTAGAAGCAGGTTATCTCATCATGGAGAGAAAGAAGAAATATGGCTCTCTGGAGCTAAAAAGCTAAATGCTCGAATCCACAAAACCACCACATCTCTGCCAAAGCTAGATTAATATTAAAGTTTGTGTAACATCTGACTTTTTTTTTTAAAGGAATGAAGTGAACTGATAGAAAAAAACATACATAAATGAAAAAGCTGTACTTCACCATCATTCTAATTTGACTCCTCGTCAAGGGTTGTGTATTTTATCTCTCGGTGTGATGTACGTGTACCTGATTGCAATAGAGTTCTATTCTTTCCTAACAATATCTCTGCTTAAATTTTTATCAACACGTCTTGAAGCTATGCTGGAAGGACTTTTAGCAGGGCTCTCACACGACGCACCAGCAGCGGGTGATCTGCCCATTCTCTCCACTCCTACCTTCCTACCTTGGTCCCTGCGGTAAACCTAATGTGCCCATTACAGACTGTGGTGACTACAGATTCAGGTTTAACTTGGGGGAGCCAATGGGGGACCTATATGCTTAACAGGGAGTAAAAATGAGCTTGCCCACACATCTGTTAAAAACCTCCATGCAGTAATGTTATGCTGAATCTGGATGGGGATGGAGGAGAGTTTAAGTTAGGTCACTTTTTCTACCATCTTGTGACGGAACTCCACAAATCACTTCGTGACATCTTGGATGCTTTGGGTATAAGTGGGCCGAAAGACAAACGATCTTTTTTTTAAATATTTATTTATTTGGCTGTGCTGGGTCTTAGTTGCGGCATGCATGCGGGACCTAGTTCCCTGACCAGAGATCGAACCCACACCCCCTGCACTGGAAGTGTGCAGTCTTAACCACTGGGCCACCAGGGAAGTCCCACAAATGGCCTTTTGATACTGCTTCCAGTTCTATTATTTCTATTTGGTTTGTTTACTTATTGATTTTTATTTTGGGGGCAGCGCCGTGGCTTGTGGGATCTTAGTTCCCCAACCAGGGATTGAACCCAGGCCCTCCACTGCAGTGTCCTAACCACTGGACCCTGGGGAATTCCCCTCTATTTGGTTTAAAACCATTATTTATTGTAATTAGTGGAAAATTTGTGTATCCTCGACTGAAGAATGATCCTTCCCTACTTGGAATTTTTGACCTGTTCTTGAAAGTTGCACAGGGCGTAGGGAGACAGGGCCAGTACCTAGTCACGGCCGTCAAATCAAACCCCAGTGCATAAAATGGTGATGGGTGATGTCCTCCAGTTCTGCAGTTGTACAGTTCCCATTCACTCCAGCCATGGTCTAACTGGGTGGTCAGCATGTGGGTTAGTCTCTGCCTCTGCCCTACCTCCTAGAGTAACATGAGATAATGTGAAGGTTGTAAAGTGTCTGGTACAGAGCCCAGACACAGTAGACACTCAGTAAATGGTATCTGATTATTTTTATTTACTTTCAAAGAATGCTGAGCAGCTGGTTGCCTTCCCAAGGATGCTTTACCTGCTGTGTCAGGAATCTGTTTACAGACCATTGGATTGGAAACCCTATGAGGGCAAGTGTGTACCTGTGTTGTCCACAGGGCCTAGTCGACTGTCGACACACAGTAGGTGCTAAAGAAATATTTGAGGGCTATTTTTTTAAAAATTGAAGTGTAGTTGATTTACCATGTTGTGTTAGATTCTGGTGTACAACAAAGTGATTCAGTTATACATATACACATATTCTTTTTCATTATAGGTTATTACAAGATATTGAATGTAGAGGGATTATTAAATTTATTAATTTTTTAAAAATTTATTTTATTTTTGGCTGTATTGGGTCTTTGTTGCTGTGCGTGGGCTTTCTCTAGTTGTAGCGAGTGGGTTTCTCACTGCAGTGGCTTCTCTTGTTGAGGAGCATGGGCTCTAGGCACGCGGGCCCCAGTAGTTGTGGCACACGGGCCTAGTTGCTCCGCGGCATGTGGGATATTCCCAGACCAGGGCTCGAACCCGTGTCCCCTGCATTGGCAGGCGGATTCTTAACCACTGCGCCACCAGGGAAGCCCCAGAGGGATTATTGAATGATGAGTGCTCTAGGCTTCTGGGAATTACAGAAAGGAAATGGTGAAAAGGGGCATCTGCTTTTCAGAAGGAATGGCATACACTTTATTTTAGAGGAGTTTCGTTGATCTTTTAGGGGAAAAAAAAAAAAAGAAAAATAGTATGCACCCTTTGTTCAATGGCTTGAAAGATATGAGGACCAGAGATTTTTAAGCTGGTGAGTAATACAATGGATTGATGTTTTACCAAAATCACAAGATGGGTACTTCCCTGGCGACCCAGTGGGTAAGACTCCGTGCTCCCGATGCAGAGGGCCCGGGTTCAATCCCTGATCAGGGAACTAGATCCTGCATGCTGCAACTAAGACTGGCGCAGCCAAAGTAAATAAACAACTGAATATTAAAACCACAAGATGCTCTGCCTAGTTATCTTACCTGATCTTGTTGAGCAGGTGCCTCAGAGATGGCCGGTGGGAAGAGGCTTATGGATTAGTTAAGAATTCGACTTTACAAAATTGTGGGTTATGATTCTACAATCTTCCATAGCAGTTTGTCCTTCACTGATCACTTTGTGTGTGCCAGGCACTGTGCTAGGTAATTTTTATACCTTCTTATTGCAAATTAAATGAGATCAGTCATCTTCACCTCTGTTTCATAAGAGGAATTTCACATGCAGTGACTTATCCAAGGTCTCGTAATTAATGTACGGTAAGGCTAATGTATTTGACTCAAAAAGAAAGAAAGAAAAAGAAAGAGAGAGATAGAGGGAGGGAGGGAGGGAGAGAGCGAGAAAGGAAGGAAGGAAGGAAGGAAGCAAGCAAGCAAGCAAGCTGCTTTAGGACTTCCTTTGCGGTCCAGTGGTTAAGACTCTGCGCTTCCAATGCAGGGGCGTGGGTTGGATCCCTGGTTGGGGAACTAAGATCCCACATGCCACGTGGTGCAGCCAAAACCAACAGCAAAAGCCTGCTTTATTAAGCTATAATTCACATATCACAAAATTTACCCATTTAAAGTGTACGAGTCAGGCATATTTAGTATATCCAGAACTGTGGAAACATCTAATTTATTCTCAAAGTTATGTACAGTTTTGTTTTATCCAATGCCTAGGGCAGCTTTTTCTAAGGTTGGCAAAAACGAATTTCACAAGTTGGTTAAGCAGAAGTTGCCAGGCACACTGGTGCTTACAGACTGAGTTTGAGCCAGACACTCGACTGAATCCCAACCCCTGGATACTGGCTGTGACCCGGGGAAGTTCCTTAACCAATCTGTGCCTCAGTTTCATTATCTGGCAAAAGGGGATAAGAATTAAAGGAGTGAATTCACTTAAAACACTTAGAGTGGTGCCGAACACATACTGAATGCTCAAGAAGTGTTTAGCTGTTAGCGCTGTTATTAAAAGTGCATTCACAGATCCTCATAACTCAGTATTGCAGGATCCTAAAATAGCTTGTGAACCTTGAAAACCGTGATCAGTGAAAAGTATTTATTCTATGGTATTCGAATTCTTTGCAAACTGATGATCCATGGAACGTCAACAATTTACTCACAAAAATTATTTTACAACTGGATTATTTAGCATTCAGAAAGTATTTTCCCACTTAAACACTACTTACCGTGATAGAGATAGCTAGCTGCCTACCTAGCTGTATCCTTTCTTCCTTCTTCCTCATTCATAGCACAAGTTTTGTTCTGGCTGGCAATGTGTGTGCTAAAGGACTCCACTTCTGGCCTTTCTCCCAGCTGGGATGGCCAAAGACATGTAAATAGATTTTGCTGAATAGGGCTTCCCGGAAAGGTCCTTCAAGTGGAAAGCAGCTAGATGCCTAATACCAACTGTGGACTGTCTTCTTTCACATAAGAAACAACCCAGTTTAATGTTATGTGGTTTTTCTGCTATACATCTGTACCTAACTGCAATTCACACTTACACTTTTCTTGGTTAGCTCAAAATGCACTTAATACTACATTCTTTCAACACACATCGAGCATTTACTGTTATGTGTCAGTTATTGTTTGGACAGCTGCGAAAAGACAGTCTCTGAAACCAAGGAATTAAACATCTGGTGGAAGAGACTAGTGATCAAAAATAGCACAATGACGTCAGTGCCAGATGGGAGGCAGGGGGAGATGGGTTGGTCAGCGTGGACTTGACTTCCAGGACACGACAAAGTTGAATACTGAAGAGGTCATCAAGTGAGAAAGATAGGGCATTTCAGGTAGAGAAGTACATGATGGAAATGACCCAGGACGCCCCGCAGCCTTTCTAAGGGGAAATGAACTGTTTCGATTTAGACGCTGAGAACATCTAACCTTATCTAACCTTTGCCTACGGGAGCCAGGATTTTCTCTATCTGCCACCCCTGCATCTTCCAAGATCATCCTGGCACGTAGTAGGTGATAACCTATGGAAGCAATGATATGCTCTGCAATGAAGGACTGACTAGCAGATATGAGATTCACAAGGGGGACTTCCCTGGTGGTCCAGTGGTTAGGACATGGCGCTTTCACTGCCGTGGGCCCGGGTTCAATCCCTGGTCAGGGAACTAAGATCCAGCAAGCCACGGGGCGTGGCCAAAAAAAAAAAAAGACTCACCATGTGGAAGTGGGAAGAGGATACATTTGGCAAAGAGGTATCCGGTATCCTCTGTCCCCCGCTTCCTCACAGCTGACCTACACTGAAGGAAAAGAGTGAAATGGCTGGGACGGAAGGACTGGCTAGCCCATCTCTTGCCTATCCTGTCTATCCTGCTTACCTCCCCGGTCTAGGGGAGACCAGAGAAGTGTTAGGGGAAGGAGTAATTTGCAGCAGTGGACTTTAAGGTGGAAGCCTTACAGCAGAGCCAGCGGGGGGCAGCGGCATGCATGAGAAGTCAGACTGGGCCTGCCTCTGTGGCACACGTACTAACTCCCAAGGGGAACTTGAGCCCTTTAGTCTCTGAACATGCAAACACAAGTTCAGAGTTTCTAATATAAAGGCTACTTTGTAAAAATTAAAAATGCTCCCAATAGCAATGAATTGTGAAATCCAATCCTGTAAAAATTGTCTTGATCTATCACAATATACTCAATACCCTTGGCCTATTAAATCTCTTGACTCAGTAACGTGAAGAACAAAAGCGGGAGTGGGGGGCCTCTTACAAAGAGAAACCTTTACTGACAGCCATGGGCTGTATGTTAGGCTTGTTTGTCTCCACAAATCCTCAACATTTAGAGTTATCTTTACTTTTACATTTTATTTTTATGTTTAGAGATTAAGAAAATTGGTTAACTGATTTGTTTTAGGTCATGCATTCAGCTAGTATGTGATCAAAGCAGGACTGGGCCAAAGGGATGGACCCTTCCCAAGTCTCTGCTCTTTGCACTTGAGCTTTGAATTGTACTCTACTGAGACTCAGAGTTAGCACCAAAATGTTGCACAGCATTAACAGTGAAGTGTTCAAAGACAATTTTTCCTATTATTTGTAAATATAAGCTCTTTAGCTCTCAATCATTGATTATTTATTTACTCAGCCACTAAGAGTTATAAACTGTATAGGTTTGTTTTAATACAGTATGAGTCTTCGTTCTTTACACAGAATGTCAACAGCAGCCTTTCTATGTTGGTTTTAGTTTAGAAAAATCTAGTAGTTACCAAGTCCAAAATTAGTGGGATAGTGGGAATTTCCCATTGCTTTTTAGCTACTGCATATTCCAATGAGCCCAAAGACAACAAAAGAACCATGAATTCAAGGGAATGTGTTTTATTCCACTTCCCTCTAGGGCAGTGCAGTAGTTTCACCTCAATGAATACCGACAGCAGGAAAGAAACAAACAAAAAAATGACTTTTTCAATTTTTCAACCACGTTTACTGGCTCACATAAATATTTGAAAACAAATCCATCTGTCTTCCCTTTTTTGTCTCCTTGGCACAATTTACCCTAGTTCTTAAAAAACAAACTACTATAAATATTCAGAAGGGTAAAATTAATTTATAAGATGAAAGAGGTCAATAAATAGCCAAATATTGTCAACCATCAGAATGACTATTTTTTTTAAGATTAAGCCACTGATTTGCAACTTTTATTAAAATAAATTTCATCTCTAAAAATAAGATAATTGATACCTTGATCTCAAGTTTTGACAGCACTTGAAGTTTTACATTAAAAAAACTGCAAAATTTCAACTAAAGAACAAATAAAATGTTGGGACACAAGTTTATACTTTAAAAATTCTACCAACTTCAATGAATAAAGAATGGCTGCCTATCAATTCATGTCAGTCCTCTGGTCCAGAATACACTTTCCATTTAAAATATCTTAATCACTCTTCTGTACAGCGCAGATGGCTTCTAGTGGGAATTAGTATAGAGTCTGTTCTTGATGAAGACAACACTAGACAGATGTTGCCTGATGCCTGGATAATGCTGAATGTGACAAAACCAGCGAGACACGTTAAGATATTTCTCCTTTTCTTGAACTGTCAGGTCAACCTAAGTAGAGATTAAAAACACACACACAACACAGACATTACATAAGTGCAACTATTAATACCATTTGAGTAGGAGATAGAAATTGGGGGGAAAAAACCCCCACAGTTCTCAAAGCCAACATATTCAGATAGGAGTGAACCACTTCAGCCACTTGGACGAGCCCACCATTTGTTTAATGATTTCATGTTCAGTTCAAAACCAGATGTGCTTAGGGGCGAAATCTGAAGTTTTCAACAAATGAAAAATTTACATTAACACAGGACCTGGAGGACTAAAGTTTGTTTTTTTACTTTATTGTAAAGGAAAATAGAATAAAGGAAGAGAATAGCTTCTGAGAGACTAAGACATGGTTCTTTCTCCAATATTTTTCGCAAACCTAAAATAAGAAAGGTTTATTGGCATCTAACATACTTAACAAGGGAATACAATGTAAACTCAAATACATATATATATATATATATATATATATATTTGTAGATGGCTGGTGTATATGTATGTGTAGACAACTGCTTCTTTCTACTAAACTCTGGGGGAAATTTTTACTGAAGAAGACACTGACTCATTTAATGTTAGGGGGTTACTGCTTAATACAAGAAGGAAGGGCTGTTTCTGGGGTGTATGTCTCAGATGAACAACAGACCTTCTGAATTCTGTTTGCAATAAAGCTGCACTCAATCTTTAGAGGATGTAGTACTTCACAGAATTTACTGTCAAGCTCCAAGTATGCCCAGAGATTTGGTTAGGGAAAGATGCAATCAAAACAGTGGGTGCCTATCATTTCACTGGGCTCAGATCCCAAAGTAGGTGACTTGAAACCTTTTCTTTGAGCCAAATCTTGGATTAGAATCATGAAGAGGTGTCAGGTAAGAAGAAGCCAGTAGGACGGCCATGGACCAGGTAAGATTAGTGTAGTTCCTTCTCCTGTTGTTAATTCATTTGTTTAACATATTGCAAGTCTCCGTAAAACTGACAAGGAATGTTCATCCACACCAAAAATCTCAGTCACCCTCACTACTTCAAACCCATTGGCAGTCTGCTTGTTGGAAGGCACTTATAGCGATGGATGCCCGATGGCTGTTCAGAATTTAGCATATACTTGTGCCTACAGGCAAACACTCTGCTAAGTCACCAGGTCAACAACACTGAAGGACAAATCACTCTGGTATCTAATAATTATTACAGAATGTAAAATATTATTAGCAATAAAATTAAAAGGTAGACATATAGCATTTTCTCAATAAATGTTTAATTGAACTTGTATTTTCATTTCACATTTACTATAATGCAGTCTAAAAAGAGAAAGTGATAGAAGTCATCCTGCCTTCCTTTTTTCCTTTATGACATTAGGATACAACTGTATCAACATCTGATCTGTTAACATCTTTGGTGTCAAATGTCTATCTCTGTAGGACCAGTTTACTAGCAGGGGGGTCTCACTGCTACTGTTATGTAAAATTTAAGTTTCTGGTCTAAATCCTACACAGCAAGCTGCTACAGCAAATTACAAAAATACACTCATCTTGTTTACGGGGGTGGAGGGCTGCATCCAGTTATCAGAAACATGTGACTAGGACTGTTCACCTATAACACAGTTAGGCCATGGCAAGCAGATTAAAAAATTAACACAGTGGCGCAGTGGTTGAGAGTCCGCCTGCCGATACAGGGGACACGGGTTCGTGCCCTGGTCTGGGAAGATCCTACATGCCGCGGAGCGGCTGGGCCCGTGAGCCATGCGTCCGGAGCCTGTGCTCCGCAATGGGAGAGGCCACAACAGTGGGAGGCCCGCGCATCGAGAAAAAAAAAAAAATTAACACAATAGTCAAGAAAATTGGTCAAGAAAGTCTTTTTTTTAGTGTAAAAGTTACTTTTATTAAAAGAGAATTCATGGTTTCACATGTAAAGAATCATATTATTCCTAACTATCTTGTACTGTACATAGAAGGCACTTAAACAACAATTGCGGAATAAACCGAGTATCAGTCCATATTTCAAAAGGTAAAACACATTTTGTAAAAGAGCTAACTTTTTGTTCTTTTTCTAAATCTTTACCATAGGTGAACTTCACCACTGACTTCTAAAGAAAATACAAGATTTTTAAAAAGTTCAACTACTAGTAAACATAGCTGCAACTCTAACAGGAAGTGGGGGTGAGTTTTCCTTCCTTCCTTCCTCCTTCCTTCCCTCCCTTCATACATAAATACATACGTACATATTTACATATGTAAATAAAATTCAAAACCAACTTCAACAAACCTCTTTACTGACAGTTAAAGCAAGAAGTAGCAAGTATCACTGCAACTTGATTTCATGTCAGCTGTTGAAATACATGATGAATCCAATCTGACTGCTTACAAATTTGACTAATTTCAGAACTCTTTCATTTTAAAAAGTCTCTACTCAGCCGTTTTGTGAGATGTTATTTTTCAGAATGAATTAAAATGCACCAAGAAAGCATTTCCGAACAATAAAGTACTGATGCTTGTTTGATCTACGTTCAAGTTGTTCACTCAGATTTTGACACAGGGAAAAAGGGCAGTGTCTATTTACTATTTACACTTCAGAACAGCATTTGGTATCACCGGGCCTAGCATATGCTGCCACCAGGCCTATCACTGAAGATTTTAACAACAGCAACAAACTACAACACATGGCAAAATCGATATTCTCCAACTTAAAAATTTCACTTTTTTGGTCTCTAGTGTAAGGATTACAACAGACCCACAGCACAAAATAACTGTTATTTCAGGAACTTCTAAAGTTTCTTCTAACATTTCCTAATTTATTCCGATAATTTTTAACTAGATGATCTAGTTTAGACAATGTAAATTTGTTCATTTTCCCTCAGAACATTTTGCTAGAAATGCAGCACTTTTTCAGACGGATCAGGTTATGCTTAACCTTCTGGTTTAAACTTTGGAGCTTGCCCCTCGAGTCTGAGAAAATTATGACTGACCTCGCTTTGTTACCGCCACTACTTTTTTGGTAGACATTCTATTTCTGAACATACTGTAAACAGAAACAAACAAACAGAAAGATTTTATCCTCACCAAACTTACATTTTTTTAGAACTTTTGGGATGGGATCCCCATCAAATATTTTACTTAAAACTGGTTTTCCATCATTCCTTTCTAATTGACTATTTTTTTCTTCTTCTTCTTTTTTTTACAACGGGAAACACGATGCGATTGTTCTAGTTACCGTTTCCTGCTTCTTACTGGTCAGAATGCCAGCGAGTCTACAGTGGTGCTTGGCTCTTCTACCTAATCACTCCTTCTTATTTATACTGGCACTCTACAACTAGTCTGAACTTTAAAGCCAAACAGATAACATTCTTAGTCACTAATTTTCCATGAAGACATGTGAGAAACTCTTTGAGTGACCCATTCCAGACCAGGGTGAAATGCTGGTCTGCTACCTTTCCAACTGGCACCATGCTGCCCCTGGGACATTCTTTATGGCCTGCGTTCCTGGACTGTGCTGCAGCTCTTTTTACTTTTCCTTTCTTTCTAAAAGAATGACACCTCCACTGGTGCTCCGAACTTGGAAACAAATGTATCTCATTGATAACAATCTTATAGTCAAGCAGCACATATTTACAAAGGATTTTAATAATCTTGAGTAACAGCCTGTTCGCAGGGACTGCTATCTACTGAAGAAATCACTTTAAGAAAGCAATGAGTCACAGGGGTGATAATGAACGGCCACAGTAACTGGCAGTTTAACAAAGGAAGAACAATGTAATATTGCTCAGAGGGAATTAAGATGGACCAGATCTCAGAGTATCAGCCATCGCTAAAATCGGGCTCACACTGAAACCAAACACAGCAGGACTACTTGATGCCATCAAGGTTCCCTGGCTGCTGCTTTGTATACTGCGCTGATCGTGCTGACTAGATATTAAGTATTTAATAACGTGAACAAGTAAATGAAGGAACGTATGAGGGCAAAAATAAATGCACTGCCATGGCAAACAAAGCGCTAGAACTGTCTGATGAACACAAGCAGGAAGCCACTCTGAACCTCCCGTCTACTCTGCCCGAACTCAACACCTAGTAATCACTTTTCTTCTCACCTGGGTATATTTACACCTCACTCAACAGGAATGTCATTTAACACCGCAGGGCAACGCTGTCACAGCACAGGCCTCGTCTGTGAGGCCCGTTCCTTGAGAAGGTGTTTACTTCTCTGCCATAATCTGCCTGCATGTGGACCAGGGTGGGAGAGCTGCTTTGGTTATGGCCTCATTTTATGAACCCAAAGGGACGGTGAACAGTGATTTACGTATCATTTCACTCAATTTTGTTTGGAAAACAATAAGCATGAGATACTCAATCAAATACTCTAATCACTAAATATAAAAAGGATATACATGTCAAAATAGGGAATATAAATAGGCAGAGATCATTGAATATTGTTAACAGAAGCCTAGTTTTTTTTTAAGTTTTATTTTATTTACTTTTTTTGGCTGAGCTGCGTGGCTTATGGGATCTTAGTTCCCTGACCAGGGATTGAACCCGGACCACGGCAGTGAAAGCCTGGAATCCTAACCACTAGGCCACCAGGGAACTCCCTGGAAGTCTAGTTTTCACACGCAGCATTGAATGAAACTCTTCTAACCTGCTTGAAGACCATACGCCCTTGTGGGCACCTAGACTCACAGTGAAACAGCTTGGCAGCCAGTGCTACAAGTGCTGTGCATTAGGACCCTGTCCACTCTGCTGGCAAAGAAATTCCACACAAGCTCCCTCCTTCTCCGAGTATTTCCTTTCCCTATTGCATGACCTGTATAAGCCAGAGAGGGAAGAAGGTAAATATACACGTTGGTGTGCAAGAGTTACACTTCCTTGTCATCTTTTTTTTTTTAATTAGAGGGGAGAAATGCTCATCTTCTTAATGACAGCTTGTGTGTGATTTCTCTGATATAGCTCAGCCAGGAGATAGGACTGAAGGCACATATTTGGACTGACCAAGAGTTGGGGATTTGAGTTACACAAAGGGGATCTAGGCTGGATGGGGAAGAAAGTGTACAGGTTTGGAAAGAGGGAAGGAATTGAGTTACTTCGGATAATGATGGAACTAGGGAGTAAGATTAAGAGCTAGGGTAAGAGATGGCACAGAAGGTGCAGTACTGAAATCGAGGCGTAGAGCTGGAGCAGAAAGGGGATGGTGGGGTCCAGGTGAGGATGACAAGCGAGTACAAAGGGTGGCAAGAGAAGGAGCCCCAAAGAAAAACAGGAACAAGAACAGGAATCAAGCAGGTCAAGGAACAGGAAGCTCCTATGTGTGATGGATCCATGGAAGGAATATTTGCATAAGGTACCTTGTATAAAAATAATTCCTTTCACTTTCATGTGATAAGTTGAAAATTCAAACTTGATTTAAATTCAAGACAAAACAAATCATTCTGAACATCACAGACAAAAACACCAATAACTATTCAAATACTCACAATAAAGCGATGAAGTCCATAGTATAAGAGGATATCTGCTAATGTGAAGTTATATCCTGTAAGGTAGACTTTATCTTCAAGATATGAATTAAGATCCTAGGGAAAAAAAATTGAAAAATATTAATTTACAAATCAGTAATAATAAAGTTAACTATACATTTGACTTGAAACATTTAGAAGGCTATTAGAAAACACAATACTGACATTTAATTTAATAAATTTAATCTTTGACAATAATAGATTTGAATTCACTCAAAATCACAAATCCCATAACAATCAACTCATTTTTAAAAATAAGGTAAATATTATTAGCCTTATTTTAAAAAAATAAGAAAACATTAGAAAATGATATTCACAGCCATCTCTGATCATTTCAAAGACTCCAATTTTTTTGCGGGGGAGCATTTTGTAAATCATGCTCATGTTGGATTTATTTTTTCCATTAACATATAAAAAGCTCCTCAACAATTCCTATTTTTTAAAAAAAATTATTTTATTTATTTATTTTTGGCTGCGTTGGGTCTTCACTGCTTCGTGCGGGCTTTCTCTAGTTGCGGCGTGCGGGCTTCTCATTGAGGTTGCGGAGCATGGGCTCTAGGCACGCCGGCTTCAGTAGTTGTGGCACACGGGCTCAGTAGTTGTGGCTCACGGGCTCTAGAGCGCAGGCTCAGTAGTTGTGGCGCATGGGCTTAGTTGCTCTGTGGCATGTGGGATCTTCCCAGACCAGGGCTCAAACCTGTGTCCCCTGCATCGGCAGGTGGATTCTTAACCACCGTGCCACCAGGGAAGCCCAACAATTCCTATGTTTTAAGAGAATTATAATTTATTATAATTATAATAACTATAATATAATTATTAATTACAATAAGTATAATCAATATCAATTATATTAATATATCAATGCTATTAATTATAATATTGATCATATTAATTATTTATTAATATTAATTAAATTAATGTTGTTAATAATTATTGTAATTATTGTTGCATTTTAATATATGTATATTTTTAACTTTTAATTGAGGTAAATACATGTAACACGTAAAATTAATCAAATTTTAATTTACCACCGTAACCATTTTTAGGTGCATAATGCAGTAAGTGTTAAGGGTATTCACACTGTGGTGCAATCAATCTTCAGAATTTTTTCATCTCAGAAAACTAAAGCTCTGTACTTATTAAACAACTCCCCCCTTCCCTCATCCCCCAGGCCCTGGCAATCACCATTCTGCTTTCTGTTTCTATGGATTTGACTATTTTATACGTTGTATATAAGTAGAATCATATACTATTTGTCCTTTTGTGTCTGGCTTATTTCACTGAGCATGATATCCTCAAGGTTCATCCATGTTGTAAAATGTGTCAGAATTTCCTTAAGGCTGAATAACATTCCACTGTATGTATAGACCACATTTTATTCATCCATTCATCTGTCAGCAGACACTTGGGTTGATTCCACCTAACTGCTACTGTGAATAACACTGGCATGAACATGGGTGTACAAATATCTCTTTGAGACCTAGTGTGAATTCTTTTGGGTATATTTCCGTAAGTGGAATTATTGGATCATACGGTAAATATGATTTTATTTTAACTCTTCTGATGAATCGCCATACTGTTTTTCATAGCAGCTGCACCATTTTACATTCCCACCAACAGTGTACAAGTTTTCCAATTTCTGCACATCCTCACCAATACTTGCTATTCTGGTGTTTATTTTTGGTAGTAGTCAACCTAATGGATGTGAGGTGGTGTCTCATTGTGGTTTTGATTTACATTTCCCTAATGATTAGTGATGTTGAGCATCTTTTCATATGCTTATTAGCTTCGTATATCTTCTCTGGAGAAATGTCTACCTGAGTCCTTTGTTCACTTTTAACTGGGTTCTTAGTTGTTGTTGAGTTGTAGTTCTTTATATATTCTGGATATTACCAGATATATGATTTGCAAATATTTCTCTCCCATTCCATGGGTTGCCTTTTCACTCTGTTGATTTTTTCTACTGATGCAAAGAAGCCTCACATTTTGATGAAGGCCAATTTATCTATTTTTACTTTTGATGCCTGTGCTTTTGGTGTTATACCCAAGAAATCGGTGCCAAATCAAATGACCTGAAGCCTTCCCCCCAGGTTTTCTTCTAAGAGTTCTACAGTTTTTGGTCTTATGTTTAGGACTTGGATCCACTTTGAGTTAATTTTTAAATATTGTGTAAGGTAAGAGTCCAGTTTCGTTCTTTTGCAGTTGGATATCTAGTTTTTCTAACACCCTAAAGACTCCAATTTTAAACACCATTTAAAGCTACAGAAAGTTCTCTGTCATTTGTTCCTCAGACAATGACCATCAATTTTTAAAAGGTTAAGCACTGAGCTCCCTAAACAGCTCAGAGGCACTTTTGAAGGAAAAAAAAATTTAAGTACATGTTAAAAAAATTAAATAAAAAATTTAAAGGATCCTAATCTAAATCAGAAGTATTGTCTGATAGACCAGCATAAATAAAATCAATTAGTTTCCTGAGAAAAGAAAAAATCTAGACAAAAGAAAATATATTATATACATATTTTTGGTCCCTCTCGAAATTAACATGTAGTTTAACAGCACAGGAATTTACATTAAATTACATTCACATGAAAGGAGACAAAAGATTCATCTCACCTTCAGAGAAAGATTTATAAATATCAGATATTCTCACAGGCTCCTCTAAAGACTAGTTATAAAATACTGCCCCAGAGGTCAACAGCATTCATTCTAGAAAAATTTCTTAAGCTGTAGAGAGAGAAGTCTGTTTTGATTCTCAAATCATATGCCAAATGCTTGGCACATAGTGGTTCAGTAATCAGTAAATGTTTGCTGAATTGAATCTGATCTCTTTGAGTTTGCCCATGCCTTCACTTAAAGACAGTAATTTTCAGAACGGTATTTGAATATGGGACTGTTAGGGGTGGTACAGACGATGACATAAAGGAACACGGACATAAACAGGGAAGCAAATGCATAAGAATCAAAATAAAATTGGGTAAAGAGGGTAAAATACACTGGTATATTACAGGCTACCACTTAAACTCTATAATAATCTGCTTAATGGAGATGGTTTTTCTTCAAATGTCTTCAAATGAAACAAGTTTAATAAAGCATAAGAATAAAATAAATATATCTACAATTAATGTTAAGCATTTTTAAAAAGGTCTGAAACAATAATTCAACACTGCTTTGTATAGTATATATATTCTTAAAATAGAATCCATATCTATATTTTAGTTATAAAGACTCTTTTAAAGTTATACTCTTTAGTTATAAAGACTTTGAAATGGAGTTTCAAAAACTATGAATAGGTAATATCTTTCTGATTAGTGATCTAAATCAAAATTTTCAGAAATTAAATTCTGATTTTTCAGAAATTCAGAAATTTTTCAGAAACTGAATTCTGAAATTCAAAACAGAATTTCACACATTCAAAATATTCAGGGAACAGAACTAATGTCTGATGTTCATTACATTTTTTTTAAACAAGTCTTTCTGATGCCATTGCCAAACTTTAAAAAATATTTCCCTCTATAGAGTTCCACTTGATTTTTCTTTTTCCTCTTAATTACCTATTATTAAACCTTCTAATAATATTGAAAAAGCAGTATAATAAACAACTATATATCCTCCATCTAGATCCAAATGTTAGTGTATCATAATGCCTGCTTTCTGAAATTACACCTTAATTATGAGCCTTTGTGGTTTTAACTCTGAAATGGAACTTTTGCAAGTAAATGAAATCCTTTCACAATATCCTTAGTAGGAAAATTTTAAAAAATAAGTAATAAAAACGGAAATAGCCCAGTATGAAAACAGGCAAAGAATACATGTAAGCAAATTTTTAAAAATAATGAAGATGCTCATAAGCATTATGAAAACAATGCCACGGCATTAATATGTCAAGGAAAAAAGTGCAAAGTAAACAAAGAGATCACTTTTTGGTTTGTTCTGGTTATGAAACTGGGGTGGTAAAGAAGGAAAAGGGGTAACACCCAGGGCAGCAAGGGTTTTGTGGAAGAAGCCACTGTCAATACACTTTTCTGGAAGGCAGAGGAGCAACATAGCCTTAGACATATACAGCTTTGGCCCAACCACTTCCCTTGTAGGGATTTGCCTAAGGAAACCAATGGGAATGTGTGAAAATATTCAGCAACAATCCAACACTACGTGAGGACAGACTAAATCTTGGCACAGCTATGTGACGGAGTACTAACAGGTTATCAGAGACCGTATAAGCGAGTATTTACGGACTTGAAAAGATGCTCCCGACATACTGTCAGTGAACAAAAAAAAACAAGTTACAGTGTCCAAGAGTGGCCCGTTTTTAAAATACAACACACATATATATATGAGAAAAGAAAAAGCATGTGAAGAACACAAAAGGGAGTCAACAGTCCACTACCTGAGGACCAAACATAAGTGTTGCTAACAGTTCTCGCTCGATGGTGGGACCACAAATGTTTGAAATTTCTCTTATTTGCTTACTTATATTTCTTAAAGTTCTACAACGGATACTGCCTTTAAAATAAAAACACTATCATGAAATAGCAAAAAGCAAAGTAAAACAGTAAACAACCCTTTCTCATCTAGCCCCAAATCACACACACATCTGTCTCCCCCACTGGTCTGAGTTCTGTAAGGGCAGGGGCTGTGCCTAGTGGGTCACTGTATCATCAGCCCCTAGGACCGTATCCTACTCATCACTGTAGGGACAGATGAGCAAACAGTGGCAGAGCAAGGGCGACCACCCAAATCATCCAGTGCCTTGTACATTTCAAAGATGGTCATATCGCCAGCTGGATTCTCCCAGTTGAGATTTCAGATAATAATACTGACATATCCCAGACATAATGTTTTATACTTCTAAGCTCCTAATACCAAATCTCTGAATACGACTTTTGAACTTACACACCCAATTTCAATGAAATACTTCAGAATTAAATACTTTACTACTAATGCTTTCTTTTGGAAAACTGTAAGAGAGAGTTGTATTTACTTCTTATTTGCCTGAAAGCTCCCATTCACTTAGAGGGAAGACATGCTTGCTTTCCTTTGGGAGCGCTGCCACTCGTGGATATTAAAAAAGAGTAGTTGATCAGGACAGACCTATAAACGAAAGAGACCTGAAATTTATTTTCTACCAGTTCTATTGATGGTATCTGTCAGGAATACAGTTTAAACCATTTCTCCCAGAATGATAAATGAAAAACTTTCAGTACCATAAGATCTTCTTGTACAACTTATATTACCAATTTATATTATAATTGGAATAAAATTAGGAAACAGAAGGGATTCCTACAATGACATGTGGTTGTCTGGGTGATCTCTAAGGTTCCTTCAAATTTTAAGCTTAAAAACAAACAAAAAAAACAAAACAATGCTTTATTTTTATATAATTAACAAAAATAATTTTATTTATAAAGATTTTTTATTCTTAGTGATTCTGGAGCCATATTTGGTTTATATTTTATATCAATAGATTCTTTAATTCTAACTTGACCTCTTTAGAAAGAAAATACAAATCCCAAAGCAATCAGTCTCAAAGGCGGGCAATGTGGGCTTTCTCAGATCAAAGGGACAGATTTTTACAAACTACAACCCCCAAAACTTTGATTCCCCCTTGGCTTTAAGAAAGTACTTTACTGGTTAGGGAATCAGGACTGCAGAGTGGGGGAAATGAATATCAAGCCATCACATTAAAAAATCATACAAAGCTATTATTATTAACTATGATTAGTGCTGCAAAGGAAAAACACAGGGTGCTGTGTTAGGAAAGAAAATCACTGAGAACAAGGAAGTGCATCTGTCTGAGAGAGAGTAGCCAAGGACGAGCTGAGGAAGGGGTATGTGAGCTGAGGGGCTGGCAGAGGCTGTTCCAGGCAAGGAGGTACCTATGTAACAAGGTGCTCCTTGTTAGTTTGTACAGACTAACATGAGGCAGAAGGAAACAAGTAAAGAAAGCCAACAACTTCAGTTACTGAATCTCAGGGAAGAGACATCCTGTTATTAAGAGTTCACACATTTCAGCCTATAAAGAGACGTGGCGATACCTTCAGAACAGTGCGGATGTCGTCTTTACTGGAGTGTCCATCTACTTGAGTTACCCTGTATTCTAACCACTGTTGAACCACTGCTTTTTCCTCTGCGGTGCTCCCCAGCAAATATTCCTTGTTGGCCTGCTGGACTAGGTGAGCTGCTATGGTAGTCAATCCCGTTAGACTTGGACCATTGTTCGTCTGAAGAACTGGAATCTTAAAAAGAAAAAAAATTCTTCAGATAAATTTTAAAAACAAATACCATCACGACTGTAAGTTCTAAGTAATCGCTAATTCCCAAACTGTCTTTTCAAATACCCTTAAGATATTAAATTACCTACAAATGAGTCAGGAAAATAAGAGTTACATAATTTACATTTGATAATAGATGCTTGATGCTATGAAACTGGTAATAACATTGCAAAAATTAGTAATGATGCTTCTGCATAATTTATAACTACATATGTACAAAAAGAGAAAATGGAAATCCTAATAATATCACATTAATTTTGATCAAGATTACCCATACCTTATTTAGCAAGGTGAATGAACATGCTTAAATAAACCCAACTTCTGTAATAACAAAAGTAAGAAACAGTTATAGTGAACACTGAATTCATGTTGATACAGCTAGAACCACCAAATGAGTTCTATCCTGGTTTAAGTGATATGTGATCTAATATAGTTATCTCATTAACTAGGTGTGGACTGCGATGGTGATTTCCTTGCCATGGATTGCATATTCATCCATTTTGGCGTCATTTAGAGTGAGGTCACTGATTATAAAAGTCTAATAATAAAGTATGGGCTTCAGGTAATCACCTGAAAAACAATCCTACTTTCTAAGTTTCCCCTACTGTAACAGCAATCCGAAGGCTCAGATTATAAGAAATTGCTAATTAATTTAATTGTTCTTGATGCGCAACTAAGCGAAGCATTTTGAGAAATTTAAAAGAAAATGGAAAGTATCACCAATGGGGAGACTGATCAATTATAAACAAGTATACAATCTAAAGGACCTCAGGAAATCAAAAGAGAATATTTCCCCTGGAAGACGGCTGCTCTCTTCAGCCATCTGTTCAGTTCAAATAGCATACTGAACTCGGATAGCGATTTTCACTGTTGAGGGCCCTTTCACACTTACATCTAGGTCAATAAGACCATGTGAAGTATACGGGGAGATTAACATTTTATGGATACAGATTCAAAGGTTACCTCCTAAACGGTAAAGGAAGCAACCAGAGGTAGTCTCAGCTTTCCACTTCCTCACCAGCTACTTTCCATTCATTACTTAGCTCCTTGAACTTTGACTTTTGCCTTCACCCTCAAATGAAACCATTACTTCTAAGATCACCAATAACCTCCTTTAAAAAAACGCATTAAAAGAAAACAATAGCAACTCACTGGGGATGCTGCCAGTGTTCCATTCCTTGACTGTGTTTGTGTGCATTTTATGGCAGGTAACTCACTGAGATGCGTGTGCTTTTAGGTAGGGGAAGGAAGGGAGGAAGGGAGGGAGGGAGGGAGGGAGGAAGGGAGGGAGGGAGGAAGGGTGGAAGGAAGGAAGGAAGGGGGAGAGAGAGAGGGGGTGGGGGGAGGAGGGGAAGGAGGGAAGGAGGGAGGAAAGAAAGGAAGGAAGGGAGGGAGAAAAAAAAGAGAGGGAGAGGGAGAAAGGGAGAAAAGAGAGAAAGAAAGAGGAAAGAAAAGGACTCACAACTGCTGACTGTGGGGGTAAAATGACAATTCTAGAAAACTATTTTGAAAAACAAATTATCCACAATCCCATCACAGGAATTCAAAAAATTTCCGGTTACTTTCTCATCTAATCATTATATCTCTTAAGACAGGTAAGTAATTTCCTCCTTAGTTTACAGATAAAGAACCAAGGTCACCAGGTTTGTAACGGCAGAGTCAGGGTTTCAGTAAAGTACATTTGGCTGGAAAGTTCATTCTCCTTCCTTTACGCAGCCTAAGTAGACAAACCTCATGCAGCTGCAGTCACGGGACACACACCACTTCACATTCACCTTACGGTTCCATGGTCTTCAAAGTGATCACTTTCAATGGCTACATGAATAATGTTCCCATGTGCTGATGTACATAATTTAATAACCACTCTCCTAGAGCTGGATTCCTGGATTGTTTTCAAATTTTTATTATCGATAATATTGCAGCGATGCCTTATTGCTGGCTATTGCTGTCAGTTGTCTTCCCCCCAAAATGAATAAATCTTACCATATATCCTCATCCCTTTCCCCAAACACATCAACGAAAACCTTCAATAGCTGTCCTCTGCTTTAAAAAAAAGAAAGAAAAAGGAGAACAAAGGTTTAATTAAAATAAAATAAGAAACCACACTCTGAACTCCACAGCCCTCACAATTGGGCCTCAAACTACAACTCTGGGTTTACTTTGCATTGCATCATCCACCCTATTGCTCTACTTGTTACCCCCAATTACCCCATCTTTCGTAATTTACTGGTCTTACACACTTCAAACACCAGCTTTTCACATAGTTTACAAACTCATTTTTAGAGTCAGAATTAACTTTCTCTTCCACACTCAACAACGCTCTCCTCCATTTAGCAGCTCTGCTGTTCTGATTAACATGAACTGTCGATGACTACTTCTCATACTGGATCATAAGCTCTCTGAAGGCAAGACTCGTGTTTGGCAACGTCCCCTAAAAATAGAAAGCAAACCAGGGAGTAGGGGCAGAAGGGGAGGAATCAGCAGGAGTACAGAGGCAAAAGCACAAGCTGGCCACTCGGCCACTCTGGCTCCAGTGCCTACTCTGCACGCATCAGTGGGCTGGTCTCAGGCAAGTCATGTTATCCTTTCCAGACTTCAATCTAACTGACGTGTAAAAACTACAATACGACTGCTCTGGAGACAAGATTTTAAGATGGACCAAATGAGGAACAGAAAAAGTCCCAACAAAAACCAAGTATCATCTAGAAAAAAATCTCAAAGGGGCAAAAAACGTACATAATCCAAAGTTGTCTTCCTACAGTTTCCTCTGATACATTGATTCCTCCACCGCAACCACCCACCTAATAAAACACAAACGTCCTTCAAAGCCCTCAGAAATCCGAGTCCCTACACCCCACCAGGCAATCTCCAACCGCGGAACTTCCCCCCTCGATCTCTGCACGCTGCACACTGAACTTGACCTCACAAGGCCTCAGAAAAACCGAATCTCCCAGATTGCGCCAGGACTCACTACGTGATCTCTCATACGTCTACGCTGCAATGCAGCACTTTTCAGTACTGTAACTAACACAGCTGCAATGCTTGTCCACCTAGCTAAAAATCAAGCTTCCTGAGGGGAGGGGCATGTCCGCCTCGACCACCTCCGTATCCCCCGGCCTAACACGGTGTACTCGGCACGCCGTTTGCTCTCCGCAGTCGCTGCGTAATTCTGAATGAAAAGTACTGTTACAGCAAATGCTGTCACTGAACGCACACGCGGGGCCTCCAGCTCGGTCTACCCGAGGGCTCTCTGAGGACCCCCTCGCTTTCCCAGAATGGGATGATGATGACAACTTCGCAGGAGGAAAAGTTCAGGCCAAGCCCGAGAGGAGCAGGTGCCCCCTCCTCCCTCCGGGAGCCAGGGCCGCAGTTGGAGAGCCGGCGGCGCAGACACGTTGTGGGGAGGAGACGCGTGGCATCCTCGCTCCGCCGCCTCCGCCCGCCGGCCCGGTCCCACCCCGGCTCAGCAGGCCGCGCTCCCGCCCACCTCTCCCCCTCCGCGCTGCCTCAGCTTCTCACCTGGCGCTCGCCCTGAGCGCTGTACTTGTTCCCTTTACTCAGCCCCAGACACTTCTCCAGCAGCGTCAACTCAGCGGCCGCCGCCATCTTCCGGCCGAGCTCTCGGCAGGGGCGGGACCAGGTCAGCAAGGGTCTCCTGCATTGGCTGAGAGGGACGTTCTACTCTCACAAACGTCAGCGGCTACTGGCTGAACGGAGGGGGCGTGGAAGGTGCGCCGTGCGCAGAGGCGGGGCTAAGTGAGGGGCGGGGCCGAAGGCGGGTCGGGGGTGGTGTGACAGCTGGAGAAGGAACTAGAAGACCTCAGCGCTCCAGTTCAGGGCTAGCAGTAGAATTCTGAATTTAAAGATTATCAAAGAACACTGGGTGTGTTAGATAGTGTCAAGTAATTTGTATAGCCCATTCAGCCATTACTAGTTTTAATGATCTTTATTTGCAATACCAAAAGATATAATAGCGATATAATTTATGTAGATATATGTATGTGTTTTATGTATATTTATGTTTAATTTGTGTGTGATAGTGATACAATTTATGTAGCTTTTGGTATATAAATAAACAATGCACAAAACGCTTTCTCCCTAAGATATTCTAACATCTTCAAAGTAGAAAATGGGTAGTATATGTTGAACTTAGAATATTTCCAGAAGTTTTATGAAAAATGATTTCCACATTGAAGAATGAAAAAACAACGTGTGTATTAGTCTGAGAGAAATGGAAAGGAAACACAAGGTAGTTCATCACTAAGTCAGAGATATAGTTTAGTGGGGAATGCTGTCACTGTGTGACACCTTCCCTACCCTAAAATACTTAAAGAGTTAATTACGGCAGCAGACATAAATGTAAAGAAAAGAAAATTTGGCCAAGTCGACATAAACAAAAGACAAAGGATATTCCAGTATAAGTGGATTATTGTGCATTTATTATCTGTTTATTTTCCTTATACAGAGAGTTGAATAACTATTTCACTCCTTCCAAAAAGGCCAGTCCTCTGAGAGAATTCACTCATCTATTTACACGTTTTGCTTGCAATAAAATATTTAAAAACATCTGTACAGTTATCTAATTCCAATAGGCATTATATTTCTGAGATTTGATTTGAATTCCAATATAAAGTATCAGAAAAGACATGCACCCAATGGTAAAAGTGATAACTCTGGGAGAGTAAGATTGGATATATGGGTGGAATATCACTTTTTAATTTATGCACTTCGATTTGAAATATTATAGATAGATTTTGTAATTTAAAAGAAAGTTGTTTGTTTTAAAGTAGTTATAAGTTTATTTCTGCCCTTCAAGTCCTGAAGGTTTTTACATTGTTATTTATTTCTTGAATGGGTGAGAAGTTCACTTGGTTTGAAATTCAAGGGCACAAAACAGTATACAATGAAAAGTCTCTCTCAATCCCTCACCCACAGCCTGGGGATGGTTGCTTTAGACAGGGCATCAGTGACACCTCTGAGGAGGGGAAAACTGAGCAGGAACCTAACAGAGAACTCGCCAGCCATGCAAAAACCCCAGGGAAGAGTGTCCCAAGGCAAAAGGAACAGCCAGTGTGAAAGCCTAGAGGCAGGATTGAACCCGGCATTTTCAAGTTGAGGCTTGAAATTATGACCATCAGACTCTCCACGATCCCATTCTGTATCCTACTGGCAACCCCTGCAGTGAGTTTGGAGTGGATTTTTCAAGACCTTTTACTGGGCATGTACACACATGTATATGGTACCTTGGGTGTCTCCTTGATTTTTTTCATACCCTATGTATCGTTTGGCAATTTCCTTTTACTCAATAATGTGTTGGAGACTTCTTTCATGCCACTTACACACCTCATTCTTTTTAGCTGCTACTCAGCACTTCAGACAAGAGCTGTCATGGTTTCACCATCCGTCATCCTCTTGATGGATATTTAGGTTGTTTCCAATTTCTTGCCCTTACGTCACTGCTGCCGTAAGATCCTTGATCAGTCTCCTGTGTACGTATGCAAGAGTTTCTCTAGTGCATGGGTCTTGCTACCGTAGATCAGGCTTCAAGGTCTCCCAGAGTGGAGTGGAGAAGGGGAGAGGATTACTCCATTCTTCAGAGAAGAATTAATGTCAGAGCATGGCCTGTCGAGACAGTTGGTGTGCAGGGGGCGGGCCTTGAAGGTTTTTAACCTTGAATTTCCTTTTCTTCCCTGGTATTCCTCCTTTTGTTGTGGATGTGCATGACTGGGGAATAAAATTGGTTGACCACTGCAGTGCTTCTGAGCTGAAAAGGAAAGCAGGTGGTGTCACATAAAAAAGGGCAAATTTAAACCAGATTTCAGGAGTCAGGCATTCTGGTTTCTGATTAGCATGGACAAGTTGTGTCATTCTGGGAAGGCAGTTAACCCCCTTGGGACTCAGTTTCCCCAAGTATAAAACAATGGGCTTGGATTAGATATCCTCTCTGGTTCCTTTTGGTGTTGACATCCAAGTTTTTTCAATACTTCGAGACTTTTGCCTGAAAGTGAATAGGTATTTTTGTACCACTAATGTAATTTTGTCATTGTAAATTTGTAATGTAACTATGCTACTAATGCAGTTTTGTACTGTTGGCTGGAAGGGCCTTTTATTGTGGCCACCTGTGGTGTATAGATAAAATGCTTGCTTGTTTGAACAGACTTTGGGGGTGGCCATAGGGAGGGGGGGTCTAGATGTTCCTGTCATACCCTCTAGTCTTAATACCAACGTATGAGAAAGAGGATGAGAAGTACACGTAGACAGGGTTGCTTTCAAGGGCATGCTTAGAAGGACCCTGTGCTTGGTATAACACTCTGCAGTCTCCATCTTGAAACTCTTAATAGCTTTTAAAAAGGGGCCCTGCCTTGTCTTTTTGCACTGGGCCCAATGACTTATATAGCCAGTCCTGCATGTAAAGCTTATTACCTTTGCTCTCTGATTTTACAGGCTAAAAAGATTCCAAGAAACATGTGAGGCTTTGACATTCAGTGTCCAGACAAAGGTAACTGAATATATCTTTCATGAATGCAAATCTATTTCAGAAACTTGGACAAGATCTAGCTTGGCTGCCTCTGTGTACATTATTCTCCTCTATAGGGAATCCAGAAGGAAACTAGTGCTTGCTGAGCACTATTGTGTGTTAGGTGCTTTAAGCATAAGTTATTTCATTCAGTCCTTCACAACGATGGGAGATGTGTGGCCTCCAGTTATCAGTCAGGGCTTTTGGATGCAAAGGACAGTATCTACTCTGATTAATTTAAAGGATATTAGGAAGCTCACAATAATGTTAGGAAGCCTACAGGAACAATCTCAAAGCTAGGTTTCTCCAAAACCAAGCTGGAGAAGTGGCCTGATGAGGAAAGTTCTACCGCTGATGTCATGGCTACAAAGTATTGCTACAAACATAAGAAATTAGATTTTTCTGCAGCCACTGCTGCTACCAGCACCAATGCCACTTCCGCATCAGGAACATGACCTTAAAATCATTGGGAAACTGCGTCTCTCTCACTGTTGCCTTTGGAAGTTGGTTGCCTTGGCTACCAGCTATTCCCTCAAAGAGGGCATCTCCATGCACGGTGTCTTTCCGAGCATTACTCACGTTTTCTTCTTTTTTTTTTGAAGTACAGTTGATTTACAATGTTGTGTAAAGAGCACATGGAAATGAAAACAACTTGTGATTGCCTTACTGGTATTAATTAGAAGAAAAAAAGCTGTTGTTTCCATGTAGATGCTGGAAGAACAGGGGAGAAGGTGAAATAAAAGATTACTAGCGAACTCTAATATTGTTCATAAATGGTAACTGATAGGCAGCATCCCAAAGAAGAGGGGATTAGAGTTATTATATAAAGCTAACCTTAGAACAAAAATACTAACTTTCCTAAACGCCAAGGGGAAGAGAACACTCAAGCAAAAAAAGAAACAACAGAACACGTAAGTGGATTACTGTAATCTTCATAAGTGTATATAATTTATATAACATAAAATCAATATGACAGAGCTGAGGCCAAGTATATCGATTATATTAATAAATATATATGGGTTTAACTGACCTATAAAAAGAAAAGGGTTTTCGAATTGGCTAACAAAGCAAAATTCACATTATGTCGTTTACACGAGCACATCCAAAACAATACAAATGGTACTTTATTTGTTTTTTATTTTTTAAAATAAATTTATGTATTTATTTATTTATTTTTGGCTGTGTTGGGTCTTCGTTTCTGTGCGAGGGCTTTCTCTAGTTGTGGCAAGCGGGGGCCACTCTTCATCGCGGTGCGCAGTCCTCTCACTGTCGTAGCCTCTCTTGTTGCGGAGCACAGGCTCCAGACGCGCAGGCTCAGTAGTTGTGGCTCACGGGCCCAGTTGCTCCGCGGCATGTGGGATCTTCCCAGACCAGGGCTCGAACCCGTTATCCCCTGCATTGGCAGGCAGACTCTCAACCACTGCGCCACCAGGGAAGCCCACAATTGGTACTTTATTTTTTATTTTTATTTTTTTTGCGGTACGCGGGCCTCTCACTGTTGTGGCCTCTCCTGTTGTGGTGCACAGGCTCCGGACGCGCAGGCCCAGTGGCCATGGCTCACGGACCCAGCCGCTCCGCAGCATGTGGGATCTTCCCGGACCGGGGCACGAACCCGTGTCCCCTGCATCGGCAGGCGGACTCTCAACCACTGCGCCACCAGGGAAGTCCTCCTTTCCCTGTTTTTATGGTGAGCTGACGCATGCTGTATTTCCTTCACTCAATATTAGGCATAAGAATGAGGAGAAATGTTGTATTTTACTTACAATAGTCAATATGCGTATTTTTAGATGATCTGCATATTTGACTTGGAAATATCCATGCGAAGACCTCCTTGCTCATAATAAAAATAACTTGATGATTTGATTTTGTCAAATGGAACACTTCTCTAATCTGCTGTTGTCCTAGTCAAGTTTTAAATCCACAGTACCTGGGGATACAAATTAAATGTCAAAGGAAATTAATTTGTCAAGTGGAACACAAACCAGCTGATTTTCTTTTCTGGAGCAGGCCTGACAGCTTTCTGTATGTCATATCGGCATCTGTTAAAATGAGCCGCATATGCCAGAAACCGTGATTGTATCAGATTGCTCTCAGCAGCGCCTATCTGAAAATGTTCAGTTCTAGGGGAACTTTATTTTAGAAGAAGATGTTGGGATTTTAAACCCAGGTTTCATTGCCATCAACCGCGTGCTAAATAAGGTGATACATGTGCAATGCGTGCTTTGATTTCTTTGTTGCAGGTACCTCTCATATCTACGTTTGTCCTGCATTTATCCCAAGGGTTCTTTAAGTCATTATTATGCACCAGGCACTGAATTAAGCGGTAGGGTCACATGGACAAACGATCCCTCAGGTGTAGGGTGTCTGGAGGGAGGAAGCTTGAAAACAGACCATTAGAATCATGTGAGAGGCAAAGAGCAGGAAGCAGAGAGAAGGGCAGGAGCACAGAGAACTGGGGAAGGTCAGGGAAGGTTCCCTGGGGGGTCAAGGTGTCTGAGCTGAGACCAGAGGGAGGAAAAGGTGTTTTTCAGGTGAGGGGTGAGATGGAATGGAAGTTCTAGGGGTGGGGGTGGGGTGGGGATTGCACATACAGAGGCTGTAAATTGAGGAGAACGCGATTCTTGCAGGAACTGTCCCGGGTCAGTAGGGGAGAGGGAAGCTGGGCAAGCAAGTAGGTGCTGGATCAGAAGGAGTCTCTTTTTTTTTTTTTAATTAATTTATTTTTATTTTTGGCTGCATTGGGTCTTCATTGCTTTGTGAGGGCTTTCTCTAGTTGCGGTGTGCGGGCTTCCCATTGCAGTGGCTTCTCTTGTTGCGGAGCACTGGCTCTAGGTGCGCGGGCTCTAGAGCACAGGCTCAGTAGTTGTGGCGCACAGGCTCAGTTGCTCTGTGGCATGTGGGATCTTCCCGGACCAGGGCTCGAACCCGCGTCGCCTGCATTGGCAGGCAGATTCTTAACCACTGCACCACCAGGGAAGCCCAGAAGGCGTCTTGTCAGCTGCGTTAAGAAGTCTTTGCTCCAAGGGAAGCCTCCTACCCTGCTAGTGGGAATGTAAATTGGTGCAGCCACCATGGAGAAGAGTATGGAGGTTCCTTAAAAACCTAAAAATAGAGTTACCATATGATCTAGCAATTCCACTCCTGGGCATATATCCAGAGAAAACTCTAATTTGAAAAGTTACATTCACCCCAATGTTTACAGCAGCACTATTTACAATAACCAGGACATGGGAGCAACGTAAATGTCCATCGACAGAGGAATGGGTAAAGAAGATGTGGTGCATATATACAATGGAATATTACTCAGCCATAAAAAAGAATTAAGTAATGCCGTTTGCAGCAACAAAGATGGACCTCAAGATTATCCTACTAGGGGGGCTCCCTGGCAGTCCAGTGGTTAGGACTCAGCATTTCCACTGCTAGGGCCCGGTTTCAATCCCTGGTTGGGGAACTAAGCCTCCTGGAATGGCCAAAAAAAAAAAAAAATTGTCATATTAAGTGAAGTAAGTTGGACAGAGAAAGACAAATAAATATCAGGTGATATCACCTATATGTGGAATCTAAAAAAATGATACAAATGAACTTATTTACAAAACAGAAATAGACTCACAGACATAGAAAACAAACTTATGGTTACCAAGGGGATGGGGCAAGGAGAGGGATAAGTTAGGAGTTTGGGCTTAACAGATACACACTACTACACATAAAACAGATAAACAAGGTCCTACTGTACAGCACAGGGAACTATATTAAATAATCTTATAATAAGCTATAATGGAAAAGAATATGTAAAAGAATGTATATATATGTATAACTGAATCACTTTGCTGTACACCAGAAACTAACAGAACATTGTAAATCAACTATACTTCACTTAAAAAAAAAAAGTCTTGCGCTTCCCTGGTGGTGCAGTGGTTGAGAGTCCGCCTGCCGATGCAGGGGACGCGGGTTCGTGCCCCAGTCTGGGAGGATCCCACATGGCGCGGGGCGGCTGGGCTCGTGAGCCATGGCCGCTGGGCCTGCGCGTCCGGAGCCTGTGCTCCGCAATGGGAGAGGCCACAACAGTGAGAGGCCCGTGTACCGCAAAAAAAAAAAAAAAGGCTTTTCTCCAAAGTCTCTGAGGCGCCTCAAACTCAACGTGTCTGCACTGAACTCACTATAGTATCTCTTATGCTCCTTCCCCAGACACCCCCGCCCCGCCCCAGGTCCTCTCTTGGGGCTGAGCCTGAGCTCTCCCAGCAGCCTTGGGAATGCTCCTCACATAAGAAGTGCTCCACTGTATTGAAACTGCCTTCTTCTCCCTCTGTGCCCATTGCAAGCTTTTGCTGAGGATGTGGACGGCGTCCCGTTTATTACTGAGTCATCAGCACTTGGCACGAGAGACCGAACAGAGTGGGCCCTTGACCACTTCATTGGCTGAATGAGAAAATGAACATGATGCTGGTCAATGGGTCACCGAGACCAACATGCACACTGCGAGGACGTGGTAGCATTCTGCCTTAAAGCAAATGTGAAAATCCCCAAAGCAGAGAATCCACGCCTGCTGGGTAGGTCTGTGCGAATGAAAATGACTCAGAAAACTACTAGAAGGAAAAATTTACTAAAGGAAGAATCACTTCCTCGCCCCAGTCCCCCAGTCCCTCGTTCACCGATTTCCTGAACCACCAGCTTTGGGCTCAGAAAGTGGCCATTTATCATCTCATTGCATCCGCCTCCTCATCGTCCTCGTTATTGGAGGATTTATCAGTCATTGCTGCATGTCTTGTGGGATCTTAGCTCCCCGACCAGACCAAAGATAGAACCTGTACCCCCGGCAGTGGAAGCGCAGAGTCCTAACCAATGGCCAGCCAGGGAATTCCTGAGTTTGGAGTTTTTATACTTTGTTCCCTTCCTTTATTTGGCTGTGCAATAGAATCTAACTGTTTTTGATGTATAAAAAATTTTTTTTAATTGAAGTATAGTTGATTTAAAATGTTGTGTTAATTTCTGCTGTACAGCAAAGGGACTCAGTTATACACATATATAATTCTTTTTTATATTCTTTTCCATTATGCTTTATCCCAGGATATGGAATATAGTTCCCTGTGCTCTACAGTAGGACCTTGTTGTTTATCTATTCTATATGTAATAGTTTGCATCACCCCCAAACTCGCAGTCCAGCCCTCCCCCACCCCCTTGGCAACCACGAGTCTGTTCTCTGTTTTTGATGTTAGACAATTGATAGCATTTAGGCTTCCACCACTGCCGCTCTCCACCCCCAAAATCTGGTACTTTACCAAAGAAAACCCCATACACCTCCTGAGCTCTTAAAACTAAAAGGAAGTTTGAAACTCGCAATCCCAGCCTGGCCATGGGAACCCTCTTCTAGCCCCCAGGCACGATGAAGACCAGACTCACGCTCTGCTCTTTGCTCTTGCCATTGCAGATGGGCTTGAACCTATTCTTCTCTCCCCAGAGTCCCTTGCGTGTGGGTAACAGACTTTCTTTCAAGTTCTCTCGGTGCCTGAAGACGTGGCATCCGTTGAGACAGCCAACCTGTTAATTGAGAGGGAGTCCATCTCGTATTTGTGGGATAATCAGAAGACAGCCTGTGTTATCTGAGAGTCCTTGGTAAGCTCGGGGCTGTCATACTTTTCTCTTCTCGCTAGTTCCTGCGTGCCTCAGCAACCCTTTTGCGTTTTCTCAATCCTTTCCATGCCTCTGTAAATAGTCCTTTCATTTAAAGTCTCTTGAATCATCAGAGTTGGATTCTGTTTCCTGCAAGCATCCTGGTTGCTACTGGAAGAAGAGGAAACAAGTTTGATGAGCATCTAGTTAGTTGCTGTCACATTACAGTCAGTGTCATTCTTTGGATTTTTTCCTTGGCTTTTGACAGATATGGGTATGTATGCACACCGGCCTAAGGAGATGGGATTTGATTAGGAAATTTAGTAGAGGAACGTCTTCTTCATGCACTTGACACTCAAGTGTCATTTTGCTTTAACTCTTTTGTGATGGCATTTGGACATGTATCGGAATGAAGATTACTCACCTGAGACTGGACTTTGATTAATATAGGACGAGCATGTTTTATACAAAGCTTCAGTGGAAAGCCAGATGAGGTTCTTAGTGAGGAAGCACTGCTGTAAAAATCAGTCCGCAAACCAGACACATGTTTTCCTCCGACTCATCCTGTTGAGATGCCCATGGATGTCCCTGTCTTAGAATCAGAGGATGCTGGGAATAGGTCCATGCAATTGACATGCTAAAGAAAATCAGAAAGAGAAGAATTTCTCCTCCAGTGCTGCTTGGAATTCCATAGATGACCTGGCTGCCCATGTATTATTCTCAGTTTTTGGTTTAAATTAGGCAACTGAAACTCACGTTTCTACTTCGTTTGATTTCATATCAAGCATCCTCCAAATTGAGGGGCATTTTTTAAACTCCGTTAGTTTGTGAACAAGAACCTCCAAGGAGGTTTGCTGTCTTTGCTCCTGATTTGTGTGCTCTCACTAGCTTGAAGCTCTTTCCAGGCTCTCTGGTGTTAAATTAATAACAAATGATGTGGAGCTGACAGGTAGGTGAAGATATGGAGTGCCATGATATTAAAAAAAAGAATCTCAATCTATTATGCAACACAGTGTGAAACACTTTGTCAGGTTTTGCCTGTAGGTATCTTAATTTTACTTAAGTATTTTGCTCACATCTTTTTGAACCCAGAGGATGGAAAAACATAGCCCTTAGCAGCTCTCTAGCAGACTTTGTAGCATATAAGACTGTGATACTGAATACCGAACTGTGTCAGTTTGGGGGGGATTATTAGAAACCACACTGAATAAAACAAAAAGGATAAATATACTTTGTTAGTGGAGGAATTGTCCGATTCTCATTTGAAGTTATAAGGGGTCCAATTTTGGATCAATTTCAACATGATTTCTCACAAGCAGAGCCATCCAACTCTGTCCCAAGTGAGTGTGCTCCTTGTCATCGTAGGTATTTAAGCAATGACGGATCATCTGCCAACAATTCCTAGGAAATGGTTCTTAGCAAGTACGCAGAATATTGACAGAATAATTTGGTGGTGTTTAAACTGCATGCATTCAATTTGTTTCGTATTTTAAATTTCAATGCACTCTTTCTTTAAAAGGAGTTCATAAGGAAAATTTCAAACATACACACAGGCAGAGAGAATAATATAATAAATTCCTATTCATAGTCACCCAGCTTCAACAATTATACAATTTCTTTTGAAGAGAAGTGCTACTGTGAAAAATGGATGTAGAAACTGATGGACTGGATAATGCCCGAGGTCCCACGATTCCATTTTATAGGTAACGCTAAGCCTCCCTGTCTTGAAGGGCCAGTCTCTCCGTATAAATTGAAAGAGAAGATTTTGATGTGTGCCCCTCCTGAGCTGTCCTCTTGGCCACTGACCCTCTTCATCTCCTCTGCCAGCTTTGGAGTGGACCTATTATTCATTTCTCTGCTGGTTATGATGCCTTGATAAGTGTCCCTTGCTCTCCTTGTGCCTGTGGAGGGGTAAAGATTTATTTTTTTACCTGGGCAGTGGCATTTTGGCTGACCAGCTGCTGGGGACTTTGCAGGTGACTGCTGTGCACAGATAGGAGCTCCCATGGACAACGTCACTCCAGTCCAGGGAGCCGGGAGGGGACACCGCACGCCCCCTGAAGACAGCGGCCGCCTCCTGGCACTGAGAGGCTCCACATTCATTTCTGCCCGCTTCCTTTGTTTTCTTATACATCTCCTAAAGGGTCAAGGCAACTACAGGGAATTACAAGAGAAAGAAGCCTCAAATTATGTTCCAAATTTGACTGTTTCATTTAGTTCAAGAACTGGTCCCTATCCCAGAAGGATGCTCAGGGTACCCTCATGGATATTCCCAGATCTTCATCTCATTTCTTCCATCCGCACATTTATACAATTTCGCAAAGGTGCCCCTCTTTTTTAAACTTCCATGATGTGTCTGTCCGTCGACCTGCCAGAAAACTCCATCCTATAGTCACTGAGATTGGTCCTTCTCTTCTGACCAGCATATTTCCCCGAGTCTGAGTTATTCAGTCTAGAACACCATTCCAGGGAGAAGGGCTCCAGGAAGACAGTACATTTTGGCTTTGCATCGCTAATTCCAGGGAGTAGTTCAAGGGAGATACCAGGGCTCCAAGTTCAATGCTCACCAGGTTGGCCACTACACGTCTCTATTCTCCATTTTTTTTCGATGAGTCGTTGATAAAGCAAATACAATTATCCATTTCCTAAGGCCAAACTTTCATCCTAGTGTAAGCTGTGTAGTTGAAACGACAGGGCCACAAATTTGCAGCCAGTGAATCTTCCTCAGTCTATAGATGTGTTTGTTTATCCAGCACGATGTTGAACTACACAGCTTCAAAAACTTGAATTAGTTGCCGACATTTAAAATCAAGAAATTTTACATAGAAATCCAGATTTCTGGCTTTCCTTTAAGAACAGGAAAATCTGGCAACACTCAACATCCTTTCCTGCTTGGGGACACATATCTGGAGTTGAGTAGCTGCTGCTCCCTTTGGAGGGAGGGCATTCTCTCTCTGGTTCAACATAGACTCACCCTCTCTCAAGTATCCCCTAAAACTAAGGCAGCAAAGTAGTGACTATTTATCATCTTGCAACCAGCCCATTTCTCTTCAGGGTTTCAGTCTCTCATATAAGAAGAAGTCTGTCTGCAAGCAGCTGATGGAAGTACATAGCCACCCTACCATGCCTCCAAAAGCCCAGGCTCTTTCTGTTTTCCTGTTCTGTTATTCCAACATGTTGCCCTTGTCTTCATGGTTGAAAGGTGGCTGCCATGTCTCCATTGCATCTGCATTCCAGGTAGGAAGAAGGGCAAAAGGAAAAAAATCACTTGCCAACTGAGTCTTTCCCTTTTATCAGGAAACTATGATATTGGTTACGAGTGTTTGTCAAAAGCAGAATCCACTTTGGAAATTCCACTGCATGACATTTCGTTTCTACAATGAATCAGAAGAGAGTTGTAGCTTTCATACAGATCAATGATATTTTGAAAAATTTCCTTCTAAAATTACCAAGCCTTGGAAATCTCACAGTATTACTTTCATCACATTCTATTGATCAAGGCTGCCCTGATTCAAGGGCAGGGGAAATAGACTCTACCTCTTGAAGAGTAGTTGCAAGGTTCTGAAGACCATGTGGGACCAAAACTATTGCTGCAGTTATTTTTGGAAAAGGCAATCTGCTGGAGTCTCCACAGATTGCATTCTGGTCACAGCAATGCAAGTCCTTCCTACATGGAAACTATACTTGCCCGGAAGCATCATCCCATTATGACACTAGGCTCCAAGTCAGTGTCCAGTATCCTGTCATTTAAATATGGTCCAGGTGAAGATGAGGATGTTTGAACATTATTCTTCTGGAACAACTCATTGAGAACTGTTCCTTTTGACAGAAAGACCTGTGAGCTAAGTTATCTGGACCCCACTTAGCCAACACCCAACGATGGGATAGGCATGGGATAACCATTTTAGACATTTCTGTTCAAAACAGGTGAAGGCACACAGCAGTTACAGGTTTGTAACAATTCCCAAGTCCAGCTGGGCATGTGTTGGCAGTTCCATGATTAGGGCTCAATTCGAACGCCTGGGAAAGATTCACTGCGGCTCTTTCCTCCACCCTCTGAAATACCCTTCCTTTCCCTAAAATGTGGCCCATGTTTGAAGCGTTCGAATAATTTCTCTATCTGGTTTCTAACCATAGAAATTTGAGCATTTGAAGGCATCATTTCATGTTGTACCGTCTATGCTCTCAATTCAATCTAACGTAACTTTAAAAATTCACAGGTTTTTCGGTGAATTGATTTGAAATCCATTCCATTAGCTAAAAGAAACACTTGAAATCTCTTGAATAAACCCTTCTGCAGCTTAGATTCCCTGGAAAGCAGCCAAGGAACAGTGGCTTTAAGACCCTTAGACTTTTTTTTTCTTTTTGAAATGGGTGCTGCCTTCTGAGATCTTAACAAAGACTTTTACAATCACACCTTTGGCTTCATTTTTAGACCATATTTTCCTGACATACTTTGGATTTGATCTTCGTCCGAAAGGTATTTCTTAATCTTAGCACTGTTTGCTACCTGGAAAGGCTGGGAATGAGAAAGTTTTATTTTTGAGCCTAGCAAGCCCTGGTTCCTTTATATCTAGCAGTTCTTTAGTTTATTGAGTTTATTTCTCTACTCGCCTTTTCTGTAGCAGCAAATGGAGGCCGGTGGCACCTTCCATACTATGCTTGGACGTCTCCTTAGCTAGATTATCCCTTCCAGAAGTACATTTTCTATTTCCACATTCCCACAACAAGAGTGTTACTACATTTTCGGCTACGGCATCACAATGATCCCCTTTCCTCTAGTTTCCTAGAACATTTTTCTTTTCCTTTAAGCTCACCAACAGCCTCCTGGGGGCCATCATCAGGGTTCTGCCAACAGTCTCTTGAAGGCCCTCAGGCCTTCTACCAACACTCTGTCCTGAAAACTGCCATATGTTCTAGGATTTAGTTAGGGCAGCACCCCACTTTCTCGTACCCAAATCAGGTCTTTATTTATCTATGTGGTTTGTAGCACAGCACGGGGTAGAGTGGCTGTTTGATGCGGAATTCGATTTTCAGTTCGTTCTTTTCGTCTCCTTTTTTTTCACATTTTAAATAGTGATCATAAGTGGTTATGGTTATTTTCATTTTTCTTTGATTAGTTGGAGCTTAGTGGGGAATCTTAAAGTTTTATGCATGAGAAGAGAGTACTAGTTTTTACCATAGATCAATGGCATTTTGAAAATTTGTCTTTTAAAATTACTTAAACACACAATTGGAGACACTTGGATTTGTTTTTTATCCATAGGGACATTCATAGGGACCAGGTAGTAATTTATAAAATAAACACAAAGATCAAAGTCATTTGAAACTCAGACTGATTTTCTCTCTTTTTTGGGGGGCAGAGGGTTGTTGAAACTTCAATTCGTTTTTATTTAAGACCATGCTTGCCAGCAAGGGAAATATAATCCACTTCAACCGTCCAACCATTGACAGCACATTATATTTATTCATTAAAGTAATCGGTCAATGGGAATAAGGTTTTCTTTTTTTAAAAAATATATTAAATAGTGAAAAAGATGGGTTCATAAAAATGTTTAGGAATTTTCATTTCTTATCTTCGCTCAGCTGTCTGCAATCGTGTTATCCCATCGGTGGGGCTTTGGCATAGCTGGCTTGCTCTTGGGTACACGTGAACCCCTTGTGTGTATACGTGGCATCTCCCTGCATCCCTGCCTAAGATGACAATAAAGGTAAGAGTAATTAGAATTAGGGACACAAAAGAGAGCAGAAGCGTCAGCATTGGCACATTTTTGTGGACAGACACTGGTCTCGTGGTGACTGTGTTGACACTTGCCCCCATTGTCCCTGTGACTGCTCCCTCCCAGGGTCTACAGTCTACGAGTCTCTAGTCTCTGTGGTCTGTCCTCAGTCATGGAGACTTGCAGGACAAAAATCCACTCACAGCCCTCGAATTTCCAAAGGAGGTGATAAATAAGGCAATCACATAACTATTATTTTTCTGTCATAAATTGTCTATGAGGATGGCTTTCTTTAATACTGTTAAGATGATCAGTATGTATTTTAAAAATAGTGACATATTTAAAAACTTTTTATTGCAATATCACTTGCCTACAGAAAAGCTCATCCGGCATAAACATACATCTCAGTGAAATTTCACCAATAGAACACACCTGTGTAACTGACTTGCATCCAGCTCAAGGTAACATCACCTGAATCCTTTGTAATCTTTCCAGTCAGCGCCTAGCCTAAGAGTAACCACCAGAGATTGGTTTTGCCTGTTGTTGAACTTCATATAAATCATGAGGTAAGCACGCTTTTTTTAAAAAAATAAATTTATTTATTTTATTTACTTATTTTGGGCTACATTGGGTCTTCGTTGCTGTGCGCGGGCTCTCTCTAGTTGTGGCGAGTGGGGGTTACTCTTCGTTGCAGTGCAGGCTTCTCATTGCGGTGGCTTCTCTTGTTGCGGAGCACGGGCCTTAGGGTGCATGGGCTTCAGTAGTAGCAGCACGCGGGCTCAGTAGTTGTGGCTCACAGACTCTAGAGCGCAGGCTCAGTAGTTGTGGCACACAAACTTAGTTGCTCTGCGGCATGTGGGATCTTCCGGGACCAGGGTTCGAACCCGTGCCCCCTGCATTGGCAGGCGGATTCTTAACCACTGCACCACCAGGGAAGCCCGGTAAGCACGCCTTAAAAAGTACTTTGTATGCTTTATTGAGGCATAATTGACATACAGTAGATTGCATATATTTGGAGTGTACAATTTGATGGGTTTTGACAGATGAATACACCCATGAAACCATCACCACAATCAAGATAATTAACATGTTCATCGCCTTCAAAGTTCCCTTATCTACCCTCTCCCCCAGCCCTACCTCTCCTCTCCCTAGGCCACCACTTTCTGTCACCATGGATTACTTTGCATTTCCTAGAATTTTCTATAAATGGAATCATACAGAGTGTACTCTTTTTTTTGTCTTTCGTTCCCCGTAATTATTTTGAGACTCGCCCATGCTGTTGTGTGTATCACTAGGTCATTCCTTTTTAGTGCTGGTAGTCGTTCTCTGGACGGATGCACCACAATTTCTTTATCCATTCGCCTGTTAGTATTTTTTGGCATCTGGGCTTTTTTGGCTCAACATGATGTTGGTGAGATTCATTCTTAGTAGGATATTTACGGTAGCAAAGTGGAAATCACTGTGTTAACACTCCAAGGAAGAAAAACTCTGCAGCAGAACAGATGGACTGATCTACATTTAATGTGAATTCATGGCCAACATTGTCATTTCACAAACTATTTTAATCATTTATTGAGCATCTACTTTGTACAAGACATTGTGCTAGTCACTGGGAGTTTAGTGGACTGGTCGATTGTATTATTGTCCCTGGTTGTTTTCTGCCCTCTCTATAAGAGCATTATTCAGCCCTGTCTGTAGCCATGTGGCTTGCAGTGCCTCCCTACATGAGGATTATACTTCTCTACCCCACTGATGTCAGGGGTGGACGTTTGACTTATTTTGGTCAATGAAATGTGAGCGGAAGCTTCAAGAGCCATTGAATGGTTTGGTCTTAGCTCTTTTCTTTGCCACAGGATTACTGTGCCCCAGACATGGGGCATTTCTTCAGCCTGAATCTGAACGAACAAGGCACATAGAACAACTGCTGACCTACAGCTGATACGGATAATGAGTAAGAAATCTTTGTTATTGTGGGCAGTAGTTACACATAAGAGCTTCTCTACGTGAGCAAATCAACTTGAAATATTGAGTAATTGGTTGTGTTTTTGTGATCATACATTCCAACAGCCAATATCTAATTCTAATATCTAAATTTTTAAGGCTTCTTCAGTTTTAATCAACCTTCTTATTCTTTCTTTACCAATATATTAATATTTCCTTTAGCTTTAAAATGAGTTTACCTTGAATTAAGAAAGAAATCATTTCCCGAGCATCTAGATTATCTCGTTTAATATTTGGTCCTCCGATTTCTCCTCTTCAGAAGACCATTAGGTTATAGACAGTTGCTTTCAAACTGTGCTCTGTGGATCCCAAGGATACGTCTTCATCTCTGCTCTGCTCCCCACTGTGAAGTAGAGGCATGATGCTCAGAGCCTTCTTCACCCCCTTCTCAATCTTCTATACCTGCATTCTTGTTTGGCTTCAACCGCAGAATCTCCTGTATTGTTAAAAGAAAGTGCAAACCACAGGGTTATGGAATTATGAGCACCATGCTGAAATCCCTACCCAAAGCCCTCCTTCTGGTGACCCAACAAAAGAGGTCTAACTGACATAGACTTGACTGTACTTTCTTATGCCCACTCTCCTGAATTGTTAATCTTCTTGTACTTCATGCTGGGCCCGGGCTAATTGGCATAGCTGTAACTCTCCAAAAAAAGTCACTTTACGTCTTAATATTGTCTGAGAATCCATCTCAAACTGTGTTTGGTTTCGACCTTATATTTCAAAATTAAAATCCATTCATGATCTACAAAATGCATATACTTTATTGGGGTTGATTATCGTACTTGTTGCCACTGGAAGGTTTTAAACTCCCATTTCTGAAAGCTTACTTCTAAATTTGTACTTACCATCAGCTATCGATATTACATATTTGGAAGAATCATTGTAAAAGACACTTTGAAAATCTAGCTATTGTGCAGCTGCTTAAAAAATACATTTACCCAGTGATTCTTGGCTGTAGATGACTGTTTTTGGGCCTGTTCCTCCCTGGCTAGGCTGTTGTTTGGGAACTGACCAGCTGATGTCACTATGGGACCGTGAATGTAAGCGTATTTCCAAACCCTTGGTTCAGAGGGACTTTGGATTAGCGTCCTGGTAGCCTGGGGAAAGACAACCTCCCTCAGACCCAGCGCCAGCCTCCGCCCAGCCTCCTCTCTTCCCCTGCCTGTGTAGTTTATAAAATTGAGAACTAGCTGACAGATTTAATTTTGATGGAGTATTACCTGTAGGCAAGAGGGCAATCAAACCCACACTGTTAAGGATGGGGGCGGGGCGGGACTCGAGATAATGAATCTATTATCTCTGTTTCGCAAATGGTGAGTGTCAGGCTAATAATCTGTCAGTTTCTTTTTCCAGTGCTATAAGCTTTCACTTTCATTTTCTTAGGTACAACTAACTTAGAACTACAGTATCTATAAATGGGATTAATTGGGTGGGCTATTTTCTAGACCTCCTATTCCCTGTATCCTTTTCTGTGCCTACTCTTGATCTGTTCGGGCCATCGCAGAGTCCCAGCTGGACTTGAGATTTCAAATCAGTCTCTTGGTCACAAAGTTTTAGCAAATCCTGGAGGTGTGGTATGGGGGGGGAAGGTTAAGAGTAAGAGCTAGAAAAGAACCTTGGAACCATCCGTAGGTAGAAGGCACTTACGCCACCACTTGCTGTCATGCACAGGCTCTCAGAGGCCACAGATGAAACTTCCTGAGCTTAAGGTTGTATTAACAAGAAACATTGCAAATCAACTGTACTTCAATTAAAAACCGTATATGTACATACAAAGCAGTTTGTTTGGAGTCATAAAAGTGCATAAAGTTGCTAAAAACAAACAAAAAATAAAGTGTTAAAAGAAGAGTCCTGCTGACATGGGGTCACTTACTGTGTACCCCCTGCATTGGTCTGCTCCGGCTGCCATAACAGAATATCAGACTGGGTTCCTTAAGCAACAGAAATTTATTTTCTCACAGTTCTGGAGGCTGGAAGTTCAAGATCAAGGTGTCGGAAGGTGTCGGCAGGATTGCTTCCTTCTGAGACTTCTCTCCGCCTCAGCTTGTAGACAGTTGTCTTCTCCCTGTGTCCTCACACGGCCATCCCTCTGTGCATGTGTGCATCCCTGGTGTATGCCTTTATGTCTAAATTCCTTTTCTTATAAGGACACTAGTCAGATTGGATTAGGACCCACCCTAAAGGCCTCATTTTAATTTAATCACCTTTAAAGATCCTACCTCCAAATGCAGTCACATTTGGAGGCTCTGGGGGTTAGGGCCTTGACATGTGATTTGGAGGGGGACATGATTCAGCCCATAACACCCCTTCCACCCCCTCCCTGGTCTAGATTGAAGTTGAGCAGTCTGGGATGCTGATTTATTTGACTGAAATATATCCCTCAATTTCCTTAACTTCCTTATGCATTTTTGAATAGCATGGGATAGACTCACTGATGGCCTGTAGTTCCCCTCTTCAGAACCATGAGATGATAGAGAATTTGGGGATGTCCAGGGAGCCTCCCTGAAGACCACGGAGCCTGGGAGAACAAAGTCTGCACAAGCCCACAGAGCCAGGGCCCAGGCCTCGGCTGCAGAGAGAGATTATGGTGGATCCCAAAGTACCTTAATGTGGTCTCCTTCCATGGATCCTCAGGCTGTAGATAGCATTTTTAAGAAACCTTATACCAAGACACTTTAAAAGTTAAATTATTGAAAATAGGGTTAATGCAAAAATAATTGAATTATTTGGCTTTTCCTCTGCCGTATGGATAGCTTTAGCCTTCAACTACATAAAAAGAAAGCAAATGTGCAGATATTATACTTTTATTATAAAATTAATGACATAATAATGTCATGTTAAAATTTTAGAAAGTACAGATAAATGAAAGGAAGAAAAATCAGTTCACTGTAACTCTTCTTTTTTTTCTCTTTTGTTTTCATTTTTGTTTTGGCTGTGTTGGGTCTTCATTGCTGCACGCAGGGTTTCTCTCGCTGCGGTGAGCGGGGGCTACTCTTCATTGCGGTGCGCAGGCTTCTCACAGTGGTGGCTTCTCTTGTTGCGGAGCACAGGCTTCAGTAGTTGTGGCACGTGGGCTTCAGTAGTTGTGGCTCGTGGGCTCTAGAGTGCAGGCTCAGCAGTTGTGGTGCATGGGCTTAGTTGCTCTGCGGCATGTGGGATCTTCCCGGACCAGGGCTCGAACCCATGTCCCCTGCATTGGCAAGCAGATTCTTAACCACTGTGCCACCAGGGAAGTCCCAGTTTTAGGAAAATCTTAACTGATTTATTTCACTTATTAAAAATGTTTGGGCAAAGAGGATCCATGATGAAATCTATGCCTAATTCTGTCTAAAAAAGCTCTGTTAATGAGCAAAAAATTATTTTGTATGTGATAAGGAAGCATTGTGTCCCAGTGGAATTGGAAGTAGTTTTCCCCTTAGTGATACACACAAAATACAGGTGCATGTCGCCAATAGATAACGTTTTAGATTCTATGAAATATGGTGCTATATCACGTGGTGATAACTCAAGTAAATTAAAGGTAAACTTGAAGGCTGTATTAGTTAGCTCAGGCTGCTATAACGAAATACCATAGGGGGGTGGCTTAAACAACAGACATTTATTTTTCGCAGTTCTGGAGGCTGGGAAGTCTAAATGCTGCAGGTTTGGTTACTTTCTGGTAAGGAGGGTCCTTTTCCTGGCTTGGAAAATGCTGCCTACTTGTCATCTCCTCACATGGCAGGGAGAGAAAGAGAGAGAGAGAGACAGACAGACAGACAGACAGAGAGATGGAGAGAGAGAGTTAGTTCTGGTCATTAATTCTATCATGGGAATGCCACTCTCATGATCTCATCTAAACTAATTTTCTCCCAAGGGCCCCACCTCTAAATACCATCACAGTGGGGGGTTAGAGCTTCAGCATAAGAATTTTGTGAGGATATAAACATTCAGTCTGTTAAGAGAGGCATCCAGCTGGACAGAATTGGTTTGCAGGAGTAACCAGGAGCCCCTGTATTTTTGTCCTTTGTGACTTTGGGGCAATCCCTTAACTTCTTTCATGCTCAGCTTCCTCATTGGCCAAATGATATGTGCCCTGCGTATTTCATAGGGGTTTAACAATTGTCACCTGATTTTTTTTTTTTTTTTTTGCAGTATGCGGGCCTCTCACTGTTGTGGCCTCTCCTGTTGCGGAGCACAGGCTCCGGAAGCGCAGGCTCAGCGACCATGGCTCACGGGCCCAGCCGCTCCGCGGCATGTGGGATCTTCCTGGACCGGGGCATGAACCTGTGTCCCCTGCATCGGCAGGCGGACTCCCAAACACTGCACCACCAGGGAAGCCCTGTCACCTGATATTTATTCATAGGGTCAGTCATTTAACAAAGAGTTACTGAGGACCACGCCCTAGGTCTGTGCTTGGTGCTGGGGGTATATATGAAGAAGGCCAAGATGGTACGGCCCTTCAGACAGTGACCTTTGACAGACTTCCTCCCACTCACTCTGCTCAGGATGGCATGTGAATGAAGGGAAACGCTCATGAATCCTCTTGGGAGCTGAGATGTCCACTCCTTGGTCACTTTTTACCTTGAGAGGGATCTGCTGAAGTATGGTAGGTCCCGCATGGGTCTCGGGCATCCTCCCAGGGCCTGCTGGGGGATGCTGTGGTCCCTGAATTCTGAGATCTCTTTGAACTGACCCCAGACCTGCATGGGCCATTGGTTCTGTCAGTACTTTCACCTAAGAGTCTGTTGAAGGAGCTGAACAATTAAACAAGCAATTAGCCTAAAGTGTATTAAGTGCGGTGGGAGAGCACTTATTACCGAGTGCTAGAGGTATGTAAACCAGAGGCTCTGAACCTAGTCTCCGGTTCCTGAGAAAGGCTTCCTGTGAAAAGTTTCTCTCAAACTACAACCTGAAGGATGTGTAGGAAGGAGTCGGCCAGGCCAAGGCAGAGAGGGTTTTGAGAGTTGGGGGTGGAAAAGAGGAGTGTGTGTTTCAGACGAGGAACAGCATGTGAGGGGCCCAGTGGCAGGCTTATTTGAGAAACTAAAGGTAGGGGTAAGGTGTGCTTAGGTGGAGCTGGAAGCATCAAAAGATGAGGCTGAGGAGGAAGCTGGGACCACATCAGATGGGCTGGAGAAACCACAGTAACCATGGTAACTGCAGCCGGTCAATGGGAAGCCACCGGAAGTTTGTAAGCAGAGGAATGATCCAGTTAGATTGCCTTTTGAGCAGGTGACTCAGCTGTGCTGCAGAGGATGGCTCAGAGGGGTCTATTACAGTCATCCAGGTATTTGTTAGAAGAAAGATACGACTAGCACAGCAAAATCCTTTTTTTATGCCATAAGTGGGCATCCAAGATCATTATGCGGACTTGCTTTTTTTTTTTGTTAAAAAATAGAAATCGGTAATATACACTAAAATTTTCTCTCAAAGGCATATATTCTATTTTAACTTAATGAGAAATTCAGTATATTCTATGGACTCTTTCATACCCACACTCCATTAAAAATAAATTATGATACCAAAAAATCTCAACTTAAAGATTAAAACACATACATTTAAAATTTTATCAAGTGGTCCATCACTGTGGTAGATCTTATTATTATACACAAATATGCACAGCCCTTCTGGGGGTGAAATCATAATTTCCCCATGTTCATGTGACATGTTTTGGACAATAGAAATGATCAGAAGGCACATGTGATACTTTAAGACACTGAGGTTGGGGGACAGTTTGTTACCCAGCATAACCTGGTCTGATGAATGTGTCTATTATGTCATAAAATAATATTATGCCAAACATGGGATTTAAAAATATCTCAACTTTCCATAGAAATGGAAAACCTGAAAACAGTAATTAATTTGGTTTTTCGGCATCCAAGTGATTTCTGGGTGGAAACGGATGCTTCCCAGGCTTTTAGGTAACATAAGAAAACTGAGGATAAGAAGGCAGCCAGGAGAAAAAGGAGAGATGGCTTTCTCCAGACAGAGATCTGTCCCCGGGAACTTCCCTCTCAGATCTCTTCTTGTATTTGGCCCCATCTGTCTCCCTTCTCCAACTTTTTATCTCAACCTCATCAAGCTCAGTGGGAGACATGTTAAGAATCCCCCAACAAGATGCATTAACTCATTGCTTTGCAATAAATAGATGGAGATGAATTTAGCACCTGGACAATTAGCTTTAAGATGCTTATCAACTTGAACTGATCTGATTACAAGTTCTGTGCAAGATATGAGTGGGAATCGCTGAATCCAGTTTACAGGAGCTTGGCGGACACAATTATGACATTTCGTGACACTGAACAGAAAGTTCAGTAAAAGTCTGCAAAACTCAAGCAAACAAAATCTTTTTTTTTTTTTTAAGTAGCATGTATCAATATATTTGTCCTATTTAAGGAGCTGTAATATTTAGATCCTGGCATCTACTTGTATCAGTGTATGCTCTGGAGGCCTGTTAGTTAAAATTCCCTGCATGTTATTCATTACTATCTTATATGAGTTGGTTCTCGGTAGTGATTATAAAATGCTTCCTTCTTATTGATATTTCGTGCTCTTTTGTTCCTTTGCATGCATCCTCATGCTATGCTGTTTTTCTAAATTTATTTTATTTTATTTTATTTTATTTTATTTATTTATTTTTTTTTTGCGGTACATGGGCCTCTCACTGTTGTGGCCTCTCCCGTTCTGGAGCACAGGCTCCAGACGCACAGGCTCAGCAGCCATGGCTCATGGGCCCAGCTGCTCCGCGGCATGTGGGATCTTCCCGGACCAGGACACGAACCCGTGTCCCTTGCATCATCAGGCGGACTCTCAACCACTGCACCACCAGGGAAGCCCAATTTATTTTATTTTTAAAATTAATTTTTATTGGAGTTGCATTACATATATAGCTGCATTACAATGTCGTGTTAGTTTCTACTTTACAGCAAAGTGAAACAGCTATACGTATACATATATCCCCTCTTTTTTGGATTTCCTTTCCATTTAGGTCACCACAGAGCATTGAGTAGAGTTTCCTGTGCTATACAGTAGGTTCTCATTAGTTATCTAGTTTATTCCTAGTAACATGCTGTGTTGTTTTGTCTCTAGAATGCTGATGGAATAGCTATTGAAGGAAGTAGCAGCTAAAGAAATGGGCTTTGATCATGTGATATGGGTGTAGTTCCTATGATAGCAGTAATTGTAAGTTTATAAAGCAAGGTCTGCACAACTGGTACTTTGATCAGAAAAATAGAGAAGGCGGACACAAAAGAGGCCAAAACATTTGATGCTGAAAGAATCAGAAAAGAGGACTTTGGATGATGATTCTTTATGCTAAGGAGAAAGGCTTAGTTGTCTTTCCTACAAACATCACTAGTCCCAGTAAGTAAACAAGTAAATTAGAGGAATGACACTTACTGCTACATGTTACTTATAATTACCTAGATTTATAAGGGAGATTGAATGGTTTCTTTAAGTTCTTTAGAGGGAGGTTTATAGTTAAGTATGAAATGGAAAGTTACTAACTAATGCCCCCAAAGAATCAACTTTCCCATATCATAGAGAAGCATGTTTTCCCCTAGAAAGCTTGCTTTCCACTTTCCAAATTTTTAGATATTTAATTTATTTGTTTATTTATTTATTATTGCCAATCTATTTGAAGCAGTTTATGAATACTGGGTGTATACATAAAAAAAATAAAAAATGAAAACCCTGCACAGTCATGGCATATGAATTATAAGTGAGAGTCCAAACTTTCTAGCTTCTTGCTGAACTCAATCAGCTTTAGCCACTCAACGTATGCACAGAAGGTACATTAATATCATTTCAAACGTTAATGGAATTTGCCTAGGGTTCTCATCCATAGATGAATACAGCCAACTGCTTCCTTCAAAAGGCAGAATATCTTGCAATCAATTCATCAGATTCCCTGTTGGAGTGGCTTATGACATTGTGCATTCCCCACGTGACACAGCGTGGAAGTCAGAGCACTGGGCACTGACTGGAGTAAAATCCCGATGAAAAGGTATTGGTTTATGTAGAAGCACAAGCTCATGTTACTTTTGTGTCTTGCAGCTGCAGGGGGTTTCCAGGCAGTCTTTCTGTGCTGAAGAAAAAATGCAATTACTTCATGTCAATTTATGTTTTTTAATGTCCTTTTCTTGAGATAACTGTCAGATTGTCAACCAAATGCTCCAGTGGGATCTGAGACCTGACCATGTTCAAATGGGAAGCAATCTTGTCATGCCAGCCACAGTGAACACACAGCCCCATGCAAGTGTTACCCAATCTGGATTTGGGTCCGCTTGCTGGACACACAGCAAAGCCAATCTACTGACACCAGGTTGTGATAAAGGAGAGTACAGCGTTTACTATAGGGAGCCATGCAAGGAGAATGGGCAGCTCATGCTCAAAAGACCCAAACTCCCTTATGGCTTTGAGGGAAGGTTTGGGGGTTTTTTTGTTACTACTTTGCATCTGCTAACCCAAACTCCCAATCCTTCCCTTCCTCACCCCCACCACCCCGTGGCAATCACAAGTCTGTTCTCTAAAACAAGATTCAAATTAAGGTTCACCCTGCCCTCACTTCCCTTTGCTAACACCCTTCTGGGGAGTGTTTTCTTTCCATCTGTTTCTCTTTCGTAGATATGTTCATTTGTGTCTTGTTTTAGATTCCACATATAAGTGATGTCATGTGGTATTTGTCTTTCTCTGTCTGACTTACTTCACTTAGTATGATAATCTCTAGATCCATCCATGTTGCTGCAAATGGCATTATTTCATTCTTTTTTTATGGCTTAGTAATATTCCATTGAATATGTATACCACATCTTCTTTATCCATTCATCCGTCAATGGACATTTAGGCTGTTTCCATGTCTTGACTATTGTAAATATTGCTGCAATGAACGTTGCGGTGCATGTATCTTTTTTGTGTGTGTGTGGTACATGGGCCTCTCACTGCTGCGGCCTCTCCCGCTGCAGAGCACAGGTTCCAGACATGCAGGCCCAGCAGCCATGGCTCACGGGCCCAGCCGCTCCGCGGCATGTGGGATCTTCCCGGACCGGGGCATGAACCCGTGTCCCCTGCATCGGCAGGCGGACTCTCAACCACTGCGCCACCAGGGAAGCCCCATGTATCTTTTTGATTATAATTTTGTCTGGTTATATGCCCAGGACTGGGATTGCTGGGTCACATTGTAATTCTGTTTTTAGTTTTCTGAGGAAACTGCATACTGTTTTCCATAGTGACTGCACCAATTTACATTCCCACCAACAGTGTAGAAGGGTTCAGGGAAGGTTTGTTTGTTTGTTTGTTTAACTTTTTATTTTATATTGGAGTATAGTTGATTAACAACATTGTGTTAGTTTCAGGTGAACAGCAAATTGATTCAGTTATATATATACAGGGAAGGTTTTTAAAGGCAGTGTGAGGGAGGGGACTGCAGGGTGTGTGATCAGCTTGTACTCAATTCTCAGGTTGGTTGGCATCGAGGTGAAGTTTTGAAACATTTTTAGAAGATATTCTACCTTACTCCAGTTGAACAACTTTCCTATTTTTTTCTCACAGTTTGGTACAGGGAAAAGCTTATGCAATTTGGAGTTTGAGTAGGCATAGGGGAAAGTCCCTACTTTTTTGAGCCCCAGTTCCTCAACTGAGATAATATTAGCTGCCTCTCAGTATTTTTGGTGAGTGCTGAATGAGATACTGTGTGGAAAAAAATTAGCACCCACCAAACATATAGTAAGTCCCTCAATAAATATCCATTCTCTTTCACTTTTTTTCTCTGACATACTCAAGGAAAATCTTACGTTAACCTCATAGTAAATGCAATAGAGTGAATGAAGAATGGAAAAAAGGAAGGGAGAAAGAAAGAGAATAAAAAAGCGTAAAGGAATGGTATCAATATAATAAGAAAATTAGTTCAAAAGCACAACTTTAGTTAATTGTTAATTTAACTGATTGCCAGGTACTAGGATAGGCACTAGGATTATACAGTGAGCAAACTGGTTCCAGCCCTCTTGGACCTCAAATTCATGTGGTGGCACTGGTACAAAAATAATTATCTCGAACAAGATATGCTAAATTCCATAATAAAGAGAAGTCTGCACATTGGTGAATGGACGGGTGATCTCATTACACAAAAAGATTACTTTGATTGACCTCTTTGAGCTCCCGTAGTCTCTAACACATTACAGATATTTTTATGCAATGCTTCCTTCCATGAAAATTCCTTGCCATTAGATGGACAGTTAGGGTAACGCATCGCTTAGACTCAGAAGAAATTATTTTGTCTTCTGTAGAAATTATCTGAGTAGTGAGGTAAAAATGCTCAAGTATTAGGGAAGGCCACAGAAAATTTCCTCAAGGGTTGAGAAGTTTTATCATTTATGTTTCATTTTGTAGCAAAACAAACAAATGCATAAGAGACCAAGACTCAAGTGAAGCCTCTCACCACTTAGCCGTCTAAAGTAAGTTGGCATCTCCAATGAGAAGGTATAGGCTGGAAAGAGGTCCCTGTCACTCACGGCTTTAAGCGGATCTGACAGTTTCCTATTTAGAGAGAATGTGTTCTACAGTTGACATGAAAAGTTTTGATGACACACTGCACTCATTATCTCCTGCTCTCCGGGAGAGTGGAATCCACAACCCAATTCAGGGTGACATATGTTTGCCCTTCTTGGGATTAGCAGTCTCCACTAACTGTTCATCACACCAAGTCAACCTGCAAATACAAACTCCCGAGCCATTTAACAAGGGCCTTACCTACGGCCAACTTTGAGGTCTCGGTTGAACTCTCGCATCTCTGCTTCTGGCGAACAACATCAAATGATGCTTCCATGGAAATAAACGCATCTTTGTTAGAGATGTCAGGTTAGGGGTGTCTGGCCTCTGAAGCTGGCTGAGGCATGATTCCTTTCTTAGGACGAGGTAAAGGGCTCACTGAAGCAATTAGAGCAATTATTCAGAGCTGCCTGTCATGGCTAATCAGCTCTGACCAGCCTGATGGGAAGAGGTAGCCCAGCCCTGCCTTCTCAGGCCAAGAGCATTGTTGTCGGACGGTGTCGTCAGCATCTCCGCAGATACACTCAAGTTTCGAACACTTACTGGCAAAACCTCACCTTCTTACCTTTATGTCTCTGTTCTATTTTAACAGTCCTTCTACTCAGAGGAGGTCATCTGAGGCTTGTTACGATTTATCTTTCTTCTGCAATTTCTCCTTTACCCCACCTGATGTTTGATTGCCAAACTTCCTTGCGATAATGCAAGAGTTTTTCTGAGCTATGGAAAACTTCTCCTTTTCTTTCATCCCAAATCATCCTGAAGGGCCAGTTAAAGCCTTTTAGAGAAACTTGGTGTCACCGAGGAGGAAAGACATTTGAAGGCCATAGAAAAATGGCTTGTGGAAGATGCTGGAGAGGAAGAATTGATCATTCATCACCGTGAACCTTATCAGCATTTTCATCCCCACCATCCTCATCCTCATCCTCATCATCCTCATCATCATCTTCATCAACATCATCTTCACCAGCATTCTCCCTGTTTCCACTGCCATTAGGTACCTGTGTATATGTGAAGTGGCATGAGAATACCATAAAAATGGAATTAAATGTACACGGTCTTGCCTCTCTAAGTCATTCAACTTAAGGCAACTAAGATTCACACATATGATAAACTAAAATATGAACTTTTGGGTGAAGAATAAATAAGAGCTTGGATTGCAAAAATAATTGAAACGTTGCTATTACATATAACACTTCTTAAAAAAATATGAGAAGTGAAGGAAAGCTACAAATGCTGTGTGCCTCTTCCAGAGCAGGTCAGGAGAACGTTTTTACCCCCTCCTCCAGTTTGTCAGAGAGAGAATTAAGGAAGAGTTGCGACACTATATTAGGAATTACTTTAAAAAAGGAAAACAGATGTCTTGCTCGCTATAGGGTATTTCAGCTGTACTAACACCTGTATTAAAATTATCTTAGTAGGGGGCTTCCCTGGTGGCGCAGTGGTTGAGAGTCCGCCTGCCGATGCAGGAGACACGGGTTCGTACCCCGGTCCGGGAAGATCCCACATGCCGCGGAGCGTCTGGGCCCGTGAGCCATGGCTGCTGAGCCTGTGCGTCCGGAGCCTGTGCTCCGCAACGGGAGAGGTCACAACAGTGAGAGGCCCCCGTACCGCAAAAAAAAAAAAAGAAAAATTATCTTAGTAATTTTTATGAAAGTAGGATTATTTTGTTTGGCTGATTCCCGGACAACAGTCATGAGAAGACTGGGCCAGTCATTTCTTTGGTGATCAAATATAGCCGTGGATACATGACAAGGTATTTGACTTGATCGGGGTAAGTGAAAATTTTTTCTTCTCCTGCTGATTTCTGTCTATCATAAGTACCAACACGCTGTAGAACTCAGTGGGCACATCTCTTATTTGTGGCCCAGCAACAGCATTTAATTGTTACCTTTTACCTAAACAACAAGGTCATATTGTATAGCACAGGGAACTAGAGTCAATGCCTTTAATAACCTATAATGGAAAAGAATCTGAAAAAGAAAATCTATATGTCTATATAAATGAATCCCTTTGCTGTACACCAGAAACTAACACAATATTGTCAATCAACTCTGCTTCAATGAAAAAAAAAGATTTGAGGAAAACTGTGATGCAAATTGGAATTGGATTATTTATTATTATTATTATTGTCGTTATTATTTTTCTTTCCTGAAAAGAAAATAGTTACCTGTTTTTTTGTTTTCTTTGCGGTACGCGAGCCTTTCCCCCTCACTGTGGACGAGCAGAAACTTCACAGGCATACAGCCTCACTCAGTGCCATCACTTGTAAGCAGAATAATAATGCTTGTAAATGGTGGGATTTTACAAGCCTGGATCACAGGAATTAGAGCACTTATTGGCTGGCCTAATTGCTTCATCACGCAGCAAGGCAATGCTGCCACCACTCAAAAGTAAGAGAACTTGGGGGCCACCACCTCTCCCCAATTGTATTTTAACACACTGTGCCTAGAAACATCCCCCTTCACAGCTTGGTGAGGGAGAAGGACTTTTGGTTCATCAGAAGAGAGAAAGTCCAAACGAAATGTGAATGACCGAGGCAGTGCCAGGCATCCTGCAAGTGGTGTGATCACTCACTGTGATATTTCAAAACCACCTCTGTTGGGAAAAGAAGATGATTGCGATGGTCAGCTTCACGGTAAACTGAGCCTGGAAATGACAGCCTTCTTATTGTGACACAGTGAGAAGATTTTTATCTGTGATATTTATGTGGCATCAATTTTAGAACCATCATCCAATAACTCTGGCATGCAAGTTTTCTATTTCTGAAACCGCTTTTGGGCTTTGGGTGTCTACAATGTTTGCCTGAGTTAAAGTTTCTCCTGAGTTGGAAATTTAAAAAAAGCAATTATAAAGCAGAAACTAACACACCATTGTAAAGCAATTATACTCCAATAAAGATGTTTAAAAAAAAAGCAATTATAAAAGATGTGAAATTTAAAGATGCCGGGGTTCTCCCCTGGTGGTCTAGTGGCTAAGACTCCACACTCCCAATGCAGGGGGCCCAGGTTCGATCCCTGGTCAGGGGACTAGATCTCACATGTCACAACTAAAGATCCTACATGCTGTAACTAAAGATCCCGCATTGCTGCAACTAAAGACTGGCACAGCCAAATAAATAAATATTAAAAAAAAAAGATTACAGGGACATTGTTGTTTCTCCAGAGAGACAGAACCAATGGGATGCATTTCCATAGAGAAAGAGATTTATCATAAGGGATTGGCTCATGGGATTATAGGAATAAGTCCTAAAATCTGCCGTTGCCAAGCTGGAGATGCAGGAGAGCCAATGATGAAGTTCTAGGCTGAGACTGAAGGAAGAGCCCATATTTCACTTTGAGTCTGAAGGCAGGAAAAAGCCAATGTCTTGGTTCAAAGGCAGCCAGGCGGGAGGAATTCCCTGTAACTCAGAGGAGGGTCAACCTTTTTGTCTATTCAGGCTGCCACCTGATTGGATGAGACCCACCCACATCAGAGAGGGCAACCTGCTCTACTCAGTCTACTGAATCAAATGTTAATCTCATCGGAAACACATTCACAGACACACCCGGAATAATGTTTGACCGAATACTTGGGCACCCCATGGCATATTGGATGCCCCGAAGTCAAATCGACACTTAAAATTAACCATCAGAGACATCAGCTAACAGAGTGCTTAAACTGGGAGTGCGGATGTCTGTGAGGTTAGATTTTTTTTTTTCCCACAGGTCTGATGAAGCAAATTCCTCTAACGCCCTATGGTCACTTAACCCTTCATATCCCTGCCCATGTGGGCAGGTGAGCCGCAGGTCATTCAGCTGATGGCTAATTGCTCAGCTGGCTAATATCCTCATAGCAGGGAGGCTTACATTCCCTGCCTACCTGGCCTTTAGAAATTCCTTGAGGATCACGTGATGATGAAATTGGGTGCCCTGGCTTTTAGTTTGGGTTTGGCTACCAATTTCGTATGTGTCTATGCGAATTATTTGAGCCTCTTTTTTCTTGTTTGTACGCTAACTGAATTCGGTATAATCCACATGATGTCCAAGGTCCCATCCAAACCTCAAATCTTATCACTAGTAGATGACTTGGAAAGTAATTAGTAGATGTCTTGGACACTACTATTTTTATTATATTGGTGTCTTAAATGTGAAGGATATTTGAATTCTTTTAGTTTCTTGATATCTGGAAATAACAAGCTTCTCACTGCCACTTTGGGGATACATTTTCTTCTAGGTAACTGCTTCAAACCTCTATTATATTGCTTTTGTCCTCTGTCCAAAACATATCATAAAGATTTTTGAAAAGGAGCCTATTTCTTTCCACAGTAATAAAAGGACATTCTGTGGGAACACCTGACACCCTATGAGATAGTACGTGTTAGCTCATGACTCGTCAGTTCTTGATTTCATAGCTCAAGGCCCCAAACCAAGCTCGCTCTTTCCTCAGTCAGTCAGCTTTGAATTCAATGACAACAGATCCCAGGAAGACATTCAAGAATGTCAGTTCACATCTGAGCACTTTCCTATGAAATAAAACTTTGGCATTTGTTATGACGGGCTTTACAGCACACGGCAGAGAAGGCACACATCCTATTGCTGTTTGGCTTTTGTAGGGTAGGCACATTACCTACTGCTTCAGTGATAAGACTGCTAACCTCCTAACTTTGCACTTGAAACCGTCTGCAGCTCTTTTCCTGCCACAGAGTGTCAATGACAGAGACAAGGCTATTGATGGAGATCCTTATGGGATCACCCACACATTCTTCATAGAATCATGGCTGACAGAGTGACATGCTATCTGTTTTCACAGTCACACAGAGGTTGAAAATGGGAAAGTTAAATATAAATCTTCGTGGAAGTTTCAGTAATTTTTAATAATTTGTTCTTTTGTCGCATGCATGTATGAATGATATATTTGTCCTAGAGCAATGTGAATTCATTTCCCCACATCTGTAATATCTGCAGTAAGCTAAATTAAAAATGCATTTGTACTTGTACAGTTAAATGATCATATTTAATGAAATGTCAGAGATGAATCTTAGCAAATAGTCAGGAAATTATTTTAGAGAGTGCAGCATTTCATTGCTAGCAGTCAGGAAAAAGTGAAGTGATTAAACAAATGGTTTACTGCTCAAAGGTGGTGGCTGTCCGGTAAGAATGGAAAGCCAGGGTGTGGGGTTGATGGGCAAATGCTGAGTTTCTAAGTCTTAACCCTCTCTCTTTTCCTGCTCCCTGCATCCCTCATGGAATCTTGAGTCTGATGGTAGCTCGCATTAGGAGTTTTGGAAATTTTCCCCATGGAAGTAGGAAAATAAGCCATCAGAAGATGGATATAAGGCATGAGAATCTCACATGAGTTTTCCGCAACCCAACTTTAGCAAAGTTTAGGCAGATGAGTTGAATAGGAGGCTCAGATGAACTGAATGAGAACAGGATGGAGCTGGTCAAAGACTGATGGGCTATTGAGGCCACAGGCTCTTCATCCACGGGGCAGATGGATATGGAGTGGAACTGAGAAGAGGCAGGGGATTAGGAAGCTGTGCTGGAGGTAAGAACAGAGTGAGAGGGGACAGGTGTTAACAGGCAACAGGTAAGAGTAGAGGAGGAGTACGTGAGTAGGAGGGTTCTGAAGGGAAGGTATTGGGTGATGGAGAGAGCAGGGTGGGGTCATCAGGTGGCTAGAGAGACCTTTCTTTGTCACAACACATGGCCATACCCCACACCAATCCCATGCAAGCAACTTGATATGCGGGCAGGCCAACTCTTCCAAGAAGAGTTATCACCTGTTTTGGTTGGTATTAGGAGTTGAATTACATCCTCCAGAAAGATGTGTTGAAGGCTTAAGCCCCACTGGCTCAGTAAGATGAGGTCATACTGGGGAAGGGTAGGACCTTAATAGGCCTGGTGTCCTTCTAAGAAGATGTCGGGAAGACACGGAGGGAGAAGCCATGTGATGATAGAGGCAGAAAGTGAAATGATGCAGCTGCAGGCCCAGGAATGCTCAAGATTGCCGGCCCAACTAGAAGCCAGGAAAAGACAAGGAAGGACTCGCTCTCCAGTGCCTTCAGAGAGAGCGAGGTGATGACGACACCTTGATTTCAGACTCCCGGCCTCCAGATTTCTGTTGTTTTTAAGCCACTTAGGTTGTAATACTTTGTAACGGCAGCCTTAGGAAATGAATACAATTGGCAAAACACAATTCTGAATGGCAGAATCAATAAGTTACATTTTTCAGTCTTGTGAATTTTTTCTTAAGGTGATTCCATTACTTTCCATTTAAATTTTTTGTACTGGGACGAGGTTGAGGTGAGCGAGGCATTCTCTTCAGCTGCAAATGTTAGGAGCTGCCAAAACACTCAGTAATTAAGATAAATAATGTTCTAAGGCAACATCTTAAAAAATTTGAATTAATGCCAAAAAATCCAGGATGAACAAAATATCAAAATTTTAAACAGGATCAGTGTTATTAAGTTTTCCTTTTGCCTCATATGGTCTGGCATGGCACTGATGTCAACATGTGAATAACACAAGTAAGTTTAAAAATGTATGTAATAAAGGATAGATGTAAACAGATTCACATAAACAACACTGTATTTCAATTTATCTCAGACAGACACCAAAAGAGATGACAAGGTCCCAGTAAGACATCTTGGGTTGAATTCACTTTTTTTCACGTGAGAACTCAGTGGGGAGACCAGATCAGTGACACCGGGTAACAATGAGAGCCTGCTTAAGCGTCTTTCGAAGATGAAATCTGCATAAAAAAGACACGCTGCTACAATCCCAGTAGCAAAGGGAATTAGATTCTTTGGGCTTTACCACACGACAGTAAATGACAGCATAATAAATAAAGCTGGAATGATTTCTGACTTATACTTTTCACATCATAACCTGGAGGTGCTTTGCTATTGTTACAGGTATATTAAATGTAGGTCTGATTATATCCTAGGGAGAGCTGACGAGAGGCATATTCTGGAACAGAGAAATGCTTGTCTTTGTCTGGTGGTTAATGTTTATTGGGTGTTCACTTCTCTGAAAACTTGGAAGAGATCAGTAGTGGAACCAGGACAGACCAAGCGTGGAATGTCGTTTTCAGGTGCTTAATTTAGAGGAACGTTCTTTCAGTTGCTTAAAGATGTTGTTCAGTGTTTGTTTAACACTCGAAGATGGATATTAGCTATTTTTCTCAACCTCTAAAAGTACAAGTATCAGAGCTTCCCTGGTGGCGCAGTGGTTGAGAGTCCACCTGCCGATGCAGGGGACGCGGGTTCGTGCCCCGGTCCGGGAAGATCCCACATGCCGCGGAGCGGCTGGGCCCGTGAGCCGTGGCCGCTGAGCCTGCGCGTCCGGAGCCTGTGCTCTGCAATGGGAGAGGCCGCAACAGTGAGAGGCCCGTGTACCGCAAAAAAAAAAAAAAAAGACAAGTATCACTCTAGTGGCCAGTGGAGAGCCTAGGATGTGAGTTCTAAAACTGAGAGAAAATGAACAAAGACAGAAATAATTAAATGAAACATGGGCTCTGCGCTGCTGAAAAAAAAAAATTTACTGACTCCTTTTCGGTGATTGTTCTATGAATTTTAACATATCAATAAATTCATGTAACCACCGCCACAATCACATGAAAAACATTTCCACAGTGCTCCACGCGCCCATGTCACATTCTTTAAAACTTGATTCTGGCTTTTCTTCGTAGAATGGTCTGTTCATTTTGATTCTTATAGTGCTTACTTTCCTTAATTCCCATGATTCCACTTACTAAAAATTCTGCAAATTCATACATGTTTTTTTGGCCACACTGTGAGGCTTGTGGGAATCTTAGTTCCCTGACCAGGGATTGAATCCACGCCCCCCCTGCAGTGGAAGCACAGAGTCCTAACCACTGGACCACCAGGGAAGTCCCAGAAAAAGTATTATTATTACTTTTCTTTCTTTCTTTTTTTTAGACATCTTTATTGGAGTATAATTGCTTTACAATGGTGTGTTAGTTTCTGCTGTATAACAAAGTGAATCAGCTATACATATACATATATCCCCATATCTCCTCTGTGACCACCTAGAGGGGTGGGATAGGGAGGGTGGGAGACGCAAAAGTATTATTTTTGATTCACAACTTTGATATAGTCACATTTATTCATTTTTTAAATGCTAAAGATTTTAAAAAAATTATAAAACCCCCCAAAATTTAAGGAAATCATAGAGATAAATTTTCAGAAAACTGGATATTTAGTTGTGTTTGAAGTGTTGTTTATGTGACCCCCGAACACATTAGAAGAGAAAAGTTCATTCAATTCACTAGTGTATGCAAAGACAGGTGATATTTTGACATTTTCCACTGTTGAATTAATGAAATAACTGATTGCTTTGATTTCTCTTACACAAAGCCCCAAAGCTGTCATACGCTGGAAAGTTGCACAGTTAAATTCATTTGCTGTTTTACAGGAAATGAGAGGTCGTAAACTATTGGGAATATTCAAGGCAGGCATTGGGAACCTTCTTAAACTTGCTTGTAAACACATGCAATTCTTTTAATTACACACACAAAGAAAGTGGAAGGCAGAATCTTTGCTTCCGTGAAGATAGCTCATCCCACTTTCTCATTTATCAATTAAGCATAGATATTTCATATAAATTTTTCTTTCTATGCACATAATTTTTTATTGATTCATTCATTCAACAAATAGTTTTCGAGCACTTGAGGTGTGCCCAGGAAGAAGATGCAGATGATACTTTGCCCTTAGAGACTGGGGTGATTGAACTGAGAGCAATGATCGTTAAGACAACGTGAAGGTTTTCAATAAGGCCAAAGGCCACCGTCCAGGAAGCTCAGAGGGGAGGTGATTATTTCTTCTGGGTAGAGGCAAGCCTTTGTGGGAAAGACGGTGTTTAACTTGAGTTTTGAGGAACGGGCAGGATGTGGATATTGAGGAACGGAAAAGGGTACTCCAGGCAGAATGCATCCTGCAAGCAAAGCCAAGGAGAGGTGATGAGAGGTTGAAGTGGAGCCCTCAGTCTGAGTGGAAAGTGGGATGGAAGGCGGGTGATGCGGAGTGAAGCTGGAACAGAGCGAAAGCGTGAAAATTCATCCAGTGCTTGCTTTAGATCAGGTGTTGATAGTTGCTTTTGAGGATGTCCTAGTTTTTAATCCCTGAAACAGCTGTCCCCAAATAAGTGTTATTTTCCCTTTTTGTAAAGTGTTATTGTTCCTTTTCTACAGATGGGGAAACTGAGGCAGTGAGAACTTAAGGAACTTGCTAGAGATGGCCTCTTACTAAGTGGCAGGACTGACATTTAAGCCGAGGGACACTTTCTCCAGCCTGCCATGTTGTCTTGAATGAAATTCTAATGCAATGAGGAGGGGGAGGGTGAAGGAGGGTAGGGGTGAGGGACTCTGAGAATTTTTTTTTTTTTTTTTAGCGGTACACGGGCCTCTCACTGTTGTGGCCTCTCCCGTTGTGGAGCACAGGCTCCGGACGCGCAGGCTCAGCGGCCATGGCTCACGGGCCCAGCCGCTCCGCGGCATGTGGGATCTTCCCGGACCGGGGCACGAACCCATGTCCCCTGCATCGGCAGGCGGACTCTCAACCACTGCGCCACCAGGGAAGCCCTGAGAATGTTTTGAGCCGAAGAAAGGCAGTGTTAGAGCTCTTTGTTCAGGAAGCTGGTGGCAGTGTGTCGGCTGGGCTGGAGAAAATACGGTTTAGCCACTTCATCCTCACTGAAGAAATGTGCTGATTTGTGTCCAGATAAAACTTAATAATACAACTTTTCCTAGATGCCACTAGGATAGACTGAACCCAGGATATCTAAGAACAGGGTTGCATTTACAAACGCTTCGGCAAGTGCAGTGTCAATGACTGTGCTAAGCATATTACAGACGTTAGCTCAATGAATAATAATAACAACCTGAAGCTCAGTGGTCTTAAGTTCACAGAAAGGAAAACTGAGGCTTAGAGAAATTAATTCACCTGTTCAAGGTTCGAGTTCATCTTTAATCTTTGAATCCAGGGTACAATCTTCAAGTTCAGGGCTGTCTGTTCCTGTAACTTTGCACTGTTCTATCTCCTGCTATTTGTCTAAAAAGTCAAAAGAGTAGTCATTTAAAAAATGGTTTCACTCATATCTGCCATCTGGGAAGGTGGCTTCCTCCTGGACTAGAGTGACTGTCCCTTGCCCCTACTAACTCCTTAGCTCTTACCGGCCCCCTCTCCTCCTCTTTGTCTTAGTTCACTCCTAAGGGTTTCTCATGTCGTCTTTACAGCCATCCTAATGTCCACAAATCACTTTTACAGACAGTGTCACGAGTATGAGGAGAACAAGCCACCAGCGGTGACATTTCCCTGATGGAGGGTGGTTTGTCTCTATGAGGCCTCAGAGTCTCAGTGAGTTTCAATTTGCCATGGCTTGCTGGGGATGGAGGGATTAGGGTCGGTGAGAGGCTTTGAAGTTCAACCAACCTATTATTGAGGGAGGCCTATGATGGTTTGAAAATCTTGTTTATCTCGATTTTTCTCTTAGATATAAGGGGAAAAGAGCACGCTAGCCAGACATGCAGTGAGCTGGTTGATGGTTTTGCCATAATTAATCTTACATCCACTTCTATTTTTCCCCCACTTGATAATTATCCCTAATATTTAGTTCATACTATCATCTCAGAATATATAATTCAATTGGGTTTGATATGTTTATGCAGTGACTACTATGTACAGAGCATTAGGCTAGGTGTCCTAACGAGTGCAAAGAGTCATTAACAAGGCGATGGAAAGATAGTGATGACTAAGTGAACCAATGACATTTGGACTGTCTTGCCTCCTGCGTCTTTCAAGTAGGTGTTGGTTCCTCGAAACGACATGCACTGCAGTCCTCATGTAAATCTGGGAAAGATCCAAAGAAAGCCAGGAGCTTACAACTAGGGTAGGTCCTTGGCAGTTCACAGCGCTAATTACCGCTGATACAAATATGGATTCATCATAAACACTTAAAATTCCATTTTAGCATGCTCCAATTAAAGTATGTACCATATAGCTTGGATATCTTACAGTTGCTCGGGGCCCAGGGGTGAGATCAACAGTGGATAGCATGCCCTATGGTGATTGATATCCAGACATTCCTAGAAATAACGCTTCTTTTGGCCAATCTTGGAAAGAGTATAGGGGGAGTAAGAATTATATTGTTATTAAAGGAGCCATCTTTCCTCATTCTTGACAAATTCCGTTTCTGGCTCTAGTGACTAAGGAGAGAAAAATAGTGATTTTCTAATACATTCTTTAAGTTTGAAAAAGCATAGCTATTATTATAAATTTATATTAGGAAAATTAAACAAAACACCTACTGTACAGTAAATTAAGCTTGATACAATTTCCTTGTCTGAAACAAGCAGGTTGACGGTTGTCTTTATTTGGCTTTGGTGACTGATTGTATATGGTTCTTTTTCCCACCCTTGGGCTAGATCAGATGGTGGGGCCTTGAATTTTTATGTTTCTCATAAAGGGCCATGGCTTAAAAAAATATACTGGTGAGTTCTTTTTTTTTTTTTTTTTTTTGCGGTATGCAGGCCTCTCACTGTTGCAGCCTCTCCCGTTGCGGAGCACAGGCTCCGGACGCGCAGGCTCAGCGGCCATGCCTCACGGGCCCAGCCGCTCCGCGGCATGTGGGATCTTCCCCGACCGGGGCACGAACCCGTGTCCCCTGCATCGGCAGGCAGACTCTCAACCACTGCGCCACCAGGGAAGCCCTATTGGTGAGTTTTGCGTAACCAAAGAATGAACTTATTTCTCTGGGTAACTTTGGGGTTTCTGTGTAGACTGGGATGGGACAGGGCTGGCTCTAGAGTTGTTGAAAAAACCCAGGGCTTTGCGTCTTTTAGATCAACGGCTGTATTAGTTTCCTGTGGCCTGCTGTTAACAACTTACCACCAACTGGGCAGCTTAAAATAGCAGAAATTATTCTGTCACAGTTCTGGAGGCCGGAAGTCTGAAATCGATGTGTCGGCTGGGCCCTGCTCCCTGCAGAGTCTCCAGGGAGAATCCATTCCTTCCCCTTCTAGCGGCTCCCGGTGTTCACTGACTTGTGGCCACATCACTCCAGTCTCTGCCTCCATGGTCACACTGACTCCGCCTCTTGATTCTGTCTCAAATCTCCTTTGGCCTTTCTCTTATAAGGACAGTTGTCATTGGATTTTGGGTCCACAAGTATAATCCAGAATGATGCCCTCATCTTGAGATTCTCACCTTGATTATCTCTGCAAAGACCCTTTCTCCAAATAACGTAGCATTCACAGGTTCTAGGGATTAGGATGTGGGCTAATCTTTTCAGGTGCTTCCATTCAACTTACAACAGTGGCTTTCAACTTGTTTTGAACCACAGGAAGAAATACTTTTACAACATAACCTAGCTCGATTGTATTCAGGGAATCAGAGTTTTACAAACCAGTACTTTCTCTTACCAGAGTGAGATGTAATCTGTCCTATTCCGTTCTATGCTATCGCATTCCACGCCAACAAAATCCTGTTTGCTGAGCTACTAAATTGATCTCATGACCCATTAATGGTGCTGCCGTCCCCAGTTCTAGGTCTCAGATGATCCTGGGCTGTAGCAGGTCTGGACTCTCTTGATTGGAGAACACTAACTTGTCTTGGATTTGTCAGGCTGACTGAACTGAATTGGCTTTGAAGGAGTGGGTGTGAAGGTTAAGGGTATGATCAGAATACTACCTTATTTGATGACCACTTAATTATATTACATGCAAATTATCAATACTTACATCTTTCTATGCATCAGGCATTGTGCTAGATATGAGAACCACAAAAATGAATTATTCAAACCCACACCAGGCATTCCCTAAATTCTCTTCTATGTTGTACCACACAAATTACGTTAAACATACATTCTTAATCACCAATTTCTTTGCCAAGGCAAATAGCGGTTTATAAGTGGACCTTAGGCCCACTTAGTAACTTTTCTCATGTATTCTTAAGTACTGAAAATATGGTGTCCCATGGAAGCACCTAAATTCATGCCTTATAAATTGTTTTAAGAGGATTTGCAAGTAATTAGAGGAAAGCTTTCTCAGAAATGATGCTAATCCAAATTTCTCATAATCGTGTGGACATTTTAAGCACTTTGCAAGAGAGCCTACACATGTAAAAGCAGTGACAAAAAAAAATCTGCTTCCATTTCAAGTGGGTGACGTAAGAGAACTAAAACCCATGATTAAGAAAAATGAAATTGTATAAATTATAGCAGAAATGCCTGTCATCACCCGTATTAGCTGCTAAAATGCCTCCAGGGGGTTAGATTAGAAAAAGAAAATTACTTATCTGTAATTCTTATTCTCTTTAGGTAGCAATTATAATAGATATACACTCTTGGGTGTAAGTCATTGGTGTGAGAATCAGGAGTAGACTAGAAGTCAGCTAAAGAATTAAAACCCTCAAGGAAGATGCACCCTGGGACGTCAAGGGCATGATGTATATGGAATGTCATTGCCCTCAAATATCATTCCTATCTGACCATCGAAAAGAACTGGCGAATTTAGTCCCTTGGAAGAAAAGAACGACTGAGTGGATCTATTATTATTATGATCATATATTAAATGTATAAAGGTCTAGCCCTAGGCAAAATTTGTGAATTGGGTCTACTCATTTTCTCTCTGTGACTCTCTACCTATTTCAGGAATCCAATACCCACTTACTTGCCATCTCCCTCACTCTGCTCTTAGGAAATATCTCATTAAATTTATTTACACCGAAGCCAAGACATTCACAGTAGAAAAAGCCGTGGGAGGGAATCAGGAGACTGGTGCTGGGTTGGTTACAAGTTGGTCCTGGGGTAGGTGTCAGGGAAACCCTGTCACCTCTTTGGGCTTCAACATCCTCGTTTATACAATAAAAGGGTTGAACTAGGAAGTGTAATTTCTAGGAACACTTTCATCTCCATGATTCTTGGTGAGAAATACAGGCTAAACGTTCGGCTAATTTTAGGCTAAAATGTTAGGCTAAAAATGTTACTCTCGAATATGGCATTAAACTTGAGCGGAATTGACCAAACCTTCAGCTGGAGAAATGAAGTCTAATCTGAGGCATCTGCTAGACGCAAGGAGATATTTGAGGGTGTGTGTCTGTCTGACCACAACCTCTGAGAGCCTATCATGTGAGTAGCTGCTACACAAAACCCCTATACATATTAGTGTAACTTGAGTTGGGGCATACTTCCCATAAGAGCCCTAGTTAAGTGAGAGCTTCTCGGAAGCTGCACTTTTGCAGGCTGTGAAGGCAACATTAGTGCAGAGAAGCAATCATTCAGGAAGGGTTGCTCCAGTGTCTGAGAGAGTTAGGACCATTTCTAGAAATGGCTGCTCCCCAGCTAAGCAGTAACTTACATCCGGGTGTTTTTCAGGGATCAGCTGCGTGTACCTCTTTAGACACAGAGACAGCAAGAGGTACTTATTTCTCTTCTCTTTTCCTTGCACAATCCCTGCTTCCCTTTTCCTTTGAGGCCATTCCAGTCCAGACTGAAGGGAGGAGTGCTGGATTTTGGTGTATAAGTGACAGTTTCTGTTCTTTTCTCTCTCTCTGTCTCTCTTTCTCTTTCTCTCTCTCCTTCTTTTTCTTTCTCGCTGCTCTTCCGTGTCATCTCTATCATAAATCGAGTGTCCACAAATACATGGGGACATCATTCTATCATGCTTCAGATTCCATTCTGAACTTCCTAACTCTTCCTTGGAAGGAAAGAGTTTTCCCTGGGAAGATTTTTGATAAAAGTCCACTACAGGATGGCAGGAACCGTGTCTTGTCCATTTCTGCTTCTCTAGTGCCATGCGCCGTGCTCGATCAGTGTTTATTTATTGAAGACATCGTAGCTCATACCTTCCTGGTAAGATGGAATTCGATGAGATGCTCAAACTTTATCCCAATTCAAGAAAGCTTGCAAAACAAAACAAAACAAAACACAACTCTCAGCAATGATTAGTCTATCCCTCTTACAGTTTCTTTAGCTAAAAACCAAAAGTCTGACAGTGGTCCCATGGGAAGTTTTAAAAACACAGAAGCCTGGGTCCCACCTCTAAGGATTCTTCTGTTTTATTGGTCTGGCATCAAGATTTTTCAAATTTCTTTAGTTTTTTTTTAAAGGGTGGCCAAGCCTGAGAATCGCCAGGAAAAGAAATAGCGAGAGCTCACTGTGACTATCGTGATGGTCCAGATAAAATGCAGACAAATAAATTTTTAGTATAAGTCTGTTCCAAATATGGCTTGGAGCATACCCAAGCTAAATATTTACACGTTTATCGGAAGTTCAAATTTTGGGACTTCTCTGGTGGTCCAGTGGCTTAGACTCCGTGCTCCTAATGCAGGAGGCCCGGGTTTGAACCCTGGTCAGGGAAGTAGATCGCACATGCCGTAACTAAAGACCCCGTACGTGGCAATGAAGATCCTGTGTGCCCGGTGCAGCCAAATAAATAAATATTTTTTAAAAAAAGAAATTCAAATTCCACTGGGTGCCCTGTATTTTTATTTGCTGAATCTGGCAAGCCTAGTCACTATAAAATTATTCTTCACACACTAACCTTGTTAGAATCTTTGTCTGCAAGTTACCTTTATCCCTCCCTGAGACATCCTGGTCCCGTGCAATGTCGCCCTTGCTGTGCTGAGCTCTGCTGGTCCCTCCAGCTGCCAGTGCAGCTCTGACTGTCCCATGAAAACAACTTTCTCAGAACCGGAACGTCTGGTGCCATTACAGAAGAACCCACACAACGTGACAGGGTGTCAGCCGTAAGCAGGCAAACCTAGGAGCAAGCAGTTGACACAGCCTGTGGAGAGCTGCACAGAGAACGAAAGCTGGAGGGATTAATTTCACAATATCAACCATTTATATGGGATGCAATTGAAACCCAAAGAGAGAAGCATGAGCACCGTGTTTTACATTTTCTCCAACCAGACTAAGTGAGATAACGAACTGGATGATTCAGTTAGAACTGTGTCTAAGATGACCAGTTCGTGGAAAGAGAACACAGAAAGGACCTCTCCCCTTTCTCCCACATCTGCGGGTGCACAGATGCTGCACTTTCCACCATGGCAGAGTTGGTCCTTCACTTCTCAGCTTGGCAGGTGGTGCTCATGAGGCCCCGGGAAGGTTCTAGAAGGGTGGGACCTCTCACTGGCCTTCTTCAGCTGTCCCTGTTCTGTGTTAATGAGATTTACAACCCCACACATGGCTCCTGGGTTGCCTACTGGGAAACCATTCCATTTGCAAGTTTTGGGGGGGATTCCCGACTGTATTGCTAGGCACCGAAATGCCCATTTAGTCTCAGCTTGGAGAGATTATGCTCTCTTGGAGCCAGAGGAAGGTGTATTTCTGAATAAGCTGGATGATTAGGGTTGAGGCACTTTTCCAGCACGTTATCACTTTTTTCATAGCTTCGCATCTGATCCTAACAATGACCCTGCCAGCTGGTCTTTTTAAAAACGTGTAGATTCCTAAACCCTTCTCTTGTCAATTCTAACGCAGTGAGGCTGGAGCGGAACCCAGGACTCTGTAGTTTTAAGACCAGCCTTAGAAAATTAGTAGGGACTATCGGATTTGAAAATTATTTTGGAATTAAAAAAAATTGAAGTATAATTGACTTACAATATTATACTAGCTTCAGGTGTACAACACAGTGATTCAATATTTTTACACATTACAAAATAATCACCGCGATAAATCTAGTTAGCGTCTGTCACCATACAAAGTTACTGCAATATTATTGACTGTATTTCTTATGCTGTACATTACATCCCCGTGACTTATTTATTTTATAACTGGAAGTTTGTACCTCTTACTCTCCTTTACTTGTTTCACCCATCTTCCTACACTGGGACTCTTGATTTAAGTTCTAGGAATCCCAGCTGCTTTGGAGCTGCACAAATAAATTTAAGTGAAAAAAATCTGCTACCTGTTTTTCAAAAGTTGTTGCTATTTGTAGTTTACTTTTAAAAATTACGTTGGGAGTCTTTAATAAGTATAACGAAAGATATAAAGTGGAAATATAAAGGTGGATTAATTATTGGCCTCTTCAGTCCTATCACTTTTTTTTTTTTTTTTTTTGCGGTACGCGGGCCTCTCACTGCTGTGGCCTCTCCCGCCGCGGAGCACAGGCTCCGGACGCGCAGGCCCAGCGGCCATGGCTCACGGGCCCAGCTGCTCCGCGGCATGTGGGACCTTCCCGGACCGGGGCACGAACCCGTGTCCCCTGCATCGGCAGGCGGACTCCCAACCACTGTGCCACCAGGGAAGCCCAGTCCTATCACTTTTGGCGTCAGTGGGGACCGACTGAGGAAGAGGCTCTCTCTTTTAGAATTTGTTGGATTTAATTCATTTATACACCAGACATTTACTGAATATCTGTAACGTATCAGGCACTGTGCTAAACTCTAGGGTAAAACATTGAACGAGGCATACGCCTTGCCTTTGAGAGGCTCACAGTCTATTGGGCAGACAGATATGCAAATCTACAGGTTATAATAAACGTGATCTATGATATAATTGGGGTATGGATTACAGGGTATGGGAACACAGAAGAGGGAAGATTCAACTCTATCGGGTCAAGGCAGACTTCAAAAGGCGATGCAGGGCCTTGCCTAGGGTTTCTGGAGGTTAGTGAGTCTCCGGCTTCGCTCGGCATTGCCTTGACAACTTCAGGGTCGCTTTCCCTGCAGGGTCCACTCAAAAGACAAGTGTCGCTCAGAATCCGAGTGAAACGGTTTGCTGTCTCCGCCTCCCGAGCCTCCCACACGTATCACTTCCTGGGGAGCATCTGAAGATGCAGTCCGCTTAGCCTGAGCCAGATGGGTGGGCTCTGAGCTGCACGCACCCCTCTCGCGGGTAGAGCGGCAGGAAGGCAGTGCTCAGGATGGAAGCGGACAGATCTCACAGTGCACTTCTTCAGGGTTCTAAGAAGGCTGCTCGCGTATTTGCAGCTCTGCTCCCAGGTGTGCAAATGTCAGAGAGACTGATGCCAGCGTTCACTGACCTGTGATCACGCCTCCTTTGAGCCCTCGGTCCTTCTGCCTCGCTGAGCTAATTCTATGGACAGAGAATTTGGAAAGGACGCTGGATGAACTGCCTGCTCAAACTAACTTCAAGCTTCTCTCTGGAGCCTTCATGGCCTCACTTAAATGGTTTTCTAGCAGAGCTCCCCCTTCTCTGATTTAATGAAAGTTTAATTCCTTTTCTCTCCACTGTTGCTCTCTCTCCGCTCTCTTCTGCCTCCTCACACGTTCCCTTCCCACCCCCCAAACTGCCTAAACCATTTTTCATCCTTTCCTTTGCTGGCAGCCACTGTAAATAAAGCCGGGAGGCGGCAGGTCCTCCAGGAGAGGGGCGAGGTCAGAGAAGCTGTTCTTTGAGCCTCTGGGCTCTCTTCTCTGGAAATCACATGAACAGCCTATTTCATGCCCTGACAGCCCTTCGCTGTTATCCTCACCTCGGGCGGTATTTTTGCTTTTACTGTCCTTTAGCTCCCTGGAATGCTGAGCTCTTTCGGAGGCTTGTATCTGTCCAGCTGTGTCTGGGTCGCCTTTGTCCCCACACGGAGAGAGGAGTAGGGGAGGAAGGAAGGAAGGAAGGGGGGCGACACATCAAGTCCACAGGGAGAAGTGGGCTTCTAAGACTACAGCCCTGAGCCAAGCTTTCCTCTCGGAGGTCAGGTAGCCTCACCTCATCCTCGGAGGTGGATTTGCCTAAAAATGTAGCTTCCTGTTTTGGAGGTGTTGATCAAAAATATCAAAGCTTTTAAGCTTTGAGCTCCTCTAGAGGAAACATTATCATTAATTTGTGTGACTGGATGCCTGCAGTGAGGCAGGACCTGCACCACCAGGGCTACTGGATTCTGACCTTGGAAGCCTACATCAAGTGAGAAAATCAGAGTGGAGAAAGAAATGAACACATATCGACTGCCCTTTATATGCCAGAATTTTACCTACTTGTTTCATTTAATCATACACTAATGGCCCTCTGAGTGGGGGTCGCTGTTCTCATGTGACCACAGATGCCAAAGTGAGGGTTCAGGGAGTTCAGAAGCCGAGCACTAGGTGGAGTCGGGTTTCAAACCAAATACATCTGACCCTCTGCTGTGCTGAGAAAAAGGGTTGATATCCTGCTGATTTGGGGGAAGTAGGCACATTTGGTTCAATAAGAGCAATTTATACACACTGTAATCTGACTGCAGAGTTATTAGGTACGTGTGAACAGAAATGGTACCCGAAAGAGAGGAGGGTTTATATAGAAAATAGAACTGATATAAAGTCTTCCTTCCTTCCCTCCTTTCTTTTTCTCTTTTCGCTCCCTCCTTCTTCCTTCCTCTCTCTCTCTCCCTCTTTTTCCTTCCTTCTTTTTTTTTTTTTTTTGTGGTACGCGGGCCTCTCACTGTTGTGGCCCCTCCTGTTGCGGAGCACAGGCTCCGGACGCGCAGGCTCCGGACGCGCAGGCTCAGCGGCCATGGCTCACGGGCCCAGCCACCCTGCGGCATGTGGGATCTTCCCGGACCGGGACACGAACCCGCGTCCCCCGCATCGGCAGGCGGACTCTCAACCACTGCGCCACCAGGGAAGCCCCCAGTCTGATTTCTTATGAGTCTCTTACAGATGGCAGGCTGGTGTCCTGGGCTGATTGCTGCAGTGCTATTCTTATATATGGTCTGGACATTGTCCACTTGTATATACTGGCTCTCAGTCCATATACATGAAATAAGAACTGGCTTCTGGATTCCTGGTTGGCACTAAGAATAGAGTCTGTTTGGTAAACACACAAGCGTATGGGATAGGAAAGGCGTAGGAGGAGCTGTATAAGGCTGGAAATGTGCGAGGCCAAGGTCGGCCAGATGCTCACGAGGATGCTCGGCTGTCGGGGCTGGAGAGGGGCTGCATCCTCTGGAGAAAGGGACACCTTCTTAAGGCTCAGGATGTGGTTAGAACATCCCTGGAAGTGTCCTAGATGGAGTGTTGGCTTCCACATTCCTTTCGAGAGATAGTAGTGTGGACACCATCTCAGTAAAATGTTTGGCTTCTCTCAGATGGGAGCCAGGAGCTGGATCCCTTATAGTTGCTGTTGGAAATAAACCATGAGAAGCAAAGAGACATAAAAAATGTTTTTACTCTATCAAGTTCAGGTGTACAGCATTATAGTTTAATGTCTGCATACACTGCACAATGCCCACCACCACGGAGACTCCGTTCTGATGAGACATGATAGCAGACACGATGCTCATGCCACTTTAATAGCAAACGGCCTTTCCTCTTCTCCACCCTCCCCTGAATTCTAGAAAGCTTGACTGGAAAGGCGAATCTTTTTTTTTTTTCCCCCTTAACTAGTTTCATGTGTCCTGCTCAGGTAGTTCGGTAAAATAGTCAAAACATTTTTATAGTGGCTGTAAACGGTTTTACAATATACTTACTCTTTATGAGGAAGGCCAACATATTGGGAGTTTTCGTGGCTGTGACAGACACACAGCAGAGCAGCCAGCATTTCTTATGGAGTTTTGCTAAAATGTGTTAATCCTACTCACAAAGCTAAGTATAAAATTTTAGTGGCTTCTGAAATTGTCGCCTTTTTTTATGTTCCTCGTCTGAAGCTCTCTGGAAAGCAATGGAATCTGACACAGCTAAACATATTTGCTTCTGTGAACTGTGTTTATGATGTTGCATTCACTTCCTGACAGAGGGAAGATGACCAGGGGAGTGGAGGTATAAATATCACCTTTTAAATAATTATGGCATGAAATAAAACAATATCATGAATGTTTTGGGAAAATTTTTCGTTTAACTTGAAAGTTTTTTTCCCAATCAAATGGTAACTTTTTACACAGAAAAATTCAACAACTGAAAACTTGAAAAAATTAATGGAAGATAAAGATGTCCAGTTTTTAAAAAGGCAAAAGAATGAAAATATAATGAAATGAGACACATCAACTTTTTTTGTTTCTTTTTGCAGGATCATGGAGTAATTTAAATTATTAGCATTCTCTTTAATAGCTGATAGGAAATAACAGAGTTCAATGACCTTAATGATATAAATTCTTGTGAATTAACAATGTGCTAAAAAATTATAAGGAGGTTCTCATTAAATAGACACCCACAACCAATATTGAGAGATGATTACAATTTGGCAGAAGTTCTTTTTTTCTTTTTTTAAATTGAAGTATAGTTAATTTACAATTTGTGTTAGTTTCAAGCGTACAGCAAAGTGATTCAGTTATACATCTATTTATCTATCTATCATCTATCTATCGATCTATCTACCTATCTATTCTTTTTTCCATTATAGGTTTTTACGAGATATTGAGTATAGTTCCCTGTGCTACACAGTAGGTCCTTGTTGTTTACCTACTTTATATATAGTAGCGTGTATATGTGAATCCCAAACTCCAAATTTGTCTCCTTCCCAATCCCCTTTGGTAAAAAGGAGTTTGTTTTCTATGTCTGTGAGTCTATTTCAGCAAGTTCTTTTAAATGAAGGAGGGCTACTACAATTCTTTTCTCATCTGTATTAAGATTAGTGCACAAACCCTGAATGATGAAGTTAGGAATGGTGGCATGAAATAGAAAATCTGACTTCTTACTCTATGTTCAGAGGAAGAGTTCACCTCTGAGCTTTTTTATCACACCAGACAATGGCGGTACTAAGGGGGAAAAGACGAGAAAGTTTAACCGGTCCAAAGCGAAGTGATGTGGACTTTTTGCTCATGTTTGCATTATCAAGTCATTTGCTTCTTAAAGCAGGACGGTAATATCTCCATCAGATCTGAAATTAGAAAAGGGAAAAATATTAAATTTTTTCCATAAAGCAACTATACTTCAATAAAAAAGGGGAAAAAATCACTCCACATTTGGTGGAAAGAAAAAAAATTTTCAGATTTGTATGTTATGTTACTGATCTGTGGTGCGCTCTTAGAATTCACAATCTTTCTGTGACATCATTCTCCGGTCTTTTTTAAGTTAAGTGGGATAACCCACCTGTCTCCTCATGGTGTGTTAGAGGAACAATATAATACAGCCCCTACCCTCATGTTACTGACACACTGAGAAGTTCTTAAGGCAAGTGGAGAAGCGATCATGATTCAGTCCTACAAATTCTGTGATGGCAGGAATAGGGGGTGCGGGGGGAACACAGGAATTGTACCCAAATATAGAAAGGCCATAGTCTCTCTCCTTAAAAATTTCCTTTGCATTATTGTTTCATTTTAAAATTATACACATTTAAAAAAATTGAATTAAAAACTTTAAAATTATATGAATGGAATGATATCACATACGTTAATATTTTGTGAGCTCATTTTTTCTTTTGTCTTTTTGCTTGACTCACAAATCCTTCTCTCTGCCTCTTTTTCTCCCAAATCATACCCCAACCGATGTTTACAACCTAGAATGTATCTTAATTTTTCTCCATGCTCAAATAGTTGTATACAAACATATATTTACACAGCTATAAATATAACATATAGAAAAGTAGGGGTTTTGATCATTGGGTTATATAGAGATAGATTATAGGGAGATAGGCCGTAATATGATTTGATCTGATCTTAAAAATTGAATTAGGAAACTTATTCTCAGCATGGAATAATAGGTGAAACTTATTTCATCTAGCATGGAATAATCTCTGATAACTTTTATTTCATTCATTCAAACAGAAGAGATAAAATAAAGATCAAAGTATGTTCAATTATTGTGAAAACTGGTGATTAAAAAAGAGAAGACCTTGTTTTCTCCCTTGATCTACATGCTGCCTAGTTGGACTGATAAATTTTTGTTCGAAATTTGACTGAATCGATTGATTGTATTGACATTCTCTAGAAGTTATCTAAGTGGTTCTGATGCCCTTGTAGACAGGTGGGGAATAAACCCCAGATTTAGCTGGGACTATCCTACCCCTCGGACAGATGACAATGGCATCTTCATTGCTCAGGATTAATGATGCTCAGATTTGGTCGTGTCTTTTCAGTGGTTTGTTGCTTTGCATGTTGATTCCAACGGTAACTAGCAAGCTTAGTAGAGAGTGAGGAACATTTTTGCCTGCTTCTTTGAGAGCACTCCGTAACATGTCAAAAACAAGCAGATCCACTCAAACACCAGCCCAATGAAGTCTTAACGCGTCTTCCTTATCATCCCAGGTAAGGGGGTGTGGAGAGAGAAAAGTGAACTTGATGAGGCCCATCCTGGCATTTCAGCCTTGGGTACTCCGCAGAACTTTACAAGAGCCCAAACTTTCCCATGCTGCTTACAAACGGGGTCTCCCATTTCTTGGTGCCTGGTGGTCAGTTGCACAGCTAACAGAATGAGGAAAATCTTGAGAGGGTCTATAAAAAATTCATTTTATTCGCAAGCTGTTGGTACCCCCAACAGCTGTAAGAATTTGGGGTAAAATGCTAAGTTGTCGGAGTATCTTGTCTTAACTGCCACTTCATCCCGTAGCTTCTTTACAAATGGTTCTTGGGGAACAACATAAGTTGTGTGGGAATTTGGGTTAGTAGAGTGGAGGGCTGGATGGAGGGAGAGAGGGGAGAATGATGGAGGAAGTGGGGAAGAATGGGAGGAAGAGGAAGAAGGATAGGATGAGACCTGCCTAGAACGCCATCTCCTGCTGGAGTAGAGTCTTCCTCTGGACCCTGCAATCATGGGGATGGTAAGAGTCTTCAGCTTAGTTTTGGAAATGACCTGTGTGAAAAGTGGAGACAGAAAGCGCAGCTGATGGGAGGGTCCAGAGGAAGTTATAATATCCATGGGATGGTCTGGTAGGTGAGGGTGAAGCAGTTAGTAGAGCAAAGAACAACTTCTCTGGGGGGAAAAATCCCTGAGAAGACTTAGGCTGATGCCTTTCGGGCTGGGATCACTTGCTCCCTTAAAAACACACGCACTGAATACTACTCAGCCGTAAAGGAGAGTGAAATAACGCCATTTGAAGCAACATGGATCGACCCAGAGATTATCACACTAAGTGAAGTAAGTCAGACAGAGAAGGACAAATACCATATGATATCACTTATCTGTGGAATGTAAAATATGACACGAACGAACCTACCTACGAAGCAGAAACAGACTCACAGACATAGAGAACAGACTTGTGGTTGCCAAGGGGGAGAGGGGTGGGGGAGGGATGGAGTGGGAGTCTGGGGTTAGTAGATGCAAACTATTACATATAAAATGGATGGACAACAAGGTCCTATTGTATAGCACAGAGAACTATCTTTAATGTCCTGGGATAAACCATAATGGAAAAGAATATATAAAAGAATGTATATATAGGTGTAAGGGAGTCGCTTTGTTGTACAACAGAAATTAATACAACACTGTAAATCACCTATACTTCAATAAAAAAAGAACGTAAAAAAAGCCACATGCATGCCATCCTTCCCCCAAGTCATCTAGACTGTAATGCATCCAGGTGATGCACTGTGAAACGGCCACTGACGTCTGTGAAGGTAGATGCTGCCAGTAGATCCTCTCGAAAGTTTGCAGAAAGGTGCTCAGATGGAAGGTTTACAGTTGGTATTTCCTTCTGCTTTAGGTCAGTTTTTCAAGATAAAATTAGAAGATAAAATTCTGGCCTCCATAAAAATCAATTTTTAATAACTTTATATTTAAGACCATTTTTAGATTTCCCTTCTGTGTATTTTCTTTCCCTGAGCCCATTTTTATGGTCCTTTGAAGCTTGAAAAATAAACCTCGGAATGACCAACCCCATCTTTCACTTGGCATTCTGGTGATCTCTTTCTTAGCATGGCCTCAGGCTCCAGCAATGTGGCTGTGATAAAGTAGCTTGAAAGAGATTAAGGTTTTATTTAAATACAAGGTGGGGGACTACTCGAGGTGTGATGATTAGTTTGCCTGACCAGTAAGGTCTGTTGGGTTTTGGAGGTGACAAGCGGTCACTATCCTTTCCCATGTTGGTTCTGAACCAGGTGAGACACAGGGGTCTGATAAAGGCCACTGTATCAGCTTTATTGCAAGTAAAAAGCAAGAAGGAGTTTTCTAGTTCTCCTCTTTGAATTGTATGGGTTTAACTAGCCAGTTGTGTGCTGGACACCTGGGGAGCTACAGGCATCCTGGCAGGTGCAGCTGCTTTCTACTTGGGGAAGACTGCATGGGTTGTAGGCAGGTGAGACTGAGAAAGTGAGCTCAGAGGGGGCTGAGATGCTCAGGACACCGTCCCCAGTCTCCCCATTCAGATAAGTCACTCCTTCCTTGGTGGGGCTAGTGAAAAGGAGCTAAGTTTCCTCCGAACTTCAAGAAGGCTGGAAACCACAACTTTTTATGGCTTAGCAGGAACACTTGCAGAGGGAAAACACCTAACCAGAGCCTGCAACTTAGCCTTGGAGGAGAGCTGGAAACATCCATCCCTCTGATCTGGCTTCCGTGACACGTGACTGCCATGGTCTGTCTACCTGTGTAGTCGTGCTGGCGATTGTTACGTAGGCACAAATTCAGAGGGATTCTCAGTTCTCTACTAACAATAAATGGAGAAATTCTAAGGGTCAGGGAAGAAAATTCTGATCCACGTGGAGAATGAATCAAACAGGCAATACTATGAATATAATTTCAAGGTATTTTTGGCAGCACTTAGAACAACTTAGGGTAATGAGATTTAGCAAATAAAAAAGACCAGTATTTTATCTGTCAATTCTACCTTTATCTCATCAGTAACATTAGCATTTCCATCCAAATATATCTTGCTTTCTTTTAAAAAACTTTTGAGATAGGACTCACATACTGTCCATTCACCCGCTTAAAGTACACAATTTCAGGCTTTTATTATGTTTAAGGGATTGTGCATCCAATTTTAGAGCATTTTCATCAGCCCAAGGAGGTGCTCCCCAACCCTGAGCGATCATCTCCCTAATTCCCTCCTTCCTCTCTGGTCTTAAGTTACCACTAATCTACTTTCTGTCCCTACAGAGCGCCCTATTCTGGACATATCATACAAGCGGAATGATACAACATTTGTCTTTTTGTGTCTGACGGCTTTCACTTTGCATAACGTGTTCAAGATTCATCCACGTTGTAGCACGTATCAGAATTTAATTCCTTTTTAAGGCTGAATAATATTCCATTGTATGTGCATACCACATTGTGTTTATCCATTCATTCACGAATGGACACTTGAGCTGTACCTCTTGGCTACTGGGAATCACGCTGCTGTGAACGTGGGTGTATAAGTATCTGTCTGAGCCTCGGCTTTCGATTCTCTTGGGTAGAAACCCAGAAGTGGTATGTGTTGCTGGGCCACGTGGCAACTCCATGTTGAACCATGTGAGGAACTGCCACGCTTACTTTTTTTTTTTTGGCCACGCTGTGCAGCTTGCGGGATCTTAGCTCCCCAACCTGGGATCAAACTGTTCCCCCTGCATTGGAAGCATGGAGTCTTAACCACGGGACCTCCTGGGCAGTCCCTGCCATGCTTATTTTTAAAATTTTTTCTTTTTCTTTTTTTTTTTTTTTTTTGCGGTACGCGGACCTCTCACTGCTGTGGCCTCTCCCGCCGCGGAGCACAGGCTCCGGACGCGCAGACCCAGCGGCCATGTCTCACGGGCCCAGCCGCTCCGCGGCATGTGGGATCTTCCTGGACCGGAGCATGAACCCGTGTCCCTGCATTGGCAGGCGGACTCCCAACCACTGCGCCACCAGGGAAGCCCTAAAATTTTTTCTTATTTTTAAATGACATATTTTTACCTATGATTTTAATTGTGAAAAATTAAGAAGTGGAACACTCTTTCAAATCTCCATTCACCCCTCTTGCTTTTCGAATTGCGCAATGTTCACACGGTGCTGTGAAAATCATCCTTACTATCTGCCCTCCTACTGCTACTGGAAAGGACGATAAAATGTCGAATTCACGTAGAATAAAAAGCGAAACAGGAAGGGAAATTCCTTGCCAAATTCCATTACAGATGGATGGTATATCTTGAGGAATACTGAAAATCCTTCAAGTCCAGGAATATTTATGAATCCTCGAGGCCTGCCTTGCCCCTTGATACCAAGGCACAGCAAAGTCTTTTTATAGAGTTTTGAAACAAAACCCCCAAGAATCCATCATGGAAATCTCCCCATGAAGCCAGTCTTTCCTTGTCTTGTTCCTTGAATCATTTATTTAAGCGGCAATAATAAAAGGTGTCAGCAATTCAGCTGTGAGCTCTGGAAGATTTCTGTGCTCATTGACCTTTAAGCGTTTGCGTCCTGACAGGTGAGCTGTTCGTAATGTTTCCTGTGAGATATGGGGCGGCCAAGGGGTCAGGCATGCTAATGATAAAATTACCATTTACCTTTTACCTAGGCAGGCCCAGTGCCTGACATTATAAATGTAGGTAACTTTTCACCTGAAGCTCTCTTTCTTATTCTCTACCAGTGTGGGAATGAACATGCTTATGGTGGCAGAAAACTTATGGGGGGAAAAAGGCCAAATTCAGTGCATTCTTTCCCCTTTGGGTTTCTTTCTGGGGATGCCTTTTCTCTCTCACTCAATCTGGATAGAACATTATCTGTTCTTGGGGGTGGGTTTGGGGAGGGGGAGGGAGCTTCCTTTGTCATCTTGTACTCTTGATATTTTTGAAGCATGGCCGCAGCTCGTGTTCTTCCTCTGAAGCTGCAGGTATTAATGAGGTTTTATTGGTGGCCTGCTTTCATCTGGAACAGCAGTCCCCTTCCTGCTGATTCCAATAGAATGGCGTTTCAGTGCTACTGGATACAGGATATGGTTAAGTAATTAGGGACTTGGTAGCAATTTATAGAGACCGTGCTCGCACTTGGTGTAAAAGAAAAATAAAACACAGAGGGACACTGGTAATAGAAGGGGCCGATGGCGGTTCTGCCGAGTCATGGAAAGTTAATGAAAAATGACCTTAATGCCAACTTCCCAGGCTGGCAATCTGATGTTGCCGAAGCTGTATTTTTACGTATTTATTGGTTAGTCTTGAAGGTGTTCTGGGATGATCTAACTCTCCGTAAATAACGCTTAGCTGAATATCCCGAGACTCTGGACAGTGTTGAAATTCAAATCAGAATGCTTATATTATCAGGGGGTGAGTCATTATTTTTTTGTATCTTTTTAAAAATTAACTTTTACTGAAGTATAGTTGATTTGCAATGTTGTGTTAGTTTCAGGCATACAGCAAAGTGAATCAGTTATACTTATACATATACATCCACTTTTTAAAGATTCTTTTCCCACATAGGTCATTACAGAGCATTGAGTAGAGTTCCCTGTGCTATACAGTAGGTCATTATTAGTTGTTATTATATTTTATATATAATAGTGTGTATATGTTAATCCCAGTCTCCCAATTTATCCCTCCCCCCCTTCTTTCCTGGTAACCATAGTTTGTTTTCTACATCTGTGACTCTATTTCTGTTTTGTAAAGAAGTTCATTTGTACCATTTTTTTAGATTCCACATGTAAGCGATATCATATGATTTTGTCTTTCTCTGTCTGACTTACTTCACTTAGTATGATAATCTCTAGGTCCATCCGTGTCGCTGCAAATGGCATTATTTCATTCTTTTTCATGGCTGAGTAATATTTCATCATATATACGTACAAGATTCATTATTGAATGTTTACTTGCTGGTGTGTTGAGAGTTGGAGTGTGTAAGAGGAGAGAAGAAGTGAAGGAAAGGAAAATAGGAAGAGAGAGAGGGAGAGAGAGATTGAAAAGAAGGAAGGAAGATAGGAAAGGCAGGAGGAGGGAGGAAATGAAGGAGGAAATGAAGGAAAGCCTTATTGGTCAGATTTCACTTGGAGCCTGTCCACAGCAGGAAAGTCAGGTCACCGCACCCTAAGGAGAGAAAGTGCTTCCCTGGCCCTGTGAGGGGCCCAGGAGGATGCACAGGGCTCTCCTGCATCCTAATCCTAGTTCCCACTTTGGGAGACGTGGGTGGTCAACAGGGAGTCAGGATCCCTGGCCTCTGCAAAGGTATCCATCACTTAGATCCTCTCTCTAGCATTGCACATGACTTCAGTGACATTATCCTGGTGGTTATAAGAGTACTTTGTAAATAACGATAATTACAAACCCAAGAAGTACTGTCTGGTTGCTTAATGTGTTCATTTAACTTAAAATTGGATGCCTTGGAATTGTCTTATGGAGTAAATCGTCAGCCACAAGAATCTCATTATGGATAGGTTCCAGGAAGGAAAGGCACATTTTTGGGGACCATTTGTAGCATATTCAAGTGAAAGCTGGTGCTAATGAAATTATTCTCATGTAATTAGATCTATTAAGTAATGTCCCAGGTTGTTTCCATGACATGGTTGGACTGCTAATTTTCATTCTTTCCAGGCACAGAAAATTCTCACTGAAGATCTGTACCACAAATAGCCTTAGAAACTTGCTGATCTGGGAATCCTTGCTGTGCAGCAGGAAGCCCCATGGCATCCTCTTTAAGAAAGTTTAGGCTTCCCATTCTTCCTCTCTGAGCTGGTGACCCCAACTGAGCACCCAGGAAAAGTCTCTTCTTGCAACTCTGAGCTCAAATCCAACGGGCTGACAAGGTTCTGGCCCCAGCCTCACTGAGACTGAGTGAACTGGCAGTCTTTTCCCGGCTTATCAGATCGCATCCCCTCGTCTTGCTTTCTTTTTCGAGTCAGCTCCAACTCAAGAGGCCAGAATCCCAACAAGAATCCCGTTTGCACTAGACAAAGGGCTCCTCTGTGCCTTCCTTCCTCCAGTTTTCCTTATCCTTCCCTGGGTCCGGAGTGACATGGAGTGAGACAGGGGCTCTGTGTCGGATATTACTCAAGGTCGGACCTCCTGGCCACGGGGGTAGTGGGATTGAGTATGCGGAAGTGGAGGTGGGTGGAGCCAAAGTACTTGACATTTGTGGGGAGTTCCTTTTTCCCCCTTATACCTTTGAATCTCGCTTCCAAATTATTTCATTCATTTTTCTTAGAAAGGAGCCCACATCTTGAAAAGATGTGAGGACAAGACTTTCTCTTTGATGACAATTCTATGTAACGGTGTGGGAGAGAAGAGAATTCCAGACAAGCTCCTCTCTTACCTCTTCCACACCTGCTGCTCTGTTACTCTGTGCTTTGCTGGACTCCTGTGTGTTGGACACAGTTGTGTTCATCTGTAGCAGTTGTGTTTATATACATCTCCCCTGCCTCTTCAGCAGGGGAGTCAAACTATACGGCCTCAGTAGAGAAGAGGGTTTTTCTCAATCTAAGGGAATGACGTCTGGTACAACAAGGTAGATTTCTAAACCCTTGGAGGTGATGCTGTCTAGTCCAGAGAATCTTATATTCTGGAGAGAGAGAGAGAGAGAGGAAGAGAGATTTCTTTTCTCAGTTTTGTTCTTTTAAGAAGACTTCAAAATAGAAGCCCCAAAGGGTCAGATCGCTCCAATGTTTAATTTGGGTCATTCAGGGGTGTGTGTAAACCAGAGTAAGCGTGGTTAGTCTCCCAGGCCACCCGGGAGACTAATGGGGTCCTCCTAGCCATAGGACTTTCACACTGAAAAGGGTAAGAAAATCCCAACAAAATTCCTGGTTCTCATCAAGCAGCCATGCCTGACTCTTCCATTCCAAAGGGTAATGCATTTTGTAGATTGAGTAGGAAACTAAATAGGCAACCCTCTTTGGGGATGTAGATATCTCTGCTGCAGAAAATGCTTATTGATTCTGTAGGTTTCTCAGAACAACATTAATCATGCAAAAAGGCCAAGACATAAGACTCGGAATCCTGGTGGCAGGAGGAAGGGAAGCTGGTTTTCTTTTTACAGTAAGACTTATGTCAACACATTTCTGAAAATTAACTTGAGTGACAGATTGATCATTCTGGTGGAGACCAAAGTCTATAAGATGCCGTACAGTTAAAACTGAAACAACGCATAAGACGTTTTGTTTGACATTGCTCAGAGTTCTACCAATCCTATCATAATTCATCTTCTTCCACCAGCCTCTGAATATAGGAAGATAGACGTTACAGGAAAATGAAATTTAGCCATTGTATTAGAAATATAAACTCGAAGAGTGCTGACCACTCTTTCACCTCCAGTTTGATAACAAAAAATAAAGTTATAAATTCCATATCAGTTTCAAATAGAGTCCATAATATATTATGTTTGCAATGTCTTGATAATAAAGTATTTGTTTACACTGTTTCAAGTAGAACCTGGTTTTCTTTTAGCTGTTTTTTCTTTGAAAAAATATTTTAAAGTTTTAGCCTTGTGGTTTTCCTCTTGTAAAATGGGCCATTTTTCTACTTGTTTATCAATAGTGTTTTTTTTTTTTTCTTTTTTGAGTTCTTGGCAAGTTGAACGTTGCTATAAGCTCATGAGCCTTTAATAATAGAGCTTGTGGGTAAAGAGATAGATAGGTCAGGGTTCAAATTCCTGTCTCTGCCTTTTACTGGGTGCCTGACCTGGGCAGGCTTCCTGGTCTCTTGAAATCTCTATTCAAGTGTGAAAGCGAAGCATAGAAAAGTCTGTTAGAATGATTGCGGGGAGAAAATGAGTTACAAGCTTGGCATGTCCGTGTCACCGTATAACATTGCTACGTTCACTATTATTACTATTATTACTCATCTAGAGAAGCTCTCTGTTATTCAATATTTTTCATCTGTAAATCTTTATCACAGAAAAATGATGAATCTCCCTAAAATAAGTGACGTTCAAAATGACGATCACAAGCTATTGGAAAATTCAGAACCACCTTGAATTCTCAGAGAAAAATGATAGAAGGGATTGTTTGACTATCGTATATTCTAATTCTTAAAAATTATTTATGTATCTAAAATGACCCTTGGTCTACTGGGAGTTTTGATCAAGCATCCGACGAGGCTGAATAATTTTTTTTTTTTTTTTTTTTTTTTTAGATGCTGGGGGTAGGAGTTTATTAATTTATTTATTTAGGCTGTGTTGGGTCTTCGTTTCTGTGCGAGGGCTTTCTCTAGTTGTGGCAAGCGGGGGCCCCTCTTCATCGCGGTGCGCGGGCCTCTCACTGTCCCGGCCTCTCTTGTGGCGGAGCACAGGCTCCAGACGCGCAGGCTCAGTAGTTGTGGCTCACGGGCCTAGTTGCTCCGCGGCATGTGGGATCCTCCCAGACCAGGGCTCGAACCCGTGTGCCCTGTATCTGCAGGCAGATTCTCAACCACTGCGCCACCAGGGAAGCCCAAGGCTGAATAATTTTAAGTCTCCTATATTGTGCGCGTCATCAGGCAAATCAGCAGTGGAGGGAATCACCTTCTGGGGGAGCCCAACTTAAGACATTAGCCTGCGGCACAGGTGTGGCCCATAGACACCATTATGTTTGAAAATGTATATGCACAAGACTGTGCTTATTCATTGTCTCTGTGAACATAAAAATGGTTAGTCTTGTGTTTTGTCTTAAATTTTAGTTGACAAGTGATGTTTACCATGAAGGCCATTGAAACTCTGGACAAAAGTATCACGTAAGACGGTGCTGGTCTCCCGTTCTCTCTGCTCTGACTCGCCCTTTCTGCCTGTCCTTTCCAGTTTCTCCTTCCCTCCCAGACACTCATACGGCATCTTCCTCCCTCTTTTGCAAAAGAGAGCAATTGGATGATGCTATTTCCCAGGAAAATGTTATTGACGGACGTTTCCTCTCTCAGTTAAGTTCAAAACATGTATTGAAAGCATACTATGTCCTGAGCACATTAGCTGGCCATAGGGAATCCTAGATAAATAACATTCACCCACACTTTGGAGGTGGGGAAGTCTAGTTTCCAAACCTGTTTACACGTTGGAATTACACACTGGGGTTCAAAAAGTATAGTTTCTTAGACCACATCCTGGGAGAGATAATAGATCTGGTATAAAGTGGAGAAACAATCTTTTATAAAAACTTTCCAAGTTGTTCTGATGTGTTGCCAGTCTGTTTGCTCTGTAGACTCAAATAGCACTTTCCCTAAAGAAATCTGTGTCTTGTGAGCAAAATCCAGACATGGTGACAGGCCAGTGGAGGAGATAACTTGGGGCTCAAAGTAGCCTTCCTAGTACCCCTAAAATCAAAATATGTAAGGCCACTCTTACTAGTCATTACACAAGAATTCTCTTTTATACAGGATGGATAAACAGCAAGGTCCTATGTACAGCACAGGGAACTCTATTCAACACCTTGTGATAAACCATAATGAAAAAACATGAAAAAGTATATATATGTATAGCTGGGTCACTTTGCTGTACAGCAGAAATTAACACAACGTTGTAATTCAACTATACTTCGATGCAATTAAAACATTCTCTTTAATGTGCTTGATGTTGATGATAAAGGATTATGATACAGAACAAAGATCAGAGCTGAACTGTAGCTAAGAATGCAATTACTTTATGGTGTTAGTTGAGCCAGATCTGGTTCATTTCTTTTTTTTTTTTGTAGTACACGGGCCTCTCACTGCTATGGCCTCTCCCGTTGCGGAGCACAGGCTCCGGACGCGCAGGCTCAGCGGCCATGGCTCATGGGCCCAGCCGCTCCGCGGCACGTGGGATCCTCCCGGACCGGGGCACGAACCTGTGTCCCCTGCATCAGCAGGCGGACTCTCAACCACTGCACCACCAGGGAAGCCCATGGCTCATTTCAATGACTAATTCAGGGGACACTATGAGGCTACTGCCCTGAGAATGTCTCCAGGTGCACAGTCTCCAAAGGCTCAGGGAATAGACAAAGTGAAGAATGCAGAAGTAAAACATGTAAGTCACTAAGGTGTCATCATGGGCATGTGCATTTCAAATAAACCTTTGGAGTTAAAGGTTCAGGGCTGCACCATGTTCTCTGACTCCTCAAACCCTGGCTTCATTGGCTCTTACTCAGTAAAATTGTCCAGAAAATACAAATCGTGGGCTTTACCCTTGGATAGCAAAGGCCCTTGACAGAAGGGAAACTCAGCTGGGTCAACAGGAAGCCTGGACTACTGACGAGCTTACAGGTTTACAGGTGGAAATCTCTCTCCAGCTCAGCTTAGAATCCGCAACAGAAGTGCCCGAGAGAGAGCATCGCAAAGCCTCAACCAGCCACAGAGAGAGATCTGAAAGTAGAAGGAAATCCTCAGGACTCCACACTCTACCCTTTAAGTACCAAGCTGCTTAAAATATCATTCCGTTTATTGTAATTTGCTGCGTGAGCTTCCGGCAGGCATTTACAATTCAGATCCCATTCCTAAGGGATTCTCATTTAGGGCCTGTTTGTATGATTTATTCCGAGTCTTTCTTCACTTATGGACGTTTGAGATCGTTAGGTAAAACGCACATATATGCTCAGAGATAAATGTTTATCATCATTACCTCAATGAATCATTTACCAGCCCTGACATGTTCTAATGTCCCTGGTGCTTCAGCACTGCCGCCCCCCTTTCCTTGTCCACTGTGTCTCCTTCCCTCTCCCTTCCTGTCCCCCATATCTCAAAATTTCAAAGTATTGCCCCCATCAATCATTAGAATTTAGCTGGCAGCGGGAAAGTGGGCGGAGGAAGGGTTGGCTAGGCAGCAGAATCATTATCCAAATACCTCCTTCAAAAAAACAAGAAGATAATGGCCTCTTTGTGTGGAGGGAGAAGTCAGGAGGGAAGGGAGGGTGGGGGGCTCGCTGAGACATCAGACTCAAGCTGTTTTCAGGAGGTTGATGGTGCGTAGTGGCGGCTCACGCAGTGGGTGCTGCCTTCCTTGCTAAGGAAAGAAAGGCCTCCGTTCTAGCTAGACCTCTGCACGACTGATTCAGGGGCTGCCTCTAGAGCTTCTGCTGAAGCAGGGGCCTCCAGCCAAGGCGAGAGCTGAGTGAGGGGCATTCAGTCTAGTCCTCGTAGGCTGCATTTTTCTTATGGCTGGATCAAGGGAGGGAGTGATTCTCACGGCTAATTCTGTCCTCTAGTTTTAGCTCCTTCGACTGATTTAGAGTGTGACCTTGGGTAGCACCCTTGACCTCTCTGGGTTTCTTTTCCCCCTCCTCTTAGTTTTTCCTCATCCATCTGGAGCAGAGTTTGTTTCTTTGTTTACTTATTTATTTAGTTGTTGCTGTTGTTTATTGGACGTGACCATTTGATAAACTGTAAAATAGACAAAAAAAGTATTATCACGAATGTAACAGAATCTTTGTTAGTATTTCGCCATATTTCTTCCCATTGTTTTACACTTTAAAAATATAGTTGAGGGCTTCCCTGGTGGCGCAGTGATTGTGAGTCTGCCTGCCGATGCAGGGGACATGGGTTCGTGCCCCGGTCCGGGAGGATCCCACATGCCGCGGAGCGGCTGGGCCCATGAGCCATGGCCGCTGAGCCTGCTTGTCCAGAGCCTGTGCTCCACAATGGGAGAGGCCGCAAGAGTGAGAGGTCCGCGTACCGCAAAAAAAAAAAAAAAAAAAAAATATATATATATATATATATATATATGTATATATATATATATATATAGTTGAATTCATAGTGAATATTTAATTTTCTAGCTTGTTTTTGTGCATCTTCCTATGTTGCTAAATTGTCTTCATAACCATGATTTTTAAATGCTTTGTAATATCAAGACATATTTCTCAGTCTTTTCTATTTATTCCACCCAGAAAAGATACTGGAATTGAGATACAGTTTTTCCACTGAAAAATTTTACCAGGATTTCCTCCCATGAGTGCCCTTTGAAATATCTGGTGGTCTCTTTGTTTATGATAGGAAACTAGCCAGTGCTTTGGAGATAAAACGTCCAGACAAAGACAAAACCAAAAAACTGGTTGATAATTCTTTAAAGTTAGTGTGCCCATGTACTCAAAGTATAGCAATCAATTCTTCCAACATTTGGATTAATATATCCCAATGAGCATTCCTTGAGCTTTCCTCCTAGGACAGCCGATAAATCCTTTGGGATGTCAACTCCCCTCAAAGCCCACAGGAAATGCTGCTGGGACACAGAGACTGGGGCCTGGAATCTGTGTAGAGCTGCCTCATGCAAGGAACTACAGGTGTCCTACTCTGCAGGGAGAACACTTGCAAAGACCTACAACTGGGGTACACTTGGACCAGATGTCCGGCTTTTTCTGTCCTCAGGTTACCTGGGGAGAGAGTCTCAGGGATGCTTGATTACTCTCCAGACCGTCGAGTAAGCAAGTGACGCAAAGCATCTGTACTACGAGAGCGCCTCTCTTGGTTGGCTTCCCCATGAAAGGCCAACCACCTAGACCACTGGCTTTTCATTCCTGGGGTGTGGTCACACTGCAGTCCAAAAACATTCACAAGGGGCGGGGGTGTGGGGAAGAAAGCAAAACCTTTATTTTCATGATTAAATATCCAAACAACAACTTCAGAAAGTGATTATTTTTGAACAGTATTTCCCTCTTTCTTTGGGAAACCATTGTTTCCAAGTGGATTCATCATGGCCCTTCAATACCACCCTTCCCCCTCCCCTTACCACACGACGCCCAACTGCTGCTCCCCCTGCATATTTCTATCCGACCCGGATAATTGGGAGTCACCTTAGCTTTGTCTTTTAACTCTCACATTCAACATTCACACGATCTTATTAGTTCTGCTGTATATGACTTTCATATCCATCTCCTGTTGCACTCTCCCACTCCCACTGTCCTACCTCGATTCACAGTCTCATCAATGGTTGACCAGATTTCTGGGTCACCACAGTAGTCCCACTAGTCCAATGTCCTTCTGTCCTTCTCTTTGTCCCTCATCCTGCCCCATCTCACAACCACTCAGTTTACTCTGTTCGTTGGCACTGGGTTCACCTTTCTCCTGTGTCCACTTGTCCAGGTCACTCATCCACTCATGAACCATGTTGCTCCTACACTGAAGTCCAAGGTTCTTGGGACAACACACACGGTACCTCATCTCTGCCACCTGCTTCCCTCCCCAGCTCGATCCTCACTCCTGACTCTACTGAATCAGAATATCAATTGGTGGACTCCAGGAAAATCTATTTTCACAAAGCTCACCTGGCAATTCTGATGCATCTGAAACCGTCCTCTGAAAATGACTCTTCCGGAAGCTCAGCAAGATGTCATTTATGCCTCCATTTTTCTGTCATCAAGTCTCAGGAAAGGATGCATAAGAAGGTATTTCAGGTACCAAGCCCCCTTGGTGTAGGTCCGAGATGGAATCCGATTATTGTTAATTCTGCATAAAAAGTTTTGTTTAGAGTTAGACTGCAGAATACTTATTAATGTTCCTCACCCCTAAAAAGATTGTATGTTGTAAGCCTGGCAGTGCACTGAACCAGTGACATTATTCCACTGTCTTGTTTCTGGAGCTGCGTACCTCCGTACACCCATGTCAAGTCTTAATTGAAGAGGAGGGGAACATGGAAATAATAGGATGAGAGATAAGAACAAAAGACTTCCCCACAAGATTATATGGCAAACTAGCAAAAATGGGAAACATGGGTACCCTAAATGTCAGGGAATGATTATCATGTACACTTGCATGTAATTTCATTTGGTCATATCAAACATGAAACTTTTAAAACATAAGTTTTAATAACATGGAAAATGCTTATTGTTGAATAATATGGAAAATGAAATACTATGGAAAATGTTAAAGACAATTTCAGTATGCAAAATTGCTTTTGTAACATCTCAGTTGTGCAAAATATGCATGGAAAAAGAAACCTCAGAATACTAAGTTCATATTGGTTCTCTCAGGTGTTGAGATTATTGATTTTTTAAATTCTATTTTTATTTCTGCTCTTGATACTTTCCAAATTTCTGAGTTAACGGATATTACTTTTGGAATCGGGAAAATACAAGCTTACTTTTATGATTGTCATTGTTAGGACTGGAACAGAAAGAGGTCTGAAGGTGATAGAAAAATTGGCAAAGGTGTAAGCGAGGGGGCGGTGGGAGAGAGAGAGAGAGAGAGAGAGAAAGAAAGAAGAAAAGAAAAAGTGAAAGTGGGACATGAGGGGGTAAAGAATAAAGCAAGAAAGCAAGTGCACATTTTGTTTTAAAGCCCGCGGAAGCACGCATGATTTGGACTCCGTCTTCTAGTTTGGACCTCTGATTTCTAAGCAGCCCAGTGCTCCGATAAGAAGACACTATGAAAAGATGGCTCTTGTACAATTTACTGGTGTTCTTTACAGTGACACGTGGAAACAACAGCTTCTTTTTTACCATCAGTATTGAAAACAGCAGTGAGCTCCAGGCTGTTACTTTTAAGTCATTTGCACGTTGATAAATGAGTCATGAGTTGGCAAAGCTCCAGTGTTTTAGGAAGGTGTTTCCTTATGTCCTTTCTGCCGCTTTCTACTGTTCAGATTCTTTCAAGTCAATGTTATGAAGCTCCAGCTCTGCCCACCAGTATGTTCTGTGGTCCCCAGGGCGGGTCCAGGACCAGGCTGTTGCTGTAACCAACGCTGACCTGGAGAGAAGCTCCAGACCCTGTAAGACTGGCAGGTGGATCAGGTCAGGGATATGCAGAAGGCAGGATGGAGGGAATGACTACCCAATGCATAACGACTGAGTTACAATTTTAAAATGGAATGAGTTGGATAGTTATTATCAATGTAATTATTCATAAATGTGCCTAATTATTCATAATTATTCAGAAGCATATTACTTCCCTAATTGCCATAAGTGATCTGGAGGCCAATTACAATGTGATGCTGGTCACAGGACTCAGGGAGTATTATCCCTTCCATCCTGGTGCATCCGAGCTTGGTCTCTGGCCTGACAGCACAGGGAGCTCTTTGTGTCATCTGGCCCTTTAAATACACACAACAAACCGGTTGCTTTAAACCCAGCTGATTTCCAAGCCCCCATCGTCTTTCTTCCCCGTTTCCAGTCCCAGGCTCCTCTTGTTTGGGTTCAGGCTGTTCCTTCGAGGGCCCTCTTTGCTGCTGTTTAATTAGGGCTCTCTTGGTGTCACTCCCGCATTTGATATCTTAATAGCGTTGGAGGGCACATGGCGTGAAATAGGGCAAGAAGGGAGGGACCCCTGAGCGGATACAGATGATGTGGAGAAGCCGGAAGCCTGGACAACTTCGCCATCACCCTTCAGAGGATGAACTGTGAAGTCAGGGCTTTTAGGTCTCTTGTAAATCTAGAGACCCTCTCAGGATGGGGAAGGCAGTCATCCTGACTCATCTACGATGGGCTGCAGGTTGCTGCCTCTGCAGACACACGGTACTTCTGGGGATCATTTCAAAGTAGGGTAGCCTAGGAGAACATCTCCAATTCTTCTAGAACGATCTCACGTTGACCTCCATGAGCAAAGCACCGACGTGAGCTCAGGCTTTCTTACTTGCCATTTGTGCCGAGGTTCTTGTGAATGCACAGACTTCAGAGATGGATTTCTACTTTTTTTTCTCCCTGGAAAACATTACAGCAATTACCATACTGTGGGGCGGCATGATCAAGTGCAAATTAGCATATAGATTAGTTCTGGGGGCAGGGAGAAGGAGAGGTGAGTTAAGATCGTGAAAATCATGTCGAGTTTTGCTGCACAAAGAGTAGCGTGCAGAAATCTTCCAGGTCCTGGTTTACCTAACCCTGCGTACATGTTAGCGCATCCGACGGGGGGTCAGCTGACGATTTCTAAGGGAACCAAGACAATTCAGCTCTGATTGTAGCTGAGATGTGACAAGGGACTGGGCAGTGTAAGCAATTGCAGGTCTGTTCAGTGGATTTCAAGACTTTTACCAGCTTTTTGTTCCTGGATAGAGAATCCCTGATTTTCTTAGTAAGAACAGCCTCTCATTAATTGGAATCACCAAGTTCAGGTTTTACATTTTGTTCAAGACATGAAAATGGTTAACTTTTGGGGCAAGTGTGCCAAACTGTGCAGAGTGCACAAAGGAGAAAGATTAAATCACTACCTCCTAAGGTAAGGCTATAAAAATGGACTGATTGGAAAACAAACATTTCTAGGACCTACCTTTTCTTTCTAGATTCTCTAACAATACAGGAGACTGATTTGCTCCCAAACAGTCCATCAGTCACTCCGTCACCTGCATGCATGACGCTGGGAGTGGCACCAAATGTAGCATCTGACACCAGCTGTCAAAGTTCCTGCAAACGACCTTTGGAAGAAATGGTACCGATTATCCCTACGACTGCTGTAGAAGAGGGTTCAGAGGAGAGACAGAACTTTGAGGATGGAGTGGCCAAGAAAACATTGCAGCCAGGGTGACGGAGCCCAGGACTTGGGGGTCGAGGGGCTGTGTGTGAGGAGACTGGCCTGGCAGAACAGAGGGTCTAGACTGAGTTGGTGGGAGGTAAAGATAAAATGGGGTAATGACACCCAAGGCAGATATCAACCTCTTTCAATCTTTGCTTTAATGGATTGAATAATAACTGCCTTGAAAAATTATTATGGAATAAAGAAATCAATTTTTTTCTTTCTGCATTCCTGGCACATAGTAGGCAGACAGATAGCATTTGTTTCATCACATGAATAAATTAAGTTAATTTAATTGGACTTAATTACATTAACTTAAAAACCAACTCAGGATAAACAACGAAGTCCTACTGTAGAGCACAGGGAACTATATCCAGTCTCCTGGGATAAACCATAATGGAAAAGAATATTAAAAAAAAGAATGTATACATGTGTATAACTGAGTCACTTTGCTGTACAGCAGAAATTAACACAACATTGTAAATCAGCTATTCTTCAATGAAAAAAAAATTAAATTAAAAAAACCCCCAAAAAACAAAACCAGCTCCGGGCCAGTGTGAAGCATGCAACTTTCTGTGTAGTAAGTATTATCACTAAGAAACAAATCATATAAAACATATTTTATTAAAATAAACACAGTTCTTCTTAAAAATAATATCCCTCATCAGCTGTTCTGTTTGGGAGTTGGCTTAGATTGGGATGTGTGGAAGAAACCTCCCCACTAAAACAGAAAAATAAAAGACGTGTGTGTGGGCAGGCAGACAAGCCGGAAGGAGTGGCAGGGAGATTTCTTTTCCCCCAGTGACTTGAAAGGGTAAAAACCAGAAGAATATGCTCCAGAGCCTGATGGGTCAGCATGGCTACAAAGCAGAATGGGTCACACGGCCTCTGATGGCTGGAGCTGACACAACACATTTCACGGCTCATTAGATTTAAAATCTAATCTGGTCCCATGAATGTTTTATCAGTGGTTTTATCAAAGTACGGATTGCTTGACAAGACAGGGGTGGGGTAGGGGCACGAGAGGCCCATCTGGCCATGTGTAATTTGGCATGACGTCCTGGGTCCCGGCCCAGTGCCACTCACCGGCCCTGGAAGGCCCCATCAATTCTGCACCCCAGGCCCCCCCCAAAGTCATCTGGGTGCTTTCTGGAGTCTCTTTCCCACCCAGATTCTCCAAATGCTGTGAGAGGTTAGGTAAGAAAAGTAAAAGGTCTTCGATCTTAGAGAAAAGTGCCTGAGACGTAGTAGGTGCTCAATAAATATTGCGAAGAAGTATTTGTTAAAAGAATCTTTCCTTTTGTTCAGTTTGAAACACCAGGTCCTGCAGCTTTTATTGCCTGTACTGTCTTTCACTATCTATTTTCCAACATTTAACACAGGTATTATAGTTTTTTTCTTTCATTTTGTTCAAAAATTGAAATGCCTTGTTCTCGCAATTAGATTTCAAGCTGCTGAGGGATGGGGACCTTTTGCTCTTGTCTTTTTCGCAGCATCCAGCGTAATGCTTTGCTCAATACCTGTATGTGATCGTTAGTGACAGTGGAGGGCAACTGATCTTGTGGAACAGGCCCTTGATTAACAATCAGAAAATCAGCTTTGTCTGTACTCTGACGGGCAGCATGAAAGTGAGTAAACCATAATCTCTTTGAGCCTCAGTTTGATCATATGTAAAGTATGAATAATAATTCATGTCCTGCCTGTATAACAGGATCAAATAAATTGGATTTGTAAGGATCAAATAAATTACTGTCTGCTAAGGTATTCCAGCTACTTCTTAAATTTAGCTGTGATGGTACTACCTGTACACGGTCCTTCCTGGAGTCCTTAGAATGGGAAAGAACTGATCCTTGGGAGCCCTAATGGAATAGAGGTGAACTAATACTGTTTTATGACCTAATCGCCACTGGAATCAGGCTAGTCCAAAGCCAGGATGCCTTGTCTTCCCCTCTGATATTATGCGGTAGATGAGACTGTTCATTCAAGATCAGACACCCCTGAGCATACGAACATCTCATAAGAATATAAGAAGAGTTTATACTGAGGATAGGGAAAAAGAGGCATGGGATGCCTTGGCAGAGTTAGAAAAAAGTTCTGGGCAAGGAGTTTCTTGAAGTTGTTGGTAACATAAAGAATGATTGGAGGGTGAGGTTTAAAATGGACAGTTTGCTCAGTTAGCCATTGGGTGAATTTTCCAATGGTTTTTAGCATAGTCTGGTTCCCCTCCTGCTACTCTTTACTAGTGGGTCCCCAATCCAGCACTGACCCACCATTGGCCAATTACCACAGTTCAGGACATTTTTATCCAGCTTACTTCATTTTATTCTAATTACAATTGAGCATACCATGATTTTCATTGTAATTTAACTTCTCCACGGCCGACACTTCCTTACTTAGCATAGATGGTTGAGGTTATCCAAACAATAGGGTAATCTTGATGGCCTATCCAGACGAGTTTTGACTTTGTCTTTTTTTTAATTGAAGTATAGTTGATTTACAGTATTATATTAGTTTGAGGTGTACAATGTAGTGATTCGACATTTAAATACATTACGAACTGATCACCACCATATACCCAGTAACCATCTGTCACCATACAAAGTTATTGCCATATTATTGACTGTATTCCCTAAGCTATACATTACTTCCCCATGACTTATTTACTTTATAATAAAGTGTTTGTATGCCTTTCTTTTTAGTTTTTTGTGCATCTGTTATAGGTTTTTGCTTTGTGGTTACCATGAGGTTCATATATAGCAACCTATTTATATAGCAGTCTATTTTTTTTAGTTGCCAATATTCTATTATTTATTTATTTGATCGAATGAAACAGTTTTTAAAATTCTATAGGGCTTTTCAATTTTCAGAAGTTTCACACACATGAGTTCATACAATCCCATAAAAACCCTTTTTTCCCTTACCCTTAGATTGCCTCTCCCCCTTCTCTTTCCCCACTGATAACTACTAGTTTGTTCTTTATATCAACGAGTCTGTTTCTTTTTTGTTTTATTCACTAGTTTGTTGCTTTTCTTTTCTTTTCTTTTCTTTTTTTGCGGTACGCGGGCCTCTCACTCTCCGGAGCACAGGCTCCGGACGCGCAGGCTCAGCGGCCATGGCTCACGGGCCCAGCCGCTCTGCGGCATGTGGGATCTTCCCGGACCAGGACACGAACCCGTGTCCCCTGCATCGGCAGGCGGACCCCCAACCACTGCGCCACCAGGAAAGCCCTATTTGTTACATTTTTTATTTTCCACGTATAAATGACATCATACAGTATTTGTCTTTCTCTGTCTGACTTACTTCGCTTAGAATGATATTCTTCAGGTCCATCCACGTTGCAGCAAATGGCATTTTTCCAAAGAGGAAATGGCCAACAGGCACGTGAAAAGATGCTCAACGTTGCTAATCCTCAGGGAAAGGCAAGTCAAAACCACAGTGAGACATCACCTCACACCTGGTGGTCACAACGGCCATCATCAGAATGAACACATAGAACAAATGTTGGCGAAGCTGTGGAGGAAAGGGAACCCTGTGCACTGTCGGCGGGGATGTAAACTGGTGCAGCCACTGTGGAGAACAGTACGAAAGTGTCTCAAAAAAACTAAAATAGAAGTACCATATGACCCAGCAATCCCACTCCTGGGTTTGTATCTGGAAAAAACAAAAACACTAGTTTGAAAAGATACATGCATTCCAGTGTTCACTGCAGCACTATTTACAATAGCCAAGACATGGAAGCAACCTAAGTGTCCATCAACAGATAAATGGATAAAGGAGGTGTGGTATATTTATATAATGGAATACTGCTCAGCTATAGCAGTCTATTTTAAGTTGATGGCTGCTGAAGTTTGAGTGCATTCTAAAAGAACTATGTCTTTAATCCCCTCTCCCCGCCATGTTTTTGACCACCTATTTTACATTTTTTTTTTTTTAGCGATACGCGGGCCTCTCACTGTCGTAGCCTCTCCCGTTGCAGAGCACAGGCTCCGGACGCGCAGGCTCAGCGGCCATGGCTCACGGGCCCGCTGATCCGCGGCATGTGGGATCTTCCCGGACCGGGGCACGAACCCGTGTCCCCTGCATTGGCAGGTGGACTCTCAACCACTGCGCCACCAGGGAAGCCCTATTTTACATCTTTTTATTTTGTGTATTGCTGAACTATTTTAGGTATAGATGATTTTTACCACTCTTGTCTTTTAACCTTTATACTAGCTTTGTAGGTGGTTCATCCACTACCTTTACTATATGTTTGCCTTTACCAGTGAGACGTTTTCTTTCTTAATTTTCTTGTTTCTAGTTACAACCTTTTCTTTCCTGTTTAAAGAAGTCCTTTAACTTTCTAGTAAGGCCTTCTTAGCAGTGATGAACTCCTTTAGCTTTTGTTTGTCTGGGAAACTTTATCTCTCCTCCAATTCTGAACGATAACCTTACAGGGTTGAGAATTCTTGGTTGTAAGTTTTTTTCTTTCAGCACTTTGACTATACTGTGCCAGTCTTTCTGACCTGTAGTATTTCCTTTTTTAAAATTAATTTTTATTGGCATATAGTTGATTTACAATGCTGTGTTAGTTTCTGCTGTACAGCAAAGTGAATCAGTTATACATATACATATGATATAGCCACTCTTTTTTAGATTCTATTCCCACATAAGTCATTACGGAGTACTGAGTAGAGTTCCCTGTGCTGTACCGTAGGTCCCTATTAGTTATCTATTTTATATACAGTAGTGTGTATATGTCAATCCCAATCTTCCAATTTATCCCTCCCCCTACCTTTCCCCCTTGGTAACCATAAGTTTGTTTTCTACATCTGTGACTCTATTTCTGTTTCATAAATAGGTTCATTTGTACCATTTTTTTAAGATTCCACATATAAGCAATACATGATACATATATGATAGATGTCTGACTTACTTCACTCAGTATGACAGTCTCTAGGTCCATCCATGTTGCTGGAAATGGCATTATTTTGTTCTTTTTTATGACTGAGTAATATTCCATTGTATATATGTGCCACATCTTCTTTATCCACGACCTGTAGTATTTCCACTGAAAAATCAGCTGATCATCTTATGGGGCTCCCCTGTGTGTGACTAGTTGTGTTCGGTGCTTTTAAGCTTCTCTCTTTATCTTTAACTTGGTGCTTTTCAAGCTGCTGCACCTGCCCTGGGACCCAGCACAGGTGAGTTTGTGTCTGAGCCCTTCAAGAGCAGAGTCTCCGTTTCCCACTGCCCTCCGGTTCTCCCAGACAGAAGCCCCGTTGGTTTTCAAAGCCAGATGTTAGTTATGGGGGCTTGTCTTCTTTTTTTTTTTTTTTTTTCGGTACGCGGGCCTCTCACTGCTGTGGCCCCTCCCGCTGCGGAGCACAGGCTCCGGACGCGCAGGCCCAGCGGCCATGGCTCACGGGCCCAGCCGCTCTGTGGCACGTGGGATCCTCCCGGACTGGGGCACGAACCCGTGTCCCCTGCATCGGCAGAAACCACTGCACCACTTTAGGGAAGCCCTAAAGTGGAAACTTTGGATTTATTTATTTATTTATTTTTGCGTGGGGCTTGTCTTCTTGATGTAGGTCCCCTGGGCTGGGGAACCCATGTGGGGCTCAGATCCCTCACTCCTCAGGGGGCCTCCCACAGCTGTGAAACCCCTCCCTCTTGTGGGTTGCAGCACCGGGGGTGTGGATACTGACAAGACCAACTCTCTGCCCTCCTTGCCATCTCAAGGTGGCCTCTTCTAACATCCTTATTTGTAGCACATCCGTTCTGCTAGCCTTCAGGTCCTTCTCAGAGGTGGTTGTTCTATATGTAGCTGTAGTTTCAGTGTGTCTGTGGGAGGAGATAAGCTTGAGAGTTTTCCTACTCCACCGTCCTGATCCGCTGGATCTATTCTGACGAGTTTTGAAGACAATTTGTCCTTTAGACCTTAGCTGTGTTCCTGAGAGCAGTAGGTTAGTAGCCCTCAATTCTGGATACATTAAGAAACCTGGAGAACTTAATTGACTGGTCTGGATGAGTATCAGGTCGTGAGTATTTTTTCAGATAGTCCCCAACTGATTATAACTGTAGCTAGAGCTTAGAAACGGCTTGTGACGTAGATAGAAATTCTTGAGCCATACTATTGATATACACTGATGCATGAAGAAATACTGCCATGACCTTTTTGGGACACGAATAGTCAGTGTTCCCACCACCGTAATTTTCCATTCAGAAGTCTGACTATGTATGTATATATAATATTGTGTGTGCATGTGTGTATGAATAATACACGAATGACAAAACTTTACAGACATCGTCGCACAAGAAAGCTCACTTACTGCACTGAGAAGGTGTCTTACTCCTGCCTTTACAAAAAGTTCCCATTTGCACTGATTAATTGACCTGTAATCTTACAGAAGTCATCACATTTTTATTTATATTTACCTTTGATACAAAAATGAGAAACATCTACAAATTCCATGAGTTTCAAGAAGCCTTAATTTCCCATCACAGTCCTTTTGATGGCATCTTTTTTTTTTTCTCTTAAACTTTTTATTTTGGACACTTTCAAACATACACAAAAGTAGAGAGAAAGGTCTACTCTGTTCCTGTTTACTAATCATCCGATTACCAACCTTCACCTTTTGTTCATCTGGTGTCCTGTCTCGTCTTATCCTTTACCTTCCAACCTTCCATCTCTAGACCAACTTAACCTTACAATTCTTACACTTCCTTTTAAAACTCTTACTCGTTATTTAATAGTACATTGCCAACACCCTCGCTCATCCCTGATTGAGGAGGCAGGCTCTAATTCCGTCTCTGGTTTGCAAGGTTTCCTGCTAAACCTAAACCCTTAAGCTATGTTCTTGCAGTCTGGGACATTAGCAAGATCTCTCGATTGAATTACAGAATCACTTTCCACCAAGGAATCAGTTTTGTAGAGTACTTAACATTGAACTACATGAGGAGACACAGGAGTGACGGGTCTTTTCAGTAATGTCATCATTTTTTTTTCCTTCTGTAAATCAAAGGCGATATTCCAAGACCTTCAGTTTTGTGGCATGAGTGGAGTTAAAAGTTTACAGGGGTTGGAAATAGCCTCCCAGATTATAGCATTTTTGTCATCTCCTGCAGGTTTATTCTTTTATCTGTATTTAATATGAATCATGGAAGGATCTGAGTTTTTTCTGTGATTTGAAACTTTTTTTGTGGGACACAGATTCGACAGTCTCCAGTGCCCTACACGCTGAAACAGCATAAATGAGCTCACTCCTTTCCGCCTCTGCCAGTGGCCTATTTTGGGGCCCTCCAATGCCGCCCGCATTTAGCAGGGTGCTTTGCCCTCCAGCCTTGAGGATCAGAGCTTACAGGTCACTGAGGGCTCTGAGACAGCCTGCACTCTCTTCTGAGTTGACTCGGCAATACAACAAAGAGAACGTTGATGAGAATCTCCATCCTCAGGAAGGTCCATGGGCAACACGCAGCCGCCCAATTGGTCCAGAGGGAGCTCAAGTCAGGGGGATGTGTTTGCTTCCCACTCGGGGTTCAGTGACCTTCCTTTCATCACAGTCGTTCTGAACCTCAGAGTGTCAACCCTCTTCTGTCTCCTGTTACTTCAAGAAGAGTGTGAATTTTCTGAACATTTTCTCAAAACTTAATATCATTTTACTTTTATTAAAAAAATCAAACTCATATAAGATTGCCTGCCAACCTGGGAGCAAAGAGAGGAACTAGAGAAAGGGGGAAAGATGAAAAAGCTGTAGAAATTTGGGAACCAAAATCCTATAAGTCTTTTTTTGGGGGGTAATGCCCCAAATTTTTTGGGGGGCTATGCCCTGATTGTAGTGGTGTGTGAACGCATCTATTCGTGTATTAAAATTCAGAGACCTATAAACCAAAAAAAAAAAAACAGTTTTACTGTGTTATAATTTTAAAGGATAAAATAAATTGTTAATCAGGGGAAAAATTAAAACTCTAGCCTTGTTCAAGTTTGAAAGTAAAGAAGCCAATGGATAAATATTGAAGAGTCTGAAAAAGAAAGAGGGGGCTGAAACAGCACCTTGGGATCGTCAGTCATTTTTCAAGTTGTTTAAAAAATTTTAAAAAGATTTAAAAATTCTTATTTATTATACAGATGATATTGTAATGACAGAGATTTTAAAAAGTGACTGAGAATCTTCTAATTATAATACATCACTGATTTGCATTAAATATAATCCTTTAGCCTCAGTCTAGCTCTGCTCTTCCTTGCCTTTACTGGACAAAGGCTAGTCTGGCTTCAAGCTTCATGGAGGGGAGAAGGTCCCCACTACTCCTGTGAGGTTTGAGGACCACCGGTCTCTGCCCCGTTCCAGACCTGCTGAATCAGAAGCTGCCTCGTCGCAAGGTAGTCCTGGGTGACTCCTATGCACGTTGAAGTTTGAGAATCCCTGGTTGGAGACTTCTGGTTGCCATGGAGATTGCCGCTGGGGTCTCAACAAGCTCCCTCCTCTGAGGGTGCCTAGCAGCACACACCCTTGCCCTGCTCCCTGTACATGAGAGTAAGGGCGTGTTCCCCAGCATTTCTTCCAGCAAAATGAGACCAGTGTATCAGAGTTGCCCAAAGAAGCTTATCTTAATTCCATTTATAGCATCACAGGCATATTTGAGGATAACTTTCCCTTGTTATCCTAAAACATCTGCTTTTTCTCTTAAATTTAAGTTTTAAATCATCTCCACCAGGTTGAGGGGAACAGGCTGAGGTGTATGGGGGTGGATAAAATCTGGGAGAACATGGGATTTAACTAAAAGTTAAAGACGGTGCCGCTTAGCAAAGGGAGGTGCCTGGGGCAGAAAGAATTCTCTTGTTGGGGAGGGGGGTGAGGGAGGGATGGACTGGGAGTTTGGGATGAGCAGATGCAAATGATTACATATAGGGTGGATAAACAACAAGGTCCTACCGTATAGCACAGGGAACTATATTCAATATCCTGTGATAAACAATAATGGAAAAGAATATGAAAAAGAATGTATGTACAGTAAGTCCCCTACATATGAACAAGTTCCATTCCGAGAGCGCGTTCCTAAGTCCAATTTGTTTGTAAGTCCAACAAAGTTAGTCTAGGGACCCAACTAACACAATCGGCTATATAGTACTGTGCTGTAATAGGTTTATAATACTTTTCACACAAATAATATGTACATAAAAAAAACACAAAAAATAAACATTTTAAATCTTATAGTACAGTACCTTGAAAAGTACACTAGTACAGTACAACAGCTGGCAGACAGGGGCTGGCATGCATGTTCGCATCTTTGAAAGTTCACAGCTTGAAACTTTGTATGTAGGGGACTTAACTGTATTGGTATAACTGAGTCACTTTGCTGTACAGCAGAAATTAACACAACATTGTAAATCAACTATACTTCAATAAATAAATTAAAAAAAATAGTTCAGGGCTTCCCTGGTGGCACAGTGGTTGAGAGTCCGCCTGCTGATGCAGGGGACACGGGTTCGTGCCCCGGTCTGGGAAGATCCCACATGCCGCGGAGCGGCTGGGCCCGTGAGCCATGGCCGCTGAGCCCGCGCGTCCGGAGCCTGTGCTCCGCAACGGGAGAGACCACGGCAGTGAGAGGCCCGCGTATAGCAAAAAAAAAAAAAAAAAAAAAGTTCGGCTTTAAAGAAAAAAGAGTTCCCTTGTCTCACATTGCTTGGTGGGGACAAAATTGTTCCATGCAGAGCTATGGGGTTTGTACACACCACTGTCGGAAGCTCTGCCACTATTGTGTTGTCCTGATCGTGTTTTCTGACTGCTAACGTCCAAACGAGATTTTCTCTCTGGGTCCCGAATGTTGGTGCAGAGAAGCTCCAGAGCTGCTGGTGCAAGAGATGCAAAACCACTTGATGTTTCCCTACAGGTGACAGAACTGGGTCCATATGCCTTTAACTTTATGCAGAAAAAAATCCCAGTGAAAAAATATGAGTTAGCACCCACTGAGATCGCTTCCATTATATATTTTTCTTTTTGTCTAATATTTCATGACCAGTTAACCAGCAGTCTGTTATTCTTCTAATAAAGAAAAAGGTATGATAACCAATAAAATATATTTATTGGCCTCATTTTAAAGTCTTACTTAAGGACTCATCCTTCATGAAAATCTTTCTTAAAATACCATCAGAAGTGCACGATAAAGAACGAAAGAAGCCCTTGTATGCTGAAAAAGAAACCTGTCCTCTGATGGTTAGCCTATTGAATATGTTTCTTGGCCCAATCTAAATCCATGCAGTATTAGCTTGTTACAGAAGAGATCGTACTGTAAGTAAAAATATGTATCCATTGTTTGCTCAGTGTAGATTTTATATATAGAGTGTGTATGCTATAGAATCATTCTCAAATTTGAGGAATTCAGAGATTTTTGCTTTTGTCAACTCAATGTAAAAATATAACGCAGCTCTGAGTTAAGGGAGTAATCCAGGAACAAGTGTTAAGAAAAGGAGTCTAGTGCTTATAGTATGGTCTTCAATGGGCAGAATACACAATGCTAAAGCCATGGCTGTCATTCTTGATGGACCCTTAAGTTGTAGGTTCCAGGAGTTGGCTTCTATGAAGCGGATTTAGCTATTGAAGAGTCTGTGCGAGACAGCTACAGTCAGAGAAGGAGCTCTGTGAATGCATTCTGAGGTGGCTAAATGTTAATTAGACCAGATGAAGTAAACAAGTTACACACCAAAGGGCTTCTCCTTCCTTTGTGTGTTTAGAGCTCTGGGTTCTACTCATCGGAGAAGATGGGGGCCAGTCTGTGCACTCCTACCTTCGCTAGGGTTTGCCCTTGTACTAGGAATCTTTCCTAGCTTCTCCTATTTTCCCAATTACCTTGAGATGTCTTCTTATGCTTCATGATATTAGATTTTCAAATGTAGATAATAAAATCATAGTTTTATAACTGAAATGGGGCCTTAGAAATATTCTACTTTACTTAACTTTTTATTTGAGAAAAAGAAGGTATAAAAAGATTAAGTGGCTTTGTTCAAGGCGGCACAGCTAGCTAGTGGCTACTGGGGCTAGAATTCACCTCGTTCTGTCTTGTGATCATTTTGGATCCGAAGGAAGCAAAATTCCCATTTGTGTGGCCACTTGATCAATGAACATTAAAAGTTCTCTGAAAAGTGCTATTTAACTGACCGATGGCTAGTTCTTTGTCAACTGGGATAAACCCCAAATCTGTTTGCTAAACTCCAGTAAACCAAAAGGGCATCTTTTTCAGTAAATCGGAGTTTAAAACATATTTGCTTTTAGGCAGGAAGGACTATTTCTAAGGCATAATGACAATCTTTATCCCTCAATCTGAATTATTACAAATGGACATTCTATTAAAATATTTTAAAAATTGGGGTGACTTTGATGATTTTAGCAATAAAGTCATTTCATAAATGTTGGAAAAAACCTGCCGAAATCTTGACAATGTTCAGAATGCTAACTAGATTGTATATTTCACTTATTCTATCATATTCATTTTTTTGAGTAATTATCATAAATGTATCATTGTAAATATACTTTACAAATATGAAATGCAAGTGTTGAATATTAAATGCCAGCCATCCTTGCTTGAGTATCCCGAAAGGTAAAATGATTTCTCCAGTTGTTTCTGTTTTCATGTAAAGAGTAATCAATGGGCTTATTTTTTTTTGATATTTCTGCTCATGGGTGTGTTAGTACATTGTTGGCTCAAAGGTTAATGAAAAAGCAAAGTGACTTCCACTGATGGTAATAAAAATCTTAAAGCTGAGAAAGAACAACTTGTAGATTCATATATTTTTATGATGCTAAATTGGTTTTGGCGAGTATTCAGCATGAAAACCAGTAAACAAACTAAACCCAACATCTCCCAGTGGTATTTTTTCTGCCCTTGGATGGTGGAAAGAAGGCAGAAGTGTGCCACCTGGTGGTTGAATATGGCTTAGCATGGTAGACACCCCAAATCCTATTTTAACCGAAATTTAAAGCATCCCAACATTTCCTTAACTACCAATTCTCTCCTCCTCAAACATATTTATTTTTTCCTAGTATCAAGAGTATTCAGCACTAACTATTCTTCTCTTTGACGTTCAGAAATAATTTTTTAAATGAAAATAATCACTCTATTGTGCTTCTTGAATCATGTTTATTCATGGACATTTGCCATTTGAGTTATACCAAGAAATGATATTTTAGTTAAATTCAGATATCACCAAGGACTATATAAAAATGATGCCATCTCCTGCCGTGCAATCATGTGGGGCTGTATATTAAATACTAGAAGCTGTATCATCTCTGCGGACTCCAGTTCACTTTTCAAATCAACGTTGATTTCTGCGGCTTGACGTTTGGTCAAATGCTCAGCTTCGTTAGTCTCCATCTTAGCTACTTGCTAGAGTAAAATCAACAGTGACCACAAACTATGACTCTCCATTGTTAACCTTACCTCTCTCAAGTCTGAATAAGGTTTTATATTCTAGACTATGGTTATGGCCATCACATGTGTATGGCAAATCCATTCACAACTGTAGCCCAAGGAATCTATTCTGTATTGTCCTTGAGCTTGGTCCAGGAGTTTAAGATTTTCATTCTACCGTGTGTTGTGCCCTGAATATCTGAAACCCTGGTTGAAGTTTCACTGGGTAGGGGTTTGCAGGTATTCTAACCAGTATCACTGGAAAAAATTCCAGAAATGGTAATTTACTTACTGTCACAGTCCTGGGTGTATCTTCCGGTCTCTTGTCTTTTTGCAAAGATGGTCTTCAAAATCAGAGCCAAGGGAATTCCCTGGTGGTCCAGTGGTTAGGCCTCAGCGCTTTCACTGCCAGGGCCCCAAAGGAATTCTAGACAGTGCAGTTAAACCAACCTCATGATGCTGTGTTCCAAGGTTTGCCTTATGAAATTGAACTTGAAATCACATATTTTCCTACTACCAATCAAATTGCAATTTTGTTCTGCTGTAAATGTTTAGAGCTTTTTGAAGGTCAGTTTGTATTTTTTTTTGGCTTTAGCTTTCCACAGGCCTTTGGTTAAAAACAATAACACTTTTATCTAACCTGCTTTACTCCTTAGAATTCTTGAGGTTATGGAGGCTTTTAAACAGGTTATCACCCCAGAAGTTACAGCATACACTTACATTCTATTTAAGTAGAAAATGAAGCAAAAAGACACTGTTTGATAAAGAATAAAGTGCATTAACCTGATTGTTTAAAAATATTAATTGTGAATAAAGATTCTCTTTTGCCTAGGAATGTAAAATAGAAAATACGATTCATTTCTGGTTTTGAGACTTTGATGTTCTTTTTTCTGAGATCACTTCATCAACTTCAGTCAAAGAGACGATATCTTGTTACTCTGTCTCCATTTCTAACATAACGGCATTAGTGAGATGTCATATCAGGGGCATAATTCATATTTTATTATAATAAGTCCTTTCTTCCATCTTTTGTTGTACAAAGCCAGATGATTAAACATTGCTTGGGAATGGCACCCACAGTTTTCGGTGCAATCTTTGAAGCAGGTGTTATACCTCAATCAGCAATATGGAAGCCACTGTCCAAAGTCATTAATGGTCAGAGAAGCCATCTTCATTAGGTTATAGTCAAATAAGTCCTGCACGTTTTGTTGACTTTTCAGGAATAACAGGAGGCAGCATGGTGGACAGAAAGAACACTTTGCTTGCGGTCTTGCTCTGCAAGTAGAAATGCTTTTAGGCTTTGGCCTCAAAGAGGTTTGCTTCTGACTAGGTTTCCTATATATCAAGCTTGTTCTGCAACTACCTGTAAGACACTGAGCAAATCATTTGGCGTTTCTGGGCTGCATATGGAGCATAGAGTAATTTGGGGCAGAAAGCAATTAAACAGTAATTATGACCACCTGATTCTGTGCTCCACTTTCAGCTCGAACTTCCAGCAGGAAGTGAACTTCTTGACCAAGAGGATTTCACGTGGCCCTGGCATTACCAACACTCCTTCTCCAGCTGATGGGGTCACAGGGAATGAGGCCAGTCAAATGCACACAGACCAGGACGAGGGCTCAGACAGGAGGAAGCAGAGAGAGCAACCCAATGCAGCCACCTGTCTTGCAGAGTAGAGCAGGCAGCCAGCCTTTGGAAGCATCAAACTCCCCCGACAAAATCAAGTCCTCATTCCAAGGACAGTGCCTAAAAGCAGAGTCCAAGAACAATTCTGGGATGGGTAATAAGTAGCAAGAAGGGCACACTTAGAGAAAGGCAATAAGAGACAGAAGAGGGTCCAGGATATTCCTCATCGAAAGTGATTGAGGGGCTTCCCTGGTGGCACAGTGGTTGAGAGTCTGCCTGCCGATGCAGGGAACATGGGTTCATGCCCCGGTCCGGGAAGATCCCACATGCCGCGGAGTGGCTGGGCCCGTGAGCCATGGCCGCTGAGTCTGCGTGTCCGGAGCCTGTGCTCCACAACGGGAGAGGCCACAACAGTGAGAGGCCCGCGTACCACAAAAAAAACCCAAAAAGTAAACAACGACAACAACAAAAAAAACTGATTGTTATCTTTTGTGCCTGAGAGAGGAGGGAACAATGATTGCTGTCAGAATCCTCTTGTGTACCTTTTAGCGCCTATTGTACTTAAAAGCGTGTTACAAGCCGTATGTAGTTCTCATTAATATTTGTTATGGGTTGGAGAGCGTCCCTGCAGCAGATTCACATGTTGAAGTCCTAACCTCCAGTACTTCAGAATGTGACCTTGTTTGGAGATAGGGTCATTGCAGATGTAATTAGTAAAATTAAAATGGGGTCATTGGGGGAGCCCTGATCCAATATGAATAGTGTCCTTATATAAAGGGGAAATTTGGATGCAGACATATACAGAGGAAAACACCCTGTAAACATGAAGGCAGGGAATTGTGATGATGTATCCACAAGCCAGGGAACACCAAAGACGGCCAGCAAACCAGCAGAATCTAGGAGAATCCTGGAAAAGATTCTCCCTCCCAGCCTCAAAAAGAACCAGCCCTGCTGATACCTTGGTCTCAGCCTTCCAGCCTCTAGCATGTAAGACAATGCATTTCTGTTGCTTAAGCTCCCAGTCTGTGGTCTTTGTTATGAGGGCCCTAACTCATCTCTACTACAATGTCATAGGTTTAGCAGGTCTCATTACTTCTTTTTAATTAATTAATTAATTAATTTATTTTTGGCTGCCTTGGGTCTTCGTTGCTGCATGCAGTCTTTCTCTAGTTGTGGTGAGCGGGGCCTACTCTTCGATTCAGTGCATGGGCTTCTCATTGTGGTGGCTTCTCTTGTTGCGGAGCACGGGCCATAGGCATGTGGGCTTCAGTAGTTGTGGCACGTGGGTTTAGTAGTTGTGGCTCTCAGGCTCTAGAGCACAGGCTCAGTAGTTGTGGTGCATGGGCTTAGTTGCTCCTCAGCATGTGGGATCTTTCTTGACCAGGCCTTGAACCCGTGTCCCGTGCATTGGCAGGCAGATTCTTTTTGCGGTACGCAGGCCTCTCACTGCTGTGGCCTCTCCCGTTGCGGAGCACAGGCTCCGGACGCGCAGGCTCAGCGGCCATGGCTCACGGGCCCAGCCGCTCCATGGCATGTGGGATCTTCCCGGACTGGGGCACGAACCCGTGTCGCCTGCATTGGCAGGCAGACTCTCAACCACTGCGCCACCAGGGAAGCCCAGCAGGCAGATTCTTAACCACTGTGCCACCAGGGAAGTCCCTCATTTCTTCTTTTCATCACCTGCATGAGGGCTTGAGTTAAGATTGTCTGATTATAGGCTCCTCAGTCAAATTTCAAGTTCAGATGGAAACGAATATTCATTTTAGTATCAGTACATCCCAAATATTGCACAGGACAAACTGATACTAGAATGTTATTGTCTTTTGAAGTTCAAATTTGGCTGAGTGCCCTGATTTTTTATTTGGTAAATCTGACAAGCCCTTCCGGTATCTTTGGCCTAGTCCTATTCATTTCCCTGGACTGAGAAGATTCTCCCTGGTACTTACTTGAGGGGGCAAAGCAGACAGGTGTATGTGCTTTTAGGCTTCTGTCTCAATGGGGTTTATTTCTGACTATATTTACATATGTTAAGCGAGTTCTGCAACTAACTAGCTGTAAGACAGTTTGCAAATCATTTGACATAGCTGGGCCTCAGTCTCCTTATTTGTTAAATGAGAGAGTAGAACTCTATGCTTTCAAAGGTCCCTTCCAGCTCTAAATGTCTGTCATTTAGGAAATGCTTCTTAAAGGAACATTTAAAAAAGCCTAGCTGGGCTTCCCTGGTGGCGCAGTGGTTGAGAGTCCGCCTGCCGATGTAGGGGACATGGGTTCGTGCCCTGGTCCGGGAAGATTCCACATGCCGTGGAGCGGCTGGGCCCGTGAGGCATGGCCGCTGAGCCTGCGCGTCCGGAGCCTGTGCTCCACAACGGGAGAGGTCACAGCAATGAGAGGCCCGCGTACTGCAAAAAAAAAAAAAAAAAAAAAGCCTAGCTTATCAAAGCATTAGAAAGTATTTAGCTATTTTTATGGTTTGTATCAAAAAATATGAGCTGTCTCTTCTTGGGAAGCTTTAATACCTCCCCCTCTTGGCGAAGGCTGAAGTTTAATGTCATTATGGTAACTTTAATGAGGATTCCTAATTTAGTAGGGTGTTCATGATAATGATCACTTAAAAAGATCACTGATTTGAGAAATGGTTCAAGTTTTAATGGTGCTGAGCACGAAGGCTGAGTGACTACTTCTTTACTGGGTTGCTAGTGTTGATGTTTGCTCTGCTAATTGTGCTTAATTTACTGTGAAGATTTTTCAGAGACTCCTGTTGCTCTGAGCGATGATGCCACTAGGCGAAGCATTGAACCTGAAGCATTGAGCCCTTATTCATGGAGTGTCACATAAGCCTCAAGAGGGAAGGCGTCCTGAATTGATTCTTAGGTAACTTATTAGAGGGAGTGTCCTGGGAGTCTTGCATCTTCCCTCCACATTGCTTCTTGGACACGTCAATAATTTCCATCAGTTTACAAAGACCCAGGAGTTGGGAATGTTGCCAGCGGTTCTTGAAAAAGAGACCAGATCACCATTCCTCAAGAAGGTTCTAGAATTTCCTTTTTGGGAGCCAATGGGCATTTTGCACTAGGATCCAGTGGGAAAGCAGGATGGAGGGAATGTTAACGGTTAAGAATGAAGGGAAGGGAAAGAAAATAATCCAGATGAAAAAACTATGAGGAACCCTTTGCTTTTATAGAGAGCTCGGTAGGTAGAGTACCAGGGTCCCACCAGGACTCTGCACATGGGCTCAAGGAAGTGGCTCGGCCTTGGGTCTCTTTTGTGAGGGATACAGGGAAGACGTTGGCATGGCTGACTTACAGGCCTCTTCCAATAACCAGAAGAATCACACTTGGAATCACTCACAAACACAATAAACCCTAATCTTTATCATGAAGATAGCCAGACGTTTCTGCCTCTCCCCAGTGAGTCAGTTTGTCCTGTCTCCTGTATGACCTCATAAAAAAGTTTTAATTACCCCAAAATGCCGAGTGTGGGCACACCCTGTTCGTTACTCACCTAACATCAATTTCCCCCTTCTTTCTTGCCAGTGGAATCCTGATTTTGTTTGGGCTGCAAAGTGTCCAGTTCCTGGGGATGGACTGTGATGAGTCCAAGCGATGATCATAACCTTGCCCTCTGATTTCCAAGCTTCCCTTGCAGCTAGCAGTGGCCTGTGTTCTAATTCCCTGGCCAATAAGGCAAGAGGCAGTCTTTGGCTCCTGGGAAAGCAGGTATCAGTGGAGAGACCACCCTGTTCCCTGCATCTTCCTGCCTCTAACTGGGGTACGATGAAGCTGTAGGAGGTGAGAATCAGCAGGGTGGTAGGGAGGAAAGATCGAATAGCAGGTGTCTTTCACTTCATTCGTCCACATATTACTCTGAACCTCTGACCTCTGGGCCTTCTGTTGTATCAGGTCTTGACTTTAGGCGGCATCATAAGAAGAACTATTTATTGTCCCCCAGTTAATCCCATTATTTAAGCAGAAAGGAGCTGATTTACATACAGAGACAAAGCAATGTTAACTGGGAAAATGATCACCCCTAGAAACAAACCCACCTTGTCTGATGTTCTATGTTTCCTTGACTTAAAGTGTGTCTTGACTGGAGTGGAGCAGGCTTTGTCCTCTATTTTCTACCCACCCCCTAGGGATACGTAAAGAATCACAAATAAGAAACTCTATCAAATATAATCATGATCCTGGGAGTGGTTCTATAGATGCACTGTACTCACCGTATCAACAGCTTGTTTGCTCTGTAAGGCCCCCATCACCCTGGGTCCGGTAAGGAAAGCTAAGCCACAAATCAATGGCTGGTCTCAGAATTTAGGTGGTACTTTGTCTCCAAAGTCTCTGTGAGGGTCGGGAACAAGACGATTCATTTCCCTGGACCCGGGCAAGTCACCTGCACTGAAAACCAGGTGTCTAGTCTTCCCACGAAGATGAATTGCCCTGTGTGTCAGCCAGCCCCAGCTGAGCATTCCTGAGTCATTAGGAGTCATTTCATTGGCAGACGCCTACCGACCTCACCTTGCTAAGCTCTCGAAGTGTCTGAGTCAGAATCTGCCCCTCCCCCGCGTACCTCCACATCAGTGTCCTGACAGGTACGTGATGACACGTTGCCATGACATAAAGCTCCCCTGGACTGCAGTCCACGGCCCCGAGCCCCGGGCTACTGGGAAAAGTGGTGAGTGTTCAAAGTTTACGCTAAATAATATGCTTTTAATGAGATCGTGTGCGTGGCAGATCAAAAGCATCACCAAAAGGTAAGAAGTTCAAAAAGGCCTTTCCCTGCACAGTGAATTTGACCAGAGCTGCTTTCATGATCTCTCTGATCGAATTTTGAAAAGCGTTGTTAAGTTTCTGATCCTAAATGTTACACTTCAGCAGGTTTTCCCTTGCCTTTCATCACACGGAGACGAGAGTGATTTGGTGACAGGGTGGATTATTAGCAGGGGAATAACAGTGCTTTTGCATGTGAAGCTGGACTGATCAGGGCCTGGAAGCGTTTGGCCATGTCGCTGGAGTGGTCTAGCGATCTGATAGGGGGTTATCTCTTCAAAGCGCTGGGGAGAAGCACAAAAGCAATATCCAGGTTAGGAGAACTTAAGCTTTGCTCAAACCCCATCTGCTTCACGAGGCTCTCCCAGAAATCTCAGTTGGAATTAAGGGGAGGGAGGGAGAAAGAAATGAACATTTTCGGAGCACCTATTACATAAGACGTGCATGTCGGGGACGCAGATGTACGATTTCATCTCGTTGTTCAAGTATCCTTGTGAGACAACTATTATGAACAACCTGTTCTTCCATTGAACTTTATTTTTTTTAACCATAAATATAGCACTTATTCTAATCATCCTTGTGTGAAACTGAGTTTGTAAATGTCAGTCTTCTCCTTTAGGCCATGTGCAGGTAGAGAGCAGAGGCTACGTCACTTCCTTAAGCGACCGTTTATGGCCCTACTATGTGCTGGCCACAGTCCTAAGTTCCCTTCTGTGCATCATCTCCTTTCATCTTACAAAAACTCTGGGAGTTTGGCTTTTTTAAAAATTGGGGTGTAGTTGCTTTACAATGTTGTGTTAGTTTCTGCTGTACAGCGAAGAGAATCAGCTATACATATACATCTATCCCCTCCCTCTTGGACCTCCCTCCCCCCACCCATCCCACCCATCTAGGTCATCACAGATTACCAAGCTGAGCAACCTGTGCTATACAGCAGGTTCCCACTAGCTATCTATTTTATACATGGTAGTGTATATATGTCAGTCCCAATCTCCCACTTCATCCCCCCTCTTCACCCCTGCCATATCCACACGTCTGTTCTCTACATCTGTGTCTCTATTCCTGCCCTGCAAATAGGTTCATCGGTACCATTTTTCTAGATTCCACGCGTATGCGTTAATATACGATATTTGTTTTTCTCTTTCTGACTTACTTCACTCTGTATGACAGACTCGAGGTCCACCCACGTTTCTACAAATGTCCCAGCAATTCCACTACTGGGCATATACCCTGAGAAAACCATAATTCAAAAAGACACATGCACCCCAATGTTCACGGCAGCACTATTTACAATGGAAGCAACCTAAATGTCCATCGACAGATGACTGGGTAAAGAAGATGTGGTACAGATATATGATGGGAGTTTGGCTTTGATTTGCCAAACATTTTATAGATGAAGAAATTGTCTGAGGGATTGAGTAACCGGCTTATCATCACCCAGCCAGGAGGTGGCAGAGCTGAGATTTGAACTCAGGGCTGAGGGTCTCAAGTCCATGGCTCTCCTGCTTCTAATGCTGACGTTGCCCTTAGAATCTAGGGCTGCAGTGTTTGTTCAGCTGAACGCTTGCATAATGAGTGATCCGTTTTCCAACAGGTAACCCCGACTTCCAGGCTCCGATTGCCAATCTCCACCCATCACCGCACTGCAAACCACCTGAAAGCGCCCAGCCCGCATTCTCTCCAGACCCGGGGAAGAATTCTTTGTCTTGTAAGGTGTGGCTCAAGGACTATAGCAGCATCAGCATCACTTGGGAACTTCGTGGAAAAGCACATCCTCAGGGCCTCCCCGAGACTCCCTGAATCTGGGGTGGGACTCAGGAAAGGTTTTTTTTTGTGGTACACGGGCCTCTCACTGTTGTGGCCTCTCCCGTTGTGGAGCACAGGCTCCGGACGCGCAGGCTCAGCGGCCATGGCTCACGGGCCCAGCCGCTCCGCGGCATGTGGGATCTTCCCGGACCGGGGCACGAACCCGTGTTCCCTGCCTTGGCAGGCGGAGTCTCAACCACTGCGCCACCAGGGAAGCCCAGGAAAGTGGTTTCGAGCAAGATTTCTAGGTGATTCTTACTTCTCCTGCAGCTCAGAAAGCACTGTCTTAAGCGGTCTCTGCATCTGGGCATGAGTCATTCAATCATTCCTTTAGAAAGATGCTGGTGAGTTTTTGAAACACCTAGCATCATGGATGTAGAACATGGATATTATACAGGACATATAGTATGCACTTTCCTTTCCTTAGCGAGACACTGAACCCTCTACAGGCCTTTATGTAGGAACCTACAACTTTTTATTTGAGGGCTTTGCTGGAACGACCCTGGATGCTTTGAGGGCTTTGTTGGAATGACCATGGATGCTTTGAGGGTTGGCCTTACACATCTACAGAGTCCTCACGCCGAGCACTCTGGGAAGTGTTTATTGAACAAATTAAGTGACATGCTAAGTCACGTGTCATTTTCTTGTGGCAAGAGGCAAACTCTGTGAATCAATTCGATGAGTTTAGAAGGATGTATTCAATTCCTCTTTTGACATTTTTTGATGACTGGTTCCTCCCCCCCAGATAGCTAGGAGTTGGGGGGATAATCAGATGAGTAAAGCCCGTTGTTAAAAGCAATCAACAAACATAACTGTTATTCAGTTAAAGAATCTGTGAAGACGGTGTATGCTGGTTGCCCAAGCAGCCACCGCTTTGCAGGGAGACAATTCTTCCTTCGTTGGCAAAGTGTTTTTTTTGCAACTAAGAAAGATTAAAAGGTATGTTCCCTCCTCTCCTACTCCTGAATTTTGGGTTGGGGGCCCCCGAATTAAAAATGTGTCATTGGCATGTGCATTATCTTTTCTTCTCTCTCCTTTCCAGAAATCAGAGTTGGGGGTTCCTTTCCAAGTAAGGCAGGGCAGGAGATTGGTAACAAGAGGCAGTTTTAAGGCTGTTGAAGACTACGTTTTATGGATTTATACACGGAAGCTGACAGAGTTCCAGTAATTTACCCAGCGTTCCATTGGTGATAAGAGGTGGGGCTGGGATTGAACTAAGAGAATCCTTTTCCCTGTAACACCAACTGCCCAAGATAGGGGTTCCCAAAGACATGAGCCTCAGGACCAAATGAGAGCTTTAAAAAGTACAGATTTCTCAGTGCCACCGTAGCCCTAATAAACGAGAATCTTGAGTGTAGATTCAGGGGAATTTATATTTAAAAAAATGTTTGGTTATCTGTTTATTTATTTGTTAAATTCTGATGCTCAGACCTGTTTGGGAAATGTGGAAACAGGCAGACCTCTTATTCAGAAGGATCTGAACCAGCCTCCGGGAGCTGAGCGGGTACCTGTCACTAACTCAGTGGTTCTCAGGGGGTGATCCTTACACAGCAGCCTCAGCATCACTTGGGCACTTGTTAAAAGATACCAGGGCCTCCTACAGAACTACCTAATGAGAATCTCGAGCGGTACCTAGACATCTGTGTTGTAATAGTCTTCCGGGCACAGTGTTGGCTAAAATTTGAGAAACACTGATGTACTTGGTTACTGTAAAGATGTGCCTATTCTAAAGAGGGCCAGATTTCTAAGCTATTATCAGTTATTTGTAGCTTAGTGTAAATGAAGTGCTTGCACTGCTGGGGGAAGTGGGGAGAGACGGGGCAGCAGGGGTGCTGGGGAGAGAGGGTCCGGGTGGGGTTAGGAAGGGAAGCAGGTAACCAGGAACAATCTCCGTGACATCCCAGTTTTGCCTCAGGCCAGCCCTGCCTCTCTTAACTCTTGCCTTTCTTCTAAGAAGTACATGTCAAAAGTAGTTTTCTTTGAAGGCGAAGTCGGTATTTAACACCTCAAACATTTAGAGTCCCACCAGACGGTGGGGGGGGGGGGGTTGGGGGGGGTCGGGGGGGACTTTACGGTGTGATAATTCACCTCCCTGGAGTTTGTGTGCTTTGCCCGTGTAGAATTTGCGTTTCACAAAGGAATTCTATTGAAACAATTTCTTGCTTTTTGAAGGTAAATCGAATTGACTTTTAAATTTTTAATTGGAAAATTAAGTTCCTTTAGGCTCATTACATCCCTAAAACGATGGGCCAATTATTGGTCAATAAAACAGTGTGACCAGGGATTCCTGTGGTTTAAAAATGAATGCCTCTAACCTTCCTTTTGCACAGTATAAAACGGACATGTTAATTCTTCCTGCATTTAAAAAGGTTTAAATAATAATTTCCGTACCCTTCATTTAAAAATGTTCAAGTAATCTTCATTGTGTACCGATCATGTGTTGGCACAGTAGGTCTTGGGGATACAGGGATGAGAGAGACATGATCCTGATGCCCAGGGAGCTTCTGGTCCAGCGAGAAGCTTGTGGTCATAACTGAGATGTGCATACCCTGTGCGCTATAGTCTCCATCAGAGAACTTTCTGCTCAAGCTATGTCTGGATATTGCATGGTTGCCCGTACCAAGCAGGTCTCTTAGCCATGAGAGTAGCAAGCCCTGCTATCAGACCAAGAGAATAACGATCCCTTTGGGCATTTCAAATAGAGGGAATTTAATATGGGGGCTCACATAGGCGATAAAAGAGCTGAGGGTACAGACAGGACAGTGAGGCACCCAGAGATTAGCAACATGAGGACGGGGCTCAGGGAGAGGTGATGTTATCGGGCTCCAGAAGCTGGCTTCTTTGGGTGGTTCTAGAAGCACCGTGGGGACCACCTGGTGAGAGCTGGAACCCTGGACAGATACAGGTGCTGCTAGAGATGCCCCTCAATGTAGAGCAAGAAGGAGAGAATCCATGGCTTCCCCTTTGGGTAACATATTAAAAAGTTCACTTTAGCTCCATTGAATAGAAGGGGCTGGGGACAAGTAGTCAGGTCCTGAAAGATGCATCTGTCGCAATCCAACTATTAGATGCGGCTTTTAGTCAAGGTTGGAGGAAGTGCCTATTTTTACGAATAAGTCAAAGAAAAGTCATATTTTAGAACATAACTACTTGCCTGAACCTTTCAGAATTTTCTTGAAAAACCTTTGCTCTTTATTGTTGACAGGCTCTTTGGCTGTGGGGAGGCTCTCCAGAAGCCACGTGTTCTGTCCCTGCCGGGGGCCTGGTTTTCACCATGGGCTCCGCACTCCCAGGCTGCTCCTCGGTCTTGGTGGGACACGCTCTCCCCGCCGTGCCTGCCGCAGCCCCGCCCACGTGTAGGATGTCTTCCGGTGGTCCATTCAACTCTTCAGAGATATCACGAGCTCCCCGTTTGGGCTGCACCCCTGCCTCTTTCTCTGGTGCCCGGGGTGGGGTTAGGAATGCTGGCCGTGCTGCGTCTCCAGACTGTGCTGACTGGGTGAGGACAAGCCGTCCCGGGGAGGTGTTGACCGTGGTCCCGAGAGCTGAACTGAGTGATGAGAACCCATCCTGAGAGTAGCGTCTAGAAGTTGTCTGGTCTTCTGCCAGCACTTCCCACTGAACAAACCTAAGGAGAAACGAGGGGGGCCAAAGGAGTCTGGGAACCACCTTCCCTGGGATGGAGCAGAGAAGGGGAAGGTGGGGAATGGGTCTGAGAACCAATAGTTCGATGAGGGGCACACCCAGCTGTCCCCTGAAGGAAATTCCCCTCAGTTGGATCAGAGTAAGAAAGTTTTAACGAAGGTCAGGGTCACTCCCTGGGGGGCAGGGGGACATGGAGAGTTGCCCCTCACAGAAAGCAGCTGAGATAGGGAGGTCAAAACCGTGCTGGGATGCAATTGCATCAAGACCCTTTTTAGAACCAAACTTCTTGGATTCTCTACTAAACCTCACTCTCAACTAAATTTTTTTTTTTTTTTTTTGTGGTACACGGGCCTCTCACTGTTGTGGCCTCTCCCGTTGCGGAGCACAGGCTCCAGACGCACAGGCTCAGCGGCCATGGCTCACGGGCCCAGCCGCTCCGCGGCATGTGGGATCTTCCCGGACCGGGGCACGAACCCGTGTCCCCTGCATCGGCAGGCGGACTCTCAACCACTGCGCCACCAGGGGAACCCACAACTCAATTTTTAAAAAACTTTCTCATCTCGCAATGGTGCTCAGGATCTTCCCTCTGCTCTCAGAAGAAATCAGTTCAACGGTGAATCCATACGGGTGTTTGCATCAATTGGCGTCTTACTCAGAGGAGTACTTAGCTGAGAGTAATAAATTGCAAGCACTGAGGCAAAAGCAAAGAGATTTTGGGCAAAAGGGTCCTCCTAGGACCCTTGATGGGCTCCTGTCTCTCCTACTGTAAAGAGCTCTGCATAGAGGTTGGATCTGTGACCGTTTTATCAGGACCAGGACCATGGCAAGCTGGGTATAATGACATCAGCTGAGGACAGTACTTCTCAAGGGCTAGTTTTTTCCCCAATCCATTGTGGATTCATATTTCTGTAAAATATAATAAAATTTTAAAAGTTCAATAGAAAAAGACATACAGTTTGAATATTTTTTTATTAGCTTGAACAGGCATAAAATGACACCATTCAGTAGCATGGGAAGTTCCTAAACTCTTTCTGTTCTGTGCTGACTGTGGTCCAGCCACACTGTTTCTGGACAGATTCTGGTCCACCACCCACACTGGCTCGTAATACACCAACCTGGAGATTGTCTTTCTGATTGCAGGAGGCTGCTCCGGCAGAGGCTTAGTTTTCCCACTTATGCCCCCTGACCTTCGAGTTTCTGGAAGTGGTGACAAAGACTTAACAAAATTCAGGATCTGTAAATCAACAAGAACCCGGAGGAAAATAGCTCTGCGGGGGCACTTAGCCATAGCTGAGGAGGCGCTCACCCATGCTGCTCTTAGGGGCTACACCCGCATCCTGGCTCAGTGGGGGTGACGACTATATGTTTTCCAGCTGCTTCATTTTGTGTTCTTTCAGTGTTGACAACTTGGAAAAGGCAGCAGATGTTTCTAAAAATGACAGTTATCTTCAGGGAAAGGAAAATGGCAAATAGTAGACAAAAAAGTATGGAGTAAATTTTTCATCCTGAAGGGCCGAAGAAATCATTAGAGTTATCTGATGGCCTCAGTCTCCAGGAGTATGACCTGCCTGCTGGCTATCTCACTGCTATTTATATGAGCCAGGATGTCTACCTAGCAGCCCGGGTTGAAATCAGGTGGGATCTACAGGAACGTAGATACGGCCCAGCGTGAAAGAAACCAGAAAACCCTTATATCTGTCTTTTAAAATTCTGGATTCCAAATTATTCACCTATAGTTTATAATTGGTTGCTTTTCTCCCAATACACGCACACACAGACACAGACACGCAGACACAGACACACAAATACACAGACACACACACACGTATTTTTCTTCTTCTCTCTCCCAGGACATCACATTGAGCAAAATAAAACTTTAGGAATTAACTACCATTTCTCTTCCATAAAAAATTGTGATACTTACAGAGCGGGTATTGACAAAAAGTAAAATAAAAATAGATGCTCTTTGCTTCGATCTTCAAATAAGATATTCAAACAGATTTTGAAATGGGAAATTCAAAATCCTTCTCTTATTGTTTGACCCTTAACATCGACCGAATTTCTTCCTTAGAAAGTTGCCATTTTTGAAATATTATTAGGGTAATATAGGTAAAGTTAATACAATGGAATATATAGTCAAATGCAATTACGTGGGGCTGGGGTGTTTCTTCCCGCGTGAGAAATCGGTTCTCTCTAATGCCCTTTATTAAAGTTTAAAGGAAGTGTTGACTTGGCAGGAGAGAAAGGGTTTGGGAATGAGCTTTCTTGTTGCTGACCTTTAGGGGCTGTCATGCTGCTTGCAGCATTGCCTTCAAGCAAGGCAGGATGCGGTCATGTTTGTGAAAAAATGTTCAAAACAAGGAAACCAGAAACAAAAACCCTCATCCCCAAATCAGCCCCCAAATTCATCTCCCAAGATCACCCTGTGTTTTTGACATGCCTGTGTGTGTGTCCGTGTGCTTGCAGTGAGAGTTTGATCATTGTTCTACCAGCAGCTAAAATCCTAAGCCATGTGTCAGTGTGTTTCTCAAAGAGAAGCTTGATTAGATTCTCTTCATATTGTTTCAGCAATAGATTCTCATCACCAGGACTTAAAAATATGTTCCCAGCATCTTTTGACAAGTTGAAGTTTCTCCCTTTCAGCCTTTAGCACGGTAAAAACGAATTCAAAAACCCCTGTACCTATTGAAATTCTTACACCTGTCAAACATCTGCTTTCTTTCTGAAGATCACATCATCTGCTTTTTGACTAGGTTGTGCATTCAAGACCTGAAAACTGTGACCCCCGTTGCCTAGCAACCAAGAAACTCAGGCTTCAGCCCTGGTGGGTGAGATGAAAAAAGGTCAGTGACTGTGGCAGGCCTGTCCTTATCAATATGCTACCGTGGAAGCTACTTTTATTTCTTATAGTGATATATCATAATAAGTTTTGTAGGTCTTTTTACTGTGGTTCTCCCGTTTGAATAAAAGCATAACTAAGACTTGAGGGGATGTCTGATATAACAGAAAATGTAACCATAAAAAAAAAAACCAGAATAGAAATCATCTAACTGCTGAGTACCCTGCCGGGCTGCCTGAGGCAGTTACACGTTTCCATTGAGTTATTTTATGATCAGGCCAGTATGTTATTGAAATATTATCTCTTTAGCCTTTCTCATTCTGATAAGAAATGACAGGCTCTCAGAACAGTAATACATACAGCGTACAGAATACGGAGCCGTGGACAAAATTCAGCTAGGGCAAAGAACGTTGACTTTGGAGAATTTCCACTAAAACCGATCCCCTTGGGTTGTATTTTCAAATCGGGGACAGTCCACATTTTAATGTCCACTTTATTTTTTATTTTATTTTTATTTTTTTAAACATCTTTGTTGGAGTATAATTGCTTTACAATGGTGTGTTAGTTTCTGCTGTATAACAAAATGAATATGCATACATATATCCCCATATCTCCTCCCTCTGGCGTCTCCCTCCCACCCTCCCTATACCACCCCTCTAAGTGGACACAAAGCACCGAGCTGACATCCCTGTGCTATGCGGCTGCTTCCCACTAGCTACCTGTTTTACATTTGGTAGTGTATAGATGTCCATGACACTCTCTCACTTCGTCCCAGCTTCCCCTTCCCCCTCCCCGTGTCCTCAAGTCCATTCTCTACATATACGTCTTTATTCCTGTCCTGCCCCTAGGTCTTTGAACCTTTTTTTTTTTTTTTTAGATTCCATATATATGTGTTAGCATACTGTATTTGTGTTTCTCTTTCTGACTTACTTCACTCTGTATGACAGACTCTAGGTCCATCCACCTCACTACAAATAACTCAATTTCGTTTCTTTTTATGGCTGAGTAATATTCCGTTGTATATATGTGCCACATCTTCTTTACCCATTCATCTGTTGATGGACACTTAAGTTGCTTCCATGTCCTGGCTATTGTAAATAGAGCTGCAATGAACATTGTGGTACATGACTCTTTTTGCATGGTTTTCTCAGGGTATATGCCCAGTAGTGGGATTGCTAGGTCTTATGGTGGTTCTATTTTTAGTTTTTCGAGGAACCTCCATACTGTTCTTCATAGTGGCTGTATGAATTTACATTCCCACTAACAGTACAAGAGGGTTCCCTTTTCTCCACACCCTCTCCAGCATTTATTGTTTGTAGATTGTTTGATGATGGCCATTCTGACTGGTGTGAGGTGACACCTGATTGTAGTTTTGATTTGCATTTCTCTAATGATTAGTGATGTTGAGCATCCTTTCATGTGTTTGTTGGCAATCTGTATATCTTCTTTGGAGAACTGTCTATTTATGTCTTCTGCCCATTTTGGGATTGCATTGTTTGTTTTTTTGATATTGAGCTGCATGAGCTGCTTGTATATTTTGGAGATTAATCCTTTGTCAGTTTCTTCATTTGCAAATATTTTCTTCCACTCTGAGGGTTGTCTTTTCATCTTGTTTATGGTTTCCTTTGCTGTGCAAAAGCTTTGAAGTTTCATTAGGTCCTATTTGTTTATTTTTGTTTTTATTTCCATTTCTCTAGTAGTGGGTCAAAAAGGATTTTGCTGTGATTTATGTCATAGAGTGTTCTGCCTATGTTTTACTCTAAGAGTTTTATAGTGTCTGGCCTTACATTTAGGTCTTTAATCCATTTTGAATTTATTTTTGTGTATGGTGTTAGGGAGTGTTCTAATTTCATTCTTTTACATGTAGCTGTCCAGTTTCCCCAGCACCAGTTATTGAAGAGGCTGTCTTTTCTCCATTGTATATTCTTGCCTCCTTTATCAAAGATAAGGTGACCATATGTGCGTGGGTTTATCTCTGGGCTTTCTATCCTGTTCCATTGATCTATATTTCTGTTTTTGTGCCAGTACCATACTGTCTTGATTACTGTAGCTTTGTAGTATATCTGAAGTCTGGGAGCCTGATTCCTCCAGCTCCATTATTCTTTCTTGAGATTGCTATGGCTATCGGGGTCTTTTGTGTTTCCATACAAATTGTGAAATTTTTTATTCTAGTTCTGTGAAAAATGCCATTGGTAGTTTGATAGGGATTACACTGAATCTGTAGATTGCTTTGGGTAGTATAGTCATTTTCACAATGTTGATTCTTCCAATCCAAGAACATGGTATATCTCTCCATCCGTTAGTATCATCTTTAATTTTTTTCATCAGTGTCTTATAATTTTCTGCGTACAAGTCTTTTGTCTCCTTAGGTAGGTTTATTCCTAGGTATTTTATGCTTTTTATTGCAATGGTAAATGGGAGTGTTTTCTTAATTTCACTTTCCGATTTTTCATCATTAGTGTATAGGAATGCAAGAGATTTCTGTGCATTAATTTTGTATCCTGCTACTTTACCAAATTCATTGATTAGCTCTAGTAGTTTTCTGGTAACATCTTTAGGATTCTCTATGTATAGTATCATGTCATCTTCAAACAGTGACAGCTTTACTTCTTTTCCAATTTGGATTCCTCTTATTTCTTTTTCTTCTCTGATTGCTGTGGCTAAGACTTCCAAAACTATGTTGAATAATAGTGGTGAGAGTGGCAACCTTGTCTTGTTCCTGATCTTAGTGGAAATGGTTTCAGCTTTTCACCATTGAGGACAATGTTGGCTGTGGGTGTGTCATATATGACCCTTATTATGTTGAGGTAAGTTCCCTCTATGCCTACTTTCTGGAGGGTTTTTATCATAAATGGGTGTTGAATTTTGTCGAAAGCTTTCTCTGCATCTATTGAGATGATCATATGGTTTTTCTCCTTCAATTTGTTAATATGGTGTATAACATTGATTGATATGAGTATATTGAAGAATCCTTGCATTCTTGGGATAAACCCCACTTGATCATGGTGTATGATCCTTTTGATGTGCTGTTGGATTCTGTTTGCTTGTATTTTGTTGAGGATTTTTGCATCTATGTTCATCAGTTATATTGGCCTGTAGTTTTCTTTCTTTGTGACATCTTTGTCTGGTTTTGGTATCAGGGTGATGGTGGCCTCGTAGAATGAGTTTGGAAGTGTTCCTCCCTCTGCTATATTTTGGAAGAGTTTGAGAAGGATAGGTGTTAGCTCTTCTCAAAATGTTTGATAGAATTCGCCTTTGAAGCCATCTGGTCCTGGGCTTTTGTTTGTTGGAAGATTTGTAATCACAGTTTCAATTTCAGTGCTTATGATTGGTCTGTTCATATTTTCTATTTCTTCCTGGTTCAGTCTCAGAAGATTGTGCATTTCTAAGAATTTGTCCATTTCTTCCAGGTTGTCCATTTTATTGGCATAGAGTTGCTTGCAGTAATCTCTCATGATCCTTTGTATTTCTGTGTGTCAGTTGTTACTTCTCCTTTTTCATTTCTAATTCTATTGAGTTGAATCTTCTCCATTTTTTTCTTGATAAGTCTGGATAATGGTCTACCAATTTTGTTTATCTTCTCAAAGAAGCAGCTTTTAGTTTTATTGATCTTTACTATCGTTTCCTTCATTTCTTTTTCATTTATTTCTGATCTGATTTTTATGATTTCTTTCCTTCTGGTAACTTTGGTTTCTTTTTTGTTCTTCCTTCTCTAATTGCTTTAGGTGTAAGGTTAGGTTGTTTATTTAAGATGTTTCTTGAGGTAGGATTGTATTGCTATAAAATTCCCTCTTAGAACTGCTATTGCTGCATCCCAAAGGTTTTGGGTTGTTGTGTTTTCATTGTCATTTGTTTCTAGGTATTTTTTGATTTACTCAGTGATCTCTTGGTTATTTAGTAGTGTACTGTTTAGCCTCCATGTGTTTGTGTTTTTTACATATTTTTTTCCTGTAATTGATATCTAGTCTCATAGTGTTGTGATCAGAAAAGATACATGATACAATTTCAATTTTCTTAAATTTAGCAAGGCTTGGTTTGTGACCCAAGATATGATCTGTACTGGATAATGTTCCATGAGCACTTGAGAAGAAAGTGTAATCTGCTGTTTTGGGATGGAATGTCCTATAAATATCAATTAAGTCCATCTTATTTAATGTATCATTTAAAGCTTGTGTTTCCTTATTTATTTCCATTTTGGATGATCTGTCCACTTGTGAAAGAGGGATGTTAAAGCCCCCTACTATTATTGTGTTACTGTCGATTTCCCCTTTTACGGCTGTTAGCATTTGGCTTATGTATTGAGGTGCTCCTTAGTTGGGTGCATAAATATTTACAATTGTTATATCTTCTTCTTGGGTTGATCCCTTGATCATTATGTAGTGTCCTTCTTTGTCTCTTGTAATAGTCTTTACTATAAAGTCTATTTTGTCTGATATGGGAATTGCTACTCCAGCTTTCTTTTGGTTTCCATTTGCATGGAATATCTTTTTCTATCTCCTCACTTTCAGTCTGTATATGTCCCTAGGTCTGAAGTGGGCCTCTTGTAGACAGCATAAGTATGCATCTTGTTTTTGTAACCATTCAGCCAGTCTATGTCTTTTGGTTGGAGCATTTAATCCATTTACATTTAAGGTAATTATTGATATCTATGTTCCTACTACAATTTTCTTAATTGTTTTGGGGTTTGTTATTGTAAATCTTTTCCTTCTCTTGTGTTTCCTGCCCAGAGAAATATCTTTAGCATTTGTTGTAAAGCTAGTTTGGTGGTGCTGAATTCTCTTAGCTTTTGCTTGTCTGTAAAGGTTTTAATTTCTCCATTGAATCTGAATGAGATCCTTTCTGGGTAGAGTAATCTTGTTGTAGGCTTTTCCCTTTCATCACTTTAAATATGTCCTGCCACTCCCTTCTGGTTTGCAGAGTTTCTGCTGAAAGATCAGCTGTTAACCTTATGGGGATTCCATTGTATGTTAATTGTTGCTTTTCTCTTGCTGCTTTTAATATTTTTTCTTTGTATATAATTTTTGATAGGTTGATTAATATGTGTCTTGGTGTGTTTCTCCTTGGATTTATCCTGTATGGGACTCTGCACTTCCTGGACTTGATTGACTATTTCCTTACCCATATTAGAGAAGTTTTCAACTATAATCTGTTCAAATATTTTCTCAGTCTCTCTTTTTTTCTCTTCTTTTTCTTCTGCAACCCCTATAATTTGAATGTTCGTGTGTTTAATGTTGTCCCAGAGGTCTCTGAGACTGTCCTCAATTCTTTACATTCTCTCTTCTTTATTCTGCTCTGTGGTAGTTATTTCCACTATTTTATCTTCCAGGTCACTTATCCGTTCTTCTGCCTCAGTTATTCTGCTATTGATTCCTTCCAGAGAATTTTTAATTTCATTTATTGTGTTGTTCATCATTGTTTGTTTGCTCTTTAGTTCTCTAGTCCTTGTTAAATGTATTTTCTCCATCTATTTCCAAGATTTTGGATCATCTTTATTATCATTACTCTGAATTCTTTTTCAGGTAGACTGCTTATTTCCTCTTCATTTGTTTGGTCTGGTGGGTTTTTACCTTGCCTCTTTGTCTTCTGTGTATTTCTCTGTCTTCTCATTTTGCTTAACTTACTGTGTTTGGGATCTCCTTTTCATAGGCTGCAGGTTTGTAGTTCCCATTGTATTTGGTGGCTGCTCCCAGTGGGTAATGTTGGTTCAGTGGGTTGTGTAGGCTTCCTGGTGGAGGGGACTGGTGCCTGTGTTCTGGTGGATGAGGCTGGATCTTGTCTTTCTGGTGGGCAGGACCATGTCTGAGGTGTGTTTGGGGGTGTCTGTGAACTTATGATTTTAGGCAGCCTCTCTTCTAATGGGTGGGTTTGTGTTCCTGTCTTGCTAGTTGTTTGGCATAGGGTGTCCAGCACTGTAGCTTGCTGGTCGTTGAGTGGAGCTGGGTCTTAGCATTGAGATGCAGATCTCTGGGAGAGCTTTTGCTGTTTGATATTATGTGGGGCCAGGAGGTCTCTGGTAGATCGATGTCCTGAACTTGGCTCTCCCACCTAAGAGGCACACGCCTGACACCTGGCTGGAGCACCAAGACCCTGTCAGCTACACGGCTCAGACGAAAAGGGAGAAAAAAAGAGAAAGAAAGGAAAAAATAAAATAATTAAAAAATATTATTAAAAATAAAAAAGTCATAAAAAGAGAAAGAAAGAAAGAAGAGAGCAACCAAACCAAAAAACAAATCCACCAATGATAACAAGTGCTAAAAACTATACTAAAAAAAAAAAAAAAAAGGACAGTCAGAACCCTAGAACAAATGGCAAAAGCAAACCTATACAGACAAAATCACACAAAAAGGCATACACATACACACTCACAAAAAGAGAAAAAGGAAAAAAATATATATATATAAAATAAAAAAAGGAAAAGAGCAACCAAATCAATAAACAAATCTATCAATGATAATAAGCTCTAAATACTAAACTAAGATAAACATAAAACCAGAAACAAATTAGATGCAGAAAGCAAACCCTAAGTCTACAGCTGCTCCCAAAGTCCACCTCCTCAATTTTGGGATGATTCATTGTCTATTCACGTATTCCACAGATGCAGGTACATCAGATTGATTGTGGAGATTTAGTCCAGTGCTCCTGAGGCTGCTGGGAGAGATTTCCATTCTCTTCTTTGTTCGCACAGCTCCCAGGGTTCAGCTTTGGATCTGGCCCCGCCTCTGTGTGTCGGTCGCCGGAGGGCGTCTGTTCTTCGCTCAGACAGGACGGGGTTAAAGGAGCCACTGATTCGGGGGCTCTGGCTCACTCAGGCCGGGCGGAGGGAGGCACTCGGAGTGCGTGGTGAGCCTGCAGCGGCAGAGGGCGGCGTGACGTTGCGCCAGCCTGAGGCGCGCCTTGCGTTCTCCCAGAGGAGTTGTCCCTGGATCCCGGGACCCTGGCTGTGGCGGGCTGCATAGGCTCCCCGGAAGGGGGGTGTGGAGAGTGACCTGTGCACGCACTTCTTGGTGCCGGCAGCAGCAGCCTTAGCGTCTCATGCCCGTCTCTGGGCTCCGCGCTGATAGCCGCGGCTTGTGCCCATCTCTCCAGCTCGTTTAGGCGGTGCTCTGAATCTCCTTTCCTCGCGCACCCCGAAACAGTGGTCTCTTGCCTCTTCAGCAGCTCCAGACTTTTCCCCAGACTCCCTCCTGGCCAACCGTGATGCACTAACCCCCTGCAGGCTGTGTTCACGCCGCCAACCCCAGTCCTCTCCCGGCGCTCCGACCGAAGCCCGAGCCTCAGCTCGCAGCCCCGCCCGCCCCGGCGGGTGAGCAGACAAGCCTCTTGGGCTGGTGAGTGCTGGTCGGCACCGATCCTCTGTGCGGGAATTTCTCCTCTTTGCCCCCTGCACCCCTGTTGCTGCGCTCTCCTCCGCGGCTCCAAAGCTTCCCCCTCTGCCACCCGCAGTCTCCGCCCGCGAAGGGGCTCCTAGTGTGTGGAAACCTTTCCTCCTTCACGGCTCCCTCCCACTGGTGCAGGTCCCGTCCCTATCCTTTTGTCTCTGTTTATTCTTTTTTCTTTTGCCCTACCGAGGTACGTGGAGGGTTTCTTGCCTTTTGGGAGGTCTGAGGTCTTCTGCCAGCATTCAGTAGGTGTTCTGTAGGAGTTGTTCCACGTGTAGATGTATTTCTGATGTATCTGTGGGGAGGAAGGTGATCTCCGCGTCTTACTCTTCCGCCATCTTGAAGGCGCCCCCCTAACATCCACTTTAATTTTGATGTGAATTTGGAGCCTCTGTGGATGATTTCATTTCGACCAATTATTGAACAACATTAAAGAAGAAGTCTGTGTGCTTTTTAGCAAACTCATTTAAGAGACATTTTCTTTAGCAAAGAATGAAATTCTGACCCGTTTGAGATGCACAGGTAACAGTTACAGTTGGGCTTTGGAGGCTCATTCAGGAAAAGAGGGTAAGGAGACATAATCAGGAAAGTAACATTTCAAATGAACTATTCAGAAGGTGGTCTGATTTAGAAGTATGTGGAAATGATGTGTAATCCATACAGCTTTGTTACCTTCTAAAGCTTTCACAGGGGGAAAGATTATCTTATCACTGTTGACTTGTTGACTTTTTATTGTTGTTTAACACATAAGCCGTTTCATACACACAGAATCCACATATTCATATTTAGAGATGTGTAAGGGAGACGTGTGGTCTCTGGGTCTGGGTGCAGGAGACCTGGGTTTTATTCTTGGTTCTGAGCTAATTGGCCCCATGACCTGGGGAAGGAAGGAACTCTCAGGGGCTCAATACTGCCCCCTAGAAAAGAAGAAGTTGAACTATATAACTTCCAGCATCCTTTTGTCCCGTCTTGTGATTTTTTTTTTTTTAAGATTTTTTTGATGTGGACCATTTTTAAAGTTTTTATTGAATTTGTTACAATATTACTTCTGTATTATGTTTTGGTTTTTTTGGCCACGAGGCATGTGGGATCTTAGATTCCCGACCAGGGATCAGACCCGTGCCCCCTGCAGTGGAAGGCAATGTCTTAACCACTGGACCTCCAGGGAAGTCTTCCTCTTGTGAATCTTTTATCAGCTACATTTTCCCTCTATTCTCTCTTTGTCATAGAGATACACATAATCACATTTTTGTTACCCAAAATATGATATCTATGTCATTTTGACAATCGCCCTTTGTATATTTTCAGACTTTCTGACCTTCTGAGTAATGACATTCAAGAGGAACATAAATTGAGGTGTTCCTAATTATTGACTTCATTTTGGGGTTGTGTAGATGGACTTTCCACAAACCTGAAGTTAGCATTTTGTTCAGTCCAGTCTCCATGAATGTATGGGATCCGTGACTGTTTGCTTTTTCTTTTCTTTCCCTCCTTTTTTCTTTTTTCAAAGAGCAATAATGTAGAAGCAGATGTTGCCTCCTTTCTCACAAATGCTGCACAGTGAATCATCTTAGCCTCTCTGTAAAATTTTAGCTTAATGGAGTCCTGGCATTTCTGATGAGACGAGGAACTTAATTTTATAGAACAACCTATTGAACAAGCTGTTCTTGGACATTCCCATCTCAACTAAATGTTAAAAGTATTAAAATTCACATTAGTGCAAGAGGAAATTTTGCATGGGTAACCCTTTAATACAGTGTTTTATGACTCTATTAGCTGCACAGCAGCTGGTGACATGATGAATTTAATCCATTAAAAAATTCAGGAAGAGGTTTAAAAGTCAGCTTTTTAAAACATTATCTTGCTGCAAGGAAAGAGAACTTCTCCTCGGGCCCAGAAGCAGGCTGGCTTCACGCTGAGGCAGGTATGGGAAACGCACCTGCCCGACAAACTCACACGCTCCGAGCTTGGCCCCCAGAGAAGGGTTAGCGTGATGCATGAGGGATCAGGACGGGGGAGTCAGAAGAGGCTGAAACAGTTGAACATCTTTGACTTACATCTTCCACCTTCTCCTTGCTTTTCAAAGAAGGTTTCACGTGGATAATAAATGATGGTGTTGTTTTTAGATGGGTTAAGTATTTTTGTCTCAAGATCTGTATTTCTGTAAAATCAGAAATTCCCTGAGCCTTTGGTGATATAATTATTTATCTGATGAGGACATAAGTAAGAAGAGATTTCCCACCCTTGCTGTAAAATAAGCTTCCGTCAAATCACTTGGGTATAAAAGCTTTGGTCCAAGGGATCCAAGGTCTCACCTTGATGAAGTGCTCCCGATTTGTATATCTGGAGGGCATTGGGCGGGAGCCTGGATTCAGGGCAGTTAAGTAGCATCTTGGATGCCTTAGTAAGCCAGGGACCTGTCTGGGAGTAGACGAATGGCACTGTCGTGTCTTAACCACTAGCCTTAACGTTCTTCATTTTTCTTTCCAAATTGTAATTTGTTTTCCCAAAAGGAAAAAAAAAAGATAGTGTCCACCCCCGACAATAGATTTTGCAAGTTCCTAGGTAGGATGACTTGTTCTCAAAGTCAGGAGAATTTCTTTGTAACAAATAGGTATTTCTGAGCAGAGATGGTAACAGGTCACCTTGGATCAAATTGCCTAATATCTGTAAATGCGTTTGTTACTGCATTCAACCCTCATGAGCTGAAAAATAGGTAGCTTAACTTAGGAGCAGTTTTGCCTAAACAACTCATTTATATAATTCCCACGTTCATGTAAATTCCCTCATGTTATCTCACACTTAGCAGAACTTGATACAGGAGGGAAATTGCTATTCTTGCCGTATAGCTATCATGGATCATAAGAGCAAAACCAAATCCACTTCATCTGCCTTGCAGGAAATCTCTTCTGGTCCCTACAGTTTCAACAAACCTACAGGTTGAAAATGGACACAGCTGTTGCCTTCTCAAGTATAAAAATTGGTTTATTTTTCTTCTGACACGAAAGGCTTTACCTTTCTCAAAGTGCATGGGTTACTTGAGTGACAAAGGCCCTTCCTTCTGTTCTCTGGACGGGGACATGAACATTCTAAAGCTCTTACTTTCCATAATTCCTCCCCCACCTCCCAATGCTGCCCAAAGTTGACTTTTTCATGGAAAGTTTAGCGTATTATGAAAACAGTTGAACTTCAGAGCTGATGCTACTAGCGTGAGTGGAATCGGTTTGGATGGTATCTAATCCTATGTCTGAGACGCATCCCCCCGCTTGCCTCCAACATGTTTACAAAGACGCCTTTCATGGGTGTGCAGTAATGTGTTTCATTTTCCAGTCTACATGGTTCCTAGTGACTGAGCCTGTTGTGAGAAGGGTTATGCAGTCTGAGAGCTCGACTAATGATACTGCCTTTTTTTTTCCTACATAAAATACACACACCACTAGAATGATTTCCATACTGAAAAAAATGCATAACCAAAATGTAGCCAATAGTATCATTGTCCCTGTGCACATTTCCATGTCTATACTATTTTCAGAAGCAAGAGAGATTGTGGGGAGGGCTAGAAGACAGAGTTAGAAGCGGAGTGGGGGGTTGGAGGCCAGGACCCTTCTTTTCACCACTCTTTTGCCTGAGGTCGGGGGTAGCGGGTCCTCAGAACCATCAAACTCTCTTTGTTTTTTAAGGTGATTTTTAAATTATTTTATTTTATTTTTATTGAAGTATAGTTGTTTTACAATATCGTGTGAGTTTCAGGTGCACAGCATAGCGATTCAATTATATGTATGTGTATGTGTGTGTGTGTATAATTATATATTTTCCTCTTCAGATTCTTTTTCCTTATAGGTTATTACAGAATACTGAGTATAGTTCCCCGTGCTATACAGTAGGTCCTTGTTGGTTATCTATTTCCATCAAGTTCTCTTGGGAGAAGCCTGAGAAAGTTGGGCCTGATGACCTGTTCCTTTAGGCCTGGCGGAGGCTGCAGTTCCCTAAGGATGGGTTCTGGCAATCCCAAAATGAATTCCCAGGAAGCCCAGGAAGTGCTCAGGGTTAAAATAGGGCTCCACGGATGATTTTGTGAAATACCACACGGTTGTGTAAGTCAGTGCATCTCCAGTCTGTGCACGTGGAGACCAGGGAGTCCTGATAAGACGCAGGTGCTGACTCAGCGGGCCTACTTGGGGCCCGCAGCTCTGCATCTCTAACTAGCGCCCGAGTGATGCAATTTTACGGATCCAACAGCCATATTTTGAGTGACAATGCTTATGAGATTCTTTCTGCCTCTTAGTCTGTTAAAGGTGCTAAGAAATCCTCCACGAATTCGCTGAGTTTTATTTGTCTGACCGTCATTTACAAAACTATGTAGCTTCACAACAGCGATGAGAGCTTTTGGAATAGAGGTTAGGAAGCATTCCATGAAGAGCCTCATGGTATTTGGCTGCATCATCAATCAAGAATTCTGTTTATTGTGTGTGAGCGTGTGTGCGCTGGGGTGTGTAAGTGTGCCATGCAAGTCCGGGGGCAGATGGCCATTTGCACAGATATCCACAAGATCGTTTCCCGTCCTGTATGGGAGCCTCTCAGAACCTTGTGGGCTCCATGTCAAGAAGTGGAGTCTCTCTCCTCGCCTCTAACTGAACCTGTGCCTGGTGACAGTCTCCCCGAGCAGAGCAGGCAGGAGTGTGATTGGTGAGGTCCTCAAAGGAGATTCAATTCCCACCTGCTCTCTCTCTGAGCCTTCAGTCGCCAGGTGAGAAGAGGAAGGTGAGAGAGGGAGGGGGGAGGGGAGGGAGGGAAAGGGAGGGGAGGGGGAAGGGGAAGGAGGGGAGGAGAGATGCCCGAGGAGCCCCAGCTGTTCCAGCATGCGGGGGTTTGAATCTCCCCAGCCCAAGCACTAAACTTGAGTCAAAAGCTTTCAAGATGACCTCAGTCAGACCTCAGCTCCAGCCACAGGTGGGCTGCAACTGTATGAAAGACCTCCAGTGAGAAGGGCCTCGCTGAGCCCAGTTGGCCCCCAGATTTATAAGCCAAATAAGTGATGGTTATTGTTTCAAGCCACTGCTGTGGAGTGATTTTATGCAGCAATAGATGTCTGAAGGAGTCCAGATAATAAAGATCAGATTGAGCACTTGCTTTTTTATATTCACTTAGGGCCAAAGAAAGACTGGGTACAATCTTTGTTTGAGCTGAGATAAAAAACGAGTTACTCTTAGAATTTTCGTGTGGATGGAGTTCTCATCCACAGCATGGGTGCCGTCTCCCCTCATCCCCTTCCAAGGATGAGGGTGTATTCCATGATGCCAGAGGACACATCAGATAAACAAGCAGACACCCATTAAAATGAATGAACGTCGACATTTTTCACGCTTATTTGTTATTAACGACAGGGAATGGGAAGGTGCAATTCGAATAGTTTGTTATTGTTATACATTTGTGGCAATATATTATAGTTTACTCCTTGGCTTGGAAGTTGATTACAAGTTTTATGAGACTGAGTGCCTGTTATTGGCAATCTTGATGTTTTCTTTTCCCCTGTAACATGTCACAGACAATTGATTTATATGTAGGCAATGATTTTCTTTTATATTATACCATTTCAATAAAAAAATTAAAGAAGAAAGTGTGTAGTGGGGAGCAGAAGGAGGATAATGAAGGTTATATCGGTCAATATGGAAGGATTTTGAAGTATATTAATAATATGTATTCTCTCTGGAATCCATTCTCGGGACACTTTATATTCTTTGCGAGAGACAAAACAAGTCATCAGGGACTTTTTATAAACACAGGTGGTGCTTATTAACTAGGAAATAAAAATTTTACACTTCTGATGATTAGCCTAGACAAGTTTTCATGAGCTCCTGCACTTTGGGAACATGGTGTTTATTTTCTTTCCTAGTTTTCCTCTCAATTCTGATGACTTTCCTTCTCTGTGAACAGCTGGAGTTAGTGGTGTTGTGATACCTAAAATATCTCGGACAGATTTTTGAGGGACGGTATTAGCAATCTATTTGACAACGATCGTCATAGTAAAACACGACACTCGGCAAATTTTAACAGACATGGCCGTGAACCTCAATGCAAATAAAGGCTTCACGTGTGAAGAGAGAATTAGGATTTACATCGACAAATAATTGGCTAAAAAAGGGAAAATCCAAGTTGCCTCTTCTCTCACTGCCACACACCGCTTGTGTGATTTTTTTCTTAAAATGGGAAGACACATTTCAAAAATGTGTTTATGGTTCTGAAATGTAAAGTTTCCTAAAGATTATTATGTAATAACTTCATTTAAAGAAAAACCTTACATATTACAACTGAGAATACATATTTAAATGTGTAGTGAGTGTTTGTATTAACATCTAAAAGCATAGGAATACACATTTAAAAAATTAAGACCCAGCAACCCACTTGGGAAAAAGATTCCTAAACAAAAATGGAAGCACATTTGTATTTATACACGGTACCAGCTGCCACTGATGCTCTTCCCCAGGCCTCAGCCCTTGTCGAGGTTCACTCGCAATGGAGATGCACAGTAACCGTGAATAGTGGTAGTTTCCTACCTTGAGTTACTGTGGCTTTGTGTTTTTCTGTTTGAAAGATTTCTCCAGTGTGCTTAGCTCACAGGCATGGCAGCCTGAGGATTTAATGCCCCTAGGAGTGTCTATGGATACATACCCCAGCTTCCCCTTTCCTTAATGGGACATTTCTAAGGCATGTTATAAATATTTTCTCAGAGATGGAGCCCTACTCTCTAGTAGCTTTAAACCACTAATTAATTAATTATTTTTTTTTTTTTTATTCCTGCCCCATATTACTATCCTTACTTTCTCATGTATGCTTCCCAGAATCACATCTCAGATAACTTTCTATACCGAGTACTTGTTGAGAGTCTGCTTTCAGGAAAACCCAAAGCAGAACACACATTATCTTAATATAAAGCAGACGAGTATGTCTCAAAACTTACAGGATGTGACTAATATACCCCGGTTAAAATTTGTAGCATTATAAATTTTCATCATTAAAAAAGAAAGAAGAAATATAAGAATTAAGTAATTCATTAAAAAACTAAGAAAATATCTAACAACCATATCTAAGAAAAGTAGAGATAAGAAAGTTATACAGATAAATACACTTGCAAAATAAATTTACTAGAAAGCACATACAAAATAAAATTAGTTATAAGTCTAAGAATTTGTTTTTTGGAAAAAATGAAAAATGGGCAAATGTCTGGAATTTCTGGTAAACAATAACAACAATAAAACAAAAATGAGAAAAGAAAAAAGTAATAGAAGAAAGTGATTATTACATCAGATATTGAGGAAATATAATAATTTAAAGAAGAAGCCACACTTGTTTATGGTAATAATTTGAAAACCTTGGCCAGATAATTTTAAGGAAAATATGAGTGATCATAATTAACTCAAGAAATAGATAGCTGAATATTATCATGAAAGAAATTAACAATTTTTTAAAGAATTTAAAAATGCTCTAGGCCTGGATTATTTTGACATAACTTTTTTCAGACTTTCAAATCATAGCTCATTTCTATGCTACACAAGCCATTTTTAAGCATAGCTGGGGAGCTTTTCAATTCCTTTTATAAAAATACTGTAAATTTGATGCCAAAACTTAAAAAAGATAAATCAAAAAGGAGTAAAACCACTGAACAGTTTTGCTTCTGAATATGCTTCAAATAATGAAAAATATCTACAATCAAAAGGCAATAGTTTACAAGGCAGTAAAGAGCTAGAGGCATTGCCATTAAATTAAGAACAAAACATGGATGTATGCTATTGCCACTATCAATTTACGTTGTCCTGAAAGTTCCAGCTATTAAAAATAAGGCAAAAAGAAAAAAGTATACAAGAGGTAATATGCTTGTTACTGAGAAAAAAACCCCTGCTGTTTGTAGATGGCATGGTTGTCTTTCTAGAAATTGCAGGAGAGCGACTGAAAAACTCCTAACACTAAAAATGTTAGTGAATTGATTAATTAGATTAATGGCTCTTGTAACAAAGAGACCCCAAATATAATAGATTAAATAAGATAGAACGCCTCTTACAACAGTCCAGGGATCATTGGTCAAGAATAGCAGACCTGGGACTTCCCTGGAAGTCCAGTGGTCAGGACTCTGCACTTCCACTGCAGGGGGCACGGGTTCGATCCCTGGTCGGGAACTAAGATACTGCAAGCCGTGTGGTGTGACCAAAAAAAAAAAGGCAAACCTGCTTGGCTCCTGTGATTAAGAGACCCAGTGTCCTTCTATCCTGCACCCATTAGTCCTTGAGAACAGGCACTGGTAAGCATCCTCCGTAATGGGCCGAGAGGTAAATGTTTTAGGTTTTGAGGGCACGTGAGGTCTCTGTCATGTTTTTCTCCTTCCTTCCCTCTCTTCTTCTCCTCCTCCTTTCTCTCTTTCTTTTTACAACCATTAAAAAATTTAAAACCGGGCTTCCCTGGTGGCGCAGTGGTTGAGAGTCCGCCTGCCGATGCAGGGGACACGGGTTCGTGCCCCGGTCCAGGAAGATCCCACATGCTGCGGAGCGGCTGGGCCCGTGAGCCATGGCCGCTGAGCCTGCGCGTCCGGAGCCTGTGCTCCGCAACGGGAGAGGCCGTAGCAGTGAGAGGCCCGTGTACCGCAAAAACGAAAACAAAAACAACAACAACAAAAAATTTAAAACCATTCTTAACTCATGGACTATACGAAAATCAGGCCACAAGTCAGGTTTGGTTCACAGGCCAGTTTGTTCACTCCTGCGTTATAATATTGTTTACTTCTTCCTGGTTAAAGATGGCTCATCGAGTCTGTGTTCCAGGAGAAAAACGCAAAGCTTTTTCTGGAGATGATCTGGAAGTTGCACATATCACTTCCATTCACATCCCATGGGCCAAACATGGTCACCAGCCTACGCACAGCTGCCAGGGAGGTTGGCAAATCCGGGTAGCCATGTGACCGAGAAAAAGCAAAGAATATACTTGGATGGGACAACTATAAATTTGACTTCCTGGTTAACATAAGAACTAAAAAAACCCAGTACATTCCTGAATATAAGTAACTACCCATTAGAAAATATACTGAAAAGTGGACCAAAATATCTCTAATAAATACCTTGAAATTTTTGAACCCGAAATGTTTAGGATCTACTTAAAGAGAATTAAAATTTATATATTGAAGAAAGTCACCTTTGACCAATTAGAGGAAAAACACACAAAATTGCTAGTTGGAGAGACCGGGTATTTAAAATATGTATGTCAATTTTCTCAAATTAATTGGTAGGTTTAATGCAATACTCATAAAAATTCCAACAAGATTAACTCTGCCTGTTTGATAAGGTGATTCTGAAATGTATGATGATTCAGAAAAATAAATGGGAGAGAATTCTCAGAAAAAAATTTTGAAAATAAGTGAGATGAGAGGAACTTGATCTACCAGATACTTAATTGTCAGTCAAAGGGGGTTTCAGAAGAGAGACTGTAGTTGGAACTGTGCCAGCCCACTGCCCCTTCTAAGTAATATTTTTAGGTCACAGAATCTTGGGAAACAGAAGATCCTAATTCAACCACTTTCTCTGTGACCTTAAGCAAGTGATTTAACCAATCTGAGCATTGATTTTATCATAAAACGAAGCCAAGAATACATATTTTATAGGAGTTTATTAAGGATTAGCATTTGTTCTGTGCTACTTCTCTACCATCCTACAAACTCTTGGAGTAAAAGACTTCATCTAACTAAAATTATGCTAAATGCAATATTCCTGGTATAGGCACGCCACCTAGGGCTGGTGCTGGTGCTGGGGAGAACTGGTAAATTGGCACGACCTTCTCCTGACTGGCTACAGAGTTGCACACAGCAGTTTACTTATGAAACAATTGTCAGTTTGGGGAAAGAAAGCTGTTCTGAATTTTAGTTCTCTCTATTTCTAGCTGCATGATATTGGGGACTAGACTTAGTTTCTCTGTGCCTTTATCTCCTCATCAGTCATAATTCAGATAATAATGGTGATGCTAAAATAACAGCAAGAAGTAACTTATTGGTCATTCGCTCTGTCCCAGGCACAAGGTGCTTATGATACATTAAATCACTGAATTGTTCACACACATCTTAAGAGGCAGGTACCACCACCACCATCATCATGGTTATTATTTGCATTTTGCAGATGAAGAAACAGAGATAAAAAGATTTCTATGACTTGTCAAAAGTCACATGGCGGGCTTCCCTGGTGGCGCAGTGGTTGAGAGTCCGCCTGCTGATGCAGGGGACACGGGTTCGTGCCCCGGTCCGGGAAGATCCCACATGCCGCGGAGCGGCTGGGCCCGTGAGCCATGGCCGCTGAGCCTGCGTGTCCGGACCCTGTGCTCCGCAACGGGAGAGGCCACAACAGTGAGAGGCCCGCGTACCGCAAAAAAAAAAAAAAAAAAAGTCACATGGCTATTTAACGTGGCCTCGGGCAGCTCTTCGCCATCAGGGTACCACTCTTTGTGTACGGTGTGGCACTCAATGAACAACTGTGGCATCTGGGTTTGAAGAGATGAATGGGAATATGGGAGCTCACATTACAGAGGCAGTAAATGGATGTTGGACACTGTGATCTAGCTGGTCTGTCTTGTTGTACAACTTTTATTTAAACAAAGGCTCAATGTATCCTTGAGGTCAGGGACTATATCTTGTTTGCAAAGTACTAAGGACAGTGCTTGGCATATGGCAAACGTGCAATAAATGAGGCTATGAGTGTGGTGGGTTCACCATTGTCACTAAAGGGTCTAGCAGGTGCCTGACTCTTTATCAGTCTCTCAGTGAATATTTATTGATTGAACACATGCTTTACTAAGGTCTCTGATCTTCAGATGTCTTTGATATTCCTGGGTTCTCCTAGAGTTAAAATTTTAAGACAGTGAAAGATACTCCACAGTGAAAAGGCTTGTAGCCATAAATCGGTGTCTGTCTGTTTTACAATCTTTCCTATTTAAATTTGGTTTAGAACTCATGAGTTTGTAAGGGAACGGTAACAGCCTGAAATAAAGACAGTGAAACCCCAGCTCACTTTGAATCAACAAACATTGCTTGAATGTTAAGGAGTAGTAACTGATTATTTTGCAGAATACTATAATTGTGAATTATTTTGATTCAGGTGTTTTATTACAGATATGCGTTGTTACCAGTTTCACACAATTCAGTGAAATTGTACATTTCAGAAAAAATGATAGATTTCAAAGCAAATATATACTTTTCTTGTAGTTTCCCGTATGACCATTTTCAATTGTGAATCAAATGTTTGAGTTATGACAATGAAGACAGCAATGAGGTTTTTAAGAGTTTCATGGGTTCACCAAAGTTCACTTGTTTTAATCTTTTCTGAAAAATTTGGCTAGAAACTGCTTTATGATTATAAAGGTTACCAAGTAGAAATGTCCTGGAAAAATATTGTTTTACTGGGGTAGACAAAACGATTTGCTGGGCAAAAATAAATCCACTGGAGGCAACAGATGTTTAAAAATGGTGTTTTATTGCAGAGTTTTGTTTGCTAGTATAGATGGTGCCCCTACTGGGACTGGTTTCCAGTACTTTGCTGTGCCATTTTAGATTCTCTTATCTGTAGCCGTATATGGTTTAGTCATGGGGAAATGGGGTGTCTATGTCTGAAAGAAGTCACCGTACTTTATCAACTCTTGGAGAGATGCATCCTTAAAGATGAGCAGAGTACTAGCGGAGAGAGAGCCGCGGCTGGGAAAATAATTCCTGCACTTTCTATATGAGCGTTCAATATCATCCCCAAATCGCCATTTGAGATCTCGACTTATTGAACCTAATGGAGACGGGAATGGTGAGGTTGATGGTGACGATAAGGTGCAGCTTCTCCGAGGTCACAGGCTAGGTTAATTCCCTTCCAAAGGGATGGAGGCGAGAAGGAGAGGTAGAAGGGTGAGGGCAGCCCTTCAGCTCCTCACTTGCCAGCTAACCGGGAACACTTTCTAATGACTGTCCCTGACTCCATCAAGGGCATTTCTTCCATTTAATGAGCACATGGGAAGCAGGCATGGCTCAAGTGCAAGGGTTCAGTTTGCAGTCAGCCACAAATCACATTTCATTTATCAGGCCTCACAGATGACAGGATATCATCGAATCCCTGGAGAACCATATTCATTAAAAAGAAATCTTAAGTAATTACAACCATTAATTGACTTGAAACAGTTTCTGGTGGATAAGGTTTACATAATTCATTTGCCAGACAAAACAAGCCTCATCGCGTCCGGAAAAAGCTAGTTCCAAGCTTCCCTCTATCTGACACTGTGTGGTCCTGGAAAGGGGGTTTATCAACTACAGCCTTCCCTCCCCCACTTTTGGGGAGACAGGAAACAGTAATTTGTACAGTGAGAAATGGGAACCTGAAAGAATTTGACAGACTCACTTTGGGGTCCATATGATGGTTCTGTAGCACTTTTTCACTCACCTTGTTCCTAAAACTGATGAATGAACATAAAAATGGGTTGAATTAATCAAGAACTCTCTGAATTTACGGATTTAGGAGGCAGACATGGATCCAAGACAGGGCTTTTCCAAAAAAGCTGAGCAACCGTTTAGGACAAGGTCAAGATTCAGTCCAAGACCTCCACTGTCACCAAAGTAACTTGCACGAACAACTGCTCTTGTCAGATCAATATTTTGTCAACATTCTCAGAGATGAGTCATAAACTCTTTAGCTCTAAGTTTTTAAAATGTGGAAATACATTTGGAGAAAGAGATCGTGGAGAAGCGATAGCAAACACTTTCTTTTGTTCGCTGTGACATATAATTTTCTAACCACCTGGCAACACTGGCAACGTGATACAACCATGGTATCAGGCTTCTGCTGTATCAGCACCTAGTTTTGGAGAAATGATTCAGAGCTCAGATAACAAGAAAGTATCTTCTAATACAGTCTAAGGTCATTGTTGGGCTATTAGGAGGATGGATGCTGGTAATTCTCAGGAAAATAAGAAAAAAAGCACAAGGCTATAGAGCTTTTGAGATGGCTACACTTTATTGCATGGCCCCAGGGAGAGTTAGTAAGGCTTGTAGGACTCACGGGGGTGGGGGGTGGGGGTGGGGGGTTGGGGGGGTGGGGGGTGGGGTGGGGGGGCACTTCACACCCAAGAGTGAGAGTCTCTGAAGTTTGGTTCTCCCCAGTCAAGCCATAGACTGGCCACCTCAGTATCCCCGGAGAAGCTTATTGAGGCGAATCTCCTCTGGGGTGGGGCGAGATCTTCCCTGTGGCTGGGAGCTGTGGAATTTCTCAGCAGGGGGAGGAAAGAGGAGTCTTCTGACCTGTTCTCAAGGGGACCATCTCTCCCAGGGGCTTAGAGTTACTGGGGCTTCAGATCCAGCCTCCTGATGGATGGTGTTGGTTTGCCTCCTATTGTTACATGGGCCTCCTGATCATCGCAGGGGAGGACTGAGCCAGCTGACCTGCCTTCTCTTACTAGGTTGGGGTAGAGAAATGCTGGGCCTGGACTGCCTTTCCCTGCTGGTGGAGGGACATGAGACACCCTGCCTTTATGCTGTCCCCCCAGTCGTGGGACCCCAAACCAGGTGGCTTTTATCTCAGCCCCTTTCAGAGTTCTCCTCTGCTTGCCTCTTGTGTTATTTCTGGATTTACAGTTATACTTCGCCAGGAGCAGCAAGGAGAAATGGGTCTATGCTATGGACAGACTTTAAGAAAATAATTTTCATGCTACGTACTGCCTGGGACTCTGAATCTGGAAGTAATAAGGCAAAGACACAGAGGCTGAGTCCTAATTACCTTGGGAGTGGTTAGACATGGAGCATGATAAGAGAGGTTATATGATGCCTCTAGACACGGGGTCCTGGGGAAAGTTGGGTTCCGTACACAGGAGTGTGACTGGAAAGGGCTAACTTTGCGTGTTTCAATTTTGAATTTTGGTCCAAATTACCCCTGTTATAAGCTTTATAAGCTTTTTATGAAGCATGACAAATTTCATGAGAGGAAGGCGACTTCAAGCCTTCCAGTTTTTAAGGGAGTTTTTGTTTGTTTGTTTGATGTGGACCATTTTTAAAGTCTTTATTGAATTTGTTACAATATTGCTTCTGTTCTATGTTTTGGTTCTTTGGCCAGGAGGCATGTGGGATCTTAGCTCCCCGACCAGAGATCAAACCCGCACCCCTTGCAATGGAAAGTGAAGTCTTAACCACTGGACCACCAGGGAAGAGCCTGTGAAGGAGTCTGACTTATTCAATATCCTATAAGAACTTTGCAATGACAGTAATTTAGCAAATAAATATCATGGTTTGGAATAAAGTGTCAATCATGAGAGGCTAAAAAAAATTTTTTTCCCATGGAAAAATCTCATAGATATATATATTTTAAAGTTGATTTGAGAACAAGAGAAAGCTTTTGCATATCTGACAAGGTAGATGTGTTTTGATGAGAGACGCCATCCATATTTCAGCTCTACCGATATTGCCACAAATGGAACATATTTTTTCTAACAAAGATGCGGACATAAGTAAAGGACTGTGACTAAATAGAGTCACAGGAAAGGTGAGGCCCCACAGCTTATCCCTTAGACTGATTCATGACACAGGATTTAAATCGAACAATCCAGTCTCCTAATGCAGTGGTTCTCAACTTGGTTTCTTATCAGAATGCCAGGGACTCTTCGAAAGAATATCCCCAATACTAGGCTGTACCCGAGTCAGAGTCTTGGGGAGTGGGACCCAGGCATTGGTAGTTTTTTAAGCATCCAGGTGATTCCAATGTGCAGCCAAGGTAGATGGCCACTGCTCCAGAGGCAGGTAACTACCATCAACAGGTCCCTCAGCCCATTCACCCTGAGAGGAAGGGGCATCTGCTGGGCATCGTGGCCTCTCGGTGATCCTGTCATTCACTCTGCTCAAGGACTCCAGGCCTTATCAGCTTTGGGTACAATTTAGAGCCTTTCCATTTGCCTTAGTGATTTTTAGAGCAATATTTAATCAGGCAAATACCATCAAAGAGAGAAAAGATGGAAAAAGAAATTTCCATAAGGCGTGATATGAATAAGTAAGTGAAAAACCAATCTCAAGTTTAAAAGTGAAGGATGGGAAGTCAAAGCCTGTGAAATTTTATTTATACAAAAGAATAAAAAGACCTATTTCAGAAGGATTGATTTAAACATATGTTTTTCAGCTTTTCCTGTTCCTTGAACATGAAACTGCTTCTAACTCAAAAAGATTTAAGATAGGTAATTATTAAATAAACACTCTTTACCTTCCCTCTGCAAAAAACCAAAAAGCCAAGTCCCCATTTTATTTATGGTAAACCAAATTATTTTCAGTTAAGAATAGTGGCAACCGCATGAAACAGCTTATCAGATACGTCAGCAGGAAGGTATGAGCTCTACAACGGCATTGCAAAAAGTCCCCAAAGAAAAAACAATAACAGAAAAATGACAAAACACAAACAAAATAAGAAAACGCCAGATATTTACAGCCTCCGTCTGAAATGTGACGTCTTCCACGTTCAGCATAAAACAAACCTAGAGAACATTTCTCAGTGCGCATCGCAGATGAAGCTGGTGCTAGCCAGTTGGAGGGCGGAGACACTCATTCCAAGAAGGGAGAAATGCACAGTTAGCAACTTGCTGGGATTATAACAATGTCTTGGGTTTTTCTGCAATTCTGTTACTGAAAATGACACAGAGTAAATGCTCTGATATGGTCGTACAGAAACGACTTGTTTGTCACCACATTTCAGAACAAAGTACTCAGAGCCACAGGCACCGGGTCTGGGAAAGCAGAGGTGGATGGCCACGCAGCCAGGTGAGGGGTGTTTACCTTTGTGAGGTCGGCGGACGGAAGCAGGGCTCTAGAGCCTGGACGCTTCTGCACTAATGAGTCTTCTAATAATCAGCTCGTGGTTTTCTGTTTAACTTCAGATCCATCCTGTGCCGGGTTTTATTCTTTCTTTTTTTATGGCTGCTATGAGGACTCCCTGAGGAAGTAGAAGCAGCAGCCTTCTGAGGTTTCACTCCCTGCACAGATCCATCAGCTCCTCAGGATGCTCCTGGCTGGGCTCGTTTTCCTGATTGTGGAAGTCTGGAGAAGTATCACTTTCCGTCCCACTTCCTGGCTCCCTCTTTTCAATGAGCTGGTCCTGAACTCCTGCCAATGCACTTGCTGCAGCTGCTGAAGTAACTGAGGGTTTACTGAAGAGCCGCTCCTTCTATCGTTTTTTGCTATTGGAGTATTTTGGTTCGTCAGGTACTGATCCCAGCCACGAATAGTGTTGCCATACATCTGAGTGCCTTCCAGGTAGCTTCCTTCAAAAGCACAGATCTGGCTCTCCAAGTTGGCCAGTGTTTGCGCCTGTTCCTGCTTCCGCTTCCCAAGCCCCGCCTGCACGTGCCGGCTGTCCGGGATCTGCGGCAGCGCCGCCTTGTTGTGCATCGCCATGTTGTACTCTCGTGGATAGATTTTTAAAAATAATTTCAAGCCAAAGGTTTTTTTTGCTTTTTTTTAAAGTCCCAACGTTATTTTAGACAATTTTCTGTGCCATTTAAATAAGATGGATTAATAAATTCATGTTTGCCTAATATTTCTATTTGAAATCATACATCAAAAATACCACAGGGTTCCAAATTCTATGATCTGGAGACGAAACAAAAAATACTGTTTTTGAAAGAGGAAAGGCCCTCTGAGCACACAGCAGGGAGGCCGTCTGCCAGCTGAGAGGAGAGTCCTTACCAGATACCACATCTGCAGGACCCTTGATCTTGAACTTCATTGCTCTCAGAACTGTCAGAAATAAATATCTTTTGTTTGAAAAAAAAATTCCGTTTTAGGTTCTGATTCAAGCAAAGTTCCCACGCTCATTTAGCACCTTTTCCCCTTGTCATCCTTGAATGAACAATTGATTATTTGAGATGGAGGCAGTTTTCAGAGTTCAAAGTCAGAAGTTTTTCAGAAGGTCTAGGACAGAGGTACAACTGGGGCTGGCTGATTGACAGAATTGCCTAGAGAACTTTAGAAAATCCCAGCCTCTTGGGTCCCACTCCCTGAAAGCTCTGAGTCAGTGGGGTGAAGCCCCTGAATGTATACATTTTTCTACAGTTCCCCAATCAATTAAGGTGATTGGCTGCATTTGGTAACTAAGAAACTGAGAAACGGGTACATTTCCTGTGATAGAATCGAGGGAAAAAAAAAAAAAAAAGCCCTCACCCTGGGTAACACTTTATTCAGGGAAAGCTAGAAGTAACACTGAAGTATTAACTTTGCAATGATGGCCAGCACATTTTAAAAGGGAGAATGAAAACCCAGAAACTATTGGGGAGCATGCGATGCAAGGATTACATAAGTCATGAGGTATTTAGTATGTGAGAAAAGTGACTGACATCATTGGTGAAAATTAGCCTTGGAGAGGATACGAAGATTGTCTTCAAACATTGAAAGGACCCTTTTGAGGAGGAGTTGGGCTCACAGTGTTTTGGATGAGGAACCTTTGTCTTCAGCAAACTTCCCATGCGATTCTGAGGCAGACGGCCTGAGGACCTCACTGGAAGAAGTGAGCCGCTAGAGCTCTCCTGGGTGTGGGAGGGAAGCAGCCGGACATTTACAGGTGGTTTGGGTGCTTGAGGACGAAAGAACTGCTGGGAAGACTTCTATAAGGAGTCAACCAAGATGGATAAGGAAGGAAGGGATGGAGGGGAGGAAGGAAGGAAGGAGGGAAAGAAGAAGGAAGGAGTAAAAGAAGGAAGGAGGGAGGGAAGGAAAGGGAGGGAGGGAGGGAGAAAGGGAGGAAGGAGAGAGGCAGGAATGCTCTGGGTTCAGAGGGCCCACTTCTGATTAAATGATGCTTGTATGACTGTGCAATAAAGCTCAGCTGTCTGGAAACAAAGCAGAGAAAATGAAATGACATTAACGGGAAACTGGAAAGAAGAAAGGCCGGTAGAGTGAGGAGGGAAGGGGTAGAGGAAATTCTGGCTCTTGGTAAGAGCAGGTCAAAATGCAGGGTCTTGGCAAAGGGATTCTAGACGTGGAGTAGCCCCTACTTTTCATGGTCTGTGGGCTGAGGAGAGAGCAGTGCCTCCCCCCTCCCCCCGGAGCCAGCTGTCCAACCTTTGCATAGGATGATGGCTTCAAACAGGAGTGCGTGTCAGAATCAAAGGAGGGCCTCTTGAAACACAGGGTGTTGGACCCACCCGAGAGAGATTCTGAGTCAGTAGGTCTGGGAGGGGCCACAGGGTTTGTTTCTTTGACGAGCTCCTGGGTGGGGCTAATTCTGTGGTCCTGGGGCCACACTTTGAGAAAGTGACCCAGGAAAAGCCAGGCTTCTGTTAAATTAACAGGCTTGGAGAGGATGAGAACATGAGAAACTCATCCACCAGAGGGGGTTCCCAAGGGCAGAGTAAACATGCCTGGGTTACAATGAGCTGCTCCAGGGCAAGATTTCGGGCATCCTTACATGACTGGGCATGAGTCGGATGGAGTCCAGGATGTTTTCCAGCAGCTGTAAGTCTGTATGAGCAGATCACACATATCCATCGCTAGTTACTTAACGCTGGCTTCCTTCTGTGTACGTCCAACTTTATCAGTGCCCGGCAGTTTACTTCTCTGTGCCTGAGAGGGGTTTTGATTCAGGTCCAGTACTGAGTAGGTGTCCTCAGAAAGAATGAACAGTTGGCAGCAGAGGCCTTTAGCAAAACCTGGTGGTATGAGTACTTTATGGTTTTTCTTAAAGATCTAGAATCTGTAATATCACGTACAAAGCCTTTCACAGGGTGGCTTTGGAGCATCTCTGCCATGAAGAAATCCCTCCTTCCTTTTCTCGACTTTGGTCACAGCAGATGGAGTCCCTTTCCTTGTGTGCACCATGCTTTCTCCAGTGTCAAGGCTTCACACGTTAGAATGCTTTTCCTCTTGCTTTTTGAGCTAACTTGTACTGATTCTTCTAGTTAACTTTAGTGTCTCTTTGGGGAAAACCCTGCTCACCATCAAACTAGAGCACCTGGGCTTCCCTGGTGGCGCAGTGGTTGAGAGTCCGCCTGCCGATGCAGGGGACGCGGGTTCGTGCCCCGGTCTGGGAAGATCCCACATGCCGCGGAGCGGCTGGGCCCGTGAGCCATGGCCGCTGAGCCTGTGCGTCCGGAGCCTGTGCTCCGCAGCGGGAGAGGCCACAACAGTGAGAGGCTCGCGTACCGCAAAAAAAAAATAAATTAAAAAAAAAAATCAAACTAGAGCACCTTTCTCCTTTTCTTTGACAACATGTCTCACTGGTGCGATTCCACATTTACTATCACTTTCCATGTTTTGACCACAACTCCGGAACGGCGGAGGGGTGACTCACTTGTCTGGTTGCTCCAGAACTTCTCTGTTTTTACAGTTCCACGTCCTGTGCCCCAGGAAGACCAGCGTGCTCGATCATCCTGGCCTTGTTCCCGCCATCCCCCCAGGTCTAGCACTTAGCTCTGTGATGGGAACATATTACGTGCTCAGAATATTTGCATTAAACAGAATGGAGTAATGCTTAAAGTGGGTAAAAAGGGAATCATCTTTGACTGTCAATATCCTTATGACCTCAACAAATATTACTTTGAGAAGGGAAAAAAGATGGCAAAAACTTACTATTCAAAGTGACTTTGGGGGTCTGATTCCAACCTTTCACCTTGAAAGTTGCTAGGTAGATTTAAGACTGAAGATATATGGTCAGAATGAATAAGGCCAACCTGCTGAGAATGGGGGTCTCCATCCACCCATTCATTCAGCAAACAGTACTGTTTTCTGCCTATCCTCAGAAATGAAATACTGTTCATTTTCTTGAGAGTTTTCAGAAATCACCTAATGAAATGCAAATACTTTGGTAGGACATAAGCTCTGTCAGCTGTAAATCTGAAGTGGGAAGGGGGGATTACCTTGAGTACCAGGACAAGAAGAACTTCTAGGGTGGCCTGGGTTAGGCTGTGGTGACATCCTGTTTCTGTTTCGATGTCCCCTCTTCACCCACCTCCCTGGGGACATGAGTGTCTCTCTCAGTAAATATACAATCAGTGCTCCTGAAGAACTGAAGTGCTTACAGGAAACAAAATGTCCTGAGTAACTTGAATAAACAAACTCGGTAAGTCCTCTGTAAAATCCTTTGTCATTTTAAACAGACTCTCAAGTGTTGCAGAGTATTTAGGAACACAGCGTGTTTAAGAGCTAGCATCCAGGATTTCAATCTTCCAAACAAGAAAATTAGAAAGCAAGTCCTGTTCCCACCGAGACAGAGTAAAGGCAAAAGCTATTAGGATAACTCATCTTCTAGAATATTAAAAACACCCTCGCACGCTCTTCCAGGTCAGAAGAACAGAGAGCCCCTGGAGCTTGGAGTGGTAAGAACAGCTGTATGGCGGTGCCTCTCAGACAGGTACCTGGTAAGCTAGTGATTGCTCGTGAAGACAGGGATTAAAGTGAGGGGGAAGGAAGCAGCAATATTTCTCCTTAGACCGCGATTCCTACTTTACTCTCCAAGGATGCCTCTACTTCAGACTTTGGGGGAAAGGTGGGGAAAAGAAGAAGGTGAAAAGAGTCTGAGGAAATGGGGAAAGATGCTCCAGAGTGGTTTTCATCCACTCAGAACCAATTCCTTTGACAGAAGAGGAGCGCTGTTTTCCTTCACCTCAAACAGTGATGATGGAGGCGACTGGGGTAATCTTCAAAGCATTCTTGACCCGACAGCTATCTCCAAGACATGTGTCTGTTGCAAGAGGAGCCTGTGGGCAGAGTGGACCAGGCCAACCCAAATCTTTCAGTACTTGTTCCTTCTGGGTTACCTGTTGCTATGTAACAAATTACCCTAAAACGTCAGTTGCGGAAAACAACCACCGTTTTATTACAGTTCATGATTTTGTGGGCCAGGAATTCCAGCAGGGTTCCATGGGTGACTCTTCTGTCCCACTGGGCATCAATTGTGGTCATCTGGCATTGTATTCAGTTACCCGATGGGCTGGTCTGGAGGATCCAGGACAGATTCCTTGATGGGAGCTGTGGTCTGAGCCATGGCCCCCAAGACATCCAGGTTCTCATCCTTGAGACCCATGAATGTCACCTTACATGGCAAAAGGCACTTTGCAGGTGTGATTAAATTGAGACTTGTCAGATGGCGGGGATTAGCCTGGATTACTCAGGGGGGCCCTAAATGTAATCAGAACTGTCCTTATGAGAGGCAGGGAGATTGACTCTAGAGCAAGGCTTCGCGAGAATGGAAACAGGTCCCATGAGTCTGGCTTTGGAGCTGGAGGGAAACGACCATGAATCAAGGATCTGGGGGGAATACAGCTCTGGAAAAGGCAGGGAAACAGATTTGCCTCTGAGCCACTGGAGGGAGCGAGGCCCTGCCGACACCTTGATTTTGGCCTGATGTTGGACTCCTGACCTCCAGCACGATAAGAAGTACCAGGTTTGGTACAGCAGCCGTAGGAAATTAGTACAGCAGGGATGGTCGGAAGACTGGACTGCATGGAGGCTATTTGAACGGCATGCCTGCTGTGGCCTCTCCAGGGAGGGGGGTGGTCCCAGGACTCCTTCTGTGGCAGCTCAGGGTCTCAGAAGGAGTGTTGCCAGAGAGGAGTACAAGGTTCAGCACAGATCCTGCCCAGACCCAAGGGGAGGATCCCTGGTATGGACAGGACACCCTGGTACACAGTAGCTCCGTAACTGTCAGGGATGCAGCTCGCTGGCTCTCAGTGATCCACTGTCCTTGGCCTGATGTCCCTTTGTCTAGGAAGGCTTCCTGAACTCCAGCCAATGCAACCACATTTTGTCCCCCAGGAAAAATAAGGGAGGACGACAAAAGCAGTGAAGGACACAAGCCAGCTATCTTTTAAGGGCCTTCCTAGCAGCTGTTACCCACACTGCCACTTTCATGCCTGGCAAGAGAACAATAAGGGCGTGAATCTTTCATCTGGGTGAACAGGTGCCTAGCTAAAAGCCAGAGTTTCTTCTACTAAGGAAGACAGGGAAAACCATTAGCAGCTAGAACTTTGGCATCTGTGGCATGTGCCACACCTACAAGAAGAGATTAAAAACATGGGATCAGAAAGAAGAAAGACCTGATTTCGGACTGGATTTTAGTATGTGATACAAACACATTAACATTAGCACGTCACGACCCCCTTTCCAAAACCACATTAAAATCAATTTCAGGACGTGCATCGTGAAATGACTTTTCTTTTCCCTAAAATCTTTTCCTGGTAAAGTTGAGATATATCTTATGTTCATTCACGTCTTACATTTGGGCGATGATGGTAAGTATCTCATTGGATTTACTACCTCAAATTTATGAAGTAGATAACATCCTCAAGGTTCATAAGCGTTAGTCATGTTGTTGAAGCTCAGAGCCAGGTCTGAAATCCAGATGGATCTGCCTTCAAAACCTGTGTCCTTACTGTTCCAAAATATTTCATGCTTCCTCAAAATATACCCAAACTTTTGCACTTTAGGAAAGAAAGAACGTTAATGTGAAGGGCTTTCCCCATTTTCTCCTGCAGTAGATTATTGTTTGGTGGTAGTCAGAGGTAATTTCAAACTGAAGAAGGGAGTGGGACTGTAATATAAAGAAAAATTCCAATGAAATACTGGTCCAGTCAGAGAATTTTGTGTAACTATCTAGTAACTAGGGGTCCTGGGTCCTTTCAGCGACACCACAGCTACATAGCAGGTCTCAGCTGAATTTGTGTTATAGCCTGGTGGGCAGCCAGTGTAAACCATGCAAACTGAACTTCCGTGCTTCTAAGTACTACGGCAGATTCCTGAATGCAGAGCAGATGGGAAAAATAAACTCAGACCATTTACATCTGTCGTATATTGAAGGGGAAAAAAGTCTCCATGTGGAAACATAGCATGATTGGGTATTAGAAGAGTGTATTTTTTAAATATGATACTTGAAGAAATTTGAATAACAAAATGTTATTGGGTAAAAGTGGGTAAGTACAGTGTCGGAATCCAAAGGTCTCCTAGAAGACAAGAGTTATCCTTCACCAGCATTCTAATTTAGTCAGATGTTCAAATAGTCAAGCCTTAAATTGAGGGGACGCATAACAGCATTTTGCTCCCAGATTTCATCTCAAGAGTAGACTTGAGTATTGTCATGACACAAATATATGCATACTGTTTATACGCCCAGAGGTTTTCCCCACAGTTCCTTCCCTGTATGACCTAGCAACGTGAAAGAGATTTTGAAGGAAGCATGTCTATATGGCATCGATACACTCTGATCTGATAGAACATCTGCTCTCAGCAGCTAGCTCTTCTAGAGCGGTCTTAGACATCTGCGTAACTTTGTGACCAACTGCCAGCTCTGTTTACGTAGTCAGAAGCTTCAAAACAAGTTCCAGCCTGAGCTGAAAGCAGTGGTGTAGTTTAAAAGATCAAAGTCGTGAACTTCAGGATTTAAGCAGAAGAATGGTGAACTTCAACACCACCTTCTACCCCAGAGAAAGAAGTCAGTTGGACTTGGCTTTGTTGTTGGAAAACTGGAAAACCATCTGTGTTCATTGAAATCTGAACACGGAGTGAAATTAACCTCTAAATCCCATAAGGTCCTAAAGAAATCATCTATCTCTAAATTGCTGATTTATTCTCATTAATATTTTGGGACTTATTGTCAGGTATAATCATCACAGGAGACATAAAATATATCTCCTGCATGTTACGAGGTTTACCTTTAAGACAGATTTGAATACCAGTTTCCAAACTACTATCAGTCAAGAAATCATTAAATATTTATTGCTGCTTATTATGTGTCTCTTGAGCTATGATGGAGTGCTGTTGATGATTTGCCATTAAGGAAGGATACTGAGTATATAAGGGGCATTTCTTTTTTTCCAGTTTTATTGATATATAATTTGATTGACAAATAAAAATTGCATACATTAAAAGTGTACAAAGTGGGAGCTGATGGTATAAGTCCTGGAGCCCAGAGGTCCAAGAACCAGGTGCTGCAAGGGCAGAAGAAGATGGACGTCTCAGCTCAAGAAGAGAGAGAGTGAGTTTGTGTTTCCTTCACCTTTTTGTTCCAATGAACTGGATGATGCCCAAGTAGGTAGGGTGGATCTCTTCACTCAGTCCACTGAATCAAATGCTCATCTCTTCCAGAAACACCCCCATAGACACACCCAGAAATAATGTTTACCAGCTCTCTGGGCATCCTTTAGCCCAGTCAACTTGACACAGAACATTAACCATCACAGTAACCATGCTGTACCTTATGTCTCCAGAACTTACTCATCTTATAACTGAAAGTTTCTACATTTTGACCAATATCTCCCATTTTTCCCCCATCTACCCCCAGCCCCTAGTAACCACCATTCTACTTTCTGCTTCCATGAGTTTGACTTTTTTCTTTTTTTACAATTCCATGTATAAATAAGATCATACAGTGTTTGTCTTTCTCTGTCCAGATGATCTCACTTAGCATAATGCCCTCCAGGTTCATCCATGTTGTCACAATGGCTTCATTTCCTTCCCTTTAAAGGCTGAATAGATTTCCATTGTATATATACATCATCTTTTTTACTCGTTCACTGAGGGACACTTAGGTTGTTTCCATATCTTGGCTACAATGAATAATGCTGCAATAAACGTAACAGTGCAGATGTCTCTTTGGGAGGGTGATTTCATTTCCTTTGGATATATACCAAAAATGGTGTTGCTGGATCATATGGTAGTTCTATTTTTAATTTTTTGAAGAATCATCCCGTTTTCCTTAATGGCTGTTTACATTCCCATCAATAGTGTAGAGGAGTTCATACGGGGCATTTCTTAACCACAGAGCCAAGGAAATAGCTTCTCTTTTTACTCTAAGTACTATCGCATGTGATCTTCAAGGCTGGAGAAGCATAAACTTCCATAGGAAAGTTCTTTCTGGATTTACACACCTTTGGGAGTATCAAGCTTCTCCATTTAAAGAGTGTCAGCCTCATTCATTCCATGTTTTTTTGGGTTTTTGGTTCATCCATTCACTTATTCTTTCATTCAGCACCTTTTGGAGTGCAGTTTTTGGGCAGCTACTGTGCTAGTATTAGGATTAGGAGGAAAGAAAAAAAATTGTAGACACCTGCTGCTTTTAGGCTAAGTGGGCGAGAGAGACATGAATCAAAGGATCAAAGCACTGTGAAGTTGGCTTCAGAAGAGCAGTTCAAGGTTACATGGGAGTTGACAGAAGGGCATCTGACTGAGGGTTCCATGAGGGAGGTATTAGGATCTGAGAGCTGAAGAAAGAGTGGGAAGGAGGGAGAAAAAAGAGGGACAGAAGAGAATATACTGAGGAGACAGGACAGTTGGTGCAAAACCCCTGATATGGGGAATATGATGGGAAGAAGTCCCAAGTGTTCCAGGAATGAAAGGCCGGTGTGAGTGGAGAGCAGGGATGGGCAGAGACCCTGGAGAGAGGACTGGCATTTCCAAGTCCCTGCCCTTCCCATCTCCCATGGCCAAGCCATCCTTAGGTTCACAGATTCATCCAAATGCAAACAAAGTAGGAAGCTGGAGCCTACTGGTCTCATGAGATTTCACATCTTATTTTTAGCTACATTTTCGCATATAATTTTAAAGATACTAGACGGCTTATAATTATTAAATCCAAAGTCATGACAGAAATACCCTTACCCCACCTTTAACCTTTACTACCTGCCTCCCATGTTTCCCATCCCTGAGCAATTAGCCACATTTAATTCTTTTAGCTATTTCTTTGGTTTCTACTTCCACATTTCTAGGTCAGCTTATACTGTTATTTATTCATCTACCAGTTTCAGACCCTCCATTTCCATCCTGTGGATGTAGCTGAAGTCTCAGCTCCCTTACACCGTCTTTCACACCTCACTCTCCTTGTCTTCCCAGCAAGGTTATAATCACCATTTTTTTTACACTGTTCATGATTATGAACTCTGTGAATATTGTTCACTGCTGAGCCTACTGTATATTGTGGTTATGTTTTTTTTTTTTCTTGCACAGTTCTTGGATTTCCTGGATTAATTCTTTTCCTTATTTCTTTATTGGCCCTACTCTCTTTATCCCTAATATTTTTCCATCAAATCTGAAAAAAGACTCCATCACCAACAAAACTCCTGCATTGAGAGCACTGGCATGGCCACCAGCATTGTGGGAGCAGAGTGAGGGAAGGGGGCTGGGGGTCCATTTTTCTCTCCATGAACTTTCCATTATCTTCCTGCTTTAAGATGGTATCACCTAACCTCCACCAGTCCAGGCATCGGGAGCCTCTCCAGGTGAATTTATTCAGAGGTTAAATCTGTACCTCCTGCTCTGTTGTGGTGACACGGAGCAGGACTCTGCGGGGCTCCTGGGCACAAAAGCCTCTCCGTGTCCCCCATTTCTTGATTACAGGAAATAGGCTTCATTCGGCCTCCATGACCTTCCCTGAGTTCCAACAGCAGATTCAAAGAGATGCTAATTAGGGAAGGGAGGGGATGCGGAGATGAGAGAGGAGGAGTCAAGAGAAACAGTAGTGCAGCCTTGGGGCAGGGTCCTGGTTCCCCCTCAAGGGATACACATAACAACATCTTTGAGCTGTTTTGCAGACACTGAAACCCCAGCAGATGGGAGAAGTTAACTGTGTGCTGCCCACAAGCAGGTAGACCCCAGACCAGTTGGAACCAGAAGGTTGATGATGCCGACTCCCACTTACCTCCCCACCAACCAATCAGAAGAATGTCCACGAGCTGATCACGCCCCCTTTGCACCATTACTATAAAACTCCTCACTACCTGCTCCAGGTTGGGACACACAGTTCTGAGGGCATTCGCCCGCTGTGGCCCCCTTTGCGTGGCAAAGCAATAAAGCTATTCTTTTCTACTTCACCCAAAACCCTATCTCCGAGAATTAATTCAGTGCTGGGGTCCAGAGGTCGGATTTGGCTTCAGTGGGAGGCATTGGGGGAGGGGTGGGTTCTAGTAGCAAAGCATTTCCCTCTATTCTGCTTAGTCAATTACCAGCCTTCCAGCTTCTTTCCAGCTTCCAAAAAGTCGGTTGAACATATGCTCATCTGCTGATGCCTCCTCTGCCTTTTCTTCATCCCTAGGAGCGTACGCCTATTTTTTTCCATTCCTCTCATTTTAGGGGGCTTTCAGGAGAGAACAGGGATAATGCTCAGGGCCACGTTACCCAGAAGTCCCTGTGGTTTCCTGGTCAGCTTTCTCTCTGCCCCCATTCAGACCTGAGGCCAATGAGGATCTCACTGGGGAACGAGGGGATGGCTCTCATGCTAAACACCAGCTCCCCCAGGCTTTCAGCCCCCCTGCTTTCTGCTGTGTGTGATTGTGCCACCAAGTCTGGAGATGCGTCAAGGAGGATCCCATAGCAGGTTCTTACCCACGTGCGGTTTCATGGGGGTGCATGCTCTGTGGGACTGGAACCGCAATGACACTGAAAGATCACAAGGATGCTCTTGTATTTCCTCTTCAACCTTGAATAAGAGCAATGCCCCACCTCTGGCCCTTTCCCTCTCTGTGATTCTTCCTTGAATCTGGGCACCTGGATTGGAGATGTTTATTGAAAAACTCAAAGTAACAGGGACCGTCCTCCTGCCTCCTGGGCAGGTCCACCCATTGATCCTACGGCAGGTCTGTCTCCTATTACTTCAGCCCCTCATGGCCTTCTGGACAGAGACCTGCCTAGGCTGGAGAGGAGTTCTGAAAACTGTGTAGGCCTTCCCATTCCCAAAAGAATGGAAATGGAGACAGCACATTTTGGACCTAATCTATCCAGGAGAGGTCCATGAGAGAAGAATCAAAATAAATGTAGAGGGGAACACACCTGACCTCTTGGGCAGGTGAGAATTAGCCTGCTGGATGCGGGTCACTCATGTTCTTCCTGGTTACTCAGCAACACAGATGGTGTATAATCAAACGTATGGACGTAACATGCCTTTCCAGAGTTTGTGCTCCCTGGCTGGGTCTGCCTGGAGATGGGAGTGGGTCCATGCAGCTGCTGAAAAAGAGGGATTTGTAATGGAAATGCTGACAGATCCTTAACCGGGGCCGCATTCGCCGGAGCTGCGATCATCTAGTAAATAAGGTGAATGGGCTCCGCTTATCTCATTTCACAGCTGAGCTGTGTATTGCCAGATAAATCAAATCAGGGTAAACGGCTTCATCTAATAAACTGGGTCAACACATAATGTATTTGTTCAGGTTTGCACTTTCATTGATTCTCATTTGATTTCAGAAGAGATATTTCAGCTCCTGTTGGAACGTTTTTTAGGGTTCATCTCTCCTTCTGGGAAAGAGAAGCTGAGAGGCATGGACACAGAGCTGGGATCTTTTCCTTTTTCCTTTGAAATAAATTAAGTTTTCTGATTTTTGGAAGTTCTTCTGCTTTTCATCTTTATGCATCGGAGTGGGGGAAGGGCGATGGTAGGACCGCTTGGGGAGAAAGTGGAGAAGAAGCAGGAAAAAGAACTCCCATCTCCATCTGCATTTCCCAATAATGTTTTAGTGATGTTTGCTAATGTATCATTCATTAACCATCAGCCACTATGAAAAACATAATCTATCTCGCAAAGTGGACATTATTATCGCATTAAATCATTTCACAATATACCTGAACGGTTCCACATGAGAGGCCTGGCCTGCCCAAGCCCTGATGCCCCCGGGGCAACTCTTCAGCAGTAATGAGATACGAGGTCTGTCTGTGATGAATACGATATTACTTGTGTCAGCGGCTGCGAACGGCACCCAGAATATTTCTTCTTACAGGTTTTTTTTTTTTTTTTCCATAGCAAAGGAACTCAGGCAAAGCACTATTAACCCAGTAAATGAAGCTCTACAGATCACAGAGTGTGTCCATTAGGAGACAAGATGGTGACTAATCCAATTTTTCTTGCAGAGAGAGACCCTGATGCGTTGGTAACATCTGGGGACGGCTGGCCCTGCATCACACATGAGGCTCTGTATTCTGTCCTTTCTGGTTCTCCTTTCTCTGCCTTTGTCTAAGGATAATTATTGCACTGTCTCCTGCTCTCCCTCAACCTCCTCTTGCCAAAAACCTCTTTGAAGGTGATTAAAATAATGTCCATTGGTAGAAGAAATAGAAAAGAGTGTCTGGTGGGGGAAAGAAGCAAGGGCCAAATGGTAAGTCTTCCCATTTCCCATTTATAGGACATTTCCTGAGTCTTCAGATATGTTTGTTAGTCAGGCTGGAATCTGCAAAAAGGTACCAGGGATCAGTTACTCTCTGCTCCTGTTAAAAGCACATCAAACAGTTTTGCTTTTGGGAAAAGATTCCATATTTTTATCTCTCATAAGGGCATTCACTTACTTCTTTTATTCCTTGAAACACTGTTTGCAGGCATTTGTTCACAATGTTGATGGATTCAAAACAAGACTCCAGATGTCCCTTTGCCTAGACAGCTGAGGAGAGGTATGGGGGGAATATCTTGAGGACCTCAGTGAAAATATAAACAAAGTGGTGATTCTTTCCTTAACTTTACTCTAAATCTTCCTTCTCTTCCTTTTCCTCAACTAATGTGTGTTACCTGTCCATGTGCCCTGTGCAGGACACTCACAGCACACGGTGTCCTCACTCCAGCTAACAAATGTGACAGGGAAGACCAAATCGGACTCCATATTAGATCTGTTTCTTTTACTTTAACCTTTGTGTTCTATTGCTTTTGCCTCGAGTTAAGAATGTTGCCTATAGCCTGAAATAGACAGGATAGCCCATTCTCAAAGCTCTGACCTTTAAGGGTATAACCCTTTTCCATTCATATAGAGAGAAAAAGTTGCAGAACAGAGAAAAACATTCATCCTGTTGGAAGTTTACAGGGACATCATGACCTGACCTATGAGGACAGCTGCAAGAACAAAGGATTCTTACACCAAGAAGTCTGCACCAACCAACCACACCCCCTCCTTCACCTTGTCTTTAAAAATGCTTTGCTGAAACCCTCTGGGGAGTTCGGGGTTTTTGGGGGGCATGAGCCACCGATTCTCCTTGCACGACCTGCAGTAAACTTTTCTCTGCTCCAAACTCCAACGTTTTGGTATTGTTTGGCCTCACTGTGTGTCGGGCACACAAACTTGCCTTCAGGAACACAAATACAAAACAAATAAACAAAACCCCACATACTCCCACCTTTGAATAGCCACAAAGGAGCTGCACTGCTGCCCCAATTAAAATCGGGTTCCAGTCTGGCAACTGTCATATGTAACTAAACGTGATGTTTGATTTTTTTTAATGACGACCCTACATCATCACTTCCCAAGAGAACATCAAAAATACATTCCCCTGAAGAGTAGCCTAGAGAGTCAGAAAATAGATCCTTTTCCCCCACAGGTTTGTTTTCTGCCGTTAATCAATTCAGAAGGATTGGCTTAATTTTCCACACTGGAAAATGCAGTTTGAAACATCCCCTTTGAAAGTCAAATTTATAATATTTCACATTACTCTGGTATATCAGCTCAGGTGATGTGGAAAATGTAATTCTGAAAACACTTTGGCTTCCTTGTGGTCTTTAGAAGGAATAGCATAGTATGAGTCATGATTTTGTATCTAAATGTATCTCTACTTCCCTTCTCATGCTGAAATGACTTTATAGATTTTATTAGTTTCAGTGAAATGTATTTACATTGAATGAATCAATCAGTCTTGCCCTGCACCCCCCTCCCCTCTTATTTCTCTTTCTTTCTTTCTTTTTTTTTTTTTGCGGTACACGGGCCTCTCACTGTGGTGGCCTCTCCCGTTGCGGAGCACAGACTCCGGACGCGCAGGCTCAGCGGCCATGGCTCACGGGCCCAGCTGCTCCGCGGCTTGTGGGATCCTCCCGGACCGGGGCACGAACCCGTGTCCCCTGCGTCGGCAGGCGGACTCTCAACCACTGCGCCACCAGGGAAGCCCCTCTATTTTTTTCCTTATTTGACTAGAGACCAGTTGATGAAGCATTTTACTAACAATGCCCATATTATTCATACCATGATCAGAAAATATTTGTAACCATTTTTTCAGAGAGTATATCTAGGTTTTTTGGTGTTTATTTAACTCTTCTTCAACTTAAAAGGCTTACTGTGAGGTTTTAAAAAGTGATCTAGACAATATAAGAGGATCTAACAACTTAGAGAGGTCAAATGTTTAGCAGAACATTATTTTGTCCAATTTTAAAGTGCTTATTTTATTTCATTAAGAGATATTGTTTCTGTGGACAAGAATATCTTGTCCACATCATTAACTCAGATCTAACAAATAGTTAAAAATAAACACCATCTCTTTCTTGAAACTTCTGCTGCAATGCGGTTTTCCTTCGTGATCACCTTTCCTCTTGCCCCAATATTTTATTATTCATTGATTCATTTTTTCCCATTTATTAGTCCAGAAAATGTTTATTGATACTGATCAGAGTATTCCTAAGTTTTACTATTCGTTTTATTTCCCACAACTCCCAGCAAAGCGATTGGCACTGAGAAGGCGCTAATAAAATTTGCTGAATTGAATTAACTGTAAATTTCTTCTAGTTGGCTTTCTAGGTTCTACCTTTAGCCGGTCCAGATGCTTCAGACAGGGCAACCAAAGGTACCTTTATTTAAATTCTCCAGATTGTTGTTCATGGTGTTCCATAATCTGCCCTGAAGATGTACGGCACTGCCTTGCCCATGTAGTATCAACCCAACAAGCCACGCTCCCAGCTACCTCCATGCTGCGCTAAAGCTGGGCCTCCTGCCGGTAACTCATCTTTCCAAATTTGCTCCTACTTGAATGTTGCCCATGTACTCAAGGCCCTCTACAAGCCCTACTTCTCAGAATCCCTCTCTGTAACTACAGTCTCCATTGATTTTTCCTTTTTACACTTACCTGCGAGGTAAGTAGAGTTAATCCTATATCTATATAATAGATATAATAGATAATAGATATAATAGATAATCCTATATCTATCTATACAAGTAAGCTAAAACTCAGAAATGTCATGTGATCTCGCCAAGGTTTTAGAGCTCAGGCAGGGGAAATGCAGAAGCTGGAATTCAAAACCCAGGTCTGGTTAAATTTAAACCTTCTTCATTTCCAATTTCCTGTGCTGCCTTCCAAGGTGGAATACTGAAGTATGCCACAAATACCTTCCTAGCGATCGACCTCTGTTAAACATGAAAATTAACTGGAAACTTCCTAAAAACTGTATGGCCTGAACCCCTCTCCCAGAGATTTATACTTAGGTATGAGTTGGGATCTGGGCATTTAAAAAAATTTTTTTAAGTCATCCAGTACTTCTAATGTGTAGTCAGGGTTGAGAAACAACAAACTGACTGAACAGCGACCTTCATGTGTTTTGCTGCCTCCAAGATAAAGGTCTATGAAATTCCCTCTGATCCCCAGTCCACGAACTCAATCCAAAAGAAAATAAGATTATTTGGCATGACTTTATCTTAGGGAACTCATATTTATTTTATTGTTATATGCATAACTGAAAATTTACCATTTTAACCATTTTTAAGTGTACAGTTCTGAGGCATTGAATATATTCACAATGTTGTGCAACTGTCACCACTATGATCTCCAGAGCTTCTTCCTCTTCCCCAACTGAAACTCTGTTCCCATTAAACTCCTGTAAAAAATAATAGACAGAACCCTCAATTAAAGAGTTGGGAGAGCAGAAGGGGGCTCTCACTTCTTGTGACAGTAGAGGAGCCCAACAGGAAGAGTAAAGCCTCCTCTTCTTTCCTGGTGAGGATTCAGCCAATGAAAAGCCATGGACCCTCGTTCACTAAGCCCGTGCTCCCAACTTCCTCTTCTCTCTATAAAAGCGTCTCCTGCTTTGGCACTGTAGGGACTTGCACGTGGCTCAACACGCTTGCAGACTCCAAATTGTGATTCTCTCCTGATTCCGAATAAACCCATCTTTGCTGGAGAAATATCTGGCAGTCCATTTGTTTCAGGTCAACACACCCATTCCTCCCTCCCCCATGGGTAGCTCTGGTGCCCAATGACCCACAGAGATGTGGAGAAAGATTCCGTTTAGCTTTTTTTCAGGTTTTTAAAAATTGAAGTATAGTTGATTTACAGAATAGTGGCTCAGTATTTTTGCATCTTATACTCCATTATAGGTTATTACAGGATGATGGCTATCCCTTTAGCTTTTAATTCCTCTTGCACTGTTTCCACCCTGCCTATACCTCAGACGCGATTACATGGGCTGGTCGGCAGAAAATCTAAAAGTGTATGTGGGCCTCTCAGAATCCCTCCTATCCCTCTGAGGATGAGCCCATCCATTGTCTTTGAACCAAATTTCTGGGTCTCCTGAATTTTTCCCTTTGATCCGTTTTTGACCCAGAGGCTCTCAGGGATCTGCACCATCCCATCTTGGTTGACGCCATCCTGGGTCCAAGGTGAGACCCTGCTACCTGTACTATGTACCATTCCCTGAATCAGCCCTTCGTCTTTCTCTTTCCTTTTCCTAGAGTGTCACTCCCAAGCCCTATTCATCTGTAGACTCTGACTAATCCTTTAATCTCACCTGACCCAGCTCTGTAATTAATTGCAGCCAATCCGCATTCTATCCCAAAGCACAGGATATCATATGGAAATTATCCGTTACGTTTCTATCTCTCCAACTGAACTCTGAGCTCCTTGAGGGCAGGGCCTGGGTTACTTTCATTTCTGTCTCTTTAGGCATTTTCTGACACAGCTGGCTGCAGGGTCCGGGGTGTCCCAAAGCTAGTGTTGGCTCACTGGTGAGTGGGGTTGGGTCCCGTGGCAGCTGGCTGAGGGGTCCAAGGTGTCTTGGAGCTGGTATTGGCCAGCTAGTGGGTGGAGCTGGGCTCCTGGGTCTCTGGCTGCAGCGGTCCGGGGGTCCCAGAGCTGGTGTTGGCTTGCTGGTGGGCAGAGCTGGGACCTAGGGGGTCCTGGGGCTGATGCTAGCCTGCTGGTAGGGGGGCTGGGTCCTGGTGTGGGAGGCTGCAGAGCTGTGATTGTCCAGAGGCTGGTGTCTGCCCACTGGTGGGCAGAGTAGGGTCCCAGGGTCTCTGGCTGTGGACCCTGGGGGTCTTGGGGCTAGTGCTGGTACACTGGTGTGCAGGGCCAGGTCCCGGGCCCTCTGATGGATAGGGCCTGGCTCCCAGGGTGCACGTAGCAGCAGGCCAGCTCCAAGGGCCAGAATTGAAGCATGTGGAAGGGTTAAACCTGGAATAAGGTCAAGGAAGCTGGCTTGAGTCAGGAATCTGGGTTATTGTTGTGGCCACTCCCGGCACCTTAGCCTCTGACACACCTTCATCTGCACAAACTGTGATGGGGTGAAGGAGGCATTTAGCAACAGAAGAGCAGTCAGTGAAGTTGAGTAAAAAAAACTTGAAGAGGAAATAGCTAAGTTTCTCATTAACGATCCTTTCATTTTTAGATAATACATGCCAGAATCTTTCCAACTGGAGTTTTTCCAACGGGAAATGCAGTAATAAGAGATTAATTTTATTTAAAAAAGGAGGCTAGAAATGAAGCAGATAGAGGGTTGCTTTAAATTCTGTCCTTGTTGATTTCTTTAGCTCACACTAGAAAAAAGATGGAGAAGGAACATGGAATGTGTGAAAAATAAAAGGCTGCAGAAAATAAAAATTTATGAGCTCAGATTGTAGGGCTGTCTGTCTCTGTCTCCTCCACACACATTCAAAGAATAAATGCTAATAGGTGTTAGTGTCACTTAATGGACCCACACACAGAACTGAAAGAAATGTTTATAATTCTGACCTCAGTGACTCCAGTAAGATCAGTTCTTTAGTGTTTAATATTGTTTCAGAGTTTGTGCTGTTAAATCAAAAGGTTATCTATAATACATCTGATGCTATTAATGCAAAGATCAGGCGTATTCAAAAGACATTTCTTCATTATTAATATAGATAATAAAGGATCATTTACGAGGCTTCAGATGAGATTTTTATCATCAAAAGCTTAAAAAGGGAAATTTATTTTTACTTCGGGACAGACATGAGAGGTGTCTGTAATGGGAAACGTGAGAGTCAACACAAAACTCTCAGATTCACTCTGTTCCCGAAGACGGCTGACGCTTTATTGCAACAGATTAAAAGGAAAATGAAATTCTGTGATTTAAATTTCTATCGACAGGGGCTTCTTGATCTATGCTTGACTTGTCCTTTATCAAGATGTTGATGTTCCTTGCTTCTCTTTCTTACATTTGTGGGTTTTGGATGAAGGGGAAGAATTCATTAAAATATTGGGGACAGTTGGCAAATAAACAAAGGACCAAGTTAGCAGCAGAACCTTTACAAGCTAGTGAGAGTTACAAGTCCAGCTTTTACTGAACACAAGAAGGAATGAGGAGGGTGTTTGGAAGATATATTATTTTGAAGGAAGGCCATATCATCTTGGGAGTCTTGGAAGAGCTCTTGGATCCAGAGCAGAGTATTATTGGAATTGCTCTTAGCTTATGCGGTTAGAGCTGCTCCAAGTAGAATTTAAATGAGCTTTTATGGAAGTTGGGGGGATTGTCAGAATTTCTCTCACCTCAACTTGGCAAATAAGCAGCAACTAACTAGTTCTCCAGCCAAAGTTGTATTTGGAGACATTGGATTTATTGGAATCCACACAAGTGAGACATAGAGAATTAAGGATGCTTCCCACAGAATCAGCTACAGATTACAGCGGAATAAATGCAAATGCCTTATTAGGTCCAGGTACCACAGTTGAAGTGATCTTGCACCAGAGGATGGTGGACATATTCCAAAGGCATTTATTCATTGCTAATATACATAATTAAAAGCTGTGTGTGGGCTTTTAGATGAATTATCTTCCTTAATAAATGAAAAAGGAAGATGTATGGACCAAATGACCCTGGATTACCCTGGTTTCAATATTAGCTAATCATTTCAGTACTAGAAATTAAATAAAACTCAATAAAATCACACACTGCTCCAAACCTGCTTTGTTAAGGTCGAAGGACAATTGGAACTCATTGAATTCAGTGTCCCACTCAATAAATATGCAACCTAATTAACACGGGTGCCCTGTCTCTAACTCCATCTCAGAGCCTTCGTGCATCTAAAAGAAGCATCAACCCGACTGTCAAAGAGTGAGGAGAGATGTGCATGGTTCAAATGTATCATTGCAATGTAGGACGAGTCTCACTGAGAAGCTTTTGTGTTGGATGCAGGATTGGCTCTCAACATCCATTCCACCCTTTTTCTAAGGTTGCCATGTGTACTGAGCACACTGGAAAGGCAAAAAGTATATTTCTTCGACATCTCCGCACTCCTGTTCCAAATGAGATTTAGGTTTTGATGATCAGGTGCTCTATTCGAGACTTAGAAGATGCACACCCACTGGTGGTGATGTACTTTCCTGGCAAACACGGTCATGGTGGCACTATGGTTTTTCTGCTGTGCTCAGAATGCCCCATCTTCAGTCGCCAGCTTTGCTGGTATGGAGAGCCAAGGAGCTGGCATCTCTTTGGGGAGCGGAGGTTCTGGAGCCGGGAGCAGTAGTGGCAGCTTCCTCCTTGAGTTGGTGGTGATGTGGTTCTGGGACTGGCAGCTAGTCACAGAAGAGGCAGCATCTCCCACAGTGAGTCCAAGTTGTCCCTAGCACTTCAACCTGTTTCAGTTGTCCTTTTCAATCCGCCTCATAATTCTGTGAACCAGTTAATGGGCCGTCATAGACCCATTCCTATTCTTTTTTTTATTTTTGGCTGTGCCACGCAGCTTGCAGGATCTTAGTTCCCTGACCACGGATCGAACCCGGGTCGCTGGCAGTGGAAGCGCAGAGTCCTAACCACTGGACCGCCAGGGAATTCCCAGTAATAGATCCATTCTTGTTCAAATTGGCTAACACACCTTTTCTTAATCTTTTACCCTCAAAATGCCTTAAGATAATTTCCAAACCTCAGGGAACCCCTGTGTTTAAAAATGATTTTATCATAGCACAGGGAACTATATATCTTGTGATAACCTATAATGGAAAAGAATCTAAAAAAGAATACATACATAACTGAATCACTTTGCTGTACACTTGAAACTAACACAACATTGTAAATCAACTATACTTCAATAAAAATTTAAAAAATGATTTTATCTCCAGTTCATGGAATTTTTAGCATTATCTGTAAGCTGCAGATATAATAATTGACTGTATAATTGTCAATCTTCTTTTGAGTAAAGGACGATCTTTTTCTCTGGAGTTACTTATTTTGGCTAACTTGTTAGTAGTCTATTCTTTTATGTGGTTCCCCTTCCCCCAAAAGATATCAACTTCAATAAAAGTCAGTAGTGCAGGTAGGAAACTTCAGGTATGCCTTAAAAAGACATTTCTAAGGAAACTTCAGGTTTGCCTTAAGACATTCTTTTTGATGTTTTTACTCTATCCAAGTAGATCTAAGAGTCTTGTTGGAATTTTCTACTTTACAGAACATGCTATTGAGTTATGGTATATAGTATGTGCACAGGCAGTTTTCCCTTTAACTAAAACTAAAAATTATTTTTGTCAATTTCTCTTGGGTAAAAATGCAGTTAGTTGATCTTGTCATAAAGGCAAAAAAGAATAAATTTCTGCTAAATAACAGCTGGCAAAAACCAAAATGGAAATTCCTTTTTTTTCAATGGTAAGCTTGGCAGACTTAATTTAAATAAAGATTGCAAGTTGATTTTAAGTCATGTTATTTACAACATAAAAATTTATTGATAATGTTGAATAGTAAACTTCTAAAACCACAGCCCAAGCAAAATAGATACAAATATGGCCTAAGATACGATTTCATACTAGACTTTGGAAAACATTTTTTAAAATAAGTAACATGATCAGCTTCAAACAGGTCTAGACATTACAAATGATTATACACATGGGCTGATCTCTTTTAGAACTTTATATGTGCATAAATTTTTTTATTTTTGAATCCAGCAATACAGAATAAAATTTAACTATTTAATGGGATGCCTGTGTTTGTTTTTGGCTGTGCAAAGACTCAATTCTGGTTTGAGCTTAAGGAAAACACACAGGTATTTCATTTTTTGATTGAAATGAGATGATTTATGTCATTGTTCTTAATATTTATGAAGCAATAAAAATCTTACACATGGAAGAAGTTGAAAATTATAGAATTTTTTTTTTTCCTGAAAGGCAGCGTATTCTCCTTTTAGAGAAACAGAGAACTGGTCTAGGGAGATGTTGGTATGTCTCATCTTGAGTATACAATCTTGCAATTTACAAATTCTTCCTTTTCTCTCAAAGTGAAGTTCTCAGCGGAGCAAAAGACTTGGCGATGGATCTCTTACCCAGCTTTACACTTATATTGAGGGGGAAAGACGCTATTACTCAGTTTTATTCTGTAGTCTTTTTAGGGAGATTTCAGTAAGACTTAGGACTTGTCAATTTCCTTCTTTATTCTGAAGCCAAAGTAGCTGTGGAAGCATTTCAGGATTCCTCTTTGTAGCATGATTTTCCCAAAGGTTCAGTTTCTTTGAAAACCCAAGAATCATATTACTTGAAGCCAAAACATTCTTCCCAGGACTTTCTAAAGATGTGTTCAACTAGTTCATGTGGTTAAAAAAAAAATCTGCTCGGTAGGTTGGTTTCTGTTCAGTCACCATCTTTAAAATCCTCAGCAAAATTATGACCTGCTGTTTCCTGGAAGTTCTCCTGCTAGTCACCTTTCAGCTCCAACACCCTGTTCAGAACTCCTCCTCCTTAAGCCACCACATTCCAGGAGGCAGCAGAGACTTATGCCCAGGTTCTTAGTTTTTAAAAACATTCTTGAATGACCTGATCCTTGTTTAATAGTTCACACATTCTGTTGTCCAGAACTTTCTTCATTTAATCTCTGATACTTCGAACACCCCTGTCTGTGAAGAAAACACTGTGCTGTGATAATGTTAGGACTTTCTTTTTATACCAGAGAGAAGAAACCTCTCCCTGAGCCAACTATTGATGGGCTTTGTCAGTATCATGCCAACACCACTTCTCCAAAACAGATCTCTTGTTACCAGGTAGGAAGACCAAACACCGACTATATCTTGGCCCTGGCTTATTTGGGACAGCTCTTTGCAGCAGAAATAGCTTTCTTGAATTTCACTGTCATCTGCAAATCTCACAGAGGCTACAGAACGACATTTATTGGAGATGTAGGTTGGCTCATTAACCTGGAGAGAGAAGCTGTTGTTTTTCTTTATTTTATTTTATTTTTTATTGAACTACAGTATAGTTGATTTACAATGTTGTGTTAATTTCAGGCGTACAGCAAAGTGATTCAGTTATACGTACATATACATCTATTTTTTTTCAGATTCTTTTCCCTTATAGGTTATTACAAGATATTGAGTATAGTTTCCTGTGCTATACAGTTGGTCCTTGTTGTTTATCTATTTTATATACAGTAGTGTGTATATGTTAATCCCAAATTCCTAATTTATCCCTCCCCCACCCCTTTTCCCTTTGGTAACCATAAGTTTGTTTTCTATGTCTGTGGGTCTCTTTCTATTTTGTATGTAGGTTCATTTGTATCGTTAGTTTTTTCTTTTTTAGATTTCATGCATAAGCGATATCATATAGTATTTGTCTTTGACATACTTCACTTAGCATGATAATCTCTAGGTCCATCCATGTTGCTACAAATGGCATTATTTCATTCTTTTTATGGCTGAATAGTATTCCACTGTATATACATGTACCACATCTTCTTTATCCCTTCATCTGTTGATGGACACTTAGGTTGCTTCCATGTCTCGGCTATTGTAAATAGTGCTGCAGTGAACATTGGGGTGCATATATCGTTTTGAATTATGTTTTTCTCCAGGTATATGCCCAGGAGCGGGATTGCTGGATCATATGGTGAGAAGCTGTTGTTCTTCAGTTTACTACACAGAACCTCTTCAGCTTCAAGGGACCTGTCATGAATACATCGACTTTCCATATTACTTAAGAGTAGAACCTTGTCACTAGTTTGTTTTCACCGCTGTGTGACTTTTCTTTCTTAAGGCAATGAGTCGCTGCTAAATAAGTAGCTTCTTGAGACTTTTCACTGAATGTGACTTTGTTTTTTTAAAGCCAAAGTTTTACTTTGTTTGTTTTGAGATTTCTATGACCATTAAAAATAATTGGCACCTTTACTTGTCAAAGGGCTCTGATTTGTGGTGAAGTGTCTCCAATTTTGCTGGAGCAAGTGCTGCATTTGAATGTGTTTGCCACCCACAATGCACAATGGAATCAGACAGCCTGGATTACCAGCCCGTGTAAAACCCATTGGTAAAGAGCTTTCATTGTAAGATGGACTTTAGTGTCTCTTGCCCTTGTGCAATGAAATAAATGAGAAGATTATAATTCTCTACCATTAACCTTATCAGAATCATCCGGAGGCTTAGGCCTAGAATCCTCTTCCATCTCACACTTTATCTTCAAATATCTCCACATTGGACCCTATGTGTAAAACACAAATGCTAAAAAAATGTAAAACAGAAGGGCCCAAGAATAAATGAAAAAATTACAAATAATGCAAAACCTTTACAATACAAATCACCTATACCTTACAGTGTTTACAACAAAGGCTAAGTGGTGATGAAGGGGTAGGGAGCTAATTTGAGGCTTGTAAAAATTCGTTTTTTCCTAATAAAAATGTTTCAGTGATTTTCTATTGTATGAATACAGCTTGCTTGTTCCCACGTGTCAGTTGATACTTAAGCCAAGATTGGGGGAGGTCATTTGGAAGGGAAATAACTGATGTCATCAGTTTATCATCTTGTTTTCCGAGCAGTGCGGTGCTCACCAATTATCAATGACCTCTCCTAAGTCAGAAACTGAGAGTGGACTGAACCAAATAAGCAGGGCCCTACTGTGTCCAGTGTAAGAGCGTGAAATACATCTAATGAACTGGCTATCAGGCCTGCCAGGTCACTGTCTATCATGACAGGTGCTAGCATCACCTGGCAGGCCAAGTTTATATATGATGTTTATTTTGTTCATTAATGATGTAATAAAAATCCCTAGAAACACATGCAGAAGGCTGGGATTCCATGGAACCCTACTCAAGAAACATGGGGTTAGCGTGGGTCCTGTTTTCTGCAAATAGAAATACAGCATAGACGGGTATTTAATTGATATTTACAGAACACTCTGTCCAGCAACAACAGAATACACTTTCTTTTGAGGCACCCGAGGAATACATACCAAGGTGGAAAGTATCCTAGGCTGTAAACAAATTTCAATAAATTTGAATTTATTACATTTGGTAGTGCATATATGTCCATGCCACTCTCTTACTTCGTCCCAGCTTACCCTTCCCCCTCCCTGTGTCCTCAAGTGTATTCTCTACATCTGTGTCTTTATTCCTGTCCACCCTTAGGTTCATCAGAACCACTTTTTTTTTAGATTCCATTTATATGTATTAGCATACGGTATTTGTTTTTCTCTTTCTGACTTACTTCACTCTGTATGACAGACTCTAGGTCCATCCACCTCACTACAAATAACTCAATTTCGTTTCCTTTTATGGCTGAGTAATATTCCATTGTATATATGTGCCACATCTTCTTTATCCATTCATCTGTCGATGGACACTTAGGTTGCTTCCATGTCCTGGCTACACACATACATTTCTGTTCTTCATTAGGTTTGTTCTTGGTTTTATAAGTAAATTTTACCTTTTTAACATCTCTAATGCCTTTTGGAATCTCTAAGCATGATATACTCTCCTACCAATGAGTGGATTCTTAAGAATGAAGAACTCAGTTTTTCAGTGTCACACCTATTGGATTCTATAGTATCACAATCCCACAAGAATTATCAGGACATACTTCTTTGGCATTCCCTCTCCATTTACATTTTGAAGGAAATTTACTTCACCCTTCTTCCTTAGTGGACATTAAGCTCCTTGAGCTCAGGGACCCTATCTTTTCATCGCCTGCTCCCCTTGCTTTCCCATGCCTGCATCTTGTACGCCCTCAGTTGGTGTTAATCCACTAGAGATTTTCCTGCAAAACTCATTCTTGGGAGCGGCCTTGAAATCTATTTAGCTCCAATAAGGAGGTCACGGTCTGGCTAAGGGTTAGCTTCCGCTTCTGCCCTGGCAAGCTGTAGTCCCTTAGAGATCTAGATTTAAAGAGTCATTGAACTCTTTTATGGCCCCCCACAAAATCCAAAAAGGTTTTGTTGTTGTTTTGGTCACATTCAATGTCTTTTCTCTGGTCCCCTTGGGTGGCTGTCCCTTGTCCCCAGATTGTCTTCACCCTCTAAAACCCTGCTTGCTCCTAGCAAAATATTTGATAAGCTTATTCACTCTGGGTGTAACTGACAAAGGATAGTTTAGATGTGAGCCTCCTGGAAGAGTTTGCATGCTAACCTGCTGACAGTTCACGATACAGACAGCAAGTAGGCGAGTTAAGTGTCGAGCCAAGTAAATGCCTTACATTCTAGACATCTGAGCAGTAGGTGGTACATAGTCTCTCTACTCCTGCATCCTGTTCATGGTTTGGGGCCATGGAGGAGGTGAACTAAGCAAGCTAAGCATTGGTTGATGGAAGGTTTAGCAGTGATATGCAGGGTACTGATTATATATCCTGGTCCAAGTCATAAATAGCTGCACCAAAGGAGGTGGTAATTGTTCATCTTTAAAATCCTTGTTTTAGTTGTACTGTTAGGTGCAGCCAATGATTGTCTTGCTTAATAAAGCAGTATTCAGCATCTTCATGCTAACTTTTACGTTCCAGTTAATAACAATATTTTTAGAAAAATCTATTAAAATTAGTAAAGGCTTAAGCAAAACGAAGATAATACTTTCATTATAAAAATAAAGTATGTTTTATAAACATTAATGGACTATCATTTTTTCCCTTCTCTTCCTATTTCCACATAATTATTCCCTTTGTTATGGACTTCGTCTTTCTTTCTGCCACTGACATCTCTCTGTCAGCTTTAATTGATTTTCTTGACAGCATTTTCGTGTTTTGGTCCTTCTTCCATTGTTCCATTTTCCAGATGCAGTTTTGTTTTTTTACTTACTCACAGTTTGGTGTTTTTTTTTTTTTTTAAAGCTCTTTATAAAATCACATCAATTGTTTGTCCCTTCTGGAGAAATTGTAATTTGCAAAGACTTAATTAGGATCTCTTATGATTCTCCACACTTCAGGATTTTAATATGTACCATTAACACAATGCAATCCCCAGATTTCTTAGTTCTTCCAAATTTTCTTCCTCAAATCTTACTCCTCTATATAGCTATAGTTTGTTAAAACAAGTCTTTCTAAAAAAAGTCTGGAAGAAAACCAGATAAACATTATTGCTACATCAAAGTTGCAAGCTCTTCCCACACCATCATTTAGCATTGCTGTTTCAAGTTTGTAAAGAAGCAAATACGGAAACTCATTTGGATGTTGTTTTTATAATAAAAAGCCATTTTAATGATCACATATGTTGTTGTTTTAAGGGCCCATTTTATAATGAAAAGAATACACTCTAGACTTTCTTGGGGGTTTAATTCATGCAATTCCTACCTCATTATGTACTAACCGTTTATTAATGAGCCTGACTACAAGGTCTGTTTTTATTCACTTTGATTTCTTTTGCGTTTAAAGTTCAGGGTTTACATTTTTAGTACTAAAATTGAAGATGACTGCTTTTAGTTGTTTGTTTGCTTATCACTCCAACTAGATTTCTAAACATGTCCGAGCTGCAAATGGAACAAAGAAAAGAAAAAGATGGGATCGATATTGTGTCAACACATTTTCTTATTATATATGGAGCCCTTTGAATGAACAAATTAGGCTTAAAGTTCTATTGGAGACTGTATTGCAAAGACATTTGTTTTGCAACATAGTTTTTTTTAAGTTGGGAGAGAAGGGTACCACTTAACTGCTGTGATTCAGAGAGTTTCCCTCCCCCCACCCTTTTGATCCACTGCTACCTCACTTCCTACTGTTGGACTTAAAAGACTTTCAGTCTTTAAGAACTCCTACTGTGCTGATGATGGTGTAGCATATTTTAGTCCAAAACAATAAGATGCAAGAAATCTCATAGGGTTTATTTCTTTAGCCTAATTAATCAACTTTCAGTTTAGCCTGCTCAACTGACAAATTCATTAATGGGGCTCCCGATGCAGGGTCAAAATTTAGGAGGGGGCTGCTTAAGCATTGTAGAACTTTTAGGGTCACCTAAATTTAGGATCACACAGGTCGCCCGAGAGAGGAAAATACACCCATGGTAATAAGAACAAAATGCAAATTGAAAGTTCAGTGAATTAGCTGCTTTGGCTAATGTTTTGTTCCCATGTACATTGTATGCACCAAAGCGGAGATGCCAAACTAAGATGGGGGGAAATTAGAGGAACATCATCTCTGAATCCAGTGCCAACAACCATGCATCAAGTTAGAGGCCAGCATAGACGTCTGATCAAAGGCACAAGCGTCTGGGTGCTTGCAAGTGAGGGAAATTGTCCAATGAAGTCCCAAGAGATAAGGCCAATGACAATGTCTGCAGTTGTGTTCTACCTCTTTCCTATCATAGTGGGCCTGATTCAGTAGCTGTATCCATTGATTTTCACCTGCCACCTGCCTTTATTTATACTTGTAGGAAGGCTTGTTTACTCTCACTACCAGTTGGAGGTACAAAGGAATTTTAACTCTTTTATTCCTCAATCATCGATGCAACTTTCCTTACCTGTACTTGGTAATGAGGATGGTAGTAAGAAACACATTTGGTTCCATTTAATTTAACCCTTAGCCTCATTTAATCATTCTAACAATTTTTTTAATTTATTTTTTGTTGAAGTATAGCTGATTTACAATTTTGTGTTAGTTTCTGGTGTACAGCAAAGTGATTAGTTTATATATATATATATATATATATATTCTTTTCCATTATGGTTTATCACAGGATATTGTATATAGTTCCCTGGGCTATACAGTAGGACATTTTTGTTTACCCCTCCTATATATAATAGTTTGCATCTGTTAGCCCCAAACTCCCAATCCATCCCTCCCCCATGCCCCCTCCCCCTTGTCAAGCACAAGTCTGTTCTCTATGTCTGTCAGTCTGTCTAACAATTTTTTTAAAAAGCTTAATTCAGACTCCTTAGGCTCAATTCTCAGTCCGATTCCACTCTGCTGTTCTCCAAGATGGCACGTGGGGTATGAGCTTTGCGGAGGAGGCTCCATGACCACTTGGCTTTGGAGGAAAGGGCTGCCCAGCCTCATATTGATTCCTGGTGCATCATGGCTGCCGCTTGCTGATGTATGTTTGGTGTGGCCTCATCCTGGCCACTCTGCAGTATCCACCAGCGACATCTGTGACTGATAATTTCATGGTCTAATGTTTCTCAAACCTGATCAGAGCCTCGCCAGCTTGCTTCTAACATTTGCAGCGTCTGGGAGAAGACTACCATGATACATGAATATAAATATAATATAAATATAAATCAAGCTAACACACTTTTAAGTATGCTCTATTCCCTTACCTTGACAAGTATGCATTTACAATAGAAAAATTAAAAAAAAATTTAAAGCTATGTCTTTTATATGTCTGAACATTGGCAAAATATTGAAGACAAATTTATTTACTGTACACACGTCTGAGTGTTCTCTTGATGGGTTGGTGATACTTGGATGACTAATAAAAATACATAATTCAATATATTATTACATATTCATTTCATAAATTGATTTTTCTTGATTTCATTTCAGCTGAATCCCTAATAATGTCATGATCAAGATTTTCATAACTTGGTTCCATTTATAGCAATGCCAAATGAGACAACTTTCCTGAATCATTATAATTTCAATATATTTTCCCTTTGTTTCAGTTTAGAGAACACTTGCTCTGCTGAGGGAGTAGCAACCAGAATGTCAATAAAAATCTTAAAGCAATATTTGATTTGGAATGAATCCATGAATTTTATATATGTTCAAACATTGTAATGAAGTTGTGTGTGATAAAACTGTTACTAAAGAAATTATTAAATTTCATCATATAACTATTATTACTTACGTTACTAATGATTATTACCATTTCTTTAGATCCATACGGTTTATCTTACATTTTTCTTATTTCAAGTTTTCAATTCATGAATGTATTTTTAAAAATAAAATTAACTGTATTCTACTCAATATATTCAACTCTCTCTTTTGTGGAGACTATACCTTGATCTACAACGGCCAGAAAATAAACTCTGCAGAAGTAGTTTGGGGATTATTTCTGCATAAATTTAATTCACAATCAAGCCAACTGTCTTGCTTCCTTATTCTCATTTTCTTATTTTTTATTGAAAGGTCACATTTTTGCACATTTCATGTGCAGTTTCTTTCAATTCAGGCATACCACGTTTTTCTAAAATTTTAAAAAGTAATTTTAATTTTTTTTAAGTTGAAATAAACAAAGTTAATTATGTTGAGGTTGTTGTTGTTGTTTTGCTAACATTTATAGCAAGCCATATTTCAAACCACATACTGTGGACAGTGCAAATTCAAAATTAATTTTGTTTTCCTACAAGGTCACAATTCACTCTTCATTTGAACATCTCTTGAGCATCTTGTGTTGTTTTTCTTAGAACTGTGTATACTAAAGTGCTTCTAAGATCAACATTAGCACATGTTACTGGTCAGAATGGCCATCATCAAAAAGTCTACAAACAATAAATACTGGAGAGGGTGTGGAGAAAAAGGAACCCTTTTACACTGTTGGTGGGAATGTAAATCGTTGCAGCCACTATGGCAAACAGTATGGAGGTTCCCTTAAAAACTAAAAATAGAGTTACCATGTGATCCAGCAATTCCACTCCTGGACATATATCTGGACAAAACTATAATTCGAAAAGACACATGCACCCCAATGTTCATTGCAACACTATTTACAATAGCCAAGACTTGGAAGCAACCTAAGTGTCCATCGACAGATGAATGGGTAAAGAAGATGTGGTACATATATACAATGGAATATTACTCAGCCTTGAAAAAGAATGAAATGATGCCATTTGCAGCAACATGGGTGGACCTAGAGATTATCTTACCAAGTGAAGTAAGCCAGACAGAGAGAGACAAATATCATATGATATCATTTATATGTGAAATCTAAAAAAATGATACAAATGAACTTACTTACAAAATAGTAATAGACTCACAGATTTCAAAAACAAACTTATGGTTACTGAAGGGGAAAGGGGGTGGGAGGGATAAATTAGGAGTTTGGGATTAACATATGCACACTACTATATATAAAATAAACAACAAGGAGCAACAAGGAGCACAGGAAACTCTACTCAATATCTTGTAATAACCTATAAGGGAAGAGAATGAAAAAATATATATAAGCAACAAGGACCAACTATATAGCACAGGAAACTCTACTCAATATCTTGTAATAACTTATAAGTGAAGAAAATCTGAAAAAAATAAACAACAAGGAGCAACTGTATAGCACAGGAAACTCTACTCAATATCTTGTAATAACCTATAAGGGAAGAGAATCTGAAAAAAAATAGATATATATGTTTGTATAACGGAATCACTTTGCTGTACACCTGAAACTAACACAACATTGTAAATCAACTGTACTTCAATTAAAAAAACCACATCAGCACATGTTTCACCGACATTTCTCCCCCTTAGATGTATCCAGAAAACAGTGTCCATGCGCTATGGTTGTTCCAAAGAGCATCGTTGCTGTGATGCAGATGCAGCCCTTTCTCCCTCTAGCCAAACACACCTGCTGTTAGTGTTGAACGTGGTTTCAAGCGCTCTGGGATCATGGATTGGCACTTGACAAGTGAGAAAATGGACACTTAGAACTGCTAGGAAATGACACTGCATTACACAAGAATTCTATCGTATTTCTTGCTGAGAAGAAGGATTTGATACACCAAGTGCTTCCTCTGCTCAAAAAATCCCCACTTGGAAGCCATGTCCATCTGTATCACCATCAGCGGACCACCACCCACCTTCACAGCACTGGGAAACGGTACTCGTGCTTTGAGGACTTAGAACATGAAAGGTGTCTCCGTGGGACCCGAACAGTGTTGGTCCTGAAAGCAGGTGTCTGGGGTTACGGTCCTGCTGTCCAGCCCTGAGCCCTCCGTCCCAAACGATGGAGGTACCCGTGTGTTCTCACCCCACAGAGCTGTCCAGGCAGGCACACGGCCTTTTTTGACCTGGGGAATGTGTCCTTGGAAGAACTAGGAACATTCTCGTGTTTTAGGTTTTCGTTTCTATATTCCATAGGAAATAAGATTTGCTTGGTTGTGCATGTTATTCTTAATGATTATGTGATTTAATTCTGAATATTTTATTTTTATTCCTTATTAAACCAGTGTATCTGCTTGTGTGTGTGTGCGCGCATGTGTGTGCGTGTGTGTGCGTGTGTGTGTGTGTGACATGCTCTACCTTTAAAGTATGGTCTCAACCTGGGACTGGGGCCTGGAACCTTCCCCACGGACTCAGCCTGACCCCTCGTCTTAGAGATGCTGCAGAAACGACTTTTTCCTCAATCATGCTAGCCTCTTGGGCTTATTGTCCTATTGCATAATTCTACTTTTGATGTCTGAAATGAAATAATGATTTTATGTGTACTCTTCCTTTTTGATTCTCTTACAGCTGTAGTTAAGCTTGAACACACATCGTAATCACCTGGATTGCTGACTTAAACACACGCTGCTGGAATTCACCCTTGGAATTTCTGATTCTGTGGGGCTGGGGAGGGGTCTGAGAAATTTCATTTCTAATGAGGGGTTTCCTGGACGCTAACGCTTCTGGTCCAGGGACCACACGCAGAGACACTTTTGTCTGCAGCAATCCCATCCCATCTGCCTGACACGCCACCCCAGCAGATGGATACCTTGGGTTGACCAGAGAGAAGGTGTATGTGTGTGGAAAGACAAAACAGGAAGGCACGTGACGTTTGTTCCCCCAAATTTTGCCTCCTTTAGCAAATTCACTGAAGAGTACTAGACCTAAATAACTCCTCTTTTAAGTAGACCACAGTTAACAAGATGAAGTTTAAAAGAAAGCATCATTTCTGCTTTGGATCTGGACCCTAGCTAACTCTGCTAAGAGACAAATACTTGTCTCGGCTTAAATGGGATTTCCATGACCTATACTTTCTCCACCATAATTTACCAGCATGTAATATTTGAAAAACATCTGAGATTTTTCCCCTAAGTTTCGTGTTTAATTATACTTCATTGAAATTGAGCATAAATGTATCTTTCTGCCTTGGAAGATTTTCTTTCCCTTTTTCATGGTAGCATCAGAGTGACATCACTGATCGCTTAATTATGACTCCCTTTGGGGGAAAATGTTAACGAAAATACTTAAGAGCACCAAGAAGTGTTTTTCAGATTTGAACGCCAAGTCACTCTATAGCCAATCTAGTCTTTTTAAAGAAGGAATCATGTCCCTCACTAAGTGTTTCCATAAAAGACCTTTTGGAGCTTCCATTTTAAAAGGGATTTGTGTGGGTAAGGGAGACATTTAATGCATTCTACATCAATCTTACTCTATCTGCTTTCATAATAATCCAAAATTGCAGATCTACAGACATTATAAATCATATAAAACCAGAAGTAGTGCTACATTACTTTGTTTTTCCAAGTCTCCTTGTTAAATTAAAATTTTGTTCTTTGCAACTTCCTCATTTAAATAGGGGCTCCTCTTTCTTTCTCATGAGGCCGAAGAGGCTGGCACAAGCCACCAGATCCTTCTAGCACTGAGTGTCCCGTGCGTCTTCAGGTGTGACTAGCCCAGTCAATAACTGTGAACATGACTTTGAATTCATCTCTGCCCCCACCCCACCCTGCCGCCAATTAGCTTTCTCTCTTCCTTTTGTCCCTGTAAGTGATATGCTAATACATCTCATAAATGCACTGCTGTTCTCAGCTGTAGAAGATTCTCCCACTGAAAAGGCAGTGAGCTAATTAACGCAGCCACCGGAACAGCGAGGACTGCCGTCTCCCTGGATGCACGTCAGTATACTTTGCACAAGAAATGACCATTTGCAGAAAGCATAGAACTTCAAGAGAGCATACAAACGCAATGGGACAGGGTAAGAAGATGGGGTCACAATATCCTGAACCTCACCTTGTCAAAGTAAACATCGCCTCACAGATCAGATGGGAGGTGGCGTATAGCATGGCAAGGGTTCACCATCGCTGGCTTCTTAAATATTCATAAGAGAGATTGATTTGGGAGGCAGGGAGAGAGATTGATAAAAAAGATGAAAACACGCCTGCCCAAACCATTAACACAGGCAGACAGGCAAGCTAACTTGCTTATTGCCTACATATGACAATATATCACTTTTGATCATCCTGAAGATGTTTAGAAACATTTCAGGAAGTTTAGAAGTCCCAATCTGAAATTTATTTTCATGCCTTTACAAAGGTTGGTGAATTTGCAAAAGGCTGCAATCTTTTAGGAAATGAACATGAAACAGTCACTTTTCTATTTTTATTAAGGACGAAAATACAGGGATTTTCATCTTAGGGTAAGATTTGATTCTGGATATTAAGTGTGATTTAAAAAAAATTATGAGTACACATCATGTCTTCCTTTCCATTAATCAGTAGAAGAAAATGAAAATTTATTTCTTACCTGATTGGAAAAAAATCGGTTTATAGTTTTAAATGATGGAATATGTATCTCTGCATTTTTCGGTAATTTTATGACTTTTGAGCACCTTTTATCTTGAATATTCTTCCCAATATCTGTTTTGAATTAAATCACAGTGTAGTCTTCAGATGCCACAAATCTTCGATTATAGAACTGTTTTTATTGTGACAATTCTACATATTTTTAGTTAAAAAAATTCTAGTAATCGTCAATGTAGAATTTACATTATTTAACTCTCAGTTGAAGATATAGGTTTGTAGGTTCCATTTTAATTTTTGTGGAAAACTTTTGTTAATTTTGAACTATGTCCCAAATACTCCAAAGAGTGAGGTAAGGAAATGAACGGAGGGAGGCTGATGACACACGAGCCCTGAAGTCCGGCTCCAGCTGCGCAGCGTGGGCGCCTGGCAGAGCTGCTCGGCTCGGCCGCCTCCCACCCACTCTGGAGAGACTTGCTCTCTTCTAAATAGAGAGGACATGTTACTTCCATTTGGAGGGTTGAAAACTAGGGACAGTTTTACCTCACGGGACGGCATTAAATAAGGTGTGCAATTTGGTGTCCCAAGTTTAAACAATAAAAACTGTAAAATAACTGAATTAAAGTTAACAATTCAGCATTTTTTTCCTATTGCCAAAAAAAAAAAAAAAAAAAAATTAGTGGGAGGAATGATAGCAAGAGATAATAAGTCAGGATACAGAAGACAGGGCCTTAGTTTCCGTCCAGAGGGACTGCCATCTTTTAATACAGTCACTTAAAAATACATGCATTGCTACATTTTTCATTAGCCTTAATTTTTTCATCAATCATGTTAATTTATACAGAGGGCACTTAATAATAGCTAATTAACACTTATGACTTTTGAAATTAAAAGACCTTTGGAGAGATTACTGCTGATTGGGGAAAGGATTTTTTTTTTTTTTTTTTTTTTTTGTTCTCTCATTTTAGAAAAGAAAGAGAAAGAGCAAGAAGGTAGGGGGCTTGGTGTGTTGAGAAGAGATTCCATCTCTTGCTTCTCTGATCATCCAGCAGCTGATAATGATACTGCATGGGTCTATGCAGCACAGTGATGTCCTTTGACATAGCCCTAGAAAAACAACACGATTGAGCCTCGTTGGTTTCAAATTAAATACATCAAAATTCAGGATAATCTATAGATTGAGACCAAAATGAAATTTATCAATGACCAAAAATGTTGTCAGAAGTAAATTAAAAAATAATAATCAGGTGTAATTACTCTGTTGGAGTAAAATAAAGCACATTAAAAATCAAAATTTACCAAGTTGAAATAATATTGAAAGCTTTAGGGAGAAACAAACTGCACAATTAACTTAGTGATCAACAGAGCTGTCTGAGTTGTATTTTTTGTATGTCATGTTAGTCAGCTGTGCTTGCCTGTATCTTTCCTTTGTATCTTAGTATTTCAGGTCATGATCTCTGTATTAAGAAAGTAGATTTTAACTGCGTCCTTTTTAGTATGTACAAAATGCCTTTGGTCGAATACTTGTTTTATGTGATTAGGGTGTGTGTGTATATGTGAGTATATATACATGCATAAATATACTATTATATACAAATACTATGTATGTAGAATTTGCATATATTTATAGTATTTTACATCTATATTTATGGACATACCCATATATATTTATAGACATGCCTATCTATAAATATTTTAATTTAAAAATTTTATCCACCAGTAGATGTCTCCCTTCCCTGACTATCACTAGGACTGCTGAGGTTTTCACCAAATCTGGTTTTTGCATGAATTAAGAAATTAAGGTTTTCAATATAACGCATCTCCCACCCAATCTGTGTTTTAAATGCCTATTGTGTATGGTGTATCCTTCAACTGACAATGTTGCATAGGGGCATTTTAATTTTTTTTTTTTTTTTTTTTTTTTTTTTTTTTTTGCAGTACGCGGGCCTCTCACTGTTGTGGCCTCTCCCGCTGCGGAGCACAGGCTCCGGACGCGCAGGCCCAGCGGCCATGGCTCACGGGCCCAGCCGCTCCGCGACATGTGGGATCTTCCCGGAACGGGGCACGAACCCGTATCCCCTGCATCGGCAGGCGGACTCTCAACCACTGCGCCACCAGGGAAGCCCAGGGCATTTTAATTTTAAGAACATTACACAAGAGATTTGCACCTCTCTCAGATCCTTTGAGTATCTCTGTTTTGACTAAAGGTCTACATGGGGCCCAGAATGTGAAACAACTTTCTCAAAGTACCTAAACTAACTTCAGGCTAAGTCAGACAGAGAAAGACAAATATCATAGGATATCACTTATATGCTGAATCTAAAAAGAATGAAACAAATGAACTTATTTGCAAAACAGAAACAGACCCACAGACTTAGAGAACGAACTTATGGTTACCAGGGGGAAAGCGTGGGGGGAGTGATAGATTGGGAGTTTGGGATTGACATGTACACACTACTATAGATAAAATAGATAACCAACAAGGACCTACTGTATAGCATGGGGAACTCGGCTCAATATTCTGTGATAACCTAAATGGGGAAAGAATTTGAAAAGGAATGGATACTTGTATGGGTATAACTGAATCATTTTGTTGTACACCTGTAATTAACACATCATTGTTAATCAACTATACTCCAATATAAAATAAAAATTAAAAACTAACTTCAGAGGATGTATGAATCTAAAAGCTCTGCAGTTCGAATAGGGATTAAAATGTATTTCTGAATTTTAACATCTACTTGAAACTTGTACAAATTGAGCTGTATGTAAGGATGAAAATGTTGACTCACTTCTTGGGAGAGCCTTTAGTTTACTATTCAAAAGGTGGAACAACATTTCCAAATCTATTTACGTTATCCGTGTTAATTGTAAAGCATTTAGTGCAAGTTGTGATTTAGGGGAGAAAATCCACACATTGAAAAACTAGTCATCCCCGTGCTGAAAATTTTCTCTAGAAACATTGTGAGAAGCAAAAATTTTGAGTCATTCTTTAGGTGACTTTAACACTGTTTCCCTCTTTCCCTGGTTTACTTCTTCCATTTTCTATGCGTTGCTTGTGCGGATTTGGTCTCATCTACTCTGTTATCTTTCTCGTGAAGTGCTCTTATCAGGTATTGTATGTAGTGATCTCTTAGCAGCATCTTTCTAAGTCCCTCTCCCACCCAGCTAGTGTCTCCTAACACATTTAGAGCTACTTTTGGTAGGACTAGAAAATGAGGCTAACCTTTTTGCTTCAGTGGTGAAGCTCATTCTCTGCCAGGACAGTTACAGCAGCGGCTAACACAGCTTTCTTTCATCCTGTATTCATTTGGTAGAATGTGTGGCAGCTAATGAACTCAAGGGCTTGTCTGTTTCAGGGTCATACTACCAACAAAATATAGCACATGGTATATGGTTTTGAATTAGTTTGGGCTTGAAACTTTTTGAGAATTTCATTATAATCCTTCAGAGCTGCACCATCGATACAGTAGCCTCTAGCTGTATGTGACTCCTGAAATTTAAATTAATTAAAATTAAATAAAATTTAAAATTCATTTCATCAGTCACGCCAGACACATCTCAAATGCTCAGTAGCCACATATGGCTAGTGGTTACTGTTTTGGACAGCAAAGAGATTGAACATTCCCATCATCATAGTAAGTTCCATTAGACAATGCTGCTTTAGATAATTGGGGAAAACCATCTGGAGTTCCAAAACCCACAATTTTGAATCACCAAATGGAAGAATGGTTATTTGATTCACAGCCTTGAACTCTAGAAAAGAGGTCCAGTGGAGCTGGAAGAAACTTTAGAAATTGTCTGAGATGAACCATGTGCTTTTACAGACCAAAGGGAGGGTAGGTGTGTGGTGGAGCTAGTGACTCATCAGAAGTCCCCTAATGGTTACTGTCGTATATTTCATAACTTTATATTGTGCTTTTTCTCACAATGGTGGCTTATAATAAGTTGTCCACTAGTGTTTTCAAAGTTAACACAATGTTAACATAGTAAATTACTAGCTTATCATCCTTCTTTTCTCCACCGCCAAGCTCCTTGAGAGTCTGTATTCAGGCTTCCTCTTCGCTCCTGCCTGTTTACTCTGAAATCTCCTGATATATAGCTTCAGCCCACAGTAATGTTACCAAGTCCAAGCTCCTACTGCTTACTGCAAGACAGGCCAATAAATTGAGAGACGAGTTGTCGGGGCAAGGAATGGTGACTTTGTTCAGAAAGCCAGCTGACTAAGAAGATGGTGGACCAATGTCCCAAAGAAACATCTTCCTGTGGTTTGGAGTAGGGAGGTGAGGAGGTAAAGTAAAAAGGCCATAAGTTGTTACAAATATTTCCTGGCTTTGGCCAGACTCTGGAGGGGATGTGTTAATTTCTTCTTTCCTGCAGCCATTCACAGGTGAGCTGGGTCAGGATATTTCCTGTGAGCTGAACAAAGGTAATTTAGTTTAACACTCAGGCCTGGGAGGTGAGGTTCCTGGAGATGGGCCATTACTGTACACTTTAAGCTATAGGGAGCATCCCTTTAGTGACTAACTTGTAACAGAAGCAATGGAATACAAAGGTTAAAGTAAAAGAAACAGATCCAATATGGAGTCAGATTTGTTCTTCTCTATTATAGTAAGTCACTAAAATTTCTCTGCCAAGGCCATCAATAACACCTTAGTCACTAAATCCAAAGGCTGTTTCTTATTTTGTAATCTATTTTTTAAATCTAGTTTTTAATCTTGGAACAATGAAGAGCAGTTGGCTGTGCGCTCCTTCTTTCTTCTCTTTTCCCCTCAGCCTTATCTTCTGCTCCGCTGTCCTCTCCTTCTTGGTCTCCGTCTCTGGTTCCTATTCTTTCCTCTCTTCATCTCCTAAATGGGGCATTTAAGAACCCATTGCTTTCCTTATTACGGTTCTCCCTAAACTCTCTCCCTTGGTGAATTTACCGAATGCAGAACTTCAGCTACCGTCCAGGTGACAGACCCCCCACCTGCAACTCTAGCTGTTGTGAGCTTGGGTGCCATGGCAGCTGCCCCACAGGAACTCACATTCAACACCTGTAGAGCTCTAACTGGTTCTCTTTCTTCTCCAGTCCACTTTCTTCATAATGCGTCCTAGTTTTGTTAAAGACACAATGATTCTTTGAGCTACCCAGAATTGAAGTCTTAGGGCCAGCCAGCTCTGCCTCCTACGGATGACCAGCCATCCTGGTTTCTCCAGGAGTGAAAGATTACCCAGGAGCAGGACTGTCTGTGCTGAAAAGACAAAAGCTCCTGGCAAACCCAGCTTGGTCATGTTACTTGCTCTTCTTTTGTCTCCCAGAGCTAATCAGCCATCAATTTGCTTCATCTCCAGTTCCATCTCTGCTGTCATGTCCATGCCATGAATAAGAGAAACCATCTTCCCTTTTTCTAGGATCCATGGCCTTTTGAGAGCCATTGAATTTTAAGACAAAATAATGGCACATTATTTTCTCCGCCCAAAAGAGGTAAGAAAAGGCATTGTCCAAGTTCAATGTAGAGACATCGTTTTACCAAAATTGTGTAATTTTGCCAGTTGCCTCCCAACCAATTTGGTTTCCATAACCATGTAATTAAAAGAGTTGGAGAGATTCTGGTCCTTTCTCATCCAGCGGCATCATCTCATACTCTGGTTTTCCAAGATTTTCAATGCCATGGATACTTTCTGAAAACAGAGTTACTATATGTTTATATTTTAGTGGAGCTGGCTCCTATCCAGAAAAGGCTGGAAAGAAATAATTATTTTAGAAGGCAGCTACTCTTTCTAGCCTTTTCCTGGACAGGATCCAGCTAGTTCCAAGATGGACATCATCTCTCTCCTCTAAATTTTCATAATATTTTATATGCATCTTTCATGGTGTTTCGTATTTTCTTATCTTGTGTATTTAACATTCTTCTGTCCACATATGTCTTTGACACTCTTTCTAAATCCCTTCTTTGAGTTTCTCCTCCTTTATTCAGTACTTCAGTTGGAATTTCCCAGGGCTCAGTCCTGAGTCCCTGCTTCATCTCTTTTCACACTGTCTTTTTCAGCAATTTTACCCTTCTCCCTAACTTTAGTTAACGCCTATAAATGACAATATTCAAATTTATCTCTTCATTTCAGACTCTTTTATGCTAAGACCTATATATCTTACAGCTTGCATGACACCTCCACTCGAATATCATATAACATCTCAAATTTAACAAATGTAATGCTGGACAGTTCCTTCAGGATTTATTGCTACTCCAGTAGCAATATCCCAGCTATCACAGTATCACAGCTCAGCTAATGACACCACCATTTACCCAGTTTCTCGTGCCAGAATTCTGAGCACCATCTTTTCTCCATCAAGTCGTATGAAGTCTTGTGGATTCTATCTCCTGAAATGTATCTTGAATCCATATCTTTATTCCCACCATCATGATCACAATCACCCACTTATTCAGAAACACCTTCTTTGATTGCTCAATAGTAAGTAGACTTTCCATGCATATTCCTCATAGGAACTTTACTTTTTCTTCATAGAATTTATCCTTATCTGCAGCCATATAGTTACCTGTGTGGTTATGAGTGTTTTCTTTTCATCATTTGTCCGTAAGCTCTGTGAGCATAGGATTTATGTCTGCTTTCATCACGTTTGCACCCTCAGCTCCAGCCCAGTGCACACGACAAGCTTTTGTTGAATAAATGAGCCTTACAGGAAGTTTTTCATATTAGTATTTGCCTATCACTGAATAGACCTTGCCTCAAAACCTTGTGCCAGAGATAATAACCAATAAAAATCTAATTGTCAAGTGCACAGAAAAACAGTAATGTATTTATAAGGTTAATTGTGCAGTATCATCTCTGTTGAATAACCTGTGTGGAATGCTTTTTAGCTTTAGGGTATCATTTCTTTAGTTAAATAACATTTAATGAAATTATTATTTATTAGTCAGAACAAAATCCATATTTGTAGTCTATGATTCCTCAGATTTTTGTTCTCATAAACTGGGAGATAATTTAAAAAGACAGGGTCCAGAAAAACTCACAAAAACAGAGCATCGCATAATGGTGAGTTGTTTCCTGTTTTACATTTTGTAAGGAATGTATATTCCTTTTACCTGCCCTTTGGTTTTCCTAGTATTTGGTTCAGAATGGGCTGCAGTCATAAGCCCCTGCTCCTCTGTGTGCATGCAAGATCCAATCAAAGCCAAATAGATTCTTTTTCCCAGGAAAAGAAACAAATCTTGAACAAAGACATTTGTTCTTGGAAGGAAGTTGGCGATGGTTATCTAGTGGCAATATCCATCGGAGACGGTCCAGGCTTTCTGGTCACTGAGATTCCTGTCCTGATTTTTCAGTTCTTCCTCTAATTCTGAAAACTATAAGGAAACATTCCAACATATATCTTTTTATTGTGCAGAATTATTTTCCACTGCTTACAAGCAAAGAACCTCGCTGTAAAGTGTATGAACATTGGAGGATGTACACAATAAAAATCTCATAAATAAAATCACTACTAATCCAGAGTTAATGACTAAACACAGTCTAGCTTTTTTTTTTTATTTAGAGGGGCTTTGATAAAAAATAAACAATGATGAAGATTATAGAAGATAATAGCTAACATAACTAAAGGAAAAAAAGTTTCTAATTACCTTCACAGTATCTATTTACATGAAAAGGATACAGACAGATAACACATTTATTTTATTTTTATTGAGTATTGTATGTTTGGAGTATTGTAAAGATTCACCAAAGAGTACTTCTGCCTTCAAAGAACTTGAGTCTAGGGCTTCCCTGGTGGCGCAGTGGTTGAGAGTCCGCCTGCCGATGCAGGAAACACGGGTTCGTGCCCCAGTCCGGGAAGATCCCACATGCCGCGGAGCGGCTGGGCCCGTGAGCCATGGCTGCTGAGCCTGTGCGTCTGAAGCCTGTGCTCCGCAACGGGAGAGGCCACAACAGTGAGAGGCCCGCGTACCGCAAAAAAAAAAAAAAAAAAAAAAAAAAAAGAACTTGAGTCTAGTAGAGTAGAAACTTACCCAAACACAAGCAATTACAAGAAGGAAGGGAAAGGGTATTTTACAGATATTCAATATTGTAGTGTTCACTGCAATGATGGGAGATAACTATTATTATTCTCCACTTCACAGATGAAGATTATAAGGTTCAGAGTGTCTAAGTAAATTTTCTTTCTTTTTTTCTTGTTTGACCTCACTGCACGGCTTGTGGGATCTTAGTTCCTGGACCAGGGATTGAGCCCAGGTCATGGCAGTGAAAGCGCCGAGTCCTAACTACGGGACTGCCAGGGAACTCCCTAAATTTTCTAAGCTCACAAAATTAGCCAATTATTGATCCCAAATTTCAAATATTGGCCCATGCTTTGTCCACATTGCAATGAGATTTCTAAGTACAATGAGATTTCTAAGTGGAAATGGTTAAAGGTTAGGTGACTATAGAAAAGTGAGAGATTTCTCCCAACCCCAGCAATGTTAGAAATCTTCAAGGAGGTGAGAACTGATCTTTGGAGGTTGGGAAGATTTTAAGTTGCAGATACAGAGAGGAAGGTCAATCCAGGTGGTGGAAAGAATATGGACAAGGAGGGGTTTAAACAAGGACCAGTGAATAATTGCTGTTTGCAGTGATGGGTAATATAGAGAAATATTGTAAGAAAGAGAGTTTGAGCTCAAGTCTTGGAGGACCTCCAATGTTAGGATAAAGAAGTAACTCTTCTATACTGCAAGCGTATTAGAGCCTCAACTTGGTACTGTGTCATCAACATTAAATTTGAAACTACTTTATACACTATATTACATTTTAAAACATCCTGTTTAACTTAGAGTAGTCATGAATTTATTCTGACAGTCACCCGTGCAACCACATTTGATGCAGATAAAACCCAGTGATGGCTTGTTGATTTATTCCTTAAACATATACAAATTACTTATTATTTAGAAGTTCCCATGGATATAATCATAAGATACTCTCTCTATCATCCATGAGCTGAGGAAAACTATATGCAAACCAGCAAAGTCCATGTGGCCAAATAACCCAAATGAAAGAGCAAAAATCGGTTCTCAGTATGACATTGATTTGTCCTCTTAAATTGGGCCCTTAGCTGGTGATGATCTTCAGAACTTTGGCTAAGACACAGTGATGAGCAGAACACTGGCTTTCAATGAGGTACCTTCAAGGAAGGTACCTTGAGGGCAGGATAGGTAGGTTCTTGGAACACACACCTATGTGGTCCTTGTGTAAACAAATCCGTAAAAACCTATCACGTGGGACTTAATCACTTAGACATAACTTCATACTGAAGCTCTTGTTGGAAAACACTTGGGAGGTTCTCTATTACGGCACGCCACGTTGTCTTGTTTTCAACTGAAGTTTCCTAAAACATTTTCTTCTGATAGATCCAGTGAACTGTAATTTATGCTGAATTCAAGAAGTTTTGATTTTCAGCCTCCTTCAGGTACCAAGGGGAATAGTAAGTCCATGGTTCACTTTTTTACTTCTTAATAGCTGTGGACATGGGTATCTTTTTATTTTAAACTCCCTATGCCTCAGTTTCCTGAATCTTCAAGTGGAGGGCATAACTTGCCTAAAGAGCACTTAGTTCCAAGCCTGGAACGATCAGGATGATGATATCAGATCTCCACTGAAAAAAAATTCCCTTCAGATATCTGGTCTCCAGTCTCAACTAAGCCTGCAGCGCGACTTGGTTGTCTTTTCCTTATTCTACGTCATAGCATCTCCCACTCTCCTCAGAACATCTAAGTGTTCACCACTCCCGTGAAGCCCTCACAGAACATCTCGCTCTCAACAGACAACCTTGGCACCAGGCAGGAGTGGTGCTCGAGGTTCTGCACATCATCTGCTGTAGACACACCTGTGCTCACCTGTGCCACCTCTTTCCAGGCTCAGAAGAAGAGGAGTCCTTTCTACTCAAGGCCAGCTTCTCTGTTTCTGCTTTTGATGCCACTACTTCCTGATTTCCCTGAGGCTTAACTCCTCAGTTATTTACATTTCTCTTTATCTTTCTGACAGTGCTTTCAGCCTGTGAATGTGCTTGGCTCCCTCACTTTGTATATGTATAACTTTTTTGGTCTCAGTTTGCCTATAGGAAAGGTGCTGTCTATATGTCATATGCTTACGTACTCATATACATACATGCATATGTATTCACATAGATAGATAGGTAGATAAATTTAGACAGATTTCTATATCTAAACAGACCTCCTTGAACTTATAACTATAGCACACTCTAGTTAGTAGTTGTGTCTCTTTTTCCACTCTAAAACCTACTCTAAACTGGTTTCCATCTCTGTGGCTTCTCTGAAAATAGCTCTCATTCCAAGACTTCCTAATTGACAAATTCAAGGAAAACCTTCAGTTCTCGTGTTAATTAATTACATCAACTCTTACTGCTTAAAATAATGGTCACAGTAAAAGCCATCACCGGTATGGAAGAGCTCCTAAGTTATACCCCAAAGCATAGGTGAACGATGAAGTAGGTAGACTTTGGCATGATAATGCCTGGGTTCAAGTCCCAGCTGCACCTTGATACTGTGGGATTTTAGGAGAGTTAACGTAAATTCTCTGTCATAACTTTCTCATTTGTATAAAGTAGACCATAATAGTAACTTACTCATAGGGTTACTGTACAGATTAAATGAATCAATAGAGATAAAGAACAGCATCGGGACATGGTATGTGCTAAATAAATATTAGTTATTATTCATTTACTCTTTCTGAAAAAAGCCTACTTAAAGACATATACGATCATCTAGTCAATAGATGTACAATCAAAATAAGGAATTCTAGATGGGAAGCTAAACATATTCAATATATATGCACCACATATACATATATATACACACATACATATCTATTTTCTATTTTATACATGAAAACTAAATAACGAAACTAGGAAAACAGTTAAGTATAATGTTTTTAAGTTATAAAATTTAAATATAAAAATAATTCTTGAAATACAAAATATATAATATCTTCTATTAAAAATTATTTAGGTCTCAGTTGCCTCATAAATCAAAGAACACTACAGATTTTTGCCTTGATTTTTTTTAGGGAAAAGGAAAAAATTAAAATTTAAGAAAAAAAGTTATTTCGATCTAAATTCCAGATTACATCAACAAAAACTGGAGATTCATGAAGTGGTGGGATAGGGGACTAAAAAGACAAATTTCTCATCTCACATGTTTGACAATAATCAGAAACAAGTCGATCCAAATATGAGTTTTAGAAAAATAAGGTGTTCTCCAGCCATAAATGAGAAAGAGATACATCTTTCTCTACTCACAGTGTATTCCTTCCACAAATGAGATAAATCAATATGTATTTCTTCTTGTATACAGATGTATTTCTCAGATGTCTAATAGTACCTCGTTCTTTTTTCTTACAGTGTCCCCAGAAGTTTACTGGCACAAAAGTATGAATGAATGAACAATAAAAGAATTTATTTAAGAAATTTAAAGGAGAGGGGGAGTAGATTTACATCACACAGCAAACAACCTAATAAATCCCAGTGGAATACCATGCATTGGAATAGGAGTTTTCCTCTTTTGATGCTCTCTCCCCTTGTAGAGCTCTGTTGCTCCTTCCTGTTTCTCCTTTCCAGTAAATCCAGTATATACTTTAGTAAACCTCTCCTTCTTTCTTCCACAGGCGGAGTGCCCAAGGCGCACTTTGTCCATTCAGTGGGCTGGCCAAAGCATCTTTTCCATAAGGCTGCTCTCTCTCTTCCACAGATCACCTGTTAAGAATATATACGTCTCTCATATATACACTACCAAATGTAAAATAGCTAGCTAGTGGGAAGCAGCCGCATAGCACAGGGAGATCAGCTCGGTGTTTTGTGACCACCTAGAGGGGTGGGATAGGGAGGGTGGGAGGGAGGGAGATGCAAGAGGAAAGAGATATGGGGACATATGTATATGTATAATTGATTCACTTTGTTATAAAGCAGAAACTAACACACCATTGTAAAGCAATTATACTCCAATAAAGATGTTTAAAAAAAAAGAATATATACGTCTCCCATGTGTAAAATTGATAGCTAGTGGGAACCTGCTGTATAGCACAGGGAGCTCAGCTCGGTGCTCTGTGATGACCTAGAGGGGTGGGATGGGAGGGGGAGGGAGGTCCAAGAGGGAGGGGATAGATGTATACGTATAGCTGATTCATTTCATCGTACAGCAGAAACGAACACAACATTGTAAAGCAACTATACTCCAATAAAAAAAGAATATATACATCTCACATCACTGATTTACATATACATAGAATATATATGTATACATACGAAAATGTTAGGAAAAACAGCACAATGTTAGTGCTGGCTGTCTCTGGTTGGTAAGATTATACATTACCTTCTTTTCTATAATTTCTTGCAAATTCAAAATTTTCTGTGATGCATACATTATGTTTTTAATCATAAAAAGACATTAAAATTGAAAACACTTTCTACATACGTTTGCCATGTCTTATCCCCATTTAGAACCTTCCAGTGGTCCTTCATTGCCTGCAGGATCAGCTCTGATGTTTAGTATAAAAGCCTCCCTTTGCTTCATCTCCTGCCTCTGTCTGACTTGCTGTTCATGTCCTAATACTACCAAATGGGGGGTTTCCTGCACTCGCCAGGTGTGTCCATGTCTCTTTGTCTTTGCTCACATGGCGACCTCCACCCAGGATATGGGTCCTCTTCTCCTGGCTACTTCCGCCATCTTCCACGCCTCCGAGCAGGCAGCAGCTCCTGGGAACTTCCCTAGGGCAGCTTCCCTGGGGCCTAACTGCATCTCACCCCTGGGAATGAAACAATGAGTGCCTTTGTCTTGCTTTCCCTCTAGACAGTAAGCTCCCTAAGAGCAGGTGCATATCTTACTCATCTTCATATTAATAGCTTCTAGAATGATCTTCCAGCATGATACAAGCTGCAAAAATGGAACTAAATGCAAGTGACGCTGGTAAAAGAATTTTAGCCATCAGTGAATAGATGAGGTGGGAGAATCCTTAGCATAGAAGACTTTTTTTCTCTATTCTATGTGCGTTCAAGAAACTATTTCGTTATTCAAAGAACTGGAGCGCCAAGCACCAAGGCCTAAAAGTATCAGTCTTTTGAGAGATGAAACAGGTAATATTAGTTGAAAATATTACCCCTGTGTTGCGGTTCTTTGTGCCGGAGCTCTTGTCATTAGCTCTATTAATGGCAAACACGGGGGAAAGTTGGGAAAAATGTAATGTGTGAACGGAAAGAATTTTAAACTTCTCTTTCTAGTGTGCTTAGGAGAAAATCCTTTGCCAAAACTGCTGAGTATAGATAAAGTACTTTGCTGCTCTTTAAATCGCCCTGATCTTGAAAGCAATTAACTGTACTTTGATAATTGAATTGATTTTTCCTTCCTCATTGAGGAGTACTGACATCGACTGGGGAACCAAAGGAAAATCTCTTGAATATCATGAAAAATGAGATTTATTGAACAGCTTAGCACATATTTCAAATATTTTTTTAAGTGAACTTACAAAGCTAAGTCAAAAAATTAAATGTGGTTAAGCGTGCTACTACCTTATAATATCGAGTAAAAAAGGAATGAATAATTCCAGACACTTAAAAATTATTATTTTATATTGAAGTATAGTTGATTAACCACGTTGCGTTAGTTTCCAGTGTACAGCAAAGTGACTCACGTATCTATTCTTTTTCAAATTCTTTTCCCATTTAGGTTATTGCAGAATATTGAACAGAGTTCCCTTTGCTATATAGTAGGCTGGACACTTTTTTTTTAAAGAAAAGGAAAGTGTAGCGTTTTCCCCCCACTTTCTTATATAACGCAAGAGCAGTTCAACTAATTTGTCTCAGACTTGTCTGAGAATAGCTGCCTTTGGCTGAGACTAAGAAGGAAAAGTTTCAACAGGAAGGCAATTATTGCTAAATGTATCAGGACTGTTAGGATGGATGGGGCTTACCAACCACATTAAGATAAAAATGCTTAACTACAGGCAGAGAAATTATACTGCTGCACTGGGTTCAAAGGAGAGGACAGATGTACTTATTATTTTTGTAAACTTACAGGGACTACAGAGAACCTGATGCTATAGATTGAATGTTTGTGTCCTTCCAAAATTCATATGTTGAAAATTCATCCCCCAAGGTGATGATATTAGGAGGTGGGGACTTTGAGAGGTGATTAGGTCATGAGGACAGAGTTCTCATGAATGGGATTAGTGCCCTTACGAAAGAGAGCTTTCTTACCCCTTCTGCCATGTGAGGACACAATGAGAAGTTGGCAATCTGCAACCCAGAGGAGGGAGCTCCCTAGAACCAGACTATGCTGGCATGTTGATCTTGGACTTCCAGCCTTCAGAACTATGAGCAATAAATTTACGCTGTTTATAAGCCACCCAATGTATGGTGTTCTGTTATGGCAGCCTGAATGGACTAAGACACGACTTGGTGCAACACTTTCCCACCCCCAGGATGGCCAAGGCTGCCATGTTGGCAGAAGTGCTGCTCCTGGGGGAACCTGCTGCATTTGGGGCTTATTTTCTTACTCTCTGTGTTTGCTAAGTCCACTCAGAGTGCTTGTGGGGTATCCTTTAATCTGTACCCCAGGCTGCTTTGGTTCCCCATCTTTGTTTCCTAACAAGACATTCTCCTGACATGGATTCAGAATTCCACTGGTTCAGAATTCAGAAAATTAGGAAGATTAAACAGCCAGACTTCTTTTTCGTAGAAACACATGAGGATAATTCATTTTCATAAGCACAGCTTTGAGGCGCTGAAGAAACCTTGAAATACCTTATTGATAGGCAACAGATCAAGATCTTAGGGTGAGTTTTGGTGCTAAGGATAGTTTTTGAATTTATTTCCTTTGAAAATTGGTAATCCTCAGATGGTCTAAAATTTCATTCATATTATTCAACCAGTCAGATTCCCTGATGCCCAAAGATTCTAGACAAATAATCATTTGCTATACAAATGTTAGAAATTTCACTCTAAAAATTGAATTGCATGACTGGTGAGTATGAAAGTATGCATTAAAGAATCTAATTTAAATGAGCAAAATTAAATGACAATATCCTCAATCCTTTTAACTTCATAAAAGAAAGATACAACTTGGGAGGAACTCTTTAATTGCAAGGTAGCTTTTGAGGACTGAATCAAACCCAGTTGAACATTTAGACTAATTTTTTCATCTCCATTAAGAACATTTTATTTATAAAACATTTATTGGGCATTTACTCTATGCATCACACTCCAAAAGCTAACTAGGAAGGAAAGACAAAAGAAGCAAAAAAATACTCATTGCATCCTACTATGTACCAGGCATTGTGTGTAGGGTTCTGCAGGGTTCTCATGCTTGAGTTCTATGACACACCTTCCCCATCCTCATGAACCTGAGTCCTGAGCTCTTCCTGCCCACATGCCGTCAGAGAAAGCTGTGCAATAATTAACACTCAGTATCTGACATCCATTCTGGGAACCAAGCAAATACACTTCCTGTACTACCAGAAGCAGGCAATCTTGGTAAAATGGATTGTTTCAGGATACTTAACTTTCCTCTCCTGGACTAACCTGGTCAAGGCTCCTTGCTTCTTGGTCCCATGTCCTGATCTGAAAACGAAGAACTGATTCTGCTTCCCTATTGGCAACTCCCAAAGTGTTTAAATGTGGCCCCTAGAGGGTCTGATCAGAAATTATCACAAGGTTTGGTGTCCCTGACACCAAGCAGCCCTTTTGACATAGAGGGTGTTCGTGTGAAACAGTGCTGAGAGCAAGACCCTCCTATGTTTCCTTTCTACCTCTCTCTGGTCTTAGAGGAAGAGGGTGCGCATTACCTGTCATGCCTCAGGACATACCCATTTGGACGTTCTTAAGGTTTAAAATGTCCAAAGCCAAGCCCAAGCCCAATATCCCTTCTGCACACCCCGGTCAAAAAGTCTTCTGCTCAGAGCCACTAGCACCCTCATGTACAGCTGAATAAATGAGATAAATAGGCAACACAATGATTTTTTTCAAGATGAAAAATAAACTTGCTAAAAGCCACACATCTATGTCATGGGACTGGAAAATACGAACCTGGGTTCCTCTGGACTCCAGTGTTCATTTTATTACAACGCACTGCAGGGCCCATTTTATGTTGTCACATTTTCTTTTTCTTAAGACTTATAATTGGAAGAAAAGTCTCCTTCTCTGTTTTTTTCCATATGAAAACTGGGAAGAAAGATAGTGCTACCACAAATCTGAATGACACCTCACACTGATAGGGACAGAGTAAAGGGACAAAGTTGGTGATTAAAGAGTTAATCCCATTAAGGGATCATAAGTAAAAGAGAAAGTTTGGGAGGCCCCTGTAAGTTAATGATCACTCAAGAAAACAGGTTTGCTTAACCACAAAACCATTCAACACAAGCATGAGACATGCCCCCAAACAATAAAACAATGGTGGACTGAGACCCACATCCTGCCCAGTGAGCTCAATAAGTTAATGATTCCTAGGACATGCTCCTCTGCACACACTAAAAACAAAAATATAAGGAAAAGGTGACATTATACTGAAACCTGAGAAGATTTACCGTATTTTAGTATATGTTACTAACTTTTTGCTCATTTCCATTGCACCATGACAGTCCTGGCTTGACCAGGTAGGGATAAGAAAACTCCACTGCCTGATGTGGAGGAAGAGCTGATGATGGAAGCTTGATGTCTATTGAGGAGTGAGGAAGGGGCTTCCCTGGTGGCGCAGTGGTTGAGAATCTGCCTGCCAATGCAGGGGACACGGGTTTGAGCCCTGGTCTGGAAGGATCCAACATGCCGCGGAGCAACTGGGCCCGTGAGCCACAACTACTGAGCCTGCGCATCTGGAGCCTGTGCTCCGCAACAAGAGAGGCCGCGACAGTGAGAGGCCCTCACACCGCGATGAAGAGTGGCCCCCGCTCGCCGCAACTGGAGAAAGCCCACGCACAGAAACGAAGACGCAGTGCAGCCAAAAATAAATAAAGAAAGAAGCTTTCATTTAAAAAAAAAAAAAAAAGAATGAGGAAGAAGGTGGTCTTTTCCTCCTCCCAATTTTTCCTTTGATTATAAAACTGTAGCCCACTGAGTTCTCAGTGTGGCACTCCCTTGCTCACCCACTTGGAAGCCTCACAAGCATCCTGTTCTAATAAATCACTTATTATCTATCACTTTGCCTCTTGCTGAGTTCTTTCTGTGCTGAGACTTAAAGAAATGGAGCTCCTCGGGGCCCCCCCAAGATACATCTCTGCTGTTTCAACATGGCAATGACTTTCTCATTGCTGGTGGTACCAAAAGCAGAAGTTGAACAACCACCAACTGATGATAATGTACAGGAGATTGACATACTACATAAGAGATGACCAAGTGACTTGCCCTTGGTCCCTTTAATGCTGCGATAACGTTCCAGCAACCAGCAAGGGATAATTGCATGGACATTATGTGTCCAGCTCTGTGAAGGAAAAGGATGAGCCAAAGGGAAATTCAGAAGGCAGTCCTCTAATGCTAAGATGTCAACACTACCAAAAGCCATCTATAGATTCAAGGCACTCCCTATCAAGATTCCAATGACATTTTTAACAGAAGTAGAAAAAATGATCCTAAAAAATCTATATGGAATCACAAAAGACCCTGAAGAGCCAATGCAATCCTGAGAAAGAAGATCAAAGCTGGAGGCATCACACGTCTTGGTTTTAAACTATACTACAAAGCAATAGGAATCAAAACAGTGTGGTACTGGCATTAAAAACAGGCAAATAAACCAATGGAACCAAATCAAGAGCCCAGAAATAAACCCAAGCGTTTTTGGTCAACTAATATTTGACAAGGGAGCCAGGAATCCCCTGTGGAAAAAAGACAGCCTCTTCAATGAATTGTGCTGGGAAAATTAGATATTCACATGTAAAAAAATGAAACTAGACCTCTCTCTTACACCACTCACAAAAATTAACATGAAATGATTAAAGATTTACATGTAAGACCTGAAACCATAAAACTCTTAGAAGAAAACATAAGACAAATCTCCTTGACATGGTCTTGGCAATGATTGTTTGGATATGACCCCTAAAGAACAAAATAAAAAATGAACAAGTGATACTATATAAAACTAAAAAGCTTCTGCACAGCAAAAAAATATAATCAGACCCTTTAGGTGCCATATTTAAACACTGTGGGTGTTGCCAATAGGGAAGCAGAATCAGTTCTTCATTTTCTGATCAGGACATGGGACCAAGAAGCAAGGAGCCTTGACCAGGTTAGTCCAGGAGAGGAAAGTTAAGTATCCTGAAACAATCCATTTTACCAAGATTGCCTGCTTCTGGTAGTACAGGAAGTGTATTTGCTTGGCTCCCAGAATGGATGTCAGATACTGAGTGTTAATTATTGCACAGCTGTCTCTGACGGCAGGTGGGCAGGAAGAGCTCAGGACTCAGGTTCATGAAGATGGGGAAGGTGCATCATAGAGTTTCAGTCTCGAGAAACCTGCATCTCACAGAAGGGCGTGTCGGGGCTATCTGATTTGAAAATCAAATGAAATCCAGCTCCCCTCCGTTGCCCTATCCTGGGATGCTGCTTTATTCATTCTGCTTTTCATAACAATGGGAGGTGTCAAAATGAATGATGTCGAAGTGGTTATTGGAAAAGTGCCATGTAGTACATTCGCGTGATATTGTTAAAATGGAAATCAAGTCAACTTCATTAGAATGCTTAGTAGTTGCAAAATCAGGCCGGTGTTCTTTCCCAGGCTCGGTTCCCAGCTGGAAGAGTAGTTTCCCCCGCACAGCTGTCCCTGCTACGAACTGTTTGAGGCAATATGGCATTTGAATATATTGGGCAACTGACAAATATTCTCAGTACACATTTTATGTCAGTTTTTCCTCCTTAGGAAGTAAGTTCTGTTCATTCAACTGACCTTGATAAAGTACGAACCTTGGCAGCATGGGGCACTACGCAAACATGATATGCCACTGCTAGTCTCACCAATTATGGTTGTATAGCTATGGCCTTGGGTTTCAATTAGGCGGAGCAGTGAACCCTGGGTCAGGCAGCCTTGGGTTTCAGTGCCTGCTGCAGAGAGGGACAGAACTGTTCTTCCTGCTTTGCAGGAGCCGCACAGCTTGAGGAGAGCAGTCTATCTGCAGAGCAGTTGGGGTGGCCTATGTCAGGCTCCAGTGGTGAGGGTAAAACTGGATTACAATAAAGTATGACTGCAGCTTAACTCACAACATGGCCATGGAAGCAGCTTGGGATACACACATATGCCCACGTGCACATCCACACACATGCACGACATAGGAGCTGGTGCACAGGACAGAGAAAAAATAGGGTAGAGGTAGGATAACCAAGGTGGTTTAATGACATCAAAGTCAAGCCTGAAAAGGGGAAGGTGATTGATGGTATCAAGGGCTGCACGAAGGTCAAGGTTTATAAAACATTTAAAAAGTATCCCTTGGATTTGTCGACCAGATCATCAGTGACTCTAAAACAGGGGTTCGCCAACTACGGCCACTGCTTGCTTTTGTATGGCCCACAAGCCAAAAGTGTTTTTTTGCATTTTTAGATATAAAATATTTAACTGTGATCACAGCTGCTGCAAGAGTTGAGGACATTTCCTCTTGACCTGAAAGCCTAAAATGTTTGCTATCTGGCCCTTGATAGAAATGATTTGCTTACCCCTGCTCTGAAAAGATATTCCAGGAGACTGAAAAGGGAAATTGAAGAAACATACACCAGAGGTCTTTCATCATCTCAACAACATAGGAGGACCTATCTTGCTCCTCTCACAACTGAGGTGAGGAAGATGGGAACAGGGGTGGGAGCTTCTGGACTTTGGCTGCACACGAATATCCCCTGAGGAGATTTTGTACATGCAGATGCCTTGGTCCTGAGCTTAAGATATTCTGGTTTAATAACTGGTCTGGAATGGAGCCTGGTATTTTATAAACCCAGACAGGATTGAGTGTGAAAGTGTTATACTCTTATTGGAGAGTCACTATAAGTCATCTGGAGTTGAATGGGAGGATCCTGGAGCAAGCTTAGCTGACATTAGATTTCAACATGTCTTAATGGATTCAATCAAGACAGTTGTATTACTTTCTCCACCAGTAGGTAGTGGCAAGATGGGAAGTCAGTCAACAGATAATTATTAAGTGCCTCTATTGTGTAGGGCACAGCAGAAGGATGAGGGGATGGGGTATCTTAGGGTACTGGGGAACACATCCTAAAAGGGTTAATTCTGTGGTCCACAGTGAAACAGGAGCCAAGTGAGGTTAGGATGGAATGGACAGACAGATGGACTGATGGATGGAAGGATGGGTGGATTGGGAGTTCAACAGGACCAAAGGACTGGAGATGAGCAGGGGGGAGGAGAAGATCCAGTATATGTGAGGAAGTTAGAAAACTGTGAGGATGCTGATAACACAGAGAACACTCATGATCAAGCTGTTTGGTGGACTGTTGTTTCCATTTCTCTTAGGAAACAGGAAATTCCTAGGAGTGGAATTGCTGGTTGTATGGTAAATTTATATTTAACTTTTTAAGAAGCTGCTAAACTGTTTCCCAAACTGACTGCACTATTTTACATTCGTACCGATAATATATAGGAGTCTTTTTTTAAAAAATAAATTTATTTATTTAATTTATTTATTTTTGGCTGCATTGGGTCTTCGTTGCTGCACACGGGCTTTCTCTAGTTGTGGTGAGCGGGGGCTACTCTTCGTTGCGGTACACGGGCTTCTCATTGCGGTGGCTTCTCTTGTTGCAGAGCACGGGCCCTAGGCACGCGGGCTCAGTAGTTGTTGCACACACAGCAGTCGTGGCTCGCGGGCTCTAGAGCGCAGGCTCAGTAGTTGTGGCGCACGGGCTTAGTTGCTCCACGGCATGTGGGATCTTCCCGGACCAGGACTTGAACCCGTGTCCCCTGCATTGGCAGGTGGATTCCTAACCACTGCACCACCAGGGAAGGCCTATATGGGAGTCTTCTAGACATAATTTTAAAAGGTTAAAAGAGAAAGAGGATCTAAAAATATACAAATTTGAATGTTGAAATCCATTCTCTGACATTTATAATCTTCTACATCCCCCTTTAATGGTAGGAAAGGGGGTGGATCCTGCTCCTGCTTTCCCAGGAGTCTCACTTCCCACATTTTGCTCTTTGGCTGGAAAAGGGGTTTTCTGAGACCATTTAGTGCTTCAAATTCAGGGAAAGAAACCCTGGGCTCCTCCACTCCTAGGGACCCCAAGAGACCATCCAAAAAGTAAAGAACATTGAACAACAGAATATTCTCTTCTTGGGTACAGCAAGAAAAGAGTTACTGCAGTTTGTAAAAATTATTGACTACAAGATCTGCAAATGATTGCATAAACTTTCTAAAATATGCCTGCAAGCTTCTGTTATCGATGTGGTGCCCCAGGGGTGCACATATGGGTTTAAGTGTCTGAACTGTTTTATTAATTAAATTGCTATGATTTACGTCTCCCATGTTAGCATTTACAGTTTATGAAACAACTCTGTAATTAGAAAATGATGAGTGTGGCTTGTTTATTTTGTGGGTGAAATATTATATACCTAAATGCTTATATATATGTACCCACACACGTGCACGCAAACCGCGTTTTCCCCGGCCAACCCTCACAGGCTACTTTATTTCTAGTCCAATTAATAGGCAACCTCCAGTGGTGCATTAAATTGCTTTTTAGGGGGAGGGGGGAGATAGATGGGAAGTTCATTGCTCCTGCTGAGGTGTGTGATGGCATCCATGAATGTTTGTTTATTTGTTTTCCCTCTGTAGACAGAACACTGAAATCCTAAGATTTTATTGTAAAAAATAGTCTAGAATATGTCTAGAATTTTCCCTGAGATACCTTGCAAATTCTAAAATTGTAGAGCTATTTTTATTGAAATATAGTTGATTTACAATGTTGTGTTAGTTTCAGGTGAACAGCAAAGTGATTCAGTTATATATATATATCTGAATATATATATATATAATATATATATATCCATTATAGGTTATTACAAGATATTGGGTATAGTTCTCTGTGTTATACAGTAGGTCCTTGTTGGTTATCTATTTTATATATAGTAGTGTATATATTTTAATCCCAAACTCCTAATTTTTTCCTCCCCTCACGTCTTCTTTGGTAACCATAAGTTTGTTTTCTATGTCTGTGAGTCTATTTCTGTTTCTGTAAATAAGTTCATTTGTATCTTTTTTTTTAGATTCCACATATAAGTGATATCATATGGTGTTTGTCTTTCTCTGTCTGGCTTACCTCACTTAGTATGATCATCTCTATTTTAATTGTATATTAAATTATATATATTATTATATATAATATATATAATTATATATATATTTATAATTTATATAATTTATAAATTATAAATTATATATATACTCTCCACTCCCCATTTTGAAGGTATTTCTAGGAATTTAAAATATATATTCTATGCTATACAGACAAAAATGTTGTTGAAGCACTTTTTGTTAACCTTTATTTTACATGTGTTTATTCATGCCGTCTACAAACACATATACTTGTGCTAAATCCAGTGTTGTGTATATTTTTATCAATTTTCTCAACTGTGGGCTATATCTGACTTTTAAGAATGTCAGATTATGACGAGTCTGGTTCAAGTCTATCAAAGGATTGCTGAACCTTAGATTGGAAGAACTCTGGGAGTTATATATTCACTTTTCAGATTTCTGTATCATGTTTGGGTGCTGTATGAATCAATCATCATTGCAATTTCAAGTCTCTGAAGGAGGTAGTGCATGATTTCAAAAGTCTCTATCTCACAGAGATATTAGTGGCAAAAGGAAATAATGGTCTTTAAAATATTTTAACACGTAGGGAAAAAGGTTTCCTATCCTTACAAAATATTAATTTGGATAACAATCTAACATTGAAGAAGTTTATGAATAAAGGTTGCTCTACTCTCAGGGCTGAGTGGTGTGGTCTGATTGCAGAGGATTAGAACAAATTAGGAGGGCAGGAGAGAGCAAAGAAGTGGGTAATGTAAAGCTTAGCACAGGACTACATGCATAAAGTGCTTTCCACAGCTTCACTCAACCACTTAAATATTTATCAAGAACCTATGCCGTATTCTGTAACATAGTAGGAATGAAAGTGGATACAAAGATTTTTAAGACACAGTCTCTGACCTCAAGAAGCCCACAGTTAAGAGAATATTCTGCTCACAGGTAATTATGCAGAATGTGTGAAATGTCAAAGAGGTGGCATTCAAAAAAACAATAGAGTTTCTGAAGATAGGGAAGCTCTTCTGGTTGGATGGTCAGGAAAGGCTTCTTGGAAAAAGTAGTATTGGAGTTAAGATTTTACAAATGGAAAGGGTTTCCAAAGGTAGCGGTAGGTGATTCTAGCAGGGATAATGGCAGGAGTAATGGTGCAGAGGTTGGAAAATCCAAGATTATGCTGATCCGGCACATGGAGTCAAATAAAACGACCGTCAACTTTCCTTTTGTGCAGACGTGCAATACAGAGAATGTTCCTTTGAATGTAATTGTTCTTTAAAAGTCTTTTGAGATTAAGCAAGGGTCTAGTGGGAATAGGCTCAGTGCCTCTATTGGCTTTTCTGATTTCAAAAAAAAAAAAAGTCATTGATGATGCCATCAGCTTAACCACGGTCTGACAATTGCAGGATGTGGGTCATTAAGGTGAAAGAGCGCAAATGCCTCCCAGCAACTAGTCCACAGCACTGACAAATCCGAGTAAAGAATGAGCGGTAGAATGGTGAAGAGACACAGGGTTCATAGGAAATCACCCTTAAACATGAAAAGAGGAGCATTTAATTCTTTAAAAATAATTTTAGTAAGTTAAAAATGCAAGATGCATAACAGCAATCAGTAATAAGCAAACATTTGTGGGAAAAGGTGGGAAATACGCAGATCTTTGTACTTGCCTATATATGCAAAAAGAAATGTTGGGAAGAAAAACAAAAGTAGTAATAGTAGCTGTGTGTGTGTGTGTGTGTGTGTGTGTGCGTGTGTGCGTGCCTGGGTGTGTGTGTACTTGTGTAGGAGTGGGACTTGCAAAAAGAACAGGCATGGGGAAAGTGCCTTTTCACTGTAGACACACACAAATAATTTAATGGCATACAAACCACCTGGGGATGCTGTGAAACCCAGGTTCTGATTCAGTCGGTCTGGAATAGGGCCTGAGATGCTTCCTTTCCAACAAGCCCCCAGGCCATGCCTGTGCTGCGGGTCTATGGACCACACTTGCCTACAGTTAGGGAAATTTGCTTATGACCTTAGTATTGAATGATACCAAAGGGTTAGTATTCTTTTGGTTGGTGTGGTAATAGCATTATGCTTCTAGATAACCTTCAAAGATGCACAATAAAGGTAAAAAGACATGAGTCTGGGACTTGCTTTAAAATACTCCAGAAACAAGAGGCACAAACAGTGACAAGAGGGTAGATTAAGCAAGTGTGGCAAAATCTTGATAATTACTGAATCTAGGTTCTGGGTATATTGGAGTTCATTTTACTATTCTCTACTTCTGTAGGTTTGAAATTTTTCATAATAAAAGATTTTTTAAGTTGTGTACAATTTCTGTTTCCACCCCACAAAAATAGCCCTCCTTAAGGTTCCGAATGATTCCTTCACAAAATCTAAATTAAAACCTTGTCTTCATCTTACTTGACTTTCAGGAAGCCTTTGGTTTGCTGACACTACATCTCTATGTATTTCTGTTGCCTGAAGCTCCCAGTTTCCTTCTCCAGCAACTTGTCCTCTACCTGACCCCCATTGTGCGAGTTCTTGGGCTCCACGCTTGGCTCCGTGTTCTTTCCTGAGTTTGTCAAATGAACAATATCTGGTAGGCTGTACCTGGCCTTACCTGCTATAAAATGGATCAGCGGTCAAAAATATGGTAACGTTATGTCATGAAGTGAAGGGCACCGTGCTAGGTACTTACGGTGCAACGAGGGAGAACTCGTGAAAGGGTCTTGCTGGTTGAAGAATCGGAAGGCACTTTTCTCAGTTTCCAGCTAAGGTGTGAGTGTTTCAGACACACTTTGTGAATGTGAGTGTGGTAGAGCATGTGACAGTCCTGGGTTATCATCATAGACTGTGTCTCTTTAGAATTTTCGTTCCTTAGTCTTACAGGAAGGGTGTCTCATGTTTTCTGTATGTTCTGCAGACCCCAGGTCAGTGGGAGCAGAAACACTGATACTGTGCCCCCAACCCTTCCTGGGGGAGGTGGCGGGAGCCCGTCAGGCACGCCAGAGGGCTGCTCGGAGGTGGTGACAGGACAGTTGGGAAAAGGTCGGTGAACTGCTTAATGAACTGACATCTGTGAAAAATAGACCTCAGGTCTTCAAATCTCAGGCCGCTGAGAGGATGTAAAAGGCTTCTAACGAGAATGCTTTGACTTTTGAAATTCAGGAAAAGGTAAATTTCCCAAGGACTGTAAAATGGCTCTTGTCTCTTATGTTGATATTTTCCTCTGAGAAATAAATGTCTTTCTGCATTATTTAAGTAGCACATAATTAAGTACTGAGGGCTCTCTGTTCCTTGTACCCAAAGCACAGCCAGTGAGGTATGGAGGCCTAGAGGGCTGTGGAGAGCCATCGTTTCTCCGAGCAGAGAGAGGAAAAACAATAGAGAACGGAGACAGAGACCAACGGCGGGAAGAAGAAAAAGGAAGTGTTTAACATTCAGAATTTGTCCACAGCCGATAATTTATTGGAACTCATCTGTAACAAGGCCTGGCACTGATTTATAAGTTGATTTGGAAAATAAATAAAAGTGATAGAAACCTGCATTTGGTTTTAATGATAGACTGTTGCAGCGTGAAAAGTAAGGATATGAAACACTGCAAGGAAATTAGATAGTATGCCCTGAAGACAACTGCAGCCACCAGCCCATTAATTGTTAGATATTTATTATTAAAAATTTCTTTTCATGAGTGACTGCAGAATATTTGTGCTACTCAAGCTGTTGAGTTCTGACATGAATGAAGTGTGGGGAGCTCATTTGTCTGTGTGTGAGTGTGTGTGTGTGTGTGTGTGTGTGTGTGTGTGTGTGTGCGTGTGTGTGTGTAACTGACAAGGCAACTGACCAAACTGGATGATAGATCCTTACTGCAAAAACACAAACAGGGGAGCTGCTTCTTCAACAACTCAGAAAAGAGCAGGGGATGCTGGAGCCCTTGTCCTTTCTGAAGCCGCTGTCGCCTCCATCACCATCCCATCCTCCCCTCATCATCGTCATCCCAATTATCATCTTTTTTTTTTTTTTTTTTTGCGCGGTACGCGGGCCTCTCACTGTTGTGGCCTCTCCCGTTGCGGAGCACAGGCTCCGGACGCACAGGCTCAGCGGCCATGGCTCACGGGCTCAGCCGCTCCGCGGCATGTGGGATCTTCCCGGATCGGGGCTCGAACTCATGTCCCCTGAATCGGCAGGCGGACTCTCAACCACTGCGCCACCAGGGAAGGCCCCCCAATTATCATTTTTAACCCAGGTGTAAACCCAGGTATAAACACAAATTAGACCTCGCTACCTCAGAAAATATAATTCTAAAGTCACTGGCAATAACACCCCAGAACTCAACCTAAGAATATGAAAAAACCATTTTGTTATCTCACCAGCATTTAATTTGTAATGTTTTATTTTAGTCTGGGTAGAACCAGAAGGGTTGCTGCTTGAACATTTCATGGTTTAGGTTATTATACACGACGGGTTCACCTAAAACAGAGGTAGTTTACTCGTCAAAGTTGTGGGGTGTCTGAAACTGCTTTCTTTAAAAAACGGCTAACATATTTGTTTCCTCATTGAGAAAAAAAATGAAAGTAGCTCTTTGATTAACTGGAAATTATTCGTCATTACAGACTAACATAATGTTTTTCACTCCCTCTTTTATTCATATTTAAAACTTTGTATTTATGGTTCTCTTATTTGCGAGATATTTTTAGGAAAACACTATGTTTGTACAGAATTCCATTTATTTGGCCCAGATACATATTTTTTTGAAGTCAGAAGGCATTTTATAGCCAGTCTTAACTCTCACTCCAGGGATGTTTTCAGTTTACCTTTTCTACTCTACAGTGAGGATACACACAGAGAAACAATTTACAGTGGAGAGGGTTGGCATAGCAAAGATACCATTGCTTATGCAAATAGTGTATTTAAAAAATAGCTGTGGGGGCTTCCCTGGTGGTGCAGTGGTTGAGAGTCCGCCTGCCGATGCAGGGGACATGGGTTCGTGCCCCGGTCCGGGAAGATCCCACGTGCCGCGGAGCGGCTGGGCCCATGAGCCATGGCCGCTGAGCCCGCGCATCCGGAGCCTGTGCTCCGCAACGGGAGAGGCCACAACAGTGAGAGGCCTGTGTACCGCCAAAAAAAAAAAAAAAAAAAAAAAAATAGCTGTGATGAGTTGCAATGCAAATCAATAAATTTAATTTGCCATTATTTAATATTTAATAAAATACCATCTAAAAAATACCGTCTAGTTGGTCCATGTGCCCTGAAGTCCAGCTTTGCTGTCCAGTGACTTACAAATGCTACCCTTGCACACTCTGTTTTGCGGCTGGCTTTTACCTAGAGTGCACCGAATTCTTGGGTCAACCATTGAAGACCTGAGAACGTGCTGGACTCAGACTTTGGCTAGATCGTAAGCTTCCTGAGGATGGAGACTGTGTGTATTTCTATCTCTGTAGCTTCAGAGTTCACCCTGGTGCCTATCACTGATGGACTCCATTCACTTCGAGTTCCGAGGTACTCTCCCACCCTGCCCTCTCTCCAAGTCACCTTGCGTGTCAATTCTTTGAGATTGTGTGGATCTCATTAACCCCAACCCTCTCTATCTCCAGTGTGGCTTATAGTTCCTTTCTTTTCTTCTTGCCCTCCTGCCTCAGAGGAAGGAGGCTCTCCAGAAGGAACCCACAACCACTGGCGTTGGTCTGGTTCCCACTCTCCCCAAGACTTCGTTCCATCACTTGTCTCTCCGGCTTCTTCAAGTTACTTCTGTCAAATGACAAAACTAAAACAATCTAGTAACGAGTCTGAGGTCCTTTCCTCAAGGGAGAACCATGCATGGACTAGGGGAGTACAGTGCCTCACAGGCACGGGGCTCTCTTCCTGAGGGATGTGGGCAAGAGCTAGGTTTATACAGCATTAGAAGCGGCAACGTGGAAACAAGGCGTGATTGGCCAGGAGGCTGGGGATTTCCTTACAAGGAGAGCAGATCCTGTGTTTTAGGGTCAGGTGAGCTGGCTGAGGCCGAGCTGGAGGACTGTGATCGGTGTGTGTTAGGGCTCCTTGCCAGGCGTTTCCAGGAAGTGCAGGATATAGGTTTAGATTTGTGACATGGGGACAACACTGGGGCGGCCCCCATTTTCTGGGTCCTGTTACAGGAATTCGTCACTACTTTCCATAAACAGCTTTCCTTCAGGCTTCAAGCAAACCAGTTATCCCCACATTTGAATATTTTTTCTTTAACTTCGGCTTCTCCTTCAAGCTATCACGACTATTTGTCTATTTCTTGAAAAAACAGTCCGTGCTCGCTGACTCTCCTTCACCATTCTCCAGTTGTCTTGAAATGTGGTTCACATCACAGAAAACGACCTCACAACCCAGTCTGATGGATTTTGTCATCTTCAAAACACTTCTCACACACTCATCAAAGGTACCTGGCTTTCTCTGTTCTTCCAAGTACAGTCAGATACCAAGCATGTCACTTCCATCCTTCATTTGCTGTTGTCACTCTCACAGTCCTAATTCAGGTTTCAATCCCTCTTGTCTAAATGAGCCAATCCCCCCACTGGTCTCACTCTTGGTTTCTTGCGTGGCTGCTAAACCAAGCTTCTTAGAGTCAATCTTTTATTTCTTTACCTGGACAAGGGCACTGCCCTCCTCCCAGATCTCTGCTTCTACCCAGCCTGTCCACTCCCCACACAGCAGTCAACAGTGGTCGCTTTAAAGCACAAATCAGAGGTCATCACTCATGTCAGTGACAAACTGTCATACTCAGACGGGCACAGCAAGGATGTTTTGTTTGGCTATCAGTGACGTAAAGGCACTAGCCATGTGGACATCTGAGAGACTCGAGTGCAAGGATCCTGAGAAGGGCTTGTGTGGTGTGAGGGGGACACTGCCCAGGCTGGAGATGGAGGGGTAGAAGACGAAATTGAGAGGTCGCTGGGGACTAGATCACCAGCCCAATGTCCTCCTGGTCTGGTTAGACCATTCACTATTCTCTGTCCTCCCCAGGGGTCTCTGTAAATAGACGGTCTGACTCATTTCTTCCCCCTAAACTAGACTGACCAGCTTCTGCCTATTTCCCTGGAGTAATTATCAGTCTACCTTCTTTCACTTTCGAAAGTGTTTAGGTTTGAATGATGTTATATGATTACCTTACCCTCCCCCCTGCCACCCACGATCTCTATCTGTCAAACCGTCCCATTCAAATCTCACCTGATGTTTTTTCTGATTCTCTTGACTGTCTGTGATCTAACCCTTTCCAAAACCACATGATCTTTCTTCTTTCCTCTCTCGGTTTCCTGGTTGTACTTACTTACAGTCTTCTTTTCTCCCTTTTAGAGATTTTGAACACCAAGACTATACTTTAGTAGATGCCACCAAAGCCCTAGGACAGTGCCTCCCCCAGAAGTGAATATTCAGTAGCCGTGTGTTAAATAATAAATGACTGACCATTTAGAAGTTCATCATGGCGATGCATTTCCAGCATGAGAATTCGGGACCCAGAGTTTGGGTCTCATGTCTTAATACAAATATTACAAAAGGGTGAATTTTCTTCCCAAATCATTAAGTGGAGGGATGATATAAGAGTTTACAAACGACAAAGAACAAAAGTATTTGTTCAGCTAGTTGATTTAGAACAATGTTTTCTACGATATGCTTCTTGAAACACTACCTGAGCCGGATGTTAGTGGAGTGTTTATCAAAAAAAGAGTCATGTGGTCAATTAAGGAAATGCTGTGTTAAAGCTCGACAGGGATTTTAGTGTATTTGTTAATAGTGGGATTTTCAGAACTTTTAATAAACAAATGAGCATTGCACATCTCTAAAGAGGGGCTATCGAGTCTAACATTTAATTGATCATGGATACCTCTTCTGAATCCTCCCGACTCCTTTTTCTATGGAGCCTATCTTAGGGAAATGGGTACTTAGAAAGCATCTTTACAATTACTTATAAGGATATTTCCACTATATTTATTTCCCAGGCTAATGCTAACCATGAATTGTTAATACACCTTAAAATCTTATGAGGCAATTTCCCCCGGTGTCAGGTTCTTAATTGAAGTCTCTTGAAAAGCATGACCAGTTGGCACTCCATTCATGCCTTCAAAACATAAGACCTGTCATATTTTCCAGCTGATTTCAGGCCCCCAATCCGGACAGTGCAGCCTCCATCCTGTCCTTTCTATCACCACCCTTGCTCATAGCTTCATAACTGCATTCATTTGCTATCTATCTCTTTCCCTCTCACCCATCTTGCAGAAGTTTCCATAGTCAGTCTCCCCAGACACTGCTCTCATCAAGCCACTCCCTGGTCTCTAGCCCTCAGTGGCCCTTCTTCTCCTACGGAGTCACTCCCAGCTTATTCAGCTAGGGGTCTGGGAGCACCATAGGGTTTAAAGAGCACCGTAGAGTCATGATGTATTTAATTCCATTAAACACACTAAGAATAATACTTGTAGGAGGCAGATTTTCTATTGCAGATAATATCAAAATCACAGACATGAGCAAACATCTATTTTAAGAACATGCTGTCAAACTAAGCATGATTGGCTACTTTCAAATTCTTTTTCTGGAAGTTTCCTGCTGCTTGTATTTTCATTTTAGTTAAATGTTAAGTGTTTAAAGAAAATTTTCTGGGAGAAAAATTTTAATGGAGAATATCCCACCTAATTCAAAAATCTTAATTTTTTTCTAAACTGGGAAAGTATCACTACGTATGATTTTTTGGCAAGGTGATACTTAATCTAACTCATGATCTGAGACAGCAGATTCAATACCGTAAGGTCAAGTTCCAACTGTTAAAATACGACCTCCCTCCTCCTACTCTGCCCTCTGTCTCCTGCACCCTTGCTAGTTGCGTGTAGTCACAGACCACTCGCCTCAACATCACTGAGAGTTTGTGAGAAATGCTGATTCTCAGGCTCTGCTCCAGACCTGATGAATAAGAATCTGCTCTTGAATAAGATCCCCAAGTACACTAAGTTTGAGGAGCGAGGTAAGCAGCAAGTCACTTAAATCTCTGTTTTCTAATTTGCAAAGAATCATCTCTCTCTCTCATGTCTACTGTGAAGATTAAATAAAACAATGCATGCTGGCGCTTGTGAAGCATGTTGATTTGAGTTGTATGATGCTGGTTTACTCACTGCCCCTGCACCTTTCTGCATCTGAACCTTCTCCCTGCATGGAATGCCTTCCCTCCCTTCCCTCTAGTATCTGAATTATACTTGTTAGAGCCTAAATTTTGTCCCCCTAAAATTCATATGTTGAATTGTTAACTCCAGTGCCTCAGAAAGTGGCTCTATTTAGAGACGGGCCTTTAAAGAGGTGATTAAGTAAACACGAGGTCTTCAAGGTGGGTCCTAAACCCATATGACTGGGGTCCATACAAGAAGAGGAGATCAGGACACAGACACGCACAGAAGGACGACTACATGAGGACACAGGGAGAAGGCAGCCTCTACAAGCCCAGGAGAGAGACCTCAGTAGAACTCACTCTGCCGACACTTTGATCTCGGACTTCCAGCCTCGAGAACCATAAGGAAATAAATTTCTGTGCTTTAAGCCACCCAGCCTGTGGTCTTTGTTAGGGAAACCTTAGGAAATGAATCCACTATCTTTTCTGGTTTCATCTCAAGCAGTCTCTCCTCCAGATTCCTGATCCACCCCGCTTCCCCACCCCTGTACAACTACATTGGGTGGATTTTTAATTAACATACATGCCATATGTCTTTGAACATATATTCTGATCCTGGAGACTGGGAAAACTGCATACAGTGCCCATTCTATTTGCCTGTGAATACCACCTAATGAATATATATTTATTGATTGATTGGTTGTAAGAAGAATACAATTCAGGGCTTCATACTTCCCGCCAAGTGTGTTAGGTAGCCCAACAATAATTCCTCACCCTGTAGATAAGCAAAGCAGGTTTTGCTGTAAGCCTGCATGAGGCATATATTTGCACTAGTCTCATGATTTAATTCAGACGTTTGTAAATTCAGTTTTGGGGGATCCCAAACTGTGGGAACAAGTGAATCTTAATGTCTTGCCTTTGGATTTGCTTTGAAAATGTCTAACTCCTTATATCTGATCTCCCAGCCCCACTCCACCCCACAACCTTCTTTGCTTTGGGGTAAGCAAAGAAGATTTTATTGTTCCTATTTGAAAGATTAAAAAACTGAGGTTTAGAAAAGCCCCTAAGCAGCTAGTAGCCTAGAAGGGCACATAGGAGGCTCCCGGCACTTTAACCACGAATAGGTCCTGTGGTGAAATTATCAACGAATAATCCTCCCCCCTAAAAAACAAACAAAAAAACACTCACCAGAACATGTATGTGAACAAGTCAGAAACCTCATTTTTCAACTCTCTATGCCATAACTTCTTAGATTTAAAACCAAAAATTGAAAGCAATCTCCACAGAGTTCCTCTGGGGGAGAAATGACTGACTTCAGCTTATATTCCCCACTGTAGTTGCTCTGAGTCTTGGGAATTACCTTGTCCACGTATTTTCATTCAGAATGAATGCTTTAATGTATTTCTTTAATCTTCTGTTGCATCAGAGAATATTGTTTCATGCATATTAAAGACTTGGACATGTAATAGACCAGGGTTCTGACTAATAAAAGCGCTCAAAGCATGTCACTAGTATTATTGCTTTTCTTGGCTTCAGGATAGATGTGTTGTATTTGGTAAATAAAAAAAAATAATAAAAAACACTAATGATGATAATAGTGATTATATTAAACAAAGGGAATTATTTTATTTTGAAAATGTACCGTGGCCTTGTACAGATCATTATTCTTTTGAAGGAGTTGACTCTCTACCCTTTTTCCAGAGTGTTTTATTCCCCATTCAGGCAAATCAACCAATGAGTATTAGGAACCTTTTATGGCTGTACAGAAGTAACAAAGAGGCAACAGAAAAGTTTCCCAGCATTGCTAATGCCCAAGAGGAATCTTAAGACAAGAAGGAATTAGCCAGAGGAAGAACATTCCAGGCAGATGGAATCCTTCCGTGAGAGCAAGAGGAAAGAGGGAAGAGAGAGCTCGTCCCATGTCTCAGTTTGGCTAGAGGGGGTGTGTGTGCCAGAACAGTAAGCGATGAGGCTGGAGAACCAGGGAAATTATAGTAAAGAATCCTTTATAGTAAAGACTTTACTCTGAGAGCAGCCTGGAACAAATGCCATATTCCTAGGACGTGAAGAAGAAGGAGGAAGGCCTGATTAGAGCACAGGATTCTGTGGAGGTTTAAAAAAAAAAAGGAAGAGAGAGTTTGGAAAGGGAAATTAATGGAGGATTTTACTGTCTTTCACAGGAAGTCAGGACTCGAGCCGGGAGTTAACGTGGTCACTGCAGATTCATGTTTTTGTTCTGGCGTTTATTTCTGGGAAACCCGTTTGACATGACTTTGATACACATGATAACACGCAGTCAAAATAATCAGACCAGGTTGTGTGAACGGGGGCAATCAAAGTCCTACTGTCCGATGTAGCTAACATCCCCTAATGATGACATGGAGAATTAACGTTGTGCCCTTCAGAATCGCAATGAATGCCAGTCTTTCTTAAATCATGTTTTGTCCTAATTTCTGATGTGTTTAAATGTCCTGTGTAAAATAACATGTGCTAAAGTGAATGTGAACATCATAACTGGTACATTTTCCTGTATTTTTAATCCCTATTTGTAGATTCAAAGATCTTTTGGAGCACGTTTTCCTGTTAGAACTATGAAAAGTTGGTGGACATTGTCTTTCTTCCTTGATCTCAATCAATCAAGTATATTGGCATCATCTTTTAACAGTCAGGTAATGGAAAATGGAAATGTACAAGAGAGACTAAGAGTGGAATATTTCACTGTGATCCTTCAGCATGATACTGAAAATAAATTCACACAATCTTGCTATTCAATTTACCAGCCTGTAAAATGCCCTTAACAGCTTTCCCACACAAATGCCCTGGGGATGGATAATACAACTAATGGCAACTTTTTGTAGGACTTCAGGATTTATTGCTGAAAAGGGAATGTACTGTGATTTAGAGATTTTGTATCTTTCAGGAGTAAGTAAATAAGTATTGTCAGTATGGATCCTCCTATAATTTAGGAGTGGGGTCTGGATATAAGGAAAGATGAGACAGGTAGTATCTCTTTAATCTAATAGGCTTATGCAACAGACATAAAAGCTCATTTCCAAGGATCAAGATAAAAAAGAAATTAAACTGCCTAAAATTTTTATATAATGAAAAAATAGGGTTTTCTAAAACACAGTACTTAGATTTTAGGAAAAGAAGATTAAGGGTCACAATATTTGATGAAATTCCCAAACTGCTGGAAAAATAATATGAAAGGTGATCCAATGGAATAGTGTTGGTAAATGATACATCTGAAATAAATATAAAATAAAAAAAGTAAAACATGCTAAAAAAATCTGACAAAAGTTTTATAGTAGAAAGGAGCCGCACAACTATATTACATTCTCAGAAGGTTTTGAAGTGCTAACCTTGGAAATTGAAAATAAACTTTAAAAAATATATACTAGAATAAGTTCTAGAGATATGCTTATGTTACTCTTTCATTAGAGATACCTCGCATAGGAGTTCAGAAAACATTTTATCATCTGCAACATAGTCTACAGCCTTGTTTATTGTATTGGTCAGCTTGGACCACAACAAAATACCACAGACTGGTGGCTTAACCTAGAGACATTTATTTTCTCACAGTTCTGAGGGCTGGAATCCAAGATCAAGATGCCAAGGTTGGTTTCTGGTGAGACCACTCTTCCTGGGTTGCTGATGGCTGTCCTCTCACTTATCCTCACATGGCCTTTCCTCTGTGTATGTGTAGAGAGAGAGATTGAGATGGTGTCTCTTTCTCTTCTTATAAGGACACCAGTCCTGTCGGATTAGGGCTCCACCCTGGTGACCTTATTTAACCTTAACTACTTCGTTATATGCCCTGTTGATAGGGATAGAGTAGGATAATCAAACAGTTATTCCAGAAATCCCACTAGGGGATTGTACAATAGCTAGAGCATGAAATTTAGGGGGATTTGGGAGACTGAAGTAAGTTAATGATCACTCAAGAAAGTAATGGGAAAAATCCTGAAACAATGTCGGCGTGCTTGACTTATGAAGCAGAGCAAGTCGTTTAGCATCAAAGCCAGACAGGCTTGCCTAACAACACAACTAAGCTAACTTGCTTAGCAACAAAACCATGTGATGACGTAGAGAATGGACTTGAGGACACGGGGAGGGGGAGGGGTAAGCTGGGATGAAGTGAGAGAGTGGCATGGACATATATACACTACCAAATGTAAAATCGATAGCTAGTGGGAAGCAGCCACATAGCACAGGGAGATCAGCTCAGGGCTTTGTGACCACCTAGAGGGGTGGGATAGGGAGGGGGGGAGGGAGACACAAGAGGGAGGAGATATGGGGATATATGTATAGCTGATTCATCTGTTATAAAGCAGAAACTAACATACCAGTGTAGAGCAATTATACTCCAATAAAGATGTTAAAAATAATAATAAAGAAATTTTAAAAAAAACATGCAATGGAGGCACAAGTCATGCCTCAAGACAACAAAACAATAGTGGAAAAATAAGGCCTACATCCTGCCCAGTGATGTCAACAAGTTAACGACCCCTAGGACATGCTCTGTGCACATGTAAAAACAATAATTTAGGGAAAGGTGACATTTCAAAGTGAAAGGCCCTCATTATACTGAGACCTGAAATAATTTTTCCATAGCTCCCTGACAGTACGGATGAGTCATATAGGGTCAAAAACTCCCCCACCTGACATGTAGGAGGAGTTAATGATGGAAGGCTCGAAGAACGAGGAAGAAGGTGGTCTTCTCCCTCTCCCCTCTTTTCCTTTGATTATAAAAATGCAACCCACTAAGTTGCCCACTCAGGGCAGTGCGATGATCGCCTACCCACTTGGAAGCCTCACAAGCATCCTATTCTAATAAATCACTTCTTATCTATCATTTTGCCTCTCACTGAATTCTTTCTGTGCTGAGACATAAAGAACCGGAGCTCTTCAGAGCCCCCCAAAATGCCATCTAGCGGTTTCACTGTCTCCAAATACAGTCACATTGGGGTTAAGACTTCAGTGTATGAATTTTGTGAGGAGCACAATTCAGTCCATAACACTCATCAGTGTCAACTCTGGGAAGAGCTAAATCATAAGTTAAGTTATTAAAATTCTTATTAAGATGGTTTCCTTTTCTAGTGCCTTATGTATTTATATATAAATATTTTTAGTTATGTGAGTCATTATGCCAGGTATCATTTATAAAGTCTAGATGTATTTATAAGAATACCAGCAACACTGACATAATTCTTTGAAGATTAAAGTCACATTCTAATAAAAGCAGTGGATAAGGAGTCTAGGCTGGGCACCCAGATGCTGGAGGAGAGGAACATAGCGAGACAGATGTGGGACTCAGCAGTAGAATAAGAGCTGAAGGAACCTTGTTCAGGTTTGTTTCTTTGGGGGAGAACAACAGCCTTGGTTTTAAAAAGCCTACTGTTGAAGGTCAAGATGGCAGAATAGAAGGACGTGGAGCTCACAGGCTCCCACAAATACATAAAAAATACATCTACATGTGGAACAGTTCTCACAGAATCCCTAAAAGCTTACTGTTGTTATTTTTTTCCTGCTCAGAGCTTTTAAGTGGAAAGATGTGGTTTCACAAAAGGTAGCTCAGCTGGGACTCAAAAATCAGTATTCTGCCCCAACCAGTCCTGCCAGTACCTCAGAGCAAGACGTAGGCAATGTTATAATCCCCGGAGCCCTCAACCTCCTCTTCTATAAAGTGAGGTGTAGATCTTGATAGGACCCTATTCTACCCCTAACAGCCTGGTTGCTATTACCTAAGACTCAATTCTGGACAGTGTGTATGCTGGGTCCAACATTTCTAGAACACTTGCTATGTGACATGTAAAAACCTTCCTTCCCCTTACATTACTTACAGAGATGGAAGTAGCTCTGTAATGAATGCCAAGCCTCATGCCCAACTTGACTGAACTCCGAGATATAATCTGGAAACCACTGTAATCTGAGAAGCAATGAAAAAGAAGAAAAAAAAATAGCATAGTATTCAAGTAAATGGCCTTATTTCCATGACCTTGTTATGTAGTCAACTCATTTATTTGAAAGTAATTTAATTTTAATTACCCCAGTACTGTCTCTGCAATGCTCAGGTTAGAAAATAGACTAAATTTCAGCTCTGTGTGTTGAGAACAGAACGTTTTCTTTACAAGCATTAGAGTTTTATTTAGCAAAGGCTGTTCTTTGTTTATTAGAAAATTCAAAATAGCTATACTTCTATGGGACATATCATCACAGCATGACATGACATGGTAGAAACACTTTATATCACTCTATGGCCATCGTTCGTACTTCTTAGGAGATTCCATATATGGCGGATGTTCATCAGATTGCATGCCTTAATCTCTTTCTCAGAGGATCCTTTCCCAAAGCCACCATCAGTCAATATTAAGAGATGGTCACATCATCTAATTGAAGCCAGTCTCATAATCTGACCTGAGAACTGCTTGGTTGGGCATTGATTTGACTTCTGGAGTCATGTAGATGTAGGGTGTGGATCTCCTTGAAGGATTTTTTTGGTTGAGAAGGAGCTGAGAAAGCTGCTGTGCAGGAAGAAAACAAGACAGAGAGAGAAGCCAGAAATAGCTGTGTGGATGGAAGGAGAAGAGGAACTGCCGAGGATCCTGCTGGCTTTCTTTATCCTTCTCCAGGTTCCCCGGGAGGCCAGTTTGCACTTCCTGCTTTTGGGTTCTTCTAAGAGATATCTCAATGCCCTGTTAATACAGCCATTCCCACCCTCTTGACAAACTACTTAAATATGACTTTGTAGCCCTTGTACTCAACAACCCCTTTATCATCATACTTTATCTTGGCAAACCATTCTAGAATTTAACCACATTTTATTACCTTTTCAGCCAGTGTCCCCTTATTTGCTTCCCCCACCAAAGCAATTGTATATAGGTTGTTCAAATAGTTAGCTATATTGTGCTAATCTGGCCAAGCATGGCCATAGACTAAATTTTAATGAGCTTCTAACCCCAGTTAGTAATGTGGCACAGTTTCCAACGGATGCATGCCACTGGTTAAAAAGAAGTGGTTTGATTTCAGAAAAGACTTATCACTGCAAATCTATCACTGGAAATCCAACTGAAGATGCCCAATGAGCATAGGTTAGTAGTGTCAGTATGGGAAATGAATTATGCTCCTGTCATGTCTGCCTTATCTATGAAATCATTTATATCCACAAATGCTTTATGATGATTCCCAAACCTCTCCAAGATCAGAATTACCCAGGGAAGCTTTGTAAACATAAATTCTTAGGTTCATCCCAGAACTAGAGTAAGAACTTTGGGGACATGTGGTCTGGGAATCTGTGTATTTATAGTTCTGTAGGCGATTTTGAGGCTCAGCCAGTTTTGAGGACCAGTGTTCTACATTATATACAATGTTCAGGGAGAAACTGGTCATTGAAAATAGAACACCAGTCAATATAGGAAAACCAATTTTATTTTTAGATATCTACATTAAACAATCGGAAGTTGAAATTTCAAAAAATACAGTTTACAAGAGCACCCAAAACATGAAATACTTGGGTAAAAATCTACTGACATATGCAAGATATATATTCTGACAGTTAAAAATACTCATGAAAGAAATCAAAGAAGACCTAAATAAATGTAGATAAATACAATATTCGTGGATTGGAAAATTTAATATTGTTAAGATGTCAATTCTCCTAAACTGTTCTATAGTTTCTACTCAATCCCAATAGAAATCTAGCAGCAATTTTTTAAAATGATATGTTTCAGGTGTACAGCGTTATAATTCAACCTCTGTATGCATCTGTGTTTAAAAAAGAAATTGACCAGTTGATTCTAAAATGTACATGAAAAGACAAAGGAACTAGATTAGCCTAAACAATTTTTGAAAAGCAGAACAAAAGCAGGACTCATACTACCTGATTTTAAGACTCATTTTAAAATTATTGTAATCAAGACAGTATAATATTGACAAAAAGATAGACATATAGATGGATGGAATAGAGTAGAGAGTCCAAAATTAGACTCATGCATATATAGTCAATTGATTTCTGAAAAAAAGTGCAAAGACAGTTTAGTGGAGAAGAGAACTTCCTTCCAATAAATTGTGCTGGAACAATGGAATATCCACATGCAAAACAATGAACTTTGACCCATACCTCATATTATATGCAAACATTAACTCACAAAGGATAACTAGACCTAAATGTAAAATCTAAAGCTATAAAACTAGAAGAAAACATAGAAGAAAAATTTTTGTGATCTTGGGTAAGACAAAGATTTATAGGAAATGATAAAAAAACATGATCTACAAAAGAAAAAAATGGTAAGTTAGGTTTCATCAAAATTAAAAGCTTCTGCTTTTTGAAGAACATTGTTGAGAAAATGAAGACAAGTGACACACTGGGAGAAAATATTTGCAAAATATGTATCTGATAAAGAACGTGTATCCAGGATATATGAGGAACTCTTAAAACTCAGCGACAAGGGAACAACCAAATACAAATCTTTCACTAGTGTGGTACACTTATTACAATTAATGTTCCAATATTAATACATTGTTATTAACTGTAGTCCACAATTTACCTTAAGCCTCACTCTTTGGTATGGATCTTCCATGGATTTTGACTAAAGTATAATGTATAGATCCACCATTACAGTTTCAAACAGAATAGTTTCATCTGTGCTTCACCTCTCCATCTTTCCTTTCCCTCTTCTCCTCCTCAACCCCTGGCAACCACTCTTTTTACCATCACTGTAGTTTTGCCCCAACATTACATTTTGAGCCAGAGATTTCATCACATTTTTAGGCAGATCTCTTTGTTTTTCTTAAAATGAAGAAAGAATATGTTCATGAAATTTAAGTTATTTTGCATAGTTAGGAAATGGTCACAGATTGAATTTATTCAGTTAATTGCAGAGTTTTTTTCAAGGACCAGGTTGCATTTCCTACTCCCATTAACCTAGAGTGAATACGTCGTGGGTCAACTCAAGCTATAGGTGGAAGAAAGGTCCTTGGGGATAAATGAGCGTCCAGATAAACCCAGAAGTACCCAAGAGGGACACGGATTTCTCTTGTCTGTCACCAAATTGCAACCAGCAATAGTGTCACTTGACCACATTCTAGCCATTTGATGGAAAATAATTTTTCCTCATAGATCAGGAGTCCACATGGGATAAGATCAAAGTTAAAAGAGAAATTCCCGTTTAACTGATGAAAGCAAGATATTTTTGCTAAGCCTCAGTTTTACGGGAAACAAAAAGAGGAGCCCATGTAGAAGCAGAGTGAATTGTGTGACTGATGGTGTGGAAGAGCATGGCCAGATGAAAGCTTAAAAAAATTAATACTTTTATAGTGCTTTATAGTTTTCTAAGTGTCTGTTCTCATATGTCCTTTGATACTAGTTATCTCTATCAGATGTGTTATAATATAGCTGTGTTTTAAGAGTTTGAAAATCTGTTTCTAAGAGTAATAGAGTGATCAGAAATGACCCTATAGTGAATATATAGTGGCGTTCCTCTTGTTTGCTTTAGTGAAATGCTTGAAAGTTTACTCTTTGTGCTGATAGTATGATTTGCTATTCAAAGACTATTTTAGTCTCAGCAGAGATGGAGTTTGCACATGCATTTTATATAACTATGGCCAACTCCCATGGGGCGGGGTGGTGGGTAAAGTATACGATTCATAGTAAGAAGTTGCTGCCTTTGAAATCACTTCCTACCATAATACTGGCCCCTTCATTACAGTGGTAATGGAGAGAAAGAAAGAAAGGAAGGAAGGAAGGAAGGAAGGAAGGAAGGAAGGAAGGAAGGAAGAAGAAAGGAAGGAAGGAAGAAAGAAAGGAAGGAAGGAAGGAAGGAAGGAAGGAAGGAAGGAAGAAAGAAGAAAGGAAGGAAGGAAGGAAGGAAGAGAAAGAAAGAAAGAAAGAAAGGAAGGAAGGAAGGAAGAAAGAAAGGAAGGAAGGAAGGAAGGAAGGAAGAAAGAAGAAAGGAAGGAAGGAAGAAAGAAAGAAAGAAAGAAAGAGAAAGGAAGGAAGAAAGAAAGAAAGGAAGGAAGGAAGGAAGGAAGGAAGAAAGAAGAAAGGAAGGAAGGAAGGAAGGAAGGAAGGAAGGAAGAAAGAAAAAGAAAAAGGAAGGAAGAAAGAAAGAAAGGAAGAAAGGAAGGAAGAAAGAAGAAAGGAAGGAAGGAAGGAAGGAAGGAAGGAAGGAAGGAAGAAAGAAAAAAACCGAAATGGCCACTTCAAGGGGAAATTAGTGCTTAGTTTCTGAGACTGCTTTAATGAATGGAAACACTGGCAGGATTTTACACTTAAATTGCAAAATGAAGAATGATAAGGCTAGTGTGTTAGATCTATCTTCTGAATGGAAAACACTTAATGCAACATGTGATGAAAAAGCATCTAATGACTGAATACAGCCCTACAGTCAAATACGGTGTCTTTGAAGAAGGGTTTAAAAAATAAATGGGTGTATGTAGGTAGGCATGTGTGTGTTATATCCATTTAATCAGTTGCTACTATCATTAAGCAAAGGACCACGCTTTCTGCATGCACCCTTAGCTTGCTAAAGATATTCCAATAAAGAGAAGGCACTGTTAGAAGAAAATTTCATATTTTATTAAAAGTGTCTGATGCAGTCCAAAATGAAGAAATGGATCTTTTCCTGGAAGAGGAAAACAAGACTTAAGACAAAGCATTATAGGTTGGTCTAAGAGTCCCCATTTTTAGAGATCTGTTGAGTCATCTTCCAAAGAACATGTTTTCTGTCCTCCCCTCCCATTTCCTCTTTCAGAAAACTGTTCCATCCTGAAATGTACTGTTCATACAGAAAGTGTACCAAATAAAAACACACAGCTCACTGCTTTCTTTCAAAGGGCATAATACAGTGTAATCACCACACAGGGCAACAGAACACGGCCAAGCGCCGCATAAGCCCCTCCTGCAATCCTTCCTCCTTCCCTTGCCCCCCAAGTTCAGTTTTCTTTTATATTATCATTTCTTTGCTTTTCTTGACAATTTTACCATCAAAGCATGCATCCCTAGACATTATAGTTTTGTTTTGCCCTTGTTTTTTTGAATTTTGTAGAAGTGGAATCATACCGTTTATATTCTTTTGTATCTATGTCCTTTCATGCAACATTTTGAATGTGAAATTTATTCTTGTGGCTGTGAGTGGTGGTCTCTCACTTTCATTCCATTATATACATATACCACAATTTTTCCTACCCATTCCACTGTAGGTGACTCCTGTATCCGGATGGCTTTCAGTTTTTGCTTCTGTGGGCGATGCTGTCCTGAATATTCTTGTGTCTTTTTATGTACGTGTGCACGTATTTCAGTTGTACGTGCCTGTGCGTGGAACTTCCGGTCACTGGTGTGCCTATATGCAAATTCGGTCATGCCAAATAGCTTTCTGGAGTGGCTTTGTCAGCTTACATCTCTGTCAGTGGCGTATGAGAGCCTTCCTCCACATGGTTGCCAATATCTCGTAGGCACAAAAATATACTTGTTGAACTATGTTTTCAAAAGCTTCACCACAGGGTTTCCCTAGTGGCACAGTAGTTGAGAATCCGCCTGCCAATGTTCAAGCCCTGGTCTGGGAGGATCCCACATGCCGCGGAGCAACTAGGCCCGTGAGCCACAACTACTGAGCCCGCGCGTCTGGAGCCTGTGCTCCGCAACAAGAGAGGCCGCGATAGTGAGAGGCCCGCGCACCGCGCTGAAGAGTGGCCCCTGCTTGCCGCAACTAGAGAGAGCCCTCGCACAGAAACGGAGACCCAACACAGCAAAAATAAATAAATTAATTAATAAACTCCTACCCCCAACGTCTTCTTTAAAACAATAAACAAAACAAAACAAAAAGCCTCACCACAATGAATGGAATAAATAGCAGGTTGAAGAGATGAAGAATGTGTTGAAAGGTCAGACCGAGAAACTCTCCCAGAAACAGTAAAGAGATGGAAACCATGAAAGAATAGCCCAGGGACACACGAGACAGGAGGAGGATGGCCAACATCTAAAGGAGTCCCAGAAAAGAAAGAAAAAAATCAAACGGACCATTTCAGAAAGTTTGTAGAGATAATCCCTCTGAATTAAGAAAAAAAATTACTACTCATGCCTCAGTTTTTTGAGAAAGCCAAGCTGTTAAGAATTGAACGGGAGGGGGAAGGGTAAGCTGGGGTGAGGTGAGAGAGTGGCACGGACATATATACACTACCAAATGTCAAATAGCTAGCTAGTGGGAAGCAGCCGCATAGCACAGGGAGATCAGCTTGGTGCTTTGTGACCACCTAGAGGGGTGGGATAGGGAGGGCGGGAGGGAGACGCAAGAGGGAGGGGATATGGGGATGTATGTATATGTATAGCTGATTCACTTTGTTATACAGCAGAAACTAACACCACTGTAAAGCAATTATACTCCAAGATATAAACATATAAACAGCTTATAAACATATAAAGATGTTAAAAAAAAGAACTGAGTGAACAAATAAACATATGCTAATAAGACTGATTTTCAGAATTTACGAAATACCTGGGACATTTAAAAGAATAAATCGCCTTATTCAGTGTGTGACTCTCAGCCTGTGTGTCTTTTCATTCGTACAAGTCCCGTAATGGTAGACTAGGCCCATCACCACCCGCTGAGGTTGGCACTCTTCTGGTTCCCCAATTTTCCTGAATCCAACAATGATTCCTAGCTGTATAAAGATGGTTACCTGTCTGACTTTGACTACGGATGTGTTTGTAGGCATTTTATAATAAATTCCCCCTAGGCTTGACCCATCTATTCTATCAAACATTAAACAATTTTTTTTTCTTTCTTTCTTTTGGTGGCATTGCATGGCATGAGGGATCTTAGTTCCCTGACTAGGAATGGAACCCGTGCCCCCTGCAGTGAAAGCATGGACTCCTAACCACTGGACTGACAGGGAATTCCTAGATAAACATTCTTAAGACATTTCAATTGACTTCTTTGATTTAATGACAGGTGTCAACATCAAAACAGTCCGAGATTTTATGATTTTGTGCTGTTTAGCAGAGAGATTGCAGAGAAACATTCTATCAAGTAAAATGTAGGTAGAAACTAGAGAAAAATGATTACTTGCTTTTATGAGTCTTCTCTGGACACATATACAATAACATATCCTACACAATTAAGATATGTATTAATGGTCATTTTCAGAACATACAAAAAGTCAATCCCCAAATGTTCATATTCTGTTTAGTCAGAAATGAAACACAATATACACTTGAATTGATCTGCTTTTCATTCCTTTCACTGTAACTGGCATTAGGAGAAAAAAAAAAAAGGGCAGCGAGACCTGCAAGGAAATCTATAACAATTAGACTCCAAGGTCTCATTCTATCATTATCTATTGTGAATAATTATCCACGTTTTACATATTTCATCTATTTTAAATCTTATCAATCATGTCAAACTGATTAAAATGGTCTAATTATGTTTTAGAAAATTTGGGGGGTATCATAGGATTAAGATATTTAATAAAACACATTTTGTGATTAAAGTCTCAGAAGAATCCCTTAAGTGTTAAGCCCTACTTCCCGAAACCCCTGTAATACACAGTTCACTCAGAAGCAGCAGTAAATCACTGAAGTGAACGTTTTCTTCATAATGTCACCAGAAAATAGCATAAGGAGTATTCTAACTACATGCCATGAAATTAAAACAACAGACCACGACTGATAGGAAATTATGGGTTTACCTTACTTTCGTGAAGATTTAAAAAAAAGTAATATTTATGGAGAAAGTAATGAATATTAAATCTTTCATACATCTGCAATGATTTAAGAATTCACTTATGCCAGCAACTCTGCAACATGGTAAGATTTCTGTTCAGTTTGAACAAAGAGACTCAGAGAAGTTAAATAGGGTCAGGCCACACAGAATGGTTAAGTTTGAAAGCAAATGAAGGCAATCACGTGAAAAGTATTCAAATATTTTAAGATGTCCTGTTATTGGAAACATCCGGAGTTTGTAGCTAAGACCTCCACACTGAAGTGTGGTCCATGGACCAGAAGCGTCAGCGTCTCGTTGGTGCAATCTCAGGCCCCAAACCAATCCTACTGAATTAAAATCCTATTTTTAAAGAAGATCCTCAGGTGATTCACCTGCACATTCAGGTTTTAGAAGCACTACCATTGTGGGGAATTATAATTTTGAAAACTTAAGGCTAATAAGATACTCCAATGACTGGAAGGAAATCAACAGAGTTCATGTATTTTTGTGTAGAGATCATGGCAAATCCTCTCTAGAGTGGGTGTTCCTTAAGAGTGAGGGTTGTATTTGATTCTTTTGTGCATCCTAAGCATCTAGTATAATGCCTGGCTCACATCTGATGCAGTGAGAGTGAATGAACAAATGCTGTTAAAATAAAAATAGAGCAGTCAAGTCAGTGATGTTACAGTATTTGTTAAAAAGGTTGGTTCAATGGGCAAGTACAAGGACATTCAATAGGCACACATGAAAAGCAGAATATGTGCACATGAAACATTTTTGCCCAAACACATAGTGGAAACAAACTGTCATTTGCTTAATTAGGACGGAAGCACACAAAAAGTTCTAAGCATCACTCTGCTTTGCCTGATGATTTGATAACCGTGTCGTTTAAAGAGCAAATGTGACACTGGGATGCATAAATATTTTCATTATGCTAAGCCATATTGTTGGTTTATTATGCTGGTCAAATTTTACTAGAATTCTGCACTCATTGACCAAGGAAGAACCTAGAATATATAGTGGGTTAAAGACAAAAATCACTTTAGGAAATTAAGAGATTTAGATAACAGTTCAGAGAATGCTAAAAGATAAAAACATTAGTTAAGCCTAAAGCCTGCAGTGCAATCCTATTTGGAGTTGGTCAAATGTCACACATTATGGGCACAGTCCCCACAAGCCTGCTCTCACTTCAGAACCAGCTGCAAGCTCCGAGGCTCCCAGGCCACCAACTGGTTACAAATTTGGGGGCGTTACCACTTTCCCCTCAGGTTCCATACTTCGCTAGAACAACTCATAGAACTTAGGAAAGCGTTATACATTCCACTAGAGTTTTATCATAAAGGATACAAATCAGGAACAGACAAAAGAAGAGACCTGTGGGGCAAGGAGCATCACCCTCCTGGCACATCCGTGGGTACCTACAATCAGGGAAGCAATCCCAAACCTTGGTCTCCGGAGGTTATATTGGGTCTCACTATGTAGCCATGATTGACTGAATCACTGATCTTGCGATTGAACTCAGTCTTATCTCCAAACCCCTTACCTTCCCCAAAGGTTGGGCCGATATCCTGAGGCTCAAAACCCTAATCCTATAGTCACACGGTGAGACTTTCCAGCAAGGCCAGCCCCGACCCTGGAACCACCAAGACTAACAATTCCTATCATGGGAAACTCCAAGGACTAGAAGCTCCCTCCAGAAATCGAGGACAAAGGTTGGCCAAATTCTTTACTATACAACATGCCTTGCTGAGGATTCTGGCCAGGCTGGCTTACCTCTAGGTCAGATCTTGACACAGTGATCCACAAAGAGTTGGCTACATTCTTCTGCTATTGTTATTTTGTTGCACTGTTCCAGGGATTGAATCCGGGCCCTCGGCAGTGAAAGCGCAGAGTCCTAACCACTGGACCACCAGGGAACTCCTGCAATTAATATTTTAAATTCCCTTATTATTACTTTTTTTGGTTGCTGGGATGACATATTCATGAAAGGTCATATTTTAAATCTGGCACAAAGTACACATCCCAATGTTGATTTCCTTCACTACAGAAATTATTCTGTATTTTAGACTACTACTATTCCATGGATACAAATAAGTGAGATGAAGTTTACCTCCTTCTGATGGCAGGTCAACAAGGGAAATGGAGTGTAAAGGGTTAGCCTGACAAACTGATTATTTTTTTCTTTTTTTTGCGGTACATGGGGGTCTCTCACAGCTGTGGCCTCTCCCGTTGCGGAGCACAGGCTCCGGACGCGCAGGCTCAGCGACCATGGCTCACTGGCCAAGCCGCTCCGCGGCATGTGGGATCCTCCTGGACTGGGGCACGAACCCGTGTCCCCTGCATTGGCAGGCGGACTCTCAACCACTGCGCCACCAGGGAATCCCTGACAAACTGATTTTTAAACAGTGCTAAATTGTTTAAAATTGGGGATGGCGTAGGTGGGATGCGGAGCTCGTAACAGGCAAAAACATTAGAAAAGTATGGGGATAAAAAGATGACTTGATAAGTTAAATTTATATTTTATCAAGGATTCAGGAAAATTAACTTTTTTTTAAACAGCACAAATCCTTACTGTCTTAGAGTTTAAGGCAGTAGTATGAAGTGCAAATTAACATTCCTTTCACTTTAAAATATGAAAACTTTAAAAATGATTATCATTTGGGGGAAAAAACACCCACAGTATTTAATTTAACATATGACACATGAAGACCAGGCAGAATTTCTTGGGCTAGATCCTTAAATTATCATGGGCTCTGCTGCACCCACATATGCACAAAACAGGTTTAGGTCACCATCAGAATACAGTGGAATTTTAAGAATGAGATTACATATTCCAAGTATACTATACTCACAAAATATGTGATATTACTAAGAGCATGGATATTAAGCTGTTTTAACCAACATTTACACTGAAAATGAAGATTAATAGGATTTTTTTTAATACAGTGGAAGCAATTCCAAAACTTACTGCTAAAAAATCAGGGCCAAAATCTTTCTGAATTTAGAGTTAGAACTGTGCAAGCGGGCTTCCCTGGTGGCACAGTGGTTGAGAGTCCACCTACCGATGCGGGGGACATGGGTTCGTGCCCCGGTCCGGGAGGATCCCACATGCCGCGGAGCGGCTGGGCCCGTGAGCCATGGCCGCTGAGCCTGCGCGTCCGGAGCCTGTGCTCTGCAACGGGAGAGGCCACAACAGTGAGAGGCCTGCGTACCGCAAAAAAAAAAAAAAAACCAAAACAACAAAAAAAACCAACTGTGCAAGCAACATATTGTGTGAATTTGCTAAATCTACTTGTTTTTTAATTTATCCAATTTCATCTTCAAGCTGTCAAATTAAATTTCATTTTTAAGAAACACTATGATAATTTTATTATTTTATAGTAATTTAAGACATCAATTATTTTCCCTTCAATTTATTTTTATTTTACTTTTTAAGATTTTTTTGATGTGGACCATTTTTAAAGTCTTCATTGAATTTGTTACTCTATTGCTTCTGTTTTATGTTTTGGTTTTCTGGCCACGAGGCATGTGGGATCTTAGCTCCCTGACCAGGGATTGAACCTGCACACCCTGCATTGGAAGGTGAAGTCTTAACCACTGGACCGCCAGGGAAGTCCCTCCCTTCAATTTAAAAATCCAAATCATGAAATCTTTTAGCACCTTTGATGGATAATAGGAAATCTGGCTTGTGATACATACTTACAGGATACAGGATGATGACTATTTTTACTCTATTGCCTATATTCCACAGAAAATGTAAAGCACATTTTCTCTAATAAATACTTTTAAATGATCAGAGAAAAGCCTAAGTTTTAAAGTTTATGTACACTGTACTTCCCATCTTCGTAACAAAATCCAACCTTCACTACCCCAATTCCATCACATTCTTTTAAAGAAAAAAATCAGAGAATAATTTTTATTTATAATGAAGTTATTCTCTCTAGACTTAAACCATCAGTTCACTCTTACAACAGAGAATCAATTTAAATAACACCACCAAAATGGAACGGAAAAAAGAAAACAATCTGCGTTTACATATCAATTTCTTTGATATGTCATAATGATATCCAATTTTTCTTGCAACATGGTCCATTTCCAGTGACATTCTCAACAGAGTGTAAGCGTCACAGTCCTTCATCTTGACGTTTTATTCTAAGGTGTGCCGGGTGCGGCTCTTTTGATTGCTTTGGAAGTTAAACAGTCCAACAAAGATTCTGAAGAAAGGGTGACTTCACATGTAATCCATCCACAAATGACAGCATGCCTTCAGAGCCTCTGGTTTTTATAAAAGTCCCTTTGGAAAGTTAATTGATTGATGAATTAATTCTACGTTATAAAGCGAATCACTGCCTAGACAGTCTGTGCCAACGTCCCCGACCTCCTCACTTCCACTGTTTTGTTTATCACATCATACAGCGATGGGAGTCTTATTTTGTCCATATTTTTGCTGTAAACATTGAGAAATATACCAAGGACAACTAACAAACCAGACCATACATACCTAAGGGAAAAAAAATAAGGAAAAAAGATTAATGTCAGAGTCACAATTTGTCATTAACCACAGAATTTGATGACATCACAAAAATTCCTCAATGAAATAAAATTTTGCTATTGGGTACCTATACTAAGAGCACTAAATAAAACAGTATTTGTTTTATTTTACAAATAATATTTAGATCACACTAGACAGAATTCTATATTTTTTTTTTTTTTTTTTTTTTTTGCGGTACGCAGGCCTCTCACGGCTGTGGCCTCTCCCGTTGCGGAGCACAGGCTCCGGACGCACAGGCTCAATGGCCATGGCTCACAGGCCCAGCCACTTCGCGGCACGTGGGATCTTCCCGGAACGGGGCACGAACCCGTGTCCCCTGCATCGGCAGGCGGACTCTCAACCACTGCACCACCAGGGAAGCCCAGAATTCTATATTTTTAATGTTAAGTATATATGTAGGAAAAGCACTTTACAAGATACTAAATGTAGTTCATTTCTTTGAGGATAATAGCAAATTTGAAGTCCAACTCCTACCAAAAGTCTCAGGAGTATGTTTAAAGCACTGGATATGTAAACCTGCCAATGGCCTACTTAGCCCCTGCAGAAAGAGAGGCTAATTTATAGAAAACAGACAGAGTTTTCTAAAATCACTGGATGCTCAAGTCCTTTATTTATGGCACAGTATTTGCATATAACCTATGCACAACTTTGTGTCTACTTTAAATCATCTCTAAATTATTACAATACTTAACACATGTAGATGTCATGTAAATAGGTACCAGGTAGTCATTGTAGTAATCAATGCCAATTCTCCTACTTTCTCAGGATGCGTCCCTTTTTATCTCTCTGTATTATACCCCAGCTAGTTGGACTGCTGAATTGAATTCCTAAGAAGGCCATTGGCAGGTTTACATATCCAGGGCTTTAAACATACTCCTGAGGCTTTTGGTAGGAGTTGGACTTCAAATTTTACTTTATGGAACTTCCTGGAATTTTTTTTCTGAATATTTTTGCTCTGTAGTTGGTTGATTCAATCTGCAGATGCAGAACCCATGGATACAGAAGACCGACTATACATTGCTGAAAGTTTATTTGTGGTTACCTTTAAGCTCATACAGCTGACCCCTGAACAACGCAGGTTTGAATTGCACAGGTCCAGTTACACGTGGATTTTTTCAATAAATATACAGTCAGCCCTCTGTGTGTAGATGTGGAACCCGCAGACATAAAGAGCTGACTGAAAGGGACTTGAGCATCCTTGGATTTTGGTATACGTGCGGGTCCTGGAACTGGCACCCCATGGATTCCAAGGGATGACTGTACATTGATAATTTCTAAGTCTGAATATTCTCAATTACCAACGAATATAAGTTGAAATGATGCTAATTTCAAATACATACTAGACAGTAAAGAAAACAGTCAATGCTTCCACCGAAAACCACAAACTAAGAAAACCATTAGGGTACAACTCTAACTCAAATCCTTTGTGGGAAAAGACAGCAAATAAACTTAACAATTTTAAAAACCATATATGTACATATATAAAATTTATATATTTGCACCAGGGCAAGGGGAGTCCCTTAATCTCACCACATCACTCACATTCATTTATACTGGAAACAGGGTCGCATGTGCATTGGGACTGGTTAGGCAATTTAAGTATACAAAATGATTTCTTCAAAATAATTACATACATTTCTGAAACAGAAGACACATCAATAAATCTGGGTCAAGATGAAAAGGATTCTTTACAAAGAAATTAAGGCTGTTTAAGAGTAGACGTGAAACAAAAGTATCTAAAGGTAGAGAAACTTGTCGAAGTAAAAAGTACTTACTGAAACGTGAATGGTTTGGCAAAGAATATAAATGAAAGTACAATGGTCATTCCTTTTCTCCCTGTTGTCACTGTAGGGAGAAAAAGGGTGGTTTTAGAATGCGCCTATTGTCTTGGTAATATTTCGGAAATAATTTATTTAACAAATATTTACAGAGCCTACTGTGTGCCAAGATCTATGTGAGGTGCCAAGGAAACAAAGGAAAGCGAAAAAAGAAGAAAATCAAACAGAAAGTCACTGCTTCTGCTACCATGGAATTTATAGGCTAGCAGGGTTACAGACATTAAATAATAGAGTTACATTTAAAGTACAACTGTAATAAGTGCTTGATGGAGGCCATGAGGCTACGGAGGCACGTCATCCTTTAGGGAGACATACTTAGTCTGACAGGAAAGAAAGGACTTTTCCAAGGAAGATGCGATTGGATTCCGTATCTTTAAAAGCAGCAATCTAAAGGACATCCTAGTGGTGGGCATCTATGGGTAAGACCATGAGACATCTTTCCAGTCCTCTGTACCCTGTCCTTCAAGGATTATGGCCTGAAGCTTTCCTCCCTCGTCTCACCCAGGTGCAGAGAGGAACTCTGCACGTGGCTCCGGTACACCTTTCCACCACTAGACTGTGTGCTTTACTCAGTTCCTTGTCCTCATTTCCACAGACTCTGTAGTTCCTGGCACTTAATCTTCAAAGTGTGAATTAATGAATGAATACCAGATGAAGAAACTGTTTTGGAAACTGTTAGAGCCCGATTCCCCAAATCTATTTTTCCTACTACTTTAGTAAAAAGACCCCTACTTTTAACTGGGATACCTTCCCAGCCTCTCCTACAGTCAGGTGTGGTCACGGGACTAAGTTTGGACAACGAAGTGTGAGCAGAAGTGCTGTCTCTAGGAGTGTGATTTGTAGGAACTTTCCATAAAGAGAAGGATGTGTCTTTCATCTTCTCTCCACCTACCCCGTCTGGAATGAGGACGAGGATGGCAGAGCAGAAAGAGGGACTGGATTCCTAAGGAGCTGGAGCTACCATGCCAGCTTGGGAGGCACATGGCATACGGTTAAGAGGACAGGTCTGGAGCTAGACGGCCTCAGTTGAAATACTGATTTTGCAACTTACTAGCTGGCTGATCACTTGGCAAGCCACTTAACCACCCTGTGCCTCAGTTTACCCATTTGTAAAATGGAACAATAACAGCACCTACTTTATAGGATCATTGTGAGGTTAAGATGAATAATATATGTAAAATAGCTAAAATGGTACCTGGTACATAATAAGGGCTATGGACATGTTAGCTGTTATATTACCATCTCTGGATTTGTTTCACGTGAGAGAGAAAGACACCTGCCTGCACCTTCAACACAAGGATTGCATCTCACATTTCTTTATACCAATCACAGGGCTCATCAACACATACAGACTGATATCAGACTCTTTTTGAACAGCTACTATCTTACAAACAAAACTGAAACCCAAGCTAAGTGTATGCATTTGCGATCTTTCTTGACAGCATAAGCTGACTTGGAAGGTTGCTGATATGGCCCAATCTACAATTAAATTCCCTCTACTTACCATTAGGGACATAAACTTTAAAAAGCAGAGTCATATGTGAGCAAATAAAGAGAACAGTTAGGAAGAAATATACTTTTACAGAGGGGGCATTTACTCATTTGTTTCATTTCCTCTGTGGTATTAAAATAAATATTCCTCTAAAACCGTGAAAAATCAAAATCAGGTAAATGAGTAAGGTGTAAACGCCTTATGGATGTAAATTCTACAGATCTCTGACAGAGATGATCTTGTCCAACCCAATCTCTTCACAAAAGAGAAAAACGAGGCCCAGGGAAGAGGAGAGACTTACTCTCCAGGTCTCGTATCATTAAACGTCAGGGCTGGGACTGGGCTGCACCTTCTCTCACACCCCAGCCTAGCGTTCCTCATGGCAGGTCACACGGCTTCCCATCCTGATGGGCGTCACCCAGGGCTCTCTCCAGATGGGAGATACTGAGAGCATTTGTCATGTGGACCATTCTTTTGGCAAACAGTATGAGGCAGCAATTGGAGTCATCTGCTCCCCTCACTGGGCCTCACCTGCAGCCCTGCACCTGCTCCCCTCACTCCTCCAAAGCAAAGCAAGTAACAACCTCCATTTCTCTGACATGCCAAGCAAAGTCCTTGCACAGAGCACGTGCATAATAATTATTAGTGAAAAGGGAAGCTCATCTGGTTGAGGTTCTAGAAAGTGTACAAACGAAAGGCCCCAAAACCTTTGCTTAAAATATACCTGTCATGTTTTAAGTGTAACAAAACTGTAATTTTCCATTATAAATTAAAAGTGATTAAATACAGTATTTTTCCTGGAAGGTATGCATCCCATCATACTTTTTAATAAAAACATCTTTTAATGTACTTAAAGTTACTATCTAGATAAATGCATATATCTGATTTTAAAATTAAACCTTCAGGGCTTCCCTGGTGGCGCAGTGGTTGAGAGTCCGCCTGCCCATGCAGGGGACACGGGTTCGTGCCCCGGTCTGGGAAGATCCCACATGCCGTGGAGCGGCTGGGCCCGTGAACCATGGCCGCTGAGCCTGCGCGTCCGGAGCCTGTGCTCCGCAACGGGAGAGGCCACAGCAGTGAGAGGCCTGCGTACCGCAAAAAAAAAAAATTAAACCTTCAAATAAGAAATTCAGATCAAACATCATTTTCTTTAGAATTTTAAAGAAATACCATAAGCCAAGGAATAAATTGGTGAAATGTGACAATATTCTTTCTTTCAAAAAAAATTTCTTTTTGGCTGTGCTGTGCGGCTTCAGTGATCTTAGTTCCCGACCAGGGACTGAACTTGGGTCCCGGCAGTGAAAGCACCGAGTCCTAACCACTGGACCACCAGGGAATTCCCGACAATTTTCTTTTTAATGAAGAGCAGATGCTGCCCTTACCTTGTGAAAAAGAATATCAAAGAAAATTTAAATGCTTATTTCATAATCTAAGCAAGTATATCGTTCTTACCTGTTACAGCAAAAAGTGCACCAAAAATTTTAATCAAAGCCAGAACAAAAGAGATTCCAAAATACCCAGTGAGGGAAAAAAGGAAAGCATAACCATAGGTCCGAACTGGATCCTGCAAATATAAAAAGCCTGTTAGAAAAATGCAAAACAAACCCTGAGGTATTACAAATGAAATAAAACTACAGATTTTAATCAACTTTCTGAGCAATAATAAGCCATTCAACAATGCAGTCAAGCAGAGATTCTGATTTAATGGAAAAATGAGGATGAAATGAAAAATCCCCAACTTCTACGTTATGAATAGTTTAAAAATTAACTTATAGGAAAGAGCGAGGATAAAAAATTTAAATATAAATTATTTCATTTCTGAAATAATTTCTGATTTACATATATTGTATTAAAGGAGTTATCAAATTACATAAAACAGTCTTTTTGGACAAGGGGAATTAGAAATACAGAGGAAACTAATTAATGGAAGATGTTTATTTTTAAAAATGTGATTAGTGTTTACCTTTGAACAAAATGTGACTGCAGGGCCTAATCCACTAGTGCATGTCAATCCCAATAAAATGTACACAAAACCGATTGAATACGAATACAAAACCTAGAGTAGAGAAAAACAGAGTGGAAAAAAGTGCTATTTAACCAAAGGTGTAAAATGAAGGTTTTCAATATATGGCTCAATTTCTTTATTTCATTAAATCTGTAGAGGAAACCATTTTAAAAGTCACAGTATTGTTTCAATATGGCCTAATTTTCTGGAAATGATGGTTGATTCTGTTTATAAGTTTACACATTATTTTAGGTACAACATAACACAGCAGTACTAATCCTTTCATAAATGGTTACCTAATTATTCATTTTTTGCCTCGTTTAATTACTGAATTCAAACCAGATTTTAATGTTGGGGGTCCTAAAAACATACACAAAACAAAGATACTCTAAAACTACTTATTAGACATGAAAAAACCCAAACATTAAGTTTGCAAGTACATTAAAATACAATGAAAATAAGCAGTATATGACATACCTATTGCTTAATTTCCCAATTTTCCTACCAATCTTTCTATTACACTCCTTATAAGCAGAATCAGTGTCATCATCAAACTTAAATACCTGCTATGTGTCAGGTACTGTGCTAATAACGCTCTATATGGATTATTCCATTTATTTCTCACAACCAACCTAAGAGACAGGCACTCTTAATCATCATTCCCCAATGTGCGGATGGAAAAACTAAAACTTAGCGATATTAAGTCACTTTCCTAAACAGGAGAGCTAGTAGAGAACTAAGGCTATCTTAGTCCAGAGCCTACATCTTAACCACTGTATTACATTCTTTCTACCTACTTACAATTCCTTAATTCTCTGATCGTTATCTTATCTAGGGAGAGTGGTGATGATGATCAAGAAAACTCCTGACCAAGATTAAAGTTCCTATGTTCTTAGGGACACTGTAAAGATGCCCCACTCTGTTGACTAAGTAACCAGTCCTACATATCCTTACTGCTGTGTGCTCTGTCTGTCTAGCAAGGTGATGGGCTACAAAACTAATGCAAACACAGCATAACAACCTTCCTATATACAAACACCAACCAGCTAGGAGATATATTGGAAGAAAAGGCATTATTTGCAGTAATAACGGCAAAAAGATGAAACACCTAACAATAACTTCAATGAAAAATAACTGGAGTTATACAAAGAAAACTTTAAAATCTAAGGGACATTTAAAAGTAACGCTTGAATAAAAGGAAAGTCATACCTTATTCTTGGACTGAAAGAATCAAGTGTATAGATGCCATTTTCCCTAAATTAATTTATAATTCAATGCCATACCAATCACAATAGCAATGGGTTTCTAGTTTATTTGGGGATAGGAACACCCAAGAATAACTACTGGTAGTAACATTCTGAAAAACAAAAGGAACAAAGGTGGCTAGTCCTAACAGATGGTAAATGTATGGTGATAAAGCTGCTGTCATTATATGGTTCTGGTGCAGAAATAAGCTTGAAAGAATAAAACTGTGAACCCTGCATTAGAATAAGATAGGATAAAAGAAGGTATTTAAAATAAAAATTAGAAAAGTGAATTATTCAATAAATGATGTTGGGCAAAGTGGATAGCCATACGGAAGAAAATTTTTTTAAAGTTTTGGTTGGATCAAAGATTTAATAAATAAGGAAATTATAAAACTAGTAGGCAATGGGCATAACATTCTTAAATGTTAGAGTTGGAAAAGCCCTTTTCAATCATAATACATAGCTAGAAGTCATGAAGGAAAAGATAAGCTAAACTACATGTAAATTACAAACTTCTAAATGGAAAATAATACCAAATACAAAGAGAGAAGAAAAATGATGTAACAAAGCATTTTTTTTAACACGCCCCAAACTCCATAAATCAAAGAGGAAAAAATTTATCAAATGCTTGCAATAAGGTATCAGCAGTGATAATGGTATTTTACTTTTTACCTTCCTATAATATTTGAACGTACTACTTTTATGAAAATAATGATGATAAACTAGTTTAAAATTGCAGTGCCAGTCTTCAATACCATAATTATGTCATAAAATTAAGTATATCGTCATTTTTGAGTCTGTCTGATGTGAAGAAAAAGCACTAGAGTATTTACCATTTCCGAATTAGAAGCATTATGAAGTTTCATAGCTTTCTCTTGGACATTTCCAATGACAGCATCTGCACATAGTGCCAGGGAGATGAGGATCACACCTTCAAGAAGGCAGAAGAAAAAGTAACCTCATTTACACATATGAACGATAATCAAGACTTATCAGAAATTTAATTGGGCTAAAAAACCAAAATCAGACCTTAAATCACATTTGCTCAGCAAAGTTGAGTATTTTTATCCACAACCAGTTGTAACAGGCATGTAGGTGATGTTATTAAAAAAAAAACAAACAAAAAAACCCCAACTAATACTAATAAATTGCATTAATGCTGTCACCTTGTTGTGTTTCACAATCATGTCAAATAATATTTCTGCTTTTAAGCAGATTATATGTTTGAAAGAAACACTGTATTAAACAAATACAGAAGAGATTCTTAGATCTAGTCAGTTAATTCAAACAATCAAAGGAAGAGGGAAAGCGTAAAAATAGTACCCATATTATTAAAATATTTAATTTAAAACACATAAACATAATGCAGCTGTTAAGGCCTCTTCTTTGAGTATGGGTCTGTACCAAAATTCTGCACTTGCCTTTGTGCAAGCTGCATTCAGAACACACAGTCTCTATGATTTCCAAGTTGTTTTTAAAAAGTGCACCGAAAGCTTAGGAACTTGTGAAACGATCAGGGTATACAGTCCTTTCATATTTTTAAGCTTCCCCCCAATTTTTACCCACACTTAATTCAACAGTGATTTTATTGACTTGTCAAAGTGTTTAAAATTAACTTAGTTTTCACAGAAAGAATTCTCTCTTCAAACTCATTTTTGAATAACTTAAGTAACATTTAATTATTGTATAATTAAAATAACACATACACCTGAGATGAACAAATCTGGAATTCAACACACTCATACAAATGTGCATGTGTACCTGAGAAGCACGCTACTACCTGCAAGTATATAGGACACTGGCCACCAGTCATGGTGCTTTACCAAAGAAAAACAAAAAAACAAACAAAAAACCGCAACCTTGGTTATATCTGTGAGTCTGGTAGGATTTGAAGTTTTCTCTATTTTTGAAAACTATATAAGCAATCAAAGGTAGCAGAGGGCTTCCCTGGTGGCGCACTGGTTGGGAGTCCGCCTGCCGATGCAGGGGAGGCGGGTTCGCGCCCTGGTCCGGGAAGATCCCACATGCCGCGGAGCGGCTGGGCCCGTGAGCCATGGCCGCTGAACCTGCGTGTCCGGAGCCTGTGCTCCGCAACGGGAGAGGCCACAGCAGTGAGAGGCCCACGTACCATGGAAAAAAAAATGGGTAGCAGAAAAATAAATGTACATGTGTATGCACTTAATTGAGAATTTTCAAGTTTTCATACTTATTCTTCAATTTGACTTTTTATCATCTAGCTTTGGTATTTATTACCTAAATATACATTTTTATTCACCAAACTTGATTCTGAATGCTCTTTTCCTTGTTTCAAATATCAAATCTGTCCTCGAAAGAAAAAGACATGCTATTATCCAAGACTTGGAAAACAACGTCCCAACACCTAAAAGGCTATTCAAAGACATCCCAAAACTGTTCTGAACAATGGCAACAGCATGAAAATACCTGAATTGCATCTGAATTACCTCAATATTTTAAAGGAGGACATTTATTTGAATAAGTAAATTCTGATATATTCACTTCATACATCCAAAGTTTTATTTATGTCTGCCTTAAGTAACCATCTTAATAGCTAATTTAATCTCCTTCAGACAATACACTCATAGATCAGGGACTGTGATAAGTGCTCATCAATTATTCTCAATGATGAGGAATCGTTAGGTTCTCATGCCCTTAAAAACATCCCCACGGAACTCAGAAAGGGTGAGCACTTGAGTTATACTGAGAAGTTACAGACCACCAAAACCTGCTGTCTCCGTCACTGTCATCACCCTCACCCCACCACGTGCCAAGTGCTTTCACGTTCATTATTCCAGCACCTCATTCTATCCTTCCACTACCTTTGTGTGAGGCAAGCTATTATCATTATCTTTGTTTTACGGTGAAGCACTCCTCTAAAACAGCTTTTCCCCTCAGTTTTCAAATATAATTTTCCTTTTGCAGTTGCTGACACGAAAACGAAGTGTTCCTGAAAAACCTAAACCATGTTAGAAACATCTGCAACTCTAAGCTTTCTCACTGAAGTAAGGATCACTCGTACTCTGGATGATCAAAGCTGAAAGAACAGACCTAATAGGTTCTATCAGCATCGTCTGTAAAAGGCTGGTTTAAAGGGCTGCTCTAAGATGCTGATCTGAATCCATTAACTTAGCATGATTAACCAGGTTAGTAAGAAACATAGACTAACAACTGGTCAGGAACATTTTGATTCTTAGAAAGAACAGCAAAGTTGACGTAAATGATTTTCTTCATTACTTCGTACTTTTTTTTCTCACAAATAATTATAGTTTGTACTGCTGATATATGTATATATATATTACATATGCTGCTCTTTTTGTTGTTATTTTGTTTTGCTTTGTTTTTCTCCCTGTTCTCTCAGAGTTCCTTTGAAAGAAATATTTTTGTCAGGTATCAGGCTAGGAAATGGGATGAAACTAAAATAATCTTATGAGTGACACTCAATAGTTTAAGAATGACAATACTGTATATATAATAAGCAATCTCTCTGTAAGGTCTTTAGACTAAAAATGAGATTCCAACACTATTTTTATTCTTATTTATTTCTAAACATACTTTAATACCTATTCTCCTCGTGAAAGATCTAAATTTAATTTACAAAATTCCACATGGCACACCATGAGGAAAAGTGTTTATGGTGGAAGCTTTATGCACTTTAAGGTTATGATCACATTTATATTACACAGTTCAACATTAAAGAACAGCATAATTTTCTTTTTTTAAGCTAAAACAATGAAAAGTAAGTTTGCAAGTTTCATTTTTTTTAAGAAAATGAGAATAACAATTACTACTGTGATCCTCCTATAACTCATGTGTATATTTCCAATTCAGCTCATAAGAAATTGGTCTGTCATGTACTTGATAATGGGAGATTCTACCTAGGCACACAGCCTCTTGTCACGTCAAAATACTATACAAGAGTACTAAAAACAACTGTTATGTTTCCAGAGTTGTGATATTTTTACTGCATCTTATATGGAAAGTCCAAAAGCTTTATGTTAGATATGAGAATCACAGATGCCACACCATCATTTAAAACCCTCATGAAACTGTAAAAATTCTTACTCTAAACCGGACCACCTACAAAATCTAGGAATACAAGTAAATTCCTTACCTGTCAGGTTGAAATTTGGTGCAACCGTGCTGTCGGCCAGGGTAAACCATATCAGGCCGAGGCTCATGCATAAGGCAGCAGACACATCAGCAACATTGTAATGCTTTCCTGTGCAAAATAAATGTAAGCCAACCCGATGATGCAATTACCCACTCAGCACAGTTTTAGATCTATGTGTTTCAACAAGTAGAGCAGGGACTGCCTTTTATATCCAATGTCAAAAATGATCACGAGCGCTTAGGTCAAGGCATGAGACAGTCACAGAAGGGCTTTGAAAATCAAAATTACCCCGCGAGCACCAAAATGTCCTTATAAGTTAGATACGAGATCCTTCTTATGATAGTGAGTAAATATGAACATTTAAAAAGTTTGTGGAAACTAGTGCCTCTTTTACTTTATGTATAACATAAGGCTATGAATTTTCTTATACTTCGTAAGTTTACCAAGAAACCAGCGTAGTCATTCAGGCTGTATATGTTTGCAAATACTACGGTCAGATACCTTCTAGGTTGCTGAGGATTACCTTATTTTAGCACATCCAAGTTTAAATAATGAAATCACATAGCGTAACTTTTTGGAAGGACTGTTAAGGAGATATCATACAGGCCAAGTCAGTTACGACGTGAAATGTGATTTTTCATAGGAAATTGGGATCATTGTTTTTTCCTGCGTGAACAGTTATCCTGAAATTATATGTGAAGTAGTTGACATACACATTTTCATTTTAAAAGGCTCTTTTGGGAAGGCTTATAATGCATAAAATGAAGTCAGGCTTTATAAGAACTTTGGTGATTATCAAAACGTGAATATTCCTCATGACAGTCAGATGAACAAAACAAAAACTTGTTCCACTGCTTGTCGCTATCACTGCCTCCCCTTTTACTCCTATTTTCACATAGCTTGTAATTTAGTTGGGATCCTAGGGAGTCAACAGTCAGCAGAGCTGGTTAACAAACACTTGCTCAGCTTAAGCTTTACTTCAACATGGGAATCGTCCATTTGTATAATGGAGGTGGAGAGCAGAGCCCTGGAGAGTAGAAAAATGAAAGAACTGAAAAAAAGAGCTTTCCAGGTACTTCTGAGCTAGGCCTTCAATATGTAAATACAATATTTCTGGAAATGTAGTAGGTTCCAGATTAAAAGAATAAAACAAAATACTATTTTTATTTTTCCCCATCTCCAAATTACTGATTTCAGATCCTGAGATATATCACAGAAGTATCGGTGTTTTTATAATAGCTTTTTTTTTTAATGAGATATCACTCAGAAGTGTTACAATATCTAGACTGTTCATTAAAGATATTAATTGAAGTTTAATGTTTTTCCTAATGCTAGATGCCATAACATATCCTATTAATTTCAAACAGTATGAAAATATATCATTACTATACCTTGAATTAAAACTCCTCCTAGCATAACAGGAATCAATTTGCAGCACTTGAAGATGACTTGGGTAGGATAATTCAGGTAGCCCAAGGAAGTGTTTGATAACCCCATAGTACCCACAGTTAGAAAAGCTATTATCATGTAGGTTTTTCCTGGTATTCTGTAAAAGACAATTTTTAAAATCTTCATTTTGGGACCCAATTCATACTACTGTAAGAGAATGTGTTTACAATGTGTAAATTTCTAATTACTCTTCTAATTTCTGTTTAATATTTCTATAAATATCGGTAAAATATCACTATTCTTAAAGTTACAACAGTGTTAACTTGTATAAAAGAATGTTGGTGAAAATAACAATTTACCTTTATTTAATCAATTGTAAGTGAGAACTCTCAACTGTCTGAAAAAGTAGTACATTAGAGAGTTACTTAGACCCTTACTGAAAGTATAAATGCTATTACATTTAGGGTTTTTTAACAGTAGTTATAGCTACATATAAAAACCATCTTGACTAAATTTAGAAAAAAAGAATTGATTAAAAAAAATTGGCTTCTATAATGGGAAAAGGCACCTTAGTTAATTAACTTCTAAATTGTTGTTGTTTCCTAACATTCCATCTAGCATTAGGAAAAATACATCTATCTATTCTGCTAGAATAACCTGAGCAGAATTTCTCTAGAAAAAGAACAAGGTGGTTTAAAACTCCAGACATGGTTTTTATTACCATAATGTCTTATGATTCATCTCTAATGCTGTAATTCTATAAAACGTTAAAACAATCAACTTTCAGATGAGGAATCTGACTCTCCTCACGATCCCAAATTTTCTACCTTGGGCTCTAACTGGATTTCCTAAAGGAGATTCTTAATTTGGTATCTTCATAATTCTGAGCTGGTCTTGTGAGCATATGCTCACAAGATACTTAATGGTCTAAGACAATAATCTTGTACATTGGTGCACTATTCATATAATTAAATTATGTTGCATTTTTAGATCTAGTTTCCATTTTGGGATTTGTGTTCATGTTTAAATCAAGGTGACAAAATTCCACATTTTTTATACGGCTAGATATAAGGCAAAATAATTTACTAGATAAGTTCAATTAAAATGCATCATTTCCACTTACGTTTCAATTTTGAGACCTTTGCTTACACTTTACTAACACAGTGGTCATCATTTAAAATCCATGTGGAAATAACTGGGCATGCCCGTTATGCATCAGTGTACACAGACACTGGTTTTTATGCTGTCTGTGGGGTTTAACTCTCAGTGGGGTATCAGTGAAGGAGGACAGCACCACTTCTCCAGGTAATGATAAAAGTCAGAAGAGGCAAATTTCCTCATCCATAAATTGCAAACAGTGGCCAGAAAATAAAAATTCGGGTCAGAAGAATCACAAGATTAAAAAAGCAACACAGTAAAGGAAGAAAGAAAACCAGCCTGGAACTCAGGAAACCTAAATTCAAAAGGTTCCAACTCTGAGTGCAGCCTGGGGCACGAGCTCATGGAAATCCCAGCTCTCCTCCAGGTCTGCTTTCTCACTGGTGAAATGAGATTAGATTTCATCATCCTGCCTCTAGGACTCTCACTGTTTCTATTTGAATACCCCAATTGCTTACTACTTTAGATATGATGGGAAAGTCGTAACTTTGATAAGCCCCTTAGCTTTTCAATTTGGTACAGATCTCCTTTATTAAAAACTCACATACAGTGATTAACACAGAAGTTACAAGATGATCTTTGGTGAAATATATACTTTGGAGTAATATACTTTGGAGTATATTTAGGGTATCCTAGTCTATGATGGGCTGTATCACACATCACCATATGATGAAACAGAGAGAATTTAAGAAACTTCCCTGAGATATTGACAGAATAGGGGGCAGTAACATGACTCAAATCCATGTTTTCTGACCCCAAATTCTGTACTCTTCAAGTACATGGATATTCATATAAATATAGGAAGAGAGAAAAACCTAAGCAAAGAATTTGACTTATTAAAGGTCTAAAGAGCAGTGTCACTTAAATAAATTCAGATATATATACACTCAAATAAATTCAGAAATAGGGGATTGGGCATATTTTCATTGTAATACACTTATACTTTTTCTAAAAAAGTTTTTAATGTGCCTTGGAATGAAAAGTTTTCAACTTCTAATTACATTTATTATAGGTCTATAAATTCTTCTACCTAATTCCTTCACTCATGTTTCAATCAAACACAAATGACTTTAAATATGTTATGGTTATGTGGTTTAAAGGTTGGGAAAAACATGACTGGAGGCTCACTCCCCATCTTTTGGTAGCTGAGAGGGAGTTGTATCTTTTTAAAATTTAACAGTTAGGAGATGCATCATCTTTGTGTTCTTTTCATTTAATAAATACAGCATTGGGTTCTTTTATTTTAGAAGCAATCAGAGGTCCAGCAGTTTGCAATACATAATGAATATATATGGAAGCCAGGCTTCCATATATATTAGTCCTGACAGACACATTTAATTACTTTCTATTCTACCACCTATGGCTAAGCTAAGTCTTGTAGAGTTTCAGAACATGAAAATAATAAAGAAGATCTCCTCAGATTCAAACGTTTTTAACACTGCTGCTATAATAATTTATTGGCAATAGAGAGGTTGAGAGGTAAAATTAGATGCATGAAGAAATACTGGTGTTACTGATTTAAATATTTAAAATTTTATAGTTATTTTCATACAAACATCAGAAACATTTAAGAAAAAAGTAGCTATGAAAAATTTTTATTTTCACTGAAGGATTAAACATTTATATCAATGAAGAATGTCAACATTATAGCTCCTTATTACATTTAAACTATTCAATATATACATGAAATATTCACATATTAGGGTCTGATATGACAGGATAACCACACTTAAATTTACCAAGAAAATGTTATATTCAAATTGCCAACCACCTTCTGATAGGAGTCTAGGTTTTAATTGCATATTGCTCAATATGCCATTAACAATATTTCAAGATATTTCTCAAACCTAGGTGGTCGTTAATTTAAAAGCTACTGTCTATATAAACTCTTTTAGTTTTGACAAAAAGGAACATAATAAAATTTCTCTAATGGTCAAGAATGCAATTCCTACTGCTGGCCATTACAAACGTGAGGATGTTAAGTGGAATATATCCCACAAAACAAAACATTAACTATGCATTTCAAAAACCACTATAAAAATAGGTATTGATATTTCATATCACCATTCTTATGTAGTACCATCATAAATTTTTCAGTAATCACACCTACTTCCATTATAAAAACATACATGTACAACTGAATACTTTCTCCTATTTTAAGAAGATCTTATTATTGAGTCTAAACAACATTTTTTTTTTTTTTGGCTGCGCTGCGTGGCATGTGGGATCTTAGTTCCCCCACCAGGGATCGAACCCGGCCCCTGACAGTGGAAGTCCGGAGTCCTAACCACTGGACCGCCAACAAATGCCCTAAACATTTTTAAATCTGATAACATTACACTTTTTTCAATGTATAATGGAAATACCATATTTAATATTTTTAATAAGTTGATAATACTGATAAAAATTCTTGGGTATTAAATGTTTTATTAATGGGAAATGTATATTTCATGTATAACATATTCCATGTGCGCAAAAAATAAAACAATAAAAATGAACTACTACTCGTGTACTTAACTGCCAAAAAATAAAAACAAATAAACCACATACCTTCTCCTTTTGTCCTGAATAAGCTGAAGCTCTATTAGGCCAAATATGGAGTAAAATGCAAACTGCACTAAAGTAAGGTACCAGCCATAGGGCTTAAAACCCTCCACTGAAAATATTAATTCCTGTCAAGAGAGACATGAACACTGTTTAAGTCCCAGGGGCAGACCAATTACCTCACAGCACATTCCTATAAGCACAGCATTTTAATAGAAACCAAGCTTCACCCCCAACAACAAAATGCACAAAAAAACATCCAAACTGTAAGGCTTCTGAGAGGTAAAATTAGAGAAGTTAGGAGGCCTTTCCAAAGAAGTGACAGTAGATATCCAGGTGTGACAATCAGCAGAACAGAAAGCAGGGGAGGAAGAACTAGGAAGCAACCCCCTCCTATGCTTTTTTCTTTTTTTAAAAGACCAAAATTAAAAGAGTCGCCCAGAACAATGAGGAAGGCAGCTGATCCAAGGACTCATGGACTCTTATAAAAGCATATTTCATTAGAAGTCTATTATCTCAGGCCTGTTTTCCAATATTAAGATAATCAATAATTAATGCTATTTTTTAGAATTCTTGTGCCATAGACTACATAAAACTTCTCCTTATAGAGAAATGGTTACTCTCCTTAAAAATGTTATATCATGAAAACAGTTTTTGTTAATTGTTAAAAAGCCATTCTTTTTTTTTTTTTTTTTGCGGTACGAGGGCCTCTCAGTGTTGTGGCCTCTCCCGTTGCGGAGCACAGGCTCCGTACGCGCAGGCTCAGCAGCCATGGCTCATGGGCCCAGCCGCTCTGCAGCACGTGGGATCTTCCCGGACCGGGACACGAACCCGTGTCCCCTGCATCGGCAGGCGGACTCTCAACCACTGCGCCACCAGGGAAGCCCTAAAAAGCCATTCTTAATCTCATTAATTAGTATTCTAATAAAGCTATCTGGCTTAACTGAATGCATCAAACTATCCACCAAATATATATATTTCAGCTGTATTTGAAATAAATTTTAAAAAGATGAAATTGATGGATAAACTTATGTTCGAAGAAAAACTAAACACAGCCTCTAAAAAGATCCTGAACTGAGTTTGTACATTTAGGATGCTGTGTAATTCCACAAATTTAGATTTCACGTTCAAGTAAGTCTGTAAGTTATTTAGGACATTTCTGGTTTATAAACTATAAAACATAAAAATAGCTTTATTAATACCCTGGCACTCACGTAAATATTGCACTTTCTATATTGCTAAATTTACTACAAAACCCCATTTTCTTTAACTTATTTTAATATCCAATTAGTAGCAATGCCAGTTCTCACCAAAGTGATGTTACAATTATAATCGGTTTATCTTATTTTAAAAGAAACTTTGCACATATTAGTTGTAAATTAAAATCTCTGATCATTTATCAAATAGAAAAAATTTAATGAAATTTGTAAATTTCTAATTCATATTCCATTAAAATGGCTAACTTTGCCCCCAAGCTATTTGGTAACAATGGTATTTCGAAGGACAAAAGAAAAAATTTCTCAATAAGAGATCCTAACATTTGATAAAAGTTACTATTTTGTATTGTTCTTCATTGTAGTATCTGAATTCTTATATCATCTTCTAGTACAAAAGTCAATTATAAATACTAAGATTTTAAAATTCATGTTGTTTTACACTAATGCACCCTAGAGCATTTTCAGAAGCTAAGGAATAGTCACAATTCTGTCTTCTCCTTTATACTTAGTTTTATATTTCATCTCTATAAAACAAAGGAGAAGCATTCAACAATTTTTAAGATCACTCTGATTATAAATAATATCAGAGATATTATCTATGTTTTCAGAAAACACATCACTTTCCTTTTCTTCAACTATAAAGATTTTCTCATGTTAGGGAGTTGCATAAAAAAGCAAAGTTGGTAACAGCTGAAAATACCCACTGATGAGTTGACAACTGGTAATTAACGGTCCCCATGCACACATTCTGTTTACACTAGCCTGGGTCTTCATCCATCCAGCTCTTGTCTTTGAAGGTCAGGAATTTCCTGGTCAAGTGTTTACAACTATCCCATAAAACAATGCAAATACAAGACAAATTGGCAATGTTAGAAATGTTTTGCATAGGCAAAATCACAGAAAAATAAGGTTCTGGCAAAGTTGAATTAGAAGAGGAAACCAACAAGAATGAGAACACAACAGATGCTTCAAGAAAAGGATGATTCAAGTATTATAGGATTGAAGAGACACCCTTGGAAAAATAGAAAACATCCTGATACACTTTTGCAAAATGACCTGTTAATGAGCTCCAGGAACCAAGAGTGAACTAGAATGTGGCTTTTGTGCTAACATTCAATTTCATGTAAGAATTATGTTCCAAAATACCAATCAATACTTCAACCATTTTCTTTTAAAAAGCACATGGTGGGGCTTCCCTGGTGGCGCAGTGGTTGAGGATCCGCCTGCCAATGCAGGGGACACGGGTTTGAGCCCTGGTCTGGGAAGATCCCACATGCTGCGGAGCAACTAAGCCCATGTGCCACAACAACTGAGCCTGCGCTCTAGAGCCCACGAGCCACAGCTACTGAGCCTGTGTGCAACTACTGAAGCCTGTGCGCCTAGAGCTCATGCTCTGCCACAAGAGAAGCCACCGCAATGAGAAGACTGCGCACCGCAACGAAGAGTAGCCCCTGCTCGCTGCAACTAGAGGAAGCCCATGCGGAGCAACGAAGACCCAACGTGGCCAAAAATAAATAAATAAACAAAAATAAATTTATATATTAAAAAAACCCCACATGGTCACAATTACCTACATTTTGCAAAACATAACACTTCGTATTTTTTCATAATTTTAATTTTTTAAGATTGTCTCTTGCTTCCCTTCCCCCATGTAAAATATTTCACTCTAAAATTTGGATCCCTGTTTTCAGTCAATTTAATCCTAAGTAAGTAGCTCTTTCCTACTACTATACTAAGAAACTCAAATTTGTGAATAAACTTGCTATCTTATAAAGGAAAGTATCTTGAACAAAACTATTAGTAGTGCCCAAGTTGAGCTCATTTATTATCAATAATTAACACATTATAAACAAATGACTAATTTTTTACCTGTATATATCCATAAATTAGGTAAAATACCAAAACTCCAGCAACACATATGAAAAATTGAGTAAGTTTGTTAAATCTGCTGAGATTTATGCCAAGCACTACAATATCATCTATCGACTTGATGTGTGGTGACATTGCTTGGGTTTTGGACGGGACAGTGATAGAAATATATTTCCTGGAGCTGTTGAACTTGAGATCCATTTTTCTTATTTTGCAGCATTCAGTGCTTCCAAAGTTATCTTTGTTGGTTTCCTCCCCTTTGTTCAGTCTTTCTTTTGCCTGCTGAGCCAAGCCCTAAAGAAGGAAATAAACAATTAAAGCAAAACATTTAGACCATCAAGTAAAGTGCTATGCTCCAAAAAATATCTCAAGTCACATTTGGAAAATTACACAGGTAAGAGTTATTCTCTCTGGATAGTAATATATTAATTCTCCTATTCAAGCTTCCCATCCACCAAAACAATATGCTTAGTCTCCAAACACGACTAAATTAAATATACACCATTCTTATTTCCACAGCAACAAACTAAAAGCTAACCCTGTATTTATTTCATCAAAGTAAACGTGCCTTTATTATGTTTCCATTTGCAGTGAGGATATAATTTTTAAAGCCCACAATAGTTTACGTATAATGTCTTCAACATTAAAGTCCATCTTTAATTGCAGAAAAGAGTAAAGAACAGCCCAAACTCCTACAGCTACCAAGACAAGTGTAAAATTTATTTACTAATAACATTTTAAAATAAAGTCAAACATCTGTAAGTTGTGCAAAAAGCTAGATTTAACCAAGATTATAGAAAGGATACTATGTTTTAGCAACAGCATCTCTTAGGCTAAAAGAAAACATTTTTTTCCTTTGGAGAAAAATCTCTGCAATTTAAAAAAGTCTTTGGTAGTTGTTCCATGGGTATAAAGTTTCAGTTATACCAGGTGAGTAAGTTCTAGAGACCATCTGTTGTAGAGGCCCTATGACACAGTGTCTGTGCTATGCACTTAAACATTTGTTAAGAGGGTAGATCTCATGTAAAGCACTCTTAACTACACACACACAAAGGGGACACAAGGACACTCCTGGTGGTGACAGATGTTTATCACCTTGTCTATGGAGATGGTATCACAGGTGTATGTATATGCCCAGACTCATCAAATTGTATCTATTAAACATGTGCATTTTTTGTATGTATCAATTATACCTCAATAAAGCTGTTTAGAAAAAAGAAATAAAGCTCTTGGGTTTGTAAAAAGCTGAAAAACACATCATTTTTTGTTAGTCTGTGAAAAACAATCATGAAGACTCCATAGATGACTATCAATTTCTCTTTGGATTAATAGAAACTGAAAACTAAATTCATGTAAAAGTTGAGGAAAGTGCAGAATTATGACAAACAGAACTTATTAAGGAAAACTTATCTTCCTAGAAAAGAATGTCTGTTACAATCCCAGTTGGAATTAAAATTTACACTCTAGTTGAGAGAAGAGGATAAGAATAATTTTGACAGTGAACTCTCTGGAAATCTTTAAAAAAAAAACCCCAAAACTGCCACATGGTGATTTAAAATGGCAAGAATTAGAGTCACCTCTTCATGATCGCTTCTAGTTTGCTGATTTACAGAGATTAAGTAGGTCTCCTTCTGTAATTTAAACTTGGGGTCAAGGCTCTGCCTACAACTTGTAACTAACAATAATACACAGGCATCAAAGAACATTTGTTGTACATGATACCTGCCATATTTCTAAATAGAAAACGTGTAATTTCAAGAAGTTTTACTGTATTTCCTTTCCTTTGCCCATTTCTTCTTTTACACATTGTTCTTGTTGCCCATGCTACGTTTGATCAGTGTCATCTCTGTTAAGACTTTTTAAGTCACCCCGTAGGATCCCCTTGGGATATGACTTTCTTTATAAAGCATGCCTTAAAAGACCTTACCTAAATGTTGTTTGAAGGTAGAAGAAATAAAAAGGTTAGCAACTATTTTCCATACGTGTAGGCGTGGGTGTACTAATAAATGGGTGTACAAATGGGTGTACATTCTAATAAATCTGGCCCCATGTAGGTTTTTAAGCTTCCTCTCCCTCCCCTGCATTTAGAATGAAGTTTTATTAATCAGAACATCACTCGTCAGATCATGTGACTGGTGAAGAAAGACTCTGAGCTCTGATAGCCAATAACTGTGATCCTGAATGTCTGCCATATCCCTTCTATTTCAGGCATTAATGACTGATACCAACCATCATCTAAAGAAACTGGTCTAATGTCCTTGTGATGTAGGAAAAAATAAAAAGAAATCAAGCACAGAATTAAAATTAGCTTTCAAATTAAACGATTAACATTTTGCTTTAATTTACAAGTTCATGTAACCCTTGAAACTTAAAAAAACCCCACAGGTGTGAATCACTGCCTAAGGTCTCTTCCTAAAGTCAACACAGACGTTTAATTACTTGAAGTTACAGATAATTGCTAAAATGCAATAAAAAAGTAGCATTTCTAGCACATATTGAAATTTAAAAATAAAATGAGTGGTGACAATGTTGATTTAAAATACCAACTGAAGTAAAATTTAATTTCTTAACCTATTCTTTCCCAACCTTTTGAAGAAAAGTCTCCCACTACAAAAAGGTAGAACATAAGGAAAATATGTCACTACGATGTGGCACCTTGAAAAAAAAAAACTCGGTTCTGTATTTTGCCACACTCCGCATTACAATTAAAAGAATGTTGCCAGGTTAACTGGCATAAAAGAATGTAGCTAGGTTAACTGGACTCTGAATATTAATCATGACCTGTGGCGTATAATTATAAAACACAGAAAAACAAGATTCCTTCCCATTTCTTTGAACACACTTCATTGCACAAAGTTCAAGAAACTGTGTGCTAATTTTTGAAGATCAGGTTTTTTTTCCTAAGGGAGAAAACTAAAATTAGGACTTTACAGGTAAATTAAGAAATTAAGTATTACAAATAACACCTATCTAAATTATTTTCAAAGGCTGCATCTCCCTCTTCCAAGTCCCAAACTAACCCAATAAGAAAGCATTCATCCCCAAAACAGTTCTTGACGTCTGATATCCTACTGCAGAAGAAATGCATATGCCCAACATTAAAAAAAAAAAATGTTAGAACGCCAAATCCTTCCACCTTCTTCCAACATTTCTTTAAGAAAATAAAACGGTGGGCAAGAGAGTTAAGCTGCAAAGACTGGAGGAATTTGAAGAACTACCAGTGGAAGTTCATGACAAGAACTTAACCCGATGAGAACAATCACCTTGCACTGCAAATGGACAGCGGAGTACCATACAGTACCCAGCTGAACGCAGATCCCAGACGTAGTTCTTCACTGAAAACGCTGTTGTGGGGGACCCAGGCGACTGACAGTTGTCCAGAGGCCCTGGGGATAGCCTACCAGACCCTCCCAGAGGTGGTCTCAGGCTTGCAAGCCTGCAAGTACCGGCCTGAGCGAGCTCTCGCCAGCCGCAGGGCGGAAGGGCGAGGACAAGCAGATGCTCCTCCCTGGAAACCGTGCCAGCAGGTTTCCGTTCTTTGTGAAAGGAAGTCACCCGCGCCCTGCCTCCCGACCTCATCCTCTCCCGCTCTCTCCTTAGGATGAAGATGGGCGGTATCAAGGTTCTCCGGGGGCTGGGGCGGGGGGGGGGGTCTGCGTCACAAACACGGCGAAAGGCCCGGGGGGGCACGTCCACTCCCGAGCCAGTGTGTCACCTGAAAGGGGGACCCCAGCCCAGGGGGCGCCTCAGCCAGACGGAGCGTCTCCCCCTCCCCAGGTCCGTCGCCATCACCTCCTGCTTCTCCTCCTCGCCCACTCCTGCACGTTCCACCGCAGCCGCCGAGGCCTCGCCAGGTGCTCGTATCCCCGGCGCCCGCGCGCCACTTCCGCCTATGTGTCCGTCGGCGCGTGCGCACTCGCGCGGCCCCGCCCCCTCGCCGGCCTCCGGTCTCTGGCGGAGGGGGCGCGGTCACGTCTCGCGCAGGCGCCTTCAGCTCCGGGGCGCTGGACCGGAGCCGATGAGGTGGGCCTGCGGTGCCGGGAGTGAGCTACTACGCGCGCTAAACGCCGCGTCGGGGCGGTGAGCGCCTGTCGGGTGGAGTGGTCTCATCTTCCGAAGCGTGCTCCTCGAGCCTGTGCAGCCCCCCAGGTTGCAGGGCCCGGTCCCCCGGTCCCCGTGGGCGCCCACGCAGGTGGCGCCTTCCCGTCCAGTGGCCGTGCGCTGGAATTTGAGGAGGCCCAGTGGAGAACGTTGAACCCGAGTATAGACACCGTTGGGGTTCCCTCTGCTTGATCCAAATGAGATGGGGTAAAGTCACAGTACCTTTCTCTGCTTCTATGTTTTACCTGCTTTCCGGGGAAGGTGAACCCAAGTAACGCTTGGGTTGCTTCTGACGTAATAATTCAGCTGGTGGCTACAGCATCCCCGGTCCTTTTCATGAATGTTTGGACAGTGCCACTTACTGCTCAGAACGTAAATCCCACGGCTCTACCAGCTCCCAAACTAAACATTTACCCTACAGTTAGGGCTGCATCTACAATCACTGAGATGCAGTGATGTACAAACCGGGATGGGATCGGTGATGAATTGATTTGGGGGTAACGCTAAAATGATATGGAAGACAAAGATTACTATAAGGAAGGAAGCTTTTTGAGAGCATATGCTTTGGATTCCTGGGAAAGGAATGAATTGGAAGCACACCAGGCATCTCCTATTGTAAATGGTGGGTCTGGTTGGGCATTTTCATTTAATCCTTGTTAGGTCGAATTTTTCAAATGTTGACTACGGCTTAGAGAATTTAAACTTCCTAAAGAAATAGTAAATGGTAGCCTTCCAATGATGCCATGCTGTTGCCTGGATAACGTGGATTTAATGCTACTGCATTTATACAGCATGGGTCATGCCCGTAATCCATAAATTAGAAATAGAAGCTCTCTGCCCTCAAGGAGCTACAGGTACACAGGAAAAGGTAAATGTTAGCATAAAACAACTTACAGTACAAGAGGTGTTCTAAGGTATCATCTCCTTGTACCTGGATAATTACGGTAGTCTTCTGGCCCGCCTTTCTACTTCCCCTTTATTTCTCTACTTTCCAATTCCTTTCAGCAGCTGGAATGATCCTTTTAGAACCTGCCAGTACATACCATTCCTCTGCTCAGAACCCTTTACCATTTTACTCAGATTACAATTCAAAAGCCTCACCATGGCTTCTAAGAAAGAGCTCAGTCTGGATAAACCACATCTACAGCTGCTGTTCAGAGTTCATCAGACCCTGTCCAAGCACACCAAGCAGAACACTCAGGACCTACTGTTCCTTCTGCGGGGACCGCTGCCCTCCCAGGTACCCACGGAACGTGCCCTGTCACTTTCCTCCGTAGCTGCTCAAATGTAACTTGACCTGACAGTTCTTCCCAGACTGTCCATCTAGGAGAGCTAACCCTACACACACACGCGCACACACACACACACACACACACACACACACACACACACACAGTCCTCCCACTGCTTTATATGATCACTTTCCACACATTTGTTGTCTGTGTCTCCCTTACCTCTTTGGTTCTACTGGAATGTCCCATGAGAGCAGGACTTTTGTCTCATTTATTCACAGCGGTACTGCCGTCATCTAGAACAGAGCGCTCCAGTACACAGTCAGCACTCAGTAAATACTTGGTGAATGAATAAGTGCCAAATGAGTGTTAGGATAGTAGTAAGGAAATTCAGAAGAAGTCACATGTTGCCTGGAGTGGTCTGTGAAAGCTTCCTTTAGACGATGGAATTTAAATGATGATGAGGATTCACACTGGGTGGGTGGGAGCTGTTTGGAAAGGGGGAAAGTGGGGGGGAAGGGTAGTTCGAGCAGAGTCAACCAAAGTAAAGAGACACTAGTAGTTCTAGATGCTGACCTCTAAAAGTATAACCAAAATAGGAAACTGCTAATAGCACATCTCTGAAAATTCACTTTGCCTCATCAAGGCTAGTTTATCTTTCCCTCTTTACCAGCAAATCCCATCCTTCTTAGATTGTATCCATCAGATACTGTCAATTCCAGACTGACCGGGAAATATATTTAGAGAATAGTTGGAATTTGTTTTAAACCATGAAAAAGAAAATATCGAAAATAGCAGAGAATTAAATGTTTAAATAAAGCATAAGTGACACATGCATTTTAAGTTTTCTCATATACATGAAGGACAAAGAAAATAATAGGGCACAAAGAACCAGCTGGATTAAATGTCCCTGCAATTCCCGTTGCAAGTCCAAAGGTATTATGTATGAAGAAAGAAGAAAATCGAATAGTTTCACTTTCTAAAACTATCCCAATTTCAGCTATGACAGTGCTTCATTATAAAGTTATGTTTATTTAATTCTTTGCCATAATTTTTTTTTTTTTTTTGTGGTATGTGGGCCTCTCACTGTTGTGGCTTCTCCCGTTTGCGGAGCACAGGCTCCGGACGCGCAGGCTCAGTGGCCATGGCTCACGGGCCCAGCCGCTCTGCGGCATGTGGGATCTTCCCGGACTGGGGCACGAACCCGTGTCCCCTGTATCGGCAGGCGGACTCTCAACCACTGCGCCACCAGGGAAGCCCAGCCATAATGTTTTAAACCACTACATAGATACATATATATATAAAACAAGAAATAAAATAAATTATATATATAAATATATAAGTGGGTACTAGTCATCAGTAATTTTTATAAACCTAATCATAAAGATTAGCATGACTATTGTCTTTTGATACTCAAAGAGTTTATTTATTATGGGAATTGCTCTTTAGGAATCCAGGGTAAACTTTTTATTAAATCAAGTGAGTAGTACTTTAATTAAATATTATAAATATTTTTTAATATAAAGGTCAATGTAATGGACAATGTTGTGTCTCCCACAAAATTCATATGTTGAGTTCTAGCCTCCAGTGCCTTAGGATGTGACTGTATTTGAAGATAGGCTCATTAAAGAGGTAATTAAGTTAAAATGAAATAACGAGGGTGGACTCTAATCCAATCTGATTTGTGGCCCCATAAAAAGAGGAAATGTGGATACAGACATGTACAGAGGGGAGACCATGTGAAGACACAGCCAACACCTTGGTCTCGAACTTCTAGCCTCTGGAATTGTGAGGAAATAAATTCTGTTGTTTAAGCCACCCAATCTGGTATTTTGTTGTGGCAGTCCTGGCGAAGTAATACAGTCAGTGACATATTTTTACAGGTCACATATGAGCTGTATGAGAGATGATCTGGAGAAGTACTTGTTATAGAGGAGGCATTTAACCAATACTGACTGGTACATTGCTGCCCATTTCCCCCTGTGATAACCCTTGTTGCCAAACAAAATTAAAGATGTGCAGCTATGAATTGGTTATAACTTCTAAGAAATTCATAGTCCTGTTGTGTCAAAAGCCTTTGGTGTCCTGACTCATATGCTCAGCATCCTTTCTAGTTTCTGACTCACTGGGGGGACAGTTTCACGCAAGCTTCCACTCTTCTCTCTGACAGCTTCTCTCCTCTGCGTTTTGCCAGGCTGCTCTGCTTTCTGCCCCGAGGCGCTTCTGACTTTGCCTACCCGAGGCCAGCAGTAGCTCTCTCAGCTCACACCATGCACAGCTTTGAAGTGTTGGTGAGTTAACACTCCTGGGTCAGCTTTCAATCAGGAGACAGTAGCCAATGGGTAAAGGTTCTTGTCTTTCAGCCTGTAACAAGATAGTTTTGTAAGACCATTCTCCATGCTTCTTCAGAGGTCCTGGTGAAACTGAGTTCTGGTTGCCCACAGCAGCAACTTCAATAACACACTCTGGTATCATCTTCTATCTCTTTCTCCCCATTCCCTTACTGCTTCTTACTAGGATCACCTCCCAAATGACCTGGCTGCACACAAGTAGTTGTCTTAGGTTAAGCTTTGGGGGAAAACCAAGCTACGAAGGTTGGTGTAAGAAGAAAGTCTCAAATGCAGCGTCTCAGTTCTCTGGAACTGGGTCGCTCAGCAGTCAGGTGGCGACAGGGATACCTCCTGGTGTGCTATGGCATCAGGGCTACTAAGGCGCTTCCTACCTGTGGTGGATTGAATATGAAGATGAATCATTCATCTTCGTGGTTGCTGTGGCACTTGAATGGGAAAGGGACAATTGTACTTATAAGGCTGGGGGATTTTCCTGGCTTTTTTTTTTTTTTAAACTTTCATGGTCAGCTAGCTGTCAACTCAGGGCTCACCATGAGAGCTAGAAAACCCCCATATCAATATTTAACTGTGGATATGAATGATTAATATTGGAATTGCAGTGCATGCATAGACTCATGTTACTGTTTTTAAAATTTAGCCTAAACATACTGTTGCAAAAATATCCATTACTGCATGCAGTAGGGTTAAAATAGACACACAGCAATGAAATCAATAAGGACAAATAAAGTCAAAATAATTTACAGTTATAAAGCAAGAATACGAGCATTCAGAACCATGACCAATTTGATTGATGGTATACTTTTTGACAACTTTATTGAAGAATAATTGACAATCTGCATGTTCTTAAGGTGCACAATTTGATGTTTTGATGTATGTAGATACATACAAACATCTCCAAAATCAAGGTAATGAGCATACCTAGTACCTCCAAAGGTTCCTCCTGTCCGTTTATATTCTGTCCCGCAGACCCAACCCTGCTGCTACCCTTTCTGCAAGCAACCATTAATTTGCTTTATATCACTATCCATTAGTCTGAAATTTTAAGAATTTTAAATAAGTGGAAACCTATCTTATATGCTTTTTTTGTCTGCCTTTTCCCACTGAGATTAATTATTTTGCTGTCCACCCATGTTGTTGTGTTTATCAATAGTTAATTCCTTTTTACTGCTAAGTAATATTCAGTTGCATGCAGTGTACACTTTATCATTCCACTTGTTCGTGGACTGTTCGGGTTGTTTGCAGGTTTGGCTGTTATTCATCAAGCTGCTTTTGAGCCTTCATGTACAAGTCTTTGTGTAGACAGAGGTTTCATTTCTCTTGGTTAAATACCTAGAAGTGGAATGGTTGGGTCATATAGTAGGTGTTTATTTAAATTTTTAAGAAACTGCTAAACTGTTGCAAAGTAGTTGTCCCATCTCATGTTCCCACCAGCAACACGTAAGAATTCTGGTTGCTCCCCATCCTTGCGAACACTTGGTGTGGTCACTCTTTTGAATTTTAGCCATTTTAGTAGGTGTGTAGTATTATCTCACTGTGGTTTTAATTTGCAATTTCCTAATGATTAGTGATATCAAACATCTTTTCATATGCTTATTGGCATCCTATATCATCCTGTATATCTTCTGTATTTCTTGGTGAAGTGTCTGCTCAAATATTTTGCCCATTAAAAAAATTGGTTTGCTTGTTTTCTTACTATTCATTTTGGGAGTTTTATATATATATATATATAGTTTTATATATATATATATAGTTATATATAGTTACAGTTATATATATCTATATCTATATACATGCAAATCCTTTGATCAGAAATGAGATTTTGAAATATGTTCCTGAACATATGTTGAGGTTCCATGTTGAGGTTTCCTTTATCATTTTCTTTACAGCGTCTTTTATAGAGTAGAAGTTCTTAATTTTAATGTGGTTCAATTTATAATTTTTTTGGTAGATATGCTTTTTGTGTCATATCTGATTAATCTTTGCCTAACCCGAAGTCACAAAGATTTTTCTTCTGTTTTCCTTGAGAAGTTTCATAGTTTAGGTTCTACATTTAGATCTGTGATCCCATTTTGAGTTAATTTTTGCTTTTTTGATGAAATTTGTAGTTCGCCTTTGTTTTTGCAAGTTATTTTTGTTGGATTTTGAATTTTAGGATGATAGATGTTTTCCATTCAATACTTTAAAGATGTTTCAGCAGAGGATCTTTCTGCTTGCATTGTTTCCAATGAGAAGTCTGCTGCTTAGGACCTACCAAAGGTGAACATTATTCTTGTGGAGTTTTGTTCTTATTGTTCATATGTCTTCAGGACATAGATTGTGACCATTTAACAGTTACAAGTATATTATTTTAAAGCAAGCTAAACTTAAATTCCTCAATAAAATTGATTGCTTGTATTTTCAAATGAAATCAATAGAAATGGCCCTCCAGAGACATACTTTTGGGTGTGTCCTTAGCCAGGGCACCACACTGTACATCTTCAGGACCTCTCACATTGATGTCTTAGGAGACAACCTTGCAGCAGCGGTTAGATGGCTACTCTGCATCTTTGGAATAAAACAGTCACCACTTAGCAGAACCTAGTGCCTGGCAAATCAGTCTTTTACCTATTCTAAGGGGAGAAATATTAAAGGAATTCTCTGTCAGGAAATTTTGCCCAAGATGCTTTTATGCAAATGATAAGTTTTGATCCATTGATACAATTAAATAAATTAAAAATTTATAGTTAGTATCGAAGCTTTCATTTGACCATAAGATACATTATTGTTTGTTTTTTAGATTTTTTTTTTACTGACTTCTGATAAGGTGCAAGCTTTTATTACAATATTAGCCTGATTTGTGGAAGTCACTCTAATATTTGGTTAGTTAAAATTGCAGTTGAGGCAATGTGTTATATTTAATACTAGAAAGTAGGTAAAAATCTCAAATCGCTTGCAAAATGCATAATGAAACTCTTCCAAGAAATTAATAGCATAATATATAGATATACTTAATATGTAAAATAATATTCATTACTTGACATAGAAACTGCTTTCTAAATACATTATACTTTTGCATTTCAAAGAAACAAAGAATTAAAGAACCAGGAGGAAATTTGTTCTGTTCTATTTCTCTTTGTAACTAATATTGGACCAATTCATGACAGAAAGGTATGTTTTTACCTATTTCTGTTTTCTCTGTACTCTAGAGAAGTTTCTACAGTTGAATAAATACAGTTAAATAAAACCTGGATAGGTAAATGATATGGCTGTTTTCTTTAATCTTTTAAGATATTGTATATAAGTTTTAAGGAAATTACTTCTTTCAGCTTAAAAGCTAAAGCCCTGAAACTGAAATATTGTAATCAATGACCAATAAATCAAGGATGTGGTTTAATGTGAAGGATTTTCTCTGTTCTTTGAATTAGTCTTAAGAATGAGATTTTGTCTTTTCTTATGACAAATGTGTTACTCAGCTATGTTTACCATGAATTGCTGGTTCTTTGGATCATGTCTATTATGCTGATGGTTGCCACCCTGATTACCCCATATCACAAAATTTTAGAGTCTTTCTACTGGAGTTCTTACTGGGTTAGTGTTCAGTTTGAAGGTATAATCAAGTCCATAAATTGCTAATAGAACTGTTGGATTTAGAAAGTCTCTTTCCCCAATACCCTCTTAGCAAATCCCTCCCCACCTCTGAAATTCTCTTAATCAGTTTTCATTACAACTCTATAATATGTGACCATGATTCAGCTGCCTTTAGTTTAATTTCATCACAACAGCCTTTCATAAAATAAGCTTCTCATTTCTTCGGATATATATATATCCATTTATTTGATTATCTAATTCGAACAAAGGCTCTGTTACTCTGTTTATACTGTGTGTGATTATTTTAATGTGATTTAGGTCTTAACTGCAATGTAAATTCTTTTTGAAGTAGAATGGCTAGCTTTCATTCACTTAGACATTTAAATTATCTGCAATAGGACTAAAATGGAAAGAGAAATATTACTTAAAACATCTTGTAACAATAGTATACTGGATTCATCAGGGGAAAAAGGCTGGGGACCAACTACTTGGAGAAAAATTGTAGCATTTTGATTTATTCCTCTTTGGCATGCTATCATGTAGAAGATGGTGTTTTCCCTTACCTTTCCCCCCTAATTTTTTGTCTTAAGTTTGCTAGGAAGAATGGAATAAAAACAGTGTATTTTTCAGGCTTATGCGATAACAGGAGAAATTCCATTCACATGTGTGGCAATATAGGGACCAGGGAATAGCTGACACCACATGCACTTAAACATGAGACACAGGCTCTGTTTCCAAGGGCACGCTACTGAATATAACCTCGGTGAAGAACACCGATTCTGGGGAGATGTAGTGCACATTACCCTGCAAATAAGACTCAAATTATCTTAAAGCCATTTAAAAAAATAAAGTGGCATTCTCATATTATATTAAAGGTCATTATTCAAAAGAGTTTTGAGAATACCAAGAGTTGTACGCAAGCTGCATCTTCTCATTAAAATGGTTTGGGGGTAATACCCACTGATTATTATCCATTATTATTGCTATTGGTTCTGGGACGGAAGTACAGTGTCGTCATTCCTTAAAAGCCAGTGGATTGACACAGAATTTCCAGTTATCGGAAATAGTGAGAGTTATCTATTACATTGCCAAATTTGGTCTTTTGCTACCCGTTGGGAATTAACACTTGGTGTGCTGGAGTACCTTAATTCTTACCAAACATAACATCAGAGCTTTTAACTGCTTTGCACACATTTGAGGAGGCTAGGGTATTTGGACAGTCTGAGTAGCAAACTCAGTTTTGTATTGAATTAGCTGCATTAAGCCAGGTAATCCCTCTGAAACACATTCTGTTGAATAAGAGATGCCAATATGGAAAAGATTCATCCTCGCTTCTAATTTAAGTGTCCTGCTGGGATAAAGGGTTTTGTAGCAATACAGTCTGACAGCTGGTTAGTTAACAAACTTTCAGTACCAAAGTGATTGTAAATAGACTGAATTGGACTTGTGGTTTGGAAATAACACTTCTTACTAGCTGTGTGTTTTTATTAACTTCTATGTGAAACTACATGTACACACACATATATATCATGCTCTACCTGTGTGTGAGTGTTAAATGCTTTTGGTACAAGGTTAGAGTTGTTTAAAAGATCCGTTTTCACTCTGTGTAGTAGGTGATTGTTAGCAAGACACGGCTTTAAAACATTGCTTAAATTACTCCCTCATGTACTTGTGTGCTATAGCTACAGTATTGATGACCTTTGATCAAGTTGTTAGGGAACAAGGGTAGCAAAATGAATACTGCCTGGAAATCCAGAGATCTGAATTCTAGCAAGGCTCTGCCACTGTCACGCTCTATAACTGAGAAGTAGCATCCTTCCCAAGAGCCCTCACCATTGTCCCCTTGCTGAGTAGGTTAACAATCCCATCTCGTGTGCTACCACAGTTTTTATACTCACTTCTGTTTGCTTCTATTAGAGCACTAATCACAGTGTTTTCCAGTTTCCATGCTTCTCTCTCTCTCTCTCCTTTTACTGGTCTGTGAGCTCTAGGAAGGCAGTGACCATGTTTTCTGTTTACCTTTACTGTCTTATGTAGTACTTTCTGTATAGGGGGCACTTAACGCATATGAGCTGAACGAACAGATTTGTATGTGAGGGAGTTGGAATAGAGTATCTTGAATAACTCAATTCTGTTTGTAACTTGATAGTTGGTACAGTTATTTAATACAAATGGTCTGTAATAAATTTAGTTGAGTGAATGATTGCCAAAGCTACCATTGGGATTATACCAGATTACAAGTTCCCAGATTGACTGGGTTTGCCTTGGACATCTGAGGTGTGTTATTCATTGGTTTGTGACTTATTAAGAATAATTGGAATATTTCAGAGTCATTCAATCACATTATGAACCTCAACAACGGAAGAAACATTTTTTATGGCTGTTCACAAAAGAGTACAGTCTGAAGGTTATTTTGTCTTACCTTTAAAAATGGATTTCTGAGTATTAATCTCTTTAGATCTTGGAGCACATTAGTTACTGATATTGCTAAAATGGGCAGCGATGCCATACTTTTAAATTTTCTTGAAAGCTCCAATGAGAACATACATGCACAATGTAGTTCTGGATGGTTGAAATATCTAAAGGTATGCAAATTTAGAGGTAGTGATATTTAGTATAGGAATGTGATTTTGAGACTCAAACAAAAGGATTATTTTCGTCCTCCACTTTCATGTAAATGTAGGGGTGGGTCTTCATCTGGATCTGAACCTTGGAAGAAAGTCAGCAATTTGAGGATTGAACTCAACTTGAATTGTTTCCTTTTCTTTTGTGCTTAATTAATAGGCTATGCTTCAGACTACTGGTCAGAGAAAATGCCCCAGACATGTTTTATTCTGGTATTTCGGGATTCTTTATTTAAATATTTATATAATTTTAATTTTACTGTCTTCTTTAAGTTTTAATCTTCTTTATGATTATGAAATATATCCACATAGTTAAAAATTCAGAAGTTGCAGATGCATATGTGATGAAAAGTTGATCACATACCCCTGGTCTCATTTGGTTTAGTTTCCCCTCTCCTAAGACAGCCAATGTTAGCGGTATCTTAATATAGTTCCAGATCAGTTTCCTATTCTGTTTTTTATTTTATGAAATCATGTAATTCTCAGTTTCCAGCAAGCTTCTTGAGAGCAGGGTTGATGTCTAATTATCACAGTGTTTTACCCAAGCAAATATGTGTTGAATATTTCAGTAAATCATAAGCTCAGCTAAGGCTATCTTACATGAATATTTATAATACTCATTATTAGTGGCAATACACTCCCTAATCGTGTTTCTCTTTCTGAACCTTCAGTCATTTGGTTTCACTAGGCTGGATTGTATCCTCCTCTACAGTTTTTTTTTTACAAATTCTATAGTCCTTCAAATTTTGGATATACGTTTTAACCTCATTATTGTTTCATTCTCCTCCCCATTCTCTGTCTTTACATACCTTAATGCTTAATACCATATGGGTTACACCAAATTATCACAGTCTCTTATTATCCACTTTTGCAGATGTACAAAGAGTTCCCATATGCCCCACCCAGTTTCCCCTATATTAACATTTGCATTAGAGTGGTATAGTTATTACAATTGATGAACCAATATGGATACATTATCATTAACTAAAGTCCATAGTTTGCATTAGGATTCACTCTTGGTGTCTGTGGACTTGGACAAATGTATAAAGACATATCCTGTATCCACCATTTAAAGCGCCTCACATAGCAGTTTCACTGCCCTAAAGATCCCCTGTGCTCCACCTACCTATCTATCCATCCTTCCCTCCCTCCCCCACGAACCCCTGGCAACCACTGGTCTTCTACTGTCTTCATTGTTTTACTTTTTCCAGAAGTTGTATAGTTGGAATCATACAGTATGTAGCCGTTTCAGATTGGCTTATTTTCTTTAGCAATATGCATTTAAAGTTCCTTCAGATCTTTTCATGGCTTGACAACTCGTTTCTTTTTATCGCTGAATCATATTCTAGTGTATGAATGTACCACAGCTTGTTTACCCATTCACATTTTGAAGGCCATTTATGTTATTTTCTGAAGAATAATTTTTTCCCTTATGTGATGTTTAAAAGATTAAGTAAATGCAGAAGTAAAAACTGTAGCTAACATAGTTTATTATTTCCAGAAACAAAGGACATTAGAAAATATGCCTCATGGTGAAACATTCAATTAAAACCTCTTTAGCTCTGAAATCAATATTTCATCAATATATGACAGGATTTAGATTTTGAAAATAAACACACTCCTTTTGTAATCGTAAAAAATAATTTTGTAATTTCATTTTCTGTGTAATCAAAATCTCCAAGAGCATGAGAGTGTAGAGAGAAATCTTTTCTTATGGATGTTTATCTCATTATTACATCTCAAAAATTTTTTTAGTAGGAAAGTTTTTAATGTATATTTTGTTAAGGCTTATATTATAGAGTCCTAGAATGTACAAAGGGAGCTTAGAGTCCTCTGGTCCAATCGGTCGCCAATATCTGAATTTCTTCTCTGACATTGAAGGCAGGTGGTCTTAGAGCATATGTTTAAATGATAGGAAGCTTACTCTCTTACAGATCAATGGGTTTCATTTTTTTTAGGTAACTCTAATCATTAGAAAAGTCTTCCTTTTATGGAACTAAACTCTGTTTTCCCATAGTTTATACCCATTCATTCTAATTCTACTCCATGAATCAGAAAGAAGAAATTTAATCTTTTTTCCCAAGGATAGTCCTTTGAATATTCAAAAGAATAGAATCTTTAGCTTTATTATAGCTAAAGATAGCTCTAATATCTCTCTGCATGTCGAACTTCCTGAGCTCCTTTTCATCTTAGATATCTTCCCCTGAATGGTTGTGCAGATGCCACTGTTCAAAACCATTTTGTGGACGCATGCCCAAGTTTTTCTCATTCATTCATTCGCTCTGTTTTTGAGTGCCTGCTACCTGACAGACTTTGTTAGATGCTGGGGATGTAATGGTGACCACTTCCCTGGCGGTCCCGTGGTTAAGACTTCGCGCTTCCACTGCAGGGGGCACGGGTTTAATCCTTGGTCAGGGAACTAAGGTCCCCCATGCTGCGTGGACAAAAAAAAGATGAAATGTATTTCCAAGGGGTGAATAGAGACCAACAAAAAAGTAAAATCAAGTAACAATAAATTGTGATGAAGGAAAGAAACAAGGGGCCAAGACAGAAATGGATGGGGTGGGGAAGCAACTTCAGAAAGGTGTTGAGGGAGGACCAGCCTGAAGGAGAGAAATTCAAAGGAGGAACGATCCAGGTAATCGTGGTCATATGTGCTAGAGCTCTGAGGTGGAAAGGACTTCAAATTCTAGAAGCTGAAAGATCACTGGCATTAGAATGCAGTGAGAAGAGATGCATGTGATGGTTTTAAAATATGTCTGCGCATCTTTTCCTAAGATGGAGACTAATTTCCGTCCCTTAAATCTGGGCTGGACTTCGTGATTCTCTTCTAATGAATGGAACGTGGCAGAGGTGATGCTCTGTGACTTCTGAGGCATGGTCATAAAAAAAAAAATAGCTTCCACTTGGTTTGCTCTCCCTTGGATCGATCATTTGGAGAGAGGTCAGCTGCCATGTCATGAGCTAGGAGCCTGTGGAGAATCCCTTGTGGGAGGGAACTGAGACCCCCCCTCCCCTGCCCCCGAGCAAGCGCCAGGCTATGCCTGTGAAGGACCCATGAGAATGAGCCATTTTGGAAGTGGGTCCACCTGCCCCGTCAAGCCTCCAGTTGACTCAGCCGCAGTCAACATAGTATCCACCGCCTCCTGAGAGACCCCAAACCAGGACCACCCAGCTAATCCACTTCGGAGTTCGTGACCCCCAGAAACTTTAAGACATACCACATTTGTTGCTGTTCTGAACCGCTAAGTTTTGAGATAATTTGTTGTGCAGATAACTGATAGAAAAGGGATGTGTGAGATAATTTGTTGTGCAGATAACTGATAGGAAAGGGATGTGTCAGGCAGATTGCTTTTGGCTTCAAATAACGTAAGACCCAGTGAAAAGCATCTTACAGTGAAGAGTTTATTGGCGCCCTTACTAAGAAGTGCACAGGTGGGGCTTGGTCAGTTCTGTGGTGCAGTCACATCCCCAGGTGCTGGGCACTTTCTGTTCTGCCCTCTGTACCAGGTCGGCGATGTCCCCTCACAGAACCACAAAATTGTGGCAGCAGTTTTCAGTCATTACCCGGACGAGAGAGGCATTTCCTCCTGTGTGTGTTTCTACAGATAAGGAATATCTCTCCCTCACAGTTGGTGGCCAGAACTGAATAAAATATCACACATAAACCAGTATCTGGCAGATGAGATGGCAGGGGCTTTGGATGACACCTCGATTTCTGGCTTAAGCCACTAGCTGGAAGGTACTGTTTTTTTTTTGTTTTTGTTTTTTCTTTTTTAGGTCATGTGGGGAAAATCAAGAGTTCCATTCTGTATATGTTAAATCTGAGATGTCTTTAAGACATACACACTGAGACGTCAGGGAGCAGTTGGCTATTTACATTTGGAGCAAAAAGAGATAAAAATGTAAGCGTCATCAGCAGAAAGATGGTTTTTGAATCCATGTAGTTGATGACTTGAGCACAGGGGAGTGGATGAGAGGTGACAGCAGGCCCACAGCCAAATCTGAAGAACCTCAACATCTCAGATCTGGGTGCAAGAGGAGCCAGTGAAGGGAAACCCGGGTAAGTAGGGGAGAGGAGGGCAGGCAGAAGATGGCATCCTGGAAGCCGCAAAGGCAGCACATTTCAAGGAGGGAGTGGTTAACTGTGTCCTTTTTGCCAAAAGGTTGAACTAAATGAGGATGTATAAGTGACCTTTGGGTTTAGCACAGGATGCTGAGGAAGGAGGTGGATTCATAAGAGGACAAAGGATTCATGGGGCCTGAGTGATTAGAGACAGCATGCAAATACAACTCCTTGGAGTTTGGCCCTGAGGCGGTAAGGGTAGCTATAAGGGGATGTAGGATCAGGAGATGGGGCTAAAGTCAGAAGACACCAGAGCACATCTCTATGCTAATGGGAACTTTCCCTCATAGAAGAAGAGGATGATTGACAATACAGGAGAAATGAGGGACCGCCCAAGGTGTAAAATCCCCGAGAACAGTGCACACATTTATGCACATTCCTATGTAACTTTAATTATTAGAGTACAAATAAAATATCCATTGTTTAGGGAGAGTAATTTAAGCAGTATGTTGGATCTATTAACTATTTCTCGGAGAAACAATTTGCAAAGTGGCTAAAAATCCAGACTGCTAGAGCCAGATTTCTGTGGTTTCAAATCAGCTGTGTGACCTTGAGGAATTTACTTAACCTCTCTGTGCTCCACCTTCCTAATTTTTATAAAATGGAGATAGTAGTAAAAGTACCCACCTCATAGAGTTGTCATCAAGGTCACCTTAGTTAATGTACATAAAGCATTTAAAGCAGTGCTTCGTCTATGGTAGATGCTCTGTATGCTAGGCACCTACTTGATAGTATTTGCTGGGTTTGGTTCTACTAAGTGATTTAGGCTAAAGGTACTGTTATCAGGAAAAAAATATTGATTTAAATTTTATTATTTTTACGTGATATGGGGGTTATGCATAGAAAAGTATCATTTTTAAGATGCAACCTCAAATAAAAAAGTGAAATTTACATTTTGAAAGATCGTTATCCTAGCATCATTAAAATCAATTGGTTAGTCTTTATTATTTTCTTCTTGTAGGAACTCTTGCCTTGAAATATAAAACTTGACAAAACATGATGACTAGACATTCATCAAAAGCATCCAAAGGATATTTGGGGGGAGGCAGTCAAGGTGCTAAATTAAACAACATAGTACAAAATGGGAGATGGATTCAAATCTTGTACTACGTGCACAGCACTTTCTTCCTCCCTTGCTGAATGTTAATTCCCACCCTAGAATGTCTAGCGGCTTGCAGGAGTCTGCAAAGATAGAACATTTATGGGAATTAATGCTCGGTGGGTATACAACACGGGGACCCCGAAGAACTAAAAAAGCATGAATAAATGTATTCCAATTACAGGCTAATGCAGGGAATGGGTTTATGGTGCTTAGAGGTCTGGATCAGCTCTCTGACAGCCTGCAGACATTAGGAGCCCCTCATGACTCGCCTGCGATGTGGGCATTATGGAGTGATTTTTACTTTACTGCCTTTTCCATCAGATCATCCCCTTTCTTTCACACACAAGGTTAATTCGCTTCTTGATCACATTATTTCCTCGCTGCTCTTTGACAATATAAAAATTCTGAGCGGACAGCTCAATCCCTCTTCCATCTCAGATTTGATTGTTATGGTATTACCTGGCGTCCCTCAGAGGCCTCCAGCAGCCTTTGCCGTACTTTATGACACTTAAATGGCTTGGCTACAATTTCTCCATCTATTCACGAAATGCTGTTAATAACTCATTTCCAAAGAGGCCCTTCTTCATGGCTTGGCATTAAAGGAATTTTTATTAGGTGCCAGGATAGGTGACACACAGCCCCAGTAACCAAAGAGTTAATTAATCTGTTGAAATTTATTGCCTTTTATACTGCACTCAGTGTGACAGTCCCTAAGAGAAACAGATACTATATTTACAACCCAGGTTGAAATATTCAGTAATATAGTCTGCATACTGACCTACTCCATCAGTGTATGCCTTCTGCTGGAACGTCCATTAATCACAGAAGATGGATTTGTATAATCTATCTTCTTTCTTATTCTGAGATTCCAATAAATATTGAAATAATAATTTATTGATTACCTTGCAATATAAATGTGTGGTAAAGTCACCCAAGACATTTGCATGGTAATGCGTTTTGGAAGTTCTTGGCATTCTGTGGGAATAAAACGCAAAGCTGTAATAGGAGTGACATGGAGCACTCTTGTAGGCAGAGCACCGAACTTCATTTCATATTGTGTGTAGGGAAATGACAAGGTAGTTTCTGGACTACCAAAGGTCGAAGCCACAGCCACGATAACTACATTCTCCAAAGTAAACATCGTCAGTATTTATTATCACATTTGCACCTTACCTTCTTCGTGTTTTACCCCCACATATTTTAGACCACAAATAATTTCTTTGTGCCACCTTTCACTTGTAAGACCACTTCTTTCATTCACGTAATACAGGCAAAGATGAAAAGGGTATAGGTATGGTGGGTACTATCTTCCACTTAATTCCAGTAACATCTTCTGGGACCATTTTATAAATTCTCAGTCTGGATTGTATATTTCCTATGACTGTTGTTTGCATAGTCCTTTGGGTTCTTGCCCTAAATCTCAGTTCACTTCTACAATTTCCATGAGTTTTTTCTGTTACTTATGGGTCAATGATTTTGTCATAATTTAGGATCATGATAATTTTTGCATCAGATCTGATTTGGTCCAGAAACATTGGAGAAATATATGAAAGGTCTTATAGAACATTGAGATGTCCTTGTGAATCAAGCACAACTATTGTTAAAAACTCAGAAACTCTGAATGTCCTTGTGTCTGGATATATAATATTATGCTGTTTGGGTGAACATGAGCTGAACAGCCAGCACTTCTGTTCTGCACATGTACCAGCAGTATTATACCTTAGGGTTTGTCGTAGGTGCAGTTCTAGCTGAATTCAATCACATTCAGTTAATGTAGCCCTCTTCCAGTCTCCATAATAATTCATCTCAGTTTTGGGCAACTCTTTATGATCAGGATAACTCTGCAGAGTGGATGAAATTCTAATGTGTGAGGTTTGTTTTCTAGTGCTTTCCTGGCAAGGTTAACCAGATGGTGAAATGTAATAGCTTGGAAGATCCAGTTTTGATATACAGTCAATCATTTCTGAAATGATAATGAAAAAGCAAAAAGGATCAGAGCTTTTCAAATTCACTTTTTTTTTTTTTGCGGTACGCGGGCCTGTCACTGTTGGGGCCTCTCCCGTTGCGGAGCACAGGCTCCGGACGCGCAGGCTCAGCGGCCATGGCTCAAGGGCCCAGTTGCTCTGCGGCATGTGGGATCTTCCCGGACTGGGGCACGAACCCGCGTCCCCTGCATCGGCAGGTGGACTCTCAACCACTGCGCCACCAGGGAAGCCCTCAAATTCACTTCTTTGGTCATGAAATTGAAAATATACTTTTTTGGAGGCAAAAGAAGTATCTCATCATAATTCCCCTGACATTTAAACCTCTTGGCTATATATTTCTAAAAGAAGACAAAGTATTTTGAAAATTTTGCCATACATTTTTATACAGAATATATCACATTTTTTCATGTGAAAAATTATGAAACTTTTTAATGTCACCTGAAAGCGTTTCTGATGTAGATTTCAAAATAAAATATATTTTCTTAAGTGTTTTTGGTAACAATAATACCAATTAAGTTGTGTATTTCTTCTATATTTTATTTTGATGAAACCTCAAATCAGTGATAACCAATATAATATAGAATCAAGTAGTTCCTGAACCTTATTCTGCTATAAAACTTGCTAATTTGGCACAGATATTATTCTTGAAGGTGGACAATATATAGTTTTTTCATCAGGTTTGATTTCTAGTGATTCGATTATTTTAATTATGGATTAATTATGGATATATATATATACTTAAGTATCTAACAAAAGAATTATGTTGATGCATTCGATTATTTCTTTAGTGATGCAGTTGGCTATGAGATGGCGTATTACCACACAAGTATTGTACTGCTCTCCTTATTTTTTTGGTCCATTTTACTCATTGGTGTTAATAGCTGCTCCTTGTTCTGCTCATGTAAAGTCACATATTCTGATTCAAGCTCTCCCTGGTGTTTGGCTAATTGGACTATTCATTTGAAGTATACCATGTTTTATTACCTTATCTTCCATGGTATTTTACATTTTGGATTGACTGATTCTAATTCCTGTTTCACAGTAGTATAATTTCACAGTAGCACAACCTTGGGAATCCATTAAGTTTGGCCTTTAAAACACTGCTTTATTTTTCCCCACACAGCAGTGAAAAGCTGTGGCATTTTCCAGCACCCACATTGACTCCCTTTTTCTAACAATGCTACTTTCCCTTCCCTTCTTAATTTAAATCAATGCAACACAATATATATTTATTAAGCATCCATTACATGGCAAGTTCTGTGTCAGGTATGGACTTGAATTGGCATACGTGCTACTCTCAAGCGGTTCAAAGTTAAAGTCTGTCAATTGAGACAGAAAAGTAACACATGACGATTTTTAAAACCCTTCTTGCCCCCTTCTCACACAAAATCTTTAATTTCAGGAACTTGAAGTTGAATAATTTTGGAAGCTAACCTTTTATTTAGCTTCCGTCCAAGGGCAGGTACTTCATTAAGCACTTGAAATGGATTATTTTACTTAATCTGCACAAGGCTGCGTGGCAAGCACTATCATTGTATCATCCCCTTTTTACTGATGTGGAGGTGAGTTACAGAGAGGCCAGGGCACCTGCCCAGGCCATCCTTCTGGTGTACCACCTAGGGGGGATTGGAATGCGGCCACCGGAGTTCAGTGCTGGGGCACTTCACCACTCCCTCTCCCAGTTCTGCAGGATGAGACACAGGTTATTTAGAGTAGGAACTAACCACTCTTTTTGTCTATTTATTGCTCACCTCTGATTATTGAATCCTTTCCCCAGAAATTTACAATGCCCCTCCATCATATAACAAGTTCCCACATACATAGGAAACAATTTCTAGGCTCTGTTTTATTCCTACGTAATCTGTACTATTCTTTTGGTTTATCTGTTCCTACCCTATTCCTATGCTGTTTTAATGTCTATAATTTTATAACATTTTTAATATCTGATTGGGTGAGTCTCAAAATGTGTTTTCTCTTCTTAGCTCCTACGTCTTTAAAAATATTTTTTATTGTGAAATTTATTATGCACACAAAAGACTACATAAAAATTTATGTCCAGTGTAAAGAATAAAAATAAAAAGCCATCATGAACCTATTATTCAGGTCATGAAATAAAATATTGCTTTGATATAATTCTCATTAGATCCTCCTTGATTTCATTCTCCTCCCAACCTCTTCCTTCTTCCAGAGGTAACAGGGTCAAAGTTTTGGTGTTCATCTTTCCCTTGCTTGTCTTTATAGTTTTTCTATCTACATCAATAACATATTATTGTTTTATCTGTTTATGACACTTATAGAATGAAAACAAATTGTATATAATTGTCTAAGACTTGGTTATTTTTTCCATGTTGTGTTTTCGAGATTTATCCATGTTGATGTAAGTAGCTGTAGTTAATTTATTTTCACTGTTGAATAATTTTCCATTATATGAATACAGGCATACCTTATTTTATTGCAATTTGCTTTACTGCCCTTCCCAGACATTGTGTTTTTTTTATAAATGGAAGTTTTGTGACAACGCTGTGTTGAGCAAATCTATTGGTGTCATTTTTCCACACTTCACGTCTCTGTGTCACATTTTGGTGATTCTCATATTATTCCAAACTTTTTCATTATTATTCTATTTTTTATGGTGATCTGGGGTCAGTGATCTTTGATGTTACTACTGCGAAAAGATTACAACTTGCTGAAGGATCTGAGGATGGTTAACATGTTTAGCAATAAGATTTTAAAATTACAGTATGTATATTGTTTTTTTAGACACGATGCCATTGCACACTTAATAGACTATGATATAGTGCACACATAACTTTTAAATGCACTGGGAAACCAAAAAATTCATGTGACTCACTTTATTGCGATATTTGCTTTATTGCTGTGTTCTGGAACTGACCCCGCAGGATCTCCGAGGTATGCCTGTATAACAAATTATTTTTCTGTTCTACTGTTGATTGATATTACACCCATTTCAGATTTTGAAGTTATGAGCAATGCTGCTGTGACCATGCTTATACACACGTTCTGGTATGCATGTGCAACGGTTTCTCCCAAGTATACACTAATTAGTGGTGTTGCTGAATCACAGGGTAGGCACACATTCAAATTTATTAGGTATGTCAGACTGTTTTCCAGAGTAGTTATATCAGTCTATTTGCCTGTCAGCAGTATGTGGGAGTTTTTGTTACTCTACATTTTGCCAGCCCTGTGTTGTCTGACCTTAAATGTTTTTCTATTCATAGGTATAAAACAATATTACATTGTGGCTAAGTTTTGTTTCTCTGATTATTAGTAAATATATATATGTATATTTATATATATTCTATTGCTTTTTTCTTCTGTAAAGTGCCTGTCCACATCTTTTCATATTGTGTTGCTTGCCTTTTATACCTTGATTCATAGAAGTCCTTTGTGTATTCTCAATATAAGTTCTTTTTCAGTTATGTGTGTATTACAAATATTTTCTCTTAGCTTGGAGCTTATCTTTTTACTCCTTGGTAAATTTTAGTCATCAGACTTATTCAATTTTAATGTAGCTCAATTTATAAATATTTTTCTTTGTAGACTATACTTTTTGTATCTTGTTTAAGAAATATTTCTTACTGTGGGTCGTAAAGATACTTTCTTGTATTACCTTTTAAATGTTTTATGCTTTTGTCTCTCACATTGATTTTCAATCAACCAATAACTAATTTGTGTGTGCGTGTGTGTGCATGTGAGTGTGCGTGTGTGTGATATGATACAGGAAATCTAATAACAGTTTTTAATAGGAATAACTAAAATGCCAGCACCTTTTTGAATAGCCCATCCTTTTCCCACTCATAAAAAGTTCCAGATCTGTTATAAATCATTATAATCCATTTTGCATGGATTTGTTTCTAGACTTTCTATTCTGTTCATGTCTATTTATCTGCTTATACCACAGGGTCTTAATTATATAGCTCAATGATAAGTCTTCAAGTCCACTAGCTTAAGACTCCTCCCCAACTTGGTGGCTATTTTGGGGCTTTTGTTCTACCAAATAAATTGTAAAATCAACTTGTAACTTTAACAGTAACAACAGCAATAACAAATCCAGTTGGGATTTGGATTGGATCCTTTATAGATTAATTGTGGGAAAACATACATTGTTATGTTACTGACTCTCTCAAGGAATATGGAATATCTATCTACTTAGGAATCTTAAATGTGTTTCAATAGAACTTTATAATTTTAACCCTAAAGAGCATACATATATTTTGTTGGATTTATTTCTAAAGTACAATTCATTTTTGTTTCTTGTATAATTTATTTTATTGACATGTTTTAAAAATCACAGTTTTTGATTGTTACTGGTACAAAGATTTGCAATTGAATTTCTGTATTGATATTTTTATCCACCAAAATTATTTAATTTATGTATTTGGAAGCCATATTATTAGTATTTACACAGGTTTGTACTTTTTATATCTTCTTGGTGAACTGAACTTCTTACCAATATTGAGCAACTTTTTAAATCTCTGGTATTGTGTTTATAGTCTGTTTTGTTTGGTGTTACTATGATTATGTCAGCCTTCTTTTAACTAATATTTGCTTGATATATCTTTTTTCCATTACTAGACTTTCTAATTTTCTGTGTCCTTATGTTTTAGGTATGTCTTTTTTATGCAGCATATAATATTTTGAATTTTAATCTTATTTGGCTGTCTTTGTCTTTGATTTGGAGAGTATAGTCCATTTACATTTATTGTACTGTTGATATATTAAATTGGATTAAGCCATCTTTTCCTTTCTATTTCTATTGTTGTAACTCCACTTCCTTGCCTTCTTTTTGATTAATTCCTTTTGTTTATTTTCATTCAATTATTTTCTCCTCAACGTGTTTGGAAATTACTTATTCTATGTCTATTTTTTTAGTACATTACCTATTTTACCATGCATTCTTAACAAAGCCTAAAGTTAGTTAATAATTATTCTTTAATTCTGAATCATGTGAGCATCTTAGAATATATTAATGATCAACCCCTTCTAAAATTACATTCAATTGTTGACAAGTATTTTAGTTCTCGCTAAGTGTTATTATTATGTCTTCATTTTGTCAGTTTTTAAAATATTTTTTTCACATATTTTCTAATATTTTTGCTTATTGGTAATTCTTGTAGAGATTTTTTTCTAGGATTATTTCCCTTCTGTTCATAAATTTATAAAATTTTTCTTTATTGAAAGTCTTCTGGTGATAAACTCTCTACTTCTTTTGATTTTTTTTCCCCCAGATGTCTCTGAGTTTTATTTATTTATTTTATTGATGTATAATTGACACATAACATTATATTAGTTTCAGGTATACAACATAATGATTTAATATTTGTATACTGATAAGGTCTTTATTTATCCCTCATTTTTGAAAGATAGCTTGACTGGGTACAGAACTGTATGTTGACAGTAAAAGACAACATGCTCACAATGAATGAAAATGTAGTAAATCTCCAGAAAGAACTATAAACTATGAAAAAGAACTAAATGGAACATCTAGAACAGAAAAAATACAATATTTGGATTAAAAATATTCCCTTAAGGGTCTTAACAACATATATATGAATTAAAACATGTCAGCTTACTTGAAAACTGATTAGTATAAATTTTATCATCTGCAACTCAGAGAGGAAAAAAAAGAAAGAAAAAAAATGAACAAGACTTTATGAGGCTGCTGTAGCCATCTTGAAGTAATAGATGGACACCTCCCCACCCCCAGTGTGGTTCAGATATCAAGACTGATGATACCCCCCCTGCCACACACACAGCAAGAGGATATGAAAAAGTTTATTACTCACATAACAAGCCTGTTTGGGAGAGCTGAGCAGGCCTCTGGAACTGATCTGAAAAAGACTAAAGAGAGTAAGGAAAGGTTAATGCTCTGAATCAGTTGCTGGTGTCTGTAGAGAAGCTTTCTTATCAGCTTTGCCATCTGTAGGGCAGAAGGGGAAGAGGAAAGAACTTGGTTTAAAAGCTGTCAGCAGTTAAATGTTATAAAATGGAACATATTCATATTACAGAAACAATATCAAAATGTCTAAAATATATATAATTGGAGTTCAGGAGGCAGAGGAGAAAGAGGATGTGTCAGAAAAAAATGTTGGAAGATTTTTATGGTTAAAAATGTCCAGATTAGCTGAAGACTCATATAATATATGCAGGTTCAAGAAGCCTTAAAACTATGGACCAGTTCTTTCATGGGACAAATACTTAGGAGTGGGTGAACTAGTCATGTTGTATATCAGGCAGGGCTCAGTCAGGAGAAGAAACCATAGTAATTTAAGCTGTGGAAGTATAATACAAAGAATTATTAAGCTGCGATAGGAGAGGGAATATATTGATGTAAAGGGAACTCTAAAGGCTACTCTAGGACTGAGGAAGAATACCCACAGGATGATATAGTTGGAAGAGGGGGGCCTTTCCCAAAGCTGGAGCTAGATCTCACTGGAGAAGGTATCGTTGCAGCCTAGTGATTGGTGGAAAACTTCCCTGGGTTCCTGTGCCCAGAACTTGTCCATAGTTGCCAGGCAAGCGGGAAACAATGCTCTGGAATACAAATGAGCTGAAGATGTGGGGCAGGTACACAGAAGCAGTAGTGCCGTTGTGAGCACAAGGTCTTCAGAACATGGTGTCCACCTCAGGAGGGCCTTGGCTGTTGCTAAGGGGTTGCATGTTCTGGGCAAGCAGCCAGGACGTACACCACTGAATACTGTTGACGGGTTGTGAGGCAAGAATAAACAAAACAAAACAAAACACATCAGACCAGAACAGTGAAGCCCCTTGTTCCTGCAGTGTTTCTCTAGTGCTCTCTACTGACCAAGCTTAACATTGGCTCCCTGTAAAGGAGAAATGCTTAAAGAGTGCAGTCCACTATTGCAGAGCAGGTTCTGAAGGATGAGTTTGAAATTAAGAAGCAGTAAATTGATAACTAGCCTCTAAAGTATATGTTTAAATTTATAAAACATTGTTATGCTGTTTTCTGAAGTGTTTGTACCAGTTTGCATTTACACAACAGTATGAATACAGTTCCAGGTGCTCAAGGTCCTCAATAATGCTTGGTATTGTCAGACTTTCAATTTTATCTATTCTAATGTATATGTAGTAGTATTGAATTCTGTTTTGATTTTCATTTCCCTATTAATAGTATTGTTACGTGCTTATTTACCATCCATATATTTGCTTTGGTGAAGTGTCAGTTCAATTTTTTTGGCCTATATTTTGAAATGGGTTGTTCATCTTCTTATTGTTAAATTGTAATTGTTTTTTAATATTCTGGATACAAGCCCTCTGTCAGTATATAGTTTGCAAGTATTTTCTCTCAGTATGTGCTTGTCTTTTCATTTGTTGTCTTTGGAAGAACAGGTGACTTTAATTTTAATAAAGTTTAATATATCAATTTTATAGGTTTATGCTTTGTAAATTCAAAAATATTTTCTCCCATGTGTTCTTCTAGACTTTATATAGTTTTAGCTTTTATATTAGATTATCTGGCACAATTTAAGTTCACTTCTGAAAGATAATGTTGCATTTGTTTATTTGTTCATGCAAATAGCTTCAATCATTCCAGCACCTTATGTTGAAAAAAATTTTCTCTCTTCATTTAATTGCCTTGGTGCCCTTACTGAAAATCAATTCACCATATATGTTTAAGACTATTTGCTAACATTTTGTTAAAGATTTTTGCATATATATTCATTAGGAATATTGGTCTGTCCTTTCCTTCTCATTTGTTACCTGGAGTTGTCAAATTGTGAGGTTTGAAAGCACAATCCTCTGTACTTCCAAGTCTTCCCAAGACTTCCAACACCATCTGAAAGTTTGAGGGATCCCCAGAATCAACTGCAGGTTTTATAATTGCTAGAACTCACATAACTCACTGAAAGCTATTATGCTCACAGTTAAGATTTATTAAAGGGAAAGGATACATTAAATCAGCTGAAAGAAGAGGTGTATAAGGCAATGTCTGGGAGGATTCCAAATGTGGAGCTTCCATTGCCCTCAGGATTTGTTACCCTCCTGATGTCAATGTCTGACAATTCACATGGATACTGACAACCAGGGAAGTTAACCCCATCTTTTGTTTTTGTATCTGCTTCTTTATATTTAAAGTGGCTTTCTTGTAGACATCATATAAATAGACCTCATTTTTAAAATCTAATCTGATAATCTCTACCTTTTATGTGGATTATTTAGACCATTTATATTTATTTTGATCATTGTTTCTGTTAGGTTTAAATGTGCCTTCTTTCTGTTTGTTTTCTATTTGATAGAGCTATACTTTTGCTCCTTTCCCCCTCTTATTTACCTTCTTTTGAATTAATAGATATTTTTATGATTCTGTTCCTCACTAATATTGACTTATTACCTTATTGTGTGTGTGTGTGTGTGTGTGTGTGTGTGTGTGTGTGTGTGTGTGGCTGCTTTTGAGTTTACAGTATACATTTTTAATGTATCGCATTCTACCTTTAAATATATTACATTACTTTACATATAGTCTAAGAGTCTTACAACACTGTTACTTCCATTTATACTCTATAGTCCTTTGTACTACTGTTATACATTTTATTTCTACATATTATAAATCTCACAGTTCATTTTTATTTTTTTCATTAAACCATCAATTATCTTTTAAGGAGATTTAAAAAGAAACAAGAAAATGTCTTTTATATGTACCACATATTTATCATTTCCACTGTTCATTCCTTTGTTGAGATCCAAATTACCATGTGGTTTCACTTTATTTTTGCCTGAAGAAGTTCCTTTAACATTTCTTGTAGTGCAGAACTGCTGGTGATGATTTCACTCAGCTTCTGTTTGTCTGAAAATTATTTCTTTCATCTTTAGTTTTGAAAATTATTTTTAATGTGTATAGAATTCTGGAAAGTTTTTCTCTTAATACTTTAAAGATATCTCTCCATTGTCTTTGCCTTGCATCATTTCTGACAAGAAGTCTATTTTCATTCTTTCAGTAGTTCCTCTGTATATAATGCCTCTTTTTTCTCTAACTTCTTTTAAAAAAAAATTTATCACTGGTTTTCAGAAATTTGATTATGATGTACCCTGGCATACTGTTTTTCACTTTTCTTCTGCTTGTGCTTCGTTGAGCCTTGGATATGTTGGTTTTTAATTTTAATAATATTTGGCAATTTTTTGTTCATTATTTCTCCAAAAATATTACCTGTTTCCCTGTCTATTCTGGGATTCCATTTCCACAGATGTTAACACTGCTGAATATTGTTCCACAGATCACTGATGCTCTGTTAATTTTATTTATTTCTTTTTCTCTCTGTGGCTTTGGATAGTTTTTATTGCTATGTATTCAGGTTCAATAAATTTTTTTTCTCCAGTGTATAATCTGCTGTTAATCCCATCTAGTATATTTTCCATTTTAGCTAATCCCATCTAGTATAATCCCATCTAGTATATTTTCCATTTTACTTACTGTATTTTTCATCTCCAGAGGTTCCACTTGGGTCTTTTTTATATCCTTCATTTCTCTTTTTATCATGTTGTGGATCCCTCTACCTTCTTGCACATATAGAGCATATTTATGGTATCTGTTTTAAACTCATTTTATGCTATTCTGTCACCTGTGTCATTTCTGTGTTTTGTTGTATTGATTTTATTTTATTTTTGTTTACAGGTTCCATTTTCCTACTTCTTTACATGCATTATCATTTTTTAGAAATTAAAACAAATTGATCTTTATAGAATTTAATTTTTAAAACATCATGAAGCTCCTAAAAATTAAAGAATATCAGTAGAATGTTCTAACTCTGAAAAGGTGGAAATCATTGATCTGACCAAAATTGATATTAAAACATTAGATTCACATTGGAATGCCTCATTTATATCTATATTTTTCCTCTCATACTTCTTTACTCACAACATTTTAAAGAAGAAAAGGAATATAAATAATCTTTCTCAAATAATTCCCCCCTCCAGGTGGCCTCTACTGATACCATGGGGAAATAGAGACCCATTACTGCTAGCCAGTGATGAAATTTTTGGCTCCCCAGTCAGAAATTCTAACAGCATCCTGGCCTCATTACAGTCAAGTGAAGATGGAAGACTTGACTCGAACTGAGCATTTGCTAAGGGTGAATGTGAAACTGAGGGGTTTTTGTTGTTGTTGTTGTTTTTTCTGTCGTGTTTAGCTAGAATAGAGTGGTGGTTGTATAAAAGTATTTTTACTAGGCTGTCACTTTCCCGATCCTTTGGCTAGAGAAGAAGAGCAGGGTTTTCTTGGCACTTTTGTTGTTGTTTGCTTGCACTTCTTGGCATTATTTCTGGTTTGCTGGCTTCTCCCTCACCTCGCCTTGATATATTAAGCAAAAGGAAAACCTATGGGCCTCTCTGGTACATTGCCCCTTAGGTCCCAAGCTGGTCTGCCTTCTTCTCTCTACATTTCAGACTCTTCGTATGTTTGCTTCATAAATAATGTTTAGGGTTTTATTTTAAGCTGCACCCAGTTGGAAGAATAGGAAGAAGTGTCTATTATATCTTATCCCAGAACCAGAAAGCATGATGGATAATTTTTTATTGGATATTGGACAATATGAATTTTGTGTTTGTTGATGTTTATTTTTTAAATCTTTTACTAAATATTCCTGGGATTTGTTCTGGGATGAAATTAAGTGACTTTGAAAGAGTTTTACTATTTCTAGGCTTACCTTCAAGGTTTTTGGGGTTGGTCCATATAAATCATTGCTCTGGGGTTAATTTGCCCTCACTCCTAATGCAATACCATCTTTAGGACTTTACCTAATGCCTTGTGTTTTGGGATGTCTTTCCCATTGGCTACTGAGAAGATGAACTAGTCCAAGCCCTCTTTGAGCCTCAGGGGATAGTTCTTCCTATTCCTTACAGGTGAGCCTTTCCCTGGCCTTGCCTAACATTCTCACACTTATCCACAGATCAGTTCTTAGACAAAATCTTTAGGGGTCCTTCGCTGATCTCTAGAGGGAGCTCTTTCTCTGTCTAGTTCCTTCTTTGATATCAGGCCCCAAATCCTAGCCTGCTTATTCTCCCTAATTTCTGCATAGTCTCCTTAACTCAGCAAGGGTATGGGGATCTGTTTGGGTGTCTCCTGCCTGTGCTGCAGCTTGGAAGTTTTCCCAGGCAGTAAGCTGGGAAAATTTTAATATTCACTTCCTGTGTTCCCTGTCATACAATGTTTAAAACTGCATATCACACGGTTTGTCTGGTTTTCTAGCTGTTTAAGGTAGAAGGTAAATCCCTCCTTCTTAATCCACCTGGTTGGAAGTAGAAATCCTTGCTTTTTGCACCATCACTTTTTCCCTTCTGGTTTCAGTTTTCTTTTTTTTCAGATAAAGTTTATCTTTTTTCAGTTTTCTTTTTTTTCAGATAAAGTTTATCTTTATTAGGCTACAACTCTTGGATGATATTTTAGGTGAATGTAAAATTTAGAGTTTCAATGCTTTTACCATAACACTTTATGTCATTTCATTCCATGAGATTTTAGCGTTAATTGTTACTAATGTGATGTCTGCTGTCATGTGAACTTAGAAAGTTTTACACAGGTCCACCATATTTCAAATGTCAAGGTAATTTATAACTTTGAAGATGTATTCTTGCCAATACAAGAATGAAAGTGATGAAAATTAAGAGATTGGTGGAGTGATCACAGTGTGAAAACACAGTCAGTGTGTCTTAGAGCTTTTTAAGATAGTGTAAGGTTGTAAAAAACTGAAAGATAGGATAAGATGTAAAAATTTCTCTTCAAAAGATAGATATAAACATAAAATATAATACTGTTATGATGAAAATTTGGACTTAAAGCCTGACATAATATTTATAAAGACTGAAACAAGCGGAGAGAAGATTTTCCAAATAGGAGGCCTCAAACAAATTTCTTTATATTTGTGACTCTTGACAGTTAAGTAAACATAAATTAAAATGCTTTGAAAAATCTTAAGAATAATAATCTTTCAAAAGAAATAACAAACAAAAAAGGACACAAATACTGTCCTGTAGAAAACAAAACAGCAAATAACTAGCAAAAGAAGCATAAAAACAGAAAAAACAAAACAAGAAGACAAATGAACAAATATAATATTTATAACAACAAAAATGAATTCATTAAAACACAAAGACTCAAATTGAATCAGACAATGAAAAGAAACAAAACAAAAAGAAATCAGGACTTCAAACATTAAAGTCAGACAAAGGCCAGATAATTACATGGAATAAAGAGAACCCCTTCACACTGCCAAAGCGAACAATTCACAATGATAAATGTAACATTAATCTTTATGTGCTGAATAATCTATTATTGAAATATACAAAGTAAAACTACTAAAATACAATGAAGAAATGATAAAAACATATTAGCCAGAGATTAGTCTATGTGGTCAAATAAATAAATAAAGGATCAGGAGAATATTATTGATAAGGTAATAGATACATATGGAACCGTGTAACCAACAAAAAGTAAGTGTAGCTGTTTCTATGCATTTGGGCATTCATAAAAATTGATAGTTTGTGAGGCCAGAAAGAAATATCGTAATAAATTCCCTCAAGAATAAATGTTTTGTCGTAAGAGTAAAAATGAAAATTAGTAACAAAGATTTAATTCCACTGACAACTACAACTTAATCACTTAAAAATCAGTTTTGACAGTGCTTCTTAAACTTCATTGTGCACGTAGATCACTTGGGGGATTTTGTTAAAGTGAAGATTACGATGTAGTAGGTCTGGGATAGTCTGCATTTCTGAAAAGATTCCTAATGTTACTGGTCCATGGACCATATTCGTAGTCTGATAAGGACGCTTAAAGTTGTATTTTTTCCCTGTGCTGCAGATTTTGAACTTTCCGTCCTCAATCATTGTGAGAACCAGTTCCTTAGAATAAATCTTTTTCTATATATGTACACATCCTGTTGATTCTCTTTCTCTGGAGAGTCCTGAATAATAAACTGTGCCACTCTCCATGCTATTTTGTCCTTGCCTGCACGGCTAGAAGCAAAGGTCTCCAAAGATGATGGAGCCACGTGATGCAAGGAGTTTGGATCCCTCAGTCACCACTGAAGTCAAAATTCCCAGCATCGTGTGACCTGTATCAGCCTTTGTACAGGCTAGAAATAAATGTTCTTTTGTTAAGTCACTGGGAAAAAAATATAGTTGTGCTCCTTTAATATAACACAATTCTAGTTTTAAAAAAGTCTCAATTCAATTTTTAATATGTTCAGTGTTGAAATCCAGATGTCCTAGCTTATTTGAAGTTAAAGCTCTCCCTCCTGTTCCTTTCATGACCTGGTGGCAGGGCCCAGAGGGGTGTAAACTGACTGCTTCTTTCTTATGGGGCTTTAAAAAAAAAAATTATTGGAGTATAGTCAATTTACAACGTTGTGTTATGGGGCTTTTGTACAGGAATCCCCCTCTCCTCCATCCTGTGCCTCACTGAAAATCTCTAACCTGCAGTTCTTTACACTGAGCTTTATTTCCCCCACAAAGTCACCCTTCTGCACAGCCACCTTTGTGATCTAGTGGCCACCGAGGTTGGCTACCTTTTGTCTGGGTGTCTTAGGTGAAACTAATAGTCTCAATTTTGTTAGCAGAATTAGCCTCCAGGATCTTTCTACTCTCCCCTCCAGGAGGATTTACTTAGGCAAGACCCAAGACATTGCTAGCCTGGCTCTGTTTCTTCAGTGGGCCTCATCTGGTCCATGGGAAAAACCTCATGCGTCCTTTGACCAGACATATCCTGGGAGGTCCGGCTATTCCCAGTGGAACATTTCTATTGTCCATCCTCAGAGTAGATAACCAGTCACTGATTCTCACTTTTTAGATTTCTCAGGCTTCCATCAGACACGAGCTCATTGTGCCCCCTCATCTCCGAATGGCCGCACGATAGGTCTCTTCCCTGGCTCTACAGTACAGAGCAAGCACACTTACTTTCTTCCCTTTGGGCAAGGACACAGCACAGCTTTCTCAGGAAAACCTCTCTCGCAGTTCAGATTTAACCCAGTTTCTTGAATGTTTTAGACTTTTTCATCTAAGTTTTCAACCGTCACTTTACAAGTTCTACATAAGGATCTGCTGATGCATTTTCAGATGTTGGCATGGTTGGCACAGGGCTTCCGCATACAGTCAGGCTGTGCATAGTGGACCTGCAGGAGCGCCATTCACCTCCTGGTCACTGTGGATTTATGCAGTGATGGTGATGGTTTCTCATAATGATTTTTCTAAATGCATTTTGTATAATTAAGGAAAAGAAAAGGTTGCCCTTTTCCTAATTGTACAAAATCCTTTTCTTATCTAGTGGCAACTTATTTTGTCATCAACTATCTTGGGTTTTCAGAAAAAACTGAGAAGTGCCGTGTTTTTAGGAGTATTTTGAAAACTTGAGTATTTAAGTTTATAAAATGTAATGAGGGTAACATATCTATTGGATTCCATGTTATTATCCCTTGAATACCAGTGCAATTTCATCTTTGTTGGTTTTTTAATCATTCCTTTGCTCATTCTGACTGAGAGCTTTTTAATTTTAGAAAAGTAAATATGAAATAGAAGTATTTGAATTTCAGTTATTGTTTGTCTTCATATATCGTCAAATCAGGCTGTTCAGTTCCTTTGGTTGCTTTATATTTGTTATCAATATTTCAAAGCACGTGTGTCTACAAATCTTAATAGATTTATTATTCTAGGCTTTATTCTTTTGAAATATGGAGTCTATAAGATGGCTATTATGCACACAAATTTATAATTTTATAAGTTAGGCAAAGAACATTTTATAAGGGCCTTTTTTTGAGAGTTTATTTTCTCTTCAAATTTTCAGGAATATAATTTTATTTTTGTCCAAAATATAAGGACCTAAAGGGAGGCTTAAATTATTTAAGTTATCCCAATTAAGGAAAATATTGTTCAGTTTGTAAATTTGATGATTTAATCTTGTAGTTCCCTTCATAATACTTGTAAGGCTTAGCAAGATCATGAAGAGAAATTGCATTTCATTCTAGAACCTGTGGTAGAAATCTCTAGAGTTTATCTTTGTAATTTCTCATTCTTCCTTGTAAGGACCAGCAATGCTCATTCCACTTTCTATGAATAATTTTAGTTGACAATCAAAATATATTAACCCCAGGTGACCTCAGAGCAATGAAACCCTTTGTTTCTTATTCAGAAGGCTGTTTGGCAAACACATTTAAATCACTTATACACCACAAAAATTCTTACAGATGAAAAGCTCAATGGCCTCTCCTACAAAATAATTCCTAGATATTTTAACCTATTATTTCTGAATTATATTGCCTTTTATCATGCTGATAAAAGTATAGTAAATTTTCATTGTGTAAGACCCAATCTTAGAGTTGATTGTGAGGACAATTCTATTCTGATTCAAGAGTAAAAATCAAATTTCCCTCCACCTTTGGCCAGAAGAGGGAAGCAGCTGACTGCTTCTGAAGTATATTTGTAATAATTCCAATAAACTTTTTTACTTCAAATTAATTACCACTCAACAATTCAATAGTTAAAATAATGCATATCTCTTAAATGCTACTTTGTAAAATTATCAGTAATGTATATTCTCTTCATTCATTTACTCCTTGAAATTTTTGGTTTGTCTTAGACTCTGTGTGTTTGTGAAATTTAATGAATGCTTTCCATTTCATGGTCAATCTCTGCTTTAAGTCCATTTACCAATGGATTTGCAGATCAATAACAAAACAATTGGAAGATCCATCTTACTGTTTAGGGTGTAAACTTTTGCCTTTGATGTAAGAGTATTAATATTTCTTAATTGCTCTACACAATTAAATGCAAGCCAATGGCAACATAGGATGATATTTTTTTTACCTCAAATATTATTTCTATTACTGTAAGTTGAAAGAAATATCTTTTAAATTAGGAAGGAATCACTCCCTTAAATTGATCTCTTTTACTGTTCTGTTGTTGCTCTATATCTGATATATTTGGTAACACTTGAAGTTCATCTGTTTCCCTGAATTCGTTTGTATTCCAAAGGTTAGATGGAGTAGAGAGTTGAGGAAAAATTGTCTGGATGATTCAATTAAAAAAAACAAATTAAGCACCTATTATTGAGTAAACATATGAATTTACATATTTCTGTGTTTATTATTGCACGCGTTTCTTTTTTTTTTTTTTGAGTTGATATTAGCTGTGTTTGTACGTCTCACACTTTCACTATGACAACAAAATGCTAAAAATTTGATCCACTTGCCTCATGATACATTGTATTCAGTTAGACCTTACAGGTGACTCATCCTGAATTTGTTGTTCACTCTTTGTTCAGTTACGGACCCAGTTTTAGGAGGGTGATGCTATTATTCAGTTTCTTTACTGTTTCTTATTCTTGAGTATATTTGATTTTTCTATTTTTTCTTTTCACTCTGATTTAACTTCCAAATTAGGAATACTTTTATAGAGAGCCTAAAAGAAAAACATATACCTAAAGAAGCCTCAAAATATCATTAGCTCAAAATCTATACTCACTTTAAGTGAATAAACAATTTGAAGTACATTAAAGATGGCCCAAAACTTTGATATTCCTCTCCAACCGCAGTCCAGCTGCCCCAGCTCTCATTGGATGGAGCAGAGATAAGCTGTCTCTCCTGAACCTTGCTCAGATCACTAATTTGTGAGCAAAATATATGCTTTTTGTTTTTGACTTTAAGCCAAAAAGTTTCAGGGTGGTTTGCTGTACAGGGTGGTTTGTAACCAGCATTAGGGAAAAGAAGAAACTACTGCTAAATTTTAAGTCCCATACTCTACAACACCACTTCAGGACTGGAGTGTTGACTGCTTCCCTGCTCCTGGACAGTGTTGGTAAATGTAGAGTTTATACAACGTACCAAGTGGGTAATTGTGTCAGGACATCGTTTGTGTACCGTTTTTCCACTTAAGTGGGCAATAGTGTTGGAATGGATTTTAGAAACACTAATTAATAAAAAAAAATTGTATAATGATGCTCCGGGTTTGTTCACGGTAACTTTAATTAGGATACTACAACTAAAGCAAAGAGCAGTGAAAGTTTAATAATGCCATTTTTTCTTTTCTGTTTGAAAACAGTCCACAGACTAAAACTAGAAGACTTAAACTGAACTTTTTGATTCTTTTAGAAGGAAAATTCTCATTTTCACACTGATTTATTTTTATAAAACAATTCTCTTTAGGGAGCAAAATATATTTTCTCCTTAAGGCAGTTTTTCTAAGAACTTAGCAGGCATCAGAATCACCTGGAATCCTTGTGATAAAATGTAGACTGGGGGACCCAACCAGGACCCAACCACAGGGTTTCTAAGTCTTTAGGTCTGAGGAAAGGCCCAAGAATTTACATTTCTTTCAAATTCCTAGGCATTGGTGATGTTGTCAACTTTATGATGTCAAATATCCTCACTGTGTTGTACATTAGATTCTCAGACCTTATTCCTTACATAAGAGAGTATTTGTGCCCTTTTACTAAACTCTTCTTATTCCCCCCCACCTCCTCAGCCCCTGGCAGCCACTTTTCCACTCAGTTTTCTGAGTCTTTTTACCTCAACTGATGTTAAACTGAATATTAGCCTAAAACAGAAATGGTGCTTCAAAATCTAATTTCGATATCAAGAAATGTAAAATCATATTAATCAACTTGAGTGTAGTAAATGTCAATGCATTTTTGTCTAATTCAAAACTACTTGGTGGGATTGAGGAACAGCACATCACAAAGTTACCACCCTCCCCAAAACATGATGCTTAGTTCAGACAGACGGCTTCCTAGTCCTTCTGTGATAGAGAAAATGATGGATAAATTAACGGGGACCAAAACCAGAGGCACAACTATTATATAAACAAATACAGTTGGCGCTCTGTATTGATGGGCCACAATTGTTCCCTAGCCACAGATTCAACCAATCACAGATGGAAAATATTCGAAAACAATTTCCAAAAAGCAAAACTTGACTTTTCCGCGCACTGGCAACTAGTTACATAGCATTTACATTATAGTAGGTATTGTAAGTAATCTGGAGATGATTTAAAACATATTGGAGGATGTGCATAGGTTATATTCAAGTACTACACCATTTTATATAAGGGACTTGAGCGTCTGAGGATTTTGGCATTTGAAAGGGGTCCTGGAACCAGTCCCCCTTGGATACCTACGGATGACTGTAATATGAAAATGCATGAAACAAACAAACAAAAATGGGCACCTGGAGTTAACATTAATCTCTTTACTATATATTAAACTGACATATTAGAAAAATCAAAAAATCATATAATCATAGATATACATATATATATGAAATATCTTGAATAACAAAAGCATCTTAATTTAGAAGTAAGCAATTTTTTAGGTAAATTTGGGAAGCTAGAAAATGGTTTAGAAATGATAAAATAGATCTGTATTTCAAAAAGCACATAAAGCCATATTGAGCAGGAAGAAATTTGAACAAAAAAGGAATTCAGTGTGATGAAAGACAGCCTATTGCTTTAATAGCCCAACAAAGCCAGAATCATCGTGAAGCATACAATCCTCAATGTGTTACTGTGACTTCAGTTGGAGCTGCTTAAATTTTTTACTAAAAATAACTAAACATGGGCACAATAACAACATCCTTTATAACCTTTTTGGCTCAAGCAATATTCACACATTCCTTGTTACCTTTTTGTGGATGGAATATGCTTAACCCTTGAAAATACAATAATGCTGTTTAACATTGCAAGAAGGACAGACAGTAATACTTCAAAATCATGACAACTGTTTTTAAATGTAATTAATTTGATTAAAGCACCAAAACAAAGAAATCCCAGAAAAGAAGGGCAGAAACATTTTATTGTAACGTCCTTCACAAATTTAGACTGTAATCCAGTGCTTAAATAATGCTTGTGTCAAAATAGTGAACTGACTTTCTGCAAAGGGCGTCTTTGAACTGGTTTTTACTTGTGGAGCTGTTTTGTGTACTAAAGATTATCCGCTTGTCAAGATGCCATACTGAAACCCAGATGAGTAGCTGAGAAGCTCATTCTCCTTGCCCTCGGGACAGCTAAGCTTTACATTTTTGATGACAATGGAATGCAGTAGTTTATGTCAGGTGTGTGCGTGAGTGTGTGTGTGTGTGTGTTTTGTTCTAAAGCTTCTGTTTGAGGTTCACCTTACTTAATTATAAAGTAAGCATGAAGCAGGGGAACACCCTTTACAACTACCCTTCTCTTTTCATTTTTAAGGTTGTACATCTTGCAAAAAAGCCTGATTTTCTCTCCAGTTTAGTTCTAGAAATAGTTTATATAAAAATATTTCTAAAAAGTATCAAACCAGAAATATAAAATATTACACTAAGTTGTTTTGCTTGCTTCAAAGATGGAAACACTGTATTTCTTATTTTCTATTGCATTTTAGAATTTAGGAAAGCAAAGGGAATTCTGAAAGGTCTTCTACAGTTGTGCTATTAAATAACTATAAGTCTTGAGAAACAGATATTCTGTGTCCGTAAGTTCACTCAGAATTCCACTGACAAAAGCTTTACTTGCATGAAAAAGATGCTCTTGTTGATTAAGTTTGAAGTTTTGAGTTTACTATCATCAGAAGCTTAACTGATACTGTTGAATAAAACAAAGTGGTTTCTTAAGCAACCTTGTTAAGTAATATATTTATAATGCTTAAGTAGTTAAGCAAAACATCTGTATCACAAACCTTGAGTATATATAACTCAGGTGGTTTTCTTCTGAGAATACACCCGTAATAGGGAGAAAACACAGTGGTGTAATAATAAAAAGGGCAGTCTCAAATCTGCCATCAATTGTATGATTTTGGTGAAGTTTCTACATATATATAGTAAAGAATTGGACTAGTTCTTTAAAATTCCATTTCTAAAAATTCTGTGAGTAAAAAAAGTAAACAGATCCATAGGAGAGAAAACAATCTAATACAATACAGGAGATTTGACTTTATTTCTCTCTTTCCCTAACTTCTCCACTTGCTTCTTTTCTTCTTTCTCCCTTCCTCTTCTTCCTTGCCTTCTCTCTTTGCATTCATTCTTTAGCTTAGGGATTCTGCCTTTAATAAAAGTGAATAAATTATATTAACATAGAGCATGAGAAAGTTACACTAGAAGCTTAAAAGAGGAGATGGAGAATGGTAAAGATACAGTTCAAAGAAGTGATTAGTACCTTGATTAGGACATGACATTCTTGGTAGAGCCATTTACTGTATTACCAACAAGACTGAGACAGGGAGCTTTGAGCTGAAAGATACAGACAAGGGAGTGTCAGAGAGGCCTTGCTGAGCAATGGAGATTGAAAATTAGGTTTAGATATTTAGAAATGCCCAGACTGCAGCCATGGGACTATGAGACATGAAGAGCAGAAGGACCAATATGGCATCTATGTGATAACATACTAAGGGGATGATGAGATGGCAATAGAGCCAGTAGAGCAATGTTTTTTCTGCAGGGCTGAGCAGGGCACATGGATGTTCACGGGAGACCACAGAGTGTGGGAGAGGCTATGGAGAAGAGGAACGGGGTTCCTCCCGCAAAGGCATGCCAGTTTATGTTTTTCAAAGAACACAGTTCTAGCCAACCTCTGTCATCTAGATTCAGCCCATGGGCCTCCAATCTGCACCCTTGTTTTATGGTCACCTGAAGTTCATATTGAGCTGCCTGCCTTGAGAACTCACCAGCAGCATAACCACGAAGGGAACAAAAATTCATCTCAGCACATGGTAAATGCTGAATTGGAGTGAGTTGGCATTTCTCCACAGGCTCTTCTAACCCAGAGACAACCTTTGAAGGAAAAGATACAGTAGGTATCTAGGAGAGCTCCAGTGTGTGTGAGAAGGCTTGGGGATTCTGTGCTCGCCTATTGACTTCTCCTGGATCCAGGCACATACGATTCTAGTGTTCCCAGTTGCTCACCCAACTTTACTGCAACATCCATTGAAGACCTATTTGAAAGACTTAGTTCATATTCTAAATTGAAGTTAGAAAACGGTCAAGTTTTAAAACTCACTACAGACTGTTTATAATTATCAAAATACATTTCTTCCAGCTTTTACAGGGCTAGCAAAGTTTATGTATTGTTTAATAATTAGTTCTCATCTTATAGACTTTGATTGGTTAAAAATATGCATATATAATTGTATAATTTATTAACATATATCTATGTTAGTAAATTATAAAAGTCCACTCGTATTTTTGCAATACACTCTCTGTAATTATCTATTTGAATTGACATGTATGTTTCTTTTTCTTGCCCAATGACTTAGTGAAGGAAAGAACATTAATTTATTTATATGGATTTGTTAGCTTCACTCTGATTAGAGGCACTGTATCTTAAAATGATGCATAACCTCACTAAATGAAAACACTTCTGATATGTATCATTAAATTTTATAGGAAATGTTTATCTTCTTACAAAAAGATTCATAGGCTTCTTAATACATTATTATTATTGTTATGGTAGTTATTCCAGTTGATTTAATCACTAAAAATTTATGCTTGTCTTAGAACAATATAGAAATAGAAAATATAATGTTAAAACTTTTCCAGGGTCATAATAGTCTTAAATTTCTATTTTATTTTATTGTATGAGATGTTTCATAAAATTGGCTTTAACTAATGACACCATTAACCAAAATCTTCCCTCAGTTATTTGTCTTTAAATTACTTAAATTGTGGTAAAATTAAATTTAACGCTTTAAACTTTATGTTAGGATTTACCTTCTACCAACAATTCTTCCTAGATATTACTATAATTATACCTCAGTCTCTATTTTATCACAATTCTTCTGGAGTTAAATTTCATAACCATGGCAGGTTTCCAGAAGGTGAGACTGAATACCTGAGGAATTTAAGAGGATTTGACTGAATGTTACAGAAAAGTTGCCCACAAAAGAAAGCACTGACAACGAGCCTTGTGCCATTGAATTTAATAAGAAGAGTATAAACCACTGTTCTAATAAAACACTAAATGTTTAAACGTAGAGAAAAAGAGGACATCGTCATCAACCACCATGACCACCCAACAACTCCACATTGATTGCCATTTAAAAAAACTCAAAACATGGACTCTCCAATTGAGTGATGTCTTGAGGAGGTTTCCCCATTTAAGTTTCCCATTATCTACTAAGACACAAAAGTACTCCAGCCCTAATAATTAGTATTCTTTGCTGTTGACATCTTGATGGCATTTTTTTCCATAAAGAGACTTTCTTCCAAAATACTTTCAGCTTCTAAATCAGCTGTTAGCTGTCAGGATCACAGCTGTTTCCTCCTTTTCCTCTTGAGTTAAGAATTATTCCCTAAGTCAAAAATAAAAAATTCTTAATCACAAAGGACTTGGCATATTTTCAAATGTAACAAGACAGCAGCATATTAATTTTTAAAAGATATAACAAATATTCTGACAAGTCACTTTGAATAAATGAAAGCTTCAAAGGTAGTAAAATTTATTGCTTTTGAAACTACTAAATATAAATTCTCAACATTTTCCATTTGCCATAACTGTTTGTCAAGATTTGATAAAGTGAACTCTGCCCCCAAGAAGTTGTTAGCTAGAGCATAAGCAAAAAGTCTGCTGTCACAGTTGATGGGAATTTTAATTGGGATGGAGAATAGATGTCTAGGGTTGGGAATAGCCTTTCCCTTCATATTCAGCATTCTAGAGAAATCATGCTGGATCTTTAAGATACTAATATCATTACCATTTTCAAAGGGAAAGAGTGAGAAAACTCAAAAAAGCAAGTGTGAAAACATCAGTCCTCTCCACAGCTGGTGAAATCCTACAAGTTCTGGACTAAGTACAAAACAGAATAGTAAGTTACTGTTTCTGAAGTACAAAGAGATTTTAGGTCACAACAAGGAATAACAGGTAAGTCTATAAAACATGCACCAAAAATAGCAAAAATGTGTTCATAAGCATCCTTAATAATTTTTATTAATTTATTATTTGATATTGAACTTTGTTTCTGATACCTTGAAAGAGTCCTCCAGTTTTGGAAGTAATAATTTCTAGCATTTATTGTTTTGAACTATGGTAAGTACTTTATACATATTACCTTGTTTAATTCTTACATACTCTTTTTGGAGATGAAGAAATAAAACTTGAGAGATTGAATAACTGTAGTATAACTCATATTCAACTCTAACTATATGTTCTCTTTACATGAGAGAGATATTAAAATCAGAGATTTACTTCTGGCTGAGATGTAGTAACAGAGACTTCTCACTTGAAAATACTTCCTCACTCACCTGGGGGAACAACCCGGACAAAATATATGAGTGGACAATCTCAGACATTGGACATAAAGCAGAGCAGAACAGTGATTCCTGAAAGAAGGGGGGAAAAAAAGTCTTACAATTACCATGGTTTACTACTTAGAGTTTTCAGGTCACAACACAGGAGGGAGAACCCAAGCTGAGCTAACTGAACTTGGAGCTCTCTGAGTTGAAGGGTCACAGTTGGGAGTATGAGGAAGCAATATCAGCTAGAGTTAGCAGAGAAGAGTCCCAGAGTGGAGAGAGCTGCAGAGAGAAAGCTGCAGAGATCTGCACAGGTTTTCTCTCCAGTCTGCAACTGCATGCATCCATGTGAAGAAACTATCTGCAGCCAGAGAAAGAACCACTTGAAAGAATTAGAGGCAACAATCTCCAGCATTTACACGGGACCAATAATAGTACCAGTTCCCACCGTCCAGAGTGGGGAAAAAAGATCTGTAGTTGATGGAACATCAAATAGAGTGCTCCGAAGTATATTGCCTCTGTAGTAGGAAAAATTAGTCTTAAAATAAATACTGCTCAAATCTTGTCTTACAAAGTTTAAAAGCATGCCTCAAAAGGATCAAACTGACTCCAGATAGCCTAATTGCACTCCAAAATAAAGCTCAAGATATTTATAGGAATATAAAATATCCAACACCCAACAAAGTAAAATTTATATCTGGCATCCAGTAAAAAAAAAAAAAAATCAAACATGCAAATAGCAGTAGAATATGACCCATGAGGAGAAAAATCAATCAATAGAAACAGAACAAGGAATTATACAAATGGTAGAATTAGTAGACATGGACATTGAATGTTATTATAACTATACTTCATATTCGGGGGGCCAAAAAGTATCTTCGGTTTTTTAAGTAAAAATAAAAGACACATTTTTCATTTTCACCAAGAACTACCTTGTTCAATAAAGTTCTTGGTGAAAATGAAAACAAAAAGTTCCACTACCTTCTGCCATTTTCAGGCAACTTCATAATTCCATCTTCCCAAAACTTTTTATCTTTTTTAGTAAAGAACTGTTCCAGGTGTCTTTTACAGTCTTCCAGGGAATTGAAATTTTTTTCCATTAAGGGAATTTTGTAAAGAACGAAATAAATGGAAACCCGAAGGTGCGATGTCTGGTGACTACGGTGGATGAATCAGAACTTCCCAGCCAAGCTGTAACAGTTTTTGTCTGGTTATCAAAGAAACATGCGGTCTTGCGTTATCCTGATGGAAGATTATGTGTTTTCTGTTGACTAATTCTGGGTGCTTTTCGTCGAGTGCCGCTTTCACTTGGTCTAATTGGGAACAGCACTTGTTGGAATTAATCGTTTGGTTTTCCGGAAGGAGCTCATAATAGGGGGCTCCCTTCCAATCCCTTCCCTTTTTTGTTCATTTAAAAGACTATTGATTATTTAAAACAAAAATAACCACAACATCACCTCCTTTGAATGAAGACCGGCCTTTGGTGTGGTTGTTGGTGGTTCATTCCGCTTGCCCCACGATCTCTTCCGTTCCACATTGTTGTACAGTATACACTTTTCATTGCCCGTCACAATTGGTTTTAAAAATGGAACGTTTTCATTATGTTTCAGTAGAGAATCGCATGTGGAAATATGGTCAAGAAGGTTTTTCTTAACTTATGTGGAACCCAAACATCAAAGCGATTCACATAACCAAGCTGGTGCAAATGATTTTCAACGCTTGCTTTGGATATTCTGAGTATGTCGGCTATCTCCCGTGTGGTATAACGTTGATTGTTCTCAATGTCTTGATTTGATCGCTATCAACTTCAGCTGGTCTACCAGACCATGGAGCATTGTCCAGCAAGAAATCTCCAACACGAAATTTCGCAAACTGCTTCTGAGACGTTCCATCAGTCACAGCACCTTCTGCATACACTGCACAAATCTTTTTTTGCATTTCGGTTGCGTTTCACCTTTCTTGAAATAATAAAGCATAATATGGCGAAAATGTTGCTTTTTTCTTCCATCTTCAATATTAAAATGGCTACACAAAAATTCGCCAGTTTTGATGTTTTTTTTTAAATGCATGCTGATATGACAGCTGTCACATATAATCTAACAAAATGTTTCAAATGAAGCTAAAGACAACTAAGTGCTACTAGAGCCATCCTATGGAAAAACCAAATGAACCTTTTGGCCCCCCCAGTATGTTCAAGAAGACACATCACGTTAAGTGGAGCCAGAAGTATATGAAAAAGGCTGAAGTCAAATTTCTGGAGATGAAAACTACAAAATCTGACATTAAAAATATACAAGGTGGAACGGCCATTGCAGAAGAAATGATTAGTGAACTTGAAGGCATAGCAATAGAAATTATCCAAAATCAAACACAGAGAGAGCAAAGGCTGAAAAAACTTTTTTTTTTTTAACAGAGAAACAGTACACTGTAGGGCAACTTCAAACAGCCTAATTTATGTGTAATTGAAATTCCAAAAGAAAAAATATTTGAAGAAATTATATCTGAAAACTGTCCAAATATGAAAACCATAAGTCTAGATGGCCAAGAAGATCATCAAACTTAAAGCAAGAACCATGAAAGTAAGGGCTCCAAAAAAAACTGCTTAAACTAGTGGTAAAAGAAAAAAATCTTAAAAGCAGGAAGAAAAAAGAAGCTTATATGTGCACAGGGAGAAAGTTAAGAAGAGCTGTGTATTTCTTATAAGAAACAATGCAAGCCAGAAGACAGTACAGCAACATATTTACTACTGAAAGGAAGAAATTATTATTTTAGAATTCTCTATCCAAGAGTGGAAATATTTTTCCAAAAATGAAGATGAAATATATTCTTTTTCAGACATGAAAAAGGCAAAAGAATTCATCACCACAGACCCACACTCTAAGAACTGTTAAAGGAAGTCCTTCAGGAGAAGGAAAATGAAATGATCTTGTTGAAAATCTGGATCTATGTAGAGGATGAAAAACACTCAAAATAGTAAACACGTGTTTCAATACAAAATACATTTTCTTATTTTTGTTCATTTAAAAGACTATTGATTATTTAAAACAAAAATAATAATGTATCATGGGGTTTATAATATGTTGAAGTAAAACATTTGATAAAAATAGTACAAGGGCTGGGAGGGGAGAAATGGAAACAAACTGCTGTAAGATTCTTACATTGTACCTGAACTATTATAATATTACTTGAAAGTGGACAGTAATAAGTTAAAGAGGTATACTATAAACTCTAAAGCAACCATTAAAAATTCAAAACAGATTTACAGTTGATAAGCTAACAAAGGGGATAAAATGGAATCATTAAAAAGCCAATTAATCCAAAAATAGGTAGGAATAATAGAACAAAAACATGAATCAAACAGGAAGCAAATAGCAAGATGGTAGATTTAAACTCAAGAATATAAACTATCACATTATATATAAGTCAGTAAGCACCATATTAAAAGGTGAGATTGGCAATTTGGTTTACAAAAAAGCAAGACCACTTATAGGTTGCCTACAGTGAACAAATAAATTGAAAATAAAAGCCTGGAAAACATAGGAAGCACTAATCAGAAGAAACCTGGCATAGCTATATTAATCTCATACAAAGTAGATTTTTGAGGACATAGCAATTCAAAATGTTTATGCACTGAATAACAGAAGTTTAAAATAAAGGAGCAAAGACTTATAGAACAGCAAGAAGAAATAGAAAAAAAAAGATTCAGAAATTCCAACACCCCTTCTCAATAATTATAGAATGATTGATGGAAAATCCACAGGACAAAGGATATTTGAACAACACTATCAACCAACTTGACCTTACATTTACAGAACTATACCCAACAAAAGCAAAATACGTATTCTTTTTAAATACGTGCAGTATGTTGATCAAAACAGACTGCCTTTTGGACCACAAAACAAGTTTCATTAAATTTAAAAGAATTCAACTCTTACAAAGTATGTTCTCTGAAAATAGAATTAAATTGGAAATAAATAGACAAAAGAATTCTAGAAAACTGCTAAATATTTGGTTACTAAATAATATAATTCTATATATCCCATGAGTTAAAGAAGATATCAAAAGTGAAACTGGGGGACTTCCCTGGTGTCCCAGTGGTTGGGACTCCATGCTTCCATTGCAGGGAGCATGGGTTCGATCCCTAGTCGGTCAGGGAACTAGGATCCTGCATGCCTTGCGGCATGGCCAAAAAGAAAAAAAAAAAAAGTGAAACTAGGAAGAAAGTGAAAACAAAATATTTCAAAATTTGTGAGATATGGCTAAAGTTGTGCTTAGAGGAAAATTTTTAGCCATAAATTCCTATTAAAAGAGAAGAAAAGTCTAAATCATTGATTTCTGCTTCTATCTTAAGAGACTAGAAAAAGTGCAAACTAAAATCCGAGTAGGCAGATGTAAGGAAATTGTAAGTATGTGGGCAGAAAAAAAATAAAAATTAAAGTAAAATAAAAAAGTAAATCAATAAGACCAAATCCTGGTTCTTTGAGTAGATCAGAAAAGTGGATAACCTCTAGTCAGACTGATCAGAACAAAAAGATAACATAAATTATCACTATCAGGAGTTATACAGCTGACAAATATAGATTCTACCTATGATAATGAAAGAATATTGTAAACAACATTATGCCTAAACTACCGAGAAAACTTTATGCCTAAGCTACCTAAGCTACCAAAATTCACGCTAGAATAAATAGATAACCAGAATAGTCTTCTGTCTGTAAGAGAAACTGAATTTGTAGCTTAAAATATTCCCACAAATAAAGCTCCAGGCTGAGGTAGCTTCACTAGGAAATTTTACAAGAAGAAATACTACCAAGTCTACACAAATACTTCCAGAAATCAAACCGGGTAGATCAATTATCAGGTCATTCTATGAGAGCAGAATTACCCACATACCAAAAACCAGAAAAAGAATATTAGAAGAAAAAAGTTATAGACCAGTAATTCCACAAACATAGATGCAAAAATAACTAACAAAATTTTCCTAATAGAATCCATTAGTATTTTACAACAGGATAAAATACTATGATGAAGTGGGGTTGATTCTAGAAATGCAAGGCTGGTTTAACATTTGGAAATCAATGTAATTCATCATATTAACAGACCGAAACAAAACGAAACATATGATCCTCTTGATCAATACTGCAAAAGCTATTGCCAAAATTAAATATTAACTACTGATGACAATTTTCAGCAACCTATGAATAAAAGGGAAGTTTCTCAGCCTGAGAAAGGAATCTATGAAAAACCTACAGCTAACATCATCCTTGATCATAAAAGTCTGAATGCTTTCTCCTAAGATCAAGGTAAGACTATCCTTTTACCACATCTACTCAACATAGCACTGGAGGTTTCAGCCAATGCAGAAGGCAAGACAAGATAAATGATATCAAAATTGGAATAGAAGAAGTGAATGCCATCAACATTCACAAATGACAGAATTGTCTGTAGAAAATCCTACCAGAATCTACCTACTAGAGAACGTACTAGAAGCAAAATGTGTGCTTAGCAGGGTTGTAGGAAGCAGGCCAATAATAAAAATTCAGTTTTATTTTATATACTTGCATTGAGCAATTGGAAATTGAAATTAAAATAATACCATTTAAAGGAGCATCAAAATGAGATATTTAGAGTTAAATTTAACAAAAGATATTTAAGTCTTATACAGTGAAAACTATCAAACATTTTTGATATAAATTTTAAAATCCTAAATGAGAAAACTAAGAACCATGTTCTTGTTTGGGAAAACTTAATATTCTTAAGATGCCACTTTCCTTAAATTGATCTATGGATTCAATTAAATCCTAATTAAAATCCCAGCAGGCATTTTGATAGAACTAAACAAGCTGATTTTTACATTTATACGAAAACACAAATGATCTAGAATAGCGAAAAATAACTACGAAAAGATAGAACAAATTTGGAGGACTTACAATATCTGTCTTCAGATACTGTATTACTGATTACATTAATCAAACAATGTGGCATTGGCACAAAGAAAAATAGATCAAGGGAACAGAGTAAAAAAGCCAGAAATAAGCTCAAACGTACACGGTCAAATGATTTTCATCAAAGACAATATAATGGAAAGAGAGTAGTAGTTCCAACAAATGATGCTGGATGCAAAAAAAAGAAACTTGACCCATATGTTGCAACATATAAAAATTAACTCAAAATGGTCCATTAACCTAAGCGTAAAACCTAAAAAATATAAAACAACTGGAAGTAAACATAGACGAAAATCTTTGCGATCTTGAGTTAGGGAATGATTTCTTAAGCACATCCAGGGCATAATCCAGAAAAGAAAAAAAATTGGCTCTTATCAAAATTAAGAAATTCATTTATTTGCAAGATACTACGAAGAGATTGCAAAAACAGGCCATGGACTGGGAAAATATATTTGTAAATCATATATTTGATAAAGTGTTTATATCCAGAATATTAAAAGAGCTCTCAAGATGCAATACTAATAAAGCACATGACCCAATATAAAATGGGCAAAATATTTGAACAGATCACCAAAAATGTATATTGATGGCAAATAAGCATATGAAAAGATGTTCAACATCATTAATCATTAGGGAAATGTAAATTAAAACCACAGTGAGGAACCACTACACACCCACTGGAATGACCATAATCGAAAAGACTGACAATAGGGTTGGTGAAGATGTGCAGAAACTCACCTCTGGTGTACGTACTACTGGTGGGGTTTGAAATGGGAAAGCAGTTTGGCAGTTTCTTAAAAGCTTAAGCATTTACTTACTGGAAGTTCCAAATATTTCACCAAGAAAAATGAAGGTGTATCTCTACACACAGACTTCTACATGAATATTCTTAGCAACTTATTTGTAATAGCCAAGAACTGGAAACAAACCAAATACTCATCACCAGGTGAATGGCTAACCAGTGTGTGATATATCCCTATAATGGAACACTACTCAGTGATAAAAAAGAACAACTACTGATTCACAAAACAATGTGGATGGATATCAGATCCATTATTCCAAGTGGAAGAATCCAGACAAATAAGGTTACATACTGCATGATTCTAGAAAATTCCAACTAACCTAGTGACAGAAAGCAGATCGGTGGATGCCTCTAGACAAGATTAGGGAGTTGGGAGGGGCAAGTGGGAGGGATTAAAAATGTGCACAAGAAGATCTTTTGTGGGCGATGGCTATGTTCACTGCCTTGATTATCGTTATGGTTTCCTGGGTGTATACAAATATTAAAGTTATCAAAGTGTACACTTTAAATATGTGAAGCTTATTGTATGTTAATTATATAAAATAAAGCTACAAAGACACATGTAAGAAACAAATATATGTAACTCTGTTTAATGTATTTGAAAAGCTTGAATTATAACCATGGTACCCCTCACTTGAGTTCTTGTGTCATTAACCACAACTGCTTGAAACATCATGAAAAATACTAGACGACACAGTTAGAGCTATCAGTAATCCCCAGAGTTGTCAGTAGAAGGATAAGGATATATGAGAACATGTTCAGTTGTTTTGGAAGCTGTCCTTTTTAGTTTATTAAAGTTATTAATGCTCATCCTAAAGCTTTACTATGCTTTAGATCATAGTTACTAGTTATTCATAATTATGGATGCTAAGATATCAGTTAAATAGCACTTCAAGAGGGACCCTTCGTTTTACAGTTACAGTTACTCAGTATGGACATTATACCAACGTTGAGCCTTCATCCGACAAAAAACTTTTTGAAGAATCTTTGGAGGGCCAGAATGGTGTAATGGATTTTCTTTTTGTCAGAGAAAGGGAATCTTGATACCTGGGACACATGGTAGTCCAGCTTCTGCCTCTGACTTGCTGAATGACTGTGGGCAAGTTTATTTGATCTCTTCAGGTCACGTTAATTCTTTTTTTAAAAATTTGTTTATTGAAGTATAGTTGATTTACAGTGTTGTGCCAGTCTCTGCTGGTGAGCAAAGTGACTCAGTTATACACATATAGACATTCTTTTTTCATATTCTTTTCCATTATGGTTTATCACAGGATATTGAATATAGTTCCCTGTGCTCTACACTAGGACCTTGTGGTTTATCCGTTCTGTATGTAACAATTTGCATCTACCAACCTCAGACCCCTAGTCCATCCCTCTCCCTCCCCCTTCCCCCTTGTATTGCCTACATCCTGAACAAATTAGTCACAGTGAGTGGAGAAAACTCTAGACTGGGACTAAGAAACAAGCCTCTGAATCAAATGTATCCATTTCTGCAAAGGCCGGTTATACAACGACAAAAATAAAAAGAGACCAGCATTTCCTCATGTTAAACTGAGTATTAACATATTGTGTTCCTAAAATTTTCTGAGACAGAGAAAAATCATGTACACAGTTGTTTCTTGATGATTTTAAAATTCAAAACATAGACCTGATAGCTGTCTACAAGTGACTATAATACCTGAAACAGAATTTGGACATTTCGGCAGAGACCACACTGTTAGTTGGTCTTAGCAGAAAGATCCTGCAATAAAATGGCTCATACCCGCAAGGTGCACAGAAGTGGCTCACACTGACTGGCATGGCAGGTGTTGGCAGAACTCTGTGATCTCAGAGCAGTGCTTCTCAAACTTAAATGTGCATCTTCGTCACTCAGGAATACCGTTAATATGCAGATTTGGGGTCAGTAGGGAGAGGCCTGAGATTTTGGGTTTCTGTGGAACTTCTAATTGCTGCCATCGCTGCTGGCTAGCGAATTGGTTTGCTAGTTTGACTAGCAACGTCTTAAGATTTTGTTGGACCTATTGCTGGGATGTGAGTATTAGTTACCCTATCACAGAAGAGCTGTTACAGTGTTCATGGACCTGAAATTATCTGAACCAGTAAGGAATAGGACTGACTGCATGTGACTCTTTGTGCTTTAATAAGATAATTTCTTTCCTGTGCCAAAGGTGTCCTGAGGTAGGCAGTCCAAGGCTAGTACAGCGGTTCCATTGTGTCTAAGACCCTTGTTCCTTCCACCTTGTTGCCCAGCTATAGTTAGTACATCACTTCAGGGTCAGAGATGACTATACAAGTGTTGTTGTTTAGTTGTTTAGTTTTTATTGAGCCAACAGGAAACAGCAAGGTGCCAGAAAAGACTATGCCTTATGCCTCTAATGTTGCTTTTTGGAAGTCGAATACAAAACTTATATTTACATCTCATAGGCCAAGTGGTCTCGTGGCCACATCTAGCTGCAAGGGAGGGTGGGCAGATATGTGCCAGTCTACCAAGTGGGATTCAGTTTTAAGGCAGGGGATGCTGGGCTTTGGGAGACAGCTAGCAGTCCCTGCCATGGTACCTCTGTACTGATTTTAACTGAAGGGGCTACAGTTCTCAATGCAGTAAAGCTCAGACCAGCAAATAACCATGTAACCTTGGACTTAACCTATACAGATTTAGTTCTTTTACTTGTAAAACAAGAGGCTTGGACCGGATGTCTGAAATAGCAGGAAGGTCATAGAGGGAGAGGGTCAGTGGAACTGCCTCCTGATGGTTAAACATACCTGATCGACTCATTGGCCTGTTTGCTAGGCAAGAATAACTTCTACATACACTCAGGTAGAGGCTGCTCTTTTGTAATATTTCCCTCTCTTATTCTCCCATCCAGCCTGTCCTCAGTGTGCGATATAGTTTAGTGTGGGAATTATGCCCCATTACAGCCCTGTTTTCTTTCCCCCATAGGGAGAGCACTTTCAAAATATTTAATAAATAGCCATAAAAGAATAGCATCAAGGAAAAATTTTTAAATGCTATTTTTTTTAGAAGTTACTGCTGATGTTTATAGTTTTGACTTTAACTGTTCCTCAAAAAGAATGAAGGTCATGTGTGCACCGCTTCTGAGGAATATGATGCTGTGCATATCATTTTTGTCAGATGACATCACCTTTTTCAGCTAAGTGAAAGGACAATGTTGACAAGTGTTGAGGATCACATTTAGCTTTTGAAAGTTAAGGGAGGGGATTCATAAGGATATATGCTGTACAATTTAAATAATTCTTTTAATTGGAGGGAAAAAATCATAATTCTGTGAAGATTTATTGCATGTTTTACCTTAAGCCATATAATATTCCATAAGATTCATGTGGTCTGTGAAATACTATATTCTAACTAGAAAGCACCCATGCCTAATCTTGCTTAAGCTACTGTCATTGTATATATATGGCTCTGATGATTTATACATATGTGCAACCCTGAGTAAGGAGTATGTAATCATTTACATGAAGGCATTTTACGAATCAATTTTTATCCTCTGTTATAAAGTAAATTGGACTCTAGAGACCTGTATTTATTAAATTCAGTTTCTCTACTTGTTCCTAAAATAAATCTATCCTACTCTTTTAAACAATCCCCTACTAGAAACTAAGGAAGCATACTTTTAGTCTTTGGACTTTTCTGGGATTTTTTTGGCATTTTAAGGAAGAAAAAAGTTTCAAGATTGTAAGAACTTCCAAAACTTTACAAAATTCAAAGATAGATGTTGGCATGATTTGAGGTAGTTGCATGTAGTTTAATTTTTATTAAATAAATTCTTTTTAAAAAGTCACTATGTCACTCAGGGTCCAGCTTGGAGACAAAAACAACCCAGAAATCTAAACAAATAAGGTTTATTACAACTAGGGATTAATTACTAGGGGTGAAGAGGACGGTAAGGAACATGGGAATAGCAGATAGAGGGGCAGCAGCTGTTGCTATGGCTAAAGCAGAGTCCCCAGGGCAGCAATACATTTGGAGAAGGTATGCTGGAGCCCACTGGATGGTTGAGAAGCTTGCTGCTGTGGTGCTTCACGCTGGTAAAAAGGAAACCTCCTGCTAGGATGCTAGTGAAACTCACTGGGAAATCAGCTGGAGCACAAGCAGAACCCTCTGGAAGCTGCCCTCTGGGGCGTGCCAGACTCTCTGGGATACTGACTGGGACACCAGCTGAACTTATTAAGAAGCTGCTTTCAGGGGTGCTGCTAAAATTTGCTAGGTATAGTTGAGCACCACCAAGTGTCCCAGAAGCTGGCTGACACTGCAGGAGCAAGAAGGGAGGAAAGCACACTGAATAGAGAGGGAGACGCTCCCTTTTCTTTGGCAGAGGCCCTCTATCGCCCTGTACTGACAAAGTTTAGTGTTGTGTCTGTAGACAAAAATATTTAGAAGGCCCAGCTTCAGCACCACAAGGCAGGGCAATGAAGGGTGGATTTGGACCAGAAAAGCAATAAATTGATAACTGGCACAATCACTCCATTTTTTTTTTAATTTAAGTAACAATACAAATTTGAATTTTTAAAATGGAAAAATGTGAAATGTGTTGCCGCTGTAGTCTGAAAAGTAACTATAACCAGTGATGTAGGGAAATTAATATTTGTCTAAATGAATTCATGGACACATACTATAATTTAGAAAGGATAGTCTACAGGGTTAAATTGAAGCATTTTAATAAAATTAAGGCATTTGAATCTGAAAGATCTGAGAGATTACTTAGTCCAATGCCCTGATTCTAGAAATTAGGGAGAGCCTGAAACCCAGAAGAATTCAAAGATTTGTTCAAGGTTAAAGAGTTAGTTAGTGGAAAAGATTATTCATTTGTTTCATGAATATTATTGGTAATTCAGTAAATGCTACCAGATGCCAGGTGTGCTTCCAGGTGTAATGATACAGCAGTGAACAAATTATATCATGCACTCACATAATTTACATTTAAGTTGAAAGAGTCAGACAAAGAAATAAATATGTAGTAATTCAGGTATTAGAAGTGCTATGACAAAAAATAAATCAGGTTAAGAAGGTATTACAGAAAATAATGTAGGTAAGAAGGAAGGGGAGAGGCTGTGCTATTTATATTGATGCCATTTGAGCAGAGACCTGAAGGGGAGTTTTCCCAACTCTCAACCCAAAATGTTCACATAGACAAGAGCTTTTGGCAAATTGCATATATTTGCTAATGATAATCATACCTTTTGTACTTGTATTCCTGTGTTTATGGATTCGTATTCCTTTAGCAATCAAGGTGGAATAGTAGCGCCGCCCCCTTTCTCCCATCTTATTTTTAAACGGGATCTATTTCTATAAAGGTTATCTCTTTGTATCATGTTCCAGTAGGTCCCACCTCAGGAAACTAGGCAGATGCAGCTTGCAGGAAACCTGCTTACAATGGACACCAACTACACTCTCACAACTCAGACTAACCACATATTTTGACAAGTTTCAACCAGTTACTAGCTTTCTGGCTGTTTAGATATTATGCATCTCCCAAGGGCAATGTCGAACATGCTGAAAATCATTCAACAGTGAGTGTTCCACATAAGATAATATTTCAGCACTGAGATATTTCTTAATTATATGTGTTTTCACTGTATGTGTAAATAGGGGATAAAAGTTGCTGAAATGCCATTAACAATGGCTGTTGAAATTTTGCACTTTAGAAACTACCTGCACAGAAAGGGAGTTGAAAATTTGATGGTTAATATGCAATTGGGCTATTTCCTGACAAATATAGCTGATTTTAAGGTCAGTATAACTGATATCACTGTCAAACTTTAAAAACTTTGTCTTAAGTAGGCAATGTAAGCCACAGACATACGATTGAGTTCTGGAAGCTGAAAGAAAAAAATTTGTCATGATTATTTTGAAAACATCATTAAATTTTAATTTGATTTCAACTGGACCTTTTTGCAAAAGAATGTGAAAATTTAACACTAATCTTTATTTCCTCATAACTGTTTGTTCATCCTATCCTAGCTTTTTTGGTTTGTAAGACTGGTAATCAATGTAAACTAACTTACATTAACATTGTGATTTGTCAAAAATTTTCTTCTTTCAAAGGAGATTTAATTTTTATTAAAATTCTGTATTAGTTGAAACAAAATTCTTTTCTTTTAGAATAACTCACAGGTTATTAAAATCACTTTGTTGAACTGCTAGTTAACAGCATGTAGATAAATGAATATATCAGTTGAATTTAGTTGAAATTACGCTACAAATGAAGACATTTAAATGTGTTTATTTCCTTGTTTATCTCTCTATTTTAGAGAGATATTTTGTCATTAATTCAGCACACTGTGTGTAAGAGGGATAAACTCAAAGCAAATCACTACAAAATTCAAAGCATTTTATGATAGGAATAATCACTTTAAAATTTCTAAAGTTGTCTTATATTTTTTAACTCACGTGAGCATAAAAGCTGAGCTAATGCATCTCAGCGTTTACCTTACAATAATCAAAAATCCAAAAACTCAGGTGAGAAAAGTATTTCCTTCCCTGATTTAAAAAAGAAATGCATGAATAGTGTAATAAAAAGAGTAAAGAGACTACCAGAAAACCGCCAATTATAATTTTCTCTTATATTTCATTCTAATAAGTTTTTAGTTAGTTTTCTAAGCAAATCAGGTGATAATCAAATGTGCCTGCAGGCCTCCTGGAAACGTCCAATTACTGTCCTTACAGAAATCTTTTCCCTCAGTTACTTGATAAGAGAACTGCTGGGGCATGGAGTTATGTTGGCCACATTAAAGGAAAAAAAAATTTAATAAAGAGCAATGAATGAAAAGGGACAAAAGTTTTAAACAAGTTCCTTACCTCTTTTTAGTCCTCAGATACCTTATGTTGAATAGCCGGATCATTTTATTATTGCAGATGCCACAGTTGTGATCTTTTATTGCTTGCAGTATAGGCCTAAAGCATTAAGTTAGTATAAAATTACATATAGTTTAATATATCTGTACAACACCTTTAAACAAGCTTCTCTAGGCAAGAAGGTTATCTGTCTTATAAATCTGTTATTCCATTGTACATCTTGATAGCCTAGCATTGCTCCTAGCCATGTTTAAGCATTAAATAGTGCATTATTATTTCACATAAATCAACCAGAGATGTGTGAATTCATAAATTTTGCATTTGCACAGACAGTATTTTAAACGTTTCACTGCTTCGTGGGAACTCAGAGCACAAGCTGGTACACAAATCAGGACCTGAGAAATTTCAATAAAATTTAATATCACAATTACATTTTCTCAGAGTCGATGCATGCATATTTTAGAAGTATTTTAACTGAGTCCAAAAATAAAAGTAGATTTGAAGAGTTGGAATATAGTCAGCTTTTGTTTTTTAAGCTAATAAGCACTTTGGCTCATTCCTTATGACAAAATGGTATAAAAAGACTAAGACCTGATAAAAATTTGAAATGAAGGAAAAATATTTCAAGATCAGAAATCCTGGGGGTTATTTGTAATACAGATAGAAAGTAGTACAGGATTGATAAGCTAATATTACAACTAAAATATAGCTTTATATATAGTTTGAACCTAAATTAAATTTTAAAAAGTCATAATTTAGGCTATAAGTTACATGAGGGTAAGAACTAGCACTTTTCTAGGGATTTCTAGGTGCTTCTCTCTGATTTGAAACAGAGATTCCTGTTTCAAATCAAATTCTGTTTCTAGGCATTTGGGTGTGGGGGAGTGATGATATTTACTATTTCTTCAAAGTTTTCATTATTCTTCCCAGAAAATGTTCCTTTTAAGATTTTCACTCTGGGAAAATGTTTATAAAATTTAATGCACGGAGTTAAGGGTTCCAGGAAGATTTCTGCTTTAATGCGTGTGTGGTGAAAATTACATTCCTGTTGAAATAACTCCTAATGCATATAATTCACTGAACAAATGCCACACTAATTTGAAAGTGGCATATTTATCACCTAGAAACTGGTGACATAGAAAGATAAATTGCTGTGAACATAAAACTTGCTTCCAATCATCATCAACTTCTGGGCAGAAAGCTGAAAGAAAAGAAGAGAAGGGAAAAAAAACATTCTCCCGAAATTTTTTGGACAGTTCTTAACTGAGACGTTATTTTTAGAGTTACCGCTAGGTTATTCCTGGGGGAATAAGTGGAAAAGGATAGGTAAAAATAATATCCTACCATAGGCCTATTTTTGTGTGTGTGAGGGGTTTTTTTTTTTATTTTTATAATGAAGATTTATTACTTTAGGGGAATGGTTTCTGTTGTCCTTTATAAACTTTAGGTATTTTCTCTGCCATTCTGAATCTTGCCCTTTCTTTCTTGATGGACTAAAAAGTTCAAACCTAGGATTAACAGTACCAGGGATCGTTGCTTAGAGATTAACCTTTTTCGAGTGATAAGCAAAAGACAGACACAGTGAGTTTTTAGGACCCTACAGCTACTCTAAGTAATGACAAGCATTACCATACCCAGGCAGGCTTTGGAATGTTAAAAGAAGCAGATCTAGTTACTATCCATAAAAAACTAATGGAAGCTTCTCTCTTATTCTGATGCATGTTGAAAATGGAGTGACAAATAAAAAAATCACTACCCTTATTGTAATGTTTGACTATTTAGCATTCATTGGTTTGGGGTCCATTTAGTTTTCGAGTTTATTGCTACTCCTAGTTTCCTTTTTGTGTGAAAGTTTCATCTTATTATCTAGGTCTAGACTATCAAGGATATAAGGGAAAACATGATTCATTATAGAAATTACATTTTCTGAGCTAAGCCAGAAGGCAGTCTTTACTCTAGCTCTTGTATAAGCAAAACTTAGTGTTATGTATATATTTTATGTGTATATAATGTTTACTTAGCAATATATATATATTTATACCACACAAGTGGCCCACACTACCATTATGTAAATCCCTCTATTTTTTAAAACCTATATGGAAAGAAGCATGACTTCCATGCTTCTTTCCTGAGGAAGAAGCATGAATAAATAAACATGTTTAAAAAATTTTCAGTGTGTGTCAGCACCATTTAAATAAATATGTCTTTTTTTCATAGCACTAACTTACTGGTTAGAGAGGAAGTTAGAAGAAAGAGATGAACAATGAATATCTTGAATTCTGAAGCAGAATGAATTTGCTTTATCTTTTTTTTAAACCTGGTTGCAAATAAGCACATTTCTATTTGAAATTAAAATAGATTCTTTGTTTATATAACTCATAGATTCACTTTCCATTGGATAAACCACAGTTGAATTTTTAAAAATAAACTTTAGCACATCATAGAAAGCACTGTTATTGTGTTTTTTGTTCTGTCTTCTATTTGCATGTTTATTAAATCACCTCAAATTAAATGTTCAGGTTTAAGGAGAAATCAAGATGGTGGGGCAAAAACAAATCAAGAATTGATTAGTCTTAATTTTCATAAGTTTTGCCTCTGTCTGTTTTGTGAGACATGTTCATTAAAGATGTAAGCTGTTATAATGAAAAGTGCCATGTCTTTTGTACTGTTTGTCTCCTCAAAAGAGCTATTTATTTAACATATCTTAGGTTTTTATTAGAATCTGTGCAGCTAGGTAATAGTAATGTGATATTACTGCCTTTTGTTGAAAACAAAGAACCATATTTTATTTTATTTTTTTCACCCACTAGGATGGCTATAATGTTTTTTATTGAAGTATAGTTGATTTACAATATTGTATTAGTTTCAGGTGTATGGCAAATTGGCTCAGTTTTATATATATATATATTTTTTCAGATTATTTTTCATTATAGGTTATTACAAGATATTGAATATTATTCCCTGTGTTATACAGTAAATCTTTGTTGCTTATATATTTTATATATAGTACCGTGTATCTGTTAATACTATACTCCTAATTTATCCCTCCCCCCCTCATCTCTCCCCTTTGGTAACCATAGTTTGTTTTCTATGTCTGTGAGTCTGTTTCTGTTTTGTAAATAAGTTCATTTATATTAATTTTTAGATTCCACATATAAATGATATCATTCAATATTTGTCTTTCTCTGACTTACTTCACTTAGTATGATATTCTCTAGGTCCATCCATGTTGCTGCAAATGGCAATATTTCATTCTTCTTTATGGCTGAGTAATATTCTGTTTTCTATGTATATCACATCTTCTTTATCCATTCATCTGTCAATGGGCATTTAGGTTGCTTCCATGTCTTGGCTATTATAAATAGTGCTGCAATGAACATTGGGGTGCATGTATCATTTCAAATTAGAGTTTTCACCTTTTCTGGATATATGCCCAGAAATGGGATTGCAGAATCATATGGTAGCTCTATTTTTAGTTTTTTAAGGAGTCTCCATACTGTTTTCCATAGTGGAAAACAGTGTTTTCCACAGTGTTATTGCATTCCCACCAACAGTGTAGGGGAGGGTTCCCTTTTCTCCACACCCTTTCCAGAATTTTTTATTTGTAGACTTTTTTTATGATTGCCATTCTGACTGGTGTGATGGTCAGATACATCATTGTGGTTTTGACTTGCATTTCTCTAATAATTAGTGATGTTGAACATCTTTTCACATGCCTGTTAAACATCTGTATGTCTTCTTTGAGAAATGTCTATTTAGGTCTTCTGCCCATTTTTTGATTGGGTTTTTTGTTTCTGTTTTTTTTTTTTTTTTTGATATTGAGTTGTATGATCTGTTTGTATATTTTGGAAATTAAGCCCTTGTCATTTGCATCATTTTCAAATATTTTCTCCCACTCAGTAAGCTGTCTTTTTGTTTTGTTTATGATTTCCTTTGCTGTGCAAAAACTTTTAAGTTCGATTAGGTCCCATTTGTTTATTTTTGCTTTTATTTAGTTTGCCTTGGGAGACCGATCTAAGAAAATATTGCTATGATTTATATCAGAGAATGTTTTGCCTATGTTCTCTTCTAGGAATGTTATGGTGTCATGTCTTATATTTAGGTTTTTAAATTATTTTGAGTTTGTATTTGTATGTGGTGTGAGGGAGTGTTCTAATTTCATTGATTTACATGAGGCTGTCCAGCTTTCCCAACACCACTTGCTGAAGAGACTGTCTTTTCTCCATTGTGTATTCTGCCCCCTTTGTTGAAGATTGACTAAAGGTGTACATATTTATTTCTGGGCTTTCTGTTCTCTTCCATTGATTGATATGTCTGTTTTTGTGCCAATACCATGCTGTTTTGGTTACTGTAGCTTTGTAGTATTGTCTCAAGTCTGGGAGGATTATGCCTCCAGCTTCATTCTTTTTCTTCAGGATTGCTTTGGCAATTCTGGGTCTTTTGTGGTTCCATATAAATTTTAGAATTATTTGTTCTAGTACTGTGAAAATTGTCATAGGTAATTTGATAGAAATTGCATTAAATATGTAGATTGCTTTGGGTAGTATGTCCATTTTAACAATGTTAATTCTTTCAATCCAAGTGCACAAAGAACCATATTTTATAAATAAATCTGGCCATATAGGAAAGTATGCAATAAGATTTTTTTGTTTTCTGCTTGTGATGAGCTATTTATATCTGCTGAGAAGCAATATGGTACAGGAGAAAGATATTTTAGTGTCATAGTACCTTGGTTAGATAACAGACTTTATCATCTTACACTTCCAGGCAGACATGGCTAACTGTCCACCAAGTTTCCATACCATAGAGTGATGGCTGGTAAGCATGTACTCTGCCAGAGTACAAGTCCCAGTGTCACTCTATCCCTTGCATATATAGAAGATTATGGAATGTGAGAAATGATGTATGTCACTTCTGGGCCAAACCTTGAGAAGTGGGTACACTGTTGCCCATTTCTTCCACCTCTTCCTGAAGGCAAAGGACTCTGAGTCCTTAGAAGAGGGCAGAACCACAAGATAGAAGAATTCATTAATGGCTGTGTCAACTGACTCAAATACTGACAAATCCTGAAATATTAGAGCTTGTTATAGCAGGTAGCATTACTGGGCAAACTAATACATACAATGTAAAATTTTGGGGAATTCACTTAATTTCAGACAGCTTTGTTTTTTCCGTATCATAAATGTGATAGTTTGTAATATAAATAGATACAATATGAGGAGGCCTACCTGAAAGAGTTGCTGGGAACATTAAATGAGATAACATATGACAGAGTGTTTTTGTTTTTTTTTAACATCTTTATTAGAGTATAACTGCTTTACAATGGTGTGTTAGTTTCTGCTTTATAACAAAGTGAATCAGTTATACATATACATATGTCCCCATATCTCTTCCCTCTTGCATCTCCCTCCCTCTCACCCTCTCTATCCCACCCCTCTAGGTGGTCACAAAGCACCGAGCTGATCTCCCTGTGCTATGTGGCTGCTTCCCACTAGCTGTCTATTTTACATTTGGTAATGTATATATGTCCATGCCACTCTCTTACTTTGTCCCAGCTTACCCTTCCCCCTCCCTGTATCCTCAAGTCCATTCTCTAATAGGTCTGCATCTTTATTCCCGTCTTGCCGCTAGATTCTTCTGACCATTTTTTCTTTTCTTTTCTTTTTCTTTGATTCCACATATATGTGTTAGCATACAGTATTTGTTTTTCTCTTTCTGACTTTCTCTGTATGACAGTCTCTAGGTCCATCCACCTCACTACAAATAACTCAATTTTGTTCCTTTTTACAGCTGAGTAATATTCCATTGTATATATGTGCCACATCTTCTTTATCCATTCATCTGTTGATGGACACTTAGGTTGCTTCCATGTCCTCGCTATTGTAAATAGAGCTGCAATGAACATTTTGGTACATGACTATTTTTGAATTACGGTTTTCTCAGGGTATATGCCCCGTAGTGGGATTGCTGGGTCATATGGTAGTTCTATTTTTAGTTTTTTAAGGAACCTCCATACTGTTCTCCATAGTGGCTGTATCAATTTACATTCCCACCAACAGAGCAAGAGGATTCCCTTTTCTGACAGAGTGTTTTATAGGCGCTAAGCACTTACACCAAATTAGCCATTCTTTTTTATTCTTTCACTTGCCTTCATTGTTACAAATCACTCACACTTAGGAATTGGTGTGGAAGTGTTTTAGCACTATATTCTGGAACATTATAGAAATTACTTATAGCTCTTTGCTCAAAGCTAAATTCACTAGTATAAAAGAAATCTCATTAATGCTATACTTTGAATCTCTCTTTCCTAAACAATTGACCACAATATCTTATTCTGTTGTGAAGAGTAATAAATGCACTATAGCTTTTTCTGTTTCACTACTTTTATGGGCAACTGTTTTGTGTCAGGCATTGTACTATGTTATGTCATTTTATTGTCACCACAACATTAGGAGGTAGGTGCATTTTTTCCTTTTGTTCATAGTCATGTAGCCAGTAAATGTGGCAATTGTAATTCAAACTTGGTTCAACTTAACTCCAATGATATGGATTATACCATTGTATCCTCACCTATGAAATGATTAATGTAGTTTGCTCCTTGAATCCATAGAACACAGAGCTAGGATTTGGTAGTTTACTGCACTTTGTACAGCAAAGGGCCTTGAATGTGAGTGGGACCAGAAATAACATCCTTGAGGAAGCATTGCTTCTAGGTGAAATCGGATATAGAGATAAGAAATGGTACCTGTGGATATGTTATAATGAAGGCAAAGAAGTAAATAAGAGGGGATAAATTAAGGATTCCACACAAAAGAAAGTGAAAAAATGGTAATATCTTCACCTATTCCTTATCATTATCTATTAAAGGATCCGTATTTTATTAAACTCACAGAAGAGGGCACTCTTGAACTAGTAACCCCATCCATGAATTAAGTAGGAATAAAAAAAAAAGCAGATTACACTCACAGAAAACAACTGTAAGAAGAAAACAGCAAATCTGAATCAAATAATTTGAGATGTTGAATATTTTCCCATCCCCTGCAAAAAACAATCACAAAACAGAAAAGTGTAACACAATATCTCAAACTGAAATGAATATTCTCTAAGCATTTAGAGGTACTTAAAAAAATACACCTTGAGTCAGAAGCTGAAAATCTAATAACATAAATGTATATAAAAAAGATGAAACTAAATAAGAGTTGATTGATTTCAGGAATTAGAAGAAAAAGAAAAAAATCAGAAATGAAGACTACAGTACAAGTTACATAATTTAAAATAAAAGTATTGCTACCATTCTAACAGTGTCAGAAAACCAGATAGTCTATAAAACGTCCCAGATCTAGGGACTATTCTGTGAAGGTAGCTACGACTGGAAAGTTGTGACAAGAAGAGAACAAATACATAGGTAGTAGCTGAGCTGAGTGAAAGGTAAAGGTAAAACATACTCTACTCCATAGGTGGCATGAGTGGGAGATAGGAAACTCTTCTTTGTCCAGGATCTTATACTATGTATATACCTATAAGGATACCATTAGAGGCTTGCTACTTCTAAAGGAGGGTAAATTCCTGCCTAAGACTAACCACAGACTCAAGTCAGGGTCTTGCTGCCATGGAGAACAAATGGAAACCCCACCTTTGGGGTGGCACCCCCACCCCAGAGAACTCTTTCCACTTTCCTACAGGAGCATGGAGTAACAAAAAGCAGCAATCTACCACTGGGGGAAGTGCAAAAGGGTGAAGAAAGAGCAACTATATGGTGGAGGATGTGAAGGAATGAGTGAAAACTGTGATGGCACAGAAATTCTAAGGAAAGCCTCTGGTACTCTAAGCCCACCCTAAGCACGAGGCAATGGTAGTCCACCACTAGAAGAAGTGAAACATATGGTGCAAGAAAGGTAACCATAGTGACATCAAAACCCAAATCCTGCTCACTTCTTGACTGGTTTGACTCAAATGCTGACACTAATGACCTAATAGTTATTAATGACAAATAATTTATGACAAAAGAATAAATATCATAAGTGATATTTACCTTATTCTGCATTGTTCTATACACTATATCTCTACTGTTCTACACATAAGGTTAAATAAAAAATTATACTATACATAGAAAGCAAGGAAAACCAGCCCTTGTCAGAAGACAAAGCAATCAACAGAACCAGGCTCAGAGATGATCAAGATGTCAGAACTATTAGAGATTTTAAAATAACTATGATTAATATGCTAAGGAATTTAATGGAAAAGGTGGACAACATGTATGCATAGATGGGAATTTTAAGGAGAAATTCAGAAATTATAATAATGTAATAAAAAGGAAATGCTAGAATTAGATACACATACACATGTGTTCACACAACGTCAAGCATGAAGAATGCCTTTGAATAGTTCAGGAAATAAATTGATACAGCTGAGGGAAATATCAGTGAGGAAAATATCAGGAAACTATTTTTCCTTTAAATAATCTAAACTGACAGATAGACAAAAAGTATGAGAAAAGGAGCAAAGCATCCAGGAGCTGTGTGAGAATATCAAATGTTCTACGATATCTTTGACTGGATTCTAGATAGAATGGAGTGAGAGAAAGATTAAACATGTTTTTAATAATAAAAATTTTCCAAAAAGAATGAAAGACATCAAACCACAGATCCGAGAAGCTTTAAGAATCCAAAATAGAACACACACACACACACACACACACGTGCACGTCAGAGCTTAATGAACTGCTTATAACCAAAGATAAAAAGAAAATCTTGAAGGAAGCCAGAGAAAAAATGATCAATTACATAGAAAGGAACAAACTGCTTTTTAGACAGCTTGTCAGAAATTATGCAGTAACATAGAGACTGACAAATTGATTGTAAAGTATATATAAAAATGCAAAGGATATGGAATATTCAAAACTTTTTTTTTTGAAAGGAGCAGTGTTGGAGGATTCTCACTACCTGATTTTAAGACTAACTATAAAGTTATAATAATCAAAACAGTGTGGTATTGACAAATAGATAGAAATATAGCTTAATGGAATGGGAGAGAAAGAAATAAACACACACCTGTGTGGCGAATTGATTTTTAATTAGGTAATTTAATGGTAAAGGAATATTATTTTTAAAATATGGTACTGGAACAATTGGACATCCATATAAAAAAAAAAGACAGCAAAACAAAGTGGAAACCCTCAACCTATGCTGCATACCAAACACAAAAATGAACTTGAAATAGAAAGTACACTTTATGTAAAACTCAGAACTGCAAAACTGTATAAGACACTAAAGTAGAAAACATAGGGGAAATCTTTGTAACCTTGAGTTAGGGAAAGATTTCTTAGGCAGAACACAGAAAACTCAAACCATAAAAGGGAAAAAATTTCCAAAACACATAACTGAAAAATACTCTTCTCCAGAATATATAAAGAACTTTCATAACTCAATAATTAGAAAATAAAGAACCTAATTAAAAAATAGGCATTAGTATTTGAACAGATAGTTCACCACTATGGAGATCTGGATTACAATTAAGTACATGAAAATATGCTCAACACCATTTTTCATTAGAAAAATGCAGATTACAACCACAATAAGATAGCACAAGAGAGAAGAAAACACATACACACCTAGCTTTATTTATAATTGCCCCAAACTGGAAACAACACAAATGTCCATTACCAGATGAACGTATAAACAGTCTTCTGTCCTCCTCCTATTCATCAGTGCATCAACTAAATAGCAAAAGCAATAGCAGGAACTGTTTTTTGACATTTCTCCACTTTACCATTTTATCAACACAATAGAAAAAAAAAAAAGAAAATTTGCAACTAACTATGGTTCTTAATTTTCCATTTTACTGTGTAGATGTAGCCATATGTATATTGTAGAATTAGTTAGGAACCTAGAATTCTCTCATAATAAAATACATGAAGTTAAATTGCATTAATTACAACATGATCACTCCTGAAATTTTGCTATCAGCTAAAAAATAGATTACAGAAATTTAAGGATTTTATGGTTTTTCCTGAGTGTTAGGTTCTTGTGTATTTTTTAAATTATTGAATTCATGTTATAAATCATGTCGAAAATACTAATGCTGCAGCCCCTTGGATGATAAATGACATAATACAGAAGAAACTTGCTCCCATGACTGTTCCTTCAACTACTATCACATCTTGGCCCCTGAATTGTTGTGGACAGTGAGGTAGGTTTAAATGCCCAGGCAGCGAAAAGGCTGTCAAATTCTGGTGTCGCTCAGGGAAACTGACCTCTAGGTAGATTTTTTGGCAGGACCTTTGTGGTAGATTCTTTATGTCAAATATCTTTCCCCTACCCCTGTTTTCTAACATTTTCTTTAAAATTTGCACAAATTAGAAATTTCAACAAATTAGAAAGACCATCATGCTTTCAAGCAATCTCTGTTTAAAAATTAGCACACTCTTCAGTATTTTAAACTTCCTTAAAACTACATTCATCTGTCAGTATGACTTCATTTCAGATACCTAGCTGGGATCAGCAATGCTGGGGTTGATTGAGGGGAGAGGTTGGAAAATTGGAGATTAAGGCAGGCCTGGAATGGTTGCTGCTGTGAGATTTGACCAGCAGGAGAGAGAATCATGTGTCTATAGAGGGAGCATTGAGATATTGAGGAATTCGCTCAATGTCTTCCTCCTTTCTCCTTGGTTAATATCCCCCACATCCTACATATGCTACCAGAACACTGAATGCAAATCACCTATTAAATAACAAGGAATAAGGAAATGAAACAAACATCTGTTGAGCCCGTAGATTCCATAGAAAGGAATGACAATTATACCATACTCAAAACCTTACTCTCTGCTTTCTATTAACTTACACAATCTTCATGAAAACTCCAACACACAGGAAATATGAGATTTATTTGTACTGTGAGCTAAATAAACCTAACATGGTAACCTAACAGTGGCAAATACAGTACTGTTTCTTTTCTGGAAATATGCTTTTTGGATTCTAAAAACAAACCTTTGGAAGAATAACTATTTAAGGCTGCCTGCAGTTGCATTTTATCAGTTATATGTAAAATTTAAAAAGGCACTTTGTGTAATAGTTTCCTTGGAGGGACCTCTATATGCCAGGGCACAATAGGGCATACTGCCTATGGGACCACCCAGTAGACACTGGATTTTCTATGCTTTCTGTACCTGTGAAAATCCTCAAATTAACAACAAGCAAATAAAAACATCCTCTCCTCTTCATAACTCCCAAATATCATCCATGGGTCGTTTATTTGAAATGCTGATCAGCAACTGTACTTATGCATAGCATATGCTGGGAACTCACACCTACTGAATTCACCTACCAGTTAATGAAACAGCCTGGATGTGATTTCCCTTAGAACTACGATACGTGGCGCCCTATTGAAGCTGACTTATAAAAAGTATACTACTTGATTTCTTGACAGACTTCTCAAAGAATCTCAGAAAGCTGAAAACTGAAAACTTCTATAAAGAACAGCCTCTGTTTCAAGATTAAAGTCTTTTATTGGGATGAATGTAGTAATGATGAGCTTCCTATAATTGCAAAAATTACAATATCCTTATTTGTTAAAAGCCTGAGAGCTAAATAGATAATTAATTGTCTAATACCTTTTCACAGAATAAAAAACTGATATTCTAGGTTAGAAACTGGGATATAATTTCCCAGACATTTTTAATTGAAAATGATAAAGCTTGCCTAAATCTTGAAAACTGAAGTGGTTTAGGAATCATATCCCTATCTGTATTTTATAAGAGAGAGAAAAAAGATACTTAGTGCTTTAGAAGGTAGTGAGAGCCTATCATTTTGTTGACCAAAACAACCTTCATTCTCCTTCTAATCTTAATAACATCCAGGAATTTGAGGGTATTTCCATAAGGAGTTTTGAAATGGAGCTGATTTGGTATTTAGTTAATTGAATATCTTGAAGTAGTTGAGTTCAAAGGCAGAATGAAAGCTCACCTGTTTTCAGTGTGTGAGGATTGGAAATAGATATGCATCTTCCACCATCCCAAGTACGTTCACATGGACAGAACTAGGTGGGGTACATCCCTGTAGGCTTGGTTGGTTAACCCCCAACAGTAGGCAGGAAGCATGAAAAGAATGATGAGACCTGGGAAGATATAAATTCAGACTACAGAGGCTGAGAAACCAAAGATACCCACTACAGAGGCCAGAATCTTGGAAGCCTCACAGAAAACATTGTTTTTCTAAAGAGCTGTAAGCAGCTCATTTGCCTTCCTGCCACTCTCACCCTTGAACCCTCCAATCTTAATTTTATCGGCAGAACTATGGACCCATTAAATTGGCCTTTTGCCCAGGTATAATTCATTTCCAGGACTGTGACTTTTTAATCTGTTCTTTAAAACTGGTCCTTCATGATCAGGGTCCTGCCTTCTCTAGCAGCCTTTTTGGAGCAAAGTGTCCTAGCTCTCTCTTCTTCAGCCAGCTCTCCTGCAAAGGATCCAGCAACTACATTGAACGCCCTTCCCCTTTTTCTTCTGGCAAGCTCCTATCAGCCTTAGGATCCATATCAAATGTAACTTCTCTGAGAAGGCTTCCCCTACCTCCTGGTCTAGGTCTGAGCTCACAGTTATGCCCTCACCTATGCCCTATTCCAACCAACCTGCACCACCTTGTAGGACCTATCGTAACTGTAATGTGCAACTCTCTCCTTTCTGCCTCCCTACAGAGAACTTAAGCTTCCCACGAACGTCAACTGTGTCTCTCTCCTCATTTCTATTCCTAGTGGCTGCCATGGTGACTTGCCACTATGGGTGCTCAATGCATGCTCATTGAATGAATGAATAACAGGACATTTCTCCTTGGAAAGGAGAGCACCCTCATTTATATCAATGGCAGGGCTATTTCTAGTCTAAATGGGAACATTTTCTTGGGTTTGCACTGTGCATACTTATCCTTTTTTGTTAGAACCCCCATCTTTGAGCTTTCCTTTAACTTCTGAAATACAAATCTGAACAAAGACCAAGCCCCTAACATGAACTTACCATCCTGTTTATAAGGTGTAAATTACATTAACTACATCAGTCTGAGATCATTCTGAGTCAGGTAGAATTATTCAAACTGCTTTTGCTATGATACAACGCATATACTCTATATTAGACAACTAGTAGGCATTTAAAGATATTTTAAAACAGTTCTACAGTGTTTAATAAGATACACTATTGAGAATTCACTCATAAATTCAAATTTACATATGTAGTATTAAATTTATAATTAAGATATTCATTTCTGTAATATTTTAAATATGAAATATGTTCAAAAAACCTTTTAAAAAGATGTTTGTTGTCCAGTGCTGTGGCTCAAAGGTCTTAACAGTCCTTAACTTTCAATTGGTATTGGTTATGTTTTGGTATTAAATAGTTTACAGTTACAGTTGACAGTTTATATCTAACAATATTAGAAGAAGCAACTGCATCTATTTTTGGTAAAATTGTACATGTTTTCTAGTGAGGAAAAAGACCACTTGACTGGGAATCAGGAGCCCTGGGGTTTCAGTGGGAGTCTTCCTAATGAATGGCTGGGTGGTCAGGGTGCGGCAGTTAAGACCTCTTGTGTCTCAGTTTCCTTGTCTATAAAATGTGACATTTTATAGCTTTCCTAAATTGCATAGTCCTGGATACTCATTCTGTACAATGTTAGCCAGTATGCTATGATAAAAATGATTCTGTGGTAAAAAAAAAAAAAAGCTTGGGAAAAATGGAGATAATTGAAGTTAGTAGTTTTTGTTTTTGTTTTTTTTTTCCTGAGGGATTTCTCAGTACCTCTTGTATGCAAAAAATGTGCTCTGCCTCTCCAGGATTAGATGGTTTGTGTGTTACTTTCAACGTGATTTGACCAAAGACCTGTTTTTAAAGAATTATCTATCAACTTAGTCATTCCTATTCCATATACTATCTAAAATCTTTAAAAATTCTAGTAGCAATTTTAATTTATGGCTATGGAAGTCTTCCTTCAGTGAAAGAAATAAAAGGAAAGACAAACAGTTATGAGGAAAAGGTGAGATTCACATATTAAGGGAAATTTTATTACATATGGTAGTTTCTATTTTTTATTTTTAGATTATGAGGGGTTTATATTTTTTGTAGATTGAATCCATCAAACACACTACTTTTATATCTTATTTTTTCTCTTGATGAATTTTAGAAGTACAGAAAACGATAAGGAAAATATGAAGACAGAAAAATGATAAGGAAAATAAAACCCACGAGGCAGGAAAAGATCTTTTTTAAAAAAGTATTTTATTTATTTATTTTGGCTGCGCCAGGTCTCAGTTGCAGCACACAGGATCTTTTAACTGCGGCATGCGGGCTCTTAGTTGTGGCATGTATGCGGGATCTAGTTCCCCGACCAGGGATCAAACCCCGGCCCCCTGCATTGGGAGCGTGGAGTCTTACCCACTGGACCCAGTGGGAAGTCCCAGAAGTTCTTGAGAATGGGAATTTCTGGTCCTCCTGTCCCTTCTTGACAATGGAAGGTAAACAAAACCGAATGCTGGCAAATGTATCTTGTCTGGATGCACAGATGTCTTTTTTGTCTGCCTACATACCCTTAGTCTGGACCTGACCTCTTTCATTCTAAGACCCCCAATGCTTAGTGTGAACTGATGAAAGACATATAGTCCAACATTAAGTAGATGGTGATTATAACCACAAATCTCATGTATGAAATGCATGAAACATTACAAAAGGAAACCTTACCAACTGGCAGCATGAAATGATGGTATAGGAATGGAAGTTGCTCAAAGAGGTATGTCCTTATTCTCCATGGTAAACTGGAAGGGAGAGGGTAGGTGCTCTCAGGGGAGGTACATTTCAGGACTGCTGACTCCGGCACTTCCATCCACTGGAGCCGGCTTTGTCAGCCATAAGTGTCCCACCACTTATTTTGGTGTCCTCCGTCTTGGCCGCCGTGTGTCAGTGTGATGCTTGCAAGGGCCAAAGTACATGTTTAGGGTAGAGATTGACATGGCTGGGCCACTATACTGGGGAAAGTGAAAGGCAGGCATGAAATAGGTCTTTTAAGATAAACACACACACATTATAACTGCACTTTGTTGTGAAATTGTTGTCTATACTTTTCTTTCATTTCCCTCCAGGTATATCTTGGCTTAGCCGTGTACTCCTAAATTAGGTAATTAGTCCACATGAATTTACATCCAAATGAGGCATTCAGGATAATATCCAACTTGGCTCTTAGATGACCTGTGACAATAAATTTGACACATATGCTATGAAAATATTGTAATACTTTGTTGAAAATTGCCTATTTTTTTTCTTTTTTGGATATAGAAGGTGCAAAGTAAGTTCATAGCTATCACTAAAATTTAGTACTATTTTTCATGTAGTAGATGAATGATTTTGGTATCAGCATTTAATCTCAGCATGCAGCATTTAATGTCTAGGTGACTCCATTATAATGAAGAATTTCATCCTGGATAATTATTCAATTATTTTTGATAAAAGTTATTAATTCACTAATCTATACTAGAAGAAGTCATTTGATCCAATGGGTTGTTTTTTAAAATATGGTGAGTGGTTATAGCAGAAATGAAAGTCATCCAAAGCTATTTCTCAATAGAAAAAGAAAGGAGAAGTAAAAAAACAATTTGAAAGGCTAAGTACCAAAAATTCTCTTTATCTAAAATATGTCAGTAACAAGAATCTGTTTTCAGTATTTCCATTTAGGAACAACGCTACTTGAAATCCAACTAAAAGTCATGAGATTCATTCCATAAATCACATATCAAAATCAAAGTAATCCTCTTGGACAATGACAGACAATGTATGCCATGTTCATTTGAATCTTTTCATGTTATTTTTGTAGGACAACCCACATGAAAAATTAATGATATTGCCTTTATGAAAACACTGTTTGATGAACACACCATGCCCTAAATACATCTAACTTCCTTTTCCTTCAGTGATGGGAACATTCCTTATTTAGCTCATTTGATCTGTAGTTGAAGTCCAAAATCCTAAATGAAATTCAAGTCTCATAAAATTTTTAAACAAAAAATCTTGTGGGGAAACTTTTGAAAAGAACTCACCACACCAACTTAACTTGCTTTTGTTAGTACTTGGCTAGGCAGTTATCAGACTTTTCATTTCACTATTTATTAGCTTTACAAACTCACCAGCCAGGTTATCCTTTAGTGGGATGAGAAAGTTGATTCTACCTATTTCAGGTTATATTTTCTTTGGAATACATTATTCAGCTGATCACTCTGATTCTTTAATTATGTAAGCTTGACCAAAAAGTTACTTTCTTAAATGAAAATACAAGCAATGCAAGAAAGTAAAGTAAATTGCACATAGAAAGTTCCATTATGTTTATTTCTGCTGAAAAATAACCTCGATGGCTTCTGTACTTGAGATTCAGTCTAACTTTCAAATAAAACTTACTTTTGTATCAGAAAAACATTCCCCTATAGGCTAATTGCCTATATTGTAAGGGGACTTGATCTTTTTTCATTCTTTAAATTACAACTCATTTATTTAAAGGAATACTTGTCAAAAGAAAGCTTTAAGTAGTGAGTTAAAAAAGCAGTGTTAAATAATTGAATTGACTGAGATAAAATTGCCTTAGTTTAAATAGACTAGTCTGTTTAATGAATTGTGCTTTTATAGTGTGAGATAAATCTAATGTGAACTCAAGTGGTTCCACCAGAAACACTGAATTTGGGTAGATTAAAAGGAAGTCAAGATGAGGCACTTATAATAATTCAGTCATATTTGATTTTGTTAAAATCGTACTCGATTATGAAACAGTGTTTTCTGCCAGGTTAATAATAATAAACTTAAAATACTGTCAAGAACCTTTCACACATTTTGAACAATTCAGATCACTTGAAGAGGAAGTACTGTATTTGTTCTTTTTTTCTCATGTAGAAATACTAACTTGAGGCTTAATTAGGAACATAGCATTTAACTTCCAATTTTGGGAAAGAGATTCAACTTACAAACCTTCAACGTTGAATGCAATTATTTTGGCAACGAGACTGTGGAAGGAAATTAATTTCATATTTTAAAGTAAGTTTGGCAGGTTTACTTTCCTGTTTAATGTTGAAAGGGTTTCTATAATATACCATTAGGCTACCATGCAGTCAGCTCTGTGTAGCAATGCTGGGTTATCACTTCAAAAGAGAAACTTAGCTGGAACATTTTGTCGCCCTTGATTATACTTCTTGTGTTGTTAAGTGTTCAAATACATTTTATGTACTTGAAAACAGAGAAGCAACTCAAGGGAAAAACACTCTAAACTAAAACAGGTCCGAACATAAGGATCTGTTCTCATCAAAAAAGAATCATGAGCTAAGACTGGATCATGTACCAGACGGGCAATTCATTTTCAAGTTGGCTGAATTGCGGAAACCAAATTCTTTGTTACATAGGTCAAGGCTGAAAGAAAGGAGGAGGGAAAGATATTATCAGTTCACACATACCATTGAACCATTCCACAATTTAAGAGGTATCTCTTCTTTTTTATCTGACCCACAAAATTCCTAGCTTAGTACTTATTATCTGAGAAGTAGCTTCTTAACTTAAGGCAAAATTCCTTTCACCATCCATAGAGAGACTTCCTGCTTGGTATATATATTCTTACTTTGAGGGGTTTCTAATGATGACAGTGAAAAAATGAAGTGAAAGTCAAGTTTAAAATATGTAACAGAGATATTAAATCATGATGTTGAATTCACGATCTAGTTTATACTAGCAAGTGAAATGGAGTGTTACTATAACCTGAAGAATTCCACTACATTCCCAACCCTGATGATATTTAAATAGACATTTTTATAACTAAACTTTTTGTTTTCTATCACAGAAGTTATACATGCATGCTGTAGACACTTAAGATGATAGAGAAGAAAGTAAATAATGACCATAGTCCCATCCATTTATCATCCATTTAGTAACAATTTGTTGGTGCCTGATATGCACAATATTTTGTGCCTTTATAGAGTTTGTGGTCTATTAGGGATAACAGATATTATGCAGATAGTGACAATGGACATAGATGCTATGAAAACAGAGTCCAGGGTCCTCTGAGGATGCATAAAAGGGTAACCTATTCCAGACTAGGGGGCGGGGTGGAGTGCTGGGGGAATGTGTTCTAATCTGAGGTCTGAAGGAGACCCAAGGTAAGGGAGTGGGAATGGTGAATGGGGGGGTGGGGGGCAGCGGTTTTAGGTGGAAGGAACCGCAGATACCCTGGTGCTGAGTCTGGAAGGCCATCAACATGTTCCCAGAACAGGCCCAATGAATGGAGGGTGGTGAATGAAAAGGGAAGTGGCAGAGAGGAAGTTGGAAGTGCCCGTGGGAACCAGATCACATAGGACCCTTTATGTCATATTAAGGAACTCGGACTATATTCTGAGAACAACCAGAGATAAAGAATATTAATATTTTTGAATCAGCTGAGTCTCTCTTGCTCTTTCAATATTTTTTAGAGGATCAGACATTACAACTGCTTTTCTCACTTTATAATCTATCGCTCTATATTAAATGTTCTTCCACAATGTATTTTTTATTATTGCTAATTAGTTTCATTATATGGATTTTTCATAGTTTACTTAGCTACACTCCTATTTTGTACTTCTGCATTTTTTTTATTGTTTTCAGCTATTATTAACGCGGATGTGATAAGCGTTGTTGTAGATAAATAGCTGCACACATTCATGACTGTTTCTTTAGGAAAAATTCACAAACAGCACAGCAGGACTGCTCTGTCAAAGGGAAAGGGCATTTGCAAGCTTTTAATAATATGAATTGCCAAATTGCCTCCCGGAAAGGTTGGAACAGTTATTTTCAGGGTAGTGTAAAAGGCCATCTGTGGGAAATAGACTTTCTGAACCTAAGTTATACAGATAACTGGGGAAAATTTTCAGTTTCTATGATATAGATTTGAATAGTTATTTGCAAGACTAAAATCTTCTTGAAAGTTCTTATTGGATAATTAAGTTTGAGCTATATGCCTGGAAATCTGTAAAATTCCTGTCTTCTTATCTAATTGTTTTTAGTTAAGAATGACATGTTCCCCTGTGATATTATTGTGTGATGATCACTAAAATATGTTGTCAGCTTCAAAATTTGTAGGTGATATGTAATTTTTAACATTTGTACAGGTAGTAAAAAATTTAACTTATACACTGAAGACATGTATTTATAGAAACTCTATTAATTTGAATTTGGGGCAAATTATTGAAATTAACACTTAACCCTCTTTGAGGCTGTGTCTAAAATTACAAAGCATGAGAGAAATAAATGCAAAAGGAGATTAAAAAGTACCAAGAAAAATTAGAAAAATATCTTTTTACTCAGCATGATTAAGTCTAACCTCAGATGCTCCGAGCTATTTTTAAGAATTGCTTGAAATTTGCAGCACGAGGACTGATAGACTATCACTGGGTTTCTCTCTAATTCCAGCTCTGGCTCTTGGCAAAGTACCCCAGCCTTGATCTGCCTCTGGCTCTTTGGCGCCCGCATTCAAATTTTGTTCTCTCTAGCTTTTACTCATTGCTCTTCTTAATGATTTTGGCTTCTCTTGATGTTCTGGGTTTTCTTATCCTGTGCAGCCTTAAATGGGCAGGGCTTTGTCACCCTTCACACCCCATCTCACCTCACTATGGCTGTTTGGAAGGCATGCCCCTAGAAGCCATTGCTGGGACAGCCCTGTTCATATCATCTTTGCGTTGGGGCAAATATTTGAACAAAGTGTATATTTTCTTGAACTGTTCAAGTACTTGTTTAAATTTCCCAGTAAATCATCAGATATTTATGGTAATTTCCTTTTGCACAATTTTGGCCAAAAAAAAAATTAATGAAAGACACCCTTTTATGTTCATGACGCTTACAATTGTTAGTTATAATGAGGTATAACTTTGAAGTAATGAATTAATATTTTATTTGAATTAATCAATGGGATACAGTATTTTACAATGTAATCACCCTGAGAGTGGGTATACTCATTGCAACGATGTAGCTATTTTTCTAAATGCGTTTAGAATTTCTCTTTTTGGATAACTGAGATTTAGATACGGTAAATGTTGTGAAATGTGAGTGGATGTATCTCACATTGTCCCTTTTACTTATAAGCACATGGACTTGTGTGCTGCTGACATAGGTAAGTGCTAAATTTAGTGGCTAATTCAGCAAGGGCTCTAGGATTTTAAGGAGGGAGAGGGTGATCAGTGTGTGTTTGAATAGTTAGGGAACGTTTCTTGGAGAAAATAGGCCTTGAAGAGTAAATAGTTTTAGGTAAGTGGAAAGGAGCAAACAGAGCTCAGATGAGGGGAACCGTTTTGCCAAAATGAAGGACATATCCGACACTGAGAAAGATTTCAATGAAGCTTTCAAAGTTTGCCCAATCTTTGTGCTATGATAATTGAGAAAGTGTGTTTTTCTTCTGACGTAAAATTAATGCACTCAATGGACCCACCTTTTCTGGGATGTGTGCTTTTTAACTGTAGTTTCTAATAATGCTCATGGCTTCTCGCTGCCTCAACGTGTTTTATTCTTACTCAGGAACATGTGAGGCTCAGAGATGACACCTTGGAGAGTTATTTCTATACTAAGCAAATTGAGCAAATAGTTCTCTAATCCTCCCATTTCTTCAGCCTTTTGGTTATTATTATTATTTTTTACTCTTTCTTGCCTACTACAATAAAATATTTATCAATTTTTGTTGGATTTTTCTTCAAAATTATTCTTCTGTTTTCCTTTTGCCTCCTCTTATTCAGGTCCCTATGATTCAAACATGGAATATGATGGTATTCTCTCAACTGATCTCTTGGTTACCATCTCTCTCTACTCCAGTTCATAGACATCACAGTAATTGAAATATTTTTAAAATACTGCTTTTATTTCACTTCCTTGATCAAAATTCCTGTATTGGTTTTCTATCACCTGAAAGGTGTTCTCCACAGTCCCACTCAATTGCATCTCCCGCTGAACGCCCTGCCACGGCCCTCTCACCTAAACATTGTTCATCAAAGCTCATGGGTAGAGTTACATTTTCCTTTGTTCCATCCTCCAACATGGAGTGCTTCTACTGCTCCCTTCTCAATTCGTCGTGGTCAGCTCCAACACTTACCTCCTTCTTCACTAACCAGAGAGTCTCCGTGTAGATCTTATGACCTGGTTGATCAGTTTTGTCCACAGAGCTTTCTTCCGTTACGTTCAAAATGGAATTAAAACTCATGTGGCACTTACAGTCTATCTTGTATTATTATACAAGCATATACAGGCATACCTCAGAGATGTTGTGGGTTCCCTTCCAGACTATTGCAATAAAGCAAGTATTGCAATAAAGTAACACGAATTTTTTAGTCTTCAGTACATATAAAATAATGTCTAGGGCTTCCCTGGTGGCGCAGTGGTTGAGAGTCCGCCTGCCGATGCAGGGGACACGGGTTCGTGCCCCGGTCTGGGAAGATCCCACGTGCCGCGGAGCGGCTGGGCCCGTGAGCCATGGCCGCTGAGCCCGCGCGTCCGGAGCCTGTGCTCCGCAGCGGGAGAGGCCACAACAGTGAGAGTCCCGCGTACCGCAAAAAAAAAAAAAAAAAAAAAAAAAAAGAAGATTCCTTAATGGTCCAAAGTAGAATTCAAGAACTTCTGAAAAGCTGAGAGCGAAGTATAATGTATATTATTTGGAGGAACATCTTCCTTTTGAGGGGAAGTGTGAGTCCTTGATTACACAGGTGACAAGAGGTAGATGGAAGAGGTTGTCCTTAAAGCAAGGTAAACATTTGTTTTGACCAGGTGAAATACTGAAAGATGATAGGGGATTTATAGGTAGATAGGACATTTGCTGGTACATTGACCTGTTATTTCCAAAAATAAATAGTTCTTATTTTTCTGCTCCTAGTCACAAGATTATTGATTTCCATGGAAAATATGGGAAAACACTGGAAGTAGAATGCAGAAGATTAGAAATTGCACCATCTGAAAGGATGAAACATTTTAGGAAATGGATGAAACAAAAGAGTTTTATTATCCTGCTTCTTCTTATTCCATCACTGTGAATGTTTTCCCCCTATAAAGGAATCTATCTTCCCAAGTAGGAAAAAATGATTTTTAAAAAGATAAGGCTGAAAAAATTAATTTAAACTTAGCCATATTAGGATAGCATTAAGGCACTCCCGGGTACATTTTATTGGTCCATTAATATAGGCCCCGAGTGGTTGAATACACCTAAGGCATGTACGGTATTAATGAACCAATAAAACATGCCCTGGAGTGCCTTAATGATATATTACAACCACTTCTATTACATACATAAATGCACTATTTGCTGGCTGTCTTGCATAGTTTTAAAGAAAATCTTCAATTAACCAAAAATATTGCATCAAGAACTCTTACCCACAATAAAAAAAAGAGCAACAAAGAATCCTGTAATTAACTTACTGGGCTGTTTACCCATGAGGTGATTCTGGATTGATTTAATCTTTGGAGCTCTTTTTTCACTCTAATATTTTGGAAGAACTAGTTCTTTGGATTTAAAATTGGATACTTTCAGGAAAGGAAACAGATGAAAGCTGACAGAATGCATACTGATCTCCTCTCTTATTTAAAATATGCAACACTGGCTTGTGGTTATGAAATTAAATAGGTATTAATGTCTGGATCCAAATCTTAGCCTCACGTGTCCACATTAAAAGAATATCTTCTAGGCACTTGGGGAAATTTTTTCAGCGCAATAAGGAATGCTACACGCTCATAGGCAAAAATGACAGGGTTGAGAACAACAGGTGAGATCTTATATAAATGTCTTCTGCTGACCAGCCTGGTGTTCCATTCTTATTTAGCTCAATGTTAGCCCTGCTACCTTTTGCCTGGAGGCATACATATCGACGCACTTCTATGAGCAGAAGTTGGAGGAGGGAATGGAGAGGAGGAGCTATAATAATGACTATAATGGGTATCATTTGTTTAGAGATTATTACGCATCAGACAGTGTTCTGATTGTTTTTACATCTATTGCCTCCTTTAATCTTTGCAAAAACCCTATGAGGAAGACACTGTTCGATTGGTTGTATAGATGAGGTATCCAAGGTAAAAGGAAAAACTTTTTCGAGTGGTGGAGCTTGGGTTTGACCCAGACCATTTGAATCCAAAGCCCATACTCAAACGGGTAAAGCAAAACATAGAGAAATATTGCATTAATGCTCTCTTTGGATTGCGAGAATCTTTAGGGTAGACATTCTTGCTAGACTCTATATACCAACATATTACATTCTATATAATATTCTTCCCCTCTACTCCCTCTTAAGAGGGGCACATAGGTGCCAGCTGTGGACCTGAAGAAGCCTCTTAGCAGAGACTTTGAGGATACAAAGTAACTTAGTTTTCTAAGACCCAGTGGGAATGGGTATATTGCAATGTGATTAGATACCCCTGGCCAGAAACAACTTGAAATGTCAATGTCTTATCATCTAATCATGGCAAGAGAAAATGATGGTTGAGAGCCAGACATCCTCACATCTCTGCTGATGCTGTGGCACTACGTAGACCTCCTGAAACTAAGATGCCAGCTCTGGGATAATGAGTCAATAGAGAAACCCTTCAGGCTGGTCATAGACTGAAAAACAATGCAGTGACCTGTTAACCCTGAATTTGACCACTGAACTGGATGGGAGCCCAAGATAGAAATTAATTGTTAAAGAAAAGATAAAGTAACACTTTTTGGTATGTCCATGTTTGAGGCCTGATATTTATATCCTCAGTTTTATTCCTAGACATTTTAATAGCTACAGCTTTGCATCGTAAGAGAACCTGATCCTGAAATGTTTAAAAAGGTCACTGAAATGACTTCAGTGATTGTTTGTTTTAGAGTCATAGGTTAGGTGACAAACCACCATAAAACTGGCCTTTTTGAGCAATTGCTTTTGAGCTTAATTTCTCCTTTAAAAAGATCCATAAAGTACCAGGAATTTTATGATTTTGTAAGTTTTTTCTGAGCCAATTTCCCCAGCTGGATTTTATAATCCTGGAGAACAGTTGTTTAAGGGTCTTCCCTGTCTCCATTTGGTTTTTACTAACAGTTTATATTTGCCTTGCACGTTTTGTACTCAAATGGTATAATTCTATTGGCTTCACTTTCTGAAGGGCTTGATCCGCATGTTGAAAGATATACTGCACTACTATTCACTCAACCATCAGAATGCAGGAAAGTTGGTAAAAATAAGCCCTACTGCATTAAAAACAATCATGAAAAATCTACCACACCAATTATACAACAATATTTTAAAAATACCATATATACTGTTTATAAACAATCGACCCTTCTTTATTTAAAGTGGTTACTAAAGGTTATTTTTTTTAAAGACCATTAGGTTGGTATTCTTTATAACGAAGTGGTAATTTAATACCAGACAGTAAATCTATCATCCAGTTTCAGTAGATAGATAACTGCAACATGCAAAGCCACTGAGTTTATTGAGTAACTCATCTGTTGGCTTGTGTTCAATGGAGGAACCAGGACATCAGCTCTTTTGCAAAACTGACCAGATGAGTCATCTCAATGTGGTCACCATCATGTAATAAAGCAGCGCCAAACATGTGGGAGATAATAGTAATGGCTGGACATTTGCAGTGAGTAATTTTGTGAACGTATAATCTCAATGTTCTTACTTTTAAAAAAGTTAATGCTGGTTTTGCTGATGGAGGTGCCTTTGCTGACTCTAATCACAGTACCTTAAATGTTTGTGATGCTTTAAAAATTTCTGAAACACCTTTTCAGGCAGTATTATTTTGTTGGGTGCTTTCTGTAACCCTACAACATATATGAGGACCATACCACCCTCATTTTCAGATGAGGAAATTGTTACTCAGAGAGTGCAAGTGATTTGCTTAAGGTAGTTTATGTGCTAAGTGGCAAAATGGATTAGAACCAGATCTTCTTATGAGTAGTCAGGAGTCCTTGTCATTCTCTTCCCTACACCAAGACTTGGGTATCAACAGGTCAAAGAAGTGGGTCCAGAGTCCAAGGTGGTGGAATGGCCATGGATGCTGAGATGAAAACAGAGGAAAGGAAAAGATGTTTAAATAATGAATCTCATCTATGTTTTGGACATAGATATTTGCTTTTAATTTTGTAATTCACTATGGGATAAACTGGAAATTCTTCTGAGTGAATGGATTTTATAGTACAGAGATTCAACTGAATCTAAAAACATAGTGGAAAAATTTAGGAATCCTGAGACTCTTATAGAAAAAATTTACTGTACCTTAATTACCTAAAATATTTTATAGTGGAATATAGGTGATGATTCACAGTAACAAAAGTAGGAGGCAGTCATGGGACAGAGGCAAAAGAATTGGGCATAGTGTCAAAAGGCCTGAGTTTAACACCAAATCCTGCTGCCTGACTTGGTTGAATGACTTTGTGGCTTAATTTCCTCAATTGAAAAAATAGGAATAACAATTCCTATCTCATATAGGTGTTATGAGAATTAAACTATTATTATAGGAGTTACTCACCCTTGGATAGATTTTAGGATATCAATGAACCCTCTAAAATTGAATGCAGTAGTATATGTATAGACCCATGTACATATACTACATGTATAAACTCCAGGAAGAGTGTTTATATTATTGTCATCAGATTCTCAAAGGACTGTTACATGGTTAAGAACTACCACTCTATGTGAAAAGGATTTTAAATTATGCACACTGTATAAATATTAGAATTCAAGGATGAGAAAGCAATGCCCAGGAGGGAAAAACAAAACAATAATTTCCAGAGGGAGGAAAAGTGTATTTGTCTCTAAGAAACTTGGACTGGCATTCTATAAGATGATCTGGTAAGTCAAATTTATATAAAACATAAATTACCTATAGTGGCAAAATTACTTTCATTTATAATAATTTTAAATATAGGCTTGTTACATAGTGCTTTTGAACACATTCCATAGATGATAATCTGGAATTTATACTAGTTTCTGCCCCTTCTTGAAATTTTAATGTATATATTTGAGATCCTTTCATAATTTTCCTTCAGTGATATCATTGAACAATTAGTGCAGGATTAAACAAATTTTCCCTGGTTCGAAGTCAGTGAGTAATCTGTTTACCTCGTACCTTAACCGAATGAATTTATTAACATACTAGGAGCAGTCAGTCCTCATCTCTTACCAAGATCCAGTATTTGGAATTACTAATCAGTTCTCAAAAAATATTCTTTTTATGGAGATGTTCTTTCAACACATTAAACTAAAAAAAGCTCAACCTTGGGTAGAGTTGAGGGAGGTAATGTGAAGAAGAAGGAATAATATCACAGATCTTGCTTCAGGAAACTTCCCTAAGGCACTAAAGAATCAGAATTGCATTTAAACTAGGCTGGGCTTGGCAGTGGAGCAAGTGCCAAGTTGCAAGTGGAGCAGATCTGTCATTTGGATGGACTATTGCTTCTCAGACATAAAGGCACTATTGTCCGGGAAAGCGTTTTATTGTGTAAATAATGAGATGATAGTGGAATTTAGATCTCCCAGCCTCTTCCTTGATGTTGGCAAGGCTAAATGTGGTGGAAACCGCAGTGGTTCAGGAAGAATGCTACGCTAACAATGTGACGTTTTATCGATAGAAAAACGAAACCAGACAGTGTAGGAGAAAATAATGTCTGTCAGTGTCCCAGCAGGAAACGGATGGCTTATTTCAATAGAATATTGCAAGGGGTACTGAAAAAAGGGACTAATTACAAAGATGTGGGTGGGATATAGGGGAATCATCAAGGAGAGTTATCCCGAGACTAGCAACACAAGGCCCATTTCACCTCTACGCCTGAAGGGGTGAAATACCTGGAAGGAGAAAGAGTCTTGAGAAGAGTCTTCATCTTCATGGGGGAAACTGGCAGTCTAAAGTAACCCCACAGAGAGCAAGTGAGGGGATAATAAATACACTCTTCCCACTCTCGTTCCTCCCTCTAATCTCCTGCCAGGTCTCTCTAATGGTTAAAGCAGAAGCCAGACGGCACGAGAGCTAATTGATGTACTCTACAAGCAGGCTTCCTGCAGTCGAGGAGGGAGGACGGTGTATCTGGGGCAGGGGGAGAATAAAATATCTGTTAACGTTATGCTGCAGGGACCAAAAACTCCTCAAATTTGGTGGCTTAAAATCCCACAGTCTTCTCACTTAGGCTAAATGTTCAACATTTGCTTGACTCACTGTGGAATTTGTTAGGGGAAGAACACATAGAAACAGCTAAGCTTAAAATATCTGAGACTACTTTTCCATCAGCATTGCTGGTGTACTTGGGAAATATTATTGGTTAATTTACCTAGGATTTATTCCCAGCTATCTTTGCCTTTAAGGATTCAGATGAAAGAAAGAGTTGTTTCTCACTATCAAAATATTAGCAAACAAGTGTCATGCTTTATATCCAGAATAGACTCAGTATCCAGCTTCCAAAACAACTCAGAACAAAACAACTTTTTCCTTAGTGTAGACGAGGTTACCGTCACCTCGGTCCTCACTAGTTCTGTATAGTCCAGTTTGGCTACCAACTGCTGGGAACTGGTTCCCTTTGCCTGAAGGCTTTCTCTGGCCAGTGGAGTCTGCACTGCCTGGACATGCAGCAGCCTGAGAAATGGGGAAATACCGCCTACAAGGAGCAGTCCTCAATCCTAGTCCCAGAGGAGTTCCCTCATCCATGGATGGAGAGCAGTGAGGTGCACATTTCTGGAGGATGGCTTACAGTTTCCTAGGGCCCGGGAATGGCAAATGGCGACTTGCTGGAAACAGCACCTTCTATTGACTCCCTTCCCTATCTCACTTCCCCATTCTCTTACTGGGATCACCTTCCAAATAAATTATGAAGACTCAAATATTTGTTTCAGGGTCTGCTGCTGGGGGAGGCCAAACTAAGACAGTGGGCTATTTCCTTAGCTACAGGCCTCCTTTTTCTTATACTATAACATGGAGCCTGGAAATAAAGATAATTCAGTAGTGGTAGCAGCAGGAAGTCCTCGGTAAGTATTGCTGGTATGTAGAGAAGATACAGGCAGAGACAAGAAAGGCAGCCTAAAGTAGTGTAATGAAGACTTTGATTATAAAACCTTACACTAAGGATAATGTAAAAATATTGTAGAATTTGAAGAGTTAGAAATTCCTAACATTAGACATCATTTAGACAAAGCATTAAAAAGTGGAACTGTTGAATGTTTGTTGGAGAATAAGCTAAATATAAAATATATTTTAGAGTAATCAGTATATATATGTTTGCAAAAGAATTCATGCTTTAATTTTTTAATGTGCAAAGGTTGCCAGCTATTTATTTGATGGCTGAATTAGTTGTAAGTTTTCTGTCTCCCCCACTGTAGCCAACATGCATGGTGGAATGGGGACAGGATAACTAATAAATACCCTATTCAGAAAACAGAAAATTGCAATATTCACAGTAGTCACTGGTCTGTGGCCATGATGAAATCCTGTTGAACATTCGTTACGAAGTCCTGGCAGTGAGGGAAGTTCCTTGATTAGAACTTGATTTTGCTCCTGGGGAGGAACTTCCTCGTCCACTGGTCAACACAGCCTCTGATTCTGCCTCTGGGGAGTTCTTGCTTGTTCGTGATCTGACTTGGCCACATTTGTAGTGGGAGTTGGGGGCTGTAGAGTTTTTGCTGCTTACTTCCTGCCTGTCTGAGTTTGGTGGCCGAAGAGTTGTTTTAATGCTCAGGCAAAATTTGTAGCATTAGCTCATAGTTGTTTTGGTATACAATTTCCTTTAAAATTAGTAAGACTTTGATCTCTTTGCTTGTAGTCAGTTCAATATGCCAGTAGCCACACCTACAATTCTTTCTTAGATATAATTCTTAAATCTGGTGTATTTATTTTCCTCCTCATCATCATTTTTTCTTTCTCAGCTCAATGATATTTATCCTAAAGCAATCAGCCGTGGGTTGAACTTCGTCACATATGTAAACTTTGTCACATATTTGTATCTTAAGACCCTTAATTATTCAATTAAAAAACATATTCTCTAATGTTTGACATAAGCGTTCTCAACTTTTTGAAGATTAAAATTTCTGGATGCTTCTTTATCCTCTTTCATTTTTATGTGTACAGAGGCTAATTCTTTCCTGTGGTCATTTCTTCTGATAGGTTGCCAAATAAAGCTAGTGACATCTGATGCATGCTAATATAATTCTGTTTTCCAATCTCTTTGCTAGAGCCAACTTCTAGGAAGGTGAGTGGCTTGCCTTCCAAGATATCATCGGTATCACTATTACTGAAAAATTCGCCCCTGCCTAACTTGAGAATTCATATTTCCAGCCTCTGATACTAGTCTCTTAGTTTTCTTCTGCAGTGCCAATTATTATATATTTTTTGTTACTACCACCTCTGATAGAAATTTCCATTTAAGATAATGCTAATTACCGTTATCAGAAAAACTTTGAAATCTAAATGGCTTAACCCAACAAGATGTTTGTTTCTTGCTCATGTAAAATCCAATAGTCAGAAGGAGCTGAGGGCTCTGTTTTATAAATTCTTCTAGCCCCGCAAACTAACAAAGCTCTGCTGCTTTCAATATATAATTTTCAAAGCGCTGACATCTAGCCAGCAGATGGGGAAAAGAGAGTGGAGACTTGTTTATAGGTTTGTTGTTTCTTGTTTTTTTCATTTTTTTTCTCTTTCGTTATCTGTAGTCATACTAAGATTCAAAAGCAAACAAAGTTTTGTCTTATCTGCTTTAAGAGTATTTTCTTTCTTCTTAGAGCATACTTTATGAGAGGTTTTTGTAGCCCAACTTAGAAGGAGTGCAGATCATTTCTACTACGTTGCATTGGCTTGGAATCAGTCACTCAACCACATCCAACTATAAGGCAGCTGTGAGCCCAGGAACACAACAGGTAGATTTTTCTGAACCCATAGCATTATAATATTCTTTGCTACGGTGGCTGACTTATTATTATTTTTTAAGTTGTATTTTACATTAGTGTGTTCTATTATTTATACATGAGGGCTGTGAAGATTATATCTTATAAAGAAATAAGATTTTCTAATTTCCCATACTATGATATTTAGTCTTAAATCAAATGAATGACTTTAATTTTATGTATGCTGCAGTAGAACAAAACATGGACCTGAAAATCAGAAGACTAAGCTAGTATTTGAAGCCTTGTACAGTCTAGTTGTGTTATATTGGGCAAATTATTTATCTTCCTTAAATCTCATTTTCTTGTTTATACATTGAAAGAATTGCACAAAGTGGGTCGTTCTCAACATTTTCTATGCCAAAACTTCGTTATCTTTTCCCCTTCTCCTATCATTACTTACAATGTAATGATTTTTTTTTACAATGTAATGATTTATTTGACTGCAATTTTAATTAATCAAAGATATAGGTAACTGCCAATACAGATCTTCAAAACAGCATGATTTGCCATTATTATCACAGTGACAGACATAGTGACTATTTTGTTAGGATAGATGATGAGGAGGGAATTATTTATTCAAAAGGTATTAACTTTTATGGCTCTTGTTTCATATAGACAAATTGTTTTCTAGAAATTGTAAGAAATTTCAAGTTAAATAGTGTACATCGTATCATATATGGTTATCGTAATTAAATCTTTTCTAATTTGATAGGAAATTCCAGTATCTTATTTTGTATTAAAATATGACTATTCAATTTCTAGGTACATATGGTACCATTTCAATATGTAGATTCAAGTTTCTTATTATAAGAAAATTTTCTTGGATTATAGTTTTTAGTATTCATGCATTCCATTGTTTCGATTTTCTTTATCAGAGATTCCAATTATACTTCTGTTACATCTTATTTGTCTTCTATGTTTATCTCTCTCAAATTATTTTTAATATGTTTATTTCTTTTTATCTTAAGTTCCTTTTTTCTTTTTTCTGTTTTCTTAGTATTGCTTCTGGTACTGTCTATTTACTCTTGTGGTACTGTCTATTGAGTCTTCATTTCTGAACTTATTTCTCTATTTCTAATTCTTTTATATGCTCTTTCTGCTCACATTCTCATCTTCCTGTTATTTGGCTATCACATTTCTGAGTTTTCCTGATTGTAATTTATTTTGTTCTTTCATAGCTTTTGCCATTTAATTAATTCCCTTTTATTTGCTTTGCAAAATTCGGGTACACTGATATAAGGATATGTAACCTAATGTATAAAATAAGAAAACTCTGCTTTATGGACATATTTATCTGCTGAGTCCTTATATATATACACATATATATGTGTGTATGTATATATATATATATTTCTTTTAAGCTATTTATGTATTTATTTATTTGATTATTTATTTATTTAAATGGGAGTGGTCCCAATTCTTTTCTTTTTTATAATTTTTTTCTTTTTAGTTTTTATTTATTTATTTATTTATTTATTGGCTGTCTTGGGTCTTCATTGCTGCACGTGGGCTTTCTCTAGTTGCAGTGAGTGGGGGGCTACTCTTCGTTGCAGTGTGCAGGCTTCTCATTGTGGTGGCTTCTCTTGTTGCAGAGCATGGGCTCCAGGTTCATGGGCTTCAATAGTTGTGGAACGTGGGCTCAGTAGTTGTGGCTCACCGGCTCTAGAGCGTGGGCTCAGTAGTTGTGGTACACAGGCTTAGTTGCTCTGAAGCATGTGGGATCTTCCCAGACCAGGGCTCGAACCTGTGTCCCCTGCATTGACAGGTGGATTCTTAATCACTGCACCACCAGGGAAGCCCCCCAGTTCTTTTCTGTTGTTTACATTGAAGCAAGTTGGGGTTTTCTGTACTTTAAAGAAGAGATTCCTGTGCAGGGGGTAGAAGTGGGTCAAGCTAGGTTTTCTAGTATTTGAGTTCTCAAGCGCCCTCTCTTTTCTTTTGTATCCTGATGTTGGTGCAGAGTAGTAACAACTATGGCCTCTCCTTATAGCCACCTTTCCAGTATTTTCTGATATCTCTCTGGTTCCTCCACCAGTAGTATCTGAATCTTCATTTCTTCTTTACTCCCTTAGTTTCTGACCTAATAAATTTATTTTTATTCCAAGAAGTTTTATCTCAGTCCAGGGTTTTGTTCTTTGCTGGGTATTTCTGATAGCCCTGAGAACCTAGAATTTTTCTGTATCCTCAGGCCTTCCTCTGGTCATTTTGCACTCACATGCAAATTGGAGCCTGCACAGCACACTCACGTCTACCAGCTGAGTCTTTCACTCCATGTCAGGTCCTTTCCTTTTAGTGGTAAATATGTAGCAAATTTTGGATTCTCTAGCTCTTACAAACATTTTTTTTCTCTCTGTTTTCTTCCTCACATCTGCTGATCACGCTTGGCTCTTCTGTCATCTCTGGTTTGGCCTTGCATGTGTATATTTTGAAGTTTGTGGGAGATGCTTGATCACCTAGTTTTGTCGTGATGCTGTCTGCAGCCCTTTTCTTGCTCTGGTGAAGCTGCCACCTAACAAGTCTCTGTTTTCACCCTTGCCCTCCTGCAATGCATTTACTGTGCATCATTCAGAGTAATATTTTCAAAAATAGATTATACCATTACTTTGTCTAAAACCCTGCATGGTTTCCCATCACAATTAGAATAAAAACCAAAGTCCTTGCCAGGGCCTTCAAAGCCCACATAACCTGGCCACTGGTTGCCTCCTAGAACTTATTCTTTTTCATGCTCACTCAGTTTTAGCCACATTGATTTTCTTGCTGTTCCTCAAACTCACCAAACCTCCCTCCCTACTCAGGGCCTTTGCACTTCCCTTCTTCCTGGAGCAAAATCTTAGATTTTAAATAGCTTGTTCACTCATTTCATTAAGGTCACTGTTGAAACTGATGCCTTAGAGAGCTCTTCCCTGATCACTTATCCAAAGTACTTCATAGCACTTATTATTATCTGACATTTTGAAAATTACATATATTTTAATTTATTTAATTGTCTGTCTTGCCAACTAGAAATAAATATCTCTGACAGAGGCTCACTTAATTTGCTATATCCCTAATATCCAGAATGGCGCTTGGCATGTGAAGGATACTCAGCAAGTACTTTTGAATGAATGGATAAATAAATGAATGAAGGAGGTATCTTTTTTATCCTTTTTTTTTTCTTTTGCTGTTCTAGTTATTTTTAAAATATCTAGTTGTTTGATGTTTATATATTAATTGAATTTCTTCTACACTGTATTTTCCATTATTCTTTACCTTAGAAACTCCTTCTGTTTCAGGAGCTTGGATAAATTTTCACATATATTCACCTAATGTCTTCTAATTCTCAATCTGATTTTAGATGCTCCTAATGCTCGGCCTGCATTGAGATCTATTCTAGGACTCACAGTAAATTCCCTAGACCAGACACCAGTACTGACATACTGAAATACCACTTGCATAAGGGTTCCCCAAAAGACTTGGACTTGAAATACTTTTTCCTGCGAAGTGGACAGACCAGGATACCTTTCTCCCAAGGATCTCTCAAGAGGTGCCAGGAATGCTTCCTATTGGCCTAATTCCCTCCTCTTTTGCCTTACTTCCTGAAGGGAAGGAGACTCTTCCCAGAACTGACAGTACACTTTTCTTTCATTCAGCAACTGCCAGACATAATGGAACACATACAATGTGTCCTGGATGGTATAGAGTAAGTGGAATGTTATAATTTTAGAGAAAGCATCTTTTCTTTTCAAAAAGAGTGTGAACGTCCACTCTAACACCTCCCGAAATATCTACAACATATAACAATTGATGTAGACAGATCTGGATCTTCCAGAGCCATCGGTGCTCTTGATGTCAGAGAAAGCAGTCCAATAAAGAAGGGTCTGTTCCCACTGTGCTCTCCAAAGTCAAGTCGCAGACAGCACAAGTTACAGTTATCCCTATCCTGGGTTTTATGTTTTCAAGAATATGATAATAAAAAAGAAAAACAAGCTCTCTGGTAAACTATATTTATAGGCTCGTGGACTGTAAAATTTTCAAAGTCCATAGCAAGTGTCTTTCTCTTTCGAAGTTAGCATATTTCTTGAGAACCAAAAGTGTGCAAGACACAGGCCTGTGGAAGATAGGAAGTTGAGTAAGGCGGTGAGTGAGGTGTTCTGAGCCTGGGGCTCATGGTTCTCTAGGGTAGTGGATCCCCATGCCTACAGGCAGGCCACAGGAGGCCTTCCAACTCTCTGAAATTGTGGGGACGACTCTGGTGTATACATGCATTTTTCTGGGGACATTGCTCATAGCTTTCATCAGATTCTACAGCCTTAAAGAGCGGACAACCTTTGACAGTATGACTGGACACATGCAAACAATGACTTTCAGTACAGATCGGTGTATGATAAGAGCAAAACTGGTGATCCAAATAATAAGTTCTTGCTACTTGAGAAGATATAATTAGTCTCAATCGACTTGGTAGTAATCTATTTAGTTATGTGTATTTATAAAGTTTGTTTAAATAGTTACTCAACTTTGGGCATGTTCAACCTCTCCAAGCCTCAGTTTTTTTCTATTACCTCCTAGGTTTGTCGTGAGGTAATTTATGTAGAACAGCTTGCACGATCCTTGGAAAATGTTTTAATCATATATTTATGACAAATACAGATACATTTGTTATGCATGTTTATGCATTGCTGGTATAAATATAAAGCTTGAGCTTGCTAATTGTTAAGGATTCATCATATTTCATGTATGATCATCTCTTCTTGGAAGCTGAAGAAAGAAGCTTAAGTAAAAAGAATGTTTATATTCTGCAAGTACCATTTTTAAGAAGGAAAATGTTAGGTTCTGGTTTAACCACATCCTGCCATATCATGAATGAAGAAGAATCTGAGTGAATGACACATAATCCCCAGATGCAGCAACCTTTGGAGCGAATGAGCCAAGGTGACTCCATAAATTAACTAACCTTTGGGAGGATGGACATCCAGTAAGGATCAGGCCCTGTTTCTGATGACAAGAGTGGTTAGAACATTCTGTATGAAGACTAAACCCTGGTCAAAGGCCGGGGCTGCTACTGTTCACTTTCTGTTTGTTGGGTGATCCTGCGAGATCCTCAACTTCTCCAAGCACAAGTCATTGAAATGTGGGGCAGGGCGGGGCCCAGCATCAGCAAGTCATAATCTGAGAGGGCTTGGTCTCTACTATGGCCTCTGCCAACACCACACCAATCTGAGGAAGGATGCCAGGCTGCAAAACGGCCTTGACTTAGGACGTGTGCGGGGCATTCTGGAAGACAGCAGCTTCTTTGTCCATTGACCTCCAATGATTAGGCCTCTGGCTCAACAGCTTGAGTTTTCAGGACTTAATTCAATTAGAGGGCTGGTTAGTTGTCCTACCTTCCTCCAGTCCATCTCATCCCTCCACTATTCCCTGGCTAGCTTAGAGGGTACCTAGAACACTTAACGGCCCTTTTATCTGATCCTTTTGTACAGTCCTCCCTCCGTATCTGCGGGGGATTGCTTCCAGGACCCTCCAGGGGATACCAAAGTCTAAGGATGCTCAACCCCTTACGTAAAGTGGCGTAGTACGGTCAGGCCTCTGTATCCGCAGATGCGGAACCCTCAGATATGGAAGTTCGACTGTATGACTATCCTCTCAGACAGGCTTTCCTTCCAACAGAAAAGCTTTGAAAAACATTTTGGTAAAACATAATAGGACAATCTACCCACGGGACAAACTGCTTTGGAGATCTGGTAGGAAGCTGTTAGCCAGCCCTGAAGCAGAAGCACGTTTTTCTCCACGCTTTTCCGTAATAGTAAGTCATATGTGAGTTGGATGGTTTGTGGATAGAGCAGTGCTTTAGGAGGGAAAGTGCACTGGAATGAAAAGAGCAGCCCAAGCTTTGCTGCCAGGCCCACAGTGTTTGAGGCTGGGGCTCGGCATTACTAGCTGTTTCCTCATGGTATACGCCTCCATTTTCCCACCAGCAACTTAGAATTTGTCACATTGGAATTTCTCTGACGTTAGTCTGGCTCGAATTTTAGATCTGGGACCTTCTTCTTCACTCCTTTCTTTTCAAAATACCTGATGGCTGAGCCAGTCAAGTTCCCAAGGTAGATTTACAAGTTTTTAAAAAGACAGAATCAAGTTTTGCTTCGCATCTCTGTTTTGTCTTTTTTTCCGATGTCCAAGAAACTTTTAAACACCTACTTTATGAAATTAGCAAGCAATCATCTATTTTGGGGTTGAAAATAGAGAAGGTGAGAAATGAGATGGCTGGCCTAAACGCATGTTATTCGGGCATGGAAATTATTTGTTAAGTGATTCTTGCCACAGTCATAAAACAACTTTTGCATTGCCTTGGTTTTTCCATACGTTTTGAAAGAGAACAGCACACTTAAAATCTTGTTTTAATTTGAGGTAATTATGTGTATATTTGGGGTGAGCAGGGACGAGGCATTACTGCAAGAAAAATGTTTTTAATACAACTTAGAAGACATAAGTTAACACATTGAGAAGAAAATGAATCAATCATCGTATTTTGGGATTGAAAGGGATTTTAGAGGTGATTTTGTTTAACTCCCATGTTTACAGATGAACTGGGTTGAAGTGTCTTTCCCCTAGTAGGTCTCACAAACTAAGTCTTCCAGATAGGGCTTTGTTCCCCTCTATGTATTAATAAGTGATTACATTACAGGATGGTCTAATAGGTGTTGTCATGTTGCTGTTACTGCTTGGGAAGACTGGACACAAGTACAAACAAAGTTTACATAATACCTGCTACAGAAATCTGAGTGCCCTAAAGAAATTGTTTAATGATGATACTTTGCTTTCTTCAGTGAAATGAACACACATTCCTGGCTTCATTTAATTAATTGCCTTCTTGAGGGCACTAAATCCTGCTCTTCTAGAAAAAACTCATCCACCTCACATGGGTAAACAATTGGCTTCTTCATGAATTCTGCTGTTTATTCACAATTCATAAACTGAGTAAACCCTGTTTTGTGTTACGACTATTATCACAAATTCAGGCAGACTTCATTGCAGGATTGGAATGAGCTGGTGGTAGACTGTTGCTCAAGTGGGTTTCGGTTCAGCATAGCTTAATACAAAGGAAGAAAACATTGACCAAACATGTCAGATTTACAGTTAAATAAGTGTAATTATTTAATTGTGGTAACTCTGAATACTTTCCTAGTAACAGAAAGCTAGTAGTCACTGTGGATGGTTAAAAAATAAAGTGGCCCATTTCATAGTTTATAGGTAAATGTTTCTGAGTTTTAAAAACACAGAAAGTTTTATCAGCCAGAAAAATTTGCATTTGTATCACCTATATTCACCAAAAGTATATTCTTTTTACCTTTATGTCATTACCTTCCTCAACACCTGCACCTTTAATTCCTCCAGAGGTCAAATATCAAGGTAAATTATATGAAAGTAAATTTTAAAAGAAACCAGTCAAGACCTAGATTTATGAAAAATAAGAATGGAGTTTAGGCAGTTAGAATTCTGTTGGTGTTCTTAGTTATCTTTTCTGTTTTTCAAACAAAATTTTCTAATTACTGTAGTTTAAGCTGGCTAGATTAATGAGCCTATTTTAAAAATATAGGTATAATTCAAGTTGCTTGGAATTTTTCTTTTCTTTTGGTTCCTTCCTTCCTTCTTTCCTTCCTTCCTTCCTTCTTTCCTCCCTTTTTGGTAAGACACAATATGCATGAAGAAGTATTCAGTAGTAAGAGAGGACCATTTATACCCCAGTTGCTTCACTTTGGAGAATTCTCAGTCCTCTCCATTCATGCCCTAATCAAAAGCTACAGTGGAAGGAAAATTTCCAACCCCATATACAATTTTGGGGTTATTGTAGCATATTAGCATATCCTATATAATTGGTGGATTTCAATATATAATTTTTGGTGGATCCTATATAGTGCAGAAGCATCAGCTCTTTATTAAGAACAATTCATTAAAATTTTCCTACTGAGTCATAAGAGCAGATCTACTTCCATAGATGAATCACATGGGAAATACTTTTGTTGTTTGAGATTTAAATCTAAAAATGTTGGTGATGTGCATCTACAAAGCTTTAGGTTAACTTAATAAAAAATTATGGCTGGAGCTGCCATTTACTCTGTTAAACACTTACACACATCATCCGTTGTGTATTATTTATTTCATGAAATTTTTTAATCCTTAAAGAATGTAACAGAATTGGAATATCCTTCTAAAACTTCACGATTTAAAAAATTTGACGATGACCAGCCTTGTTCTTGTCTTTCAGATTAAAGAGTCTTATTTTTAAAAACGTGCTCACCCTGTTGCAAAGATGCTGTTACGTTAGTACATTATGTGGTTTTTCCACGGTGCTCGTCCAGCCACAGCATGGTCTATTTTACAGATACGTAATGAAAGTGTCAGGTTGTATTCCAGGTCTGGAGAAACCATGATTCACTATGTTTTGAATTTTATCCCAGTAACATTTCTGACGTGTCCTCTTTATCCTTTTTTGTGTGTGTGTGTGGCTGTTGTCATATATTGGGATGGTAGAGAACTTAAAAGCATCACAAAGAAACACATACCTGAACTAAAGTGACAGGAATTAAAAAACAAACACAAATTCAATCACTGTACGTTTCTATTGTTTTAAAACTGATAAACCTTTTAGCTTTAGAAATGTAAAAAAAAAAAAGTGAGAACACAAAGTATATTTTGCGCACAAAATAGAAAACTACATTATTTGCATTACATTGCTTTTGAAATAATTTCTGAACTTCTTTTTACCTCTTCTTAGGATATTCAACCTTATTTCTCAACAGCTCTCTTAGAGATTCCCTGACACCACACCCTCCCTGCCAACTACCCCTGAGAATGATGGACCCCTGTTTTTATATGTCCATGTCAAGTACAGAGAGTTTCCGGCCTCTGCTTTTCTTCTTTATCAGTGAAAATTCGAATCAGACATTGTCATAGCTGTTTGGATGCTTATATATCTAAGCCCCTTTAAAATCCATTTGTTTCTTGCTGTCTGCTCTCTTCTTTGTATTTCTAATCCTAGCAAAGTGCCTGGCATGCAGAGGGAACGCAGGGCTGAAATAGGCTCTACTTCCATAAAGAAACACTGTGTGCTGCCAATACCAACTGTCAATGACTTCTTCATTTTCAGGATTGCTGGGCGGTTCATGTGTCAAGACTAAGTTCCTAAAAAGCCTGTGCAGGAAATAACCTTAGGAATCATTCCATCTACTTATATCACTTTACAGATGAGGAAACCGAGGCCTGGAGCAGAGGGAAATGACTTGTCTCGTTTGTGGTTCTCATTTATGCATTCTAAGGTAGTATAAATAGTGATCTCAACATCTAACAGATCATATCCACAACAGAGCCAGATGATATAACTTCTCATATTTTGCCTAGCTGTATTGAGGTATAATTGAAACATAAAAATTGTACGTATTTAAGGTGTACAATGTGATGATTTGCTGTACTTGTACCTTGTGAAGCGTTGACCAGAATCAAGCTACACACATCCAGTTGTCTCATACCTTTGAGCACTGACCACATGGCTACTTACAAAGCACAAAATTTTACCTTTTTAATAGCTTTTTGTGCAATCTATTGGGCTCTCTCTGAGTGCCGAGTGTTTGATCAGCTCACAGGTGGGAGTTGTGACACAGCAGCCAGGCCGTGTAGAGACAGAGATAAAATGGCTGAACCAAGAGTCTTGGGCAACGTGGCGAGTGGGAGCAGAGAGGTCTCACCTCCAGGATCAGCCAAAATGGGGGGGATCTGAGGCAAGCTGTAACCTGGGGAACCTGAACAGGTGGATCCTTGCAGGCTTGAGGCTTGGGAAGGGCTCTCTGTTTCCCTTCTGAGGTGATGTTTGAGAATAATATGGAAAAGAGAGAATACCAGAATATCCAAGAAACCCAGCCAGAAACAGGCCTGGTCGGTTGCTTGCTCTCCCCAGGAGAGTCTTGGGGGTGCCCTTTCAAACTGACACACTTGTGCTTGACACATCAGCCTGTGGGTCTAGAATAGGAAGAATGATCACCAAATTTTGCTAGTTCGAGGAGTAGGACTTTCACTGAGAGACTAATGAAGGAAGTGCAGCTACCTCAGTACCCACGGGAAAGTCTAGGATGACACACACACACACGTATGTAATATGTGTAAAAATATACACATGTTCTGGCTTGTTAGCATTCTTTCTATTCTAACTGTTGAGATTAGATATACAAATAATCAAATGAAAATCAATGGAATTAAAATTCCCAAATCCTCTGAGAAAAGTTAATTTGTTAGATGTTAAAAACAGATTTTCAAATAAGTTCTAGAATATCTTCTCTAAACTAAAAAAAAATACCCCCCAATCTTATTCTTAACAAAATCCTTTGAAGCAGATATTCTTGTCAAATAGTAACTCTATAACCTAGTATTTCAGTGTATGAAGATTCAGAAAAAGTACCTATATTCTAAAATTTTTGCAATTCGATTTGTTTCTCTCAAAGCTCAGTTTTTGTTTTGGTTTTTTGGTTACCATTTTATTCAGTAAATATATCCCAGAGTAACATAAAATATGTCTCGTTAGTTCATGAGTTTCTTGAAACAGTTGGTGTCTAAATATCTTTATTCTTGGCAGAAGTAACTTCCTGTTTAAAAAAAATAGCTTAAAGGGTCTTATAAGGAAGGCTCATAAGACTTCTTGGAAATCAAGCAGTTCTTACAAAACGTTTTGATGTGTTTAGTACAGAGGAATTAGGAACATATGGGTTACATTTTCCCTAAAATGCACATGGTTTTTAAAAATTAAAGGGTAATGTTCTTGGCAAAATAGGTTTTGCCAAACCCAAACTGTTCAAAAAATTGTTCAAGATGTTCAGCAAGGCCAAAAGGCCTCAGGCTGCCACAGTCCTAATAATAGAATCAGTCAGGAGAACCAGAATGAAGTCACTAAACTCATTTTAACAGTCTCTTGAAATAACCAACAAAAATAAATCTCAGCGTAGTAACAATCACAAGCAATTAGAATATAACAACTTTTATGCTCATACTGAATAAAACCCCAAGCTTGTAGTTAAAACTGTGCTAGGAATTTTGGAAAGTTGGCAGTGTCCTGTGCTTGACTGAGATAATTGATTACATCTATAAAAATGGTGAAGAAACTAGAAGGGATTGCACAGATAAAGTACTTACCAGAAATAATTTAAGAATTTTACCACGGTTGTTTAAGGAACAGAGGTTTTATGTGATTGTCTAAAACCCACACATTCTTCAGGAAAAAGATGTATGTGGCGGTGATGACCACAAAAATTTCATTAGCCTGGCATTGAGCACGGCTTGTCTTACCTGGAGAAGAGTCGATTAAATCACTAGTGGTGTTCTCAGGGATGATTAGATGAAACAGTCAGGACTTTGGACCCGAGGCTGTATATAAATATGGCAAGAATCAATCTGGGGTAACGTCAGCTGTCAGAAAACAAATCCAAAAGGAATCCAGTCTCTGCGTGTCAGTATTTGCTTCTCAAAACGACTTACTTTGAGATGGTATCTTGGTCTCACACATAGTAGGGATTTGGTAGAAATGTGTCGATTGGGTATGATTTCTTATGAAAATATCTGTATATTCTCTTTTACGAACTTCATTTTCTAGTCATGACCTGCCTCTGGGCATTATGAGTAAACCACTAGGATTCCCTCTGCTGGCTGATTTGTGTGTGTGTGTGTGTGTGTGTGTGTGTGTGTGTGTGTGTGTGTGTGTGTTTTAAGAAGAAATACTGCAAGGCACAAAAATAGTAATAAAATAATATTTTTTTCCTGACTTAGACTTTATATAATCATCTCCAGATAAAGACAAACATTATGTCTACCAGTTAAGCCAGTTGAGCCAATAGCAAAAAGATTCTGGGTGCCTTCCAGTTTCGTTCTCTCCACTCCACATTCATGGTGTCCTGTCCTGCTGAGAAGATTCTAATTACTTGGGAACAGGACAGGCTGTATCAGCAGAGTTTTGCATGGGATATAGACTTTGTGAAGAAGCAAAGTGCTCATAGAAATAGCATCACTGTCGCTTCTTCCTGTTCTAGCAGCTCTCTAAGAAACTATATATTTTAAAAGGGATGAGACTGATGCATTTTAAGGCACAGAGTGGGATTTGGGAGGGTTCTAGATTGTGCTTTAGATGCTGTGGTGGTGAGAGTTATTGATGTATGAAGGGCAGAGGGTGTTGTATTGACTTTCATCTCATTCTAAGCCCATAAGGAATTGTGTGTGTGTGTGTGTTTGTATGAATTCAGATTTATCAAAATTACTGGGTGATGGTAGGGAAGAAATTGATTATCTTAAAGGGCACTAATATATATATATATATATTCGTTACTAAAAAGTGATTTAACAGGAGTGATATAGTCCAGTTTATTAAAGATTTCTAAGGGGGATTTGCCGTCAGATGTCAAAGAAAAAATATTTTAATTGGAATTGTGATACTGACGCACTCCTTCCATTTGCTGTACTGTCCTTCCAGCCTTACTCCATCCTTGCCAGTTTACATCTCGGTCATAATGCCCTAAAATGATTTCATTCTTACCAATGTGTCTTCATCCACTATTTGGAAAACATTTCTCTGTGAAGCTTTCCTTGATCATTCCAACACACTTATCCATCAATTGTTTAAACTCATAAAATTTTTATCATTTCTATGATTATTTGGTACATGCCGATATACTACATAATAGTTTAATTTGTCTTCCTGTCCCCGATTAGATTATAAATCACTTGAGGGAAGAGACCGTGTGTTGTCTATTTCTCTGTATTTCTCACAGTGTGTAGTATAGCACCTTAAACGTCAGAAATACTCAATGAATATTTGTTGAGTGAATTAAGTTAGTGCATAACAATGTACGCATATAACCCTTATGTGGAGGGACAAAAAGTAACAGAGGTATTTAAAAATTATGAAAAAGGAGTGTTCTGTTGCCTTAGCAATATCTTATTGAAACTTTTCATCTTAAGTTTAGTCATGTTGTTCCTTGATTTTCTCCAGAAGCAATGTTTTCTTAGAGAGTATGAATCTTGATTAACGGCTCAGGTGTCTGAGGTACATAGTATTCTTTTTATTCTGCAAGTCAATTTGTTTCATTTAGAGGACTAATTTCAACAGGGCAGCAGACTTAACTGCATTTAATTTGGAGTTTCTGGACACTTAGTTTTCTCTGGAGTTGTATCTGATCATGACAATCTTAAATATTATTATGACTGTGAGTGGCATGGGTCGTTGGTCATTATTTAAGGAGGTCACTGCTGAGACAATCTTTTTCCTGTCCGCCCTACCTCATTGGGTCTGGGGTTCTTTCTCCTAAGTCTATGCCATCTTTGCCATCTTTAGGGACAGGGGCTTATTCTGCTGTTTCCTGTCATGCTGGGTCACAGAAATCCTCCAAGAGGCTGATCAGACATCATCAGTTTTATTAGGTTAACCCCTCACTGGGGTTTTGGCACCTCTTCAGGCTCCTTCTAAGGGAAAAGTGTTCTGGGATTCTCTTTGGGACCCACCAAGAGATCTTCTCTCACAATTCCCCTTTGAAATGTTTCCCTTTCTCTCGTCTCTAGAGAAATATAACCCAACTTCATTATGTTTGAATATGGGATCTTATTCTCCTCAAATACCCTGCTGTAATTTATAATGTTTCTTCCTGGATTCCTTATTATTTGTCTGAGGACTTTTTCACTTGTTTGTTTGTTTGTTTTAAAGTAGATCAGAGGTGGGAAATCAAGTGAGGACCACACACGTAATGGCCTAAATTCTTGAGTAGGAGTAGGCTAGTAAACTATTAGGAAAAAAAATATTTCATAAGTGTTTTTCCTATTACATTTAGGGAAGGGAAATAAGAGGTTTACTTAAGCTGTTTGTACCCATGCAAAATTATAGAGGCAGAATAAATGGGCTCTCCTAGGGTACTTAACGAATATGAAGGAATTGTTGACTTAAAATAGAAGTTCGCACTGAAAGGATCCCCACTGCCCAGGTAGCCGAGAAGAGTAGAGTGATTTGATGACTGCGGACAGGTTAAGTGTGGTTAATGAGGCAGAGACTCTCAGGTAAACCAAGGTTAAGATGTAACCTTGAGTTCACTGGCCTCTTAGAGAGAGGCAACGATGCTTCTACAGCCAGTATATTTATGAAGTTTTTGTTAAATAAAAGAGAAGAAATCCAGTTATAGGGACAAGAAGGTTGATATATAAGAATATTGAGACTGTAACTGAGATCTTGTCTCTAGCAACTCAAGACCAGATCTCACCTGGTCCTGGTGAGAAAGTTTGGTTATTAAGAATTATTTCTGTGTTATACATAGCTTACTTGGTTTCATAATAATACATGGATAACATATAGATCCACACATTGCTAAGTTTTACTGGTTAGTTAAGTTGGATGGATTTGTTTATAAACCGAAAAAACACTTTATGAGTGATGTCTGTATGCAAGATAGAGTTTTGGTGTTAGGGAGGAAACCACGACAGCAAACATCTTTGAAGGCTTCATGGAGCCAGCATTTTAGAACTAGTCTCTATGGCATTCTTTTGGCTTTTCTATATTAATTTGTTCATTTTCAAACCTCATGGCAAGATTCTAGTAGAGATATCTGGACCTTGGTTTGGCCACTTAGTCATGATATTTGTGAGTAAGCAGGGGATACCCTGGGCTGATGCCTAAATAGGAAATACTCCTGAATAGGTGCTTTCCAGTAGCCAATTCAAAGGTCTGAACCAATTCAAAACACCCAAGTCTGACATTTACCAGCTGCCTGAATTAAGCCTCTTTTTTCTTATTCTTTAGAGAAGGGGTAATATCATTTTGTCCTGTTTTGTAGAATTTTGGGAGACTGAGATCACTTCTAAACTATAAAGAGCTATAGAAATATGGAACTGTTACATTTTAATGTAATTAAATAGTATCTTCAATAAACAATAATTGGTGGCTAATATTATGCAAAGCAAGATGACAGATTTTTTTTTTTTTTTTTTTTTGGCGGTACGTGGGCTTCTCACTGTTGTGGCCTCTCCCGTTGCGGAGCACAGGCTCCAGACGCGCAGGCTCAGCGGCCATGGCTCACGGGCCCAGCCGCTCCGCGGCATGTGGGATCTTCCCAGACCGGGGCACGAACCCGTGTCCCCTGCATCGGCAGGCGGACTCTCAACCACTGCGCCACCAGGGAAGCCCGACAGCTTCTTTTTTTAAGGTCACTTTTGTATTGAGTGGCTTTTTAGAACATTAACCTTAGAATTATCTTAAATTTAGGTTCTCTGAAACATTAAAAATATTAAAATATATGGCAGAATATATGAGTCCTATCTGTTAAGTTTACTCTCTGGTGTACCAAATTCTCTACTTAGTCTTCTACACATAATAATATTAAATCACATTATGATATGAGATCTCAGGACAGTGATTCTTTTTAATGTATCTCTGCAAATAGAGATGAGGAGGGCATAAAACAATGATGTTCTGGCCACTGAAAAATTTCCCGTTACCAGGCATTTAAGAAAATGTGGAGGAAACTTAGCACAACGCATGACTAGAATTCAAATAACTGATTTTTTTACGTTAGATATATTAAAACTTTACGATAAACTTGTCAAGATTGTGAATGTAGAGATACATGACCTTTCTCCAAACACGATTTTATAAAAAACCTAAAATCTTATGGCCAGAAATATTCATGTTCCTGACATCAGCTCTCTAGTGAAACCCCAAAACCCTCCTAGTTGAGTAAAGCACTTAAGTGTTGTAGGCTTTTGTCACCAGCTTCACAGACTCCACCTGAACAAGCCTGGGTTCTCACGTCTCTGTTGGGACTAAACAATCTGCCAACGGGAAGAAGAGAAATAAAAAATATTGCTCCGTTTGTGTTGCCTGGATATATCTTAAGGATTTGGGGGGATTCTCAAGAGCCAGAATGCCATCCCAGAAAGTGGATCCTCAGAAGATTGTAAGAAAAGGCGGGATTTAAATTAAGAAAACTTGAGAAAAGAGTTCAGAATGTGAATCCCCAAATGTATGAAACATTAACGTTTGCTGCCTCTATTTAAATGGGTAAAATTAGCTCAAGAGACGAAGTCAAAGATTCCTGCCACTTTCTCGTTTGAGCCTCTTCTGTTTGATATTAGTTAAAAGATCCTTTTAGCTCTAAGGGAATAAAACGCCAACTCACATTGATTTCAGTAAAAATAAGTGAAAGAGGGGTTGGGGGCACATGTCGCTGAAATGCCAAGGGTAATCTGTATTGAGAAGTGACTGGATCCAAAGATGAGGGGAACAGCAAAAGGAGAAAAGCATCCCGAGCTCTCTCTCCACTCCACTTTCCTGTGTGGTTTATTTTTCCAGGCAGGCTTTCCTTATAAACTGGCAAAATGGCTTCTCTCAACCCACATCCTCTAAGCTTAGTAATCCCTGGCAGAAAAGGAAAACTTCTTTCATGATAGTCCCAGTGAAAGTTCTAGGGCTGTCTTACTGCATGACTTCAGTCTGTGCCTATCTCCAAACCAATCACTGTTGATGAGGGGTTGGAATCTCTTGGTTAGGTCTGAGTTGTGGCTGGCAGGACATAAATTTGACTATAGTGGTGGAGGTAGGGAAGGAGACGATTTAGATGCCTGGAACCACATGAACTGAGAGAGGAGAATCCAGGTCCTATTATCAGAAGGAAGCCAAAATCAAGACATGCCCACTGTGAGTGTCTATTATTAAAATTAAGAAAAGATATCACCAAGAAACAAAACTTCAGAATCTCAGGGTCAGTGCTATTACTTGGAAGCTCAGTTGCTACAAAACTGAAAATGCTTTGAAAACCGTAAAGGGCTATACCCATTAAAGCTACATATATACAAGTGGTTTTTAGTTGCTTCTCTTTTATTAATTTTTGTGTGTCACTGTAATAAATTCAAGTAATCCTAAGATAATGCCTCTTTCATGATTATCTGATACTTTACAGAAAACAAACACACATTCCCCTATTTGAAATGGAAAGATGGTTATTCTATGTGTTACAATAGTGTTAAAACATAATTTTAAAGGAGACATAATGAACCCCAGAGCATAGAGCTACTTGATAACTTGCAATTTACTGTTTAAAAAGTATGTGAAGTACATGTATAAATACATAAATATAGAAAATAAATTGTTGAATTTCACCTGTTTGGAGCATGTTACATTTGGAAAATAGGATATAGAGTCAGCTGTGGAAAGAAATACATTTTGCTTGGTTTTCTGCTACCTGTGTTTTATAAATAAAAATTGATTGTGTCCCAGTCCCCACTCTGTCACTAGTTAGCTGTCACCTAGGACTAAAGTCACTGGATCTCCTTGGGCCTAGTTTCCTAACCTGGAAATTGAAGAAATTTAATTAGATGCTATGTAAGGCTGCCTCCAGCCCTGAAATTTTATAATTTGTGCAAGCTCCGAAAATGACAGATTATAAAATATCACGTATTTTGGATGTGAGCTAGTTAAACTGCCAAGGGCAGTGGCACTTTTTTTTTTTTCCCAAATGAGTCCCTGCATCTAACATGGCTACCACTTGATTCTGTTCAAACTATTGCGAAGAAAACCAGGGTAATCGTGTGGATATTTCTGTTGAAAAGTTTCAATTCTCAGATTTCCAAGATCACCCGTGTGATTTTAGACAGGAAGTTTGATTCAACTTTTCTTTCCAGTAGGAATACAACTTAAGAGCAGGACAGGATTACGAGGAATGCATCTTGGCCAATTTGACACGTTTCAAAAGCATGTGGTTGGTTATTTGGGATTTCATGTTATTGCACTGGCCGCTCTGTTGTCAGCTACTTCATGGTACCACGGACGCCGAATGCTTTGACCCTCTTTCTGTTGCCACTGTCCTCTCTCTTCAAAGATAGGATGCAAATATGCCCAACTTCTTTAGAGTTTTGTTCTTTTTGCACAATCTTATTGAGTCTTCGTGCTGCTTTCCAGGCACAGACCTTTGAGAACATTTCCCAACCAGGAAAAAACAATAGGAATGGCTACAAAATATAATTAATTTTTTCTGACTGTTAATGCAGGAGGAAGATGTCTAATGGGTTGCAGATTTCTTCCTATTTGAATAGCATGACCGTGACCAAGTGGAAAGGAAACCCTCTGTTGCAGTTGCATTTCCTTAGTTCTCCTCCATCAGGACAGGGCCCGGGCATGGGTGATGCTTGCCTGGTGTTCTACGTATGGAAAGAGAAATGATGTGCATACAGGGAGGGGTTTCAGTGATTGAAAGGAGAACAGAGTTCTTAAGCCATTATTAAGAATAAGGCAGCAAGACTCCACTCGCCTTGCTAACCGTTACATGTTTCTGGCTGTCTGCCAGCATCCTTCAATATTTCTTTGAAGCTTTCTTTTACTTACTACAGGAGAGTAATTAGAATGTACCTTTTCATCTTTACTGAAACACACACACACACACACACACACACACACACACGACACACTAGTACATTGTGCTCTGATGTATGCTTGCTCCAGCCCTCCTTCTGAGACCATGCATGGACGACATCTAGGAAGGGTCTTAGGGTTGGTGTGGCAGGACTAATTCCTTTGAGTGCCTCAGTTTCTGAATCTGTCTTTAAATGTTTCCTTAATATATCTAAGGAAGTTTATATATTGCGAGCTAACGAGATTTTACAAAGTAATTTCTCCCTGGGGGTAACTAAAAAATGAAATAAAACTCAACTTATCTGGTCAGATAGGCAGGCAAAAGTTTTGCTTTCCAATTTGGCATTTTAGTATTGCATCTGATTATAAGACATTTCTTTTGGAAAGGTAAAAATTAAACATTTTTTAAAAAGTTAAGTACAAAGTAGTTAATGCCTCCGGACAAAAATATATTCACATACTATAAAAATTACTGAGAAATCTCCCTCTCAAAATATGATCATTACCATAATTACGTTGATGATATTAATTTTATTTTAAAAACCCCAACCGTGTTGTTTCTTTTATCTCTCCCTTCTTTCCAGGCTACTAAACATATTTAAACCATTATCACCTCTACCACCACAAAAAGAAAATCCTAGGAAACAAAAACTTCCTTTCTCATAGAATATTACAGCTTCTAATGTTTGGATTTAACTCAATCGAGAGTACTTGTGGGGGAAATAAATAGATAGATAGATAGATAGATAAATAAATAATACTGAAGATTAAGCAAAAAATGTGTAGAGGAGAATATGATTATTTTTGATTATACTTGACTTTCTACTTATGATCTGTAATAGAACCATGTTGATCCCTAAACACATTGTGACAATGATGACAAGTCTGACTTTTGTCATTAGACAAGACAATCAGGCCCACGTTATTAATTACTATGCTCGTTCCAAGAAGAGATGTGAGCTCAGCACATCTCAGGGCTTTAAGAGAATGACTCTAGAGATGCTATTGCTCCGAAGGAGAAACTCCTGCTTTCCCTCCACCCCCATGTGTATTCAGGTGTCTGAGAAATGGTCCTCTTACACAAATAAATAAGTGACGTGCAAGGTCCTCTTTGGTGGAAGGAAAATACACTAAAGGAACAGATGAGGGGGAATTCCAGGCTGTAACTCTGAGATTACCAAGAAAACTACGGCCAACTTTCTCCAGAGTCTCAAGGCCCTCTAAGAGGGCAACGTTTTAACAGAGTAAATTATACCTATAAAAAGGCGCTTAGAAAGGCAAGCTCTACAGCACATTTGTTTTGGTAATTGCAAGCAGTGGATTTTCCACCAGTAGGTGGAGGGACACTGCTGCAGGGGTTGACTGCAGGCATAGGGTCAACATGGCTACTTTGGGCAGCTGGCTGGAAATCAACCTGTTTTTATTGACATGTTTGTTAACATCAATTTTCTCTGGCACTCAAGTCACTAAATTTGTGGCTTTCAAATTCCCAAGATTGATTCTGATGATGAGACGGGGGAGGTGGGTGGCTTTACCCCACTCGCCTACATGAGGTACATGATCAGCATTGCCGTGGAAATTCAGGCATTGCCGGGGCAGGTGCTGGCCATCCCTGAAGGATGTACGGTTCTGATCGATGCATTTGGTAGAGCTTGTGGGTTTGTACACTGTGCTGGGATCTGACCTTCCACCAGGAAGACCAGGAGAGTTCACGATGAGAAACGTCAAGAAATGAAAATTATTTTCATGTTTAACTTACACAGAGAAAACTGCCAAGAAAACATTGTTTTTAGCTGTAAAGACAAAACAAAAAGCAGCATTCAGTTGCCAAGCTTGGGATGTGTTTATACTTTAAAAACTGTTTTGGTTAATATTTACTTTTAGTCAACAAAAATATTAGAGTGTTAACATTTTTAAGGGCAAATAAACAGCTTCAAGGATGAAGATTTTCAATTAAAATGTTTCTATGAAATTTTCAATTTCCATCATTTTGAGTTAATTAAGAACCATCTGGGTTGTAGCAATGTCAGTGCTTTCTACTGAAATCACATTAACAAAATAAACCCTAAATACCAGGGGCCTCACCTTATAAGTAGTCCAGGACCCAGATTCAGCCCTCTCTGACTTTGAAACCAATTTTCTCCGCACCATCCTATATGTGTGTGTGTGTAGATGTGTGCAGCGTATATTGTATGTGCTGAAGTTGATAGGCTAACATTTTATTTTGAATTTTTACATTTCCATTTATGTGTGAGATTGATCTATAACTTTCTTCTCATGCTATCCTTGTCTAATTTGATATCAAGTTCATATTAGGTTTTGTGGATGCCTTCTTGTTTACTGGTTTTCTGTTAATTCATGTTGACTCACACAGTATCTATTATTTTGTTCCTAGATTCTTCAGTTTTATGTTATTATTCTTTTTCTAGCTTTCGAATTGAAAATTTTATTACTCTTTTCCTTCAGTCATCATTCTTATTTCTTTTTTAAATAAATGCTTTTTTTTGGAAGTTATTACTTTAGCTGCTTTTCACAATTTTTTAAAGAAGTACTTTCATTATTTGTTTTTATGTTGTTGTTGTTTTGTTTTGTTTTTTTGGTGGTACGCGGGCCTCTCACTGCCGTGGCCTCTCCCGCTGCGGAGCACAGGCTCCGGGTGCGCAGGCTCAGCGGCCATGGCTCACGGGCCCAGCCGCTCCGCGGCATGTGGGATCCTCCTGGACCGGGGCACGAACCCGTGTCCCCTGCATCGGCAGGCGGACTCCCAACCACTGCGCCACCAGGGAAGCCTCATCATTTGTTTTTATGTATTTCAAGTTTAAAATATTTTATAATTTCCCTTGTTATTTTCTTTTTAAGCTAATGAGTTATTTAAAAGTGTCTGTTTAAATTTCCAAATACATGGGGAACTTTGGTTTTGCATTACTGAATTCTATTGTATGTTTCTTTGCCAGAGAATATGATCTTTGTGATACTGTTTTCTAAATTTGTGGGGTTTTTTAAGTTTTTATTAAAAAAAATTTTTTAACATCTTTATTGGAGTATAATTACTTCACAGTGGTGTGTTAGTTTCTGCTCTATAACAAAGTGAATCAGCTGTACATACACATATATCCCCATAACTCCTCCCTCTTGCGTCTCCCTCCCACCCTCCCTATCCCACCCCTCTAGATGATCACAAAGCACCGAGCTGATCTCCCTGTGCTATGCAGCTGCCTCCCACTAGCTATCTATTTCACATTTGGTAGTGTATATATGTCCATGCCACTCTCTCACTTCATGACCTATTGTATGGGTCATGTGTTCTGTAAGTGTACCACGTGGGCTTGATAATAATGCATTTTTTATGGTTAGTTCAGAATCTCAATGTAAATTATATATATGTTTATCACAGATAAATTATGTTATCAATATTAATAATTTTATTCTGCAAATCCTCTATAGCTTTAATATTTTTTCTCTGCTTTTGAAAGAAATGTATTAAAATATCCCACTATGATTTTGTCATTGTGATATTTTTCCCCTTGTAATTCTGTTAGTGTTTTGCTTTATGTTTTTCAAAGTCATGTTGTTAAATGCATAACGTTTATAGTATTACATATTTTGCATTAATGTTTTCTTAACATAAAGCTATACTTCAATGATTTTATAATATAGTGACAAAATATATTAGAATCAGTATATATAGTTCATTAGAATTAATTAGGATTTGCCTGATAAATCTTTTTCCATTCCTTATATTTTCAGTCTTTCTTTTTGATTTTAAGTAGAGTTTTAAATATTTAATCTAGTCTGATAATCTGATAATAAGTGGATTGTCTTTGTTTCCGTTAATCCTGATTACTGATGTATTTGGATTTCTACCATTTTATATTCTTTGCCTTTTTTCCTCTCCTCTTTCTAATTTGTGTTGGTTTGTTAAAGTTTTCTACGTTCTCTTGTTCCCCATCTTGTAATAGTTTAAACCTATTTGTTGCATCTGTCTTTTTTAACTTTTTTAAATTGCTTATGTCTGTTGTTTATCCTTAATTTTTAACACATGCACTTAACTATAAAATCTTTAACAAATTCCAAAATTAGTCAATAGTTCTAATTACCTCTCAAACACAAAAGAGGGCCTTAGCGTTTTTTGGCTATCCATTAAGCAGCTGCTCCCATTTTATACTGCCATATAGAGTCTTCTTTTTTAATTAAAAAGTATAAACAAATATCATGACTATTTATTAAAGTATATTATTAATCAAACTTACCAGCTTACTGCATCAATATCTATCCTCATCTTTGTTTCTTGTATCCATTTTTTCTTCTGTATTAACTTCGCTCTGGAGCATCCACTAGTAGTAAGGGTCCATAGGTAGTAGTTATTTTTTATGTGTCTAAAATGACTTATTTGGGGCTCATTTATGAATAAGGCTTATACATAAAACCTATCATTACAATTATTTTCTATCAGCATTTGAAGACACTATTCTACTGTTTTCTGTCATCTGTTGTTGCTGATAAGAAGCCAAATTGCCATTTCTTTGTAGTTTATTTTTTCTCTCACAGCGTTTAAAATTTTCCATTTTCTCTTATTTTCCAGTTTCACTACAATATTTCTAGGAATACATTTACATTTATTTATCTTCCTGACACTCTAAATGCATTTCTCATCTCAGGACTAATGCCTTTCTTTTATTCCAGAAAATTATCATCTAATATCTCTTTAAAATTCTTTAAAATTTGCTATTTCTCTTTGTGCCGTTCCCTAGTCAAGTCCTTTAGTACTGTTGTTCAACTCATGGATTCTTCATCTGTGTTCAGTGTAGAATTTAGCTTGCCACTTGAATTCTTTAATTTTGAAATTCTTATTGCCTAAAATATCTTTATTTTTTATTTTCAAAACATCTATTTTCTCATAGTCACCTGTTTCAACCTACATTTTAAAAATTCCATCATTTCTTTTTCTTTTAAATGAATGTCAGTCCTTTATTCATCTCTTTAAGTCTCCTAAATACATTAAAGTCTTTGTTAGACTGTGAATATTAATTTTATGATATGAATTCATGTTTTGATTTTTTTTTTTTTTTTTTTTTTTGCGGTATGCGGGCCTCTCACTGTTGTGGCCTCTGCCGTTTCGGAGCACAGGCTCTGGACGCGCAGGCTCAGCGGCCATGGCTCACGGGCCCAGCCGCTCCGCGGCACGTGGGGTCTTCCCGGACCAGGGCATGAACCCGTGTCCCCTGCATCGGCAGGCGGATTCTCAACCACTGTGCCACCAGGGAAGCCCCATGTTTTGATATTTTTGATTAATTTAGTTGACTTTCCTAGCGTTAGAATTCTTCATTACGTGTTTTGATATTTTGGTTTGCAGACTTATTTTGAAAGAAAGGTTATTTGAATCATTTACTGTCTTTCTCTCTCTCTCTCCTTATGCTTCCCTGATGGATGGGATGCTTCTTTCCAACCTTCCAGCCCTCAAGTCCAGAACTTGGCTTTACAATGTCTCCTTGGAGCTCTTCCCAGTGGTGTGTTGAGATATCACTGATCCAGTCACCAAAGCAGCATTGGTTCAGTAGCTGGGCCTGAGGAGGTGGCTTTGTCCTCCGCAATCCCCAGGCTCATAGCACCACCAAAGACACAGTCCGAACCAGCAGTCAGCAGCTGTTTTTGCTTCAGCTTCCTCTCATGGGTGGGATGTTGTATCCCAGCTTTTTGTATCAAGCCATGAGGTGAGCTCTGTTCCTCAGTCCCCCGTGAAGTCATTTTGTTCTCTGATTCTCTGCAAGCACCCAAGTCCTGGCCCCATTGCCTTTCTCTATTTTGGAATAGAGTGGCCTGTGGCTTCAGGTCTGCTCTCCACTGGGCCTCTTTTTAGTTTGACTCTACCGAAATGCTTTTGAGCCAACATGTGTCTTTCTGGTTTTTCCTTTTTGCATTTTATCTATCATTGACGTGTTTGGAAGAGAGGAGGTTTGTCAAGGTCCATCAGAATGTTTTGACTAGAAGTCTGTAATTTTCTTGAATATCTAGTTAGTGACCCCATTTATTATTTTGCATGTACTTTATCTTAGATCTCATAATCTATCTCAGGAAACTACTCCGTTACCAACTTCATACCTGAGTCTCAAAAATCTTCAAAATTTGGAAAATGGATTTTCAAGCAGAGTTCCTATTATAGCCCACTTATGAAAGTATCAGTTCTTCCAAATTTCAATGTTTAGAGATTGGTGCAGGGTAACATAAGCAAATTTTTAACTTAAAATCCCTCTTTCCTGATAGACTTCCGGACCTGGTAGGCTTTACCCCATCTGTACAAATTATCACATATATGATAATTAGTTCTCAAAAGTATCATTACTGTGGTTTGTATTGGAGGGGGAGAACTCTTGCAATTTCACTGTGATTATAGGACATTAATGAATCATGATGGTAAAGTGAATGTACTTATTAAAATTACGGGAAATAAGTGAGGTAATTAAAAAAGTAGAGAGAATATATATTTTTGTTAAGCAGTTGGGCATGAGGCTTAACTTATTTATGGATTTTTCCCAGTTTCAGAATACTTCAACCTGATAAGGCAAATAGAGAGAACCTGGGAATAGCGGTACCAGAATTATAATAGTCTTTTTTTTTTTTTTTTTTTTTTAACATCTTTATTGGGGTATAATTACTTTACAATGGTGTGTTAGTTTCTGCTTTATAACAAAGTGAATCAGTTATACATATACATATGTTCCCATATCTCTTCCCTCTTGCGTCTCCCTCCCTCCCACCCTCCCTATTATAATAGTCTTTATTCTGAAGATAATATACAATCTTAAACGTTAAAATATTTAATATTATTTTTTTCAATATTTAACGTACATATTTATGCCCACATAATGTAAATGATAAAGCCCTCCCTCTGTTTATAAGTAAACATAGATTTCATGATATAGAAAAATGTCATGTGAGAGTTGTACATTTGTATGGTGGAGCAGGATTTACTGAAGGAGTAAATCCTTAGGCTTTGCCCATATTCCTTCTGTGTGGAGGTGGATGAGGGGTCTTCAGCTGGTGAGGAAATAGCATCCAGTCCACGGAGTATGAACATTTTAATCTTATTCTGGTTCTTCTGCACCTCAAGCTAGTAACTCCTGATGTTTTGGACATAAATTCTAAAAACAAACTTGCCCATTTTTAAATCAGGTTATTAATTGTTTTGCTACTGAGTTGTAGGAGTTCCTTATATATTTTGGAAATTAACACATATCAGTAATATGGTTTGCAAATATTTTCATTCCATTGGTTATTTTTTCACTCTGTTGATGAGCTAAAGACTTGAATAAGTATTTCTCCAAAGAAGACATACAAATGTCAAAAGATGCTCAATGTCACTAATCATCAGGCAAATACAAATAAAAATGCAATAAATGTCACCTCACACCTGTCAGGATGGCTATTTTCAAAAAATGGCAACAAGTTTTGGCAAGGATGTGGAGAAATTGGAACTCTTGCACACTGTTGGTGGGAATGCAAAATAGTGCGGCCACTGTGGAAAACAGTATGTAGGTGCCTCAAAAAATTAAAAATAGAACTATCATAGGATCCAGCAATTCCACTTCTGGGTGTTTATCCAAAAGAATTGAAATCAGGATCTTGAAGAGTTATCTGCACTCCCATGTTCATTGTACTGCACTATCCACAGTAGCCACGATGTGAGAACAACCTAAACGTTCATCCACGGATGATGGTTGAAGAAAATAAGGTATAAACATACAATGGAATATTATTCTGCCTTAAAAAGGATGAAACCCTACAATATGTGACAACATGGGTAAATGTTGAGGATATTATGCTAAAAGTAAGACAGTCACAGAAAGACAAATATTGCATAATCCCACTTATATGAAATATCTGAAATAGTCAAATATATAGACTCAAAGAGTAGAAAGGTGGTTTCCAGGGTCTGGGGCAGAGGGAAAATGGGGAGTTGCTATTCAACCAGAATAAAGTTTCAGTTAAGCAAGATAAAAATTGAGATCTGTTGTGCAACATTATACCTGTAGTTAACAACACTGTATTTTATACTTAAAAATTTAAGAGGGTATATCTCATGCTAATTGTTCTTAGCATAATAAAATAAAATAAAAACTATCAGTCTCGCAAAATAGTCCTATCAAGTGAGATTCATAGTACATTTTCTGGTCCATAGTATTACTGAATAAATGTTTATTTCATTTTGTAAAAATTAGAAAGTCAAAGCAAACTTGCCCCACCTCCCACCTCAAACAGTGTCATTCTGTTGGCTTTACCTGTGCATGTTTTCCAAATCTGACAAGCACAGGCACTGGGAGTTATTTGTTTTCTTCTATTTAGATCCTCATTTGTTGACAATGTTTTTTGACCGTAGATCTCTCCAAAAGGCCAAACGGCAAAGTATAGTATCAATTCTATTCAAAAGTTGTTACCAATATTTATACTCATATTTCTATTTCCAGTTTCCACAGAATTGCCAGTATTTCTAATTTATTTTTCTCTATAGGTCTGTTTTAAATTTCAGACATGACGTCACCATTGTGATGCTGCCCAGGGTCAGAGCTGAGCCGCACCTGTTTTCCGTCCCAGCACATTAGTGGTCCCTTCCCACCAGTGGGCTGGCTGCTCTAGGCCTGACGTATATGAGCCCCAATTCTGCTTTGAGAGACACAATCCTTGTCTGCGTTTTGGGCTCTCAGTTACTGCTCTTTTTAGTTTAGTTTTATTCATCTACCTTCTGTGAGCTTAAAAGATTGAGAGGATTGGTTGAATTCTCTCTGCTAGCTAGACAGTCAGTTTTTGTAATTCTTCCTTAAGTGTATGTGACCCAGTCAAATTTTGACGATGAGGATCTTGTCTCCATCAGACTTGTGCATAAATCCAATACTCTTTGATGTCCTATTCTGTCCCCTTTCTTTATCTTTTGTCTTCATGGCCATCCAAAAATGTGTCCACTTTTACTAAATGCCAGTTCTCCGCGAACTGCTGCATACAGTGTACTCAGACGGCCAAGATGGCAGCCACTTTCGGACTCAATGTTTTTCATATTAATTACATTTAACCCTACTTAGTTTTATGAAACTGAAATGCACAAAAGAGGAGGGAGGAACCCTGGGGTGAGGGGTGGGGGTGTAATACATTTTATTTTTAGAGAAATAGCATAAGTAGTTTTGTTTTATTTAGAAAGATTTAAAAAATTAGTTTGTTAGTCACATGTTCTTAGAAGTTCTCTTGTGATATCTGTTTGATATAACAATGGCAAGCTGTAGGCTCACACAACCAGAAATCTTCACTGTTTTTCTAGTATTTTGAGCTCCACTATTGATAGGTCTATAAATAAACCAAAGGGATGGTCTATGTGAAAGTAGCCAAAATGGTTACATCTGTGGTCAGTTCTAAAAGATGCTGTGGTGAGGGCTGAACACTGAGAGAGAAACTTTAGTAGATAATTGTGTCATTGAGAATAAATTATAAATAGTCTCAAGGATGTGTTTCACCTTTTAGTTCTGTGTTTGTATTAGTCCATTTAGGCTGCTATAACAAAAATACCCTGAATGAAGTGGCTTATAAACAACAGAAATTTACTTTTCACAGTTGTGAAGCCTGGAAGTCCAAGATCACGGTGCCAGCATGGTCATGATCTGGGGGAGAACCCTCTTCTGGGTTGCAGACTGCACACTTCTCATTGTATCCTCATGTGGTGGAGAGTAGAGAGAGAAAGCAAGCTCCCTTGTGATTCCTATAAGGGCACTAATCTTATTCATGGGAGCTCCACCCTCATGACCTTATTTAAGCCTAATTGCTTCCCAAGGCACCACTTTCTAATACTATCACATTGGACAGCAGGGTTTCAACATATGACATTTGGGGGACACATTCAGTCTGTAACAGTGTTGTAGAAGTCTTTAAGAAAGATGTCATACGATACAATGAGCAGTGAGAATGTGTGCAAACTGCATATTCTCTGAGGCTCATTCATGTCAGTGTTCATTCCTTCAGTTCAGAAAATAATCTCCAGGCTATAGTTATAGTTTGTAATGACTGAGAAGTAGGTTACCAGGACTAGAACAGAACGGACCTGGATTTTTGACATTGCAGTTGCCCCTCTGAATTTCTAATAACAGAGGAAAATTATCCTTGGCCATATACTGGAATTTCTTTGACAATATCATATTCTTTCTGAAACTTAACAAGTTAAAAACATATTCTTGCACATTTGATATTATAATCTTTGTAAATTTTATTTCTTCTATTAGAATATTAAATGATACAACATTTTATTTGATCTACATTGAATATGGCAAAAGATTTTCATAAACATGTATAAGAAATAAAACTTTTTTATGAACATTATACTTCAATCATTCTACTGACTTAAGCTACTCATTGAGGTGAAGATAATCATGAACTCTTTTCTGGAGAAATGTTATAAGTGCAAACACCATTAAAATGATTAAAATTTTCTCTTGCCTTCTGTTATTTCTGCAGCTATTTTGAATCCTGAGAACAACTATACTATTGAATCTAGCTACTAAAAAGTATAAAATGCATCAGTCACCTGTCCAGAAGAAGAAAGTTCTGAAATAATTCTTGCACTTTCTATGTATTGCTACTCCTCTTTTCTTGTATCTTCCCTTCCTTTTAAGAAAAAAAGAAAGTGTTTTGGAACAAATTGATTTTGTTAGCGCATTGATCATACTCCTAGCCTGGGGCTAGAGCATAACTTCAAAAACAATAATAACTAAGACAATCATCTAATTTTACTGAAATAAAACTGAAAATGTACATCCAACAAAAGCATCCCTGAAACTCTGTCAGGTGCTTTTGTGTTTGTACTTTATTCTCAATGACACTGTAATCTACTAAAGCTCCTCTCTTGCTTTTTCTCTTTGCAATCTGGAAGAACAGATTCACCAGTGATTGTGCTCATTTATAAAAGCATCCAAAACGAAATTGAACCCCAAGGCTGATAAGCTATAAAGATGCTGATCAGATCTGAGCAGAATGGACAATGCTTTGGGGCTTGCTCAGCTAAAGATGGTTCTAGAAGACTGATGACTTTATGGACACAATTACAAACACCACAGCTCTGTCAGATGAATGGAAATGCATGAAATATGGGACTGGTCCTTTATTAAGTAAAGAATGACATTTTGTAAAATACTTCCTAAGATTTAGTCATTTTTTTGGAGGTAATTAAATTCACAGCATTCTTTGGTAGAAGACATAATCAAGCAATTGCACAAGAGCAATCCAATAGTATATATGTATAATAGTTCTACAGAACAGAGACTAATTGATTTTTTAATGGCTCAAACTAAAAGGGATGAACCTTGTCAAACGTATATAATTGCTATCCACAACCAGTAGAAGTCATAATCGATAAGAAATTAGAAATGTTTGCTCTTTCCAGAGTTCCTCTCCAAAGAGAGGTTGGATATAAGAAAAGAACTTGGAATTATCTTCTTTGTTTTCAAAACCACAAATAGCTAAAAATGTAATTACACTGAGGGATATATTAAAAATGATACTGACCTTTAATTTGAGTTTAATGCATTTATCAAGGATGGTGTTAGCCCACGAGACCAGGCTTGTCTAGATTTGCTCTTGGGCATTATGTCCTAGAGAGCCCCTATGATTTCTCAGATTCAGAGTCTATAAATAAAACCTTGAACTTACATTTCTGGAAATATTTTTTGCCAAATTAAAGTTTTAGTGATTGGCCAAATGAGTAAGTGTGAATGCCGAATTAAAGTTTCCTGGATTCTCCAGGTTTTATTTCATAATTCTACTGGTGAAACAATGATGAAATACATCATCATCACCTGGAGTGGCCTCATTCATCTTCCCTGCCTTTAGCTTCCCTATGGAGAAATGTTATGATTAGTTCATCCTGCCTCCCGAGTTCTTGTGGTGTCCCCTGGCCTCCACTAAAATACACTCACTCTGTTCCCTTATTTACACAGATAAATACATGAATAATAATAGCTTCCTCTTGCAGTAATAGGAAGATTAAGCTAGAATCATCCAGGTCCTTGAAACACTGAAATTAACAAATTTTCATAGTCTCAGAAGAATAATTTGAGTTAAGGTGAGAGACATTTGATACATTCAAGTATATGTCTGAAAACTGGTTTTTGGATATTAACTTGTTTCATTGATGTGCAAATTTAATTTGAATTAAAAATGTCAGAATACGGGTATCTAAGACAGACTGGCCCCTAATATTTCCAAACCCCCAGGCAGGAATATACAAATAGAAGTCCACATACCCTGCATATAAACATTTAAAAGTCATAAATGAAGCTAACGAACTCTCAAAGAAATATGTTCTACCCTCTTGGTTTGACAAAAACAAGTTATAACACTCTAGCAGGCCACATTTGAATCTGAATTCTGGAGCCCCTAGGAGCTCTGTGCTGCAGCGTGATGCCCGGGAGGGCTGCACATGAGCTTCTGACCTGGAACCGCCGTTTCCTTCCTGTCTGTCCTTGTTTGTGCTACAAAGCCCTGCAGGCCCACGTGTGGAGATGCCAGCCTGTATTCCAAACTCCACGTACACCTCAAGCACCTACCAACCTTTTGGAATCTCTTAGGCCCAGGGGTGTGTATGTTAATGATGAGGTGACCTTGGGCTGGGAATAGGTCAACAGTCTGGAAAGTGAGCTCTGGGCCACAGGAGCAGGGACTTGCGGTGCCAGGTACCCAGAATGTGGTTTAGATGGTAGATGAGGACTCTGAGTAGCCAGACCCCTTTTTCCACTACAGGCTTCTTGCCCACAGGAGGGTCACTCCCAGAGAAGGTGTAGAAAAGTGTTTTCTAAAGCCCAGGGCCCAAGGCAGGGGCCTTTCTTTCCCAGATATGGGGATGACGTTGGCCTAAGTTCTCTGTCGTGCGTTAAAGTGTAGGAGCTAACTCAAACAAGAACCTTTGTCCGTTTTATGGCTATATATTTTTATAAGGGATTTGAAAAATCACTTTATATAAATAAATGATGAAACTTAAAGGTAATCAGCATCTAAATTGGTGGGAAATTAGTTTGGGGCATTATTTACACAATTTGGGTATATACGTTTTTCGGTGATATTTAAACTAGCTGCAATTTGTTAGGATTAGGGGAGTTTATAGTACACCTGTAGTTTAGATTTGAAGGGTACATGGTAGACAGAGTGATTCTGCCTCTGCAAGAAGTCCACTTCGTAATCCTTGGAGCCTGTGACTATGTTGCAAAGAGAAATTAAGGTTGTGGATGGAATTAAGGTTGATAATCAGCAGACCTTAAAATAGGGAGATTATCCCATATTAGCCAGGAAGCCTCAATGCAACTAGAAGGTTCCTAACAGTGGGAGAAGGAGGCAGAAGATTAGGCCAGAGGCAAGCGATTTCAGAGATGAGAAGGACTCAATTTGCCATTGTTGGTTGTGAAGATGGAAGAAGGGTCAGGAGTCAACCCATGGGTGATCTCGGAAAACTGGACAAGGCAAAGACACAGAAGCTTCCCCTAGAGCCTTCAAAAAGGATTGACAGCCCTACGAACATCTTGATTTTTAGTCCAGTGAAACTGATGCCCAATCTCTGACCTCCAGAACTCTAAGATAATAAATATGCATAGTTTTAAGGCGTTGATTTTATGGTAGTTTATTACCGCATCAATAGAAAACTAATATGGGGATATTTTGGCCCCATGTGGTGCTTTGAATAGCTTAGAATGGTGCTGAATCCTCCTTCTTCTTATTATTAATTCCTCTTATCATGAATATTCTATGTTCTTGATTAACATTTCTTAAAAATATAGATGAATTCACTAATGTAAAAAATGCTGTCAGCTGCTAGGTAAAGAATGATGTAGTTATGTACTTATCATGGGACATGTATACAGGGAAGTTCAGCCGGTGTAGATTGTATATTTGTGGCCCATAGATATATTAGTTATCTGCATTGATTGTTCTATGGTAAATATTAACTAAAATTTACATCCCAAGTTGAGTTGTGCAATATCTTCAAAAAGATTATTCTATGATGCCATAGCTGCATTTTAAAATAACAAATACGATCTGTAGAAACTTAAAGATAGCAATGAAATTGCCAAATCCTTTAGAACAGTTTATAGAAACTTATAGACATGGTTGCAGTATATTCAAATGAGTACTATTTTTTGGCTGTTTAACATTTTCTGTCCAAAATATCCAGCTTACTTTCAAGGAAAGCTTATTTAAATGCTCTTAAATATGTAATTCAATTAAGAAAGAAATGATGAGTTTAATCAGAGAAGGCAGAAGAAATCTCAATTGTCTTTGGAAGGTCTCAAACATATTCTTCCAATCCTAAATGTAAAAAATGGCCCAAGTCCTGGGCGTAGGTAATGAGAAGTGGCCTGTCACTGTGGTGCTCTGTGTAAATGTGGATAATAGATTCAGAAAAAAATTTTTTCCCTATTATTATTTTGTTAATGCAAAAAAGATTTGCCTCAAATGGATGTATTCATGATGTCATGAATCATGATTGAAGAAGAAGAAAGTCATGTGAAAGTTATGAGGAATATATTCCATAGTTTATTCATTAAAAGATTATGTATACTTAAAACATTAACTTTCCTTGAAAAGCTATAATTAAGTCATATTTATGTATGGGTATGTTTCTACATATATCTTCAATTAGATAGGAAATTATGGAGTTAAAAGAGGACAAAAGGGGCTTCCCTGGTGGCGCAGTGGTTGAGAGTCCGCCTGCCGATGCAGGGGACACGGGTTCGTGCCCCGGTCCGGGAAGATCCCACATGCCGCGGAGCGGCTGGGCCCATGAGCCATGGCCACTGAGCCTGTGCGTCCGGAGCCTGTGCTCCGCAACGGGAGAGGCCACAACAGTGAGAGGCCCATGTACCGCAAAGGGAAAAAAAAAAAAAGAGGACAAAAAAGTAAAATATTCAAACAACTTTCAGTTTCTTCTTGACCCAGTAGTACCGAAGTTGTAAAAATAGCATGACACTCTGAACAAACCAGTAATATAAATTGTAGATAAAAATGTAAAGCAGTGTAATCAAACAGATATTAGAATTTAAATCCCTTTAAGATTTTATCCTTAAAATTAAATGTGGAAAATGTGAGAATTCATATTAGAAGGAACAGACTTCGTTCACTATGGAAAGCATTTCTTAAACTGAATTTTCCTCACATCAGGTGGCTTTCCCTTCCCTGCTCCCACTTTTTTTTTTTTTTTTTTCAATCAAGCCTAAGGAAACCTATAGTGAAGTTCTTAATAACAAATTGTAACGGGGCCTCCTACACCACTGTATGCAGGGGGCTGTCTATTCTATTTTTAAAAGTCTCCAGGGAAGGAGCTTCTACCACTTCTTGTGAAGCTCTGACTTAGTACCTGGCAATCTTCCCCTCCCAGGGTCCCCAGGCTGGTCTTCCTCCCTTGCTTAAGAATTTATTATAGATCAAATTATTTTAGGGTTCTGAATATATTGTTATATTTAAACGATACTTTCCCCCAAAGGGGCTCAATTAAAAGAGTGGAGGATGTCTGTGCAGTGGAGCTCTGTCTTCAAAGAAAGGTGTTCGATTAATACAAGTGGGTGAGATTCAGAGGATAAACACAAATCAAAATCTTTTAGATAAACTCTTTCAAAAGTTGAGATAACTGGTATTTGAAGTATGTCTTCCCTTTCCTCCCGATTCTTACTGGAGTTAAGACATTCTACGCTATTAAAGACAGAAGATCCCAGCCTAAGTCTAGGCAGAATGTTGACACCATTGTCTATTTCTTCATCTGAGGGTGATGATGGTACTTACCTACGTCAGTTTTTTAAAATTTGGATTAATTAATATTTGTATGTATGTATGGTATTTTCAAAGATGTTAAATCTTATTTAGGCACGTTGAGAGCTTGATGCTCTTATTACTTCTCAAGGTGTTTTTATTTCTATTTACCATCAAAAATTACACAAAACTGTGGGAGAGAATGGAGTTCTATTCTTGCCATCAAATTACGTGCTGGCATTTGGAAGGAGAAAGAAATCCATTTTAAAATTTTTCCATATTTCTCTAATATTCTCTACTACCTTTGTATTGACATTTTATCTTAGGGAAAAAGCACCACAATGTATGTAATTGGGAATATGCTATTTCATACTATTCATATGCTTCTAGTTAAAACATCGGTGGGTTTACCCAATTTAAACAGTCAAAAACATCAACTATGTACTTATGTTAACTATTTGACTGTTTATTTACTTTGCGTTTTGGGAAAGGGATGTACCCTTTTTGTGTTTCATGGTTGCTTGTATTTCAGTTATAAAAGTTTTATTTTATTTTATTTTTTTATTGAAGTATAGTTGATTTACACCATTGTGTTAGTTTCAGGTATATAGCAAAGTGACTCAGTTATATATATATATATATATATATATATATATATATATATATATATATATTCTTTTTCAGATTCTTTTCCAATATAGGTTATTACAAGATGTTGAATATAGTTCCCTGTGCTATACAGTAGGTCCTTGTTATCTATTTTATATATAGTAGTGTGTACATGTTAATCCCAAACTCCTAATTTATCTCTGCCCCCCTTTCCCCTTTTGTAACCATGTTTGCTTTCTATGCCTGTGAATCTATTTCTGTTTTGTAAATAAGTTCATTTGTATAATTTTTTTTTAGCTTTCACATATAAGTGATATCATATGATATTTGTCTTTGTCTGACTTAATTCATTTAGTATGATAATCTCTAGGTCCATCTATGTTGCTGCAAATAAAAGTTTTTATATCCAAAAAATATAGATTCTAATTTATATGTTATAACTTATTTATCAGCATGAACATGAGCTGATTTTAAGCTGCTTACACTTTTCAAAGTTCCTGTCTCCTGCTGTTTCCTTAACAAGATGTTAAGGAAAGCAGGAAAGTTACCTTTATTACGTGCAAATCATTTTTGTCTGCTAATATATTGCTAATAAAATAATGGTTACTCTCAATATTTTCAACTTGTCTTCATGTTTGTCATTTGTTTAGGGAAGGAATTTAGAGGGCTTTTGTCTGCACTGTGTTGTTGAGAACATGACTTCAGATAGTGGGAGATTTTTGCTGTTGTGCCCTTGTCCTTTGTCTCCTGACACAGCTCCCAGGGTTCCATTCAAGGAACAGAGCAAGTGCACTGCACGGTGCAATGTTTAAAAGGGGTCACATAGAAAGGATAATGAAGATGAACTTCCTGCAAGTCAGCTATACTGTTAAGTTGATTTTAAAATAATGATCCCGATTTTTAGAAAATATTATCCAGATAATTGTCTCTGTTCTCCCTTTCATTTGCGTGTACAACTGGCATCAAAAAGTGCTGGTTGGAGCGCCAGAAAGTGTTGCAGGGTTTCTGGGTGGCTGTTCCTTCGCATCCTCATCTGCCCCAGGAAGTGGAAGCTGAGGGAGAGTCAGGAGGTGGTTTTCCCTTTTGTTTTCTAGATGCATCTCAGAGTTGGGGAGAAAGAGTGGCCTGGGAATGTGGTCCATTGTACCAAGATACACATAGTTTAGCTGAAAGTTCATATCACAGCAAAGAATGGGCAAAAAATTTCTCATCTTTTTTGTTTTTTTTTTTTGTAATACTTAACTGTTGTTCATCTTGAGTCTAGTACATCATTTCTATGTCACATTTTCTTGGTCTTTAAGAAAGAATAATAACACTTAATCTCAGAAAATATTTTTAAAATGCTTTGAAATTCTTAATAAAATGTGTCACATTAATGCAAAAGCTTCTCTCAGTCACAATGCATGTTGTTCAATCATATTTTATCTTTTTTTCCCAGTAACAATCTATCCAGCTTCTTAACAGATTATAATGGAGAAGCAGTAAGAGAAGGGCTAGAAGGGGAATCTATTTTGTGTTTTACTCTGTTCTGTATAATTTGCTTATATGTTAAGTGTGTGTATGTATGCGTGTGTATGTGTGTGTGTGTGTGTGTGTGTGTGTGTGTGTGTGTGTGGTAGGGGTTATATTTCTTAGATTGCCTCAAATAAAGTGTCAACTCTCAGTGGATTATTGTTTGAACAATAGGAAAAGAGATTATCTTATATTTTTCCCATTAGAAAGCAATTACAAATGTTTGCTAGTTTCAGTAATTTTGAAATAAGAAAATTATTTTACTTATAATACCTCATTTTGTTAATCTGATATTGTAACTACATTAAAAAATACTTTCTTCATTATACTGGTATCACATCCAAAAAACAATAATACGTGTAGGTAAAAAATGTGTAATCTGTGTTATCAACCTAAATAATTTTTCTAAAACCTTGTTTTCTTGTATTAACTGTGTCTTTAGGTCTAAAAGAGATATTAAAGTAGGGCTTTGTTAGTTTGGGATATGGACTCAATACAAGATATTTGAACCTGCTTTAGGAAAAATAAATCATTAAGAAATTTATGTGAAGTATCTACTGCCCATTTCTCTTTGAGGTGAGCAGAGCAAGTCTGCTATTGCTGATACCATTTGAAAGCTCACTGAGGGAAATGGTGTAAACACTTTCCTTATTTCTTAACAGAAAACTGATTTTAAATGTTGGGGTTAGAAAACCTATTCAACATTTTTTTAAACTGCTCTAGCTTTAATTCATAATTACAAGCTTATTCCAATCTCTGCATAATGAAACCACATTTTAGACCAACAGCTGTTATCTACTTTTTTTCTGGTAGCCTTGGGGTATGAATATTTTAATATTCATTTTCTATGTGCAGATAAACTAAATACTTCCTACTGGAAGTCTATCAAATTAATCACAAAAATCTTAGTTGCAGTTCTTTCTTCCATGTAACTCGTTTTTAAAAAACTGCTCACTTTATGCCCCATTTTCCATAAACCTGAAAGTGATTTTTATAAAATGTAACAAACGGGAGTATGGGGAAATCCCATGAATATAAAGGATCACAGAAAAGATTAAGGCCATAGTGTCTCAGTGACTTGCCCTTTCATTCTTTTCCACCTTGTGCAAAGTCAGTTTAAGCCTCAATATTTTGCTTATGGCAATGTTTTAATAGCTGGTTTTGTGTTGGAAGCCTGTGATTTTCACTTATTGAAATGGTATTAGGTCCTTACATGCAAATGATGTGGCCTAAAGGTAGATTTCCTTCCCCCAATCTCCCAGCATAATCTCACAAACACCATTGTGAGGCAGCATGAAACATGTGGCAGCTCTTGCTTTTGCATGGCAGTGAGTGACTAGAACACTAAAAATTCGACAGCCCAGTAAAATCTACAGGTGGAGGCGTAGATAAAAGTGGGGTGGAAGACCTCTCAAATGAAATAGAAATAGATGAATGTGTAGCTAAAGTTGGTGGATGTCAATATCCAGGACGGTCAAGATGGATGCTTTATATTTTTACAAATTCTGTGGAAAGATGTATCTCCCCTGTTCTGCATTTCAACAGAATACTTCTACTTACATAATATAATAAACAATATTTTTTGAGTGGAAAACATAATCTATACCATTAGCAGGTCAAGATCAAATATCTCAATGTTGAACCATGACTGTTTAAACATAGTTGAAGCCTGAGTGTGGTGATGGAAAAATAATGATAGAAAAAAAAAAGCCACATAAAATGCTCTACGTGGTGTTTTTCTAGTTACAAGGACCTGGTTCTTCTCTGAAAGCTTATTTGGCCTTGGTGAGCACATATGTGATGTTGTCCTATGTGATCTTTCCTTCTGACTTTATGTTCCCTTGGGGATAACAGAACACAAACACTCAGGCTCTGGGTTTTTGAGAAACAGATGCTTTTTTTTTTTTTTTAAGTGGAGACATTTGATAGGTTCTTAATGGAGAGAGGAGATAGAAACTTCTAATCCTTTCCAGGGCCTGTGACAGCTAAAATTTTCATGCTCATCTCTTTGTGCATTTCTCCATCCTCTTTGTACTCTTCCCCCTTTTCCCCCTCTTTTTGTGACTTAAGTCTCTGATTGAAACCGAGGAAATTCCCTTTATCTTAAGCCTCCTTTTCCTTTTTCTTTCTTTCTTTGCCTTCATGTCTTAACAGACACTTGCCTCTGTCATTCTCAACAGTGTCCGAGCTTTTTCAAAGATCCTTCCATAATACTGCCCAGTTCCTTCCATTCCTTATCTTTCAAAATCCCTCAAATGTCTTTTTACTGACTTTCTAAATCATCCCTGTCACCCTGTAGGGCTCTGCACCTGTGATTTTTATATTCCTGAGGAAATTCCTAACATTCACCAAGCAATTAATTGCTCTGTGCTGGTGCTATGCAAAGTATTTTGCATGCTTTACTTCATTTAATTATCACAGAGCTTTAAGAGATGTCTGCTATTATTATTTCCGGGCTGTAGTGGAGGAAGATGAAGCTTGCAGGGATCGACTAACTTGTCCAAAGATAAACAGCAGTTGAGCAGAATAGCTGGGAGTCAAACTTGGGTCCCGTCTAGATCTCATGCTCTTAATCAGTCACTTCCTCCTCAGTCACTGCCATTCTCAGTGACACTGGCATTCCTGCTGTCACTGCATCAAGTAAGCGTCATGAACTCACAGTTGTGACATTTTCAGCATCCAGCTTTCACTGCACACCCTGGCATACTGCAGAACTGCACGTCATAGATCACCTTCCCACCTCTGAAGTCTTGGAGTTGGTGGGCTCCTCGTGAGCACAGCTGCGCTGCCTGTGACTCTCCCTCTCTTCACCTCCATGGAACCCACTTTCCAGTATCACTCACCTCCTAACTCCTTCCCCCACCATTCTGCCCGGTCTTGTCACTTCTTTGACTGCATAATCTTCTCCCACCTGAGTGCTCTAGTTACCTCTGGCTTTCGTGATTCCTACCCATCAGTCTAGATGCCTAAAGCCTCTTGGTTTTAAATAAGCCTTCAATATCAATCCCCAATCTAAACTAATTCCTGAAATGACTTTATCCATACCTCTCTTTAAATTACTAGGGAAAAAAAAAAGATTTCCAGAAGACGTTCTAGCTTTAATTCTATTCTTAAGAAGACACAGTCTTGACTTGACAGACATTGCTTCCATCTACTCTTTCACTTGCTACTTCTTGGAAGTTCTTCTATTTATCCCTCCTGATTCCTTATTGCTTTCACCTGAGACCTTGTTCTATACCCACTCTTATTTCCTCCTTTCTCAAGTCAACCCTGATCTTAGCAGAGATCTACATTAACCTCCTTCTCCAATCACTCTTCCTCTCTGCTAAGCTCTCACACTGAGTCCTGTTCCCTGTAGCCATCATTCCCCACATGTGTCCCAGGTCTTGTGGACATTTTATTTTCAGACATCTCTGAAGCTTCTTCTTTTCCTTTACCATGATTTAAGTCTTTCTTCGTACAGTGATTCCTTCCTCCTTGCCCCCAAACACACTCGGGGCTTTCTTTTCTTAAAAAGTTCTTCCCTTGTCATGCTGCCTCTTCTAGCCATCATTTTATTGCATTTTGGTTTAATTGCCTGTTATTTTACAGTCTTCAGTGAAAGCTCTTAACCCTTCGAACTCAACTTCTAACCACCTTTCCTTTACTAATTCCTTGAAATTTGACTTATGTACCCAGTATTCTGCTGAAATTGCTGTCATCAGTACTGTTATTCTTACTAGATCATTCCCTGACCTTCTTGTCTTTGACTTCTCTGTAGAATTTGATACTAGAAACTCTTTACTAAAACTCATTCTTTTCTTGGGTTCCATAACTACATCATTAAAGTTTGCTCCTCCCAACTGCGGCCATTCCTTTTCATTTTTCCTTTAATATTTTTTAAAGGTTAATCCTAGGAGTTCTAGTTTTTTTTTTTTACAGTAACACTCTCATAGTTCAGCACTAAACTCTGTGACGTTCACTTTAAAATCATGATTTCCTTCCCTGATTCTCTTGAGTCATGTGTGACACGTTTCTCCTTGGGTTTCAAACCACCATCTCTTGCATGTCTAGAACAGAAATTGTTCAGAAGTCCTATTTTATTCAATGATTTCTTTCCAGTATGTAGCAACTGCCTGATACTTGGTAGGCACTCATGTATTTTGGTATGATAGTACTGTATTAGGAACCGACTTTTTTTGAGCAGCTACTATAGTGTCCTATGGACAATGGAGCAGGCACTTTAGATACTTCATTTAATATTCTCAGCAGTCCTTTGAGGAAAGATTCTGGACAAACTCTGATGATTGCTCAATGCAACCTTTATCCACAATTCCTTTCTCACTAGTCACATTCCAGCCAGGGTTGGCCCAGTGATACAGTTTTGGGTAAAAAAGTATGAGTGAAAGTTTAAAGGGTGGGTTTTCCAGAGAAGCTTTGGCTTTCTTTCTGTAAGGAGACAGGCTGAGCTCATATGCCTCATTACTCTTGGCCCTTCTCCTTGCCTCATGCCAAGCATATGGATGTAATACCTGGAGATGTTGCAGCCATGTTGTGCCTATGAGGCCACAAGCATGAGGACAAAAGCAACAACTAAGGACATGAACAAGAAAAACAGAAAAATCTGGGTCCCTAATGGCATCTAGTTGCTCTTCCTCGATACTACTTTTTCACTCAGTGTTCTCATCATTCTCCAGGCAGTTACACCCAGTCCTTGCATTTTGCTTGTTTGTTTGCTCCACCATCTCATATTTGGATTTCTGCTTTCATTTCTTAGCTAATCTGACTTCAGTCTCCCCCCACATCCATTCTTTCTGGTTACTACTGCCACGCTAAACTTAAAGAATTCTGCCGGAATGTTAAGAATATAGATAGAGGTGTTGGCTAATGCTAAGGTGGTAATCATATTGCAATATATGAATGTAACAAATCAGCACACATTGTGTAACTTAAACTTACACACTGTTGTATGTCAGTTATATCTCAATAAAAAATTACATGTGGGCTTCCCTGGTGGCGCAGTGGTTGAGAGTCCGCCTGCCGATGCAGGGGACACGGGTTCGTGCCCCGGTCCGGGCAGATCCCACATGCCGTGGAGCAGCTGGGCCCGTGAGCCATGGCCACTGAGCCTGCGTGTCCAGAGCCTGTGCTCCGCAACGGGAGAGGCCACAACAGTGAGAGGCCCGCGTACCGCAAAAAAAGAAAAAAAAAATTACATGTAATAAAATGCTATGTAAATGCCACCAGCAAAAATAAAAAAAGGATACTTTAAACTGATACAGAGCGTCTATATAAAATTATATAAAACTTATATAGTGTTTAATACATTTATTGATTATGCCATTTAATCTTCATAAAAATATGCAAAGTATATTTTATTATCATCATTACTGGGAAAGTGAAACTTACAAATGGACACATCCATAGTCACCACCAGTAAGGGGCTGAATTAGAAACAGCATCTGTGTCTCTTGACTCGGAATTTGGTGCTTTTAAAACTATATTACTGTTCTCACTCTGTTTTGCAATTTATTTTCATGCTCAAAAGCCTACTTGACTTACTAACATTGTGATGTACGAAGCACACTTGAAATAAATTTTCCCGTAGTCTTTCTTCATCCTGCACACGTAATTTTTTTCTTTGTCTCTCCACCATAACTCCTCCACTTTAGTCAGACCAGTCTAAATATAGTTTCTCAAACCTGTTTATTCTATTTTTCTGCTTTATATTAATCTTTTAAGTCTGGTTCAAATTCTACCTCATCCATATAGCTTTTTTAAAATCTATCTAATTTGGGCTACTCTATTTTATGTTTTGTAAAACTTCTTAGCAGTCGACCTTAAACTCCCTTGTATTAATTTCTAATAATTTTATGTAGTGCAAGCTCACCTCTTCATTTACACTATACACTTGAGAATGGGCCCTTCAAGCACTCGCTATACTCTAACATAGTTCTAAGACCATTGTGCAGCCTCTACACAAACTCATAGATACTCAATGAGTGCAGCATTTCTTGATTGTTTCTCCCTTCCCTTCATTCTGGTCTTTCTTCCTTTTTTTTTTCTTTTTTCTTCCCTCCCTTCCTCCCTCCCTCCTTCCTTCCTCCCCCCCTCCCTCCCTCCCTCCCTCCTTTCTTTTCTTTTCTTTCTTTCTTTCTTTCTTTCTTTCCTTCCCTTCCCTTCCCTTCCCCCTTTCCTTCCCTTTCCTTCCTTACCCCATCTTCCTCCTTCCCTCTCCCCTCCCTCCCTCCCTCTCTCCCTTCCCTCCTTCCTTCCTTCCCTTTCTTCCCTTCTTTCTTTCTCCTTCTTCCATTGTTCTAGTTGCTGAATGATGAATGAATTAAATACCCCACCTTTCATTATAATTGCCACATACCAAGCTGCCTGATAAATCATCAGCCTCATCAGCTGATTTCAACCCACTGTGATCCTGTATTTTGTCCTTATTGCTCCTTTATTCAAATCCACTGCCCCCAATTTTACTAACGACTTTCATAATGAAAGACATCATAAAAGAAATGTACATAGCAAGCTCCTCCCAGTACTGTTATGTGTGGATGTCTATATCCCCAAGACCTGACTATTGCAGTTAAATGTTTGAAACTCAAGTGTCAAAAGCAGAGAAGCAGGAACAGTTACAGAATGCTGTCATAAAAAGGCTCATCTAGCTTGATGTACTCCATTTTACAGTGAGTCAATTTCTAAAAGGGTTTTGAGTTTCAGAACATGTAATTGGGGTGGCCACAGTGCTTTGCAAACTCTGGGTTGGTCTAGAAGTCTTTGACTGAGGGTGAAGAACCTCTTTGTCTTCACCCAATGGGGCTTTGTCTTTTGGGGCTCTGACCTTAGGAGAAGGAGTCATCATGGCATTGCTTCTGGACATGTTGATGTCAAGATGTCTAGTGAGTATTCAGTGGAGATTTTGATTAGGCAGCTGAAACTATGAGATTAGAAAGTAGGAAAAGATCTGAACTCATGGTCTAAAATTGGGAGACCTCATTATAAAAACCATTTGACTGTATGAAATCAAGGAGATACTAAACATTAATAAATAAAAGAAGTCTGAAGACCTCTTCCGGAGGACCCTTCGGAAAGGCCTTATGTGAAAAACCCTGTACATGCTCATCATCCAAGGGTAAGGGAATGATGAGGGTCCAGCAAAGAGCCTGAGCAGGAGCCCCCTGATAGCTTGCTTCTCTTGCTCTCTCTCTCCCTGTCTCTGTCTCCATCTCTTTCTCCTCTATTTGGCTTCAATATCAGAATGCAGCCCTGACCCTGGTTTGTAAGGAAGTCTAACATGTTTCTGTGTATCTCTGTGGCCCTGATCCTCTATGCTGACTTCCTCTTCTTGGGGGATGGCCAATGGCAGAATTATCTCCTTGACCTACATACACGTCCTGGGGATTCTCCATGCTATCATGTGCTCTCTCTACAGAATCTCTAATCTGCCACAGAATGGAGATCTTTGGGTTTTGAATCCATGCTCAATTCCTAACGCTGGACCCTACAGGTCCATTTACTCTGCATTTGTTCACTTCCAAGACTCTCCTCACTGAGGATATTTCAATGGAGTACTCTAACTCAAAGATCAATACATATTCCACTCATCCCTAGAATGACCCCCTTCTAGACTCTACAAAAAGTTGTAAAACCACAGCAGAAGACAACTACCCAGTGGATCTGGTGTTTGCTGGTGAAATAATACACAAATTTTCAATTAGCCCAACCTTCTCTTCCCCTAGAAAGAACTAATTCCTCAAGATACTAGATTTCTATGAGGTGTTGGTTAAAACTGATTTCTAGTTCACAGTGTTTCTAGGGAGTTTGTTAAACTTTCTCAATTTAAGGAATTCACCTTGTGCTGTGACTGTTCGGCTCTCAACTGGCTCGTCCAGTCCTGCAAGGCAGTTTCCCAATTTCCTTCCGCTCTTCATAAAATTATCACAGCCCTTGATGCACTGATTCCCTTTCTTGTGTACTACAAATCTAAGAGACAGGTGATCATAGAATCTCAGATGCTACTGAGAACATCTCCTTAACTCCAAAGTCAGTCAATAGGCCCATGCAAAACTGAGCTGTTTCTGTAATTACTTACACATTATCACATTCAAAAGAAACACTAGTCTGGCATCCATAAAGGCATAGAGGAAGCAATTTAAATCTAGATCACAGAACATATATTAAATGAGGATTATATTGCATAATACAGAGTAGATCAGCTTAAAAATTCTGTACCCACTCTTCCCAAAGTTTGAAAGTGAAGTATTTTCTAGATATTATGCAGTAAGAAGAATAAACTTCCTACACAAAGACAGACATGAAAAAAAGAAGTGAAAACAGACATGCCTAAAAACCAACAAAATATCATGGTAAGGTTGATGATTGGTGTAGTCATTCATAGCTTTCCATTAAAAATTTTGTTTCCAAAATGCAATTTCTTTTGGTTCTCACTGATTAGTGGCATAGTAAGCATATGTTATACATTTCCATTTAAGAAAGTACATATTAAGTTATATTAAAAACTTTGTGTCACTCTTCGTTACGTGAAAAATTCCATTTGAAAATCACACTTTCTAGACCTTTTATTTTTACTTGAGTATGATTATCATAAAAAGTTTTGTTTTTACTGTATGAAAATTGGCAATGACAATATTTTGGGGCCAATTAGCCCTCAATTTTATAACAAATTAACACTTAGAGATGAAGTAGATTTGTGCTGGTTTCTTTCCAGAAGTCTTTGGAATAATTTACTTGTGTTGGATCTTAGAGACTACGGAAAGCCCTTGTATCCTTTACCCATTCCCCTTTAGCTTTCTTCTTTAGTACAGCCCATATTCCCTATTCTTCTCATCCAACAAGCACCATCACCTTTCTGCTTAATGACTGGTATCCACTAGGTAAGGGGAAGGATCTGAGGCTTTGGCATAAAATTTGAACTGCATAGATAGTAAGGAAATAGAATAGGAGTGAGGATAGTGCAGGAAGTAGGAGCTATAGCTTTAAGGAAAGTAGTGGGCAATGAGAAATTGAATGGATGTTGGGGACCCAAAAGTCATTGGAGTGGGCAGAAGAAGAGTGAAGCAGATGCCAACAATGATGTCTTTGATGAAGGCATGGTGTACACAGTGTTCCACAGATTCTTGTCATGACTCCAGTTGAGAAGTGTGGTGTATATCTCCTCGAGACTTGACTCTGACTGCTTGGTCAATAGTAGAAATGAGACCATGCCAGTTTCTGGGCCCTGGGCCTTAGGAAACTGAAAGCTTCCACTTCTTGTCTTTTGGAGGTTTGGCTTAAATTCCAGCTGCCATGTTGAGAGGAAGCTTAACAAGCAATGGAGAGGCCACATGTAGGTGATCTGGTCAACAGTCCCTTTGAGGTTCTAACTGACACCAGACACGTGTGTGAATGGGCCTCCCTGTGACTCCATCCTCCACCTGGTCAGTCACCTTGGCCTTGAGTCTCGCCACCTGAGTGCCCAGACACCAGGAAACAGAGGCAAGGCATCCCCATTGCGCCTTGTCTGAAATTCTGACTCACAGAATCCAAGATCGTAATAAAATGGTGGTTGTTCTACATCACTAAGTGTGGAGTGATTTTTTTTTTTTTAATATAGAGATAGTAACTGGAACAACCATTATCAGGCACAGGATATCACTATTGATCAAGACCTTTCTTCTCTTCACTGATATAAATCATGTGAGAATCCTGACTATACAGCTGTACATAAAAAGGGAGTGATTTGAGTCCCCAGATAAGGTAACTTGTAAACGTTGGACTCTGAACAGATGAAATTCCCTTTGAATAAGAAAAGCTATCCTAAAAATTATAGAGAGCTTTTTCTTCTTTTCAGGAAAAACAAACCAATTAGTAAATAGGTTTTCAAGCATGAGGTCATTTCTTTGATGGCGACCTTGTCACTTCCCTTGTTTGTACTGTGTGTGTCTTCCTCCTAAGCATTCGTGACAAGGGGAGCTTTTACAGTCAGTAGATTACAGCCTGTGACTGATGTAGCTAGATAGTTGAGGTGGCCAGCTTTGAACTCCTTTATTATTGCGAAGTTGAAAGAAATGGCTTTGCTTCTACCAGTACGGTCATCTGCCAAATTTAACTTGCACATTTCTAAATCACTTACATATTTTAAAGGATTAAAATTAAAGATGAGATTAAGAACTTTCCTCTTGGCTTCAAAGGGAGAACCAAAATCTCCACACAGCCTAACTGACAACCTCCTTTGCTGTCTGGAAAGGGGGATGGGGGAAAAAAAAAAGACTTACTTGCAGGATTTCTTCAGTTCTTAACCTGTTGTTTTCCATCCACTGTTGTTCTAGAGTACGTTACAATGTTGAGATAAATTGTGAGGCTTACCTTGGCTGTATTTATTTTTATTTTTTATTTTTTTATCTTTTGAATTTTATTTTATTAACTTTTTTATACAGCAGATTCTTATTAGTTATCCATTTTATACACATCAGTGTATACATGTCAATCCCAATCTCCCAATTCATCCCACCACCCCCTCTGCCACTATCTCCCCTTGGTGTCCATACATTTCTTCTCTACATCTGTGTCTCTATTTCTGCCTTGCAAACCGGTTCACCTGTACCATTTTTCTAGGTTCCCCATACATGCGTTAATATACGATATTTGTTTTTCTCTTTCTGACTTACTTCACTCTGTATGACAGTCTCTAGCTCCATCCACGTCTCTACAAATCCTTGGCTGTATTTCAACCTAAAGTGACATTTAAGAAATCGATACAGAATAGGCGTCCATTTCTGAACTTGGCTCTGACTCCAGCCCTTAGGAGGGAGGTTCATTTGACATGTTATGGCAGAATTAGTGTTGTTGCCATAACAGGGACTTTCCCCTAATAAATTTTTCTCTCTAGAGATTTCAACACTTCAAAAGATGATACAGCATACCTTCTGCAAACCAGAGGATGATAAGGTTTCATGTAGGCAATGGAGCCAATGATTACTTCTGAACCCAACATGTAATTACGGAGGCAGCACGAGTGAACTTTTAACATGCTTGCTGCTGGCAGAACAGAACGCAGGGAGAAATGTCAGGTCGGGGTTGAGATTCAAAGTTAGGGGCTGGTTTCCAGCTCTGCAGCTGCTATAATTACACAGTTCTCTGCATTGAAACCATTTATCTCCTGCCAACTATGGTAATTAATTTTGTCTTCAGTCAGTGGAGGGAGGATTGATCTTCTCTTCATGAAAAAGTTTCTCACGCAGTTGTTTTCCAGTGTTGAAATGTCGGATGGCTTGCCTCCTGTTTTACAGGTACTTACTGGAATCTGAGCTCACTGTTCTCTAAATCCATGACTAGTGCAAGTCAGAACCAAGTTTATTGATGACGTCCATTTTCCTCCTTAGGGATCAAAGTTTTTCAAAGGATACACTGATTAGGGCTCTTAAATTATCTCTAAGCCTATTTGCATGTAATGTGAGAAGAGCTACCTGTGCAGGTAAATACCTGTTAGTTGCACAAACAAGAAATACAGTCTTTTGCAGGCTTACGTAATTCTTTCAAAACACTTCATATAATCTGACAGTCCATATGCTTCACAAAATTCTTCAACCCAAATACATCCCCGTGACCTTATGGAGTTAAATTAGAATTAAAAATAGGCTTGTCACTGGGCAGCTTTATCTCCATTCCCAGAAAACTTGGGTCACACTTTCAAACATTCTCCCAAACTTTTTTACTAGGTTTAATATGAGAGCCTTTTGATGTAATGCTCCTCCAAAGTGTGGAGGTATTATTATTAAAAAGGGAGAGGTGGGGGGAGAGGACAGTTTTAAAGAATATGAGGAAATGTCTGTGACTGAATTATAATCTGTATTTTGGTTTTTAGAGAAGATCACTGTGAACTAAAGATAGTATATAATTTTCATTTGATTTACTTTTTGAGTCTTCAAAGTCTTTGAACTGAGCCCATGAAAGATCATCATGGTTCAGCAAAACTGAAAATCACCAGTGAATTCTTCTCAAGAAATTAGATGAGTCAAACAATACTGGTATTAAGCAAAATGTTATCGGGCTTTGAGGATAAAAGGGAAATTTGGCAGTGCTGGGGATGAGAGGATAGTGATGGGAAGATAAAATTGAGCAACAATTTAATTTTACATTTTTTTTTCCTAAAAATTAAAATTTGAGTTTATCTCCATGTAATCACTCTGTCCAGTTTAGTACTAAAATTTTGGACCTGGAAAGGGCTTTAAAGGCGATGATTCCAGTGCTTGTACTTTTTCAGCTTTAATGTGAATATGCATCTCTTGGGGATCTTGTTAAGATGCAGATTCTTTTTTTTTTTTTTTTTTTTTTTTTTGCGGTACGCGGGCCTCTCACTGCTGTGGCCTCTCCCGTTGCGGAGTCCGGACGCGCAAGCCCAACGGCCATGGCTCACGGGCCCAGCCGCTCCGTGGCATGTGGGATCTTCCCGGACCTGGGCACGAACCCGTGTCCCCTGCATCGGCAGGCGGACCCTCAACCACTGCGCCATCAGGGAAGCCCTAAGATGCAGATTCTAATTCAGGAGGTTGAGGCCTGACAGTGAGCGTTTCTAAAATCCTTCCTCCAACCAGTCTTTGGGTACCAAGGATCTAGTTCACGCTCCACTCCATCTCTTTGCAGATGAGCATAGTAAAGGTTAGAGATACTGAGTTTCTCAAGACCACACAGCTACTCAATGACAAAGATGTGAGGAGGACAGATCATGTCCTGCAGTTCAGTATTTCCTATATGGAACCAGAGTTTTCCAGTCTTGTTCTGTTGGCAAAAAGCCATGAAAATTCATGATGCTCTTTGCAGAATACGCTTAAACACTCACATATTCAATGAACATTACACAACTTGGTGCTACATCAGATAGCATCTCAGAATAGATTCTAGCAATAGAAGTCCAATATTTAATTTCAACAGTGAACAGGTTGATGAGCTCAAGAGGAAATCCCGGTTTTGTGTAATCCCGGTTACGTCATTTGAGGAGTTTTCTTTTTTAAAAAAGGTGTATGACACCTTTTTTAAAAAATGAAAAATACAGGGCTTCCTTGGTGGCACAGTGGTTAAGAATCCACCTGCCAATGCAGGGGACATGGGTTCGATCCCTGGTCCGGGAAAATACCACATGCCGCGGAGCAACTAAGCCCGTGAGCCACAACTGCTGAAGCCCGTGCGCCACAACTGCTGAAGCCCGTGCGCCTAGAGCCCGTGCACCGCAACGAAGAATATCCCCCGCTCGCAGCAACTAGAGAAAGCCAGCGCATAGCAACAAAGACCCAACGGCCAAAAATAAATAAGTAAATAAACTTATAAAAAATAATTACAAATACAAATTATTAGGAAAGTTCATATTTATCTGGAATGGGAGAAGAAATCCCAGTAAGTAACTCAATCATTAGAGATTCCTGCTTCTGTCTTTCGAAATCGCATTAGGTAATTTACCAGAAATATTTATAAAGAATTGTTCCTCTGGGAGCTTAGCACTCACTCCCATTATTTACAAGAGCTTTTGCCAGTGAGTGGTCCTGAAGCTTCATCTCCATCAGCTTCACTGTAAAGCTGCTTCTGGTCTGAGACAAAGTTTGAGAACCAGTGTTGCCTCATTATGGAGGGCTCTATGCTATGGGTGACTCTGGTGCAGTTCTAAGGGGTTACTGAGACCCATTCCAGACCTCTTCATGGAGCAGATACTCAGTGTGCGGGTCCTCCACCAGATTTGACCCCTTGAGATTCTTATCTAGACATAGTCTTCTGTTAGAATAATAAAGGGTATTGAGTTAGTGCTCACTCAGCTTCATTACCTACTTAGAAGGCACAAAGAGAAGCCAATACAAAAACCAGGAAGGTAGAAGAAAGTCAAACAACTCTGAGCACATGTGCCAGCTTTAGAACTTTCTCCCATCTGAGTACTACCCTTTCCACTGTGTTTTTTTATCAACACCTGCACCATCTCAATTATGAACCAGATTTTGCTTCTTTGCTAATGTTCAACATTTTTGGTCAGCAGGGTATTTATGAAAGTCACCAAAACTATAGAACTGAATCATAAAACAAATAAGTAAAATGATGTGAAAACAATATGTGAGTGCTACAGTGCTTCCAAAGGGTCTTAGATATTGCTAATCTGAATTTATTTATTTTTTAACATCTTTATTGGAGTATAATGGCTTTACAATGGTGTGTTAGTTTCTGCTTTATAACAAAGTGAATCAGCTATACATATACATATATCCCCATATCTCATCCCTCCTGCATCTCCCTCCCACCCTCCCTATCCCACCCCTCTAGGTGGTCACAAAGCACGGAGCTGATCTCCCTACATATATACACTACATTTTGTAGTGTATATATGTCCATGCCACTCTCTCACTTCGTTCCAGCTTACCCTACCCCCTCCCTGTGTCCTCAAGTCCATTCTCTACATCTACATCTTTATTCCTGTCCTGCCCCTAGGTTCTTCAGAACCATTTTTTTTTTTTACATTCCATATATATGTGTCTGCATACGGTATATGTTTTTCTCTTTCTGACTTACTTCACTCTGTATGACAGACTCTAGGTCCATCCACCTCACTACAAATAACTCAATTTCATTTCTTTTTATGTCTGAGTAATATGCCACTGTATATATGTGCCACATCTTCTTTATCCATGCATCTGTCGATGGACACTTAGGTTGCTTCCATGACCTGGCTGTTGTAAATAGAGCTGCAGTGAACATTGTGGTACATGACTCTTTTTGAATGATGGTTTTCTCAGGGTATATGCCCAGTAGTGGATTTGCTGGGTCATATGGTAGTTCTATTTTTAGTTTTTTAAGGGACCTCCATACTGTTCTCCATAGTGGCTGTATCAATTTCCATTCCCACCAACAGTGCAAGAGGGTTCCCTTATCTCCACACCCTCTCCAGCATTTATTGTTTGTAGATTTTTTGATGATGGCCATTCTGACTGGTGTGAGGTGATACCTGATTGTAGTTTTGATTTGCATTTCTCTAATGATTAGTGATGTTGAGCATCCTTTCATGTGTTTGTTGGCAATCTGTATATCTTCTTTGGAAAATGTCTATTTAGGTCTTTTGCCCATTTTTAGATTGGGTTGCTTTTTTGATATTGAGCTGCATGAGCTGCTTATAAATTTTGGAGATTAACCCTTTGTCAGTTGCTTCGTTTGCAAATATTTTTTCCTATTCTGAGGGTTGTCTTTTCATCTTGTTTATGGTTTCCTTTGCTGTGCAAAAGCTTTTAAGTTTCATTAGGTCCCATTTGTTTATTTTTGTTTTTATTTCCATTTCTCTAGGGGGTGGGTCAAAAAGGATCTTGCTGTGATTTATGTCATAGAGTGTTCTACCTATGTTTTCCTCTAAGAGTTTTATAGTGTCTGGCCTTACTTTAGGTCTTTAATCCATTTTGAGTTTATTTTCATGTATGGTGTTAGAGAGTGTTCTAATTTCATTCTTTTACATATAGCTGTCCAGTTTTCCCAGCACTGCTTATTGAAGAGGCTGTCTTTTCTCTGTTGTATATTCTTGTCTCCTTTATCAAAAATAAGGTGACCATATGTGCATGGGTTTATCTCAGGGCTTTCTATCCTGTTCCATTGATCTATATTACTGTTTTTGTGCCAGTACCATACTGTCTTGATTACTGTAGATTTGTAGTATACTCTGAAGTCAGCGAGTCTGATTCCTCCAGCTCCATTTTTCTTTCTCAAAATTGCTTTGCCTATTTGGGATCTTTTGTGTTTCCATACAAATTTTTTTTCCATTGAAATGTTTTGTTCTAGTTCTGTGAAAAATGCCATTGGTAGTTTCATAGGGATTGCATTGAATCTGTAGATTGCTTTGGGTAGTATAGTCATTTTCACAATGTTGATTCTTCCAATCCAAGAGCATGGTATATCTCTCCATCTGTTTGTATCATCTTTAATACCTTTCATCAGTGTCTTATAGTTTTCTGCATACAGGTATTTGGTCTCCTTAGGTAGGTTTATTCCTAGGTATTTTATTCTTTTTGTTGCAATGGTAAATGTGAGTGTTTCCTTAATTTCTCTTTCAGAGTTTTCATCATTTGTGTATAGGAATGCAAGAGATTTCTGTGCATTAATTTTGTATCCTGCTACTTTACCAAATTCACTGATTAGTTCTAGTAGTTTTCTGGTAGAGTCTTTAGGATTCTCCATGTATGGTATCGTGTCAGCTGCAAACAGTGACAGCTTTTCTTCTTCTTTTTCCAATTTGGATTCCCTTAATTTCTTTTTCTTCTCTGATCGCTGTGTAGGAAACTTCCAAAACTGAAAACTTCCAAAACTATGTTGAATAACTATGTTGAATAGTGGTGAGAGTGGACAACCTTGTCTTGCTCCTGATCTTAGAGGAAATGGTTTCAGCTTTTCACCATTGAGAACAATGTTGGCTGTGGGTTTGTCATATATGGCCTTTATTATGTTGAGGTAAGTTCCCTCTATGCCTACTTTCTGGAGGGTTTTTTTCATAAATGGGTGTTGAATTTTGTCAAAAGCTTTTTCTGCATCTATTGAGATGATCATATGGTTTTTCTCTTTCAATTTGTTAATATGGTTTATCATATTGATTGATTTGTGCATATTGAAGAATCCTTGCATTCCTAGGATAAACCCCACTTGATCATGGTGTGTGATCCTTTTAGTGTGCTGTTGGATTCTGTTTGCTAGTATTTTGTTGAGGATTTTTGCATCTATGTTCATCAGTGATATTGGCCTGTAGATTTCTTTCTTTGTGGCATCTTTGTCTGGTTTGGTATCAGGGTGATGGTGGCCTCATAGAATGAGTTTGGGAGTGTTCCTCCCTCTGCTATATTTTGGAAGAGTTTGAGAAGGATAGGTGTTAGCTCTTCCTAAGTGTTTGATAGAATTCGCCTGTGAAGCCATCTGGTCCTGGACCTTTGTTTGTTGGAAGATTTTAATTCACAGTTTCAATTTCAGTGCTTGTGATTGGTCTGTTTATATTTTCTATTTCTTCCTGGTTCAGTCTCGGAAGGTTGTGCTTTTCTAAGAATTTGTCCATTTCTTCCAGGTTGTCCATTATATTGGTATAGAGTTGCTTGTAGTAATCTCTCATGATCCTTTGTATTTCTGCAGTGTCAGTTGTTACTTCTCCTTTTTCACTTCTAATTCTATTGATTTGAGTCTTCTCCCTTTTTTTCTTGATGAGGCTGGCTAATGGTTTATCAATTTTGTTTATCTTCTCAAAAAACAAGCTTTTAGTTTTATTGGTCTTTGCTATCATTTCTTTCATTTCTTTTTCATTTATTTCTGATCTGATCTTTATGATTTCTTTCCTTCTGCTAACTTTGGGGTTTTTTTTGTTCTCCTTTTTCTAATTGCTTTAGGTGTAAGGTTAGGTTGTTTATTCAAGATGTTTCCTGTTTCTTAAGGTAGGATTGTATTGCTATAAGCTTCTCTCTTAGAACTGCTTTTGCTGCATCCCGTAGGTTTTGGGTCGTCGTGTTTTCATTGTCATTCGTTTCTAGGTATTTTTTGATTTCCTCCTTGATTTCTTCAGTGATCTCTTGGTTATTTAGTAGTGTATTGTTTAGCCTCCATGTGTTTGTATTTTCTACAGATTTTTTCCTGTAATTGATATCTAGTCTCATAGCGTTGTGGTCGGAAATGATACGTTATATGATTTCAATTTTTTAAAATTTACCAAGGCTTGATTTGTGATCGAAGATATGATCTATCCTGGAGAATGTTCCAGACCACTTGAGAAGAAAGTGTATTCTGTTGTTTTTGGATGGAATGTCCTATAAATATCAATTATGTCCATCTTGTTTAATGTATCATTTAAAGCTTGTGTTTCCTTATTTATTTTCATTTTGGATGATCTGTCCACTGGTGAAAGTGGGGTGTTAAAGTCCCCTACTATAATTGTATTACTGTTGATTTCCCCTTTTATGGCTGTTAGCATTTGCCTTATGTATTGAGGTGCTCCTGTGTTGGGTGCATAAATATTTACAATTATTATATCTTCTTTGTGGATTAATCCCTTGATCATTATGTAGTGACCGTCTTTGTCTCTTGTAATAGTCTTTATTTTAAAGTCTATTTTGTCTGATATGAGAATTGCTACTCCAGGTTTCTTTTGATTTCCATTTGTATGGCATATCTTTTTCCATCCCCAACCTTTCAGTCTGTATGTGTCCCTGGGTCTGAAATGGGTCTCTTGTAGACAGCATATATACGGGTCTTGTTTTTTTTACCCATTCAGCCAGTCTGTGTCTTTTGGTTGGAGCATTTAATCCATTTATATTTAAGGTATTGTCGATATGTATGTTCCTACTACCATTTTCTTAATTGTTTTGGGTTTGTTATTGTAGGCCTTTTTCTTCTCTTGTGTTTCCTGCCTAGAGAAGTTTCTTTAGCATTTGTTGTAAAGCTGGTATGGTGGTGCTGAATTCTCTTAACTTTTGCTTGTCTGTAAAGGCTTTAATTTCTCTGTTGAAACTGAATGAGATCTTTGCTGGGTAGAGTAATCTTGGTTGTAGGTGTTTCCTTTTCATCACTTTAAATATGTCCTGCCACTCCCTTCTGGCTTGCAGAGTTTCTGCTGAAAGATCAGCTGTTAATATTATGGGGATTCCCTTGTATGTTATTTGTTGTTTTTCCCTTGCTGCTTTTAATATTTTTTCTTTGTATTTAACTTTTGATAGTTTGATTAATATGTGTCTTGGCATGTTTCTCCTCAGATTTACCCAGTATGGGACTCTCTGTGCTTCTTGGACTTGATTAACTATTTACTTTCCCATATTGGGGAAGTTTTCAACTATAATCTCTTCAAATATTTTCTCAGTCCCTTTCTTTTCTCTTCTTCTTCTAAGACCCCTATAATTCAAATGTTAGTGTGTTTAATGTTGCCCCAGAGGTCTCTGAGACTGTCCTCAGTTCTTTTCATTTTTTTTTTCTTTATTCTGCTGTGTGGTAGTTATTTCCACTATTTTATCTTCCAGGTCACTTGTCCATTCTTCTGCCTCAGCTATTCTGCTGTTGACTCCTTTTAGAGAATTTTTTATTTCATTTATTGTGCTGTTCACCATTGTTTGTTTGCCCTTTAGTTCTTCTAGGTCCTTATTAAACGCTCCTTGTATTTTCTCCATTCTGTTTCCAGGATTTTGGATCATCTTTACTATCATTACTCTGAATTCTTTTTCAGGTAGACTGCCTATTTACTCTTCATTCGTTTGGTTTGATGAGTTTTTACCTTGCTCCTTCATCGGCTGCATATTTCTCTGTCTTCTCATTTTGCTTAACTTCCTGTATTTGGGGTCTCCTTTTCAAAGGCTGCAGGTTTGTAGTTCCCATTGTTTTTGGTGTCTGCCCCCAGTGGCTAAGGTTGGCTCAGTGGGTTGTGTAGGCTTCCTGGTGGAGGGGACTGGTGCCTGTGTTCTGGTGGATGAGGCTGGATCTTGTCTTTCTGTTGGGCAGGACTACATCCGGTGGCGTGTTTTGGGGGTGTCTGTGGACTGATTATGATTTTAGGCAGCCTCTCTGCTAATGGGTGGGGTTGTGTCCCTGTCTTGCTAGTTGTTTGGCATGGGGTGTCCAGCACTGTAGCTTGCTGGTTGTTGAGTGGAGCTGGGTCTTAGCATTGAGAAGGAGATCTCTGGGAAATGTTTCGCCATTTGATATTATGTGGAGCCAGGAGGTTTCTGGTGGACCAATGTCCTGAGCTTGGCTCTCCCACCTCAGAGGCACAGGCCTGACACCCGGCCGGAGCACCAAGACCTTGTCAGCCACATGGCCAGACCACGTTCAACCAAAGTTGTGATACTTATTTCCCTTGTAGGAGTTCATATGGTATTAAGAGTCACCGTGGAAAGAGTATGTTAGTAGCTACTGTGTCTTGGGTCCTGTGGATTGCCTTTTCCTTCAGCCGCACCACCTCCCGGCAGGTCCTGAGGAGACGGGGCTCCTGTCAGCGTGAACTGGACCCCACAGTGTCCCAAAGCCAAAGCCCCAGCAAGTGCTGAGGAGACTTGGCTCCCATTAGCACGGACTCAACCCCGTGTGTTGTCCCCGTGTGTTGTCAACCCCGTGTGTTGTCCCGAAGCTTCCGGGCTGTCAGCATGGACTCAGACCCGTGTGTTCCAGAAGCTAAAACCCCAGTGAGTCCTAAAGAGACCAGGTTTGCGTCAGCTGCCCCGCTAACTTGAAGTTAAAGCTATTTTACATTTACTTTTATAAATACACAAAATCCTGTTTCAGAAGACATTTGCTATATTTTGTTTTCATATGTTAGAGGATCCTTGTCCTGCAGTTTAGCATCGTTTCAGCCCAACAAATATGATTAAAGTAAAATTATCAGAGAGCGTGATGGATGTTTAAAATCTTCGGAGAGAGAACGTTAAGAACATTGCACTTTTCTTTGGTATTGACGTTACATGATGAATCATAATAACACATTTTAAGCTGTTTATCTTGTCTGTTTGTATTTATTTAACTGGGATGTGTAGTTTTGTTATATTCACTGTTTATGCCAGCTATGGTAGATGCTATATCACATATATCTAAAATTGGTTTACAGATCAGGATGATTTATTTAAACTAGACAAACACCCACATCAATTTGCACTATGTAAATCAGCTTTGATTTCCTTTTTGTGGCCAACTTGGGAAAAAATCTGGTGAAATCATTTAGTCTCCGAGTTTGCTTTATGAGTGATTTTCTCTGGGTAAAGAAGAGGGGACCTTCTGCTAAATTGGGGCTCTGGGTAACCAAGCATCTCTAGGAGGAACAAAGGAAAAGAACAGAGGGGCTAATTGTTTAATTAGTAAATGTCTGCTTGGTTAATGACATATTAATGAGTTTTTAAGACCGTCATATCATTTACCATAAAAGACCCATGTGCCTATCCCTGGATGTACTGTATAATTAAGTAATGTGGCCCAGAGGAGTTAATCATTTAAAACCCTGTCATCTTTCTCAAGTTTTCAGATAGAAAAGCCAGCGCAGAAGGCACCTGCCAGGTAGAGTCAGGGTGGCACATAATTCTGAACTAAATTGTCTCTCTGCATCGGTTACACAGTCAGATGTCTGCCCAGAAGCAGAATTTTTTTTTTCTTTTTCTTTTTCTTTTGACAATCAAGAGAGCTGCTAAGACACTGCTGGTTGCTTGCTGGCATTCAGTTATTGGCTCTGAGAATGTCAGTTTGTTGAAAAGCTGTTTGAGAGCCTTTTGAGGGCTTCAAAGAATATATAGGCTCAGAGGACTCTCTAATTCTAGAATGGTGCTATCCAATATGGTAGCCACTTGCCACATGTACCTATTTAAATTTAAGTAAATTAAAATGAAATAAAATCAAACATTCATGTTCAAAGTCACATTAACCACATGTCAAATGCTCAGTAGCCACGTGTGGCTAGTGGTTACTTCCTTGGCAGCGCCAATACAGAGCTTTTCTGCCATCGCAAAGAGCGCTCTTGGACTGTGTGGTCGTGGAATACAAGGGGTGGGAGCCGTCAGGACCAGCAGGAAACAACGTTCAACCCGCTTCCTTCCACGTCCACCACTGAAGAGCTGAAGAGACAACGCATTCTTCAAACTCTGGGAGCTCAGCCTAATCCTACATAACTAGCTCACATTCTTTTTCGTGGGGCAGGATCCATACCGAAACACTGGTAGCCCTTTGTTTAGACTAGGAAGTGAAAATTTACCTGACCACAGAGTACATGATTTGGGGGCGATGAATCATGCTCCTATTGGTAAATTAGAAAGCTTAGTACCACAATCAGCATGATGGAATTTTCCAGCCCATCTCCTTGTTCTAACCTGCTTCTCCAGGACCCTCTACATCTGCTTCCTTCAGACCAGCAGGACGGAATATAAGTTAGAAGCACTCCTCCTGCATCTGCCAATGTGGTTTTCACTGGAGTTAAATTCTGTGTCCAGAAATGTTTGAACGTCTTAATTTTCTTGGACCTTCCATGTAAATGACTTGTCCAAATGGGTTATTTTAAATAATTTAAATACCATTCCCTTTTCCTAAGACTGTGCCATACAGTCTGATTTTCATTAGTATTTCCTTGTATCAGCTCTCTTTTCTCTCCTTGGCCCCTGTAATTCTAAATATATTGGCTATTTGGGGGTCATTATAAATTTCATATCCTGCAGACTATGATTATATATGTAAGTAGGTGATACCCTGTACAACTGGGGGTACACTCCATTGCATCCTTAGAGTCGAAATCCTTGACACCCTTTCCCTAATCTGCTGGTAAAAGCAAGAAAACTCTACTTCTCAAGAGTTCTGCTATAGCCCACATCCCATGCATTAAATGTCTTTTGCTAGGAGCTGTGTAACATTGGTTCTACCACCAGTGACTGTCCCATCACACCTGACACCTATGCTTCAAATAATTTAGGCTTGGAGTACCACACAGCCGCCCAGATTCTGACAAATCCCAGAGGATTCTAACAGCTAGTGGTCCAATGCTTTCTTTGTGTCATTTGCAGTGGAAGGCCATTGGTCAATTCGATTTCAAAAACATAGTTCTAGAAGTTGAAGTACACAGCTTGAACATAGCTCTGTTGGTAAATGCACATCAATTCTTCTGGCGTGGAGAAATCTTGCAGGAAATATTGTTTGAGCATCAGAAATGTTGCTGTGAAATTCACATTTTAATTTCTCCTCTTTGGACGTCAGCTGGGGTAGATTTGACCATTGTCCACAGGTATTCACTCTCTCCCCACTTCGTCCTTGGGGGTAGTACAGTTCCTCTCCGTTTGGCCCTGTGACTTGTTTTGTCTCATGGTGGAGAGAGCATTCTTTCCCACCCCTTAATCTGGGTGTGTTTCACTCTGGTCAAATGGATGTTATCAGTTGTAATTTGAGCAGAAGCATAAACTGTGCTTGCCACATTGGGCTTGCACTTTTATGCTCCTACCTTTCATCCTGAGAAAAATGTGCTTTGAGTAGCTATTCCAGGAGGATGAGAGACAGAGTAAGCTGACCCAACCTGAAGCTGAGACCCGGACCCAACTGAGGCCGGCCTTGATCAGCTAAGCTCCAGCCAGGCTGCAGATGTGTGAGCAAGAAGTATGCGCTTTTTTTTGTTGTTAATGCTACTGAGATTTCAGATCTGTCAATAGGTGTGACATCAACCAGACCCTTCCTTTTACTTCTTAGTAGGGCAATGTTGGTTGTGTGTGAAACAGTCGTGTGGCACCTGGGTTTGTGCAGGCAAATGCGTCTGGTCATTCTGGCTTTATACTAGAATGCTGATGAGACACTTGGAACCCGAGCAGGGCAAGTATTCGCCTACTCAGTTCTACCTTCTGTCCACTGTGGCAGGGGAGGTACAAGAAGATCGTCTTGGTGAGTCAAGACTGAAATATGCAGAAGTAGGTGAAGGCCTTGTTCTTATAGTAACTCATAGGCGCCAGTATGGTTTCTGTAGTCATTAGAGAAGTGCATATACTATTCTACTTTTTCTCTATACTCTATACATCCATACTCTTCTTGAAGTTACCCTTGACCAAGTACTTGGTTTGCACATAAGCTGTAAACAGATGTAATGTGCGTTATGTGTCACTTCTGGGTAGAAGCTCTGAGTACTAGTGTTCAACTTACCTTCCTATTCCCTCTGCTATTGTAAGTGACCACTCTCCACGTGGTGGAGGATGACGCTATAGAAGCCAGGTTCAGAGTTGATAGAATTATACATTTGCATTTGTACCCACTGAATTTTTGTCATCATTGGTGATGTACCGTAACCTAACCTATCCTGACTCTTATAATTCCTTATATTCAAGATGATTGAAATATAGTGAAGGAGATTAGACAGAAGACTATCAAAGCAATGTGAGAACAACAGCATATACATGGTTCAAAATAAATTTTATCTGAATGCTGAAAAAGAGAAATTGCTTCCGACCAAGGTGATCAGGTAAGACATAATCGAAGATGAATAAGTCGAGCAGTCGTTTGAATATGATAAGATCAGGGTAGACAAATGGTGGTGGAAGGCATTCAAGAGAGACGAAATGCAAACAGAGTTGGAGAGCCCAAGGGATGTTTCAAAAATGGAGAGCAGACAGACAGGCTAGCATTCAGGCCTTTTAAAGCAGGGTCACTGCACAGAGCTGAGCAGGCTTTCAGTGTAGAATCTTGCGCTGCGGCCTTGAGTGTAAGGGCCAATGATAGAAAAGACCAGATAAATAGGCCAAGGCACAGGATGAAGATCCTTGAATGTCAGACAAAGAAGTTTGATCTGTGTTCTGTGCAATGAGAGCCATCAACGTTTTACGAGTAGGGACGGTATCAGATCAAAGTTGCAAGAGGATTCTTCTAACATGGGCTTCAAGATGAATAGGAAAGAAAAGAGAAGAAAAGAATTGCTAGAACTTTCTCTCTCCTTTGCTTTGGCTACAAGTCCCACTGCAACAATTGGAGAGTGAGATGCTAAGGGCCTGAAATAAGACTCAGGGGATGGGAATATAAAAATGAACAGTCACTTCTAGAGGGAAACGGGTATCATGGGGTCGTTACGGGCTATATTATCTCAGGGGAACCACACTGAGCCTCAGTCCTTATATGCAAAATGGCGATAACACCAGGACACATCTCCCAGACTTCTCCAAGGGAGTAAATAAGAAAATTCATGCATCCCAGTGCCTGTTCTGTCCAGGTATTAAGTTTTCAGTAACTAGAAGCTACTTTTATTTAAAACAATGATCACTTTGGTTTCTTCCAAGGAGTATTATGGTGGTTTTTTTTCTGTTAAGCATTCAATTTGCTGTTTCTATGTAATGCTTCTTTAGAAGAGGAAAAAAAACTTCCTCAAAATGTTAAGCTATCAAAATAAAAATGAAAACAAAATGCACTTTTCTGTTATTTCAATATCACTCATCCATTAGACCAGAAACACCAAGGAAGCATGACCATCAAGGCAGTTCTTTGTGCAGTTGGTAATTCCTTTTAAGGCCCCGAGGGAGGTTGGTAGGGAAGGATACTGAATAGGAAGGCAAACAAGATTAGGTCAGCACCCAACCTCCCTTCGGGGGGATTCACAGAACTGTTTTTGTTTAAATAAGCAAAGCTTTTGCAAAAGTTCGGTTTGTTTCTTACTGAATTCCAAGTTGTTTCCTTATCCTTTGGCTAATACTTTAAAAGGTAAAGCAAATATTCCAAAAAGGTAAAATACTACTTTAAATAAAAAGTGGAAAAGTTGGTTTTCAAAAGCTAGAGAAAGTCAGCAAAAATAGTAAAGCCAGGCTTCCCTGGTGGCGCAGTGGTTGAGAGTCCGCCTGCCGATGCAGGGGACACAGGTTCGTGCCCCGGTCCGGGAAGATCCCACGTGCCGCGGAGCGGCTGGGCCCATGAGTCATGGCCGCTGAGCCTGCGCGTCCGGAGCCTGTGCTCCGCAACGGGAGAGGCCACAACAGTGAGAGGCCCGCGTACCGCAAAAAAAAAAAAAAAAAAAAAAAAAAAAAATAGTAAAGCCTACTTTAGCTGGATAAACTGAAAACTGGTGGGTTCTAGCAATATCTATGTGGATTTTCTCTGCCAGGACCTATCCTGGGCACTTGTATACTCACTTCATCATAATTAGTAAAGAAGTTGTTATTCCATTTTTCAAATGAGGAAAGAGCAATTCAATAAATTTTAAAAAACCGAAATAAAAATGTGATTTTATTCATTCATTAAACATGGATTTATGAGGCCTTACTTTATGTCAGACATTGTTCAAAGCACTAAGCTATAACCTCCACCAAGACTCAGTTCCTAATTTCCAGCGGCTCCAAGTTTAGTAGGGGAAAAACAAGTAAATAAGGAAATAGTATGATGAGGGCTTTAAGAGCCAGGCTCCAGGGGAAGGCTCCTTGGGTGAGGAGACCTCAGGGCTGAGTCTTGCTGTGTGACTAAGGGTTGGTGTCTGCCAAGGTGAGAGGGCAGGACATCAGCAGAAAGCTCTGTAGGTCAAGGTGGCTGCAGCACAGCATGAGGGACGGGGACTGACTGAGGCCTTGGCCATGGGCTTCCTTACAATACTATGGTATCTGGACTTGTTCTTGCTGGCTTTATCGGAATCTGGCAAATCCTTAACACTTCTTCCTCTGTTATGTTGCTCGAAGGCACTATTATTCCATATACTGTGATTACTGTCATAGTCTCTTGCTGGGTGTCCCTGCTTCTGCCACTACACCCCAAGTCTATTCTAATACTGCCAGAATATCCTGGTAAAATGTAAGTCAGATCATGTCACTCGGCTTAAAGATTTCTACGTTTTCCACTCACTTAGAAAAATTAAGTGCTCAAATGGCTTCAGTGAATCTGCTACCTTCTACCTTTCACTTTCCCACATCATTCACCCTCTGATCTCATTTCCCATTGTTCTTCCTCCTAATCACTCTGGGCCAGATGAAGAGGCTTTCTTGCTGTTCCTAGGGCACACCTATGTCCGCAGAGCACCCTCTCACCTCAGGACCTTTGCACGTGCTCATCTCTCTGCTTACAATGCTCTTCTCTGTGACCCCCTTAAGGTCTTTACTTAAATGTCACCCTCTTGGTGAGACTTCCCCAAGCCCCTTTATCTAAAGTTGTGACCCATCCTTCTACCTGTCTCAGCAATTTCCAGTTCCCTTTCATCTAGTTCACCATGTAACACACTTAGATTTTATTTATTCATCTTGTTTATTTTCTATCTCCATCCCCTAGCATATAAGTTCTGCAAAGGGAGGCGTGTTTGTCTGCTCATTGCTGTGTCTCCAGTGCCTGCAGCAGTGCCTGGAGTAGAATGGCTTCCCACTAAACATTCTTGACTAGATAAATGAGTGCATTTGGACACAACTGCAACAGTTACAAACGCCTTCTGAGATGAGCTTTCATGTCTGTATGAATACAGGCAAAGAGGAAATATCGGGCTCTGGGCATCACTGTCATTGGGCTCTGTATGATAGGGTGAGCCTAAAAATTAACCATAGATACAGAGTGATACTAAATGTTATAACCTAGGGAGCCTGCAGGCAGAACCCAGGCAGCTCAGGTCTAAAACTGCTACTCTGAAAGTCAGAAATGGGAGTAAAATACTAATATCATAATCCCTATGGGTAAGAGGTTTTAATAAATAGAGAATGCCAAGCACATGTTAGGCTCTTTGTTCTTGGTAGTTTCTTTGCTTCCTTTTCCTAATAGAATACAAGTTTCATTTGAGGTCTTCTTAAAGCCTTATCAATAAAACCCCATGACCCTTCTCAGCGAGGCTCTGGTGCTTAATTTTTGGTTACTCTTCCTGCTTTGTAATTTAACCAATGTGGCTTAAGAAAGTCAACAATTTATTGGCTCTTTTTACTCAAAAGTTTGTGGTAGGACTAGATTTAACCATAGGCTGATCCAGGAGCTCAAATGATGCCATCAGAACTCAGTTTTTCACCACCTCACAGCTTTGTCTTTCCCTTGGACTGTTTTGTCTCAGTCAGTCTTTCCTCATGGTGGCAAGATGGCTGCAGCAGCACAAGCCCAGCTACCTTCAAGTCTGCAGCAAAGAGGAAGTAACTTTTCCAGTAGCATCATTAATCCTGAGAGTCACTCTTATTTGACCAGCTTGAGTAACTTACAACCATGATTTGGGTCTAGGGAAAATTAACATGGTGGTTGGTTCACCCATGGGTCAATACTCAGATCCTATGAGCTGACGATGAGTTCGATGGCAAATAAAAATCAGTGTTTGTGCCAGAACATCAGCAAGATATGAGGCCAAACAGTGTACTTCCTGTTTTCTTCTAGAATTTTCTGTAGATCATTTTCTTTAGGTATCTTAGCAAACAGTTCTCTTGGATTTTATATGAAAACTAATAAAACGATAGCACCTATGATGAAACATTTTGTCGCTTTTACACTTTTGCCTTATTTTAAGAATATGAGTCATGACATATACACATCAAAAATTACCAAACAGATCATTTTAGGGTTATTCCTTCATGGGAATTTAAGTTTTGTCTTAATGGAAATTTCTCCGATGATGATGATGATAATAGATAACATTGCTATACGGCTTACTTTGTGCCAGGCACTTTTTCAAATCACTCTTCCTCTCACCCCGCCCTGCCCCTGAAATATATATTTTTAAAATTCCTTTGATTCTCACAGTAGCCCTAAAATAAGTATATGGGTTCTTTTTCCTCATCATTTTTTCATGAGGAAAGTCTTTGTTTACAGATCTTTTTCTTTCTTGATAAAGGGGCAAAACTCTTCAAGGAAATTAAGAATCGCAGAGAAATCATAGGATATATTAAGGGCTGTAATAGACCCTCTTTCAGGGTCACCTTAGCTATATAAGCTCAGATCTCCTGCATCTACCCACACCCTTGATGATTCCCCAGAAGTGCCCGGACACCCTGTAGCTTGTAGATAAACACTTGGTGGGGAAAGTAGGTCTGTATATCATTTAATCCACGATTTGCAAAAATATTGAGGTCAGTGCTTTCTGGGCATATGACTTTTTCTTTGGGAATGTGAACTAAAATACTGGGAAAAATATGTAGCAAAATAATGAAAACACCAAACATCAGTAAGCCATTCAACAAACGGGCAGTACTTCTTCTTTTTTCTTTTTTTTTTTTTGGCAGTGTACTATTTCCTGATTTGTCAGCACTCTCTCCGTGATATAAAATCAAGAAAAGAAGTTAAAGTTTTAGGAATAATCCCAAACTGTAGAAGCCAGTGAGTGAGAGAATTCTATCAGCCTCGATGGCTGTCTTTACCAGCAGCCAATCCAGGGACCTGTGCTATTCACACAAAAGAAACGTATTTTGCATAACTTGACTTCCAACCGGTGATTAGCCCTTGCAGGCTGTTTGTTTTTCCAAGTGGTCCTGCTGATTAGAGGCTCTGAGTGCGATCTGTGGTGCTTGATAACCTAGCCACCTTGGCTTTCTGCTACATTAAACTCCTTTGATCTGCTTTAAACGGGTGCACTGATGCCTGTAGACTTTCTCTGCCTTCAGAAGCTGCATCTCTTTGCCAAGAATTTGCCTCTTACAGGTCATCAAGAAGTATATGATACGTGTTGGCAATGTGAACATCCGAATGCAATTCTTGAGATGACAGATTCTCAGTAGAATGTCACATTTTACCTGATTTTGTGGTTGAATTTTTGAATAATTTAGGGAGTATTTAATGAAAGTAATACATCATCACCATCTTCACGCAATTGGTACAGCACTCCCCGGATTCTATTTCAAGGCATACCAGTCCCATTTGGTGCCCTGTTTTGGAGAGTAGGGTGGAGTAGAAAAAAATGCCAGGGTAGAACTTGTTTGAGAAATGTGTGCAGATTCAAAATTTCCATGAGCCTGTTAACTTCTTGAAGCCTCATTCAGCATCCCTGAAAGTTACCGTTTGTCCACAGAATCCCTTTTTTTTTCATGCCACAGCCTTTATCATTCCTTGGAACTTAATTTCCATAGAGCACACTTTGTAAAATACTAATTTTACAAATGCTTATATGAGCCACATGCAGGTTCTGTTTGCGGGATGCTCATCTCTACTTCATTGCAGGGCACGGGGAGTCAGTGTTCCTAAAAAGTCAGTAAAAATCTTGGTCTTTGATCTTATTTTTCCTTGCTCTGAGCCAGGGGTTGGAAAACTTTTTCTGTAAAGGGCAGCATAGGAAATGTTTTTGGCTTCGTGGACCATACGGTCTCTGTCACCATTACTCAGTTCTGTCCTTGTAGCATAAAGGCAGCTGCAAACAATATGGAGAATAAACGAATATGATTGAAATTGGGATTTCGCATAATTTTTGTATATCAAGAAATTTTCTTCTTCTTTCCAGCCATTTAAAGATATAAAAACCATTCTTCGATCACAGGCTGTGCAAAAACAGCCAGAGGGTTGGGTTTGGCCTGTGGACCGCAGTGAGCTGAACCCTCCTGCTCTAAACCGCAATTGGCAAATAGGGTGGTGCCCAGGTCCCTTTTCACATGCGCCAGATGGGCCTTCTGGTCTAACCTTCTCTCATGTACTTTTTGGAAAACTTGAGAGAAGACAAATCTAGTAAATCTACCCATCCCTCCATATGGAGTTAAGTCATAGCAGGTCAATTACACTTTTCCTTCCCAGTTTGTTTCATACTGATGTCTTTCTACCCTGAACCCTTAGCACAACACATGTCTGGGCCACACCAACAGCACTTTGCCTCTGATGCTCTGTAATGCTCTTTCCTTTGCTGCACACATTTTAAAGAATGAAGGCTTTGTAGTGTGGAGATTTTTTTAAAGCCTTTTTGGGGCAGAAGTCTTTTCTACATTACTTTCTAGTACCCCTTCTGAACCCAAGTAGCACATGGTTGAGTATCATCTACTGAGCAATCAATCAATACCTGTTATAGGAAAACAGACAATATATAAATCATACAAGAATGGATGGGTATTGTACCTGTTTAGAGTTAACACTTGATTGTCTGCATATACAGTGTGGCAAATTGAAATTTAAGAGAGGTAGTAATAACAACATTATTACTGTATTTGGAGTCGTATGGTTTATTCTCAGGTGTACATCTGATGGAGAGGGTAATTGGCTTGTCATTTCATTGTTTCTTCCTCTGTTCATTCATTCATTCATAAATGCTTACTGAGCTCCTGTACTGCAGGTCCCAACATTGCAGCGGATCTGAGTGTCATTCTCGTTGCTGAAACATGACACCAACTCTGGATCCAGCATCTGCTGAGTCTGTACCTGAAACATCTCTCACGTCAGTCTCCACTCTTGCCTCCACAAGGCCTTCGTTATCTCTCAGCTCAACTATCGGTCTTTCCATCTCTAGTCTTCCATGTCTTCTCTCTTGTATGTGGTTTACGGAGTGATACTTTTATCAAATAAAGTTTGTCATTAAGATATTGCTAGTTTCCCATTTGTAATTGTTTAACAATCCCCAGCACCTGCAGGATGTGAAGATTTCTCAGGATGTGTGAAGCCCCCCATGGAAAGGCCCCAGCCTCCCTCCCCAGTCTCATCTGGTATTAGTTTGCTAGAGCTGACATAACAACGTGCCAGAACTGGGTGACTTAAGCAACAGAAATCTATTGTCTCACAGTCGTGGAGCCTGGAAGTCGAAGAGCAAGGTGCAACAGGGCTGGTTCTCCCGAGGCCTCTCCTTGTCTTGCAGGCGGTCTCCTTCTGTGTCCCCACATGGTCTTTCTCCTTCTGTGTCCCCACATGGTCTTTTCTCCTTCTGTGTCCCCACATGGTCTTTTCTCCTTCTGTGTCCCCACATGGTCTTTTCTCCTTCTGTGTCCCCACATGGTCTTTTCTCATGCGTCCCTGATGTTACTCTGTGTGTCCTAATCTCCTCTTCTTCTAAGGACACCAGTCAGAGTGGATTAGGGTCACCCTAACAGCCTCATCTAAACTATTACCTCTTTTAAAACCCTACGTCTAAATACAGTCACAGTCTGAGGTAGCAGGGGTTAGGGCTTCCATGTATGAATTTGGGGGCACACAGTTCAGCTCACAACTCTTCTCTTATTTTCACCCTCCTCCCTGACAGTCATCATCCATCCTGACATTTCCTGTACCACATCAAAGAGTTCCACGTCTCAACTTTCTTCAGTCAGTTTCCTTCGTATAAGCAACCTTTTTTCCTATCCTAGACTTTTTTTGTCTAATGAACATTGATGATACTTGAAGATTAAATTTAGACCTATTCCTTTCATTATTGTCTTTCCTGACCTCCTGGTATCTATGGAGACTGTCACTGATACTACCTCTGACAGGTACTGTACTAATGTGGGCGTGTCTGTGCCCTGAACCTAACCTGTAAACCCATGGTGCATTATTTCATTACTGCTCAGTGAAGTTTTGTTGGATGAATGACTTACAAAATCTTTGCTGACCTTTTTAATTTTAATTGGTCCAACAAATTGTTAGATATAAAGCAACAGAAATGCTACAGAGTCCCTGGATTACAAAAGTAATATTTGTAACCACGATGAGCTTAGAAATGTAAATTAAAGCCAAGGACATCCTCAAAGGTAACATTATAGGTACTGCATAGAAGTGGACCCAAATCAAACCAGGAAACTTTTACTTTTAACTATTATTCTCCTAGTTTCATTTACAAGAGAATAATTTAAGTTTTAATTTTTTAATCACTTAAAAATTTTCTGGAGTCTCCTTTCCTTTTTTTTTTTTTTTCCTCTCACAGATAAAAAGAGCTAGTTTTTCCCTAAGGAAGGTTTATTCTGACAGTGTACTTACTGAGATAGCAGATAGTTATTCCTATTTTATATTAGACTTTTACTTGGTTCCTCAGGACTTATAATTAGAACTTTCTTTGGGGGAAAAATGTTTTGAGACATAAAACTTCCAAGACAAAGCTGTACCCACTTTCTACTGAAATACATAGCAACTTCTAGAAGCTGAATGATAGGTGGGAGTTGAACGAATTTTTACAAAATTCTCAAATATTTAGCAATGGTAGAAAAAGTATTTAAATACTACTTTGGACACTTTCTTTTATTGATGTTAGACAAGCAAAAAAATCTAAAATCTAAAAATAGATCTAGATCCCTGTGAGAAGAGTTTCTTAGACATATCACTCCAGTTGTTCTGTGGTATTTTATTTTTTAAAAGGTTAAAAAATACTATTTTGTATAAACCATAAATTATAGCTCATTATCAACTATAGCCTAGAGCAAACTCTAAACAAGGATGAAGAACTAATGCAATTAAGAGGACAGAAAGCTGCTACCTGCTCATATGACTGTAGATGTTATCCATGTTTCTTTGGAAAATTCTCCAGTCATGTCATTAAAAATCGCAATGTTACACGTATACCTGATAGCTTTGTTCCTTGTTTAGGTTTTTATTAATTAGGAGATCCATCGATTTATTCCTTCAATCATTCAACCCACAATTCCTAAGAGTTTGCTTTGTGCTGGATATTCTACCACAGTAACTACATGATGCCTTAATTGGATTCAGTTATTATCTTTTTTCATGATAAGGTTTCACAGGAAAACTCTTATTAACGCATCTGGTGAGGGCCTTTCCACTTGAAAAAAATGTCAAACATTTAACCTGACTGCAAATGTATCACCAAAGTGCTTGGCTTCTGGCATAAAACAGGAACTATGTATAAACACATCATAAAAATAGATAAAACAAGAGCAGAGAGCCCAGAAGGGTAAAGTTGTCTTTTAGATACAGTCATGGTGACAACCCAAGCAGTGCCCAAAAGGGCTAGAGAATAAAGCAAACTGAACTTCAGTCAACAGACATTTATTGAACTCCAGTTCTGCATTGGGCACTGTGATAGTTGCTTTTGGGGATACAAATATGAGTGAAACATCATTTCTGCCCTTAAGGATGCATTAAGTGCTAGAAGAGAGATACAGCAACAGTAAATAGCAGGGAAGGCTTCATGCAAAGGGTGGGACTTGAACTCTTCTTGTGAGATTAGATAAGCTTTGAGAAGCAGAGAGTAGAGGAAAGAACAAAGTAAATAACAAATTAGAAAAGTCATGAAAAGACAATGGCAGTGTGTAGTGTTCAGTGTTGGACCAGAGAAGCACACCCACTAGGAGTGGTAGCCGGGTGAGCAGTCGATCTGAGGCTGTGGCTTCAGTGCCCGGTGCTGGAGCCTGAAACCCACAGGCAGGCAGTCAGGAAGAAAAGATGGGTGTGCACTGGGGAGGAGCTTGGACAAACTGGGACTCCTCAGGCTGAGCTGGGTTCCACAAGGAACAATGGGAACCCCAAAGTGCTGGAAGTGAACACAAGGCAGAGAAAAGAATTAGATTAAAAGAGGAAGTTGTATCAAGTTGCTTCTTTCCTATTTTATGTGGGAATTAATTTTTACCATTAAAAAATGGAGAAACCCATTCTTCATTTTTGCTCGATAACTTACGAATTCTAGGTAATGCAAAGCCTTTTACATACAGGTATAGAATGATCTGGTCTTGAGTACCTGAAAATAGTATGTTGAAACAAATAGAACAGGTAATAAGTGAAATGGTTAATTTTTGGTGGTGAAGGACCTCTTAGAACTTTTTGTTTTCTCTTCCTAGAAATACACATGCATTTGGGTAGTGTCATGCTTTGGAAGACACCCTGAAGTATAGGCAAGAAGATCCCTTGCTTGAAAGATTAGAATCACCACCGCCCCCTACAACAACAAAACCAACAAAACCCAAGGAAAGCGAGTTTTGTAGCAATAACAGCACAAGCCCAAGTCAAGTAAGTAAGCACGGAGTTATTTTTTAAGGAACACAAATTAAGTGCTCAACTTGTTTGTCCTTTCATTTTGAATTATGCTACTTGCAAAGAAAAGAGTTTGAAAGCACTAATAGAACACCATCAAAACTAAAACCAGAACTAAACAATTAAATTGGCAGTACCTATTCTTAATTCATCTTCACAGTTGGGTCACCAGTTTTTATGCATCTTACCATCTGGCATTTTGTCTCCAGACACAAAAACTATGTTTCAGGTAGCTCTGAACCTCAGAGGCAATGTGATAAAGAAGGTAATTTGGAAGGCTGTGTGAATGTGACCACCCAAAAGAAGGGATTGAATCAGGGTCAAAGATGAAATTGGAAAGGGGTTGACAGTGTGTAGAAAAGACCTGCTGAATTCAAAGTTGGTTTTACTACTGTTCCTGTTTGAAGCAGGAATTAAATCCAGTAACTCTAGAGCAGTGATCATAATTCTGGGTCACTGTTTTCTATCCATTTTAGAATTCAGTTGTGCTATTTCCAAGAGCCCAGCAAAAGAGAATGAGAGTCTGACTCTGAATCTCGGAGTCCTGTGATAGGCTAAAATAACTACTAAGACCTCGTGCTCAAACAGCCCTTTATGAAGTGATTTCACATAAAAGATCTTTTTTGATATAACTCTTATATGGCATATCTTCCATTTTATGGACAGTGTGAGTTTTTTGATGTGTAAGATGAGCTGAAATAGGAAAAGTGACAGAAAATTTACTGACCTATGGAACGATGTTCCACAATGGGGTATTCTTTATAACTATGCTGGCTGAATAGCACCATCTGAAGTCCTTAAATCATCAGCAAGGCCATTGTTACTATAGAGGATAAGAGTTATGAACCTGTGACTCTTTAAATTTTCCCGCTTGACAAAAGGGATCTACCTCTCTAGCCAGCCTGTCTTGATGATCCATGACAGTGCTACCCTGGTGCCAGATGGATGTGATGGAGGGCTCCTAAAAGGATGTTGGTAGGAGGAAAGTGTTGCTTACATAGAGCAAGAATCTTGGGAGATTTAAAGGTGGGAAGATGTTAGTTTGAGTCATTAATAACAGAATGCAGCTGAATGTACTTTTACATGGTTAGTATTACTATTTTGTTTTCTGTAACTTATGACTAAGATTTTTTAAAGATTTTGAACATGATATTAGTTTCTTTATAGAATGGGCTACCTTTTAATATTGGATCATGTGAATAGGTCATTGTCCTAATCTACTTCCATTGAGAACCACAAATAGACACTAAGATAACAACTGTTCAGCGGTGACAAAAGAGTTATTTATTTACTCTTCCTCCCTGATCTAATCAACCACAAATCTAGTCATTTCTAACTATTCCGAGATCACTTCTTGCCCGTAGCTGGTACTCAGTCAAACTGGTCCAAAGTGTGGCCAGATTAGCTACATTATTTAAACCAAATCTCTCTCCACTGCCTACTAGGCTTCTCATCCTTAGTGCTCTATGAGTCCATCAAAATTAGGATGACCAGAAGAGAAACCGTTATCTTCCCCCTCAAAACTGTGCTTTCTTTCTAAAACTGTTCCTTCTACCTGTGAATGGTTCTATCATCCACTGAAACGTCCAAGGTAGCAACTTCGGAGTCATTCTATACCTCATCAATCACCCTGTCTGGTCAAATCACAAATGTGTTTCAAATCCAACCTCCCTGATGTATTCCCAGTCCAGGCCCTAGGATTCTACGCTAGTCCAAGCCCTCTTTATTTATTGCCTGGATCGTTACTGCATTTCTCTAAGTAGTTTTATTTTTCAACAATCTCTCACTTTTTTGGATCCCGTGGTTGCCAATTACCTTCTGTTCGTTTTAGTGGGATATTTTGTGGGGAACGGTTGTGGTATAAAATGATTTTCTGCTTCCCTATTGAAACTAGGATGGCTTATGAAAAAATGGCCCTTCACAAACTAGCCCATGAGGCAGGTTCAGAGAAATGGAGCAATGATCAGGGGGGTAAAGTGTGGACAAGGGGGAAGGGAACTCAGGTGTTGGTAAAACAAGGGAGGCTGCTAATGATACGTATTAATAATGTGAAACAAGGTATCTAAATTGAGGTTGGAATCTAGAAGAACCTGGGTTTGTCTTAATCAGGTAATGTAGCTGGGTAGTGAGCCTGGCATACAGAGAATGGAGAAAGAGGGTGCTGTAGAGTGGGGCTGGATGCAGCAGGATCCTTTCGCATGACTCTCACGTGCCTTCTTCTCCAGTCACTCTCACACGTACATCCTTTGGTTTAGCCACACACCTTCTTAATGTAACTTGAGGCCATCGTGTATCCACCATTGATCAGACAGTAGAGAAAACCCTCGGACTATAAAGATGAATGACCCAAGGCTGCACTTCTGTTATTTACTGAGGTAATTTGAACGTATCAGAAGCATAAAAGCTTAATACTTTTATAGATTTCTTACTGTTTCTAACCTTCATCAATATAAAATTATCCTGCTTACTCAATTCAACGTTTTTCCTAACAGAACAAATTCTTATTAATTTGTCCACTTATTCACTCAACAATTATTTCCTGAATTGTGATTACATTCCAGATACTTGATAGTTGTTGAGAACAGATCTATAAACAAACATGCTGTCCCTGCTGTCACGTAGTTATTACTGCAAATAAAACTGATATCAGTATTTTTACCCTGAGTTTTTTGAGGGGGGCGGATAGGGGAGAGGGAGTTACACTCTAGAGCTTCGTGTATACTATTTTCTAATGATATTTTACTTCTTAAATGTTTCTTATGAAGAATAAAATATTATATTGTTATTTTACTGATTTCTGGGAGTCTTTGCCTTGTAAAGGGGGAATTTAGATCTTTTATGTTTATTTTTCTCTTATGCGTGGTCTACTTTAGTCATGCTTTTATTTTAGTGATTAATTTCTCTTGTCTTTTATTTTTCACAACAATTTGAAAGATAGTCACTCCTTTTTTTTATTCTGTCAGTTGATTTTTTAATCTTTTCCAGAAGAACTTTTATTGATGTAACTGTCAAGTAAAGGAAAAACTAACAACTTTTAACTCTCCTTTTGAGAAGGTGAAAAATTCAGTGCTTTTATTTTCCTTTTTCCTCTTAATTTGTGTCTCATTCAATGTAACCTAGAGCCTGGTGAGTGTGTATGTGTCTGTGTGTGTGTGTGTGTGTGTGTGTGTGTAAAATTAGTCTTAAATGTAGTGTTTACAAGACCAAAATAAGTATTCAGTCTTAGGCAATTACCTTAACAAATCCTCTCCTTATTATCCTAGGAATAGCCTTTATTTTTTGAATGACAGAGAACCTTTTTTTTTTTTTTTTTTTGCTGTACACGGGCCTCTCACTGTTGTGGCCTCTCCTGTTGCGGAGCACAGGCTCCGGACGCCGCAGGCTCAGCGGCCGTGGCTCACGGGCCCAGCCGCTCCGAGGCATGTGGGATCTTCCCGGACCAGGGCACGAACCCGTGTCCCCTGCATCGGCAGGCGGACCCTCAACCACTGCGCCACCAGGGAAGCCCGAGAACATTTTATTTAATTAAATGATGGCTTTTTACAAATTACTCTTTTGTAAGTGCTACTCTTTTAGTAGGACAAGGATGTTTTTATTTACTTTTGAGGATCAGAAAATCAAATGTGTACATTGTATGTATGGATTTATTTATCTTTAATGAAAACTGCTGTATCGTGGACTGTCATCAACAGGGAATAATAATAGCCATTGTTATCTACAATAGTCATTTAAAATTGGGAGTGAGCCAACAATGGCTTAATATGAATTACTTTAGAATATGGCTTTCGAAACCCTAGTAATACAAAGGAAATCATACCATGAGGAATTAGAAATCTTAAATCCAGTTCAAAGTTAAGGTGTGAATGAGAGGGTCCAGACAGGTTCAAAAGTTCAAAGCAAGTATTCAGTCATAGGGCAACTTGGGGCACCAGATGTCTCCCTTGTCATCCCAGAAGCTTTAACATTAGCAAGTGGTGTATATGGCAGCTTTCACCCCGGAGTATTTTAAAGACTTGGAGTGGCCTTAGAGATCATCTTGTCTGAGAAATTCACTGTGCATGTTAGGAAATGCAGGTCCAGGGTGGTCGAGCTCATCAGCAGTGGAAGCTGTACCAGAGGCTGCATTGTCTGGTAGCAGATCCAGGCTTCTTTCCATTGCTTCCAACTGCCTCTCATCTCAGTCATAAGTTTATGATTAAACAGCAAATGTTAGAGATTTTATTTAAAAAGTAGATCGGTTCAGTGTGGATCAACTAGTATAAATCTCTCTGACATTTCTTGTATTAATAAACTAGTCTGATAAATTTAGTCTCCTTTCCTAACGTAAAAACCATTTTTGACTTATTGAAAGTATTCACGATTTCCTAGAGGAGCCCACAGTATCATGCATCCCAAGCAGTCCACAATATTTGAGCAATCTGTTTTTTCATATAAACAAATACATACAAGTTGTCATCTCAGTGACAACTTTTCTCCATGAACATAATTCTTCTTTGGCCTCAATTTGATACATGGGGGCATTAAGTTTTCAACAACTACATTTCATTTCCCTTCTATGGAGTAAGAATACTGCACATTAGCTTTAAACCTCAAAAGCATTCATGGAAAGGCATTTTAACCTACAGTAGCAGCATCTTTAGATAGCCATACAGCTTTTACTCTCCCCCTATAAGATAAATAATTAAATCTTTCAACTGGCTAAGGCGTAACAGTGGTACTAAACAGTGCTACTAAAACAAATGGATACATATAATGATCTGGTCTTTCTTTTCTGAAAATCCAAGGCATGTTATCTGATAAAAAGTCCCTTCCCAAAAGAGTAGGGAAATCTATGTATACCTTTATCATATGAAAATCCTCTTAAAAAACATAGCTCTTTTAAAGGATTCTTTGCTATTGGCTCTCAGCCAATGATTACTATAGTAATTTGAAGAGAAACACTATATACAGTAAATATACTAATTACTATAGTAATTTGAAGAGTAATTTGAAGGTGTCAAGATGATTTTTCTGTTTTTTCAAGGATGCCTAGATGAACTATTACACATCATGAGAGTAATTACTGGTATCCCTCAATAGAAGGCAATTCAACGAGTAGAATTTTGTGAAACAACTTGATTGGTACATAATGGATTCAATTACACCTCTTAAATTGTTCAGAAATACACCTGTGGCTCTATAAATTAATAATGAAGTGAGCCAGCTCTGACTTGGGGAGCTCCCATAACAAAGGGCAGGCCAGCTGTCAGGAAGGGAACCAGGGTAGTGGGCGAATCCCCGGACCCTTTGGGAATCCACGTCCAAGGAGCCGAACAGCAGAACTCAGAAGGGAGGGTGGAATCCTTAAAGAGCTACCAGCAGAGAAATGAAAGCTGGAAGGTCTTTTTTTTTTTTTTTTTTTTTTTTAATGAGCTACAAGAAAGTAAATCCCATGAGCCCTAGGCATTTTGTAAATAAAGAGATCAGCCGTCCTTGGGAAGCAAGGCTAGAAGATAACTTCCCATTTACAGGTGCCGCAGCAGTCGTGTTCTATGCGCAGTTAGGCTGTCTGGTTTCATCGTGCTCCCAATTTTTCAAAGCAGAGACCAGACACCACTTGGAAACTTACCTCCTTCACATTGCCCAGAATGTGATTCATTAGAGATTTATTTGGAGTTCCAAGGGAATGTGCCACAGAAGATTAAAAGTGGGTAATCTGTCACCTACCCTAATGTGAATGAATTAGGTACTTTTCTGATAAAATATGAGCTTCAAGGAAGGAATGGGCATTTTATGGAGGACCAGGTAAGGCAAAGTGAAGCAGCAGAGAACAGTGTACAAGCATTCCCACCTCCTTCCCCTAAGGTGATTCGCTCAGCCTACAAATACGAAGTCTTCCTACCCCATCTTAGTGTGGACCTAGTTGAACTCTTGTTCTCTACTCTGTCTCCCCGCCCACCCGTTTTCTTTTCTGTGGTGGTGATAATGCTTCCTATTGATAATACTTCAGGATGGAAAGCCTTCCTGAGTTGAGCTGTGACATATGGGATGGGCAGAATCAACGTGTTGAGATATTTTAGGTCTTCTGTTGCGTATAAATCCTTCCTGCTATTCCTTGGAGGACTGCTGGTCTTCTCCTTCATGTACGGTCAGTCTCCATTTCCCCAGGTTCCCCATCTGTGGATTCAACCAACTTTGGATCATAAATATTCGAAAAAAAATTCCAGAAAGTTCCAAAAAGCAAAACTTGAATTTGCCACACATAGGCAACTATTTATAAAACGTTTACATTGTACTTATAACTATTTACTTAGCTTTTATATTGTATGAGGTATTATAAGTAATCTAGAGAGGATTTAAAGTATAAGGGAGGCTGTGCGTAGGTTATATGTAAATACTTTACGCCATTTTATATAAGGGACTTAAGCATCGTGGATTTTGGTATGCGTTCGGGAGGGGGTTCCTGGAACCTATCGCCCTCAGATATCAAGGGATGAGTGTACTCAGCTATCAAAAGTAGGAATCAAATCTGTGTTCATTATTGAAAGATTCCTTCCCGCCTTCCATAAAGCCTGGCCTATAGGTATATTTGAAACAAATAAAGCTAGGCCTACCTTGGGTAATGTGGTAATCTGACCACGTGACCTAAAGACCTTGTGACCTTTGCTTAGGCATTTCTCCCCCTGGGTCTCAGATTTTTTCATTTCCAAAAAGAGGGGATTAGATAATAATAAATACCAGTGTTGAACTCCAGCACTGTGGTCTTTTAATTCTTACTAAAATAAGCATACAGAGTAGGTTTTTTTGTTTGGGTTTTTTTTTGCGGTACGCAGGGGCCTCTCACTGTTGTGGCCTCTCCCGTTGCGGAGCACAGGCTCCGGACGCTTAGGCCCATCGGCCATGGCTCACGGGCCCAGCCGCTCCGCGGCATGTGGGAACTTCCCGGACCGGGGCACGAACCCGCGTCCCCTTCATCGGCAGGCGGACTCTTAACCACTGCGCCACCAGGGAAGCCCCAAAGTAGGTTTTTTGATCCTCCCCTGTACAGAAAAGGAAGGCAAGGCTCAAGGCAGAGAAGCCACACAGCCAAGATCACCCATCGGATGAGTCAGCGAGAGATCCACACTCGTGCCCTCGTTAGACCGACATGTCCACAGGGTTCCTCTGACTCCTGTTCTTTCACAGACTTATTGTATGATCCTTATGGTACGAGCCACTGTAAAGCAAAAGCCAATGTACACTTCTAAGGAACTCACATAGACTGAAGATCAACAGTACGAGTGTGATGCAAGACAATATTCTAATTGATAGTCATGAAAACTGCAGATCTCTCAAAATATTCCATTGTTTCTTCTAAGGATAAGTTGTATTATTTTTGGTGATTTCTTACTTTTTATGTCCATTTTTGATAACACATTTTAAATCAGAGTAAAAGTGAACCCCCTTTTCAAAACAGTATCAACTTCAAATATCCTTCCCCTTTGTTTCAGTATAAACTTGAGATGAATCAACTATGGTGTTTATTTGCTTTATGCACATGAAACGTTATTAGTGGGAACAAAGTCTCAACTGTTCTGTTAAGTTTTAAGTCTTAAAGTGTCCAGTTATTCATGAGTCGTTTTCTTTTTTCTTAACTTTTCAGTTACCACCCTAGGGTAAACCATAATATGTGAGGATTTAGAATTAGCATTATTTAAATAACCTTAGGAACCATGAATGATTTCTTATAGGTTATGCGATGTCCTTCCCCACCTTTAAGGCCCACATGAATCAAGTTAATCACAAAGTCAAACATATAAAATTAAGATTACATTTTGTTGTTTAGGCAATTTCAAAGAACAGAGCATAAAAGGGAAAAGAGAAAGCCATTGAAAAAGGCACATTCTAACAACATCCCATTTATGAATCCTTTTGTCCTCTTGACACCGGCAGTTAGGGCTTCCTGATAAGGAATTTGATGTTAAAACTGATGGGGAAACCCCACGTTTTACTGCCAATAAAATGTCTTGTTTGGAAAGTTTCTTCTTTTAATGGTACAGCTGTACCATCAATAAAAGTGTGTCTGTTTTTCCTATTCTTAGATTAATTCTTAGAAGAATATTGAATTTATGACCATTGCCCAATGGTGTAGCTGCTTTAAACAAAATGTCTTTATTCTTTTACAAGTTGGATAATAACTAAGGCAATGAAATCTAATGAATGCTGTCTTTATGTTTTCTCTGAAGGTATGTGAGGAACATTGGCTTTTAGGAAACGTACACTTGGGGCTCCCTGCTGGGACAGGCAGTGAGATGAGTGGAATCCAGGAGCCAGGGGTCTTGGGCTACCAACTGACTCGTGACTTTGAAAGGGGCTCTCATAAGGCTTATCATCTCTACATAATTTTTTTTCCCGTAGACAGACTGAAAAAGAGAGTAGGGAGTTGAAGAAATTCTTCCCAATTCTAAAGAGCTGGAATTCGCAGTAGAGGGAGTACAGAAAGTGATTTTTAGCTTTATCCTATTTTAAAAACAGCAAAATTGAGGAGTAGAGATATTACAGTGAATTATATTTATTCTTTAAGACAGAAACAGAATGTTTTTATCATTATTATTATTAATTGCTTGGAATTGAAAATCGCATTTCCTTCATTATCCAGAAACATCAGGTGGTAAGTTTGCCTTTCGATGCAAGGATGATGCCGTGTGGTGATTGAGTGTAGGCTTGGCAGGTAGGGCGGCTGGAGTCTGAATCCCAGCCTCAGCCCCCTCTACTAGGCCACTGTCTCACCCCAGTCCCTAATGTTGAACTCGGGCCTTGAACACAGATTTCTTTGCTCTGTGGGGCATTGGTGGACTGCAGGTAGATACAGCCAAACTCAAAATGAAAAAGAATTCAGTTAATCCTGGATCCTGCATCTAAGAACATCTGCTTTCCTCTTCGTCAGATCCTGATTTTACTTTAGGACATTGGGTAAATTATTCTGTCTCAAACAGATAGCCTCTGTCTCTTTGATCATTATTTGGGAAATATCATTCCACAATATCGAGACTGAGAACCCAATATGTCATCTAAACACAAGGATATATTTTCAAAAGTAGCTATCAGCCCGTTTACGTGTTGTCCCAGGATTTGTGTTTCTTTCTCAGTTCTGCGTTTTTGTGTATCAACACTGCAAAACTAAGTTCACAGCAGCAATGCAATTAGCAAGCTCTCGGAAAAACTGCCTCCGTTTGTGGCTGCTAATGTATTTGCTATAGATTTTAGTGACAGAAATAGTGATATTAATGTCGTCAACATCCATGTCACTGCTTGCAGGCATCATGTAAACCAAAAGGTTACATTTTAAATTATGAAAGGCTGGGTTAAAAAAAAGTCCTTCATTTTTCTGACTTGTCACATTAGAGTATAAGATTATGATATAGGTGCCCAGAATTAATCATAACATGTTAGGCTAGGTAGAAATAAAATATAATGTGGGAAGTCTGTATCATTGATTTAAAATACTTTCAATGTTATACTATATTCTTGATAATAAGATAAAATTCTATTCTATGAACAGCCTCTACATTTAGCCAGATAACTTTGTTTGAGTTTACCATCAGACAGATCCTAATTAAGGCACATTTCTCTGCTTTGAGATTCCGAATATACAAGAATACAAATTATAGAAAAAATTATAATTTTTGAATTAAAAATACAGACATACATATGTATGCAGGACGTGTACAAATTTTATATTTACTAAGTGCCTGACTATTTATTTAATGTTCCCCATAACCTTATGGAGCTGGTATTGTTATGCCCACATTAAAGATGAGAAAACTGAGGCTTAGAGATTAAGTTGCCCAAGATCACACAAGAATGAAGTCGGGGTGCTAAGGCAAAAGGAAGGATTATCAGTCTCCAAAATCAATACTGTTAGGGCTGACTCATTTCTAGATGTGTAACTGTATTACTATTTATAACTATAACCATAATTCTTAGCCATTGTTTCTATATTTTCTTCTTACTGGAGTATACTGTTGCTGTTTTGGTTTTTTTTTTTTTCTTTTAGGATAGGATTGAAGAGTAGTGCAGACTGATTCTTTGGGTGGTATGTGTGCTGGGGGCAGCGATAATAACAATTTTCTGAGGATACCTGAGGGCTGAAATCATCTTCTCTAATACATTGATTCCCTTCCTTACGTTAACGTCATATGCTCTGAAAGCAAAGGGCATGAGTGGTTTTTGGCTTCCTCCTTTTTCTATCCCTCCTAAAACTGCAGAGAAAATATTAAAATAAATGACAAGCCATTGTTCTGTGAGACCTACAGTGCTTTAAAAAGACTAAAAATGGGACCTAACTCTTTATTAATTAGGAAAATTTAAAACACTGGAACCAAAAGTCCTGCTATCCATGGCTAGAATCCTGATTGAGAAATTTCTTTTTCTTTTAATTGAAGTTTAGTTGACTTACAATATTGTATTAGTTTCAGGTGTACAGCAAAGTGATTCAGTTTTATATATACATATATTTTTCAGGTTATTCATGGGCTAGTTTAGTTAATCCCGCTCCCACATTAAATATTTGGAGATCATAATCCCCTGCATTTGCAGAAACTTCTTTTCAAGTTTGTTAATTTTTTAAAAAGCTTCCACCACTTAGTCATTAACAAGGTTAGTTGAGATAGTTATCATTTATTCATTTTATGTGCTTATTCATTTATCCAATATTTACTAATTACCTCTTGTAGGCAAAGCAAACTGCTAGATGCTAAGGATAGATAGTGTTAAAAACAAAACTATCAGAGAAAAGCTAGATCAAAACTATCAGAGAAGGCCAGATTGATACAGTTTGTTGCTTAGAATTACACAGCTTTCTAAAACCTAGGTCATAGTCACTGAAATAGAGGGAAATTTCTTCAGCTTTGTACTCAAATGATTGAAGTTGACGCTATCTCCAGTCAGAAGGCCCATCTGCATGATATTATGGAATCTAGAAGGGTCTATTTTATTAGAAAGTGCTATCTAGTTTTATTTGTCCTAAAAATCACTGAGAAGTTTTGTTTTGTTTTTTAAACTCAGACCGAAGACAAATTGGAAGCTACACATGGGAAAGCAGATATGCTTCAGCTGTTTTTGCCACTTTCTTTTAACTCACATTTAGGGTCAAGATTTCGAGAGTGAAGAATGAAAGATATTTCAGCATCTTGTTTGATTCTTACATTGGATGCTATCTATTCTTAGTGGGATTATGGCTTGGAATGAAGTGATCATGGCATTCAGAGAATCAGGTGTTTCGACCCTCCTGTTTTATTAAATAACTCAGCTATTAAAAGAATGCTATTAAAAGAATGTAATCAGTCCATATTGGGAGAAAAATCATTTGTGGAATGATTCAAATGCCAATGACTTTAGTATTTTCCCATTCTGGGGAAAATAAGTAACTATAAATGCATGCTATTAAGTCACTAACAGGAGTTTTTCTGAAATTCTCAGAAACTGAACAAGAGATCGAGGATTTTTTTGTGGGTTGCGGTACGCGGGCCTCTCACTGTTGCGGCCTCTCCCGTTGCGGAGCACAGGCTCCGGACGCGCAGGCTCAGCGGCCATGGCTCACGGGCCCAGCCACTCCGCGGCATGTGGGATCTTCCCGGACCGGGGCACGAACCCGTGTCCCCTGCATCGGCAGGTGGACTCTCAACCACTGCACCACCAGGGAAGCCCATGTGCGTTACTTTTTGAAGTCAATCAAACAATAATTGTGATTGTCGCATTTGGCATCCAAATGGTATTAACTTTTGGCTGTTGCATTGATTTCATTAAATTCAATGAGATTTTTTGTTATAAAGAACTTGCCAAAGAAAATTTGCATACCAGAAAAAAAAGTAGTCATGGAATTTATTCATTAGCCTTTTTATCCAGGAAAGGTCTACAAATGCAAAGGTTTGATTTTGGATGGAGTTCATTTGGATGTGTCACTAGGAAGGGTATCTTTGCATTGCAGGCTGCCTAAATTTGGAAGAATTCAGCTCCATTGGTTTTCTTTGTTCTTTGATGAATTACATAGAATACAGTGGTTTGCAAGGCCAAGAATTTCACCATTTCAAGGGCTATTGAAAGCCTACCACTCCAGGTCAACCTAATCCATGGGAAAGTCACCAGGGAGATAGTTTTGTAGGTATTTAGATTTTTACATTAACCATATAGTATTTTTTTTCTTTTCATGTTTTCTTGATCATTGCCTTTCACTTCTAATTAAATCCCTCACCTCACTGCTGATGTTAAGAATGAAGGGAGGCATGATTTTAGCCTTTGAGTTTTTTTGATTGATTCCAAAATGACAAGGTTTTGGTTAGTTATACTGACTGATCCTTAATTGACTATTTAAAAAATTACTTTTCTTCTGTCTGATTTTAGAGGTGGACTAAAAAAAGGAAAAAAAACCCAAAAAACAAAAGGTGTTTCTGATGCCTGGCTTGAATGGAAGCTGCGATTTGTCCATCAACCCTTATCTTACTAAATGCAGTTTAGAACACAATGCTTTTCCTTTTCTAAAGTCACATTGATTCAGCAATATCAGACTTTTTCACAGCGATAATGTTTAATTTATGAAAATTATATTTTTCTGGAAAAATAGCATTCTTTTTCCCAATTCACTTTTGCTCTCATTAGATTTGTCCTTATACGTCAGGTCTCGTGAGGGCAAACAATCATCGGTAACAAAAGCACATTTTAGAGGTGAGGAGCGGCCAGGAGCGAGGCAAGCGCAGTTACAAAGTTCACAAGACAGGCTGCAGATAATTAACCCCTCCAAGGCTTAGCCCACTGGGGTTGGTGGGCTGAGCTTCCATTTAGGGTCCCTCCTTCTAGAGGGAGATGGAAGTATGGGGCAGAGAAACTCTGGAGGCTTCAGCATAGAGGGCAAGGCAGAACTCCAGGCCTTTAGATGGAGTCGGAAGATAGAATCAGGAAACTGGAGCAAGAGCCTTACTCTCTCAGGATTGGGTACCAGGGCCCCATGTCTTGGCTAATGTGTTTTCTGGCCCGTAGTGTATCCAGCTGCTGGAAACTAGGGATGAAAAAGATAAAGGAAAATCTGAAACTCCATCAAGTATGGCAAAACCATTGGGTTTGCAAAATTCAACTTTTGAAGGAGGTTAAACATTATTTTTCTATTTGTTTCTGTAACTGAAGACAGCGGTGTACGTCTGAGCGAGAGTCTGTGTGATGCCTTCGGAGGGACTGAATATTATCAGTGATATTGTTATGCCACACATTTCATAGTGATTCTAGAGCACAGAGCACTGTTTTCAACCTCCTGGTCTTCCATTTGTCTCCGCATCATAAATAATGTAAATAATGCTAAAATTAAATGAAAGCCCATTTCAGAAGAAAACAAACAAACCCCTAAACATTAAAATGACAGAAGAGTCCCCAAACAGAGGGGAAAGCCCTGGAGTGGTGGCCTCACCATGGTAGAACTAAATCATCAGTACAAGCAGGTTCTAATAAACCATTGAGGATGATGAAGGGACGCTATTATGTTACAAAGCCCAGAAGGCTCTGCTATTGCTACCACCACAAAGAGAATAGGTTAAAAGACTTTAAATGGGATTGCCATGGCTTTCTACAGCAAAAAGGCAAGGCAACAGGCAGATAATATGCCTTTATTAATGTACAGAATAGAACAGTAATACAAATTAGAGGTATCTATGACGTTGGACAATCTGGTTTGCCTCATTCAAAAAATTAGGGAAGCATTGCCAGAAAGAAAAAGAATTTTACAGAAACAATCTCAATAAAAGTCTTTTTGGATAATGAATTAAAATTTTCTGTTGAATAGAAACTTCTAAAAGAAAACTAATTGAGTAAAAAACAAACTTATGGTTACCAGCAGGGGAAAGGGGGGGGGGATAAATTGGGAGATTGGGATTGACATATACACATTAGTATATATAAAATAGATAACTAATAAGGACCTACTGTATAGCACAGGGAAGTCTACTCAATACTCTAATGACCTATATGGGAAAAGAATCTAAAAAAGAGTGGATATATGTATATGTATAACTGAGTCACTTTGCTGTACACCTGAAACTAACACAACATTGTAAATCAGTATACGCCAATAAAAATTTAAAAAATAAAAAATATTTTTGACCATTAAAAAAAAGTATTATAATTTATCAATTAATGTTCATTTAATAACTTTTCAGCACCTCCCATGTGCCAGACGCTGTTCTAGGTAGTGGTACCCTTCAAAAAAGACACAATGTTTGTTCACAGTGTAGTCTACTGTGCACCTGACCCTGAACTGGGCTGGCATTTATTCTGTCTTTTATGTTGTTAGTATAAAATCCACGTAAAACTTCAAAATAAAAGGCTATTCTTTTAAAAAGTTTTCATCCATTACTTTGACATTCCTCTAATTTTTGTCTGTTTGATTCTAACCACTTCCTGACCCTTAGTTCTGGGAGGTTAAATAAAAAGAAATGAACTTAAAGAAACAGTAAGATTCATAGATATGAGATGTTATTCTTGTGCAATATTATGCATTATGTGAGAGATGGTCATTGATTATATAATCGCTAAAATTAATTGTTAAAAATCTTACCTCATGATCTGACAAGGAATTCATTGCAATGTATGAACATTTTAAAAGGATATGAAACATTTTGTATCATCTTGATATAATCCCCTGGCAATAGAACCCTGGCATTGTGCTACAGTCATGCTTTCAATTATATTACTAAGTAGTCACACATTCAAGACTAATGGAAAATGACCTTTTGTTTCCATGGTGCCCTGCCCTATTGTTTTTAAAATGGGTTTCAGAAATGAAGATGCAAACTTGAATGGAAAAAAAGTTATTTAGGGTGTTCTACTCGTCTTTTTGTGCTTTCTCACATAATATCAAGATAAATGCTGTTGTTTATTTTTTAATTTGGGCATGTTTTATTTTAATAGTTGAAGAAAATACTAAATCATAATAACAAACTTTGCTGGATGACTCATGCTATTTTCAAGCTTCTTTTGTGGCAAAAGTTGATGCAATCTACAATTCTCCCTGAAGGGGTTCTTTCATTTATTTTGTGGGGGGGACATCATAACGGGAGTGGGTTTTGCAATAGATTGAATGTGCTAATAACTCTGCCCTCATTTGATGGGCCTGTGATTAACTCTATAATGTGTTCTCCCAACTAACACTGTGTGTGTGTGTTTGTGTGTGTGTGTGTGTGCCTGTGTGTGTGTGTGTGTGTGGCCAAGGGGGAGATTCACCAGATTATCACTGATTCTTAATCTTCCTTAAGAACTGACGCCACTTTAAAGTGCTTCCCATATAGTATGAAGTGATAGTCAGGGGGTCTCTTCAAAAGTGTACAAGGATAAATCCTTAGGGAGAAAAATATTTTCTATTACTTTAATCATAAGCCACTAGCATTGTGGGTTTGACTGATCATTGAACAACAGGGTGCTCTGTGCACGTAGATCTGATTTTGGATGGTTTTTGGCCTGGATTTTGTCCATACAACCTGTAACTCGTTTAATAAGGTAGCTTCAAGTTGACAGCCTTTGTCCAGTCCCAATAATCAATGATGTAATTCTTTAAGTGTCTGTGTAAATGGACTTCCAAATTAAAATTTTTTATTTCGTAGGTTTAAAAGAGCATGTAGCTAGCAACCTCTGATGTAAACCTTTCCACATTCCTGTGAAGATATGGAAAGATCAAAATTGACAACATCAAAACAAATAAACAAACAGAAAGTGAAAACCAAACCACTCTAGTAGTAATCCTATCACCAGAATCTGGAAGGATGCTTTAATAACTGTAGAGATGATGCATCTGGAATGAAAACACAACCATGGCCCAATCTTAATAAAAATAGTTCTCTTCAAAGGCAGAGATGCACTTTCTCCCAGTATCTACTTCCTTGTTCGTGAGATAGCCGCCCCGCCTGGCCATCACTCTTTGAGGCAGAGTATTGGCCACCTGTCTTATTTTTCACTAGTCAGAAAAGCCGAGCCCCAGAAAACCACCAGGCAGAAAGTAGCCTGGGAGTTGGAGAATTGGTAGAAATATATTGCACTCTGGGTAGTGTAGTTTCCACAGGAAAATATTGGTTGGGGAGTGTGTGGATGGCATTTTGCACTGACAGTTACAGCTTTCTATGCCCTTCATCCCTCCATGGTGAAAAGAACCAGGTAATGGATGTGATGTTTAGAGCAATTCCAGCAGGCGAAATCTACTAGAAACTAGTGATTGGACCTTATTGATTCAAGACCGGCCTACAATCAGCCCCTGAGTACACAGAGCACAAGTAGATGGGTAGAATACTTTCACTGCTCATTGGTAAACATTGGATGCATCTGCAAGATCTCCTGATTCCTGGAATCCCACGTGCCTCCGCAACAAGAGAAGCCACCGCAACGAGAAGCCCAGGCACCGCAACGAAGAGTAGCCCCTACTCGCTGCAACTAGAGAAAGCCCGTGTGCAGCAACGAAGACCCAATGCAGCCAAATATAAATAAATAAATAAATTTATTTATTTATTTATTTATTTAAAAAAACAGTAAGCAACAACAGCAAAAACAAACTCATCTAGGGACCATATAAAACACTCTGACATCAAGTAAATGAAACATCATTCTGAAAAGTCAGAGTAGATTATGAAAATATTTTTTGTGAAGAACTAGACAAAGGAAAACTATATAGGCATCAATAATAAGATGCATGAGAATTCAACTTCCCTGGAATAACCACAGGAAAGAAAAGTCTAACTGAGAAGAAAACAGTGCACATAGAAGATGGATAAGATACAGATGAATTTCTGTACCATGATAAAGTCAGTAGGAAAATTAAAATCTGTACTGGGGGCCGTGAAGAGCCGAGCTGATACTTGGAGAATAACATCAGTGAACTGAGGGACAAATTTGGGAAGAATTTCCACAAAGTAGGTGAACAAGTAAAATCAATTTAAATATTTAAAAAGAAGATGACATATCTGAAGAATAGAGTGTGGAGATTTGAACCTAAGAACTACAGATATCCCTCACAGGAAAAGCAAATATTCAGAATCATCGTTGACAATTTCACTTGTGGAAAAATGATCTGAATTTGCAGATCAAAAAGTTTCCATGTGTTTCAGTCGCCCTTAATGAGGGAGACCACAGATAAAAATACAGACTGCTCAAACTCATAATTGCAAGAATACAATACAAATAAATCTTCAACGCATCCAGACAGAACAGCTACAACAAAGTTGCTATTAAAAGGGTGTAAAATCAAGCAGATTTGAGCTAAAAGCCTGAAGATAGTGGCAGATCAGTCACTGAGACTTGAGAAGAAAATATCCTGTCTCAACAATTGTACACCTGGTCATGCTACTTTTTTGTGAAAGTGAAAGGATATTCTGCATGTAAAAGTGTTTAAAATATATTTTCTTGTGTCAATTAAAAGTTATTTCCATTGATGGCAGGATTAATCCAGATTAAAACCTAAAATCAGGAAACAGCCTAGATTTTATCTCAAGAAAATAGTAAAAGATGTGGACAGTGTTATCGAGCCTAGCTTCCTCATTACTATAAAAGTTGTACATGTCCAGTATTCGGAAAAAATTACATACAGTTGGGCAACACAGGCATAAATAATACAATGGCAAGAAAAACGTTTCTTGGCATTGGCACAGGAAAATGTTTGCAATATAATCAATAGACTGTGAGCTTCATGAGGACAGGCCCTGTGTTTGTTTGGTTCTTCGTTTTATCCCTAGCACCTAGTGCAATTTCTGGCACAATGAACATTTGCTGACTATAATAAATAAATGATGATTAAATTATTTTGGCAGAAGAGAAACTTGTATGTAAGTATCCCTTCAAGTATGTCTATCACTGGGAAAAAAGCCTCCTCTAGCCCCTTGTCGGGGTGGACACACAGTAGCCGAGACATCCCCACCTATGGCTGCCAGGCAGAGGTGGAGGTGTCTGGAGCTAGGTTTTCATGACAGAAACAGAAGGGACGACTTGCCTGGCATGCTGTGTGTGTCTGTCCCACACTTAGCATAGGTTTGCGATTATATGCAGATCAACCTAGAATATAAAGCTCTTCAAGTGCTCTGTCACAAAGAAAGCAAATTTTGTGGAATTTAATCAACTCTAATGAGCCCCTGAAAAACAGGGTGAGGAATGACTAATTGGGCATTACTTTTGTCATAGAAACATGTATCTGGAGTAACGTTATGGATTAAATGTCTGTGTTCCTCGGAATTTATAGGCTGAAGCCCTAACCCCCAATGTGACTGTATTTGGAGATGAGACCTGTGAAGAGGTGATAAAGGTGAGATGAAGTTACAAGGGTGGGGCTCTGATCCCACAGGATCAGTGCCCTCATGAGAAGAGACACAAGAGCTCTCTCCCTCTGCATCCATGCACTAAGGAAAGGCCACGTGCGGCCACAGCAAGCAGGCAGCTGCCCACAGCCAGGAAGAGAGCTCTCAGTGAACCTTCATCCTGGACTTTAAGGCTCTGGAACTGTGAGAATGTACATTTCTGTTATTTAAGCCATCCTGTCTATGGTGTTTTGTTATGGTAGCTCGAGAAGACTAAGGCAATTAGTTAGTAATCTGTGTTAGGGTGTGTGGAATTTTAACTTTCTTCACCTTGACTGTTTCCAAAATCCTGAAGCCAAGTATCTTGGGTGAGGTCTCAGGCTCTGGTCCCTCCATTGTCTTTCACACCATAAAGAACAGTTTCATGGGTAGTTACTGAAGGGCCAAGATAGAAACAGAAAGGAGGTAAGAAGTGTGAAAGTTGAGCTCTGCTTCTTCCTGCCTCTGGGACACTGAGTCCTTATCTCTGCTCCTTAGTTTCCTCAGTGACACTTTCTTTCTCTACATCATGGAGGTCCTGGGAGGGTCAAATGAGATCATGTGTGTTTACCACTAATATTATATAAGGGTAAGGGATTTATAAAAAGTGCCACTCTTTGGCCTGGGAAAGCAAGGCCCAACTAAGTGGCCATGCGTCAGAGGACCTTCTCTAGCTTAGTCTAGCCCTGCCCCCCACGGCAGTGAGAAGAATCCCTGGGGTCAAGGAGAAGAGTCCACTCAGAGCTCGGGCCCCAGCTTCTATGCTGTGATCTGGGTACCCGAGACCCTGAATTTCCTACCCAAAGACTCCCCAGCTTTAGAGTCTACCTGGGTCTCTTCCTCTGCCCCAACTTCCCAGCTTACACCCTGGGGTGGTTCATTTCTAAGACTGTGGTTCAGGGGAGGGGGTTTGGGCAGATCTTGGACTTGCAGGCTGAGGGGGTTCACAAATGCAGGTGTGTGCAGGTGTGTGTGTGATCCCTGATGGTGCAGGAAGGAACCTGGAGAGGGAAGAGGAAGGGGCAGACCAGGACGGGGGGCTATGGTTTGTGGCATAAGGTATGAGGGCCTTTTTGTCCTCTTTGTCAAGCCCTGAAAATGTTAGGATAAGTCTGTGTGAGAATCCTGGGATCCGTCTAACTGTGTGATTCGGGGCTAATCAATTTAGTATGTCTGGGTCTCAATGGCCTCAAATTATTAAAAGAAATTACGTGATTTGAAACTCTGTCCACAGATTTGGATACATAAAACCTGTGGTATTTATTAAAGTTCTGCGTTGGTTCTACTTCTGCTGAAATTCTGGCTTAGGTATTAGTTCCCAAACTAAACTCTCATTTATAAAATTCACACACACATTAATTTCACTGACTTTCCACTATCCATTTCATTACGTATATAACAATCTCCCTTTCTGGTTTTTAAACGTTGCAATGGACTTTATAAATGATCTTCCTTTTGCCTTACCTAAAATGAACTTTCTCTTGTTTTCATTTTCCAGATTCCATAATTAGTATTGAGAATTTTTAATCATGTATCTTTTTCATTTTTATCAGTCATCATTACATCTGATTCTTTTATTTTAAAAATAAAATAGCATTTTCTTTTCTCTGCTTAATTTATATTTCACCTTAGCTTTCATATTTTAATGATTTATTCCTACATTTAACATACTTTATGTTATGGCTTGTCTGTGGCACAGATCGTTGTAACCCATTCAGAATTTGGGATTTCAAGGGATGATTTGAAATTGGATTTTTTTAACTTAATTTGATTACATAACTGGGGATATTTCATGAATAAAATTATCACATAATCAAAAAATGTTTTAAATGGGTAACTTTGTTTTAACTTAAATTGACATAAGGGAGTCTGTGAGCTGGCCTAAGATTCATAGCATTTTTTTCTCTGGGAGAATCCCAAGAGGTCAGTTTATAAACAAGTAATTATTGAACATACCCAAGAGGATCTGGATCTTATTCCCAGTTCTGCCATTAAGCAAATTGCTTAATACCCTTGTCTTCATTTGTACAAGGTTGCATTGAGGATAAAGTTAGAGACAGTAGATGAAGCCGTACCTTGGAAAGCTGGAAGAGTCTGAAATTATAATTTGTCATCATTAATAATAATACAATTATCACATAATGCTCATAATGCATACTTTACAACATGCAAAACTAGACTATATTTTCATTGTGAAGATTCTTTACAGAGTTAAAGGCTCTATTGTTGTATATGTAATGGAGGTCTTATGATTTCCTAACCTGGTTAATTTAATCAGCTTATTTCAGGTAGGGTTTGACTTGTAGGGAACCATTCTGTCTCCTGCTCATAAGACAGATGAAGACTACACTGTTACAGAAACTACAATTTTTTCTTTGATTTGTTTTTGTTCATTACAGCTACAACTTGGTGAAAAAAAAAAGTATAAGTGAAATAATACTAACCACATGTGTGACCTTGGATAAGGATCTTATAGACTCATATTGGAAAAGGTCCTAATGCTAGGCATTTGCACGGATGGGGCAGCCTGCCTTGCTGTGAATCCCAAGCTCACTACTCACTGGAGGCATATTCCTGGGCAAATTCTCAGCCTTCTTGTGCTTGTTTTATTATCTACCAACTGTGGATAATACTCATATCTATTCTCTAGATTGTTGTTAGAATTAAATGAGCTAATACATGGAAAAGGTCCTAGTGCCTGGCACGTAGTATTCGATCTAGAAATGTTAGTGTTTCATGGTTAATAACTTTGAAAATAATTGACTGTACTCTGTAGACCTCAATATTTGAAACAATTTTGTGAATTTTTAAATTGTGCTCAAATATGCATAATATAACATTGAACATTTTAACCACTTTTAAGTGTAGTGTTCAATGGCATTGAGTACATTGATGTACATTCAAGGGCACAATGTTGTGAAACCATCACCGCTTTCCACCTCTAGAACTTTGTGATGACTCCAAACTGAAATTCTCTACCCATCAAGTAAGAACTCCCACTGCCCACACCACCCAGCCCCTGGCAACCACTTCTCTACTTTCTGTCTCTATGAATTTGACTACTCTAGGGACCTCAAATAAGTGGAATCATACGATATTTGCTAGTTTGATAGTAGCCATCCTAAAGGGTGTGAGATGGTATCTCATTGTGGTTTTGACTTGCATTTCTCTGAGCATCTTTTTATATGCTTTTTGTATATCCTCTTTGGAGAAATAGCTATTCAAGCCCTTTGACCATTTTAGAAATTAGTTTTTGGGTTTTTTCTTTTGTTTGTTTTTCTACTGTTGTTGAGTTGTAACCTCAGCATTTTAATTGAGAAAATAATTTCTCTATGGTTGTCAAGATGCCTAATTAAGGTCTGAGAAAATTCTGCTAAGTACAGAATAGTATCAATTCTAAGTTCTTATATTAAAATGCATAAATATGGCAAAACAAATATTCTCACAAATATGCTTTCTTTTTGTCTTCATTCAGAGAAACTTTCTGTGACATATATTATATAAGACAAATCTTATCAAATAACTTGTGTTTACTTATGATTATTTTCAACCCTTAGTCAAAATTATATACTACAAAATAAAGCATTTAATTTCATTTCATTCTCATATAGCACATAAATTTGTCCAATTAAAATATAATTTTTTTTTTTTTTTTTTTTTTTTTTTGCGGTACGTGGGCCTCTCACTGTTGTGGCCTCTCCTGTTGCGGAGCACAGGCTCCGGATGCGCAGGCTCATCGGCCATGGCTCACAGGCCCAGCCGCTCCGTGGCATGTGGGATCTTCCCGGACCAGGGCACGAACCCGTGTCCCCTGCATCGGCAAGCGGACTCTCAACCACTGCGCCACCAGGGAAGCCCAAAATATAAATTTTTTTTTCATCAAAAAGATTCTTTTAGCTAGTTGAGATATTTCAGAGCAATTTTAAAATTTCAAAATTTTATCTGGTACAATATTTTAACTCTCCTTTTAAAATTTACCCAGTTCCTCCCCTACATTGCGGGGACAAATGTCAAATACATTTTGTTTTCAATAACTGCAATTTGGAAAAAGAAAAACTTCAAAATCTTATATGTATATGCTTCTGGGTCAAATAAATTAAAAAATATATGACCTCTCTTTGGGTTTAAGAAGCTAACTGTCTAGGATGATAGGTGGGGTTGGGTGATGGAGAAGACAAGGAATAAGCAGATAATTATAGTAAAATGTAGTAATAAGAAACCAGGAATATCAAATTCATGGTAGTAAACACTGTGATAAACCATCTCTTTGTTCTTCCGGCTTAGCCAAATGGAATGTTACAATCAGGAAATTCTTTTTTGCAATGGTGATGTCCTCAGAAATAAAGTTGAGTAACAGGTATATAGAGGTTTTATATGAAATGGGATTTAGGAAATGAGTTTATGACAATGGGGCAAGTATAGGGACCAAAACTGGAATGGGAAGAAAGGTAAATAGTGAACCTCGCTCTAGAGATGAGCCAGGGTGAGAGGTAGGAATTTAAGTTTCGTCAAATTAAGTAACAGTATTTAAAGCCAACATCCTGATTGAGAAGTGGAGATATAACCCAGGAAAGGATTAACAAAGAACACTCGGCAGGATCCTTCTGTGTTCGGGCATGCCGGTCCTCAAAGGGTAGGATGGCTGTTTAGGTGACATAGCTTTGCTCAGTGAGGACTGGCCTCAGCCCCTGGTGAAATGCGTCCCTGGACACACAGAAGCTCTGGAGGGTTACATCCAATAACCAATCCTCTTGGAATCAATCCTAACAGATTGATTCTAATATTCTTCTCTGAGGAATGTTCAATTTCTTGACACCGCCTTGGTCTCTGAAAAGTGTTGCCTACCAAATATTTTTAAGAAAAGGTGAATGTCAATTAATTTTTTCTTAGGAATTGCTTTAGAAATTCTCAACAATTCTGTACTCTCTAGAGCTAGCCAAGGTGGTCTCAAAACCAGAAAGACAGAATTCTGGTCATTCTGAACAATTTTCTCAGAACATTTTCTGAGAGAAATTTGAGTCAAGACTTTATTATATTGTCACTGCTAATTTTTAAACTGTAAAAAAAAACCCAAAGTGCTGTGTGTACTCATATACTATAGTTCATTATTGATTTTGAATGAGACATAGAAAATCTGTTGCCAGGTTAGACTAATTTTATGCAAGTTGTGAAAACATCCAACAAACAGAGACTTGATTCTAATAGAAACACCCGGTGGCCAATAGTGGAAAAGAGGTCTTTCAGATTTTAGAGATAAAAATGTAGTAGGAGCAATATGATATATGGCTTGTTTATTTGAGTCATTATACTCAGGGTAAACTATCTTCCCTATACTTCAGGGTAAACTTCTGGGACACACATTTTCCTTAGGAAAAAACTTTAGTAATTACAATCTGGCAAACATATTTAATGTATGTGTGTGTATACACACAAATATATGTATGCACATATATGTAAATATGCATATATATATGTATATATATTTTTCCCCCCCAATAAACATGTTTGAAAAGTTCCAGTAGCCAACTCTGTTATTGTGCCCATCAACTTACTCAGCTTTGCAATACTTGAGAAAAGTAATAGAAACATAGTTTCAAAATGTGGGGAGATCGAAATTTATAGATGTATTTTCCCAAGGGTTTGTCAATTATTCATAAGCCTCAGTAGGCATTTTTACAAATGTGTATGAAAGTCAGCCTAAACCTATAAGTCTTCAGCCTATTTGCTTAGAATTTGCTGAGCGCAGCCCTTGCATTGATTAGCCAACTAAAAGGAGAGCGTAAGAGCATGCGTAACATGGTAATGTCAGCGGGCACTAGGAGAGTTGTGTTGGGAATGAAGAGAAATGAAAAGGCTTGAGAAAGATCAGAAGGTAAAGACCGAACTTGCTGTCTGATTGTAAATATGTGAGTAAATGAGAAGAAAGACTCAGTAATGACAGTAGGGCATCCATCTTGGATACAATGGAGTGGGTATTTCTGAAAGAACAGAACACACATGGGAGAGCAGACTTAGGGAGAAGGATGGTGAGCCCAGTTTTCATCCGCTGAGTTTGAAGGGCTGCAGCAGAGATTTCCGGTTGGCCAGTTAATAAGCAAGTCTGAAACTCATCAGAAAGATAGGATCTGGAGTAGAATACTTGGACTTCAATAGCTAATGGCGGGTCAAATAAGCCTTGGGAATGATGAGGTCACTCAAGGAGAATATCTGCAGTGAGAGTAGAAGATGGCACAGGGAAGGACCTGAGGAACACCAATACCGAAGGAACTGACAGCAGAACAAGAATCCTTGAAAGGCACCAAGACGGTAACAGGCTGGAGAAGAGAAAGACCAAGAGTAGAGTATCAAAAAACCAATATCTATATTAGTTTGGATTTTAGAGAACATAATGCCAAATAAGATAGCACAGAGAATAAAATATTCCTGACCCAAAGGCAACTTTTGGGTGTGTTCTTTTTCCTGTGTGTATCAGGGATGTATAAAAACCCTTGCTTGGTAGATCAGAATTACCATTTATCACGTTTCTTAAAGCCACAACACATTGAATATCTGATCGATCATCGATTTATTTATTTTTGAATAAATCACAATCAACCACCTCTGATTGGTTAAGGCCTTTGGGGGCCTTGTGAAGCTCAAAGATGTTAAGGCAGCACATGAAATTGTAGAACTGACAATACTGAGAGCTGTTAAAAGTTTGAGCTGTAAATACTTGATTCACCTGGAAGCAAACAATGTCTATTAAAATAATATCTATAAAGTTGTGATGTGTGACTTCAAAAAGATTAGATGAAAAATTAAAATTTTTTTCCTATCTGTTAATTTTTTAAAGCAAGTGACTGCAGAGAAGATGGTTGATTTTGCACTTTAATATGACATGTTTTTTATATCAAGAAGGTAAAGTTTTACTTCTACTTGTAAATATTTCATATTGTAGGTAATCATGATATTCTGTGTTTTCTAATTTTAGACTTAAGATCCATAAAGATTAGAGTCTATGACATTGAGGAATTGTAAGAGCCTCCAGGGATGTTTCAGATATAAGAAAGTGCAGCGAGCCTGTCCGTATAACTGATCACATGTCAGCGTGGCTGCTTATTCAGAAATCAATGCCACACATAGATACAGTGGCACAGTTTCTGATGAGAAGGCGATGGGATGAAAGATACGCTGTAGGTATTTGGTGGCATTTAGTTTTCAGACCTACCTATGACAGTTAAAATGGCTGCTCCAATATGCTACGTTTAGAGAGAGAGAGGAAGCTTGGGTCATTGTCTCCATTACATTAAATGGTTTATTTGCATAGAGAAATACATCAGCAGAGTGAAAGATTGTAATAAAAATTGCAAAGTCTTTACCCCAGTATTACACTCGTATAAAGTTAAGCTATCTGAATTCTTGTCAAAAGGCATCTGGATAGGATGCCCATGGTTTTAATCAGATGATTCTACTGATTCCCTAATAAAGTGATAATTAACGTGCTGTAGCACCCGGCCTAGTCAATTCCCAATACATTTTAATCCCCTTTCCTTTCTCTGTTATTTTCAAAAGATTCTAACTTCCAAAGTTTTTAGTATTTTTATTGGAATCTTAGTGCAGTTTTAAAATAATTTTCTCCATTTCATTTTACATAGATTCCACGTAAGCCAACATCCAACTGTAGCTGTCCCTCACTTTGCATTACAAATGTGCTTCTGAGAAGTTATAAATGGAATGATACTTTAAATGCATTCAGGAAACTAATTATTTGAAAGCACATTGTGGTGAATTGTTTTGTAATTCAAATGTTATGTAAGCTTGTGCTGCCCTGGCTTGGATTTTATTAAAACAGTATTCTTAGTACTAGCACTGATGAGAGAAATAATTCACTCTAGACTATAAATGTTCAATGAATGTAATTGAAGTATGGAGTATTTAAATAGCAAAAAGTTACTTTCCCCTTTAAAAGATGTTTAAACACCTGCTTGTATTACGAAATAAGCTTAAAGTCAAGTTTAGGTCTATTTCTACCCTTCCTGATTTTGAAACTCTACCTATCTTTCTAGTTGGGCTTATATAGAGTCCTCTCAAAGCAGGGGGATTGCCCAAGTGACTTTATCTTAAGGTCTTTTTTATAATTCTTTTACAGTTCAGACAAAGTAATTTTTTTTAAAAAAGCCTTCTTTTCACACATGGCAAAAAAATAAAATAAAACCACACATCAACCTCCAAGATGGCATCAAAAGAATCCTTAAAGATCATTGTTCTCATAACTATTATTTCATCCCCATTTTGTTGACTAAATTTATGTTTTTACATAATACTTTAAAAAGTAACCAGAAGCACTTTTTAGAACTTTGTTTACAAAAAGACCAAAACCTGTTAACTAATCTGCACACCACCACAATGAAGGACACCTCATTTAGGGAAGATGGCTTTAAAACCCTCTATTTTTATACCCTTCTGCATTTATCTTATCAATAACATGTAAGAGACAGGAACAAATTGTCATTGCAACCTAAGGGATCGTTTTATTTGCAGGTTTTCTTTTTAATTTAAAATTTCTTTCTAAAGGAGAATATATCAATCCATCTAACAAATATTTATTTCTACCCTGTATTTATTAGACACGTGAATTTTACAATGATGAACGTGGCCTTGATACCTACCTTCAGAGAGCATGAAATCAGACTACTGAGAAAAAGAAAGCCTATATATAAAAAATAACACAGTATTTATATGCTATTAGGGGATATATTATAGATAGAGCTCCAGAGGAGGGAGAAATTACAGTTGGAGGAAAGAGGAAAGCGTTCCCACATCTGTGGGGCAAAGCATTCTCAGTGGAAAACATCCTACAGCAAAGGCTCAAGAGATGCAGGCAGGGGTCCCGTGGAGAGCCCAAGTAGCTCTGTTTCTTTGGAGTACAGACTGGCGTGAACGGGGGAAAATTCAGGTCACGTAGGGCCTTGAATGCCAAGCTGAACAAATTGAACAATTTTCTATGCAGTGGGTAGTTATGGGAGATTTTTGAGCAGGAGAGGATTATGGTAAAACGTATGTTTCAGAAAAATTAGTCCAATGCTGGTGTGTAACATGGATGGAGATGAGAGAAAGGGAGGCTCAAAGCATGAAGACAGACAGAGGATGTCACAGTCATTCAGGGGTGAGGAGATGCTACTGAATAGGGCCGGGTGGGTCAGTACAGGGAAGACATTGCAAGAGTCAGAAGTGTTAAACAGTCAAGGGGATGGAGCCTGTTACAGGAGAGGTGGAGGGAGAGGGCACATAAGTATTCGTCTCCACGCCTGGGAGAGTGAAGGTAGCATCAAATGAATAGGGATGGGAAAAACAGGCCCAGAAACAGGCTTGGGAATAAAATAGTAATCTTGGGTTACATGCCCTACACAATGTTTGATGTAGGTGTGTCATACTTTCCGCAAAAAAAAAATAGTGACTTCCACAATTTATTATTCAAGCATTTACATATTTAGGTAATTTTTTTCTTTCTAAATTAATATAAGGATTTTATTAATTTACTAAATTACAGTCCTGGAATATGGCAATTCCCAAATATTCAGAACTAAGATTATTACCTTTCATAGATATTTGTGACCTCTCAAGGCCCAAATTCCTAGCAACTAAACTCTTGAATTAGAGAAAATAATGAAGTGAGTGTAAATCACATTCTACTTTTGAAACTCACTAATTTATGTGATGTGATCCTTCATTTTAGAGTTATTTAAAAAGTACGCCTAAGAAGTACACGGAATAAGTTTATGCTGTACAGGAGTTTGATGGACTCAGGAGATAAGTCATCCCTTGGTATCCTCGTGGGACTGGCTCCAGGATCCTCCCTGATCCCAAAATCTGTGATGCTCAAGTCCGTTATATACAATAGTGTAGTATTTGCATATAACCTAAGCGCACCCTCCTATGTACTTTAAATCATCTCTGGATTACTTATAATACCAAATACAATGTAAATACTGTGTACATAGTGTCCTGCACGTGGCAAATTCAAGTTTTGCTTTTTAGAACTTTCTGGAATATTTTTTTCTGAATATTTTCAATATACAGTTGGTTGAATCTGCAGATGCAGAACTCACAGACACAAAGGGCTGAGTGTATTTCATTAGAACAGGATCTCCAAAATTTTTCTCTAAAGGGACTAATTTTGATTTCTCTGAATTTTTTTTTTTTTTTTTTTTTTTTTTTTGCGGTACACAGGCCTCTCACTGTTGTGGCCTCTCCCGCTGCAGAGCACAGGCTCCGGACGCGCAGGCTCAGCGGCCATGGCTCACGGGCCCAGCCGCTCCGCGGCATGTGGGATCTTCCCAGACCGGAGCACGAACCCGTGTCCCCTGCATCGGCAGGCGGACTCTCAACCACTGCACCACCATGGAAGCCCTCTCTGAATTTTTTGATATGTGAAAAATAGATTACAAGATTAAAGGTATTGATTATAAATGTAACATTTGCATACAGAATTATCCATACATTTTCTGATCATTAATGCTACTGAGGTAAGTCTAAATACTACCTGTGAATTTGTGTGTTACTTTGTACAAAATGAGAAAGAAAATAGTATATATCCAATATTTAAGAGAAAGCCCAAGGAACTATTGAAAAAGCTTGGCTAAGTGTATTTTTAAAAACAAAATAATATTTTTAAAGACTCTTGTGAATAACTGCAGCACAATTAAGTAAATCAGAAGTGCTGGTGTTACGTTTATTCATTCAAATGGGGTAAAATGCAGGTCAATCATTACTGAGATTGATAGACATTTTTTTGCCCTTTTCTTTATCTTTTTTTCTGCATTTTCGCTTATTCTTTGCCCCGTGCATTTTCTACTCTTTTTTTTTTTTTTTTTTTTAGTGATTATGTTTTGACTTCAAATGACCAGATTCCAACACTGGCTCCTTTGCAGGAAGTAGATGCAAATGACAAGATTTTTCCTAGTCTCATTCTTGATCCATAGACCATGAAGTACTGCTCAGAGGGTCTACTTAGAATCACTTGACAAAACTCCCTGAGTCACGTGACTGAGGCTTAAGGATTTTCTAATTAATCTTGCAGTGTTAAGACAGTGTCCACATATACAATGTATTTTATGAGAACTGATTCTCTATATGATACAGCTGGACTTGGAACATCTTTGTAATTCCTGAGAAGATACAGCTTTTTCACAACTAATTTCATAAAGAGAATATGGAAACATGAAAGTATATTTTACAAGTAGCCTTAGGAAATCTAAGGGAGTCTTAGATTAACACTGTATTACAATTAAGAGAAAAAAAAAAACCCTATGTGCTTAACTTTTTGTGGTAAGCACCAAAAAATTAAACAAACAAAAATAACAACAAAGTCTATCTCAACCTGGAAAGCTTAGAACTATCTATGGAACACAATATGTTCCATAGATAATGTATTTCATGCTGAAATGCAGTTGATTGTACTGAGAATAATTCAATGAATATAATGCCATTTTTCTACAGTTTCAATTATATTTTAAACCTGGAAGAAATGTGTGAGACTTAGTCAATTCTGCCATGATTAAAACTTAATTCCACTTATTAATAGTCATTGTATTCTATTAAATCTGTTAGAAAAGATTTATACTGCCATTTATTTCCATTCTTAATCATTAGAATGAAATAGAACATACCAGTATGCCTCTTAAAATACCCTTGGATTATGAATTAAATATAAAATTATGACAGAAGAAAACAGGAAGATGTTTTTAAATAGTTTACTATAAAATTAACAAAAAGGAAATAATAAAGCAGTGATGGTCTGAGGTCTAATTTTTTTACCTTCCCTTCCTTCTCTTCCCTCCCCTCCCCCTTCCTCCTCTTCATTCTCCTCCTTCCCTCCCTCCCTCTCTCCCTCCTTCCTTCCTTCCTTCCTTCCTCTCTCTCTCTCTCTCTCTCTGTCTTTCTCTCTTTCCTTCCTTCCTTCCCCCTCTCTCTCCCTGAAAAGAATTCTAAACTTTTCTACAATGTGATGTAGTACATTCTGGAAGTAATAAATATAGCATTATTTAGCTATAGCTTAAGCAGTAAATAAAAATAATTGCACTTAGACACATATTGAAGAAGAAAATCGTGGTATTACTGCATGTACAATTTTTAAAATTAAACCTTTTTTTTTGAGATACTTTACATTCACGTGCAGTGTAAGATATAATATACACAGATCCCATGTACCCTTTACCCAGTTTCCCCAGCTGGAAACAGCTTACCACAGTCTAGTTCACTCTCACAGCCAGGGTGTGGACACTGAGACACTCAAGATAGAGAACATTTCCATCACCACAAGGATTCCCTCATACACTTTTATTGCCACTCCCATTTCCCTCCCACCCCCACTCCCTCCTTAATTCCTGACAACCATTAATAATGTGATAACATAATATAATTATTTAAAATTATAAAGATTGTTCTTTTAGAGCAGTTTTAGGTTCGCAGAAAAATTAAGAGGAAGGTACGGAGGTTTCCCGTATATGCCCTGCCTCTACACATGCGTGGCCTCCTCCATTATCAATATTCTCCGCCAGATGGTACATTTGTTACAATTTGTGAACCTAAACTGACATGTCAGATTTAAAGTCCATAGGTTACATTATCGTTCCCTCTTGGTGTTGTGCATTCTATGGGTTTAGACAAATGTATAACAACATGCGTGCATCCTTATTGGATCATACAGAGTATTTTCAATGCTCTAAAAATCCTCTGTGCTCTGCCTGTTCATCCCTCCCCTTCCCACCCTCCAGTTGCTTGCAACCACTGATCTCTGTACTGTCTCCATAGTTTCGCCTTTTCCAGAGTGTCATATTATAAAGTATGGAATCATAACTATGTAGCCTTTTCAGGTCGGCTTCTTTCACTCAGTCACGTGCATTTAAGGTTCCTCCACGTCTTTTCGTGGCTTGATAGCTCATTTTTTCTTAGTGCTGAATAATGTTCCGTTGTCTAGATGTATCACAGCTTATTTACCCATTTACCTACTAATCAACGATCTTGGTTCCTTCAAAGTTGTGGCAATTATGTATAAAGCTACGATAAACAATTGAGTGTAGGTTTCTGTGTGACGTGAGTTTCCAAGTCTTTGGAGCATGACTGCTACATCACATGGCAGGAGTCTGTTTAGTTTTGTGAGAAACTGCCAGACCGTCTTGCCAGCTACCTGTGATAGACAGCTGAGGATGAGAAACTGTGTGGAATGGAGTTAAACCAATAACTCAGCCCGCCCCCAGGTGACGGGGCCACTGACAACAGAAGCATTAGGGAACCCGGCTGAGGTAAGAGAAACTGTCCAGCTGAGCCCAAGACAAACTGCTTAATCTTAGAAGTTTGAATTAAATAATGATTATTGTCCTAAGCCATGAGTTTGGGGGATTTGCTAGTTAAGCGGCCAACTGATTTATAGTGCCTTGGACTTAAGGTGCAAGGATCTGAACTAGAAGGATGGTGACAAAAGTTGAATGGAGAGAACTGATATAAAAGCCATTTCAAGGAAAGAGGAAAAAAGAGCCTATATTAAAATGGCTTCCATTTTGTGCCACATCTGTGCCAATTCTAGATACTTTATCTCATTTAATCTTCGAAGGATCCCTATAAAGATACCATTTCCTGCTTTCCTAGATATAAAAGACCAAGCTTTAGGGAACTTAAATACCTTGCCCAGATTTACGTTGAGTTGGAATTCAGATCAGGCCTGACTTGAAAGCCCTTGCTCTTTCTCCTATATCATAACCAGAGGAATAGTAAAAATGTTACCAACAATTTCCAGCCTTGCTCCGTCATTTTCCGCACTACAGGGTCAGTGTCCCTGAGTTTTAACCGGAGGCCTAGGCAACTCTAGACTCCATAGGTTAGAAGTTCATTAAGGGCTATTCTGATTTTATTGTCAGAGGACTATGTAGAAGAACATGGTGGCAACAGTCAGCCAATGGGCAGATTGAGACCACAACTGTTTGGTGACACGAAGAGGCAAATCTCTCATTCGATATATGTAAGCTACGGAAGGGGGAAAAAAAAGACTCCTATAGGGTGGGGCAGGGGCGGGCAAGGAAGAAATAAGAAATCTGCGCATTCAGCATTTATACAAGAGATAAAGAATCCTCAAAATTTAATCAACCTTTTTGTGCTATTTTCAACTTATTCATAAAGATGTTCTCATCTGAACCACACACCATAGTGAGACCCTCTCTCCCAGGCCAGCCCTGAATAGTCCAGTATATCAGGTTGGAGAATAGCAGAGAATCCAATCTTACCTCAACTGTCATGCCCCACAAACATACGCCCAAATATTGGCAGGACCAACATTTAATAAACTCCAAGGAGAAATAAAAACACTAAACTTGTAAATGTCACGTATCTATTCCTTCTTCAGTCAGAAGAGATCCTGTATCCATTTTATTTTAAAACGACATAATCACATACAACGTTTCGTCTTTCGTACTGGGGAATGCATCCACTTGAATTGTTTCACTGCAGACACAAAAAAAGAAAAAGACCTCAAGAAAACAAATATAGCCTAAAACTATAAGGATTTATTTTTCTCTTTCATAAAATAAATCAGAGTGAGCACCTTCTCTGAAGTCATCAGGTACCCAGGCTCCTTCTATCTTCCTACATAGTCATCCTTAGTGTGTGGTTTCAATTCTCAAGTTTGCCTCATATTTCAAGGTGGCTGCTGGAAATCCAGCTATCATGCCCACACTGAAGACATCTGGAAGGAAGAAGAGAGAAGGGGAAAAAACAAAATAAAACAAAACAAATATAAAAAGGCCCCACATCCTGAGTCGCCTCTGTTTTTTAAGGAGACTTTTCTGCAGTTCCATAGAACCTGCAAAATGACCAGTTAACCAAAGCTATGGACCAGGAATCGGTCATTTGTTCACATCTAGTTGCAAGTTGTAAAATGACGGCAAAATCTGCACAGTTCACTTACTAAGGAAAAAGAGAAAATGACTATTGATGGACAACTAACATCTCTGACAATAAGGAGATAAGTGATTACTGTTAATACATGCATGTTTTCTCAGAATTTTGTTATTAAATATTTATCGTTACTCAGAACCAGAAATAGCCACATGTACTGATTGGTTTAATACTCTGTTAATGGCATATAGATGATGAATACAGTTTAAAAATAAATACAGTTCTACATTTCAGAATTCATCTCCTTTCTGCATGTTCTGATTTGGTTTTCAGCAAAGATAACACTGGCTCTTGGATTTTAAAAATTCACTTTCTGTTAAAAGTAGCACATGATGTTTCAATATTAGAAACTAATAGAAAAATATAAAAAGGTTTTGTGTGTTTGTGGTTTGCATTAAGTAGGCAAAAAATACATTTTTGCATTGGTTATTGGCCGTTCTTAAAGCAATTGAATTACTATGCTTATCCATCATGTAACATATCTGGATTTATAGGAGGGAAATTAAAGTACAGACATCAGACAATGGATAAACATGAATTTTAAAATATCCAAAGAGCAAAATCAAACTACAAATAAGAAAAATAACAATCACCTGATTCTGATGAACCATCTGAATGTAGTTTTCGAGATACTGTTCACTCTGAATAGAGAAAAATGACTCCTACTGGGTAAGAAAAAAGCAATAAGATCTAAATCTTAATCAGGTGTTGTTCAGACCTCTGTATCTGGGGGCTGGCTTTACAGGAACATTCAGAAAGTTGTGTATGTGTGTGTTTTTCCAGGTCTCAAGTGTTGCTTTAAAGACCTCATGCAGGATACAATTGCATTCAATAATTTCATATTGTTGAACTAGAAATTCAGAGCCAGTAACAAGTATTTTTGTCCTCTTTCCAAATAAAGAATAATATCTTCATCGACTGACAAAAGGGATTCTTCTGAGCGTGGACTACGCCTTTCGGCTCTAGGACAGTGACTTTTAGTGTCTAAATGCAAACTTTAGTTGAAATTACAGTTTCAATTGATGGGACTTGTAAATCAGAGCCCCCACAGGCCGCTTTGCTACATAGAACATCGTCATTTTCTTCCACTTTGAATTAATTTTCAATCAACATTGTTTAAAAAAATGAGCAAGGGTAGAAACTGGCTACCAATACTCTAATGCTATTTCAAATCCCAAAGCACAAAGATTAATTAAGAACCAATTAACAGAGAGGGCATACGTCAAAAGAAGATAAAGGAGAGATGATGAGGTCAAGGTAAAAGTCGTTTTTGTTTTCTTTTTTTGAAGCTTAGATATATCACAACTACGAAGTAGAGGAGAAAATAAAACTGCTGAGTCTGCATTATTTTAAAGCAATACAAATAGAAATTACCTTTGATGTTACTTACCCATAAGATTATCACAAAAGAGAAAGCATCAGAAGCATTCAAGAAACACCTCCTGTAATTTCTTAGGGAATCAGCATAGTGGATAAGAGTGTAGGACTTGGAGTGAAGCTACCTGGGCTCAAATCCTGGCTGTATCCATAAGATTTTGGTCAAGTACCTTAACCTCTCTGTGCTTTGGTTTCCTCACTTGCAAAATGTGTTCATAAGTATTCTCCCACACAGAGTCTCTGTGAGAACTGAATGAGAAACTACATGTGAGATATAGAGAAAAGAATCTGGAATACAGTAACACTCAATAAATATTATCCTTATTATTCATCGATTCCAAAGTACAAATTGAATGAGAACTATGTAAAGATATCACATGAAGCTGAAGCAATTGTACTGCATTTAGAGGGTATAGATTTATTACTATTTTATTGAAATTTTAATTAATTTATTCTAATTTACCCTATTTGAGGGTAAGTACAAATATTATAGTATAGTATCCTTGACACCTTTAGACCAACAAATAAGAAAAGTCAGGTATTATTTTAGCAAGTTCACTTCTATTGCACTTATTTTTTTTTAACATCTTTATTGGAGTATAATTGCTTTACAATGGTGTGTTAGTTTCTGCTCTATAACAAAGTGAATCAGCGATATGTACACATGTATTCCCATATCTCCTCCCTCTTGCGTCTCCCTCCCACCCTCCCTATCCCACCCCTCTAGGTGGTCACAAAGCACCGAGCTGATCTCCCTGTGCTTATGCGGCTGCTTCCCACTGGCTATCTATTTTACATTTGGTAGTGTATGTATGTATGTACATGCCACTCTCTGACTTCGTCCCAGCTTACCCTTCTCCCTCCCCATGTCCTCAAGTCCATTCTCTATGTCTGCGTCTTTATTCCTGTCCTGCCCCTAGGTTCTTCAGAACCATTTTTTTTTTGTTTAGATTCCATATATATGTGTTAGCATACGTATTGTACTTATTTATTAAAGACACGTGTTCACACAAAATTGCAAAACTGAGAAATTGCATCTCAGATGAGGATGTCATGCATGAGATAATATGGAAACTGTACCTGATTACAGAATTGTATGGCAAAGCCAAGCCATAATTTTAAAAGAAGGAAACAAAAAGAATTTGAAAGACGATGTATTGAAAAAAACTGGATAAAAGGGAGATTATACTGTGAAAGAAAAAGCTGCACATTGATATTCAATTTTGGGGTAGAAAAGGTTAAATCTTTAACTATTGATGGGCTGCAAGAAAGCAAACTAGCAGACATTCTGTCTTCACAAAAAGAGCATTGGACTAAACGTTACGGGATTGGAGGTTTTTTGTTACTTAGCTGTGTTTGTGAATAAGTCAGCTCTCTGAACCTCAGTTTTCTTATCTGTAAAGCAAGACTGATACTTTCTAAGGTTTAATATTTCAACTGGAAGAAAAAGAACAGAAATATCGATGTGTAATCATATCCTTGCTTCTTTTGTTTTCTTGAAGGCAGAGCAGTTTTGAAGATGATCTTTCCATACTTCCAGCTTTGCAAATGGCCCCTAAAGAGCAGCCAGGCTGTTCCCTTTACTAAGAGCTTTAGGAGTATCGGTGGTAGGAGGTGGGGTTGGGAGTGCCAGAGAGACACCAAGACATGCAGTGTTAAATCACTGTGCAGGTGCCCCACTTCTGGCCACCCGTAGCTCTGGGTCCAATGCGTAAAGGGACCCTTGGCCCTGGAGTCAGTCAATAGACAAACCATATTCATGGCCAGTCTGCCTATGCTTCTGTGGTGTAAAGCCAGCAGGGGCTTTTGTGTGTCTGTGTTCCTTTATCTTGGTAGTACATTGACGCCTAATTATAAATCATGCAATTGTATCGTGGTAAAACCACACGTCCAGCTACATTTGCCTTTGCATCCGTCATGCCCTTGGTTTACGAGTGTTCAGTCTTCTCCTCCCTGTACCGCATTGCTGTGTAGCTCTCCTCCCACTTTTTCTTCGTAAGTCTTCTCTAATGAAAATCTCTGAGTGCAGGTAAAAGTAAATTCCCATTCTTGTATTTTTCTTTTCTGTTGGTGGTATTTTCACGTGGTCAGCCATTCAATACATGTTTACCAAGTGCATTCTATTTTCCTGGTACTATTCGAAACGGTACCAAGAAAATGATTTTGAGTTGAAGTGCGGCAGATGAGTAGGAGATAAACTAAGTAAAGAAGAGGGAGATGAGCACAGTGGACTGAAGAAATGGTGCAAAGACCCAGTGGTCGGAAGCTGAATCCAGGTTTGAGAAATGGAAAAGAAGATACAGAGGCAGGAGACCTGCAAGCGATAGGGAGAGGAATGGAAAAAGAAGCTCTCCAGATAGTCAAGAAAGTTTGAAGTCTTGTAGGCCATGGAAAAAAGTTTGGTCCTTAATCTAAGATTAATGTGAAACCACCAAAGAATTTTAAGCAATGGAGTTACATGTCAAATCTGAGTTTTAAAATCTCATTCTGCCTGTGTTGTGCAAAATAAAGGCAAGTGGGGAGGGGATGGGTAAGGGTGATCACAGGAAGGCCATCTGATGTGTGATTGTAGTTTTTCAAGAGAGAAATCAAGTTAGTTTGGTCTACATTCGGGCAATATAGTGGAGAAAAATGCATATTTTTAAGAAGTATTTATAGACAGTTAAGCTGTAGGGCTAGATGGATTGGATGTTATAAGTGTCACATTTAATCTTTCCTGGTTCAATAAATTTCAGTCATCATTGAGCAGGTGGATGGCCTCTGTTTATTTTTTCTTATCTAGTTATTTGTTTCGCTGGGAGGAATTTCCAGATGTTCCAAAGTCATACTGAGGACGGAGTGACTACTCACACTGTCTATGTATGAGTCATGCTTGTAAGTGACTTAATCGGGGATATAAAAGTGCAGCTCTTCTGAGGGTGAAACTATCTCAATGGTGCTGGAGTAGCAGAGGTTACTGGTGGTACCTTAAAATCAAAGGTAGGTGGGAAACTCAGGAAGAGGTAAAAAAAAAAGAAAAACCAAGAGAGAAGGAATTAAGGTTTTTTAGTGAATTATAGGAATTATAGGGATTAACTGGACAATTGCCACAAATATAATTTTCTATATTGTTGTATTTAATACATATTGGATAGGTTTTATTATTTATTTATTTAAAATGACATGTTCTGGTTTATAGTTTTTTTTGGTGGGGGGCCCATTGCGTGGCTTGCGGGATCTCAGGTCCCCAACCAGGGATTGAACCTGGGCCCTGGGCAGTGAGAGCTCAGAGTCCTAACCACTGGACCGAGGGAACTCCCTTTTGGATAGTTTTTTTAAAAAAATCTTGAAATATTCCTAAGAGTGGTCGTGAATCCTGTTTTTCACATCTGTTTTGGCTATCGCACTTATGTTTAGTAAATGTTTAATCTCGGCATACTGTAAAATTAACCTGCAGATTATTTTCTGTAAAGAGAGCGCTCAGAGATATATTTAGTTGAGCATTTTATTATATTTTATTTTGTATTTGGTGTGTCATTAATATCAGTGATGTTGCTTTTCTGACAGTTTAATAACTAGTTATTCTCATGGTGTTTGCTGTCAGAATCCTGACTCTCACAATTGAATCTGAACATTTTAATTAATTGTTACTAAAAGAAGATAAAGGTGAACCTTGATAATATTAAATTTTAACTTTAATATAAATATATATATAATATATATATATATTATAATAGATGAAAATTATTTATGAGTTTTCATGAGGTATATAACTAGGGCAGGGGCTGTGAGGCCATGTTAGGTTATGTTTCTCTGTAAATATTAGTGTGCTGTGGACAATGGTAATCATAAAAAGCTTAACAAATGCATTATACTCTAAGTCTGAACCAAGTTCTGAGTGTGTCTGTAGTGCCAAAGGACAACCAGGTGCCCAAAGTTTTTCTCAAATTTGTGTAGTGTATTTAATCACTTAACAAAAATTCTAGCAGATGTCTATTATTGACTTAGAATTAATTTCAGTATAATACTTAAGTTTGAATAAATAAAAAGTTATGAACTTCTTATTCTTATATTTCTTATACATCTATACAACCATGAAAATTATAAATCATAAAACTCTAAATCAAGTTGGTACAAATCTATGAAAGCAATAGTATTTGAATTGCTAAGATTGCTTCACTGTGACAGATGATGTTGTTTTGCTGAGACCAAATCATCTTTGGCAATGTGAACATGGAACTGAGAGCTGTTCTTTCAAGTTTGACAAGTGCTCACTTTTATTTGCCAGTAGTGGGTCAATTCTCTCTCCATTTTGTCCATTCAAACTACCGTGGAACCTAAACCTTTGCTCTGTGTTGTGTTGTCTCTTGGCCATCACTTGGGGTTAATGCGTAAGTTCCATTTTAAGTGCACCTCTGTACTTAGCTTTCTACCCTAAGATGATAAAGGTGGAAATACATGTTGTCAATGAGATCATAAATGCAGACAAAAATGGAAATAAAATGAGTGTGGTGAATTAGAAGTCAGGTGAAGAAAATGTTCTAAAAAATTGGGAGTGATGAACTGAGATAAGTGCTGAGAAATGGCTGCTGCTTTTAGAATGTGGAGGCTACCACGGACCTTGAGCCGTTTTGGTAAAGAAGGATGGAGGGATAAAACTTGAGAGAAGTGGGTACGATAGAGAATAGGAAGAGACAATTTAGGGACAGAAAATACAAACAACACTTTTGAGGAATTTGCAGTAAAAGGATCAGAGAAAGAGGTGGTCCCTGAAGAGGGAATAGGGAGAACAGAGTGTTTTTTGAAGATGGAAATAATGAAAAGTTTGTATGTAAATTGGAATGATTCAGGAGAGAAAGAAAACCTAACGATGCAGAAAGGTGGGGAGGTAGAATTCCTGGAGGAATGACTGTGGGTGGACCTATGGGGAGGGTACGTAAAGTACAAATTGAGGGGCCGGCTCTCGATGGGCCCATTGATGGGTCACCCTTGGTAGCAGAAGGAAAAGCGAGGACATGCTGATGTATTCTAGTTGGTAGGTAGATGTGGACGTTCTCTGATTGGTTCTGATTTCTAAGTGAAATCTCAAACAAGGTCATCAGTGGAGAGTGGAGATCGAGGAAGTTGTGTTACAGGTTCAAGATCACAGAGAGAGTATTAAAGAGTTGTCTAGGAGAATCGGAGAATAAATGGACTACACTGGGGTTTTGGTTTGATAGCTGATTGGAACTGGTTTGATATCAAAGGCACAGTTGAGTTCTGTAGTTATCAATTTAGCACAGGGGTTGGCAAACTTTTTCTGTAAAGAGCCACACAGGAAGTATTTTAGGCTTTGTGGTCCCGACAGTCTTTGTTGTAACTACTCGACTCTGCTGTTGCAGCCTGAGGGTTGCCATAGACCATATGTACACTGGAGTTGCCATATAGACAGTACATAAGCTGCTACAGTGAGAGACCTCCTCCTCCCTTCTACAAGACCCCACTCAGACGCCATCACCTCATTGAAGCGTTGCTTGACTTTCTTGGGCAGAGCCAGTCATGCTTCCTTGTGTGGTCCCACGTACTTTGTTCAGCCCCTTTCTGTAAGTGCTGGAGCTGCATGGGCTCAAGACAGAGCTGATTATTCATTTTCAAGGAAATTGGTGAATCCGTTAATGTAATATTGGTAGTTTGAAATCAGTCATGGTGCGAGTATTTATTACACAGAGATCGGTAAACACTACAAATCAAGGTTTCCCCTCACTCCCAAGAGCTAGTTGTTGAACATTTACCTGCCCCCTCCCTGTAATTAATTTGTTTGCATCATCATCTCCTCCACTAGTCCCAATTTCTCAGCAATAATGACCATGTTCACTATGCAACTATTAATTCTATCTTCTCCATCTACAGGATGACAGGGTATGTAGTAAATGCTAAAAACTGCTGAAAATTTTTTTAATGTTTTACATTCTCCCTAATTAAAAATTCAAATCCACAAAGTGTCTTCCAGTTTAATCATCTTCCCCAAGGTCAGCAAAGTGTACCAGCCCATACGTCAGAGGTCTAGGGGAGATGGGAAGATGTTAGGTGTTTGTGAGATTAACCTCGTGTTGGATTGGGTTTCAGCCTATCACAGTTTATTTTTTATGAATTGACTTCAGTTTTAGTTTTATATCATGCAACTGGCTCTATCATCTTTTGCCTGGACACAGGCTGTGCCCCATATCTGGTTGTATGGCTGATAATAGCATTGGATTTGGAGCCAGAATTTCTCCTGACATTGGGCAAGTTATTATACATGTCTGTTCTCCTTGGTGCAGTAGGGCTAAAAATAGTACCTACCTAGTAGGATTGCTGTGTGAATTAACTGAATTAATCCACGTAAGGCACTTAGAGCAGTGCCTCTACAATGTTAGAGCTAATTATCGTTATTAACTGATCTCACAGGCTTCTACCTTGCCTGTCCAAAAGTCTATTCTCTACAAAGTGTCCAGAGTGATCTTTAGCAAACTTAAATCAGATCACATGATTCCCTTAATTGAAAACCACCGATAAATTTATTATGATGGAAATGAAAATCCAGTTTCCTTTTCATGGTCTACCATCCTTCCATGATCTGCGCCAGTGACTCTTTCTCAGTTCCCCTCATACCAAGCACCCCTGTTCTCGCTAAGCTCTGCCCACTTAGGTTTACTTCTGCTCCGTGAATGCGTCAAGTTTTCCTTCACTCTACCCTAGCTCCTGGAGTAGTTTCTTCCTCGTTTTTTCTGTCATCCATTCTCATCATTCAGTTCTTGTTCCAGATGTCACCTCTTCAGAGAGATCTCTCCTGAGCACTCTTTCCAAAGGATCTCAACCCATCTTCATTACAATCTATCCATCTTCTTGTTTTATGGTGTTTATACCATTTATGCATATCTCAAATTGTCATATTTATTTCTGTTTATTTACTTCCTTTGTTTTTTTTCCAACTGGATGCAAGTTCCAGGAGAGTATGAATATTGTCTAGATTTTTACTGTTGAATTTCTAGTGCCTAGAACAGCAGGCTCTCAAAAATTATTACTGAATCAGTAAATGATAGGAATAAATGAATACATTACCTTGTTCCAATTTGGAAACCCAATCGATCACCTTGTCCTGTGTTAGTGAATGATATCTCCTTTCAACCACTGCAGAAGCCAAAATCCTGGGGTCACTCCTAATTTCTCCTTATCCTTCATCCTCCATAGAATCAATCTTTATGCCCTGTCCATTCTGCTTCCAAAAATAGCCCATGAATTCCTCTACTTCTGTATCTCTAGAATCATTATCACTTGCTGAGATTTCTAACTAGTCTTTGTCGCCCATCTTTCTCAGCCTCAATGTACACACTTCACTGCAGCCAGAATAAACTTCCAAATCACAATTCTGATTATGTCTCTTCAATGCTTAAAACCCTTTAACATTAAAACAGTTCTGTGGTGTAGCAGCAATATTAATGCCCAATGCACACAATGTCTTTTTTGCCCATCTGAGTTGCCGGAACTTGTGGGCCGATTCTGGAAAGCCGTAAACTTCTGCTGGCTCCCATACCAGGCGTATGAGCTCTTCTTCTTGCTCTCTACGGGAGGGCTTGAGCTAGTACCAGGGCAGCTTGCTTCATGCTCAGCCACCCGTCCGGAGCAGCTCTCAAACAGTGGGGATGGCATCAGTGGATGAGCGCCCAGCCATCCCAGCTTCCATAGTCCTCAGTGGGGTGATTCTCAAGCCCTCCACATGGGATCTCAGAGGGATATGACAGAAGGTTGAGGCCTATGGCCCATAGCCATAACCAGCTCATTTACAGACCTTTTCCTGGATTTTCTTCTTTTCTTCCTCACTCGTGCATCCGGAAATGAACTCTTAAGTAAACTACCTGAATCCAAGGCCTTATCTCAGGGTCTGCTCTTGGGAGAACACAAACGATGATGCGTGGCTTATAATACCTCATGGATCTGGCCTTTACGTCTCTCTCTCCCTTGGTGATTTTCCCCGGCCAACAACCACTTCCTGCCCACACCAACCTTGTCTTTTGGCCATACTGATTCCTTGAGTGTATAATGCTCTTTCTAACTCTATAAGCCTTTGCATACTTTTGCCTACACCTTAAATGCTACCTCCACCCCCCAGCTCCTAACCAAGGACCTTGTTCAAACAGGTGTTTCATGAACGCTTGTTCAAATAATTGGAGCCTGAAATGAATTCCTGCTCATGTAATTCCACATAGACGTCAAATTATTTCAGTTTATTTTTATACAACTTATTATGGGAATATTGCTAAAATTCTAAGAAGATATACAAGCAGAATAGTAACATTTTTAAATTTCCAATACATGTTTTTCTTCTTAACGGGCTTTGTATTAACCAGGGGCAAACTATCAACTATTTTCATTTGGAAACAATGGAATAGTCAGTTGTCCAGAGAATAAATTTATTTGAATAACATGACTTTTAGTAAGCTGATATTAAATTTTTCTTTTTATAATAAGTCAAGTCCTTTTTATGGTGTATTATCACACTCTTATTCTTAATATGGCCTTTTTTGCCAAAAATGTTCCCCCAAGGTAGCATTTGCTTGGTTTTAAATAAACTTTTAAGTTGTATTAGCAAGAGCCAAAGTGATGATAGAATTAGACTCATGATGTTTTTATTTTACTACAATACTCTTAGCAAGAGATAGATCTGATCCTGAGCATATAATTAGGGCATTTGAAGTAATCCATGCTTTAACATGATTTGAGATGATAAATGCCAGTTACAACAAACATGTTACTGCTCCTTTTACTGTTAACTCCTTTTCTCTTTTTCACAACTAATGACTCACTAGTAACTTGTGTTCCTTTTCTTCCACAATGTTTTAAGTTTGATAAGATTAATAAAAATCCAAAGTTTCTCTAGACCGGTGACATCTACTGACCTGACGACATTTGGAAGAATAGGTGGTCTTCTTGCTCTAAGGTCAAAATTCACTAGTGACACTACTTATATGATACAATCACATATTTTACATTTCATATAGAGGCACATTTTTATTCACATCTTTACAACTTAGGTCTGAGTAATTTCCACTTACTGTTCAGAACCCAAAGACATATTCCACGGCCACCCACACTACTCTAGAATACCAGTGTTTCCATGCACCATGCAATTCTCCATCACAATCCAGTTGAGACATTGGTAATTGTGTCTTTAATGTATCTCTTCTCCACTAGGCTAACTAAATGAAGATCCAAATTGCATCTATTTTTTTCACCACTATATCCCTAGCTCTTAGCACAACACCTGATGCATAGTAAGTACTCAGAAAATGTTTGAAACTTCCTCCAGGGTGCATCTATGTTTATTTTTCCAGCATACATAGAATTTCAGTTGACAACTTCATTCATTCATTTGTTCCTGCATTGAACTTTCCTTAAACATTTATGTTTTCTACAAACTTTTATTGAGCTTCTAGTTTGTGCTGATGGATTAGGCCACATACTAGTGCTTTAAAAATAAAAGACAGAATCCTTTTTCTTAAGAAGGGAGACAGAGAGGTAAAAGATCATTAAAATATAGTAGAATAAGGAAGGAAAGAAGCCAAGATAAATTTAAAAAGAAGACCTGTCCCTAACTTTTTATTTCTCCCTTCTGGTTCTGCTATAGCGATTGAATGTCCTTATTGTTTTCAGCATGGCTTATGGTTCGAAATAAAAAAGCAGTGACCAACGAATGTACACAGTTTAAATAGGAAAGGAAAGGAATACTTTACTGCAACATCTCAGAAATTTTCAGAATAATGGTGACATAGTCCAACCTACCTTTATAGGCAGGGGTCTCCAAAGTGGCTTTACCCTAAGTCAGCAGTCCTCAAAGTTTGCTCTAGGGACCATCACCTGAGAAGTTGTTAGAAGTGTAAATATTAGGCCTCTCCCCAGACCTTCTCGAGAGGTGGGGTTCAGCAACCTGTGTTTTAACAAGCGCTCCCGGTGACTCAGGGTCTAATGTTGGAGAACTACTGGTCTAGATGCTACCCCCAATCCACACCCTTCCCCCACCAACTTTCCCAGTGCAGAGTTCCTCCATCTGCAAGTACCTGTAATACCAAATCTAGAGTCAAACCTGACTCAGCTGTAGTTCCTGAGACACAGAATCTGGCCTGACAGTGGCAGAGCCCGTGATGTGAATTTAGACCACTAGCTGGCCTCTTTGCAGGCAAGCCTGAAGCCGGGAGGATCCTCCACGCGCTGTTCTGACCTCTTCCTGGTTTCTTGTCTTTTCCCCTCTATTTTGTGTCACCAAAGTCTCAAAGATGAGTCTATTTAACATATGTCATAGGTAGACTTAATTACTGATAAGCAGAATAGCATTCACTAGTTTAAAGGAAAAGCAATAGGAATTTAGAACAAATTTAGTAGTAGATATTTCCAGCATTTAGTATGACAGCGATAAGTTAGTGATAAGAGTTTGAACCCCTCAAAAGCCATTTCTTTACTTTGTCAGTTTCAGGGTTTTTTGTTGTTGTTGTTGTTTTTTCTACAACACTAACCCTTAGTGTCTTGAGAATATGTAGCTGTAATCAAAATGGGAATAAATGAATCTATATACATCAACATTGATTCCTTACTTCTTGAAATATCCAGTAGACACACATACACACACACACACACACACACACAACTATTTTCTTTAATATGTAGTGTTCTTTTAAAATTTATTCCTGGGTTGTTTTTAAATTTTTTTAATTGTTTGCTTTCTAACGGGTGGCTTAGAAATCTTAGTTTTACCACTCTGGAAATTCTGACTTTTCCCTAATTGCTCAATTGATTTTTTTTTTTTTTTTTTTTTTTGCGGTACGCGGGCCCCTCACTGTTGTGGCCTCTCCCGTTGCGGAGCACAGGCTCCGGACGCGCAGGCTCAGCGGCCACGGCTCACGGGCCCAGCCGCTCTGTGGCATGTGGGATCTTCCCGGACCGGGGCATGAACCCGTGTCCCCTGCATCGGCAGGTGGACTCTCAACCACTGCGCCACCAGGGAAGCCCCTCAATTGATTTTTCAAAGAGGAAAGGCTTGCTATTTTTCAACTGAAACAAATAAATTTATCTTACTGTTCTATTTTTTAAACCTTCTCAAAAACACATTTGATAGCAGTTCAAATGGCTTTTGAAAATGAGAATAGTAAAAACATGGGGAGACTTTCAATTAAAAATACCTTACTTTGTCCTTTGAGCTATTTTCTATTTACTAGGACATTATTTAACATTGAAAAATTAATGTTAATACTCTCTGGAGAACACAGTGCTGTGATGAAGATAGTTGGAATTTCCTAGAAAATACAGAGAATATCAATCTATGAATCAGTCATTCCACAAATGTTTTAGAAATGCCAACTTCCTGCAAGACACAGCTCTAGATTCTGAGATGAAATTGGAGGTAACACTTAAATTAAATGAAAAAAATACACGTGAAAAGCCAAGTTACAATGTCAGTATTAATGAGAGCTTGCTTTTGCATAGCTTACTTCAATTATACTCTTTTACCCTACAGTGCAGGAAGCGAAAGAACTATTATCCTCGCTTCCAGATAGCAAAACTGAGGCTGAGATTTGCAAACATCAAGTGTTTTATCCAAGGTCATGAATTTCTGTGCTAAATGACAAAGCCACGATGAAGAGTAACTCCTTGACCTCCTAATATAGGACTTGTTCTATGTTGCCTCTTGTAAAAAATAAAACAAAACAAACAACAACGATAATAACGATAGCTAAAAGGTGGTGCTATGATGGATTTGTGAGTGAATAGTATAGTTATATCACCTCTTTGAAGGAAAGAATGATGCATCTGGTTTTGAGCCAACTGATCTAAAAGTGAAAGAGCCCAGTCTTGGGGAAATGATCTCACCAGTGGTCAAAGGAAGAAATGGATGTGGGAAGGAGACCCTGAATGGATCACTTAGTCTGGCCATGGATGAATGTACCCCCTTAGACTTAGATGGCTATCCTGACGTTTGCCTAGGCCTGGCCATTTATTTGCAGAGACTCTCATTACCTGCCAGGGTCTAGCATGGTTAGACCTTGGGGGCCATATTAATGCCAACGAAGTCCAGTCAGTTCCAGACAGCTTTGTTTTTGTCCAATTAAAACAATGAGGTGGTGGTTCTCCATCAGGATCTTTTGGGTCTGTTGTTGCTGGATATTATTGGGCGATTCTAATTATTTTAAAATAAGGACTATAACTTCCTTCTTCCCCCACGTGAGGTCAGATAGTGTGATTTTGGCCCATGTGCATTTCATATGACTCTGCCGAGTGAAAAGCATTGTTGTTCGTGGACACAGAAACGATCAGACCCGATTATCATTAAAGTCAGACTCTGAGAAGTCCAGGAGTAATGCTCAGGACTCTCCAAGCGCTTGGTGGGTCCTTCCTTTTTTCTTCAGAGCACCGGGCATTAGACAGTAGATGGCAGTGTGAGATGAGGAATTTAAGCCTTGGCAGAGATTTGCTCAAAACCAGCCCAGAAAAAATGGCTTTTTGACTTGGAAGCATTTATTAAATGAACCTTCCGTCAGAGTTTTGTCTGGCAGGCAGGAATCCACCCTGGAAGGCTCTGGCAGCCCACAGGTGCGGTTGTAAGTGCTTTGTTTGAAGTGAGGCTGCTGCCCGGCTCAGAAGCAAGATGTGGGCATTTGCACAGATTCGTCCTCACAGAGCCAAGCAACCTGCCACTCAACCATCCTGGCACTTCTGTGCCCCCAGCAGTTAGCATCTACCTTCCTCGCCTTTTTGGGAAATTCATCCTGTTTCAATGTGTAAGTGGAAGCTTTGAAATATACAAAAGGTTAAGCGTGCTTCAGGTTTTCACCTAATCTTCACCTTCCTTTCTGTCTCAAACCCCTTAAAAATCAGAAGCAGGGAGTGACGGGATTTCTAAGCTCAAAAGCAAATGATTGCATGAGAGAATTTCTGAGTTAATCTGAAAGGATTCTGACTACTCCCCGTGGCTTATCAAATAATGGATTCTATTCAGAATCTGTAAGTAATCGTAGAAAACAGGAGACTGTTGAAGCTGGTTTGGGCTTCTTTTCTATTACAGACTCTTAGCCAATGCAGGATTTGGTATCTGTGATTAGTCCCCTAAATTCGTATCCCTCTAGAAAATTTTACAACATTTTAAGCAGGGAAGGAATAGCTAAAAACATTTGATTTACTAATTATTTTACTTAATAGAAAAGAGGTCAGTAGTTCTGAGAGGATCCATGCTCTACATGCAGTAATTATAGAATTGAAAAAGGCACACTGTCAGAGTATCATAAAATTAGTAATTTTTCTGCATTGTGGACCTACATAAAACCTATCTCCTTAATTTTAGGTGTAATTTCTAGACCAGAGGAAATTTCAGCTCTTGTATGATGCTATATTCATTATTTAACCTCTCTAAGCTCCACTTTTCCCAGCTGTAAAATGGAGATAGTAAAGTACTTACTTCTTAGAGCCTGACACACAGTAACCATTAACCATTATAAGCCTGAGACAATAAATATTAACCATTATTGTTATATAGCTATTGATGCATGTAGGTATATCTTCAAGCAAAATTACTTTCTTTCCACTTCCCAAAACAATCCAAAAGTATAGCGAACACTAATAATATTCTATACCAAACAATTGGTAGATAAATTTGCTTAAAAAAGAATGCATTCCAAAAGGAGTTGGCACCACCTACAGAACACTAATTTTTATCAATGAGCTTAAGAGGCAAAAGGCATGAGAATAAAGTATTTGCCTGATGTCACATAAATCTCTTCCTTTTATTAGGCAGAGTTTCTTTTCATCATGTGAGAAGGGTTGTCAGAGCTGGAAGGGTCAGGGTGGTTAGGCATGAAAAGGAACTCACTTCAGAAAGCCGAAGCCTTCTGAGGAAGATGTTCAGTGCAGAACTTAACGTTTATCAGGAGGAAAAGTAAATTTAGAGGAATTGTCCCAATGAGTTGCGGTTAAAAGTATCAAAAAGTTCTTTCCCGACTCCACCACTTTTTTTTCATATTTTCTTCAATTTGCTTTTACGTTCTGTTTTGCTTTGTTTAAATTAATTTTTCTAAGTCATTATGGCTGGGTTCTTCTCCTGGCTCTGCCATTTCCAAGCTTGGAGATCATGAGCAGATCGTTGAATGCCTCTCTGTTTTCATCTATAAAAATAAGGAATAATAATACCTCGCGTTCTGGTGAAATGAAATTAGTAAATATGCAGAATACCCTCCCGCTCAGTGTTAGGGCACAGTAAGTCCTCATTCAATAAAAGCCAGAGATAAAAAGATCGTTTGACTTGACAGTTACAGAATTAGAAAACTATAGAATAGAGTTACGGCTGAAAAAAGCTCAGAATAAATCAAAACCCCTTATTTTAAAAACAAGGAAGCTAGTGACTAGAAAGATTAAATAAAAATCAGTACCACTTATTGTATTAGTATTAGCTAGGGTTCTCCAGACAGAACCATTAGGGGATATATATGTTTAGAGAGAGAGATAGATAATGGCTTACTTGATTATGGAGCTGAGAGGTCCTAAGATCTACAATTGGCATGGTCTAGGTACTAGTCTGAAAGCTGGCAGGCATGAAACCAAGGAAAAGCCCATGTTTCTGTTTGAGTCTGAAGGTAGGAAAAGACCAGTGTCCCAGTTCAAAGGAGTCAGGAAGTTTCATCTTATTAGTGGGTCAGCTTTTTGCCTGTTTGTCCTTCAGCTGATTGGATGAGGGTTGCCCACATCAGAGAGGGCAAACTGCTTTACTCAGTCTACCTATTCAAATATTAATTTCATCCAGAAACACCCTCACTGACCCACCAGAATAAGCTTTGGCCACATATCTGAGCACCCGTGGCCCAGTCAGTTTGACACAAAATTAACCGTCACACTGATGTAAACATACTTTATAATGCTATTTAAGCTTCTAAAGCAGTCAACTTAAGGAAAATTTGAGTCCTAGTTGTCCCATTTGCTCAAGTATAACATTTGTATTTTATCTTCGACATGTTTAGGCTCTTCTCTTTCTAAGATAAATTCACATTCTCTGGCTTTGAAAATGTTACTCTGTTAATAGCTTCCCTGGGGTTTTTGTTTTTGTTATATGGCCTTGAAGCAAAACAGTTCCACGTGTACAGAGCCGGCTATAAATTCGTATGAAGGGGCTTCCCTTAACCGTCCCTATTGGTACCTTCCTGGTATTGCCTCTGCCTTGACACGGCACAAGCAAAAAGCAACAAGTTGTTCTCCACCTGCTGAAATTCTGGTCACCAATGCCAGTGTGTGCAGTGGGGATTTCCCTCAACCAACAAGCAACTCTGTTCTGACATTACCTACACACATGTGCCAGTCGAAAGCCCTAGTTGTCACCTGTGCTTCTGACCAACGGGCTACAGATTGGAGGTTCCCACGACCCCCTCCTTGGAATTCAGACACCAGTTGCAAGTTCAGGGTGTCACCTGCACTCCTAACTAACCAGCTAAAAACCAGAGGTTCCCACAACCCCTCTTTAGATTAGATTAATTGACTAGAGTGGTTTTCAGAACTCAGGAAACTCATTTGCTCTCTAGGTTACCCATTTATTACAAAGGATATTCAAGAACAGGAATCAACAGTTGGATGAAGAGATGCATAGGGCAAGGTATATGGGAAGGAGTGCTTGCACGCCCTGTACAAGTGCACCACCCTCGCGGCACCCACATCCGTTCACCAACCCGGAAGCTCTCTGAACCCTGTCCTTTCGGTTTTTCATGGAGGTGTCATTACATAGGCATGATTGATTAAACCGTTGGCCACTGGTGATAGAGTCAACCTCCAGCCCCCTCCCTTCTCCTGAGGTCAAGGTGAGGCTGAAAGTTCCAACCCTCTAATGACACTGTAGGTTCTCCAGGCGACCAGCCCCCATCCTTTGTGTGGACCAAAAGTCACCTCATTAACATAACTAAGGACATCTTCATCACTCTCATCACTTAGGAAATTCCTAGAGTTTTAGGAGCTTGGTGCCAGAAATTGGGGCGAAGATCAAATTGGGATGAAGACCAGGTATATATTTCTCATAAATCATAGATAGTATAATACCTGCCATAGGGAAAGCTCAGAATTGGTTATCTACCTTGAGAGAGCTCTGGGATGAGAGTCCAGAGAAACTGTGAATCTCACCACCTGGCTTTGAGAATCCCATGCACCAGTAGGAAATGAGTGGGAAAGGGTGTGAGCTCGCATCTGCCAGGGGAACGAAAACCATACTAATATTTGGCCAAAAGGAACCTAAGCTGGAGACAAAAATCAGAGCAGAAATCTCTCCTATGTGATCAAAGAAAAGCAGATGGTCGATGTGTATTTAATCATAGGACCAGGGTGTGCATAGCTGAGGGGCCTTGGGGACATCTCAGGGAGTTACAGTACTTAGCTCTGGATTCTTTGGGGCAAAGAAATCCAGTGTCACATTGCTAACACATGATGATTTCACTTGGTAAGTGTGGCGGCCAAGGTCTACACCAAATTTACCTGAATATTTTCTCCTCTTTTCCTTCTCAACCATGGTCAGTAGCATGTTGTGGTTATTAGGCTGTATTCTTTCAGTGAGTATCTTTACATTTCAAGAATTTTAAATTATTCATGCTTTTTCTGTGTTGTCCTTCCTATTGATAATAAAAAGAATTGAAAGTCTAAATTAATAAATATCTTGGCATTTTGAAGTTTTGGGTCATTTTTCTGCTTAGTTTGAGAATTTATTGCAATAAAGAATATGGTCAATAGAAATTTACCTGAAATGTTTAAGTGCTTTTACCTGATAAGTGATATTTAATTTAATCTATTAGAAGTATCTGGGTATCTATGTACTATATTTCCTGCTATTCACTTTAATTCTAATCATGGTTATTTTAAATATTTTTTGTTTTTTCTTTTGGATCTTGCAAACAGTACATAAGTAATATTTGAACTTATTATTATCTTTTTAATATATTTATTTATTTATTTTTGGCTGCATTGAGTCTTTGTTGCTTTGCACAGGCTTTCTCTAGTTGCGGCGAGCGGGGGCTACTCTTTGTTGTGGTGCACGGGCTTCTCATTGCAGTGGCTTCTCTTGTCACGGAGCACGGGCTCTAGGCACGTGGGCTTCAGTAGTTGTGGCACGTGGGCTCAGTAGTTGTGGCTCATGGGCTCTAGAGTGCAGGCTCAGTAGTTGTGGCGCACGGGCTTAGTTACTCCGTGGCATGTGGGATCTTCCCAGACCAGGGCTCGAACCCGTGTCCCCTGCATTGGCAGGCAGATTCTTAACCACTGTGCCACCAGGGAAGCCCCTATTTGAACTTATTTTTTAAATTTAAGTATATACTTAGATTGCTAAAACACTTTAGAGTATATCTTTGGATTATATTAAATACTTTTTTTTTTTTTTTTTTTTTTGCGGTATGCAGGCCTCTCACTGTTGTGGCCTCTCCCGCTGCGGAGCACAGGCTCCGGACACGCAGGCTCAGCGGCCATGGCTCACGGGCCCAGCGGCTCCGCGGCATGTGGGATCTTCCCGGACCGGGGCACGAACCCGTGTCCCCTGCATCGGCAGGCGGACTCTTAACCACTTCACCATCAGGGAATCCCTAAATACTTTTTAATTGAAACTATTTACACTAAGATAGTAATGGGGTGATACTATTGCTAATATACAAATATAAAATTGATCTCATTTTTTTTTACCACTGCCCATTTTGGTTCCTAAATTAATGCTGTCAATTAAATATATGCACTTAAAATCAACTTCGTTGGACATGTAGACTCAAGTGGCAGACTCAAGAAATGATATGTTTATATAATAGTACTTTATATTATAGATAAACCTGATATCTGTATTATTAATTTTATATTTCAAAGCATTTTCACTAAATCGTCTCATGAATATTATTGTGTACTTACAACAAGAGTCATTTTTCCAAACTCCAGATTTAAAACAAAAAATAAGACATCATTTCTCCCTTAGAGAAACTTACAGTCCACTACTATAGACAAATAAGTGAAGAAATAATTATGATCTGAGAAGACCAGTATTATCATTGAAGTATAAATAAAATATTGTAGACACAGAGATGGAAGCTACAAATTCTTTGTGGGGAAATGCAGGTGGATCAAAGAAGGCTTTGAAGCTAATGTGTATTTTGAGCTGAACTGGAAAAGATGAAGAGCTGTCCAGGAGGAGAAATTGGGGAAGTGTGTTCAGGGAGAAGGACTAACAAGGGTGCGGAGGCATGCAAGTAGGAAGAATGTTGGAAAATTAGGCAGAGATTAGGAAACAAAAGGAGAAAGCTGAAATTTAAATCTGGGGAAAAAAAGATCAGAGCCGGATAGTAAAGGACCTTACAAATGATTCTAGATATTTACAACCAGAAGAGGTTTAACCTTGTTTATCTTCTAGCAGCTCTAAGAAGTAGGAAATGAAAGTGTTCTCAAGTTGATGAATGATCACCTGTCTAAAAAGTATCCAACTAGATACTGGTCTTCTGTTTTCTGACCCTGTACATTTAAGCTATATTTCAAATAACACTGGGTTTATGTGAACCAATGTTCCAATAAGTCAAATAATAAACATGAATAAGTTGCAAGGGCCAAGGATTTTGTCTATTTTGTTTACTACTCTACTCCCAATTCCTAAAGTAGTGCCTATTTCCAAATTGGTGGAACAAATAAAGAGCAAACATTTATTGAGTGCTCATGAAGTATCAGACATTGTTTTAAATGCGTTTACATGGATTAAAGGATTAAACACACACTATTAGAGAATTCCATTACATTTTTTGGTGCAATATTTTACAAATTATTGCTGGACAAAGAAAGAGTAATGTGATATTGAAAGTTCTGGATAATATCAAATGTGGTCTAAAATGACACGTTTTTTTGAGAAGAGATTTCTTTAGAGAGTGGGACTTGTCTTCAAATACTTGAAAACCTATCATGTAAAAGATGTAGACATATTTTGGAGAACAGTCTTCAGAGAGCTTACCTGGGGTCAAGGTGTGGGTACTAGAAGGAGTTATATTTTGATGTAATATATAAAGGAATTTTCTGAACTTTCTGACAATTTGATTTACCCCAAAATAGAACAAGTTAATTTGGGATGAAATAAGCTTCTGTTTATTCATAATAGTCACACAAAAGCTTAAGAGCCACTGATCCTGTAGAATCGATTTTTTTTCTTTGAATGTCAGATTGAGCTATATGATATCCAAGGTTTATGAGTCTATTAGGAGGTTGGTAGACCAGTTGGATTATTTTGATTTGAGAGGGTAGAGCGCCAGTCTATGAACATGTATGCATGAAAGCTGTTGGCCTGTTTCAAATCAGCTTGGAACATCAGTGAAAGGAAAAATATCTCTTTGGCCTTTTCTCAATGTCCTTTCCAAGTCAAAGCAAATTATTCATAGTTTCCTTTAATGTCTGCTATTCTGTTTATGAGGAATGACTCAAGGGAAGTTTTTCTTTAATTCAAAACAAACAGATTGCGTACATGTTGAATGGTTAGCTGATACTTAGATGTTTCCTGAGAATGTTTACTGCTTATCAGGTGTTGTATTACCTGAACTTTTAGTGACTCACGAGAGGGGACAGACATCAGGTCATGAACCCTGGTTGCTGACATTCAGATCACGCTATGGGCTAATTATGGAATTGGTGGGGAAAAAATTCTTAATAAAGCATCACCAGCAGCTGATAGTTTAGCAAACCATCAAACTGCAGAGTGGACTCTCATGGCTTAGGATATTGGTAAGGGTATGGTTACACATCTGTATCTGGAGTTTCTCTTGCAAGAGTGAGGAGATATATGGACTAGAGGTTATAAAACATCAAGCTTGGATCCGATCTTCTTTCTTTCTGTTTCTTGTTTTCTCATTTGAGTTCTGAGTTCCAGGGCCACTGCTCGCCTGTTCCCTTCCTGGCTGAAGGACATGGAAGCTAAAGAAACTGATGCTTTTGCACCAGAAGTAGAAGGATAATGAAATCAAGTAACTCTCATCAATGGAGAAGTTCTGACTTAAATCTGCAAACAATCATACCTTTGTTTACTGTGCTTTGCACGATAACCTGCCATAACTGGCTACCCTGCTTGCCCAAAATCTTTCTTCTGTTTTTAGCTGAAGATGGTATTTAAGGTGATGGTTTTGGTCATTTCAGAGAGTGACTCAGTTTTCCTTGGTGTCCTCCCTGTATTCAGAAGGTATACATGTTATTAAACTTCTGTTTTTCTCCTGGTTAAAAAAAAGAAAGAAACTGATGCTATCAAATCTCTGAGGTGGGTACCTCAGAGTCGGTGACCCTAGCTAGGCACCCTGTCTTCTGTTCTCCACACCCACTGTTAAATGTAGAACTCGGGATTCCCTGGTCAGGCCCACTCAAGCTCAAACACTCAAGAGTTGTTTTCTCCTGCTGATGGTGGTCGGTGGAGCTCAACAGGTACAGAGACAGAGAGGTGGACTGGCCTCGTGGTTTAACGTTTAAGGATGTCTGACTTAGTAAAAGTCCCAATTTTCTTCATGGCTTTGTGTAAGTCTGTTGAAACGTTTTTAATGCCTTTTCTTTTGACTTGGAAATTCAATTTTTAATGTAAGGAAATTTTGAATTCTTAAATTTCTTCCCTTTTGAATTCTAATCAGGATACAGAGAGGAAAAAAATTCAACCTTTGACTTTTTAGGACTTAAAAAATTGAACAAGACTTCTAATTGGATTCATTTGTTTTATGTTCAAAATCAGAAGCTATCAACTCTTAGGTCATTGGAGTAGTGAGCTTATGGCAGCTTGATTGTACTAAAGGGTTATGGATAGATTTGTGAAAAGATATTTCCTGGGCAAAAAGATTAGAAGATCAGCGATCTTTTAATGTTTATATTTCCTAAATAGTATTTCTATAAATATAATCTTCACTCATTGGTTCCTACAGATAATCTGCTTTATTTTGTAGATGACACATGAATATTTGGAGGTCAGGTTCTTGGCTTTCTGTTTAAAAAAGTGGTTGGTAATAGGTGTACCCTTTATCGGGCATTCTTTCATGAGTTCAGTTTCTCTAAAGTTCAAAATTGTTAGCAAATGGCATAGTGGGTAGAGCCGAGGGTGTGGATTCAGTACACAAGAGTCCTGACATCTTCCTGCCACTACAGCCAGCATGACAAGATATAAATCACTGTCTCTCTGGGCTAGTTTCTTCATCAGTAAAAATTCAAAAGTGAACCTAGATGACTTTTAATCTTCCTGCAAGCTCTAACATAAGTTTCTATATTGACAATATTTCTGAAAAGCAGTAAAGCCTCTCCTTGAGAATGGAATGTATTATATGATATTTTTAAAAAAGAATAAAATAATATACCTCTATCTAAGTAAAATCTCCAACAAATAATATCTTTTCAAGTAGTAAAGTGATATCAAAATAATTTACATTTCACAGGATGTGTTTGTTTAGCGGGGGGTTTTGTTCTTCTCTTTTTACATTTTTAGTGAAACACCTTGTTTAAAAAACAAAGAAAGTTAGTGTTCTTTTTCTTTAATGTTGAAGTCATGACCGAGGCGTGACAATTTCCTAAGGTTTCTGCTTTAGCCGCTTTTAGAGAGTCTTCTTTGCTTCTTTATTTCTGCTTTATTCTCCTGCTCGTCGGTCTGTTCATCCTGAGGAGGAAAACATTTAAAGGAATAGATAGTCCTCCAGATAACAAGCTTCTTCTTGCCCGAATGTTCTTAGTACTTTCTCATATCCTCTCACTTTCCCAAATATGCCAATGATTTACCCCGAACCTCTCTTTTTGTCCACTGTGAGACTGAAAGCATCACCTGATAGTAGCTGAAAGAGCGCCCCTCCTACTTACTCTTGAAGAAGCCGTAGTGCATGGGTTCAAGCAAAGGCATCGTTTAGGCTGGGCATGGTTTGGAATGAGAAGTAACTTAGGAGCCTATGGCCTCCCCACAGTTTCTCTGGGAACTTTTCTGGGCTTCCTGTGTGGCTTTGTTTCCTCTTAAATTTAAGTCAGATTCTTTCTATTCCCAAATCCCCGATTCCTCTTCGGTAGTAGAATTGTCACTCAGACGCACACTCTCTTTTGCAAAACCAGAGGATCACTTGTATGTTGTTGTGACAGGTTGAGTCTCCCAACGCTTGGTCACCAGTATCTCCTGTTGACGCCGTCACCCGTCTGCTCTTCCTCACTCTCCTCGATTCACTCTGAGTTCATGTTCTGTCTCACTGCATCTGTTTTCACTTGCCTTTTTCACTATTTGGAGAACAAAGTTATAGTTCTGATTCCCAGAGGGGTCAATTACCCTCGCTGTGTTCTCCATTCCATATTTCATTTCCAGCCCAAGTTGCCATCTTGAACTTTGCTTGTTCACATCACAGTTAGGGGAGGAAGTGTCGATTGGAATCAGAGGGGAGGCAAATATGTTGAGTTGGTTTACTCAAATCCGTCAGTGCACCTGGAAAAACTATATCACAGAGTGGATGGAGCATAGGTATTAGAATCAGAAACCAGCATTCAAATCTAGGCGTAGCTGCTTAATGAGCTGTTTGCCCTTAAGGAGGTCACGTAAGCGCCATCAATTCAGTTTCTTCACGCGTAAATTGCAAGCAATAATAGGAATCTTACTGGACTGTTGTATGGAATGGAAATAATGGATAATGTATTCAAAGTGCCTGACACTTGAGAGAGAGGTGCTAAATAAATAATACTCATTTATTATTATTATGCCACAAAAAGTTAACACAATAATAAAGTTATTGATGATCCAATAGTACAGTCCTTAATGCAGTTCGACAAGTATTCATTGAGAGCCAAATGTAGGCTCTAGTCTGTGTGTGAGAGTCTGTAGGGTGTATGAATGAAGTGTAAATTGTAACTCTTTTCGCTTTCCCCACATCTTCATTTTCAGTACTGTACAAAGTCTAATACATTTAGCAAGGTACTCAAAGCTCTCCCCCGCCTGTCCTCAGGCAATCTCTCCAGCCCTCCCCTCTCCCTCTTGCTCCTACAGCCTCCATTCTTGCCGATCCAGGTTACTCGCGTCCATATGCCTCCTTGTGTTTCCTGGGGCCAAAGACAGACAAGAATGAGGCAGATCCTACTTATTTTAAGACTCAACATAAATGTGACTTTCCCTATGGAGTCTTTCTTGACCTGCCCTTCTACCCCATCCTCACAGGAAGGGTGATTTATATAAAACACACAGCATAATAAGCCTTTAATAAATGTTGTTCCCATGCCTGGTATCTCTCTTGCCTATCTTATTGCTCCGTCCTATCATGTTGTAAGTTTCAGCTAGCGAGGCCTCTGTCTTAGACGTCTTCTGTAGGAAGGAAGAAGTAGCTCCAGTACCTGTTCGCTGCGTTACTTGGACACGTTCAGAATCTGTTTTTACTTCTCCAAGTGGGAGTTACTTGTGTAACTGACCGGCTGTGTATAAAGCAGTTGGCACATGATAGGTCATTACTTTTTTTTTTAATTAATTAATTTAGTTATTTATTTTTGGCTGTGTTGGGTCTTCGTTTCTGTGCGAGAGCTTTCTCTAGTTGTGGCGAGCGGGGGCCACTCTTCATCGCGGTGTGCGGGCCTCTCGCTATCGCGGCCTCTCTTGTTGCGGAGCACAGGCTCCAGACGCGCGGGCTCAGTAGTTGTGGCTCACGGGCCTAGTTGCTCCGCGGCATGTGGGATCTTCCCAGACCAGGGCTCGAACCTGTGTCCCCTGCATTAGCAGGCAGATTCTCAACCACTGCGCCACCAGGGAAGCCCAGGTCATTACTTTTTAAATATGATGATAGTGGCACCTCTATGTTAATTTCTACATGGTTGGGTTGCTGCCTGTCACTACTTTCGAACTCATCAAGGCCTGGGATCGTACCTCATGTGTTACTGTAGCTCCGTTACAATCACAGCTATGGGCTGATCACAACTATGGGATGACTGCATGCATACTTGCAAGTCCTTCATTCTTTTCTCCAGAAATACTGCATCACTGAGGGCTCACAGTGGCTCCAGCTCACATCCAGAGCCCCCTATGCTTATTTCCTCAACTGAGCATCTCTTCTAAGCTCACACCACCCTCTGGCACTTTTGTATCCTTGGTGGCTCTTGACTGCCTAAAATTAAAGTGAGAAGGTCTAAAACATTCCCCATATTTGCTTTTATTTTGTTTCACTTCCTCCCCTCAGAGGGATCTCCTTTTTGGTTCTCTAAGCAGTGTTTATATATCTAACCATATAAGATACCTTCCACGTGATGCAAAACTAAAGTTTTGGTGCAAGTTAAAGAGTAGTCTGCAGTGGACAAATACAATTCAAAATAAAGGGAAAAAACCCAGGCTGGGACTTCCCTGGTGGCACGGTGGTTAATAATCTGCCTGCCAATGCAGGGGACACGGGTTCAAGCCCTGCTCCAGCAAGATCCCACATGCCGTGGAGCAACTAAGCCCATGCGCCACAACTACTGAGCCTGTGCTCTAGAGTCCATGAGCCACAACTACTGAGCCTGCATGCCGCAACTACTGAAGCCTGCATGCCTAGATCCCGTGCTCTGCAACAAGAGAAGAAGCCACCACAATGAGAAGCCCGTGCACCGAAACAAAGAGTAGCCGCAGCTCGCCACAACTAGAGAAAACTTGTGCAGCAACGAAGACTCAATGCAGTCAAAAATAAATTAATTAATTAATTAACTTTTTAAAAAATACCCAAAAAACCCAGGCTGACTGATTACCTTAGCTTACTGTAATAGAAATTAAACTTTTGGAATGGATTTGTGCAAAAGAAAAAAAATTATTTTATTTATTTATTTTTTTTTTGCATTTTATGTTGGTGAGTTTTATGAAACTGCTGTGGCTTTTAACACAGGGTGATCACTAATCTAGTGGGAGAATATGTGCAAATGAGGAAACAAAATATTCTCTGAGAAAAACAAGGACATTTTGAAAAAGATGTTAAATACACAGTTTGTCTCTAGTTCTGAAGTGTTCATTTCCTTGAATCGGGTTGTACATTTTGGGGATGCCAGAATGTCTTTCACTTAAGTGGAATTAAGGCAAGAACTGGAGCCCTAAAAACCTGGGTAGTTTTCACTTGCATGTTTTTTGTCAAAGTACTTGAGCTGATTCAACTAATTATGCCCCCCCCCCCCACAGAGTTCCATTTTCATCTGAACCCACATGGCAAAGCAGTAAATGATACGTGCAAATAAGGATCCGCCTCTGGGGAAAGGCTTCTTAAAGGCATGCCTGCTCCCACTTTGTGAGTTGCCAACAGTGTGCTCAGCTAGGTTGCAGGGCTGCGACCCCATGAAAGGGAGCTTGTCTTGTCTTCTCCCTTTTTTTCCCCAATATTAGTGTCAAAATATTCCATTTTAAGTATATTGGAATACCAAGGCGAGATGTGACAAATGCATGTCTACTAAAATGAAAGTGAAAGATTGTCTATTTCAGGGATTCTGTTGGAAGCATATTCTGTTCTATCTTAATAATGCTGAAGGATATATCAGAAGGTCTTTACTTCTACTCAGGTGTCATCAAAACTCAAGCAAGCATCTGGCACTGGGATCAAATCTTTCTAGCTATTGTTGCATTTCAATGAAAATTATATTTTATAAAAAAAGGGATAGAGTGTATTTAACCTCAAAATGATTCTTTCTCTGCTTCTCTATTGGAAAAATATTTTTCAAGACTCAAATAAAATTTTACGCTATAAGAAGGCAGAACTGAATGCTAAATGAATACTTTAAAATATGGTTCCTGGGTCTTTATTTTAATTTTTGGTTTTAGGCAGCACATCTAATCATGACAGAGAGCCTTCTGAGTTTCAGGGCTTTTGTTGTTGCTGTTGTTTGATTTGCAAGCTGATATAAATACCCCAGTCCTGTAGGAATTTCTCTGGGGCCCAATATCATTGAATTTCGGGTTAGAATGCAGTTCAATACACAGCACATGGCCTAATGGGCTCTGGACAGGTGAACTGGGGTTCAAAGCCAGCTTTGCTGCTGGAACACTCTGGAACCTTGATCCATCTCCTTATCTGGGTTTCACTTTTACCCTCGTAAATGGCTGTGCTAATGCCTCCCTGGCAGACTGACTCTGAGAATCAAATATTTCACAGTACATGAAGATCTTCACCTGTGCATGGCAGAAAGTACTGTAATACAGTGTGGTCCCCGGACCAGCAGCATGAACATCACCTGGGAAATTGTCAGAAATGCACCTTCTTGACCCCGCGCCAGACTTACTGAATGAGAAATCTGGGAGCGGGACCCAAATATCTGTATTTTAATAAGGCTTCTAGGTGATTCTGATACATGCTCAAGTTTGAGAAATTGCCACAGTGTATAATGAACTAGATAAGGACATTTACTGACTCAGGTAAACAGCAATTTAGAATCATCCTAGAAACTTTAAATAAGGTGGCTTGTACTTTTTAAAATGTCATAATGGGAAGAACAATCATCTTTATAAATGTAGAAGCTACAGATATGAATAAAAGTAGCTAATAATCATTGATAGCTTATTATCTTCTAGGGCCGATGAGACTGCGTTACGTACACTAATTTGTTTATTTAACTCTCAAAACAGCCTCGAGAGAGGTGCTATTAGCAGATACACTTGACTAAGCAAAGTAAAGGGATTACAGAAGCTGACCCCTCAAAGTGGAGGTGGGCCTCTCACTCCACCAAATTTCACAAACCTGACATTTAACCACAATTAGAAAAATACTTGAGGAAATCAACCTGATTATAGAAGTCATTATTTTGACAGAATCGTTGAGCAGACATTCACAATTGTATTCCATTTTTTGTAGTTTTTAATTAAAAAATATTAAGCAGCCTTGAGATATAAGTGATAGATACAAAAAATACACGTATTTGATGTGTACCATCTGATGCATTTGGACAGATGCATTTACCCACAAGGCCGTCACCACAGTCAGGATCAAAGAGACGTCCATCACCTCTGAAGGTTTCCCTGTGCCTCTTCTATGTTTGCTTTTGCTTGTCTTTGTAAGAACACGTAACACGAAATCTACTCTCTTGTTTGTTAGTGTACAATACAGCATTGTTATTGTATTAGGCGGAAGGGGTCACTTCTACAGATACAGTCTTCCTCCTTAGGCTGTGTCATAGAAACCTTCCTCACCTTCCTTCTGGAACTTATCAGTGGTGCATGCCAGTGTTTATATCTACACACACACAAATATGTATTTATGTACGTGCTTTTATACCTATCTGCGTATGTGTGTATGTATGTATAGACTTCCTGAGGGTAGAAATCACCTTTGTCTTATTCATCCTTTGTTGTTCAGTGCTTAGAACAGTGTCTGGCACACAATTCTAATTCAATAATTGCTAATTTAATCAATGAATGAGTGAATGAATACATCTCTGCTGGTGCTGGTAAAAAATATATATATATCAAAGATTTACAGCTTTAGAAACCAGGATCTTATTATTTTTTTTTTTTTAGTATATGTGCAGCCGAAACGAGCACAGGATCTTTTTTTGAGTACTATTGAACTGAAGAAATTGTGGCCGAATCTCTACTTAGAGAGCAGACACATTCACTTGAATATTTTTAACATTAAGACGGCCAACAAGCGCACAAGTTATTAGATCAATGTGACATTTCATTCAGCCATTAATCATAGAGACATAAATATTGAGGTTGAAAAGAGGCTTAGAGAACATCTAATCTCTCACCTTGCAGATTGGGAATTTGGGCTCGAGAGTTAAGTGACTTGTTCAAGGTTAAATGCTGGTTAGAGGTGAGGCTGGAAGTGACGCTGAAATCAAGGTCAGCTGATTCCTAGCTCAGCACTGTTCTCACTCTAGACTGTCTTAATATACTGGCACTTGGCCCTGAGTTTGGGCATGTGATACATGAAATGCAGTTAATAACACCTTTCTACAATATCATATTTAGTACAACTTAAAAGTACAAATGGAATGTTCTTCAAAACTGGCTTTGCCACTAGCAAGCTGTGTAATCTTCAGCAAGTTACTTTAACATCATTGTGCCTGTTTCCTCATCTCTAAATCTTAGAAAAATATTGGTACCTGCTTCCCAAGATTGTGATGAGGATTAAAGGAGACGAAATATGTAGTGTTTAGAACAGTGCCTGGCACACAGTAAGCTCTTTGCAGATGTTATTATGTCATTATTTTTGGGAGGAAAGTTTGTCAGATGGCCACTTTCTTTTGAATTGGAGTGATGAACAGCTACAGTGAAAGCCTAGATGAATGGTGAGTTTTCACAGATGGCAGATGAGCAAACACCTCCTAATTCCCATCCAAGACCAGACAAAGGAGTGATGCTCTTTCTTACTCACTTATTCCCACCTGACTTGGTGAGCTGGGATATTCCTTCATGTTACTTGTTAAAAGTGTGTGACTTGGACACACTTGAATAAATACAATTGAGCAGGCTAGATGGAATGACCTAAATTCTTACCAAAAGTTTTGGATTATAAACACAGATTCCATTTGAAATGATCAGTCCACATAAAAGCAACCCGCATGTCTGACGTTACATAGTTGATACCTAGAGAAGTTGTAGATAGGTGTGCAGTTTACAATGAAGAGAGCAAACAAAGGTGAACCTTGCTTGAGAAAATGGGTATATTTCTGAAAACTTGTCAACAAATTAAATCTTCTTTTAAAAAATCATGGTTAAGTACTTCCGGGAAACTCTTCATTTACCAAAAAAAAAAATGATAGCGGAAATTCATTCTATAGTTTTCTCTCTATTCTAAAGGCAAATGTAATTTAATTTGGAAAGATTATGAAGGTACTTACATATAGTATCATACATGATATGTAGTATGTATATATTATTCATATAGTGTATATATATGTTTACTTGTCTGTATATATATACACACACACAGGTTTGGGTCTGTGTCAAGTTTAAAATAGGCATCCATGCCGATTGCAAAACAAATTCCTTAAGTGAGCTGAGGCAAGGAGTTCATGTTGTTCACTGATCACTAAGCAGTTAGATTTACAGCAGACGTAACAGATTGATCAGAATTGGCAGGAAACAGACTAAAGCGCTCTGGTGGCATTTGCCACCACTGATAAATTCTCCTTCATTCGGGGATTGTAACTATTTAAGCCATTTACAGGATGGTCAGCGAAAGGCATTCACTTCTCGTAAAATGGAAAGTATATTTGGAACACAGAGTGGTTGGTCAGAATCAGGCTTAATTCTTTTTCTTTAAAAAAAACAGACAAAAAATGAGGTTGACTTGTTTGTTTGCTTTAGGTTTAGATTCTGTGTAGAAACTTGATTTCCTTTTGAGAACCCAGAAAAACGCACACTCATTTCTCATAGGACAATCATGTTTACATTCCAAGGCAGAGAGAACAGATCTTTGTTGAAGGCTGCACTTTACTGCACTGGCACAAAATGGAAACTTGAAAATTGGTTCTGCAGCTTCCATGAGGAGAAAGGAATTTTCAATTATCCATAATTAATATTTACTGAGGACTCACAGGGGTTGTAGCAGGTATGAGGGAATGTCAAGCACACCCACAAAAGTTATGTTATTTTAAGTTAAATATAGATTTGACTGCAATGTTTTCCCGCTAGTACTATATTTTTTCATTCCTTTAGAAATCTAGTTATATATTTTTAAAGAAGGGTTGACTGTATATCCTTTAACTTGTTTCTCTTTTACTTCTCCCTGCGGCAAAAAGAAGCAGCGGTAACAAAACTCAAAGTTTTTATGATCCTGCTGAATCAAGATACTAAAACATGAGTTAAATGAAGAGGTGTGGTGGTTTTAATGAAGAAAAATAAAACGATTTAAGTGTTGCCAGGTGGAAAATGAAACAATGTCTTTATATGGAATGTGTAGATGGGGATGAGGTACACAGATACCTGGGAAGACAGTTTCCAGTGTCAGGAATTTTTTGCCATGGTCTTTGATCTGCAGTCCAATTTCAGTCTTGATCTAAGAGAAAAAACAAAGGCGAAAACTGTTACTTATTTTAATGAAAAAAATCTCAATGAACCAAGGCTGACTATGGAAAAACCGTCCAGGAAAAAAAGGTGTTGATTCGAACAGCAAACAAACCTTACAAACAAAAATCAAAGCAAAACAAAAAATCCCCCTCTTTCTCACACAGTAGCCAACGTTCTAAATCACCAGACATTTAACATGTTGTCCATCCAAGGTTATACTATTATCTCACATCCTCTGGATACCTTTTCTTTTTAATGAGTAGGGATTTTATATCTTTGGGGGATTAGCCATTGGTTCTAGCTGATAATGTTATTATTAATGTAATTCAACTTCTAAAATTATGTTAGCAGTCATCTGCCTATGGAATACGGCCGACGGAAATGTTTCCCACTGCCATTTTGCTGTTAGGATATATTCTGACTTTGTTGCAAGGACTGGTTTTTACAAGTGATATTCACATGTGTAAAGGAAAAGACCTCTCTTTTTGTGCCCTAGGGCAGATAAAGCTGACTGGGGAGAGCACCCTTTGACTCTCCCAAGGACTCTGGATAAAATAAGTCCTGTTAAAAAAATAGCTACCTGACTCAAAAATGTGAAAGGGAAATCTTGAGTTGTCAGAAATGAAAAGGATATTCAGAGTCAGAGAAAAAAGCCGTAGTTTGGGTAGGGTGTTTGAGTATCAAGCTGGATGTTTTTCTTAGGTGTTTGGATTTTAATACCAATGAAGACCAGGATAGAAGCCACTCCAAGGAACTAGAAAGGGCTATTTTATGTTTTAACTGGGATCAAATACTCAATGTGATGTGTAGGGAAGTATCCTGGAAGCCATACACCCGCCTTTAGTCACTGATGGAAACAGAGTCCCCTGGAAGACACTGGAACTTCAAGCCCACAGGTGAAGAGGTTCAGGAATGTGGCTAAGAAACTAAAACTCTAAACTAAAACTGAAACCCAAAGCTAAAATCCAAATGCCACCAATAGGAAAATCCATACTCTTGGGACCACAGGTAACAGAGAAATCTAAAAGGAAACAAATAATAATATTAAAAATGTTCATAGATGAAGGGATAGACACCATAAATGTTACAGAGACAGAGAAAGCAGATTGGAAAATGAACCAAATAGAACTTTTAAGAGTAAATTTAAATTAAAAATTTTGAGTGAAGAATGTATTAAATATATTCCTTTGTGTGTGGGATGGGTGGGGGAATGGAAACTAAGCTACTATTTAGTGTACAGTGATGCCTACCCAACAGACCATTTCCCCAACTGAGGATTTTCTCCTTAATTTTTTAAAAAATTACATAGGCAACAAATGTGTTTAATTATTTATTTCTTTTATTACCCTCAAACACTAAAAACTCTCATTTGTCATGATTTCAATATATACCATTATTTCAAAGGGTAAAAAAGAGACAAATAGAAGCCAAAAGATGATGGTTCTATTCTTTCTTCTCTCTTCTGCTGCCAGGTGTCAGTTCTGGGGTTTGATTTTTGTCCAGAGGGCCTAGATGTATGCCTGCGCATGCAGTGGGTCGCATTACAGGAATGGAACTGTAAGCTCGGGGAACCCAGTTTTATAAAAAGCAGGGAGCAATTATGCTCTTTGTTCTGAAGGAGGGGTGCTACTTCATCCCTCAAGGCTTCTCACAGCAAACACGGCCCTATGAAACAGCCCTGGTAGAGTGGGCAGAGTTTCACATGCTCAGCATACCCAGCAAGATGTGTAGGATCTCAGGAGGCCCATAGGGGAGAGTCTCTCACAGCGGGAACATCACTTAGCTTCTCACATTCTCACTGCGTCAGCTCCCACGCTGGTTAAATGAAGCAATAGAAATCAGATACCTCCAAGATTGGATCGGCTCTGATATTCTATGAATCTCTATCGACTAAAGGTTTTGTTCTGACATAAAAGACGTGTTCAAACTGGGAATAAAATCTCAGGTTTCTGACTCCAGTGCAGAAAGTAGATAAGCATTCATAAGATGGCAGATTTAGTAAGGGAAAGGGATCAGATATTTTAAAAACATGTTAGTGCAACTAATGAAATCACAGCCATGAAGAATTGAATCACAACAATTAAAAACAGTAAGTGATACATTTATTTTAATGTCAATTGTGGTTTGGATGTATGTACTCTGATAAAATACTAATATTATTGAATATTATTTCCTTGGGGCCTAAAGGCTTACCTATTAATTACTTTGATTAGTCTATTTTGCTTAATGTGGGAAAAAAGAATAACTATTTCAGTTTGTGATGTTAGGCTTATCCCGTTTTGTTTTTTTTTTTTTGGAAGCTGTTTTGTATAACATATTCAATTTATTTCTTTATAATTATGAAGCTATATGTTTGCACCGTCTTCTTTTGCTATATTTATATCCTTTCTGATGACCAACTTCAATTGTCATGATTTAGGAAGGCCTCACAGTCTTGAGAAGAAAGCTTTGGTTGTCCTTTATCACATACACGTACCCATGTTTCACCCCTTAATACCCAAATTGTCATTCTTTCCTTCAGATTGATAATTCACTAGGACCTGTGTTATGATGAATTTCCCATAGGTGCAAGGTGGTCCCTTTGTCCTGATCTTCTCTGAGAGCTGAGTGTGATTTCTTTATTCCACAAGGCTAGGAAAACATGCTCAAGAGCTTATTCATAAATTCTTTAGACATAGTTTTTCTGCTTCTTTCTAATAAGCAACTGAAATAAAGCCAATCTCCTGACATATCCTTGTTCTCTTATGCCCATTTTTATAGAAAAGGCTTCTGCACCACTCGCGTTCAGATCTATATTGCAATCAGTTTTAAACACCTCCCTCTAAAATGACTATACTGTACGCAGATTCCTCTTTCCTGCTCTTTTTCTGTGTGTCGTCGTTTTTCTTAAGGCACATACCAGCAGTCTGCTCTCACTTCCCTGAATATTCACTTTGCTCATAGGTTCACTCTAAACAACCGTAATGTCGTTTTTCCCTGGATATCAATAAATCTGATATATTTTTACTATCTCGCAGGCAATAAATATCCTTTTACAAAGTGCATTTCGTGAATTAGCTCAAATTACATTTGGGCTGCCACAGAGAAAGTTTGCTACAACACAACACTGTATTTAATTTCAGGGGAGAACAAAACTTCCGATTCTCTCATTAAAAGTAAAGGTGAAGAGCCTCATCTTTTCTTTAACAAACATCAAGCCATTTATTTTTATTTATCTGTCACTTTTATTAAAGGATTTCATGGTGATGTATGTTTCTTGAACTTTAGGTGTGAATCAGAATGAGCCTTTGTGTTTAATAGTGTATCCAATACATCTTTTAGATGGTTTATTGTCCACCATTGATTAGGAAATGTTACAATGAAAATGAAACATTGGGCCACACTGGTACAAGCTGTGGCTTTAGCAGGCCTTACCTTGCTTCTTTTTATCTCTGCCTTCTCTTCATTCATTTGATCTTTTCTGCCTCACCATGATCATTTTAGTTGGTGGTACTGTGATAGCGAAGTTATTTACCAGTTGGAAATAGAAACCTTGCTCCCATTATGATTTGTTTTACTACAGAAGGGCTTAATTTTTCTCTACTCAACTTTTTCTACCTGTGGCAACCAAAGTAGTGTTATGAGAAATTCTCTTACGAATAAAGTTTAGCTTCTGAATCTGGGGGCAGGGAGTAGAGTCCTGCTCAGCTAAGTCACTGATTTCTCTAGTTCAGCTTTTTTTTTTTTTTTTCCGGTATGCGGGCCTCTCACTGTTGTGGCCTCTCCGGACGCGCAAGGCTCAGCGGCCGTGGCTCACGGGCCCAGCCGCTCCGCAGCATGTGGGATCTTCCTGGACAGGGGCACGAGCCTGCGTACACCTGCATCGGACTCTCAACCACTGCGCCACCAGGGAAGCCCTAGTTCATCTTTTTTGATAACTAGAGCCCTCAGAACAAAATGGTAGCCAGCAGGCATTTCCCAGAGAAGAGGAATTCAAAAAGGAGTTCTCCATGATTTAGTAAAGACTCTTAGGAATTCGTAGGACTTTTACAATTGGTGTTTTCTCTCCTCTCTCACCATGACCCTTGTATATAAGGACAATATTGGGTCATCACACTGGGATGAGTCTATCATCTCCTTCTAGACATGGTAAAAAGTAAGCATAAAAATCTTGATGGATTTTGTTACAATTCAGTCAAAAATTGCATAGTGTGTGGTTTTTTCCCAACAAATTAATGAAAATTCGTTGAGAATCTACCATGTGAAAAACACTGGGCTCCCTGCTGAAGAGGAGTCTAAGTGCGTGTAATGCATGGTCCTACCTACCATCAACTTTTCCAGGCATGGGAGGAGGGTATAAATAACTAGTTATGCTTGAGGGTAGTCCTCCTATTCTGGGAAGAACGAGCCAGTTATTTGGGTATGAGACTTTATATAATTGAAGATCTTTATTTAAGAAAGCAATCTTCACAGTAGAAATAGCTGTGCGTTCTGATCTGACCATCATTAGCATCTCTTGCATGTCATTTTAAAAAACAGTGGTAAGCAAAGCTTGAAGTCATGGGATTTTGCAATTGGTCACTGATAAGACTGAATGTTATTATGAGGACATCATTGGGGAGCTTTTGCACAAACCCTTGATGACTTTTTTTCTGGTGTAATATTGAACAAATTGGGTAGTGTCTATTCTTTTTCTATATCTGCAAGAGCTTGTGTAAGAATAAGCTTATTTCTTTCTTACATGTTTGGAAGAACTCACTGGGAAAGACTTCTCAGCCTGGGTATTTCCATTTAGGAAATATTTTAATTGCAGACTCAATTTATTCATAGATACAGGACTATTTAGATTAGCCATTACTTCTTGTGTTAGTTTTTTAAGTGTGTTTTTCCAGGATTCTATTTCATCAAGATTTTCAAATTTATTGGCACAAAGATGTTCACAACATCCTATCTTTTCAAATATTTTTTAATATCCATAGGATTGTTGCGATGTCCCCTTTTTCATTTCTGAGAGTCATAATATATTTCTGTCTCTTTTACTTTATCAATCTTGTCATGGAATTATCTCTTATTTCTTTTATTTTCTTTGGATTTAGTTTTGTGTACTCTTTTCTGCTTTTTAATATGAATACTCAGATAATTGTTTTCAGCCTTTTCTTCAGCTGTCATTAGAAATGCATTTATATGTGTTTTATAGTACAGTAAATATAATATTTATATCCAGATATTTGTTATGTAGTCAGATACTAAAATACAATGAAATATATATTTACTTACATATTTATATATTATATCTGTTTATATATATTCTATGTACTTGTATTTTATATAAATACATATATTAACAAAGAAAAGACTGAAATCAATTATCTAAGTATCCATATTAAAAAGTATTATGAGACATACAAATTTTAAAATATGTAATATATTAAAACTGTGCTATGCAAGGGGCCTTCTTCGCTTCCTCTGTCAAGGACTGAGTTGCCTTGAGCCAAGTTGAGGTTTTGGTCCTTCTGACTCTGGTCTACCCTGTCTCCAAGGGTTAGTCTTCTAGAGATTGGGGTGTTTGCTAGGGTACCCAGTTCCTTGCTGGGTTCCGGACTACAGTATTTATTTCCTAAGCCCTGAAAACTGCTGAAAACTTTAGCTGATTTTCAGAGTGCCTCAGCTTAGCTTCTTAACCTGTTGGCTCACAGCTGGAGAATTTGGTAAAGGCCTTGAGGAGAAGACCACAAAGGTTGCACTCACTTCTTTACCAATCCCATTTTCTCCAGGATCTTAGTCTCTCAGTTCTAGGGTGGTCTGAACTCCAGTTTTTTTCTGTCCATTACTGTGAGACTGATAAATACTCTGCTGACCTTTTTGCCTCCTGGCCCAAATCTTGCACTCAGATTTTTAACCTTTTACCCAATATCAAAAAACCAGCAAATCCCCCAAGGCGAAAAACAGGTCAAAGAAATAGGCTCATCTCTCCTGAGTTCCCTTCTCCCCAGCCTCTTGGCCTCTCAGTTCCTGGTTGTCTCAGCAACTCTGTGATGACTTCAAACTTAGAACTTTGTGTTGTATCTGGCTTCTCTCATTGTTCTTAGAGGGGGTATCCTTGTACTGCCATGTGCACAACACAACCTGTGGTAGAAACCCTGGCATGACTAACAAATATTTTTACTCAGCTTTTCTGATTGGTATTTGCAGTGTTAAGACCCCTTTTTAATCAATAAAAGGTGATTTTATGATCTTTTAATTATAATTTGGATGAATATTGTGTTGCACAAGGTAATGGTGAACATATATTGTCTAAGTGTATAAACAGGAGTCTAGAAAATTTATAGATTTCAAACATGATATATCCTCGCATTTGTAAAATTCCAATCCATATTAGATAAAACCATTCTAGTTACAGAACTAATTTCATGAAAACAAATTTTTAGTTAAAAAGCCACATATAGACTTTCTATTTTGGGTTATTATTATTAAAACTATATTATCATTGACAAGCTGCATTTCTATTCCAGTGTCACTTTTAATAAGCAATATTGTATCTCAATCATTACACATTTGCTATGTTGATATACAAATTATTTATTCATGCTATATTAACATGACAAAATAGGAATAATATAAGGAAATACCCACTTTGATCCCTGACTTCTAATATATTAATCCATTATTTTTTTTTTATTAAATCTACTTTGCCTATGCAAATGAGGTACTTTTCACAAGCTCATTGACAAAACTTGGGAGTCCCAGAAAAGTGATAATGGGGAAATCAATCAGATTTTCAAACCAATTAGATCTGAACCTGAAATTTGGAGGTTAGACACTAGTAGAAAAAGATTAAACAGCCCTATGTTGATTCAGCCAGTAGCAAAGTCTTATTGCCTTTGTTTGAAAAATATTGATTGAAGTTGATTGATGGACTTCATGGATGGAAAGAGAAACAGATTATGGGAACTGGACAGGTCTACTCATGAAACTAGGCTCATTCATTAGTAAGATGTAAATTAAGTTGCACTGTTTATGCTGCCTGTTTTTTTTTTTTTTTTTTAAAGAAGATGTTGGGGGTAGGAGTTTATTAATTTATTTATTTTTGCTGTGTTGGGTCTTCATTTTTGTGCGAGGGCTTTCTCTAGTTGTGGCAAGGGGGGGCCACTCTTCATCGCGATGCATGGGCCTCTCACTTTCGCAGCCTCTCTTGTTGCGGAGCACAGGCTCCAGAGGCACAGGCTCAGTAGTTGTGGCTCATGGGCCTAGTTGCTCCGCGGCATGTGGGCTCCTCCCAGACCAGGGCTCGAACCCGTGTCTCCTGCATTAGCAGGCAGATTCTCAACCACTGCACCACCAGGGAAGCCCCTGGTTTTATTCAGATATATTTCTAATATTTTTTTCTGAGTCTTTCCATTTACACTACACTGGAAAAATTTATGCTGAGGTATTACTTATATGTCTAGAAAATAGAGGAGAGGGGTTAACTGTGCATTCAGTTGTCCCTTTAAGCCAGTTAACTACTACCCCGGGGAGCTGTTCATTCATCAACACACATCTCATTTTGCCATTTCATTTGACATCACTGGGGAAAGTGTAAGCAATTTAACTTATTAATATAGCTGCCATGACATTGGGAGTAAAGACGACGTATCATTGTTACTCTTTATGTACCAAATCAACCAATGTCCATATATTAGGGAGCATCTACTATGTACAGAACACTGTGCAGACACGGGGGACAGTAAAAAGTGACATTGAGGGCTTCCCTGGTGGCACGGTGGTTGAGAGTCTGCCTGCCGATGCAGGGGACATGGGTTCGTGCCCGGTCCGGGAGGATCCCACGTGCCGCGGAGCAGCTGGGCCCGTGAGCCATGGCCGCTGAGCCTGCGCGTCCGGAGCCTGTGCTCCGCAACGGGAGAGGCCACAACAGTGAGAGGCCCGTGTACCGCAAAAAAAAAAAAAAAAAGTGACATTGAAACTGGGCTGTGTTTAGTAGGGACCCATGCACGCCTGATACTCACATCAAAACCCCATCTCGGCTCTTAAGGAAATGAGAACCTAAAATCCAGATTGGAATCTTCAGTGTTATGTATCCTTTCTCCCCAACATATGGTGTCATTCTCCACTGCCAAGGAGAAGCAGGGGACAGAGGCCATTAACTTCAATTCTGTCTAAACCACACTGTCCATTTCTTGTGCCTCATTTGTGCATTGAAAGCCTGACCACAAGGGGATGTTTAGAGAAGTGGCAGGAATGATTTTCTCATCGTAAGTGGTAAAAGGGGTTTTATAAGATGCTTTCACTTTGTAAACAGGTATGTATGTGATGGAGCTTACAGAGCATTCCTGAGTTAAGTCCACCCCTGTGATTGCTGCTTTGTTTAAATTTCCACTCCACCATGTGGGGAAGAATGGCCTCCTGTTTACAAAAGCTACTTTAGCTATTGTAAAATCCTGGTCTGACTGAGCGATTTGGCAAAAAATGAGAAACACCAGAGAACGAGTTTACTGGGTAGTTAGGAGGGGAGTCTTCCCATCTCAAGCATCTTATAGCATCTAACTTCAGAGCGCCTTAGACAAAAGCACTGGAGAGGTGGGGGAAGGGAACCTGGTAACCAGCTTTTCCTTCTAATACCTGCACAAGGCTTAATGGCATCCCAGACCATCCTCTACCTTTATTGTTCCCTCAATACTCACCCTCAAACTATGCTCTGTCTCTGGGCGCACCTAGGAGAGGGTTCTGGCTCTCTCCTAGAGACTGGAGCTGGAAGGACTTAACTGATAGAGATGCTCTTGACCCTGTGGATGTCTGGGAAGAGACAATGGCCTGGAAAAGGAGCCAAGCAAAGGCCAAGTGTCTGCTGATTTTGGAGACGGTTGAGTGTCTGAGATGACACATCTGACAAGTGCAGTTTGCGTGAATTTAGATTTCTTCTTTATTAATTCAAGTTTCTGGCGGATGACCAGCAAAGAGTAAAAGTTCGAGGAGCACAGACAGAGGACAAGCTAGTTGGTGAAGTTTCTGTGGCAGATGAGAGATGCAACATAGTTTAAGTTCAAATACTTACCAATCATTTAATTTGATAAACACTTGAATAAAGCTTAACTGGTACCATGCTCTGTTCTAAGCACTCCCCAAATATTGACTAATAGCAACTTTAGGCGATCAGTTCAGTTATGACTTCTATTTATAGGGAGGAAACTGGTGAATTTAAAAGTTCAGTAGCTTCTCCAAGGCACATGGGTAGAAAGTTGCAGAGGCAGAATTTGAACTGGGCAGAGTGCCATGTGCTCTGAATCATTATGCAATGGACCAAGGAGAGCCACTTAACCAGAAGTTAGGGGATGGACCTCGAGTTCAAGGAGAACAGTTTCTCCAGGACTCACCGTTCTGGGCGAATTAGCTCCGCTTCGGGCTTGGGAATGGGAAAAGGCTGGAATTCCAAAAGGGAATCGTCAAGCATCAGAATGAGAGGGAGGAAGGCTGAAATCAGTGGTGCCTGCAAAGGGGGTCCATTCAATATGAAACTGAATACCTATCACTTATGTAATTCACACAGACCATGAGCCCCTAACATTTTGACCTTGGGCTGATCTCAGAGTAGCTCTTCTGGGAGGAACACAGCAAGACAAGTGGAATTAAAGAGTAAAAATACTTTAAACCAAAAATGTACAATCTGGGAAAGAAATACCCCTCAGTGACCTAGAAGAGAAGCAGTGAGGCAGGAGCAGTGATGGGCATTCGGGACTTCTCAGGGTCCCTTCTGGGGTGCATTTCTTATCAGCTGACTTGCCCCCAGATTTTTCTCACCTGTCCATGCTTCCCTACTGCCTCGTCCATTCAAACTACTCTTCTAGCTACTATGGCTTCTCCCTGGTCAACCACCACTCATCCACCTCTCCAACCCTTGAGAACCTTCTGTCGTATCCACACAGCCTGAACTTGGCCTCCATGCTACTTTTTAGGTATGGATACTTAAACTTGCCTTTTCCAATTTGTTACCTTAGGAAGACAGGAATTAAACTAAATGTACTGAATAAAAAGAACAAATACATGGCAGTTGGGTGAGTAAATGATAACAACAAAACAACAATGTCATTTATACTATCATTATTACTATTACTGTTGCCATTATTATTATTTAATAGCTAAGTTTATGAACACTCCCTAAAAATTGTCAGATCCATCACAGTTCACCTTTATAATAACCTTGGATGATAGGCACACTCCCCATATTACAGATGAGGAAACTGAAGCTTAAAGAATTTGAATAACTCATCGGGGTGGTAAGTGGATAAACCAGGATTTAAACTCAGATACATCTTATTTAAAAACCTTTGGTCTCAATCAATACATTATGTTAGTTCAGATATGAATTTAATCGTAAGAATATATGCCCAGGAGACATTTGCTGTTAAGGGAATTTACTATTTCTATGTGTACGAACCTAATTTTCACCATTGCTAAAATGATGATGGGAATTATTTAGATTCAAATTAGACACTTCCTGGAACTATAAAGTGTAAATAATTACACCATACTAAGACAGTGGATTGATAATGGCTATGAAAGGCAGATAATGAAAGTTCGTATACTTCTGACTCACATCTGCATCTATCATCATTAAGTTACAACTTGCCTGAGTGAATTGGCAAGTCATTCATAAGCAGTCAGTTAATACACTGTAAATCCTTGTGCAGTCCATACACCCCAAGTACTACTGTAGCCGAAACAGACAAATAGCAAATTTGAATGACATCTGAGACTAAGAATGAGCAGTCAATGAGTTGGGGGAAAAGGAAGGAGAACAAACTTACAAAAAGGGTTTCCTAACCAGCTTGTTTAATAAACTAGTCAAAACTTTGGAAAGAAAGGGGCAACTGATTTAACTAATTCATAAGAAAATTTTGAGATATTTTCAGTTGTTATCTGATTTAATAAATGAGAAATTCTCAACTTCATAGTTTTCTTGCCAGTAATTGTTATTAATTCACTCTGAAGAACTCCACTGATCACTGTATAGTTTGCCTTCTCCTCTAATTTAGAAAACTCTTTGGATGATTCTATTTCAACTCAAAATTTGCATACCCCATGACTTTTGTTTTTATTTATTTATCCTTTAGATTTCAAGAGTAAAAATTCTATTGCTCAAAGTAGAAACTTATAAAATCCAATGGGGATTTTAAGAAAAACGATTTATATCCATACCTTTAATTTTCTGGAGCAGAACTTGAAGTCTTTATTCAGTACTTTTCAGAGACCTCATGCCAAAGGTCATTTACCTGTGTTCAGCCCAGCTCTCTTACTGGTGAGCTACCTACCAATAAACTTGACTTTCTTAATCAAAGGCTGAGACATATCAGATATAGGCTCCAGAAATCAGCAACGTCAAATAAGCCATAACTGCTTGCTTCCATAGTTTGCCAAACTGAACCAAATCTAGCAAAGTCCCTGCTTCCCTGGTAACAACCGTTTTTGCTCGCCACTCTTCTCCTATCTCCCCTCTTTTGAGTTGTGTAAAATGCCTTTCAGAACAGAAATTCGTTTTCAAATTGTTTTCTTTCAAATCCAGTAAAGCTAACGAATCTTGACTGACGCCTGCTAAGGACAAATGGTAAGAGTAGCATGTGAATCCGAAGATTTTCAAAAAGAGATTTCGCAATTAGCATGGGGTCCTCTTTTCTTCCAGCAGGTAGTGAAAAGAGAAACACCTAACAGGGTGGGTTCATATCTCACCAAACATCAAGCAGACCAAAATTACTTGTTAGAATCTCTCAGCTTCCCTTGAAGTCTGGGAGAGATCTTGTAAGTTTCCCTCCTGGGCACGGGAGAGAAAACGCTCTTTTTCCCAGAGACAAGTGAAGGCCTCGGTGCATGCGGTTTTGCTCAGGGCTCACTCTGGGGCAGGCAGGCGGCCAGATATCGTGTAAGGCACAGTGGATGTGCAGAGTGCCGTTGAAGCATGCAGCGAAGAGACAGGGACAGATCTGGAAGCTGCATGTGGAACGTTAGTCCCTGCAATTCTAAACTCTGTTTATTTGATTCTTAAAATCCTCTTCTGAAAATGTGGTGAGTCATTGGCTCTGATCTTGGCTTGTCTGCTGGTATTCTGTGAAGCTGCTTCAATCATGGAGGAGCAAAGGAATAAGTGCCATTTTGGTTTTAATTAAATTTTGAAAAAGATTCAACCATATCCTGCTTCTTCCTTCCATCAGGGATCCTGCAATTATTAAATTAGGCTGGTGGTGTCTACTTTCAGAATCTTGAATTTTTACCAACAGATAATTTCTCTTTTCTGTTGTTGGATATTTTCTTGGTGCATTTTACGGCTGTCATCTCTGGCAGAGCTAATCTGGTTTTCTTCAGCCACAGTTCTGCTCGTTAATCCATTTATGGAGTTTTACATAGTTTCTCCTTGGATGGTGGGGGAGTGTATTACCTCGGAGGTTTTTTTTTTTTTTGAGCCATCTAGTAGAGCTTGTTCCTGTTTTTTTATGTCTATAGTATGTGTTTGAACCCCTCCTGCCTGCTAGCTTTTTGAAAATTTATTTCAGGTCCTGGCTGGGATGACATTAGATGAAGATATTCACACAATGAACACATTTACAGAAAGTTGAGTATATTCAAGCTGATTTACTTACCTTTTTAAAAAAGTGACTTTTCTTTCTTGGCTTGAAATTTATTTACACATTCAATATCTTTTTCTATGTCAAATACCCTTCTAAACACACGTATGCACACATACAGACTGAAAAATATGACACCTTTTTTTAATTCTACCAAATGTTTAAAGAATTAAGACCAATTCTTCTCAAACTCTTCTAAAAGAACAGAAGAGGAGAAATTCTATGAGGCCAGCATTACCTTGATACTAAAGCCAGACAAAGAAATCACAAGAAAACTACAGGCCCATATCCCTTATGAATACAAATGCAAAAATCCTCAACAAAATACTAGCAAACTGATTTCAACAGCATATTAAAAGGATTACACCACTCGATTGAGTAGGATTTATCCCAGGAATACATGGGTGGTTCAACATACAAACATCAATCAAAGTAATACACCACATTAATAGAATGAAGGAAAAAAAAATCCTGTGATCATCTCAATTGATGCAAACAAGCATCTGACAAAATCCAACACTCTTTCATGATAAAAACATTTAATAGGGCTTCCCTGGTGGCGCAGTGGTTGGGAGTCTGCCTGCCGATGCAGGGGATGCGGGTTCGTGCCCCGGTCAGGGAAGATCCCACATGCCGCGGAGCGGCTAGGCCCGTGAGCCATGGCCACTGAGCCTGCGTGTCCGGAGCCTGTGCTCCGCAACGGGAGAGGCCACAACAGTGAGAGGCCCGCGTACCGCAAAAAAACAAAACAAAACAAAAAAAAACCCACTTAACAAACTAGGAATAGAAGGGAACTTCCTAAACATGATAAAGGGCATTTATGAAAAACCCACAGCCATATAACATGACACTTACTGGTGAAAGAGTGAAAGCTTTACTGATAAGATCAGGAACAAGACAAAGATATCCACTCTGGCCACTTCTATTCAACACTGTACTAGAAGTACTAGCAAAAGCAGTTAGGCAAGAGAAAGAAATAGAAGCCAATCAGATTGGGAAGGAAGAAGTAAAATTATCTTGGTTCACAGATAGCATGATCTGTGAGAAAATCCAAGGAATTCACCCCCAAAACTCCCAAACTATAAGGGCTAATCAGTGAATTTAGAAAAGCTTCAGAATACAAGATCAAAATACAAAAATTGTTTGTATTTCTATAACTAGCAATAAAAAATCCAAAAATAAAGAAAACATTTCCACTTATAATAGCATCAAAAAAGAGTAAATTTAACCAAAGAAGTACATTTGCACTTGTAATTGAAAATTATAGAACATTACCAGAAGAAATTTTTAAAGAGCTGAGTAAATTGAAGCATATTCTGTATTAACAGATTGGAAGAGTTAATATTGTTGAGATAGCAATACTTCCCCAGTTGGGCTATACATTCACTATAATATCTATTAAAATTCCAAAATATCTTTTATACAGACATGGACAAGCTGATTGTAAATTTCATGTGGAATTGCAAGGAACCCTGAAGAGCCAAACGATTTTGAAAAAGAACAAAGTTGGAGGATTCACATTTCATAATTTCAAAACTCACTACAAAGTTACAGTAATCAAAACAATGTGATACCAGCATAAGGATAGACATATAGTTCAATAAAATAGAATTCAGAGTCCAGAAATAAACTCATATATCTATGGCTACTTGATTTTTGACACAGAAATCAAAACCATTCATTGGGGAAAGAATAGTCACTTCAACAAATCATTCTGGGACAATTGCATATCCATACACTAAAGAATGAATTTGGACACTTATCTCAGGCCTCATATAAAAGTGAACTCTAATAGATCCATGACTTAAATATAAGAGCTAAAAATACAAAACTCTTAGAAGAAAACATGGGGATACAAATTCATTACCTTGCATTTGGCCTATTCTTAGCTATAATGCCAAAAGTAGAAGCAAGAAGATAAAAAATACATAAATTGGACTTCATCAAGATTAAAAACTCTTGTGCATCAAATGATACTCTTAAGCAAGTGAAAAGACAACCAATAGGATGGCAGAAAATACTTTTAGATCATATATCTGATGAGTCTATCATCCAGAATATATAAAGAACTTTTACAACTCAGCAAGAAAGACAACTCAATTTTAAAATGGGCAAAGGGCTTAAATAGACACTTCCCCAAAGAAGATACAAATGCCCAACAAGCATAAGAGAAAATGCTCACCATTATTAGTCATTAAGGAAATGCAAGTCAAAACCATAAATTGATACCACATTACGCTCTCTAGAATGGTTAGAATAAAAAAACTGAAAATAACAAGTGCTGTCAATGGTTTAGAGAAATTGGGATCTTTATACATTGTTAGTGAGAATGTAAAATGGCTCAGCTGCTGTGAGAAGCAGTTCAACTGTTCCTCAAAAAGTTAAATAAAGAATTATTATATGACCTAGTAATTCCACTCCTAGTTATATATCCAAGAGAATTGAAAACATATATTCAAACAAAAATATGTACACAAATTATCATAACAGCATTATTCATCATTGCCAAAGGGTGAAAAATGATATCCAGCATTTCTTGAATGGGTAAATAAAATATGACATATTCATACAATGGACTACTCTTCAGCCATAAAAAGGAGTAAAGTACTTATACATGCTGAACCTTGAAAATATTAGGCTAATTGAAAACGCACCCCAAACTCACATTTTTGTAGGATTCCATTTATATGAATTGTCCAGAATGGGCAAATCTTTAGAGACAGAAAGTAGAATAGTGATTGGCAGTGGCAGAGAGCAGGGGAAAACGCAGAGTGACTGGTTAGTGGGTACTGGGCTTCCTTTAGGGTTGATGAAAATGTTATTGAACTAGATAGTGGTGATGGTTGTGCAGCATTGTGAATGTACTAGAAACCACTGACTCGTACACTTTAAAACGGTTAAGGTGGTGAATTTTATGTTATCTGAATTTTACCTCAGTTAAAAAATTATAACAGGGCACCATTCTCAGGTAGTTCACAGTCTAGCTGAGAAGGAGATAGAACAAACATACATCAAAAATCCAGTAGAGGGCTTCCCTTGTGGCGCAGTGGTTAAGAGTCCGCCTGCCGATGCAGAGGCCGCAACGGGAGAGGCCACAGCAGTGAGAGGCCCGCGTACCGCAAAAAAAAAAAAAAAAATAGAAAAATCCAGTAGAGGCATTCCTTACTTTCTCTGGCAGCATGGAACCGTAATATGGCTGTGCAAGCTGAAATTATGCAGAGATCTTTTGATTTTTTAATTTTCAGCTTTACTGGAGTATAATTGACAAATAGAAATTGTATCTGTTTACGGTATACATCTTGATGATTTGATATATTTGTACATAGTAGGATGATCACAATCAAGGTAGTTAACATGTCCATCAGTTCACACTGTTGCCTTCTGGGGCGGGGGCGGGGGTGATGAGAACACTTAAGATTTACTCTCCTAGCAAATTTCAAGTATACAATACAGTACTGTTAATCATAGTCACCATCCTGTATGTCAGAAATTATTTATCTCGCAAAACCGAAAGTTTGTACCTTTTGACTGACATCTCCCCATTCCCTCTTCCTCCAGCCCCTGGCGACAATTTCCTTTGGATAAATACTCAGAAGTGGGATTGCTGGATTATATGGTAGTTCTGCTTTTAATTTTTTGAGGAACCTCCATACAACTTTCCATAACGGCTGTAACAATTTATAGTCCCGTCAGGTGTGTACAAAGGTTCCCTTTTACCCACAGCCTTGCTAATACTTTTTTCTTTTATCTTTTTGATCATGGCCATTCTAACATGGATGAGGTGATTTTTCTTTGTGGTTTTGACTTGCATTTCCCTTACGATTAGTGACATTGAGCACCTTGGAAAAAGTTAATATTATTCCATAGCATTAAAACATTTTGTTAAAATGTTAAGAACTCTTGTACTGTATAAAGAAATAAAAAATTAGAAAAAATAACAGCACAGTGTAATAGAAAATGTTAAAAATATTGTGAATTAAAGTCTTTTATTTCTTTACAAAACAAGTATCAAGAGTGGTTTGGGAATGCTTCCTTGTTCTCTTAGCATAACTTCTGCTATGGAGTGAGGACCCATCTTTTCTATGCCTTTGCAAATTTTCATGCTGTTTTCTAAGTTTGGATCAGCTTCTGATATTTTATCCTCTACATTTTCAAAGTTATAAGATACCTGTAGAGCTTTTTCTCTTTCGTTGCCAGTATTTTCATGCTTTTCATCTCAACTGTTTTCTTCATTTATATCAATACAGTCATTTTCACAGAGTTCCCCTGGCTGCATAGCTAATAGAATCTCTTGAAATACAGCAGTGTCAGTATTCCCAGGATTGCTTCTAATTTCATTTACATCTGATTCTAGCTTTATTTACGATGTTACCACTTTTCATTTCTTTGCTACATTTTCATTATTGTTGACCAATTCCCTCTTTGGTTTTCCAATTCATGTAAAACGCCACTTGGTTTTCTCCCTGAGAGACAAGGAATCAACACAACTACACGATTTTCTGTCTTTTTGTAAACTGGTAACAGTGACCAACCACCAACAGACTCTGAAGGAAATGATGGGGTTTGCCACTGATCATGATGCATATCTGCTATGTACATATTGATCTGTAAACTAGAGAGTGAGCAGCAAAGTTTTACTTTATGCAACTACTTACTGTTAATATGCCATGTAGCTGAAATTGGAACCGTGTTGTTGGGGAAATTGGTGCTATTTAACTAAACCATGATCATCGTAATGATCATATCGGTGTATACTGGAGTCATGCAAAGTGAGGACTACAGTACTAAAATTGTGCAGTATTGGGTAACACTGCAATAGAAATTTAGAGATTGGACTCATGATGACTTGCATTTGTTTAAGAATTAAGGTGCTCTTTTAGGCTAACAGTTATGAACATAAGCTATGAAGGAGGGAAGAAGCATAGCATAAGTGGGTCAATGAGCAGGTTTACCTGAATATAGCAAAGAAAGTACAGTCTTACCAATGGCTAGGCAGGAAGAGGGCAGACTGTGACAGGGCTTGAGATTTAAGCAGAATTGTAAACTGGAAAAAGAAATCTATTGAAATGAAAAATTGTGATTTATAGAGGAAGAAAACCTGAGGTTTTCTGCTCTTTGTTCACATTCCATTTTTAATCTTTGGCAAGTCATGGGCATCTGCTTCCTTATTTGCAAAATGAGTAATTGTACGTAGTGCAAATGGCTGAGTATAAAGATTCTTGAAAGTGGGAAAAATACTTATGACTGTGCCCATTCTTCAAACATTCACTGAATGCCTGCTTTGAGACAGGAGCTGGGCTAAATATTTCTGTTCAAGAGAGGATAAGACATTGTCTCATGCTGTAAGGGTCGGAGATGGGAGGAGAGAATAGTTGAATAAACCAAAAATTACCCAACAATCTGGTAGATGCTGGAAAGGAGGTAATAGTGAATAGTTGGACAGGAAGCAATCATGATAAAATATCGCAGCGTTTTAGGAAGAATTCTATGGCATTTCTTGGCAGGATGAACTAAAGAGGATGGATGTCTAATGTTAGTGAAGAGTTTATAGCTCCCCTTTATTGATCCCAGGGCTAGGGTGAAACCACTGGAGTGGAGAGGCGTGAAGTGGATTAGAGGAAACGTCTGGAATCAAGAAAGTCAGGATTCTGAAGGACCAGAATGTCTCATGAATCATCTACATATAAATTTCCCAAGAATGATGGCAGGATTAATCCTCATTTATAAAGATACCCTATATGGAAATAGGTCCTTGATAATTCAGAGGATTGACTTCAATCTTTGATTAGTTATTATAGCCTGGAAGATCGATTTCCAAGAAGCATCAAGTGTTCATTACCTGTAGCATGTTGTATCTGTGCTTCTCAAACTTTAATGTGCATAAAAAGTCACCCGGAATCTTGTTAAAATGAAGAAGCTGATTCAGGAATTCTGGAGTGGGACCTGGGATTCTGCATTTTTAAAATCTCCCAGGTTGGCTGCACCTGAGTAACAAGGTATGATATTTTTCAGTGAGAGCTTCAAATTGAATAACTTATTCTCCTCACATCCCATGACTGTGGTCATAATTTGGAAAGTAGAGGAAAAAGCACTTTGTCTCTTATTCTAATATAACATAATTATCCTAATTTTGTGAGGAATAATTTCCCCTTAAAGTTGTCATCATACCATAAGTTTTATTTTCTAATTTTTACCTAACATAAAAGTTTGTATCATAAACTTTTCCATGTTATTACTTAAACATTTTTATTATGTGTTTAATATTCTATTGGGCATCATAGTCTCTTAATTATTAAGCTGATAATAAGTTATATGAGATTTTTGATTGTTCAGAGGGTCAGCATCCCTAACCCTCAAATTGTTCCAGGGTCAGCTGTAAATTCATAATTACCCACATTCCAATTACAACTAAGTAATATAAATGACATCAAATATTGAATTTATAGTTAGCATTTCCTTTTTTATAGAACTTTAAGTAAAGCTCCCTTGTAGTAAAAACACACTGAAAACTCAAGAATTAAGATGTAGTCCAATCCAAGATTATTTTATTGTGAGTTGTCAGTTATAGATCATGAATGAATTTAAATGTCATGTTTAATTACCTTTAATAATGATTATTTTGTATTTTCTCCAAAAAAAATGATTACTGTGGCATAGTTGATTTTCTTTATGTTAAGTTGTTATTAATCAGGACTATATATTCTCATATAGTGTTAAACAAATTTCTATTGCAAAAAATGCTTTAAAATTACTTTTGAAAATTTTTGCAAACTTAAGTTAAGAGGCAACATTGGATGAGCTCGATTTAGGATTTTAGATCGAAATTAGCTTTAATTAATTCAGTGTCTTGATAAAGTCTCTTCTGTTTTTGTTATAATATTTCTAAAAGAATTTCAAATCGAAAAAATTGCTTTAGCCCCAATTTTCTTTTTGGTTTTTGTAAACTGACTTCAGGAAATTCACCATAAATTTCTATTGTATTTGTATTGTATCAGCTTTTGCCTGTTGGTAAAATAATGGCAGCCTATGAATATCTGGGTATATTTTAAGTATTTATGGAATTTCTTTACTCTAGAATAAATTCCCAGAAATGGGAACTGATGAAAGGTGTGGGCATAATTGTGACTCTTCGTTCTTATTGCCAAATTAGATGAATTGGCTATTGTATTCTCCTAGCTGCAATAGTAAGTGTATTTATGGATACTATAACCTTTTAAATGTTTGCTAATTTAATGGGTGACAATTTATAACCTGTCTTATTTTAATTCACCTACGACTTTGATTACCACAAAGGTAGGTGGTTTTGCACTGGCGGTGTAGTAGGAGAACAAATTTCGTGAGCTCTGGAGTCAGACCCCTTGAGTTCAAATCTTTATTACCAATTCTAGATGGTATTTTTGAGGAAGTTACTTAACTTCTCTGTGATTTGTTTTCCTGCTTCGCAAAATCTAAATATTTATGGCATCAATGTCCCGCGGATGTTTTGAATATTAAATAGGATAACATTTGTAAAGACCTAAAAATAGTGTTTAGAGCATACAGATGGTCAATAGTTAGCAGTAGTAGTTATATTTTCAGTTATGAATGGTCTGTTTGTACTCTTTGCTTGTGGGCATTTGTTACTGTAAATGTTAATACTAATTAATAAAATGGAATAATTAATTCCATTCAAGGATGGAAGCAATGGTTTAGATTTGTACTGTCCAATATTGTATCCACTAGTCACAAGGGACAATTTAATTTAACTAATTAAATTTAAATAAAATAAAAGTTACGTTCTTCAGACATTTTAACCACATATCAAGTGGCAGTAGCCCCATATGTCTAGTGGCTATTGCATTGCACAATGCAGATTTACAGAACATTTTCTTGATCACAGCATGTTTTATGGACAGTGCTAATCCAGATAATTCCTGTTATTGAGATTAAGTGTCTTTTGAATCGTGAATTATCCAATTGTTTGCCTTAAATTCCCACTTCATTTTATTACTATAGTTTTGGCATTTATTGCTCTGTTATTTGAGATTTTCAGATGTATTTCTTTACTTTCTTAAAGTAACTCTAGTAATGACATAACAAAGTCATCCAGAAGAGGTGTCAGGAATAGGAATTTATGCTATGTTTGGATAAGTACAATCAAGGGAAAACAAAGTGCTCGAAATGTTTTACAATTTTTATAGAGATCGTAATGGAAAGAATTTCATAAACCAGATAACTTTTCATTTATTATTTTTCCATATAATAGACCAGATATAAGAATCTTAATTTCTTGAAATAGTTAAAATTTGTTTTTCTGTTATTTGTGTATTATTTATAATTATCAAATAGTGGTTTCTTACATATAGTTAACACATAACCAATTTTACTGGGCAGCAGAACATTGATATTGATAGTTGGAATCTAACAGGCTACTCATACGTTATTCTATTTTCCTTATACTAACTTTACTTGCTGAACAACTTGAGGTAGCAGACAAAATAGTAATACATAATAAATTGAATAAAAATTTAAAAGATGAAAATAAACAAAAATAGAATACTTAAAATTTTTGGTCTCGTAAGTCTTACTAGAATTCTTGGTGTTGAAGAATGGAGCATTTACCACTCAGAGAACATTTACATACATTTGAAATGAAATCCTGACCTCTAAAAGTGACTTCATGAATCATATGGCTTCCATATTGTTAGAAGCATATATATTAGGAAAAAGTAGAATACCAGGAGTAAAAGGGAAATGCTATAGGGATTCAAAGGAGGAAGCTAACCAGGTCATTTGAGGGAATCAAAAAGTGATACATGGACAGGTTAACATTAGAAATGGACCTTAAAGGATGGGGAGCACTTTCTTAAGAAATTTAAGAATATTCTTATAAACTCATGAATTCTCATATATTTGATGTGCTGCAATCCATTTCAGATATTATCCTTTTTGACTGTCTGGAGCCCCATCTTTGGCCTGTAGGGACCCTTCATATTGCTCCCTTCTCCTACAATATGACTCAATTAGTTTTTCATGGCTTCCTTGCTTTCCTCACAAAATGTCCAGACTTATCCTCAATATGTCCTGCCCTAGACTTGGAATCATAATGGGCAACATTTAAACAAGAATCTGAGATACTGGGGGAAAGTTTTGGAAGGTAGATGAAAAGCCATGAGCAAAGGCATTTATAAGTGTTGAGGGAGAGGTTGAGGTTGGAAAATGCTTCTGTAGGTCTACCCAAAGGAGTGGAGAGTGGGTGGATGGAAGATGGCATGGTTGTGGGGAACTGGTTTTAAAAACTGTAGGCAGTGATGAATTGTCTTATCATTATCATTTAATATTTTTAAACAGATGGATGACTTGATTGCAATTGAATTTTAAGAAGGCAGATTTAAATATGGTATGTTAGATGAGAAGAAACTGCAAAGAAATTAATTACAATAAATGTGATGAAAGCTGATGAAAATTGCAGCAGAATTGGACAATATTGTATAGATGTCAGGGATATTCTAGAAGTAAAATCCACAATACTCAGCTACCAATTAAATACAGGAGCTCAGCAAAACTAGGAGTCAAAAATATTACTGAACTTTGGAGCCTGGGAATATAGTCCTTCAACAGGTGTAGGAAGATGGAGAAGAACAATTGGATTTGTGGGAACACAGCTGGATTTGGGACACATCAAGGTAGATTAGGTATCTAAATTTAAATGTCCAGAAGGCAACTGGAAACACGTCTAAAGCTAAGGAGGGAAAAGAGAGAGAGATTTGGCAGTCTTTGATTTGGAGATTGCAATAAATCCATAGAAAGGGATATTAATTAAGAGATTGTACAAAGAGAGGAAAAGATGGCTTATTAGAGGATCTTGCACAGTCCTTATCATTTAAGGAGAAGGAAAACTGTAAGGATTTGTTGAAGGGGACTAAGAAAGAGACTGCATAGAGTCAGGAGGAATGAAGATTGGTAGCACGCAAACTAAGAAATGAGAGATTCTCAAGGATGAGACAGCACTCAACTGAAGGTTACATAGAAGAGGAATTGGGAAAAGGCATTTTATTTTGCAATTGTGTAGTCATCGACCAATGAAGGGTACACAATATAAGTGGAAAACCTCAAACGTGGGGATGACTAGGAATGGGTGTTCCTTGGGTTAAGAGGTTGAAGTCCGGAGGTCCTTATAGCCAAACAGGACTTCCCAGATGCAGGTGGGAGGGTTTATTCTAAGAGAGCCAGGAAGTAGGCAGAGCAGCAGCCAAAGGCTGGATCTGAGATGTCAACAGGTGGTCAAGAGCTACAGGCAAGGTGGACGTGGGCAGAGCACCAAGGCAAGGAGCAGACAGGCTAATAAATATCGAGACCTGAGACATATTGTCAGGTGACATGACCGGAAGTTCTTTAGTTGTCTTTTAGAGCCACTTCTCAATAGGAGCTCAGGGCTCTTAAGCACAGTCCTGGAAGTGGTGGAGAGGAAGTCTGCAATAAATGAGATGAAACAAGCTGGAATGAGCAGGTCTGAGTACTTTTGCAAGAAGTTTTTGGTGAAGGGAAGGGAGAGTGACTTCAGGATGAAAAAGGATCAAGAATAGACTTTTTATGAGGTTACAGGAGAGTTGAATATGTTTATAGGCAGAGGAAAAGGATTCTGGAAAAAAAGGGCGATATAAAGATGGAAGCAAGAGGAAATAAGTTTGGAGACAGAAGTAAAAACAGCAGCAAACAGAAAAACATAACCCAAACCAATTTAATTTTCCAGGCATCAGGCACTATTTTCTCATTTGGTTTCTGAGATTCGATGGTGTTTGTTATGCCACAAGATCTGATTTATGTGTAGATGCAGTTTATTTAGTAGAATTGACTGTCAACTGGCTCAGATTCCAGGGGAAATACAGCAGGATTTTCATTTGCCAAGATATCACCAGTCACTCCTTATTTTCACTTTGGACAGTGGTGATGGTGGATTTGCATGAGGTGTCATACTTTCTTACTCAATTTCCCCTGTAGATCATGGGCATGAATTTTTTTTTATAGTTGCTAGAAACGTTAGTACACTCTAAGGCCATGGAAGGGAAAAAAGGGAACCATCCTTATTTGAGTCTGAGTATATAAACTGACCTCAGTAGCGTGATGTCTTACCACCGGTCTGCTTTTCACTGGGAAGGGGGAAGGTGTATTTTCAGGATCACACTTTAATGACTCAATATCTTTAATATCAACCAGAATCATTATTCAGCTGGTACACAATCCCAAATTTAACCGATTAATTAAACATTATACTCATTTCTATGAATCATAGATTCCATAGAGAACGTCACAGATTATTCTTCTTGACACTGGATTTTGACTTACCCATCTGAGAAATGGCTGTCTCCAGTTAGGTTGAAATATTTACCTATCCAGTTAGAAAGTAGAGTTCATTTAGCAAGAACGCAAATTTAGGAAAATATTCTCATAAACAGGAATTTTTTTTTTTCTTAAATTTGGCGTCCCACATGCCAGATGTTTCTATTCTGAGAGTGCGTGAGAGGAAAAACTCTCCTTATTTTATTTGTTTTTCCACCAGCACAATTATATATATTCCAGGAGAATCCTGGTATCTGAAATTACTCAGTGGAAAGATGACAGTTGTATAAATTTTCTCCAGCAGGTATAAAATACCCACTGAAGAAGATGAGGACCTCAGACACCTTTTAAACTATCTGGTAGTCTGTAGGAACTCACAAAAGATATAAACATCAAGACTTGAATGGAGCAGTCCTATCCCCCCACTCACTTTGTTCATTTCTTTTCAGTCATTTTCAGCGGAAGCTGCCAGTGAGGTTAATTCCTTGACTGTCCTGTCAAATGTTAGGCTCTAGTACACATACTTGTGTATATACGAACAACTGTTTTTTAATAACCTGCCAAGAAGCTATAATCTTCCATTGCGGTCCCCTTGGGATTTAATTAGAATGGTTTTCCACAGCCTGACATGTTTATGGGGCATAGGTAAAGAGACAGTTCATAAAACTGTCAATTTTCTGAGAAATTAAAGAAAAATTGGGCTGCTTAGTGCTTTGGCAATTCTGTGCTGCTGATACTAGCACGGCAAGCAATGAAATCAAAGGAAACATAACAAGATACTGATGCCTTAGGTATGGGTGGGTTAAAAATAATGTACAAGGGCATTTGTCAATTTGAATGCATAAAGAGGCAAGTGGAGAAAGCAAAACATAAACTGGGGTAGCCTGACTTTGGGGTGTTTGGGGTTCAGGATGTGAATACGGAACCACAACTTATTTGCATCTGGAAGATTTATCTATCATTTTGCTTAATAGGCAAGATCAAGAAACGGATTCTAGGGCAGAGGGTGGGTTGTAGAGTCTCCCTAGGGGAATGGTAATGTGATGAGCAGTGCTTTCATTTGGGGATTCTTCATTTAAACTATCTTTTGCTTCTTTAGATAAAAGTTATTAGTCTAACATAGACTCTGTATTGAGAATTAAGTCTGTGGAAACAAATGAAGCAAACATATCTTGGCCAGACCTGTTTGTGCACTCTGTCTTTAATAAAGGTGTTCACTCTCTTATCCAGGCTCTAACTGTGGCAGGTGTTCATGACCAGGCCCCTGAGTTAGCTCAGGCATAGCACCTGACCTGCAGTAGGAAACAGACCCGTCTGACAGTACCACAAGATCTTAAGTATTGGGCACAGCCAAGGAATGTTAAGATTACCAGGGTTGGGGAGGAAGGATTGGGAGTTTGGGACTAGCAGATGCAAACTATTATCTATAGGATGGGTAAACAGCAAGGTCCTACTGTATAGCCCAGGGAACTATATTCAATATCCAGTGATAAACTATCATGGAAAAGAATATGAAAAAGAATGTATATCTATGTATAACTGAGTCACTTTGCTGTACAGCAGAAATAAACACAACATTGTAAATCAGCTGTACTTCAATAAAATTTTAAAAAAAAGATTACCAGGGTAAGAGCTAATATTCAAGGAGGACCTACTTTATTCTCAGGGACCGTGTTGGGCGATTTTCATGCATTTCTCCATATAATTCTCCCAACCGCCTTCTGACGTATGTACTATTCTCATTTTACACATGAGAAAAAGGACACATAGAGGAGTTAAGCAGCCTGTCCAAGGTCATCTAGCCAGTGAGAGGCAGAGCTAGGATCAGGGGATCATTATCTACATTCTTTTCATGATATCATGTTGCCTTTAAAAGTACTGTAAAATGGTGGAGTACGTACAAAATATGTGTTTTGGAAGAAGAGGAAATCCAACATTGAGTGCTGCAAAAAATGGTTTTGGCTTGAGTACTAAGAACCCCCCTGTATTTTCTAAAAGCCCCCATCCTGGCATGGGTCACCTGGAAATGAGTGACATCTGAATAATATCACTCAGGACAGGGCTGGGGCTGGTAAAAAGCAGAGCTTGGAGACCAGGTGCCACTATGGTGTTTTGACCTTGTTCCTGGAGAGCTCCATCCCTACCATCTGGGGAGTCCAATTCTTGTCCCGGGAGTTTTATTTATTCACCCATCTATTGGGTGTATGTGCTGTCACTGGGTATGCACACATTTTCAAAATGGGGTAGATAGTCTTGCTTGCAGAGTGAAAGGTCCCAGGTTTGGGAGTCACGTGGGCTTGGATTCAAGATTCTGACTCTGATATTTACTAACTATATAAACTTGGTTATTTTTTTGACCTCTATGTCACCCAGTTTTATCCCAGAAAATTGGGGAAAGTTGGATAGATACTTTTTAAATGTTAGTTTTATCTCCTTTTCTTGTTCTTTGAGACCTCCTAAGTTAATAGTAGATGTAGACACAGTAAGAATGAAAAGTAGGGCTTCCCTGGTGGCGCAGTGGTTGAGAGTCCGCCTGCTGCTGCAGGGGACAGGGGTTCGTGCCCCGGTCCGGGAAGATCCCACATGCCGCGGAGCGGCTGGGCCCGTGAGCCATGGCTGCTGAGCCTGCGCGTCCGGAGCCTGTGCTCCGCAATGGGAGAGGCCACAACAGTGAGAGGCCCGTGTACCGCAAAAAAAAAAAAAAAGAATGAAAAGTAAGATTATAATACTTACAATTTTGTAATGATAATAATAATGTAGTTTGCTGTAGCTTCTTCCATCTAAGGACCTAAAGATGATTTCATAATCATTAATTAATTAAAAGAGGTGTAAACTGGACCCTATAGGGGAATAATCAGCATATTCTGCCTGGGATCGGGAGGAATTTTTGCAAAAGAGATGATATTTGAACAACATGAAAAGCAGGTTTTTGAAAGGAGACCAAGGATGAAGAAAGTTTATGGGTAATCAAGAGCACACGGCCATCCTATGTTCTTGAAACACAATGTGTGTGTGTGTACACTTGTGTGGGTGAGGTTGCAGAAGTGATAAAATGAAGAAGCGCCAGAAGTTGAAGGTAGGTTGAGTCCCAGGGGTAAAAACTCTTTCACATTAACACTATTCTACTGGAATGAAAAGCCATTGAAAGATTTTAATCAATAAAGTTAGAAGAAAAGATTTGTATAGCTTCAACATTCGTTCAGCAGACATTTCCGTAAGATGATAATAATTTAGTTCTGAGCCACTTAAATTATGTGTTGATGCCATCACTTCTGTACGCAAAACGAAACAACACTGTTCATTTCAAGTATGAGAAGCATATAAATAGTTCTAACAAAAGATGCAAAACCAGTGAGGTGGTTTAATTAACCCTTGAGTTACTTCCAGTGACAAAACCCCACTGAGTTGTTGAGAGAAGAAATCTGGGGGGAAAAAAGTCTTGTTGAAGAATACATCCTATAACAGAACATAGTCTTGATTTAAAAGAAATTAGGGATTTATACAGGATCAGGGATGCTGTGGATTAATAAAATCCATAGCACAGCACTTTTTAGCAACAACAATTTTGCTTGATTTCACAAATCAAGAGGCCTGCCAACATTGAAATTACCTCCAGAGTTAAGTGTCTTATAATTACAGTCTATGTAAAACCATAATTAATGCAATGTTATACTTACAATTTTGTAATGATGATAATCTAGTGTGTTTTAGCTTCTTCCATCTAAGGATCTAAAGGTGATTCATAATCATTAATTAATTAAAATTGTTAAGCATCCCAAGGATAAAGTAAATGGGTTATTCAGAACTCAATGCTCAGTTTAAAGTAAGTTTAATCTTCATTTGGAACTACTATAAAATAAATAAGTGTTGGGGAGAGGGAAAATAAAGTGTGGTTAGTTGGAATTGATCAGAGTGTTGATATCACCTTCTTTTAAATGTGTCATTTCCAGCAAGTCTGCCAGAGCACAGAAAAATGAGTAACCTCATGGAATAGTGACTCTATTATAAGTCTTAGGTGCTGTTAGAAGGTCACCTATGGACATATGGCAAAGAACTAAGTCCTTTTAGGTGAAATGATTGGTATGAAGGTAGGGGTAATAATATCCTTTGTTATGATTCTTGAACAAAGCAGAACTTGGTTCTGGATGTGTAATTGTACTATCTGACTATTCTACCAGTGATGCGTTTGCAGTTCTAAGTTGTATTATACTTTATTATTTTATTGTAATACTTGACCCAAAAATGAATTAGGTTTGTAATGTTTATAACTTATTCTGGCACAAAGATAATTTAGAAGCACGTGTCCAAAGAATGTTATTGTTCTGAGTTCATTTCAAACAAATTTATCTTCCCCTACAGAAAAATTGTTTTACCTTGTTAGAATTACTTAAGAAAAGATGAAAACTTGATGTTGAAAGTTTTAAATTGTTCATCTGTTAATCTCTTTTGAAAAGGCCAAGGCAGAGTTCTTCCTTATTCTTATGTATGATTTTGACCAAAGGTATTATTACAGGGTATTAATGTATCCCTCATTGCTTTACATTATTTTCAAGCAATTGGTTGCAGAAAAAATGATATTGGATGTAGCAATAAAATATTTAACTGACCATAACTGTTAAAGAGTGGAATTCATCATATATACAATAAATGGTACCATAGAATAATTTCTGTAGCCATGATACACAAATTAGATCAGTATATTTATTATAATAAAATTATTAAAATAAACTTAGTATATAATAAATATACTTTTGTCACAACCGATTAAAATTGTTTTACTGGTTTATTTTCTTTCTTAAGGATAAAAAGAGATAATCCATCTTGTCTGTGTAATTTGTCTCCTCTTTTTTCTTTTTTTTCTCTATGTGTATAACTGTTCAATTTCTCTTTCTCACAGAGGACTGCATTTATTTTCATTATACACTGAGTTGTTTCTCTATTTTTTTGATCCATTTCTTCCAAGATTTTGAAATCATTAATGTTACTCCTAGGAAAAGTATCAGAAGTCATTAGATACAGATTTTGTGCGATTTGTCTTTGATAAACCACAAAACATCAGAGGGCGAATACTTTAGCAGCCCAGGACATTATATTTTTATTTCTTGCTATTTGACGTCTTGTGTCTTTATCATTTTATCAAGTTACTAAGCCACTTATTGGCATTTACACGTTCCTAAAGTAAAACCAACTAAATAACTGACATATTTCTCTCTCTCTCCACATATATAATAAAATAGAAATAAAGAATAAAATGGAAAAGAATGGAAATCAAGGAGAGATGTGCTAAAGGTCACTGAAGTACTATAGAGAATTCATTCAGATCAAAGAAAGTTGGAAGTTATTTGACAGTGTTTAACAGGAAGCAGCTGCGTCGGGAAATCTTCTGTAATAATTTATTCTTCTTTAGACTTGCAGAGGACTGTGCTGTCTCCAAAGAATTCAAATCATTGAATGTGGTCACCCTTTTCTGATTTCCTTTGCCTATTCAGTTCAGGAGATGTGACGCCGTGCAATGAGTCAGTGTATGTCTGATGGAAGTGTCAGGCTCTGTAAGTTCTCTGCCCCAGGATCCAGGGGTGAAGTGCTTCAAAGCACATTTTTGGTGAAGCAGAAATAGCCTGGCCTTTCCTGCACTTCCCATGGCTGTGGTAGATGAAAGCAATGAACTCAGAATTCTCAGGTTGGTTGAGCCATTGTACCAGTGAGCTTTGCTTCAGGAACCCTGGATATTGCCGCATGAGATTACATTTCATTTGTTCTCGGATGTTTGCAGCTGAAGGGCCACATTTTAGGGCTGAAATTTCTGACACACAACCAACCTCACCAGCTTCTACTGCCCATAAATAAATATGCATCAGAATTTGCTAGAATTTGTTGCAAGATTGACCTTCTGTTTCATGAGTTCCTGATAATGCAAAGCCTGGTTTTATCCACTGTCCAGGTAAAATAATAAATTCGTGTTATTACCTAATTGTAAACAAAGAAATTAACAGGTCAGGGGAGGAACTCTGGATCATTAGAGAATATTTGTGAGAACTTCTACTAGATATTGTGAGAAACAGGAGAAAAAAATGCTGTAGTTTACAGTGAAAGTCACTGGCCTTCAAATTCATTATTACCAGAAAGTCTGAAATCAAATAGTATGAATTCTATTCTCTGCCATTGACATTGGAGAATCAACTGTAGTAGAATTAGCTGAAGAGACTTGCAGATCATCTGGGCAGCCCCTTCGCACCTCGCTTACCTCACTCTTTTTCAGAAACAAAGAGGTTAAGTGATTGATGAAGGCCTTCAAGCTTCCCACATCTGCTCTCTTTCCCCAGCAAGTGCACGTGTCAGTATCCTCACATGTTCTCCTTTTCTCCTCTCCCATTTCTAGAAAGAAGTGTCTTTGCTCAGGTGTTAAGTTTAAGACTGATACCACCCCCATGCCTTGACTCCATCCTTTCCTGAATCCAGAGGACGGCTCTGGGGTCTTCTTCCTACAATGACCTTTATTCCTTCCTTTATTTAACTTCTCTCTCACTTCCCATAAAAGGAAATCAAACTGCCCTGCATCCAAACCTCCCATCAGCTTGGTGATTTTTGGAAAATGTTTTGAACATCTTATTAGGGAAAATACACACACACACACACACACACACACACACACACACACACACGTAGAGAATAATGAGCCCCCATTCATGCAACACTCAACTTCAACAATCCCTGACTCCTGGCCAATCTCGTTTCATCTCTACCTCCACCCATTGCCTCTAGATCAGAGTATTTTGAAACAGATTCCAGATATTAAATCATCTCTAGGATTCATCACTAAAATGAAAGAACTCTTTCATTAAACATGACAGCAATGTCATTCTCACACTTTAAAATTAACAGTAATACTTTAATAACTATCAAATATCCAGTTAGTGTTTGAATTTCCTCAATTGTCTTGGATAATTTTTTAAGAGTGTTTGAATCAAGATTCAGATAAGACCGTCCTTTGCAATTAGTTGATGTATCTCTTGTCTCCTCCCCCTCCCCCCGTCCCCCCCCCCCCGCATTTCTGTAACTTATTTGTTGAAAAATCTGTGTATTTGTTATGTGGAGTTTCCCACAGTCTGGATTGTGCCGAAGACATCCTGTCGTGTCGTTTAGCAGGTTCTGACCCCTATGATTCCTACAAATTGGTAGTTGCATCTAGAGGCTTGATCAGATTCAAATTTTATATTTTTGCAAGAAATACCTTCCAGACAGTGTTCTGCACCTCAGTTAGGGGGTGGATAATGGCTGGGTGTCTCTTGTGACATTGGAGTCAATTGACCAGACCCAGCGGCCCACACACCACGGGGGGCAGAAGCAGTGGCAGCGACCTGCTCTGGGTCCAGGCAATTAGGGGTGCGTTGCCTGCAGTAACTTGCATCCTAAACAGGGTTTAAACAGCAATATAACTAAATAAAAGCTGGAACACTTTTTATTATTACCGAGACCACTAATTTTAAGTAATATCTCTGAAAAATCTTCAGCTGGACTAAGTTATAAACAATTGCTGCGGTTACTGTTGAGTTTTAATAATATATATGTAAGCATAAATTAGCACATTTTAATTACCTATCCTTTCATAAACATTTTCTTCTACATGGAAGTTAGTTTGCAGAAATCCAGTTTCACACTTGGTCTTAATGTACAAGGACTGGGTGGAATGTTTCCATTTTAAGGATAATTTCCTAAGCTTTTGGGAGCTCTGGGTGTAGTCTGTGACTTTGGTCCCTTTGAGGCTACATAGTCTTGTTTAATTCCAAAATCCAATAATATATCATAATCATTGTCAAGAGGAACGCACAGAATGCACGTTACTTTACTTCTCAAGTGATCATTTTGTGTGACAACTTGACGTTATTCACATGCTGTTTGTTTTTTGAATTTAACTTCATTTGTTCTTAAATTTAAAAGACAATAGCACGTGAATTGCAAGGTATAAAAGTTTTGTTTGGTAAATGCAAATTTTAGTTCATACATCAAATTTTACTGTATTTGATTTACATGTTTAAAATTGGAATTCTTTCTTTTTCATTGTTAATTTTTATAAACTAAAGAACATATTTGTATAGGAAGGCAGGGCAAACCCTTTATTCTTTCCCTTTATTTACTAGTTTTCAAAATAACGAGTTGGTTCCCTAACATCCTCCAAAGGTAAGGAATTCGTTTTTGTTTTTGTTTTTATGAACTCATCGATTTAAATGTATTTGATGTGTCTTGCAACACATTAAATCAATGGCAATCAGATTGCAATTATTACCCTTATGGCTGCCTCAAATGCCCATGTGTGGCTAGTGTGGAGGTCTCTTCAGGTTAGCTCCTGAGTCCTTTTGATACAACCTTAAGAGTCTTTGGTAGCTTTTTGCTTTTTGGTCTAAGGTGTTTCAGGCACATTTTGTACTTTCCCTTTTCCTCGCGCGATATCAGTCATTTCTACAAAGAGTGCTGGTTTCTTTTAGTGTGAAATAGTGTTTAAATGCAGTCATCTGAGCGCTGATGGCGCTCGTTTTCAGTGGAGAGTGCTAGGGAAACAAAAAAAGGTAAAACGTACAATAAATTAATACAGATATTTCCAAGTCAAATTCGGATTCCAAGATTTTTACTTGCCACCTTCCATATTACATCTCTAACTTCCAATGAAAATTCCAGTTCTCGGTAATGCCAACCTAAATACGGATTTGCTTTATTACGCAATTCATGCCCAATAATCTCAGAAGAGCAGTACCAATTCTACCGCCCCCCCACTCTGATTACTGTAAACATTTAAAAGCTTTTTCATGATTACTTTTGTCTATAGGATCTCTTCAACTAGGGATGTGCAGTCATATTATTGTGTTTTAAAGTCACTTGAAAATTTTCCTCTTTTTAAAATTGTGTCAGCGTGATGCCTATTTAGGTTCATTTGTTTCATTTGGCTTTAGATTACAGATTGCTTTTTAACATTTAATTTTGGTTTACCATTATGTAAACTATTTACGTGGTTCCCAGATGAATTCTACAGAGTAAGGTATATTCAAAGAAGTCTATCTTCTCCTGCTTCCTCCCCCTCTCACCTTTACGTGTCCTCTTTAAAACATTCTGGTTTATTCTTCCATTTGTAGTATAAGCAAATACTGGTTTGTGCTTGCATTTGTTAATAATTACAAATAGAAACAATAGCTTATGATACACACTATTCTACCTTGGGCATGTTTCTTAAGTTCTCTCGTACTGTCGTTGCTAAAATAAGGGTAATGATACCTATGCTGAGAGTCTCCACATGCATTAAATGAAATCATGTCTATGAAGGGCTCACAACGGCTCCCGGCACACATGAGGTGTTGGCTTTCCCCTCTCTCTGAACTCTCAGTCCAAATCCTCCCCATAGGTAAAGGACCTCCTCTAAGAGGCCGGCTCCACCTCATACCAACAAATTTTGTGAAAGTTCCAACCAAATTTTTCACCGTCTGTCTTTCTCCTTAATGATTTCTCTTACAATCATTGAGAAATACACAAAATTTCCTCAAAACCTAAGGACACAAAAAACAGATATTAAATTCATGGCATGTTTTTAGAGTTTACTTTACTTTCCCTGAACATATGTATATATAAATTGGAGTAAAGTATCTTTGAAAATCAGACCTTCTTTTTAACTTAAAGCATTCAGAGGAGCAGGGATCCCAACTTTGGCTTCCTCAACTTCTTAAGTAACACTTGTTTTATTGGTCAAATTCTCTGACATGGTGGAGCACAGAATGACTTCTCTTTTTGTCTTTAACGCTTAAAGTCGGTTTAATCTATCCTTATCACTGCTTTTATAAACTAATTCCTCTAAAAGCTAGTTATGATGAGGAGGAAAAAGCAAATTCTAAAACAAAGTCTACTTTCTTTTTCTCAGCAAGTGTCTCTTTCTCTCTTTTTTTTTTTTTTTGCGGTACACGGGCCTCTCACTGCTGTGGCCTCTCCCGTTGTGGAGCAGAGGCTCCGGACACGCAGGCTCAGCGGCCATGGCTCACGGGCCCAGCCGCTCCGCGGCATGTGGGATCCTCCCACACTGGGGCACAAACCCGTGTCCCCTGCATGGGCAGGCGGACTCTCAACCACTGCGCCACCAGGGAAGCCCCTCCTTCTCTATTTTGAAATGAGGAGACACAGTTGAAATGTGATCATTTCATCCATCCATCCATCCAACCATTTATTCAATCATTCCTTCACCAATCACTCAGAATTGCTCCACTCGGTAGAAAGAAAATCAGCTTTGGGCTCACACATCTAATATGAAACTGACATTCTGCCTCTTGCTAGCTGTGTGATCTTGGAAAATCTACTTAACCCCTCTGAGCCTCAGTATTCTGAAGTGAACTATCAGATTGACAACACCTTCCTTTGTGTTGCGTGGCCAACCTGCAAATAAATGTATGGAGGGCAGCAAATTTATCTTCCTCTCAAAATAAGGTGTGAGCCTAGACAAGAAAAACGTTTGTCTGGGTCACTGTTTAGTGCCATTTGGTTTGGCTGATGATTTTGTCCTGCCTAGAGTAGGAGCAATGTAGACTATGGAGCTGGGAAAGGCCTTAGACTTCATCCTGTTCCACTTGCTTATTTAATAGATGAGAACATTTGGGTCCCGACAGGGTAAAAGAGACTTGCCTTAAAATCAGATCTGCTAAACTGTAATGCATGATATTGTTTGCGCTTTTATTTTTCACTTTATCCTTTCCTTCTTATTTCACAATAAAAATGAGTACCTTTACTTATTTATCTTTAGAAAATTACCTTTCTTTGACATTCAATATTAAAGAAAGGATATCTACTTTCTAATCCACTTTTTTCTTCTTACAGTATATCTTGGGATATTGAAAATATCCCACTTTTACAAATAAATCAATAAATTTAAAGAAATGCCAATCTAAATCTCCAAAATATACTTTATAGAACTTTCTAAGTAAATTATAAAGATTATATGGAGGAATGAAAGAATAGAGATAGGCAAGACATTTTACAAAGAGGAATGAGGAGAAACTTTTTCTACAGGTACCAGAATATAATATAAAACTATAGTAAATATAATTATGTGGTTTGGGCATGGAAATGAAAAAATAGATCAATAGAATAGACTAGGTTCCAGAAAGAGACCATGCCTATAATAAAAATGACACTTTAAATCAGTGGGAAAATCGTTTAATAAATGATATTGGGATAACTGCGTCACACACGGATAAAAATTCAGAATTCTACCTTATATACATAGTCTACACACAAAAAAATAGACAATATACTGTTAAAAATAAAGAAAAAAATCAGTCCTATACATATGTAATGAATATTGCAATCCCATGTGCGTTTAAAGTAGCGTGTGTATATATGTACACGTGTGTGTGTGTGTGTGTGTGTGTATAATGTCAAGGAAAGAATCATCAGAGTATAGGGAAGAGGTTAAGAGAAACGTATTTTTTAATCTCTATATCTGTATTTTTAATATTTCAAACTTTTCTATTATTTTTGTAATTATAAAAGAAACAGTCCAAAGTACAAAAAACACTTCACCGAGTTGTACATTTTCTAAAAATTTCTGGCCAATTGTATGTGTGTGTGTGCATTTTGTAAACCAAATCCCATATGAAATTAAGTAAGGGAACTATTATTTTTTGGAAAGCTAGAGTGTTTCCTTTCAAAAAAGTGACAATCCTCCCCATATCTCTCCAGGTCTTAGGTTTAGGAACTGGCATACCTGGTTTTCTTTAATGGTGTTTATTTCTATTTACCCTTGATATCTGGGGGACCTGACGTAGACTAACCATGTCATGCTGACTTCTGAAAGGTGGGGTCTGTCATGGACTCTGTTACTTGCTTCTGCTTAAGCTTTTGTTGAAGAAACTTTTCAGCAGCTGAAATGAAGTTTGAAGACTAGAAAACGAGTTTTTTCCATGTACCCTAGTGGAACATGGGATAATGAGGTTCTGATGTATAAATATATTCATTTTCTGTGATGCTATGTGGGTACACTGGTATGGGTAAAGAACCAGGATAGGTTAAATACATATAATAAATAAAAACGATAGGAAACACTTACAGGTGGAAGACTTTTTAAACATGCTTTCTGTGTATGAACTCACTTAATCTTCACAATAACACTCAAGTTGTTTTATTTATGGGGAAACTACAGCACAGAGAGGTTGGAAAATTGCCCACAGTCAGAGAGCGGCTAGGTGTTGGTGCTAGAACTATGGTCCAGGCAGTTTTCTACCTGAGTCTGTCCTCTAGCTACAGCCAATCACGCAGTGGATATTCTTGCATACGTTTTCTTGTATCCACATGTACAAGCTTTCCCTAAGTGTGGAATTCTTGGTCCTAGTGTGGGTTTGAAATCTCAGGGGTTTTCAGGGTGAAATTCAAAACTGGCCCCTGGATAGGGAAGGCAAGGAGAGATCAAAGAAAGAGGCAGAGGACCCAGATTGGTAGGTGGCAGGTTGAATAAGCAAGGGAACTTACCTGCCAGGCTTGACTTGAGTGGCCACAAGATGAGTAGGTCTCCACACCCACCTGACAGAACCTCAGGAGTTTATATAGAGAGGCCTTAAGGGGGTTCAGGCACGTATCCGGTCTGGATGATCTCAACAAAACATTACTCTCAAGGCCGCTTCCTTCAAAAGGCTATTAGTGAGAAACCGTGGGCAGAACCGCATTCCACGGCGTGGGGGGTGAGTCAGGAACCTCTAATTACCTGGGTCCAGCTCTCTGGTCAACCATCTTCTCTGTGACCTTCTCCAACACCTCGGTCAGACTTAGTCATCTGCAACTTTCCTAGATATTGCCTATTTCTCCACATCCTTTCTAACACTTTAAAACAACTTTTCATATTGGTCAGTCTGATGTGTGTGAAAAGGTAGACTCTTGTGTTTTTAATTTTCATTCCATTTACAACTAGAGAGGTTGACATGTTTTAATTTTTTTTATAGATGGGTAAAATTTTATTTTTATATTCCAAGTACTAAGCCATATATTCCATGTAAATATTCCTGGGCTCTTTGTTCTGTTGCTTTGGTCTATTTCCCTAGCCCTGCACAAATACACATTCTCATAGTCACATGAGATTTTCTTACTGTTTTTTCTCCTCTCACTCTTTTTCCTCTTTCTCCTCCTCCTTTTTCTAGAACATCTTGCATCTTATAGGACAAATCCCTCACCACTTTCTTCTTCAAAATAGAATTGACTATTGGTGGCATGTTAGCTCTCTCATATAAACAGTGAGATAAAGTTATCAAGTTCCAGAAAATAAACCTGTTGCGTTGAGTATATGAATTAACTTGGGAGAATGGATATGCTAGTTCTGTCCAGCAAGCACTTTCTGCAAATGTTGGAAGCTCTAATTACGTTAGCTGCTGAATCTTAATGTGTAATGAATTTTACTGGCTTTTCAGGAGCTGGTTGCCAAAAGAGACTAACAACTTCTAAAGTAACTACACATGGTCATGGCCCCTGTCAGATGTCAAGTGCTGTGGTTAAAGTTTTAGAAAATTTATTATCGATAAATAAATTTACAATAATAAATTTCTCAATATTTATTATTGTTGTTTTAATAAATATTGAGCCAAATCTGTAATGTTTAGAGTAATGCGACCAAAGGAAGGTAAACCTCAGCTGACTTCGTCTGCATCCAGCTGCCCAGGCTCATGGATTAAGGTCACTTTAAAGCAAATTGTTGTCCAATTTTGCAATTTCATTCTTACTTGACAAGTATAAACTGATAAATAAAATGTCAAGCCCTGAAGTCTGCTTTGCAGTCAAAAAAGAGCTGTGCTGGGAATTGGTGATAGTCGTGATAGTCTAGACTCTGTGACATGGGCGTGCCTGTGCCTTGGTTTTCTCTGTGTTGTTCAAGTTCACATCTAATGAAATGCCTTCCCTTCCATAACATGTCCGCTCACGTGCTCTCTCAGCTTTTCTCCAGCTCCAAAACTTGGTGACTCTGGGTCTGACCCGGCATGAGGAATAAGAAATGAATGGCCCTGGCTCCTAGTTTCAAAGTGGAAAATCGTTAAACTGTTATGTGAACCTGACTTGATGGCATGCAACTCACAAAAACATTAGAAAGAATAATTGGCGCTCTCTTCTCCCAGAAGCAAAGGGCAGATTTTAGTAGACAAGAGAGATTTGGATACAAATAGCAAATACCGAATATCTGTGTTCAAGGTCTGCTTCCGTCACATCCATATCATATGACTTTAGACAAATCACTTAATGTCCTTTTATTTTCCTATCTGTAAACCAAAGGAATTATATTATGTGATTTAAACTTAGCATCTAAAGACTAAAAAAATTAAAATTTGCAGTTATTTTGTATGAAGTGCAGATAAGATTTGGGCAGCATATTAGGGTCAGCTGATAGAATGGGGAAAAGATCTAACTATATTGAGAAAACCACAAAATACTTCATATTATAATTAAAGCAAGTTGTTAGGTAATTTCACATATGCTGGGGTATTACTTTCAAGCCCTCCTCCAACTGTAAAAATATATCTTAAATTCTTAAGATTATAATAGATATCTATAAAATCAATTTGTTCAAGAGCCTTTCAATTGTATTGCTTAGGTTTGCTGGGACATTCTGAATATATATAGTTCATGTGGAAATTATTTAAAATCATAAGGTAGACCCTTGTCAGCCTTACATAGTTTATCTGTGGCTCTGCTTAGAAGCTGGGGTGTGGATTCTATGACTACTATAGGCCCCTGCATGTCCCGGGAATATGTGGGTAATTGGTTTTAACAGTGCTTACACAGCACATGGTTTGAGTATAGAATAGGCAGAATTTGACCCCAGGAAGACAGGCATAATGTTAATTTTTAAAAAATAAGAGCACTTGAAGAAAGCCAGAAATAAATCCAGAGTTACTATAAACAAAGCAGAGAGAGGTTTACTCATCACAGGGAAAAGTCGGGCTCATTAAAGAAGGTAATTATTACCTCTGACATACAGAACTGTGTGCTGCTTTAAATTAAGATTCTTAACGAGGCATTTCATTGTGTGTCCTTAGCTGAGAGTTTTAAAGAGGAAGTCTTTCTTCCAAAGTCGTGGGGAATGGAGCTATGCTCGAGAGTTTCACTGGAGGAGAATATTTCAGGAACGAACAGTTCAGGAATACAAAATACACAAAACTGTATACACACAATTTCAGAACAGATTGCTGGTGTGCCGAATGCCCATCCAAGCCATGAGCTTATAAGAGGAAAATGTAAACTTTGCCACATGCTAATGATATGCTAATGAGTATTCGTGTTAGATGACAAGATCATGGTCTTTGTTCCTTTTCTGCTAATGTAATGAATAAGCTTGAATAAGCACTTTTAAGAGAAAGTTGTAAACGTTTACATTTTCCCCCATTTTTATTAGTTTCTGTTTATGTCACTTCTCTTGCTCAACAAATGTCTTTTTTTCTTTCTGTGCTATATTGCTTATAGGATTTGGGCTGCACTTCATTTTATTTGAGATTTTTAAGACTCTCATCTTCTCACAAGGGAAGCATTTGTCTTGATCACCAAAAAGAAATTCTTTATACCTGTCTCTAAGCAGTCCCTTTATCAGAAAGCTTATACTGAACACCAATATCTAACTGCATATTATACTCATACACACAAATGTGTTATGTTTTAAGAAAATGAATGGATTTTCAGTTGAATACACTTATTTAAAAAGTTACTGTTTGGGCTTCCCTGGTGGCGCAGTGGTGGAGAGTCCGCCTGCCGATGCAGGGGACGCGGGTTCGTGCCCCGGTCCGGGAATCCCACATGCCGTGGAGCGGCTGGGCCCGTGAGCCATGGCCGCTGAGCCTGCGCGTCCGGAGCCCGTGCTCCGCAACGGGAGAGGCCACAACAGTTAGAGGCCCGCGTACCGCAAAAACAAAACAAAACAAAAAGTTACTGTTTATGGCTCTGCTTTCCAAAATTTAAAAATACCTCACCAAACCACACTGCTGTTGTAGGAAATGAAGTGGGGTGCTGCGTTCTCTCCCTATTTCCCAGAATGTAGCTAAATTTTGGAAAACCTATTGCCCATTAATATGACTTCCCTAAGGACTTTTTATCTGTTCCATCTAAGAGTAAGTGATAGTAGAGCAATTTTGTAACCTCATTTTCTCTTTCTATCAGACACATAACAATGTCGGCCAAGCACCCAGGAGGTATACTAGTCCGAGATAGAATCTATGGTCTGTACCTACTTATAGAAAAAACAAGTCTAAATCTTTCTAAACTTCAGCACATGGGAGCATTTGAGTGTGACCCATAATATTACTACCTGGTTAAAATTCATTTCCAGCTAAATCATAAAGTCCTACTGTTAGTCACATGCATCTCACCATGGGGTTTTTAAAGTTGGTTCATGTCCTTGGTAAGTGTTCAAAATGTTCTCTCAAGTCAGATATTCTGTGACATGAACTGTTCTGTCAGTGGTGCTGACCTAGCCTTTGTCAGTTTCTATCATGATGTCATGCTTAAAATATGTTTAGTCTGTTTTAAAAATAAATACATCATTTTCTGTTTTTTCTTTTTTTTTACAGGCTATCTTTCCAGTCTTGGCAACTGATGCAGCCTTTTTTCTTCTCTGTTTTTCTCTCTGTGTCATCTATAGATTATAGAAGAAATGTCCTACCATTGGCTGTTTCAATCAACCCAGTACGTTCTCCCCATACATTCCACGTCATTTAAAATGGAAATTCAGGGTATAAAATTTCTATTAAATATTTAACTTATTAGGGAATTTGGAGTTATATATTCACATTAAAAATATTCACAAGTTTTTCAAGTACAAATGAAATAAACTCATATATACACTATCTATGTCCAATATCTCAATTATTTGATTTTTATTTAAGAGTTTAAGTCTATTCACATATCATCCATTCACTTAAAGGGAGTCATTACATTAATGGCTACATCTTCAATTCTCAATTTTGTGTGGACACCGAGAGACCACAGCCTCGGAGAAAGCATGTTTCTGATATGTATCTTCAAGAATATTCCATTTAAATGCATATTAATAATCATTTCATTAAATTGCAATGTTCAGTCACGGAGAGATTTTATTGAACTTTCTCATTCTCTCCCCAGTTATCATATCCTTAATCTAAATCATACCCTCATTTAAATCGTATGTCAATGCCTTTCAGGTCACTTTTCTCACCTATGATTTGAAAGGGTTGTATGTGTCCTTTTCATATTTTGGTATTATTGAGAGGATTTCTTTGACAACGTGCCTTTATAGTCATGGTTATAGCTGTAAAAGCTAAGAGTTTTGGGGGCTCTAAACATATTCTAATTCTAACCTACAGATGAGAGGACGGAAATTCTAAGGAGTTTAATATCAATCAGTCATCAAAATGAGTACACAGTTTTATCAGTAGTTTAAGTGAAAGAAGAAAAACATGACCTGAATTTCATGATCCTGCAACTTCTGACTTATTGCAATAAAATAAGTCTGGAACCACGACAAAATATCTAAATTATTTAATACAATCAAATGTGCTCTTTCAATCTTTAATCTTCAAGAGATCCTTTAAAAGCTTTGGTATTGGGCTTCCCTGGTGGCAAAGTGGTTGAGAGTCCGCCTGCCGATACAGGGGACACGGGCTCGTGCCCCGGCCCGGGAAGATCCCACATGCCGTGGAGCGGCTGGGCCCATGAGCCATGGCCGCTGAGCCTGCGCGTCCGGAGCCTGTGCTCCGCAATGGGAGGGGCCACAACAGTCAGAGGCCCGCGTACCGCCAAAAAAATAAAAAGCTTTGGTTTTACTTTTTTGTCACTTCTCAAGCACAAGCTTTTGATTACTTATGTGAAGTTTGAGACAATCCAAGGTAAATTCCCCAAGATGTCTCCAAAATCACCTTCACAGGTAATTGTCCTTGAATTAGGCAACGGCCATCCCCTCATCCCCCAGAAAAGGCAGCCAGAGCTCATGCCGCACTTTTGCTCTGGATCTCATCTCTTTAAATCCTTTCAGGTCCTCATCTACATTTTCATCTTAACCGTCCATGAAACCCCTCTCTCTTTAAACATGTTCCGTTTCCATTACCCTGAAAACCATACCAAACCCATTACTTAATATTGCTACTGCGCATTACCATTGCGGGTGCCATTATTTTCCTTCCTTCTTTTCTTGCCAAATTTAAAAATGTCCATAACTCATTGGTTTATTGATTCATTCATCCTTAGATATACTTTACTAAAGATGTTTATTGGACATGGATATTGTGCTAAGGTGGTGGAGAAAAACCTGTGTATGTCACTTGCTGCGCCTGCCGCCAAGACACACTTAGTACTTAGCCTGTAGTAAATGCTAAACAAACACGTGTTCTTCTATCCATCCCCCTCCTTTTCTGTCCACATTCGCCAGTTGTCTTCCTGTTTATTTAAATTTATTTTTTTGGAGACAAAGTCATTCTTTCTTTAAATAAATGCCATGTATACAAAAGATGGGTGGTTAAAATTTTTTTCAGGCATAATCGTACCATCTTAATTCAACTGTTTATTTTTTTTATCGTTCTCTCCAGGAGTTACTTACCTGTATGCATCATCCCTTGTCACAGGTTTATATTGAAGTCTTTGTGGCCGTATATTCACACATGCTGGCTTTTGCTCTATCATTTCCAAAAACTCAAAGAGGATAGTGTAAAACATAGAATGAAAGGTAAGTGAAATTCTTTCACTCTGAGATATCATCCCAGTATCTTAGTGACCACAATTTTATGTATTTCCCTATGCACGTATACATATAATTTCATATGGATTGAATATTGTTTAAAGCGATCAAAGGTTTAAAAATCATACCTATAATATTTGAAGACATTGTAAAAATAAACATTTCAAGGAATCAAACCTGTATTAAGTTCTCCCATTGGGTTGCCACTTTAGTTCTACGTGGCTGCTTCTAGGTCTTTTTCAACAAAATACATATATGAGTCAATATCCAAATATGTAACTTTAGCAACATAACTAGGATTCTGTAGCTCACTTAATATAACTTAATGTCTTGAACATAATACCGTATCAGTGCTTCTCTATTTACCTCATTCACTGTTTTTTAATTAAAAAAATTTTTTAACTAAACAATACATATGTATATATATTTTCAAGAGCATCTGCTTGAAAATAAAAACAGCAGTTGACAACCCCACCCACTCTGAACTACTCTAAGAAACTGTTTTTGGACATTTCTTCTGCATTAAATTTTGTTTTTCAAAATAATATTTGTGTATTACCATTTTTAGGCTTTCTTATTTTAGACATTATTTAGACAGTGATTTCTTACAGCAGAAAGATGCAATTTATCTTTTCTATGGAGCTCCATAACCCCCTTCATCTTCTTCCACTTGCGTATCTGCTATATTTCAATCACAATTTTTGTGTTAATTCACTAGTCACTGTGTATATGACTGTAGGCATATTGTTTACAGCTAAGTAATGCAGAGTACGACCATGACATTCCCTTTCCTGTACTGCTCAGGCAGTTAATAATTGCCTTATTTTGTATTATTTTTTTAATTTCCCTTTACACTTATTATTAATTTATCTTCAGATTCTCTGATAAGACTGTCACATCCCTATAAATACGGTGATGTTTTCCTTGGAGATATCTGCCTCTATTTTCCCTGGTGACCTAAGCTTTTAATAATATGTTTTCATTGGGTTCTTTTTCATTCATTGAGTTGAGTGTTTCATGGACCCTTCAATCTGGTATTGATGTTTTGGGTTATTTTTTGTGCTGAGAAATTTGTTTGTATTATTTCTTTGAAGGATTTTTTTCTTTCTGATTTTGTTGTTCTCTCTTTCTATAACTCAGATTGATTCTTTCTTATACAATTTTTCATTTTTGAATGTTTGTTCTACCTTCTCAGGAAGTTCTTCGATTTTATCTTCTAGTCCTTAAATTGAATTTTTAACTTCTCTTATACAATTTATTAATAATTGTATAATTATTAATTTCCAAGGGCTATTGTTTTATGAACAACTCTTTTGCTTAATAATATCCTTCTTTGTTTCATAAATCTGCTCTTACTTTCTCATTTTTTTTTAGGCTATCAATTTCAGGATTTTTGTTTGTTTTTTAGTTTTCCCTTTCTCTCTTAATAGTCTTATTTTTTCTGAGTTTCCTTTCTCTATCTCCTTTAATCTTTGTCTTTCTTGTTGGAGGTTTTAAAAAATGTTTTATATCTCTGGCTCTCTGTTTATATTGAAAACGAGGCAGTGATGCACTAACAAGGAGGTCTGGATATGTGAGCAGGCAGATGTATTGGGGCAACCTTTGGGTTGGGGCCTTCCAAGAGCCAGTCTCCATAGGAATTTTTTCTTGGATTGGGGGATTTTCCCAGAAGGAAACCCTCCAATCTGTTGACTGTGAGGCCGGGGAAAAGACGGTGTAGAAGAGAGGTTGATGTTAGTTTGGCTGCAGGGCTCTGAGAGCCAGACAAGGGAAGAGGAATGTGGGCTCAGAGTCTAATACTCACTTTCACTGTCCCCCTTCTTGGTGTTTCAATCTTATGGTCAACTGTGTCTTATGTCTGTGAACCCAGAGCATCTCTTGTTTAAAATATTTGTACAGTAAACCTCCCATGTCCTGTAGGGTGGCAGAGATGTAGTGACCTGTCTGAATCAGATGGGAGAGGTTACCTGGGGTGTAGTTACTACTTATACAGACCAAGCTCATTGTTCTTATCCCCATCCTGTGTCCTTGCCTTCATATGTACCAGCTGCCTCCAATTTTGAGATATTCGGAGATTGTTTGGTGAAAATTACCTTGTTTCCTGTTGGCCCTTAAGTTGAGTGGAGTTTTTTTTTTTTTTTTTTTTTTTTGGTACGCGGGCCTCTCACTGCTGTGGCCTCTCCCGTTGCAGAGCACAGGCTCGGGACGCGCAGGCTCAGCGGCCATGGCTCACGGGCCCAGCTGCTCTGCGGCATGTGGGATCTTCCCGGACCGGGGCACGAACGCGCGTCCCCTGCATCGGCAGGCGGACTCTCAACCACTGCGCCACCAGGGAAGCCCTGAGTGGAGTTTTGATAATGACCTGTAGAGAAAATTTTGTAGTTTCATTGAGATCCAAGACTTCCACATTCCTTAGCCTCACTGCTGCGATTGGTTTTAGTCTTCTTGTTTTTTTAGCAGAAGGTATGACACAAACACCAAAGGAAAAATAGAATATAAATAAACCTACCAGAAATAATACATCTTGTTCAGTAGTGTTTTAATAAGTCAAGAGCATAAGAAAATAAGTAATTATATAAATAAAGTTTATTATTTTAAAATTGCATTGAAATGGCTGACGAAAGAAATTCCATACGACAATACCCCCAAACCTTAGCAGAGGCAGGAGGACTGCAAATTACTCCCATAGGGTAGGGATGGCCAGGCCTATCAGTGTTGTGAACACTGAATTGGTTGTAGATTTAATGAAGGGAATCTACTGTTTGATTTTTTTAAATGTCAACATAAGGAGAACAAATATGGGGCACGTTTCACATGCCATCTATACCTGCCTGAAATATTGGAGCATTATTGCCCTGAGTGTGTTTGCATTCTTTAGTTGTTTCTCTTTGAGGTGTTTCTCAAGAACAGAATGCTTCTTAGGTGCTAAACAAATATTTCATAACCCAGTAAAGACACTATTCAGCATGCTTCCTTGCTCCTTAGCAGGTGTCGCCTGGATATCTCTGTCCAATATTTGGAGGAAGACTTCTGGGAAATGGCTGGCAGTTCACGATGTCTATTGAAGCAAATAAACTCTGTAAAATGAGAGATTTGCAAGAATCCTTAAAATTTCTGCAGTGTGAGTTTATTCCCAGGATCAACTCATACTCACCTCTCACGCTAACCAACTTGCCACAGCCTGGGTGATGGTTTTCTCGGGATGACATGGCGGTGGGGCCTTCTTCAGTGACTCTAGAAACATCGTGTAGGAAACATTTGGCAGCCTCAAGAGGCGGTCTTACTGACCGTGGCCATTTCACAATTTTTAAATCAAAATCATTCTTCATATATATTATGCCCGGGGTGTTATTTTTCTTAACAACATCAGGAAACTGAAGGATTAGCTTTAGGATAGATCCTGAACGGTCTTGCTTTTGCTATGATTTAAATCTGAAAAGAAGTCATAGACTAAACTAAACCCTGCTTTAAATAATTTCCTCAAAAATACAGAAAAGCATTTTTTACTTCTGCATTTCTCTGCACACGACCCTCTATCTGACGGTCACAGGGACTGAACAGATATCAACAAGAAATGGAGGTGATCAAGAAAGGAGAGGTACGTATACTAATTTCTGCAATTATCAATTTGTCCAATACTGTAGATCGATAAGGGAGCGATGGGTTTAAGTTTTGGCAGTCTTTTGCCTCCTGTCCCCTGGCAAATTCTGTAATATTGACAAGATCGGGCATGTTCAGGGTGCTTTGGCCGTAGACCAAATTCTGTAATTTTGGAGTTGGATCAGCAGTAACAGGTTGTCAGATTAGCATCTGATGCTGATGAGAACATCCTGGTGAAATAGGCAGTAGGAGACCACATACGTCTGAGAGAGGGGCTCGGAACACTCTTTCCTGAGGAATTCAACCTCCTATCGGTAGAGGTAAAGTGGATACAAGAAAAATGCCATGGGTGTGGAGAGAATGAGGGAAGGTCATATATTTCAAAAAAGAATATTGTTTACAAGGAGTGTTAATAGGTTTCAGGGGAAATGTTCATTTTTTTTTCTCCTAGATGAAATACCTACTGTAAGTTTTTAATGGTTAATCATTCATTCCTGAATTTTTATATTAAGCATTTTATATTACTTTATTGACCTAACTTTTATGCTCTTCTTCATTTTGACAGTAAAGAATGACCAGGCAATACTCTTTGAAAATTGGAGACCATTTGCACCTGCTCTCTGTTGAGGAAAGTGAATAATAGGGCACCCTCAAGGAATTTCGAAGGCATCACTCAACAGAAACTTTTGTGTCCGAAGAAAACTAGATCATTTCATCATGGTAGGCATAGTGATATGTTTGCTTTAATAAAATGCCATATTTCTGCCTTTAATCTCTTGTCAACCAGCTATTAAAAAGCCCCAAAGTGCATGCGTGCAGCACATGTAAACACTTGTGGTTTTGAGGTTACCACAGAACATACTAATAAAGCATGTAATTTGTGTTTTGTGCACAGACTGTAATAATTTATTGAGTGGTAGAAAGAAGCTAGAGAAGGATTTTCTCTAACTGTAGCCAGCAAGTCGATTTAATTTTAGGGCTCTACGCAGAGGTGCATGCAGACACATGTTCATGCAATGAAATCATGTGTAAAAAGCATCAGAAAGCCTCCAGAACAAAAGTGGGGCAAAATGGAAATTAGTTTCACACACACTGAATGCATTCTATCAAGTGTTCTCATGCTTGTTCCTTCAAGCTAATCAGCTGGGAGGGTGGGTATTCTTTCCCAAAGAGATGTGTGTGCCTGTGTATTACACACTGATAGTACAACAGAATGTAGATTAATTCAAGTAAATTAAGATAAATCATCGTGGCAATCACTTTTTCAACTTCATGAACGTGATCTCCATAGCCCCTGTGGATTAGTTTTGCTCCTTTATTTTTCTAGGGAATAACAAAATGTGGAAAGGTCAAATCACTTTTACAGGGTCATGGAAGAGCTAATGGTCTGAATACAGCTTCTACCATGTTTATCGGAGCAGCTGATTTCTCTGTTTATGCAAGATCCTTATAAGTGAGGATTGCATCTTACTCGTTTTCATGAAACTTCTTCCCTCGTGAAATACATTGCACACAACACAAGAAATGCAGATCATTTGAATGGAAACGCCTTGAAAGGGAAGAAATGAGAACCTTTACTGTACACATGCCAATGTCTGGAAAATTTTGTGAAATTCTGTAGTTTGGGACTAAAACCAGACTTTATGCAAACAAAAACATGTTCAGTTTAGAGAAAATGTCTGTGCACAGAGGAAATGGGTCTTAGGAACCCTGTGTTTATTCCAAAAAGATACCTCACCTGGAAAGCAAATCACCATTCTCTATGCTTTTCTTTCCTCTTAAAATGTATATACTGGGCTTCCCTGGTGGCGCATTGGTTGGGAGTCCACCTGCCAATGCAGGAGACACGGGTTCGAGCCCTGGTCTGGGAGGATCCCACATGCCGCGGAGCAGCTAGGCCCGTGTGCCACAATTACTGAGCCTGCACCCTAGAGCCCACGAGCCACAACTCCTGAATCCCACGCACCTAGAGCCCGTACTTCGCAACAAGAGAAGCCACAGCAATGAGAAGCCCGTGCACCGCAACGAAGAGTAGCCCCCGCTTGCCACAACTAGAGAAAGTCCACGTGCAGCAACGAAGACCTAACGCAGCCAAAAATAAAAATAAATAAAATAAAAATAAATTAATTTTAAAAATAAAAATATATACATATATTAGTTTTCAGTGCAGACAGATCTTTTGTGGTTCAAGAGCTTTGGAATTTGAGGCCAAATTAAAACGAATCCTTTGTACCACCTTTAAGCCAGCCATAATCCACTTCTTCCTTTGGTACATATACTCATCTAATAAACCAGCTCCCGTGGACAACTAAGGATTGAAGAGCTTCCTTGGCCATGGGAAAGCATAGAGGCATTTTGCAAATCTGTAAGGAGACAATAGCAGTGTGTGCCTGAGAGCCATTCTGTTTAAAGCAGAATTGAAATTGCACTGATCAAACCTGGGAAGCAGTTTTCTACAAGGGACTCAGCCAGTTTTCTACTCTCATGAGAAGGAAACCATGATCCTAGTGGCCATTCTAATCCTTTCTGTGGTCTGAACTTCTTTACTCTTTGATCATTTGCTCACATAATAAAGACATACAGAGAAAGGAGAGGGGAAGGAAAAAGAAAAAAGAAAGGAGATAAGTAGAAAACCCCATCTTTCAAATGTTTATCTTATGCGTGTTGGCTGGTAGTGTTTTGTTTTGTAGCAACAGTAGCTCTGAAGTCAACGTTCATCAAACGCCAGGATTGATAAAAGTTATGATTTGGAAGATTTTTGATTGGCATAAAACGTAACAGATAAAAAATTAGAGATTAGTTATTTAATCTCTAGCTGAATTAAAACAAGCTTAATTGGGGCTTTTTTGCTTCACATCCTTTTTGGTGTTTATCTGTGGGTTTCTAAACCCTGTGTGGATGTCAAGGCATCTTTCATGAAGCGCCTTTTAACTGAGCCAGTTTCTTTTAACACACCCTCTGAGGGGAGGAGGGACTAACAGAGTCAAAACAAAGGTAGCCCCCAGCTCATGTTTAAATCTGTAGCTCTGTAAGTTTGCAAAGGTTCGTGCACCTCAAACGTACCTAATTTTATTTTAATATAATGATCGAAACAGCTATCGAAAGGTTTTAGATAAAAATGGACAGATATAAGAATAATAACAAAAACTGAATCAATGTAGTACACCAGGTATAGACTGTACTCTAAAATAGTTCAAAAATCAAATCGGTGTCAGCTACTATCTTTTTTTAGGGCTTTCATCTTTATTTATTTATTTATTTTTAAACAAAGTATTATACACAAAGGCTATAATTCCTATTTAAAGTGGTTAATTCAAAAGAACTTCATGATTGCAATTAGAACCATAATTGATACCAAAACACACAGCACTGACATCACAGGATATAATCCAAGTTGAACTCACTAAATCTACTGGTATCTACCTATGTGTAAGACCTGTTAAAAACCAGACAATTTTCCTCAATATGAAGAATGAAGGAAAGACAATACTTTTTCTTTTTTTGTTCCCACAGAGCATATATGCATATCTTTATATTGAGATCTATAACAAACTGAAGAGTGAAAATCTAGAGCTAAGAAAGTGTCACAAATTCAGGTTCCAAAGGAGTTGGATAATGCCAGTGGCTGGTCAATATCTTGAGCAATCATTGAACCTTTATAAGAACTTGTGGATTCTGTACTGCAGGTCACAGTCCTCCATGACTGAAGATTCAGTAGCTACAAAAAACATTTAGATGTAAATTCAGACACATCTGGACTAGATTTTGCTGAGTGAGACCTCTGGAATAAAATTACTAGCTGTTTCTTTCAAAATATAATTTACATTTGCTCAACTTTATTTGCTGTTTACATTTCATATTTGAACTAATCATTAGCTCTGAATGAGCATTAAAGAAATTATTCTAGGGTCTGTTAATTTTGGAGCCCGACTGGCTCAACATACCCATACATTCAAGTGCAAGCTGTCTTAAATTCTGGTATTTAAAAAACTTCATGCATTCATTTGTTAGTTCGTTCCTCCACGTGCCTTTGGTAGGGTCTAAATAAATATTTGCTGGATGGAAGGATGAATGAATGAATGGGAGTGAATTTCCACACATCTGGGGTGTATCTCCCACTTACGAAATAATCATTAACTCTGAATGAACATTAAAGAAGAATCATTCTAGACTGGTGATCACGTAGTAAATGAAACATTAAATTTCTGGCATGCATGGAGAGTTCTTTCTAATGATGAAATTTCATAAATAATATATATGCCTTTCACACTGTACTCCAAGACAATTGGGGAAATTTGTTCTTCTCCTTTACCAGGAACAAGCTGTGATGCCTTTGAGATCAGTACCGGCACAGGGGCTGTTATCAAGGTTTGCTGCTACTCTGCCACATTTTCTTACTCGCCCATCATGATTTTGTTGGGCGTATCTCAGCTATAACCTCAAACAAAGATTTCTACTTAGCATTGACAAGGTGAAACCCAAGTAGCATATATTCATCGATGGTTTTTCCCGGAGCATTCTTCTGGCAAGAAATGTCAACAATTTAGCACATGACAGTGACCGTCTGTGTACAGATGTCTATAAGCGGCATTTGTAGTTCCTCTCTCTCAGATTAGATTAAGGATGACCGTGAAGAAAGGGGAGAAAACAACCTTTCTCTGTAGCATCTAGCACTACTTCCTCTATATTTTCTGATAGAGTAGTAGCAGGTACTATGGCTGTTTCTTGAAATCACACTTTATTTTTCAAACAAGGACATTTGGTGCCCGAAACGCCTCTAGGAGTTTATTTCACTGACTTGCATCTTCAAGAGGAAGGAATTCAGATGAAGTGGGACCCAAGGTTCAGGCATGCGAGGCAGACTCAGGAGTATCCTTGATTGCAGGAGGTATTGAAGGCTCTTCCTAACAGTGTTCACCTTCAAGGTGGGAGAAATCAAAGCACCGAAGCTGGAGCCAGAGAAAATGCTTCATGGTCAGAAAGGGTGATTCTGAGATCAGAGGAGGATTCGTCACCCATATCACCCCCTGGTCCGGCCCTGGGAGACCATGCCTGAATGTGAGGGAGGGAGCTATGAGAGAGGAAAAAAAAAACCAGAAACAAATGTTTCTGTTTTGCAGGAACACAGCTGCATGGCTGTAAGGGTCCTATAGCGGGTGATCACATGGTCACAGGATGTCCCAGGTAGAGAAAGCTCAGCTAATAGGTGGCTGCTCAAAGGCCCTTGAGAACCCATCCCTGACTTGTGGCTGTGGACAGTTTCAGGTTATACAAAGGTAGTGCCGGGAAACAACCATCAGCAGCATCAATCACAAGAAGAAAACCAGGTTGGCAGCCCCAGGACGCTGGAGCGGAGTGTGACAACAGCCAGTTCTTAAGCACTGACTCTATGCCTGGAAATGTTCTAAGTGCTTCACCTGTAGGAACCCTTGTATTCCTGAAAACAACTCTGTGAGTTAGATCTTTTTAGTATTCCCATTTTACAGACAAGACGGTGGAGGCACAGAGAGGTTAAGTAACTTGACCAATGTCACACAGCAAAAAGTGGCAGAGCCACTGTTTTAATTTGGATTGAAGAGGAAAGTGAAGGATTTTTCTAGAATCTGAGAAACATTTGAGGTGGGTGGGAAGGAGGGATTTTACTTTCAAGTGGCATCGGGGGTACTGAAATAGCCAGGAAAAGCGGGAAAACTTTTTTTTTTTTTTAGTCCTAGGTTAATGTGGCCTGAAAACGTTCCTCTGGAAGCAATGGAGCAGCAAATACCTTTCTCATATGCACTGCCTGCGAGAGTGGCGCTTGAATTAGTTCCAACAGAACTGGAGAGGAGGAGAGGAGAGGCACACGTCTGAAATGCCCATCACGAGTCAGGCACTGGCCCAGGTTGGTTACCACGCATCCTATGCTCACAGCAATCCTTCCATGGATCACTTCCATTTCTATTCTGTAGTTTAGGAAACAGGCTCAGAGAAGCTAAGCAAATTTCCCAAAGTTCCACAGCCACAAAGTTGCAGAAAGGGGATTCAAAATGCAGGCCTGGGACTTCCCTGGCAGTCCAGTGGTTAAGACTCTGTGCTTCCACTGCAGGGGGCATAGGTTCGATCCCTGGTCGGGGAACTAAGATCCTGCATGCTGCATGGCATGGCCAAAAAACAAAACAAAACAAAATGCAGGTCTGACGAGTTCCAAAGGCCATGGTCTTTTCAGAATCTTATACTGCTCTGCCCCAGAGAAGAGATATAGCAGAAAAGAAAAAAAAAGGGAACTTAAAGCATCTTTCGTGTTAAAAAAAATTTGCCATCCATAGCAAACATTAAATTATTCAATTGCTCATTCACTTGAATTAAACATTCCTCAGAACACAATTGAGAGAGATCCTGTTCATCTATTAACAATTCCAAGGAAACAAGAGCAATGTTGCAAGGGACTCAGTCCTTAACTGGAGGTTCTAACTAAATGCATCTCTGCTGCTTTTGAGTAGTAGGAGGAGAAGTACTAAACGCCTGAACTTGCTCAAGTGCTTAGGAAACACTTAGAAAACAGGACTGTAACAACTTTGTACAAACGGGTAGAGTTAGTCAAAACCTCAGATGCACGAAGGATACTACCAGATTCACCCAAGCAGTGATTTCCCCAAATGTTTATATTAAGTAAATGGCCCGCTTCTGCTCTAAAATGTTTCTCCCATGCCTCTCCCTCAGCCCACATGCTACGTTAAACCTCAGGTATGATAGTGTGGTGAGCAGCCCCTGATTTTAATGAGTTATATATGGAAAGTTGCTTGGAAATCAAATCCATTGTCTCACAAAATAGTTGTTATAAAGATGGCTACATCTTATTTTATTTTTTTAAATTACCATTTCTTATTTATTTATTTTGGCTGCGTTGGGTCTTCATTGCTGCGCACAGGCTTTCTCTAGTTGCGGCGAGCGGGGGCTACTCTTCGTTGTGGTGCGCAGGCTTCTCATTGCGGTGGCTTCTCTTGTTGCGGAGCACGGGCTCTAGGCGCGCGGGCTTCAGTAGTTGTGGCATGCGGGCTCAGTAGTTGTGGCTCGTGGGCTCAGTAGTTGTGGCACGCGGGCTGTAGAGCGCAGGCTCAGTAGTTGTGGCGCACGGGCTTAGTTGCTCCGCGGCACGTGGGATCTTCCCAGACCAGGGATCGAACCTGTCTCCCCTGCATTGGCAGGCGGATTCCCAACCACTGCGCCACCAGGGAAGTCTGGAAGATGGCCAGATTTTTAAATTCGTCCACTTAACCTATCTGGCAGATTCAGAGAGCAGACCAGAGGAGTCTGGAGAGGGAGAGAATATAAGTCTGGTGTCATAAGAACAGGGTTTTGAACTGTTGAGTAAAGGGACAGCGCCTCTCACTAAATTCCATCAAGAAGCCTCGTTTGTAGGTAATCTTAATACCAGCCACCATATTCCAGCACTTTCTAGGTACCAGAGAGGGTTCTAAGTACTTTATGTATTTGTTCATCTTTACCGTCCTGTGAGGTTAATACTATAATTGATCCCATTTTACCAAAGGGAAACACGAGGCACAGAGCTGTTAACTCATTTGCCCAAGGTCACGTCACTAATAAATGGAACCAGAATTTGTCAAACAAGAAAAAAATATATCCATCCTCACGGTTCTGAGATTCACTTAAAACACATATAGGAAAGGACTCTGTAAACGCTTAAGGGTGATGCAGATTATTGTTTTATAAGTGCTAAGTCAAAATGCCGTGGGGAGTAAGATGAGGGAGGAAAAGTTTCTTCCTTTTTGACGAACACGGGAACAGCCCTCCACACAACACTGATGTGAGGCTGGTCTTTGGAAATCTCGCTTTGCCCTGTGAGTATTTCATCTTAATCCTCTGAGCTTCTCCAGCCCTCCCTCCTAAGCTTATGGAGCTCCCAGCTGAGGCCTCCTTCAACTTTTATGGGGGCCGGAGTGATGAAAAGGTGGAGGAAGCCTTCATGTTTTCCTGATGCTCTGACATCAGTGGGAGAAAAACACGCAAAGTGCTGGGTCAGTGGCAGATCCTCGGAGTTTTTGCTGCAGTGGTTCAGTCTCCACCTCACGCCCCCTTTCCCACCCCCCAGCGTTGACAAGTGGACACTAGGGGTGGGGAGGAGGTCCTTTGATTTGCTTGCAAGTTAGGAACTAGGGGTGATAGTTCCAGCTGTTGTTCACAACTTAAGTTAAAATATAAACCTCTTCTGACTATTTAGGATGTCAAATATGAAGGCCGATTTAGAGAACATTATGAATAAAATTGCTCTTATTCAAGTTTTAACCAATTCTCGCTCACACTAAAACTGAACGGACCAAAGACATAAGACCAGACTTTCAACTTCATAGGTTCATGATATGGAGGAAACCGAAGTTCAACAAACACGAAGTAGAAGATTTATATGTTTTGAACACTGTCGTTCGTATTTCATGTTGTCACCTCCTGGGATCAAGATGATTCTGTTGGTTGGTGCCAGTTGAAAATGTGTTAGCGTAACTACCACTACGTGTGGATGGTGCTTTAAGACTGAATTTAATATTTCTTTTCTTGGGTCACATCAGTTGTTGGAAGCAGAAAACTCAATGTTTCTCTCTAGGCGATACCAATGGGACTCGTGTGAAAATACACATTGACTGCAAATCACCTTCTCCCATCTTTCCCAAGAGAGAAACAGGTCACTGTAAAAGATGCCTCTGGTCTTTGTCCTGGACTCAGTGGTACGCCTCTGAATATGTCAATCCAGTTTCTTTCTTCCTTTACTTTCTTTCTTCCTTCCTTCCTTTCTTCCTTCCTTCCTTTCTTCCTGTCCTTCCTTCTTTCTCTCTCTCCCCCTCCCTCCTTCCCTCTTTCTTCCTTCCTTCCTCCCTCCTTCCCTCCATCCCTCCTTTCCTTCCTTTCTTGTTTTTGGTAAAGCAAAGAGGGAAGTTTATTATTTCTCATGGTCACCACGTCTGTCTCCGCTCTGAATATTCCTGCTGTCCGTGTTGCCTGCCAGCGAGTTCCTGGGTATGCCAAGGGCACACACATCTTCTTGCCTTTGGACAATTGTGGGCCTGGGACCTGCAATATTTCCCTTCTCTGCCTGATTTGTTCTCATTAGAACCCCCTGCTCTGTGGAACCATCACCTGCTGCAAGGAATATTCTAGCTCTCTTTCTGTCTGGATTGGTGCCTTCCTTGGTGCTACCCCATATCTGGTGCACCCCCTATCACACTTTATAATATTTTTGACATCTTTTGCCTACTTTCCCCATTAGTCTGTGACCTCCCTTAATCTTTTGACATCTCCTCCTATCCAGCACTAGATCTTGGATTTTCAATCCAGTTTCTTTTCTTTTTTAAAAATTTAATTCATTCATCCATTCATTGTTGGCTGTGTTGGGTCTTCGTTGCTGCGCGCGGGCTTTCTCTAGTTGCGTCGAGTGGGGGCTACTCTTCGTTGCGGTGCAACGTTGCGGTGAACTAAAATTTTATTTTGACTATTGCCCTAGAAATAATCAAAGAGCAAAAGACCAAAAACAATAAAAGTTGAAAGAAAACAGGAAAATTTCCTTCACCATGAAAGTGGTAAAAAATCACAATCTTCAAAAAGCCTTGAATACCAGTTGACATGTTTAAACCAACTTGGGTATAAAATGAGCCGTGGTAATTGGCACCAACAGGTGACTCGGGCACACCTGAAATTTGCGAGCGTTATGAGGACACCATAAGTCTACAGGCTTGTATAGTGCGTATTTGAAGAACGAAGGTCTTTTAAGGATTGATAGACGTTTGCAAACCAATATTTGTTTGGCTCTGTGTCATTTCTCAGAGATCTGTTACTAGAAGCCAAAGAGGAATGATGACCTGGGACAGAGCATCGAGTCAACTTGATTGACAGCAGGCAGAGGAGGGCATTTGGCATCCAGACGCTTTGAGTTCCACGCTCATAACACATTGCAACAGGCTTCAAGGAAAGGAACAAACAAATTTAAGCAACACACGTCGGTGATCATCCAGAAGCCTGTGAATTAAGTAGGGAGGTGCAATGGACTTACTGTCCGAGGCTCAGAAATTCTGAGACGCTGCGAATGGTAATGTAGTGACGTTCTCAGGATCCAGTGACAATGCCTACATCTTCGTAGTCAAGTTCAGTCTACAAAAGTCCTACATATTTGCCCATCACTGGGTACAAATCTGGTATGGCATTAAGACTTTGTAACAGGTTTCTGCAAACACTTTTTAAATGTTTTTTTCTTTCTCACTAGAACTTTAAGGCTACTCTTTTCCTACTGCACTTCTATGCAAATGAAAAGGTAGATTCTTATCTTTCACCAGGGAGCCTTTCGGGTATATAAATGTAGGTCGTAGCCATGTGTGTTTGATATATTGTGCAGACCATGGTAGCGTTCCGCATGGCCATTGGTGTTCAAGGTTTAAATGTTGCATGTCTCCTAGTGGGACTATTATATCTTAAGTACAATTCTTACAATTTAGTTTTTGTCTTTCCCCCTATATTTAATCTCAGATTATACCATAAAGGTAAACAGCTGCAGAAACAGAAGAAAGCCCAAAGTCCAATGGAGTTGGATAATCTGAAAAGGGCTGATAAGATCTTTTCAGTCTCAGCAGAGCAAGGCCAGAGGGCGGTGTGTGGTTTGCTTCATGCTCACCAGAATGTTCTCTCATTTCACACAGAGTCAGTCCTGTTACGTTGAGGACACAGTGTTCTAACGCTAGAGAAGCTGTCTTGTTTTTTAGTTATTACGTGTGACCAAATGTATTCTGCTTAATTACAAAAACATGATGATGCCAGCAATCTGATAAACTATCAGGGGATTGAAAATCAGGTTTGAGGCATGTCTGTGTCCTCTGATGCTTCCAATTTTACTGGCGGAACATAATATAGATAGTTTTATCTGGAAACGCCTCCAGCAAATTCAATGCTTTTCCTAGTTCTTTCCAGGAGCATTTTATACCCATGGATTATTTGTGGAATACTTTTCCTTGGTAAGTTAGTTAATGGAAGTAAAACTTCTAGAGAAACTACACTTATATCTCGCTTTGGTATTGATCCATTTAATATAGTCCCCTTATTCTTTGAGGGGGGACTTAATCCAGTGATTGGTGTTTTTTTCTGTGACAGCATGATAAAGTAAATCTCAGTTTGGGGGAGGACCCGAAGGTGTCTGGAGATGGGGGTTCTCAGCCATCCTCTGCCGGTGTTTAATTGTATGACTTAGAAGAGGCACCAAGTGTTCTGTCTCCACTTTCCCAGTCTGCAGGAAGGATCACTCTTGTGGCTAAATGCTTGGGAAAGAGGCTAACGTATTACATATGGATAAGGCAATCTACTCAGCTGTGTAATCAACTCTGTTGCCATACTGGTCACTTATATTCCCTGTTTCTCTACTTCATGCATTTATTCATTCTTTCAACAAATCCTTTTTTGTATTCCAATTATGTACCAAGCCTTGTGCTAGTTACTGGGGAAAAGGCATTCCGTTTATCATCAGGTTTACATTTTATCAGGGAAGATAGACAAATGAATGGAACAAGTAGTCAAATGTTCTGTGCCTTTGTAGGAACAGTACAGGGTACTTGGTGGGCCCATGCAATCCAGTTGAAAGAGTCTTGGGAAGTCCTCGGAAGGGACATTGAGACAGAAACCTGAAAAATAAGTGAGAGGTAGACAGACGAAAGGCAGTCTACTGAAATATATCCATAGCGAGGGCACAGGTGGTACAAAAATGTCAAGGTGAGTGATGGTGTCCAGAGGAACACAACTTAACAGCAGTTCGAAAAGCATGGATAATAGAGTGTAAAAGACGGAGTGGTAAGAGGAGGCTGGACAGAGTCTGATTGGCCATGACCATGAGAAGGCTTTGAAGGGTTGAAGTGGGGAAGGGGCTCGGTCAGATCTAAGGTTGAGAACGGTCCTCCAGCCACGATGGGAAGACTGGGTTGGAGAAGTCAGTGCCTCTAGGTGCTTAGTAGACATTTGTGGGTGTATGAAGACATAAACATCTTATTAATCCTCACAGAAGAGTCATTGGAAGTGGATTCTTCCCTTTTTTTAAATCTATATTTTCAGCATCTTTTTCAGAAAAGTATTTTATGAAAGTATTTTTATTTTTTCCATGACACCAATAAGAAAAGATGCTCAAACGAGAAGCACACTTCCATGGGTGTGTCTAGGTTTATAAATTAATTTGCTTGTCATCATCACCATCATTATCTATTTCTTATAGCATAGATTGTCCTGTAGATGAGAAATATGGGTGAGATAAACTTTGGTGACACACTATGCCAGTTAATTTAGTTATAGATCCTCCCCTTTTTCTCCCTCCCATTTAAATGTTTGGGTCAAGGCTTTGTAGCTGAGAACTGCATCTTAGAGGCCCCCCAATCTTGTACAGTTGGAGGAAATTCTCCTAGTCATCTTACCTTCTTTGCAAGTTGACTTATTTTCCAGTGCCTTCTATGTACTGCGTGTGCTCACCACTTTTGATATACAGTGTTCTGCTGATTGATTAGTTATCTGCTGCAGTCAGTAGTCCTTATTTAGCTTTCTTTAACTTGAGTTTTGGCCCTCACCATATCATACTATTTTAATTGTTTGGACAATGTTGGTCCCTGGTAGGGCAGTTCAATGTCTCATTCTCATCCATCCTCAATAAATGAGGAAATAAAAAACTAAAAGGCTGAAATAACGACTTGAGGAAAGTGGCCTTTCCACCCCTCTTATTCTTTTTTTTTTTATATCAGCCCTAGTTCTTTGTGTTCTCTGACATCCCTTTTTCCAAAAAAAAGTGAAGGAAGCATGGAACCAGTATGTGGCCACTTAAAAACAATAGAAGTAGAATAGATTTAAATGGAAATAGGACAGAGTCCTCACAAAAATTAACTTTCTTGGACCCTTTCCAGAACTCATCATAAATGAATTGGGTTATTACTGATAAAAGTCTTTATTTAGGAAATGCATTTTAAAATTTTATTTGAAAATGGGTACAGGCTCATTTATTTTAGGCCTCGTATGTGCTTCAACAACAAAACCAACCGCAAAAATTGTAACAGAAAGCCGTGTGGAGTGGAAATTATAATCTTGATTTTTTTTTGGATTGATTTATTCAATTTATTAGCTTGAGTAACTATATATGTAAATATATAACTGAATCACTTTTAATATCTGTTATCTCTCTCTCATCTGTTTATTTATCTATTACATTATATACAAAAGACATAAAATCTTTAGGTTCAAAATAGAAAAGTTAAGAGAGTTTCATATACTGCAAAAGGCTTCATTCATCAATATACAAAATAATGGACTGAGGGCTTTTAAAATAGAAGAACACCTTTGAGGCATTTAAAATATTTAATATACTTTACATAACCATTTTACATATATGAAGTCTTAGATTTAGTAGGGAACGTTAAGATTATTCAGTACAACCTTAGCAGATGAATGAGCCCGCTCTACCACATTCATAGTAAGAGGCCACTCCATTTCCCTCTCTATTTCTAGTGATGGGAAATGTACCGTCTCCTTTGAAAGCCAGACATATTTGCATACAAAATAATTTTAGGCAGTTCTTTCTTACAATGAGCTATTATCCTTTTTCTGCAGTCTTCACCTGCTTGGGTTTTGTTGTCCTCAAAGGGTCTCAGTGAATGAATCTCGTCTCTGCTCCACTTGACAATGCTTCAGATATTTAGAAACAGCTATTTATTTCCACTCTTTTTCCACCACCTATTAGACATCCAGAAAATTATTAACCGTCACTCAGAATTTTGTTGGTCAAAGACCTGTTGGATCCAGAGCCCCCAGACCTGAACAAAATGCCCTGAAGGTACAAACCAGGACAGCATCGAGTTAAGAATCACTGTCCTTGCTCTTGAAATAACAACCAAAAAAAAGAAAAGTTTTTGTTATCTTTTCTGACTAATTTGCAAAAGAAGGTATCCATTGGATTAACTAATGTTCTTACGCTTGTGGTTTTGTGTTTCCCCTTGATTTTTCACTAAGGTTTGCATTTAAAAAGTATATAATAAAAAAAATACAAAGAAAAGGGGAATCAAAGATGACATCAGATTTTCATCTTTGAAAAAAATAAAAATCATTTCTCAGATTCAAGAGCTTTTTATAAAGAGTTTTTCCTTTAGGTTATTAAAAGGAAAATAGTAACATGTAAATGTACCTCATAATATAAGAACTTCATAATTACTTCTCTCTACAATTTTGCTGTTTCATTTCTGAATCCTTTTTGTTATTATTTTAATTTAATTTATATGGGATTCAGTAACTTTTTTCATTTTCTTTCTCTTTTTTCCAACTACAACTGAATTCATTTCTAAAGTTTAGGTATATTTTTAGATCTCTGAATTGTAGTATTTCTAAGCCAGCAGACGTACCTTACTAACTTTAAATGCAGTGATAGATCTCAATGCTGTTCTTAAACTCACACCTGAATTTTTTTCTTTTTTCCTTCAACTCTCTTTTCCATTTCTTTCTCCATCTTCTTTCCAGGCATTCTTTCACTTTCAGAACACATCTACCTCTTGCTTAACTCTTTCCAATTACATTCTGGTAGTTGCAGCACAGCACACATCGGATTTAATAGAGCAAGAAAATTCTCCATCTTGTCTGACCATTGGGAGTGTAATATCCTGCTCTCTTGGTTTATACCCACCGTCTACATGGGAGAAGGAAGAGAAGAGGTATTAAGTGGGGGAGCATATCTCTAACAGGTAGACCTCTTCATGGTAGAAAAATAATTGTGCTAATTTAAATGCATCGGATAAGTTGACCAAGAGATCGGTTTATAAAGTTGTACCATCTTACATATTTTAGGGGCTTGGCATACAGGGTGTGGAAAAGTAACTATACACAGACTTGCATTAACTAAAGACGAATAGAAGACAGCACCCGTAATATCTTTTAAAGGAAAAATCATTGAATGTATCCTTTCACAAATATACTTGACTAAGCTATTTCCATTTTGCCGTTTGTTTTGTATTTCCACTAAGCTTTCGATAGACTATTAACTGCAAATACAGTTGCTCCCTGTACAAAGAAATTTCATATTAGTTTTGTGAGTTTGAAAGAGCCCTCCTGCCTCTCTTAAATTTCCAATCCCTCTTTTCCGTGCGTGAACATCCGTCTTAGAGAAGGAATAAAGGGTTTATCTATTCTTTGCACTTAGGAGTGGTGGAGTTTCGTATTTTTTATTGATAATTCAAAAAACTAATCAAATTCATTTACAACTAATAAGCTTAAGAAATTATTAGATGAGTACGAAAGTTATCTACTTAGACCCCAAAACATTAAAAACTCAGGGGTTACAGATCAACATCAGGTACCTCTGATACGAGATACTGAGAAGGGCACATCGATTCTGTGGCATTCTTGCCCAAAATGTATAAACTTAATGTGATCATAAGAAAATATCATACACACCCACACTGAGGGATGTGAGGCCAGCACTCATTCCGCCAAATATCAGATCAGTACTTTTCAAAGCACCTACTAAGGTCATAGAGCACAAAGAAGGATTGAGAAACTATTAAAGATTGTAGGAGACATGACAGCTAAATGCATGGTGAGATCTTGGGACCAAGAAAGGACAACAGTGGAAAAATGGTGAAACCTGAATAAAGACTGTAGTTTAATGAATAGCACTGTACCAATGTCAATTCCTCAGTTTTGGTAACTTTCTGATGGTTACGCCATAGGTTACCATCAGGAAAAACCAGGTGAAGAGTGTATGAGAACTTTCTATACTATTTTTGCAACATTTTTGTAAGTCTAAATTTATGCATTTATTTTTAATATCTTTATTGGAGTATAATTGCTTGACAATGTTGTGTTAGTTTCTGCTATACAACAAAGTGAACCAGCTATACATATACATACATCCCCATATCCCCTCCCTCTTGCGTCTCCCTCCCACCCTCCCTATCCCACCCCTCTAGGTGGCCACAAAGCACTAAGCTGATCTCCCTGTGCTATGCGGCTGCTTCCCACTAGCTATCGATTTTACATTTGGTAGTATATATATGTCCATGCCACTCTCTCACTTTGTCCCAGCTTACCCTTCCCCCTCCCAGTGTCCTCAAGTCCATTCTCTACGTCTGCATCTTTATTTCTGCCCTGCCACTAGGTTCATCAGTACCATATTTTTAGACTCCATATATGTGTGCAAAATTTATTATTTTAAAAAATACTCTTACACTTTTCCAAGCGTCCTATAGAGGTATGCTCATACACATTTATCTCCTTATTTGAGGTTTATGTTTATTTCATATTATAGGTAGTGCATAGAGTCCTAACTTAGACCTGAAAGGAGGCTGACAGTCATGCAATTTGACCCCCCTATTTTATGCAAGAGGAAACAGAGAACCAGGAAGATTTGTAACTGAGCTGAGACCAGCACTCAGGAACCCTGACTCCCAGTGTCGGTTTTTTTCACGCCTTTCTGACTCCAGACTGAGAAGGGTTATTCACAGATTTATGATTTGATTACTTGAGACATTTTTTAATTACAAAGAAGAATGTAAATAATTTAAGACCTGCCTTGTACCTCTGATCTACTCAGAGCCTGGTTTTTGTTTTTGTGTTTTCCATAAAGGTGTTCACTGACCTTGTGTTACTGAATGAAATTTAAAACTAGTGATACACGAACGTACTTATTAAAGGCAAATACTATTTCATTCATTAGTGGTCTCTGATGGCCTCTCATCAGAGTACCATCTATTGAATAAAAATAGATTGCTTCTTTGATTCTACTGATTGCTTCTTTGAATTTTCTGAAGATAATTTATTAACAAAAGCTTTTTCTCCACTATTTTTCCCAATACATGTATTTATTCACATACTGTTCTTTTCTTACGAGATGAAAATGGAACAATTAAAGTAGTTTTTCAATGCTTTCCATAGTTTTTACCTGCTGAGGCGAGCCTGCAGATTGGTTATTTCTCTGGGTATGTGAATGTGTGTGTGTGTGTGTGTGTGTTTATTTTTCGACATCTAAGGATAGGGCCTTTGTCTATTATAGAAGTGAAAGAAAAAATTTAAAAATCCTAGGTGTTTCTAATGTAGATCTGAGCCAGTTACTAGACTGCTACGTAGCCAAGAGTACCCACTTCATAGCAGTTTCATGTTTTATTTAATTAATTAGCCATAATCTTTAAAATTTACTGTCCTTTAGTGTCCTGTTAACGTTAATAGTCATGTGTCCAGGGTCTTGAACTAAAGTGTGGAAGGAGGCAATAGTTATATACTAGTCGTAACCGTTAAAACAATCTGATGGCGTAGTTCCTCTCCGTGGGTCTTACTGCTTTTGCTGAAATGTTATTAAATATGGGAAAAAGACTTCTGTGAGTGAGTCTGATGAGCTCTTCCTATAGATGGAGGCTTGCACTGCAGTGCTGACTGCAGTTCTGTGCTGTCACTGCATGAGGCTGCCTGACATGTGGTGATTGGAGATTCTGTTTCATAGCAACTGAGACAGAAGGAGTCTCACTACATAATGTGGTTGAGAAGGTTTTGCTTACAAAAAATATGCTCAAAAGAGAATCAACTGATGCAGAAACAGCTGTACACGCAGGCACAAAAATATAAATTCAGATACAGACCTTACATCCTTCACAAAAGTTAACTCAAAATGAATTGTAGGCTGACATTTAAAATGCAAAACTATAAACCTCCTTGAAGATAATCTAAGAGAAAAATCTAGATGGCCCTGGGCATGGTTCAAACTTTTTAGGTACAGCACCGAAGCACAATCTAGAAAATAAATAGTTGATAAATTGGACCTCATCAAAGTAAGAACAAACTTTGCTTTGTGAAAGTACTGTCAATAGAATAAGAAGACAAGCCACAGACTTGGAGAAAATGTTTACAAAATACATATCTGAGAAAAGACTTTTATCTGAAATACACAGAGAATTCTTAAAACTCAACCATAAGAGGACCAACAACCAATTCAAAAATGGGCAAAAGCTCTGAACAGACACCTCATCGCAGAAGATATATGGCAAATAAGCATTTGAAAGCGTAGGTATGTGCTCAACATCACAGGTCATCAGGGAAATTCAAGGTAAAACAACAACGTGATTGGAATGGCCCAAATCCGAACATTGACAGCATCAAGTGACGTTGAAGATGCTGAGGATGCTGGTGAGGGTGTGGAGCGGCAGGAACTCTCACTCACTGCTGGTGGGAGTGCAAAATGGTCCAGCCACTTTGGAGGACCGTCTCTTACAAAATAAGCATGCTGTCACCCTTCAACCAGCAATCATGCTCCTTGGTGTTTACTCAGATCAACTGAAAACTTATGCACATACAAAGACCTATACACAGATATTTACAGCATCTTTATTCATAACTGCCAAAACACAGAAGCAACCAAGATGTCCTTCAGTAGGTGAAAAGATAAATGAACTGTGGTCCATCCGGACAATGGACTGTTGTCTTGTTGATGGACTGTTACCTGCAGTGATGACTGGGCACAATTCCTTGCCGTACATTTTTTCAATTAATGTGAAGGGCTGCTATTTTTGTGTCCATCCTTTTTTTCTTCTTCTTCTTCCTCGAAGATGATAAGTTTTTCTTTCATTTTCAGAGATAGTCAACTTGGAAGATTCAGTCAACTTGGAAGATTCATCCTGTTGGACAGCGTGATAAAATTCAGAAGGTAGGGCTTCCCTCGTGGCGCAGTGGTTGAGAGTCCGCCTGCCGTTGCAGGGGACGCGGGTTCGTGCCCCAGTCCAGGAAGATCCCACATGCCGCGGAGCGGCTGGGCCCGTGAGCCATGGCCGCTGAGCCTGCGTGTCCGGAGCCTGTGCTCCGCAACGGGAGAGGCCACGACAGTGAGAGGCCCGCGTACCACACACACACACACACAAAAATTCAGAAGGTAGATTGTTTTCTGGTCAGGATTCCCAGCATAGCACAAATCCAACTTTATATTAGAAATTTGAAGGAGAAAGAAGTTAAATCCCAGCACCCATTACTCAGAAAGCAAGTGAAGGCATCTTAAAAACATAATTACTAACTAAACAAAGGAAGGCCTGAGCAGTGCTCAAGGAATTCATGTTTGAAGTAGTGCCTAATCCTGTAATTGCCACTTCTCAGAAAAGGTCTGTGTCTATGTGGAAGAAAGCCATTATTTAAATCATGCAACATTACACATCAAAGCTGCTTCTGTCAAGGATGTTTAGCTGCTTCAAACATTTTTTTTTTTAAAGACAAGACTTGGGAACCAAGGTTTCAGCTGGAGCTGAAGGAAGGAAAGGAAAACAAAACAAAACAAAACCCCCCAACTTTCTTTCTATGGAGGAAAAGAAAGAAAAAGAAACGTTATCTTTGTATATCCAAATCCATACCTTTCCATCACAAAGGAAATGTATGTGGTCCTTTGTGATGGGTTAAGATGCAGGAGGATTTCCCAGCAGGAGGAAACTGTATTGCATCCGCCGATTCATTGATTCCATGCTTTCCCCATGTGGTTCCCTTTGCACGTGGCCGGAGACATGCAAGGAAAGTGCAAATTCAAGTGCAAATTCAGTTATGCCATTTGCCTCCTTAAAATCCAACAGATGACTCCACTTCACATATTTTTTAAATTTTCAAGACCCTTAATATAAAATACAAGCACCTGTCAAAATATAAGCCCCCTGCTGTATAGCACAGGGAGCTCAGCTCGTGCTGTGTGATGACCTAGATGGGCAGGATGGGGTGGGAGGGAGGTCCAAGAGGGAGGGGATGTATGTATACATAGAGCTGATTCACTTCACTGTGCAGCAGAAACTAACACAACATTGTAAAGCATTTATAATAAATAAATGCTCCAATAAAAAAATATATAGATATAAGCCCTCTTACTTGCCACCTCTATTTCCTTCCCACTTGGTGCTCTAGGATCACCATTGACTTGTTGCTCTTTAGGACATCGTGCCGTTTCACACAACAGGCTGTTGGGCATGCCTCCCTCTCTCTGCATGCCATTCCTCCCCTATAAGCTCCTCCACTCGCTTTTAACCAGGTGTCTTAGTCTGTAGTCTTAGTACCATAGGCTGGGTGGCTGGTAACAGCAGAAATTTATTTCTCACAGTTCTGAGGGCCGGGAAGTCCAAGATGAAGGTACAGGTACATTTGGTGTCTGGTGAGAGAGTCTTGGGTCATAAGTGGCCTTCTTGCTCTGTGGTCACATAGCAGAAAGGGAAAGGGAGCTCTCTGGAGTTTCTTTTGTAAGGGCACTGATCCCATTCATGAAGGCTCCACCCTCATGACCTAATCACCTTCCAAAGGCCCCACCTCCTAACACCATCACACTGAGTCTTAGGATTTAACAAATGCATTTCAGGGGACAATGACATTCAGTCCATGGCACCAGGTTAGCTGTTACTACTGTACCTCAGGTCTGGTGAGCCATCCGTGAGCCCTCAAGGGTGCGCCAGGGTTCCCAGCACATCTCTCTCAAAGCCCTTACATTAAGGAGAAAGAATTTGTCATCAATGAGCCCTCTAGACTGAGGGCCCCTAAGGGAGCACGACCTCATTGCCCACGTTTCCCAACAATCCAGCACACAGTAAACACTCAATGAATGAATTAAAACCTTTCCAGTTATAGGACCTCCCTTCTTATGCTTTATGGACTCAAAAATCAGTTTGCTGAGCCCCAGAAAATCTTGGGAATTGAGTAATTTGTATTACACTTATGTTTTAGGGTCCCCAGGAAACTCTTGGGATGTTACTCGTGTGATCGCTGTGATGCTCCTTTAAGCAGTGATTGGACTTTGGAACTAACTTACATGAGGGCTATTGTCATAGCAGACTCAATCTTCCTGTTGAGAATAGAGGTTTTAGACCATCAAGGCATCTCTGATATTTATAAACACCTCAAAATTGTCCACAAGATTTGGGCTTATGTGCACTTTCTAGGGAAAAAAACGTATAGCTTTCCTGAGATATTCCAAGTCGTCTTGTTAACAAGTCCAAGCTTGAACTGCTTGCTGCAAGACAGGCCAATAATAGATCGAGAGATGAGGTGGTGACTCAAGGAATAGCAATTTTATTTGGAAAGCCAGCAGACCAAGAAGATGGCGGATTAGTGTACCAAAGAACCGTCTTACCTGAGTCAGAATTCAGGCTCCTTTTATATTAAAAGGGGAGGGTTGTAACTGGTTGTTGCACATTTCTTGTTGCTGGAATCCTTTGTGCTTGCAGCTGTCCATGTAGGTTTGGTCACGATGTTCCTGTAAACCTCTAACATGTCAATTGTTATTTCCTGTTCTGCAACTTTTTATCTCTATATGAATGGAAAGGTGTTATACCTTTAAAGGTCTAGCCTGGGAGGCAGAGCACTGAGATATTTCAGGCTATAGACAACATTAGAGCCAGCTTGACTAAGCACAGGTAACAGAGCATAAGGGTTAGACCTAAAAGAATAGATCCAGTATGGAGTCAGGTTTGTTCTTCTCTGTTAGTCTAGAAAGAAGAAAAGAAAAATAAGGGGAAAATTACCAAATGGGAGTGAAGGGTACTTGTCTAGGGAATGAAGGAAGGAAAGGTGGAAAGATGATCAAAAAGAGTAATATGAAAAAAAAAAAGAGTAATATGACACATAAAAAGAAAATGAGTGGGGTCGCGGACAACTCTTGCTTAGTCAAACTTTGTGTAAGTTTGGATGCAGCCCCTCTCTTGGGGAATACATACGTCTGAGTATAAATATATTCCCCTTTTTCCCCACTAAGGTGAGCAAGGCCATTAGAGGGCTTAAATGAACACGACACTCGGAAGCTCAGTGTCTTGGTAAATACTTATTTTTCTAAGTCACAGTATCCAATGGGCAGCTTTATGAAGAGAAAGACATATATTATTTGCAAGGTGCTTGCTTCTGGTCAAAATGAATATAAAATATTTAGTACCTGGGTGTCATCATCTCCAGCAGAAAGATATTTTGTTTAAAAGGGACTGAAATTAAAATATTGGAAGCCTTGCTTTCCTTCTCAGGTAAAATGTCCATGACCAGGATGAGGACAAAAATTCCACAGTTTCCCAGTGACTAGAACATGGGGACCTATGAGCCTGTCCAAGTGTGACACTTCCAGACACGTATCCTAGGAAACCTCCAGAGACCTGACCGTTTCCGTAGCTGTGGATCAACCAACCAGTCATAGGATTTAAAGTTCCAGAGAAAAGGGGAGAAGTCAAAAAAAGAATGTGCCTGAAGCCCACCTTAATTAAACCCCATTAATCACAAAATAAATTGAAACTAAGAAAACTGGCAGTTTTAACTCACCACTGGGAAAAAAAATCAACATATTTCCAAAATTTCCACTTCAAGAAGGAAAAGCCCAGTATTTATAAATAAAAGCAAGGCATTTATTCAACCCCAAAGCTGCATTGCCTGGCTGCTTCGAGAATGCTCACCAGGCCCACTGTTTGGTTGAATGCAGGTTGAAGACTTCTGACCACAGGATTTAATTTACTAGATTCACATATGCGTCAGTCACGGAAGTAACGAGGTCACGCAGAAGTACTTTTAACAAACATGCCTAGTGTGAGCACCTTAATTTGTTTCTTCTAAAGATCAAGAATGGCAGGGCATGTTTGCAAACATCCCAATTTTACATGCATTTTTAATACAATGTGTTTCCTAAAAACCTTATAGGGTAGTTACATCTTGTTAGTAATGGTCCTTCATCTCAAATCCCTGGAGGGTTCTTTATTCTGGAAAAAGAGTATCTAGGCACCCCCGGGTGCTATTTAGGAGAAATGACTGCATGATCATCTCCTCCCGTGTCAGTTCAAGTTAAAATATTTTATGGCACTGTCAAAATTTGGTCAATAGCACATAACTTATTGTCATAGTCCATTGCAATAACAAGTAAGTATTTGTCAATAACAATGTAAAGAATAGCTTATCCATCCCGAGTCTCTGTGTGGGTGAAGCTAAATCAAATGTCTACAAAGAGAAGAGAAGCGGATATTCTAAGATTCAATCTGGTTACGGAGGGCATTTGATACCTCCGTCAATGGGAGGATTCATGCTCTTAAATAACAGAGAAAGAGAGCTTTGGAGAACGAAGAAAAATAAGTACCTGAGTGAAGATTTTCTCAAATAGAGCAAAGGACATTTTTTGAGTCTTCAAGTTGGGACTGTATTCGAAATATTTTACAAAATAATTTAATATTTATTCTACACACACTCTTCATAGTGAGGTTATTTATTTTTTAATTTTTATTTTATATTGGAGTATAGTTGATTTACAGTGTTGTGTTAGTTTCAGGTGTACAGCAAAGTGATTCAGTTATACATACACATATATCTGATTTTCAGATTCTTTTCCCATATAGGTTATTGCAGAATATTGAGTAGATTGGTCCTTGTTGATTATCTATTTTATGTATAGTTGTGTGTATATGTTAATCCCAAACTCCTAATTTATCCCTCCCCCCGCCCCCCCCCCACAGTTCCCCTTTGGTAACCATAAGTTTGTTTTCTGTGTCTGTGAGGTTATTTTTGCTTTGTTGAAAATGATAATGTTTTTGAGCTTACAGTTGCCAGGGATAAAGGAACATTTCACGGAGTCAGAAGCTCTTGTTTTCATGTTCATGCATGAAGCTGCCCCTTTGCCCTCTTCACCCTGTGATGGTTCAGGAAGAAAGCTTCTGCCCCTGAGCCATAGCTGGGGCTCCGAGAAATGGACAGTACATCTGCACATGCTCTTTGCCCCTGGTTGCCAAATCCATTGTACAGCATTAGCTTCTGAGACCCAACAAAGCACTCGAAGGCACTGATGAAGCAGGATCAGATCATAAAGTCTGAGAATTAGAATGGCATCTGGGGCCATCTAATCCCACACCTCTCCTTAAAATAAGACTCTTCTCTCCAACCCGTGTACTGGCACAGAAAGTGGTCTCCAGGAGCAGGACAGTCTGATTTCCAGGGCAGATATTTTCATGGGTGCTAATGCTCTAAGTGTTGACAAGATTTCCTTCTTTGTATTGGTACTGGTTCTGACCATAATCACATCTACCTAGTTTCCCCCATCACAGCCCTTTAAGATAGCCATAAACGGTCTCCCAAATTTCCTTCTATTTCTATATTTCTATAAAATGGCTCCTTTTACAGCATGGTTTCTAGACTGTTCTCCATCTTGGTGACCCTCTTATGAACATAATTCAGTTTTTCATGGCACTTCTTTTCATTTGGAGCCTTATCTGCCATATGTATTTTGACTGTTGATAACTAAGTGTCCTCACCTTTATTTATCCAAGCACGATGATTACAACATAAGTCTGCCTTGGACATCCCTGGTGGCACAGTGGATAAGGATCTGCCTGCCAATGCAGGGGACACGTGTTCGAGCCCTGGTCTAGGAAGATCCCACATTCCATGGAGCAACTAAGCCCCTGCGCCACAACTACTGAGCCTGTGCTCTAGAGCCCGCGAGCCACAACTACTGAGCCCGTGTGCCACAACAACTGAGCCTGCATGCTACAACTACTGAAGCCCACGTGCCTAGAGCCCGTGCTCCGCAACAAGAGAAGCTACCACAATGAGAAGCCCGCACACCACAATGAAGAGTAGCCCCTGCTTGCCGCAACTAGAGAAAGCCCGTTTGCAGCAACAAAGACCCAACGCAGCCAAATAAATAAATAAATAAATTTTAGAAAAAATAGTAAGTCTGTCTTATCTTATTATTAGTTGTATATGTATGGCATAGGTTGATGGGGCACCAGCGACATGAATTCTGGAAAGATTGAGCCAGGTCCCTATTTTTGTAAACAAAGAGAGGGACAATGGGTATATTGCCAGTATAGGAGCTCTGAAATATGGACATGGGCACAAGCCCCATTCAGAGAAGCACAGCACATGGGGTAAACTCAAAGCCAGGAACAACGCAGAGCCGTGGCAGAAGAAATGGAACATTGCCTCAGAGTCTGGCTAGAAGAAAACGTTATTGGTTAAAAATATATTTTCAATCATAACAAGAACCCAGTGCTGATTTTTAAGGCTGTGTTTCACCTACTTGACTGTTTTTGAATCCCATCACAATCCCGAGAGGTAGGTATTATTATCCTCATTTTACAAATGAGGAAACTGGAGCTCAGAGTAGTCAAGTCCATGGCCAAGGTCATGCAGCTAAAGCGTGGTGAAGCTGGAAGCCAGGCAGGCCAATCTGATTCTGGAGCACTTCTCATAACCAAAGTACACCGAGCCTCTTGGGTTTGGCTTCCTGACCTTGGGATTAATCCAGGCATCTAGGAGCAGCCCTGAGTGTGAAGATAGAGCTTAGTGGCCCAGAGGTAGTTAAAAGGACAGACTGTTAGGGCTTGGGACCAGTGGGGCCTGAAATTTACCACTGACCTACGAGGTAATTTACTATTATACTAGTTACGGTGACATTATTGGATTGAGATGGTGCAATGATGTGCCTTTTACAAGACACACTATTAACCACCCTTTGCTTCCTATCTCATAACAACTTAGAATACTTGTTTCAGTAAAGAAGGTTAACATTAAACATGGATTGAAAAATGAAGTTACATCAAAGGAAAATCTCTCCTCCACACGCACTAAAGGAATGATCAGATCTTTGTAATGAGAAATACAAAGACTTTTAAAAATAAACTGCCGAAAACTGACAACTCACTACTTTTGAGGAATAACAATTCAAACTATTATTTTTTTTATTTTTATTTTTTTCCAGTACGCAGGCCTCTCACTGCTGTGGCCTCTCCCGTTGCGGAGCACAGGCTCCGGACGCGCAGGCTCAGCGGCCATGGCTCACGGACCCAGACACTCCACGGCATGTGGGATCCTCCCGGACCGGGGCACGAACCCATGTCCCCTGCATCGGCAGACGGACTCTCAACCACTGCGCCACCAGGGAAGCCCTCAAACTATTAATATTGAAGCCAGAAGTTGTTATGAGCCTTCCACTGTTTTCAGTGCTTTTCATGAATTAATTGATTGAATGCTCATAATAACTCCATGAACTGGGTACTGTTGTTCTCCCCATTCAAAGGTTGGCTAAACTCGGGCACTGAAAGGTTAAGAAGCTTGTCAAAATTAAGCAATGAGTAAGTCACGGAGCTGCCCTTGGATCGGGTATCTCCAGAGCCCGCATGTCTTTTACCCCTACATTATACGGTCCTTTTATTTTGCACGATAAAGTTTTTTTTTTTGTTTTTCAATGTCTTGCTGGATATTTCCTTGGGGAAATGCTCCTGTGAGATACCACAGTAAGCCCTCATCCAGCTTTGGAGCGGAGCCCCACCCTATCCCCAGGGCCTACTCAGACATTTGAGTCTCTGGGGTAAAGGTGAGGGGGTTGACTTTGGAGAGCCCCTTTGATGATTGGCTGCAGGCTCTAAGGGTTCACGCGGGCATGGGAACACCCTGGTTTGGGGCTTGTAGTTTTAAACCCTGAATGTAACTAAGCAATTCCCTTGGTAATTTTGGGGGGGGGGGGTTCTTGCAAAATTTCTTTATGAAGAAATAACTGATGTCCAAATGCATATTCTCTAATCCATATTCTCTAAGAAGTCTGTTCTACAGCAGTCAGCAGTGCTATGGTTATTTTAGGGATAATGTTTTTCTGTGAATAACTTACCCCACCTTTCCTTAATCCCACTGACTTAAATATTCATTAAACACTCTTCCCCAGAAAAATACTTTATCCACTTATTTAGACGTTTCATTATTTCAAGAGTCCTTTAAAGAGTTATTGTGGTCATAGTGATGATGTTGATGATAATAATACTCGTTCAGAAGAAATGAGTAAGTAAATAGTTTTAATTTGGGTCTATTTTCTATTTTCTTTTCTCCCTCTCTGCCTGGGCCTATGTTTATTGAACTCCATAGATGCCAGGACAGCATTTATAAAGGGGGATTTATTTAACTCTGGGTGAGTTGTACAAATGCAATAATGTGGCCCAACTCTTGTTTAATTTCCAGGGTTTTCTCCTAGACAACATTGCTCATAATGGACGGTTCAAGCCAAATTATCCATTATTGTTCCCAAAGTTTACAATTAAACTATCGATCAAAACTGGCAGCGCTTCGTTCAGCAGCCTGAGCACAGAGGCCGCGGAACGGCATCAGAACCCAAGTGTGTCAAGCCAGACGCAGGGGATGCGGGCAGACAGACAGCAGACAGACAGACCCACCAATCACCCTGGGATCCAGCGTTTGGTACTTTTCCTTGAGCCAAGCTGCAACCAGGGGTACGTAGTGTGCGCGTGAGGTTTTAATAGCCAGAGGTCCGCGCAATTTGTGACCCCCATCCCTGGCTGTAAAAATTGGAGTTTAACAGGTTCGGCTCCATAGGGAACCAACCTCAGCTTCTAGGCTCCTTCAGACACTGCAAAATGCATCTTTTCTGGGGAATTCCACAATAAAATGACTGTTATTTATCATTACAAACCTCTTTATCATTTAGTCAATAAAAGGCCTCTCTCCCTCTCACTTTTTTTCCTGCGGCTCAGAGTCAGAAATCGGTATTAGTCCCTCCTGGCCTGGAGGCAGAGGATGTCAAAAGCTAAATCATGATCTACCCTGGCTTCCTGGCTAAATTGTGTATGAAGGCCTGAGGCAAAAAGGTGCACATGCTCATTATTTGAAACACAGATTTTTGTTCCCCTTTCTCTGAGTTTTTCTTTCTTTTTCTCTTTCTTCTTTTTACATATTGAGACGTATATTACATATGTGTAACTCGTAAGACATCAGACGAGAAGCCAGGCAACCAGAGCTTAACATGTCACCTTCGTGTAGCTTTTGATCAAGAAATAAAAAGTGGATTGTCGTTTAAACAGAAGAGAAGAGTGGATTTTACCTCTTGAACTTTTAGATCATAGTGGGAAAAAAGAAGAGTGCTGTTGAGGATTGCCTGTTAGTAATAGGAGCCTTCACAATGGAGAGCAGGCTCAGAAAAGGCAGGTTTTCAGTTAGGCATTAGCTGTGTTTTTTTTTTTTTTTTTTTTTTTGCGGTACGCGGGCCTCTCACTGTTGTAGCCTCTCCCGTTGCGGAGCACAGGCTCCGAACGCGCAGGCTCAGCGGTCATGGCTCACGGGCCCAGCCGCTCTGCGGCATGTGGGATCTTCCCGGACCGGGGCACGAACCCATGTCCCCCGCATCGGCAGGCGAACTCAACCACTGCGCCACCGGGAAAGCCCTCCTCTGTGTTCTTAAAGATGATCAGGCACGTACATAAGTCCAGGATGGCTCAGCTGGGGAGTGCAATTTAGCTACAGAATATATTTCTATTTGGTATGTACATATGTATTTTTTTTCTTTCATTTGCTTTGCTACTGGGCAGTTCCCTAAATTATTAATGCTTACTTACCCCTGATGTAACATGAACAGCAATTGAAAATATCTGCTTTAATTCTGACCTTCCAGCCTTGTTTCACTGGCCTGTGATTTGCTCTTGGACATAATCTCCAGGAAGGAACACTCGTATAAAATTCGAATCTGCAAAGCAGAAGAGCCACTGCCCAAACAACTTAGTTTTAAACAGGGTCCCGCTAATCTTCAAGGCTCTATAAACAAGTCTTGGGGGAAAACATCACGTATGAACCCATGAGTATGTGCAGCAGAACTTCCATTTTTGATGGAAATCTATGCAAAGTCAAACACTTTCTGACCTTTCTCACCAGACCATTGAACCGCCTGAAGGAAATCAGTCACTTGCAGTTATTAATTTATTTGTATCCAAAATGGCCTGGAATATTTTTAAACACTTAAACTTCGGACTGACACCTTATGTTCTCATCTCAGAGTGAAATCTCATGACAGGTTATAAACCAGTTAAAAACGAGATAGTTTGTGGTAAGAATGCGACTGGAAGGCTTAGCAGCATCTTGCTGTGGCTTGAAGCTACGAAAGTAAAGAGACGAGCCTCACATATGTCTGTTCTTCTGTCCTGAGCATGCTACTGAAATCAATCTTAGCTTTAAAGAGTGCAGAATTGAGAAAAAGAAAAAATATATATATGTATTTTCATTCCTCTCATCTTTTTTTCTTTCTTGTTCCCTGATATATTAAAAACAAAAACGAAAACGATCCTGGCTTGAGCCTGCCAGCTCTAACTTGCAAACTACACCAGTGTTTATGTTCTAAGCAGTTCAAAAATTATTCAAATGATTTTCCAAACTTAGAATTGTGCCTCTTTTATCATCTAATTCTAAGTCCACATCTCCTAGCTACCCCGGTTACACAGACCTGGAGCCATGGCTTTTCCATGTAACCAATAAATAACCAAACGCTAAGAAGGAGTTTATTTAGGCATCTCGCACTTTACATCGTTAAGTGTTTATTTCTTCCTCAGATCAAACTTCGGCTGCTTTGGCCTCGTGAGGCTTGGTGTCTACTCGTGTGTGGTCCTGTTTCCTGACAATGTGGGCAAAGACCCACCTCAGGGTGTCCAACTGGACGGTGGCATTTGAGCATCTTCCTCCAGATTGCTGAGCGAGCGTATTTATGGTAGGCAGTGATGAAAACAGCGCGGTGACCTTCCGCAGTGGGAAGGGACTGCCTTTCTCTGCCTTGTGTGGGTGCTGGGATACTCTTCAGCGTGACCTTGGCACCCAGCTCTGCCTCACCATCACGTGTCATGATTCCCTTTAGAGAGAAGGGTGTTCAATACGCACTTTTTGGATTAGGTCAAGTTTGTGCAGGAATAGACTATTCAGACTGATAACACGCTGCGAACCCTGAACTGGGATAATCTTTTGAATATTTTACATTCCAACTTTTTCTATTCCAATATTTAACTTCATAAAATTGTTGATGGACCACACTTTTGAGATTGATGAAAAAGACTGTCCACGCATAGGCTCCCAAAGATGTCAATAAACCTTAAATATTTTTAAAATACCCAGCAGGATTTTAGGTTCTTATTCTGGCTAGAAAACATTTGACATTATATACGTATAAAATATACGCATATGTTTTATTAAAGTTCCCATTCTGATCAATTTCCAGTTTCCTCAATCTGGACATTCCCCTAGAATGAAATAGTTATATACTCTGGTAGATGGTATTATTGTATTCAACACTCATTACTTCTTCCAGTAAAGGTACATACTCATTCATTGCCGTGTCTGAGCCTCCTGTGGGCTCCGGAAGTTGGGCTTGGTCCTGCGACTTGCTTTGCCAATGACAAGTGAGCAGGTGGTCATAAGATGTGTGCAGAAGAAGCTTGATGTCCCTTGTGTGTTTTTACCCATTCACTTGCTTTTTCTTTCTGCTATGAGAACACCATGTCCCAAATAAGGAGTGTTCCTTCTGTCCAGAATTTTAAATTGCATGGAGAAGAACTGCAAAAACTTCAGCTTCTGATATCTGACATAACAGAAATAAACATTTATTAAAGGCCACTCAAATTGGAGGGTAATTTTTCTCTTAGCAGAGATGACTAATATCCTTATTAGTATGTATTTTTGAAAGGATAATTAGATTTTCAAGACGCAGAGGTACAAAGAAGAAAAAATAAACAGTCATTATCTCCCAACATAGATGACCTTTGTTAATATGTACATACAGTTTAGAAAATTCAAGCTAAACAGAGCATATTTTCAACTTATAATTTAATTATTACATGGTAATACGTACCTTTTTTGGTATTTCTTTAAATATATTATGTGACAATTGTATATCATTAGAAAATTTGCCCTTATATTTTTATGTACAGTTTACCTGAAATTCCCGTATGTAGATAATATTTGAAAGAGACAAATGATGGCAAATGGGTATTTTACTATATTTATTATTTACTTTTCAAAACTGAGTACACTGCCAGTGTTTATAAGATCTATGTTAGGGAAACATGTTTCTCTACAAAGAAGTGGAGACATTATTTTGACATCGTTTTGATTTATTTCCTATAAACTAAAATAAATTTCCATTCCACTGTGAATGACTTTGCTTGTTTTGTTTTGTTTTGGCAAATAATCATTTAAGAATTTGAAGTTGGCCTGACCCTTTAGTCCAAAAGATGGGTATCTTCAGAGAAATTTCACAATTCCAAACCTAACTCTTACACACAGATCTTTGTGGTAGTTTTGCAAAGCAACGCCCGCAGAAGGTCTTGCCTATGATTTCTCTGTTTTTTTTTACTCGTTGTATCTTGCTTGTCAAGGGCAGTTTAATTACTGAGGATCCATTTCGTTTTCTGCGTGCAGGTTGCTATGTGCGTTCAGAGGATCATATTCACCAAGCTTTTGTCTTAGAACAGTCGAGGAGGAATCGCTACCTGGTGTTGATGAACAAGGGTGATTGAGGATTTTCTGAGAACTAGAGAGTGTGGATTTCGTAGCTGGATCTGGTTTTAAAGCATTCTACATAAATGATACTGATAGAGATAGAGAGACAGATAATAAATATAGAGATAGATAAAATAAACATATATATATAAGTTATATGTAGGCATACGTATTATAAATATAGAGAGAGAGTTTGAAAAGTAAAAGTACCTATCACATTTTCGTGGGCTGTGATCATTCCAGACCTTGTATTTATGTCAAGGGGCCTCACAGCTGATAGAAGACGCTTCCTAGAGTGGATTATTGTACTCGCAAGACATTTAATGCAGTTTTCACCATTAATGTCAAGTTTTGTAGATAGATACTATCAGTCCAGATTCATCATAACATCTTTGAGGATAAGAGGTATGTCTTGTTTATCTGTATGTCCACATCTCCTGCCCAGTTCTTGGCTTCCACTGGGAGTCAATTAATAATTCATGATGATTGTGATAATATGGTATATTATTATTACATTGAGCTGATCAGAATTACAAAGAAATCTGGAAGCATAGTTACAGAGGTCTTATGCTTTGAATATTTGGAGGAAAAGAGAATAAAGTGATTAAATGTATTACTCATTATTTCAGGAGATAGAACAAAAAGAGATAGATTTCAGCCCACTATACAAAAGAATTTTCTAGTATATAAACTTTCCAAGTTACTGTTCATTAACTCAAGCAAAGTTAATATATCCATTCACTGGGGGTATGAGAAAGTGGATCCTTATGCTTCAGGTTAAACTAAGGGACTTGTATAGTTTCCTCCAACTGTTTTGAGTTGTCTTTTCTAGCTCAATAGAAAAGAGTATATGTATAGAGTATAGAGACCATGTTTTATAACTCCTGCTATCATTAATCTCTAAACTCTGCCCTGCATAGCAATTGCTCAATAAGTATTTGTAGAATGAAAAGATAGGAGTCTCCTTAAAGATAAGGCAAGATCAGGAATAGCGCATGGTTCACTGGTTGTGAGACTGGGAAGAACCTGACCACCTGAAGGAACAGATGGAAGGTGGTACCTCTCAAATGGGCAGGCAGTGGGCAGTGTCAGGGCAGGCGGTGCGGACTTAGAGAGGAGAAGATTTTGGATTGATTTTGGACTTCCTGAGATTGCTGTGCCTGGGAAAGATGGACATGAGACAAGTGTGTGATGTGTCCGGAGTTTAGGTGAGAACTCCAGCTTGGAAATCTAAAGTTGGGCAGACCTTAGGTTCAGTCTTGGCACCAACACGGACTAGCTCTGTGTCCTTCGGCAAGTTATTTCACTACTTTAGTCCTCAAGTCTTATCTGTAAAAAAGGAGATGAATAATTTTGCCTACGTTTTAGAGTTGCTATGGAGATGGTCTCTTAGTGCCGTCCATATAGTAAGTATCATTTAATGCTGGTTTCCTTAACATTGTAATTATTTTCACTATTAGTTTTTATTCTGGTGAGAACTGTTTCAGTAAGCTGAGTGCAGAAGCCATATTATAGTGCTTGAAGCAACTGATATTGCTGACTAGTTTTTCTAAAAAAACCGAGACGTGGAGAGAGAAGATTATAATAGACGCAAGCAAAGAAAAACTTTTTTTTTAAAGATGAGAGCAATGAGCATTCTTACATGCAGAAGAGAAGGAGCCTGAAAAGAGGAAAAGTTGAAGAGGTAAAGGAATTAAGGGAGCAAGGTCTATTGAGAGAAGAGGTGAGTGAATGAGGGGCAGGTGCAAAATATAATAAATCTAGAGGAATGGGCTTTGTCTAGAAGGAAAGGTATCACCCTTTGGTGATAGAGGGCCAAGGCGGGGGGACAAGGGCTCTTTAGCTTACAAAATCTTCAGTAATTGAAAGGAATTAAACTGATCGTCTTATCAGTGTTCCAAATTTGGATTATTTTTATTACTTGAAAAGGGAATTCCTCACTCTTTACCTTTGAAGAGACTTTGTCACACTTGATTCTCCAAATAACTTGAAGCTAAAGAGAGAGCAGTTGATGTTTTACCCTTTTATTAGGGAAGAAACTGACACCCAGAACGAATGTGACTTATCCCAGCTGATGAAGGTCCACACTGGCCCCGTTTACCTGCATGCAAATCTGACCCCCTTCCGTCCTGTTCACCTGGCATCTGTTCCGTCCTCAGTCGGCTCTGTCTTCACTTGAGGACCTTACTTTCTACCTCTGACTTCTATTGGCATCTGAATTTTGCCTCCCCTCCATGAACCTTGGCTTCATCCACAGTCTTCCTGGCTGGGCTTCTGGATTTTATCTCGTATTTGTCTTGTGTAATAACCTTGGATTCAGGCCTATGGTACCTAAATCCAGCTCGGTCACACGGCTAGAACCTGATGAGGCCAGCCTTGAGCCTCTTTCTGCTTGGTAGAGTCAGCATGGTTTTAATTTATAGCTAATTAAAGTCAGAAACTGAATCAGGAGCTAGGTCTCCTAAACCCACTGGGAGCTAGGGCATATATCACTTTAATATACACTTGTAGGTACTTGTATCAACCAGTTCTAAGGGGCAGATACCAATGGAAAAGCTCTGCCATTTGAAGCTTCTCCAATTGGAATAGGACTTGGCTGCTTCTACACAAGACAGTGATCCGACTGGTTGGGTGAGCTTTCCTGCATTTGTTTGCATCTTCCTATTTCTAATGATAAATACTCCCACATTGCTTTGGCAGAGAGGTTGCTTTTATTTTGACTTGTTTGCTGACGTGATCATCTCTGCTCTCTGACCAGTTCGGATTTATTCAAATTATGTGCTGCTCTGTAAAGTGCTTGAGTGACTGTTAGTCTAGAAGACTCTCCCCCCCACACTCAGGCAACACTTCTAACCAACTCACATGCCCGAGTGTCCAAAATGGTATTATTGAACTTCTGGTCTATATCCATGATGTGTCTAGGAAGACTCTGCTAAATTAAGTAGTACTGAAGTTATAACATTGAGCTGCTACTTATCTTTAGCAATGGTCACTTTACTGCTGAGAAATATACAAAGAAGAGAAGTAAAAAGACGCCGGAATCAAATTCATATCACCTCTACCTAAATTCCAAAGGAGCTGGAAGATGAGGACCAGAATCTATTCCGTAGAACAACTGAAATGATCTGCCTTCATGGATAAGTAGAAGAGTTAGAGCTGAGGGACCTCAGCTATGTTATAACAAACGTAACAAAACTAAGTGTTATAACAAAACTAAGTGTTATAACAAAAGTGTTATAACAAAACTAAGTGTTATAACAAAAGTGTTATAACAAAAGTGTATAACAAAACTAAGTGTTATAACAAAACTAAGTGTTATAACAAAACTAAGACACTGCAATGTTGCAGTTATATGACATTCTACAAAGTCTGATATCTACTTTAGATTAGAAAACTTTCTCATGTTCACAGATGATGTCTAGGTGTTAGGATACTTAGTTTCTATTCCAATTGTTTTCTTATACTTCAGGTGCCACTTTGACTAACCTTCCCCTCTTGTACCAGCCACCCAGGATTATAGTTACTGTAATAAAAATTGAAAAAAAGGGACTTCCCTGGTGGCACAGTGGTTAAGAATCCACCTGCCAATGCAGGGGACACAGGTTCGATCCCCGGTCTGGGAAGATCCCACATGCCACAGAGCGACTAAGCCCGTACTCCACAACTACTGAGCCTGCACTCTAGAGCCTGTGTGCTGCAACTACTCAAGCCCACGCACCTAGAGCCCGTGCTCCACAACAAGGGAAGCCACTGCAATGACAAGCCTGCACACCACAACGAAGAGTAGCCCCCACTTGCCGCAACTAGAGAAAGCCCGCGCACAGCAATGGAGACCCAACGCAGCCAAAATAAATAAATAAATAAACTGAAAAAAATGTATTAAAGCTACTTGAATGTACTATTAAAAATAAGAGTTTATTGGGCTTCCCTGGTGGTGCAGTGGTTGAGAGTCCACCTGCTGATGCAGGGGACACGGATTCGTGCCCCGGTCTGGGAGAGGCCGCAACAGTGAGAGACCCGCGTACTGCAAAAAAACAAAAGAGTTTATCTTTCGATTTACTGCCTGTTTTCGACTTCATATTTCAGATTTGACTCTGCTCCAAATGTTTTCCTCTTTCACAGTTAAAGTCACTTCTTGTTTCTTTCCCAAAAAAGAGGGAAACAAACATGATTATATTGTTAAGTATATTTCTTTCTTTGACCAAAAATCATAAAGCAAGTGTTTGTGATTTTTTTTCTGATTGGAAAAAAGTGTATTGTAGAAAAAAATTTTAAAACATGAAGAACAAATTAAAAATAACTAATAATTCCATTTTGGGGAAATAACATCTTGATACACTTGCAGATAAATATGATAAACTTTTCTCTTACCATAGAAATAATCCTTGAGTTTCATCTTTCTTTACATCACTTTTAATAATCTAGTATTTTATCAATGTGTGATCTTCAATTTCTTGAACCAATTTATTATTGGTAACCATTTAAAAACTTAATTCCTTTATAATAACTCTGTGGTGACTGTTTTAGTAAATAAATCTCCTTGCACTTATCTGATTAATTTCTTAGCATAAATCCCTGCAAATATATGAATGATGTTTAGAGCATTAATGGTTAAGACTTTGGCTTTTAAACACATAGCTTTGGGCTAACTATCAGTTCCACCAAAGAAGAAAAACCACCCTAAAACATATGATGTTATGGGAAACCTACTCAATCAGTCCTAACCTCTCTGCACTTCGGTTTCATCATCTATAAAATTGGGATACTTGTGCTTACCTCAGAAAATTATTATTATTTTAAGAGTAGTTCTCATTTATTAGTAAATCTAATAAAACTTTGTCCTTTTAACAGAACCTCAGAGAATTATTGAAGGCAATAAATGAAGTGTAATAATGTTTACATATGCATTTCATGATTACTACTTTTCAGGTATTGTTTAATTGTATTACATATAAAATCTCAATGAAAGTTTACAGTGAATCTATGAGGTAGTACAGTTAAGGTTATTGAATGGTTAATTAATAATCTCTACTTTAAAAACATAGGGAATTTAAATTTTATCATGGGTATATCAGCCCAAACTTATCCTTTTGCAAATTAAGAATTCTTTGTTAAAGTTATCCTCTCCCCTTGACACATTATACTATTTTTTTGTGTGACTATTTGGTTGTTTGGTTCTTAGGTAGAACTGCCAGAATTAGCAAGTAGAATATAAGCTGCCCAGTTAAATTTGAGTTTCAGGTACACAACAAATAATTTTTTAAAGCATAAATATGTCCCATGAAATATTTAGGACTTATGCTAAAAAATATTTGTTTTAATTTGAAATTCCAGTTTAATTGGGCATCCTTTATTTTATATGACAATCTTAATCTTGGGATGTCATACCTCACCTCTGCCGATAGACTCCAGTTGGAATATCTTAATGAAGCCCCAGAGGTGTGCGTGGTTCTGAGGAGACGTAGGGATGGCAGTTCTGGAGACTTGCAGCAGGTGGCAGGACACCTGGCTTTGTAACCCTACATCGTTCCGTGAGTTTTACGCACCTCCTTTTCTGACCCTCAATTTCCTTATTGTTTTGAAGATGAGGGGTATACCTATGGTATCTATGCACTCTTCCTTCTCTAGAACTCTCCTCCCCTTTACCTCATCATTCTATAAAATGAACCTTTTTTGATGAACTCTCTGAACCTGTCTTCAATATCAAACATTTTAAAAGGAACAATCAGTTCAAATACTTATGTCTCCATCCCTACTGCTGCCACTGTATCTAGTTATAATGCACAAACTAGTATGATGAAAGAAAAAGGAAGCACCAAGTCGCCCTTCTCTGGGAAGCAATGCCCTTCCTGGATGACCAGGAAGAGAGAACAGGGCATTTTTAAAGGAGTATGTGGTCAGATTTTGTTCATCACTTGTCCTGGTATCATTACAGGAGTGAGATATGCAGAACTGCACCAGATAGTTTCTAAATAGTCACTCTAATACCATAGCCATGTCTCTTGCTAGCACACCAAGGCTTTCCTAGTCCCACTGTAAAACTGCAGCTCCCATGGACACATCCTTCCACCGCATAATTCCTGTATGCAGGTTGAACTCTCCCAGAATAGAGGCAGGAAGTGGCCAGGAGTTCAGGAATCATGTTGCTGCCAGGGCATTTGCAATAACTTACAACTGCGCCCAGCTGTCTGAGCCCAGGAGATAATTTAAAGACAAATCCTGATGATTTCCTCAGTTGATCCTTTGTTCCTGTTGTCACGTCATATATAGTTTGCTTTGCAACTAAAATTCTTGGTTCCACCTTGAAGACTTTTCTCCTTTATGCAGAACAAACAGTCAGTAACAATCAAGAGATGGCAGGATTCAAATGGATGACTTGGTGCAATTGAAGTTGAATGATTGAATTTTCTCACTTTTTAGTCAATTGATTTGCTAATCAAAAAAGATAGCCTGATATCCTGAAGGAAAGGTCACAGGATTTTATTAAATTTATAAAATAATGAAGAATTCTAGACTCTTTAAAGTAACAGATAAAGAAGAGATAAGATGCACTGATTTATAATTTTAACAGCATTTGTTATTTTGTATGATTATAAATTTCATACATGTACATACAAAAATATTGTAGATATGAATGCCAGCTGATTAATGTTGAAAAGATAATGAAATTAGAAAATCACCTTTAGCAACCATTATAGAAATACTTGATTCAGACTAGGAGATGTCAATGGATGCTAAAACTAGTAGGTAATTCTGATGAGAAAGATACTAATATATCAAATATTTCAAAATATATCAAAATGTTACTCTACAAGACACTTGTTAATTACAAAGGAAAAATAGCAACTGTATGATGGAGAAAACTGATAGACATCTCCTTAACCAAGTAATTACTGTTGACCTCTCCAGAAACAGGACAAACTGACATCCTGTGACTCTTGGTATAATGTACTGAGAAGGACACAGTATCACAATAATTTTCCAATCTTTTACTTCTCTTGCTTTAATATGTTTTAGTGAAATGTACAGTATTCTCACAAAGATGCACGGTATAAAAAACTTTGCTCTAGTTTCATAGGTGAATAGTATATCCTATTAATTTAATGTAATGTATTTAATGTACATAATAAACAATGTTTATTGGTTGTTTGTATTTATTATTTGTGAATTGTTTTTTTATATATATTTCTTATTTTCCTTTGGAGGTGTTAATGATTTTCTTCTAATTTCTATAAATTACTTTTAGATAAAAGTATCGATCAAGTTTGTTGCAAATAAACAGCTTGTATTTGGATGGATCGCTACGTGCTTTAGTTCTATTGCATGTAGCTAGCTGGGTCATTGAATTTGCTGAATGAAGGATCACAAGTTCAATTTTTTGCATTCAATGCTGAAAATATATATGAATTTACACACATAGTGACTCCTAACTTTGGGAGGGGTGAATCCTCTGATTATAAACGCACTGATCTCTGCAGTTACCTGAAAGCCAATAAAAAAAGAGATTCTTTATTTTCATCTTAAAATTCATTTCCCAGCCCAAGAGAAAAAAAAGAAAGAAAGAAAAACCAACCAACTAAGCAAACACACAATAGCAACAATAAACCCACCACCACAACGGAGAACTTTGAGTTTCTCCGAGCTTTTTTTGGCCTGTGTGTATGTGTTTGTGTGTTTTGAGGTTTTTTTGTTTGTTTGCTTTTCCTCTATATCTTTCAGCTTAGCTTGGCTTTTACATATTGGTAGATAGGTTTTTACAAGTTGGTGAATAGTGTATATAGAAATGAGTGTAAGCTCCAGGAAGGCCAGAACCTTCTCTTATTTATAAATGTGTTCCCAGTAACCAGACCCTAGCACATCTTAAGCACTCAGTGCTGATTGAATTAACGAATTAATAAAAGGCACATTGACCTCGGAAATAGGAAGAAAGACATCTGGGTGAGAGGAGAATTTGAAAAGAAAGAGGGACTGAAGAGAGATGCAGGAAGGTGACAGAGAGAATCTTGACAATTTTGCCTAAAGCCAACTCAACTCTCAAGTTTTAACAAGATTTTCTTTCACTGCCCAAATTCCTAGGATGCTATTCTAATATTTTTATCTTGTGCAAATAGTTTCCACTTGGGAGAGGGAGGAAATTCACTTGAATAACAATGAAGAGGCTTTAAAAGAAGCTGGTTTGGCTCAGGCTTTATCTGTCATTTATTTACTATCCCGTGGGAGCATCCTTATAAATTATTCCATATCTTTCCTCTGTCCTTTTTATAACGTAGCTTTTGTCAAAAATACACAGTTTTACAAACTTCAGAGATTTCCATCTCAATCAATTTATTTTTATAAAACGGTGGTTTATGCACAGGTTATAGCAACAGCTACAGGAAGGGCATTCATTGTTGAGCACGTGGAAAAGGCAGCACCCAGTCTCTCAGACAAAACTTTGGATCCTCAAACTTGGTACCGAGGGAAGGAAGCAAAGCACTGGCCTAAGAATCAAACAGTTCTGAATCCTTCTTGGGAAGAGAACTTCTTCTTTATCAAGGAAAACACCTACGCGGACTGACCATTTTGGAGGAGGCATCCTCCCTCTTCCATCCAAGCAGATTCTGAGTCATAAAGTGAGAAGAGCTTTGGACTGAAGATGGGCAGTCTCAATGCCCTTGAAAGAAATTGCCTTCAAAGGACTAGTGAAAGAGAAGAGCCAGGCCCTCAATAAATATTTATCGAGTGAGTAAAATAACGACAAAAATGACAATGACGATCCAAGTGAAATCATGGTGAAAGAAAAACACAGTCTCTTGTGCTTAATTCAAAGAGTTGGAACAAGTGACTATTGTGTCTGCAGTTTAAAAAGCATCCCCAATGCGAGCACCGTTTGAAATAAGAGATCAAAAATTTTGCAAAATCTATATACATAGAGTCTGAGATGAATCCAAGCACATTGCTAAAGATATGTTGAAAAAAAATTAAAGAAGAAAAAAAAAGAGAAAAAATGGTAGAGGAATAAAGAAAAGTAATTAAAAAGAGCCTCTCCTGATTGTTTTCTCTTTTTGGTTTGCTTCTGTGGGGAAGAAGGGTGTCTGGGATGAGGATGACTGAGTGCCGGTGGGGCATTGGTGGGCACCCACGAGTCCCTCAATGCTTTACTGTCTTGGCCACAGTTGCTGTGCTCCATAAAGATGACATGTTTCCTTGGTGGCTCCCTGTTGGGGCGCCAATGTATTACCTGGATCTAATTATCCCATCTCCAGCTGACAGAGGGGTTTCCGTGGAACCTTTCCATCACGGCTGCCTCAGCCCAGCTTCCAGGGGGCTGTCTTAATAGCTTGATATATTTGGGGATCCCCTGCTCATTGGATGAACAAGCTGAAGCAAATCACGTATTGACCTCAAAGCATTTATAAACTGTAGAACATTATATTCTCATCAGAGCCATAGGGGCAGTAAACTATAGTTTCTCTGCTGTGAAACATGGTTTTGCTTATGCACTGTGTTACAGGGGTTATACCAAAACAATAATACATCATTTGTGGTACATGTCACCTTCTTTATTGAAAGGCAAAACAAAGAGTTGAGGACAAAAATCATTACTTCTTTAGCAATTTTTCACAAAATGCTTTTCTTTTGTACTTGACACACAGATGGGACATTGTACTGCGAGGGAAATGATGGATGGTTGCGTGACAAATTTCATTTCCTTTCTAAAACCAGAATCAGAAGGATGCACAAATTTTGGAAAGTTGTGTGTTTCTGAAAATAAACAATAAATAAGTAAAATAATCTTCGAAAGAGGAGCTGGACCTGAGGACTGTCATGGGTCTCCCCGAGAAAACGTTTGAATGCTTTAATTGACTTGTCGAGTATTGATCAAAGCGCTTAGATGAAAATATGGGTAACAATAAACCGGCTTGTATAAGAGCTTTTGTATCATCTTGGAAATGATCAGCCATGACTGAGGCTGGAATGAACGCAGTATGAGGCAGCCCAGTAGGAACTGGACAGACAAAGGCAGGGGGCACAGAATCGGCTTCTCTGGGCCCCGGAAAAGTGATAGGTGTGAACTTCCTGATGGTAGGAGAAATAAGACAGCTGCTCTCAGTTCTTGCTGTGTCTTCCTTCTCTATCCCTGATTTTATTTTGTCTCTACTTCATCCTCAAATGCATCACTTCTCAAAGCCTGTCCTTCTACCACCACCTGCTTCCAAGCCACGGGGTTGCTTCCAAAAAATGTGAGATTCCTACTGTGCTTTTGAATCACACTGTGTAGAGTTGGGGTTTAGGGATCTGCTTGGACTCTACATCCACAAGGTGACTTTTCTTCCCTCCTAAGTCTGGAAATCGTTGCCCACAGGACTCGTCCCATGCTGCTGGGAGGAGAATTCATGATTAACATCTGCGAAGGACTGAACTTCTTCCCTCAGAAGGTCTCTTTCCTTCTTACTATGTGACTTTTTAAAAAAAGCTCTGATAATTTATAGTGTCGCTCATGAAAAAACATGGTTGTGTTTTTTCAGGAGCTTTTTGTTTCTTTTCATTAAGTGAATGGTGTTAGGCCTTTCTTTGAAAAATAAATACAATAAAAAATTCAAATAGGTTTAAGAAATGATGGGTTAAACTTAGCTAAGTTTAGTGAAATAGCTTGACTACAAGACTTGTTGGAGTCTTTAATATTGCCATGGGTAGTGGGGGGTCTCCAAATAGAAGTTTCTTAAACACCCTTGATAGGAAACTTCTTGGTGCTGAAGAATTTCATGAGATTTGTGTTTCAAGGAATTTTGGAAAATACTGCCTAAGTCAGAAGGAATATTGAAAGGTAAATGGAAATCTGGGGGCACTGTGGCAGGTGGGCTACAGCAGAAGAGACACTTGATGCCCCTTAAATGCTGCCACGTATATGACTGTTTATTATGCTCATGTAGAGTCTTGCCTTTATGGAGGAGAAATTGTCTGATACTGGAAAATGAAGAATACATGTTTCTTAGTCCATTCAGACTACTTTAACAAAAAATATTATAGACTGGGTAGCTTGTAAACAACAGAAATTTATTTCCCATAGCTCTGTAGGTTGGGATGTCCAGGATTAAGCACTGGCAGATTTGGTGTCTGGTGAGAAACCACTTTCTGGTTCATAGATGGCCATCTTCTTGGTAGGACCTCACATTGGAGAAAGGGCACGGGGTCTCTCTGGAGTTTCTTTTATAAGGGCACTTATCCCATCCATGAGGGCTCCATTCTCATGACCTAATCACCTCCCAAAGGCCCCGCCTCCTAATACCATTACATTCGGAATTAGGTTTCAGCATATGACTTTGTAGGGGACACAATTATTCCATCCATAACAAGGTGTTAGTGAATTTAATACTTACACCAAATGGATTCACCCTAATAGAAAATATTTCCTAGGCAATGTTGTATTTGTTAAAAAAAAATTAGATCGGTACCATTTATCTCTGTATATCTATAATATGGAAGCTACTGTGATTTTCCTTTCATTCTCTAAACTTTTCGTCAGTTCATTGGACTAAGAAAAAGCCAACAAACTTTTAAATACCAGTATAAGCACTGGGTGACTTGGAGCGTTTCTCCCATCTCTGGGAGGCTTCTGCAAATAACAGAGCTGTTATCATTTCAGTAGTTCCCAACTATCTTGGGGTCATCATGTACCTTGAGATTTCTGATGATAGCAGTGGGACTTCTCCCTAAACACTGCAAATTCAAATGCAAACAAAATTTCTCCCTATAGTTTCTAGGGCTCCATGAATCACCTGAAACCTACCCCAGATGCAATAAAGCATTTTCACAAAGGATCCTTCCGCCACATCACTCTCAGGATCCTTTATGCCACAATATTCTGTGATTCGAAGATAGATTCTCCTCTAACTTGCCAATGTCCACGTGCTTTCTACCCAGATATTTTCCTTTTTATCCTCCCTCTTGTGTAGTTTCTGGCAACTGTGAACCTGAATCTAATATCTCCAAAGGTTCAGTTACAATGACTGATGAAAACTTCAGGAGACTGTCCTGTATATTAGAGAATATAGCATTATTTTCCAACTTACTCAAAGTTGTTACTTGACATTTCTTCTGGGTAGTTAGCGTTCATAATTAGACTGACATAGTGATCGTAAAGAATGAAAATATTTTACGACTGATATAGAGAAACTATTTTCCTGAACTTTCAAAAGTCCATGAAATCACCTATTGCACATTAGAAAATGTAAATCATAATTCTATTTGGGATGCAACAAAATAAAAATGTAAACATTGCATCAAAACTGGAACGACAGGCTGCTATAACCACACACAATCAGCTGTGCATCATTTCCCTTGAAAAATGTTTTAATACACTTTAATTTTTGGAGCAGTTTTAACTTCACAGAAAAATTGAGCAGAAAGTACATCAAGTTCCCTACCCACACACATGAACAGCTTCCCTACTATCAAAATCCCACACCAGGACTACATTTACTGTCATCAGTGAACCTACACTGACATGTCATTATCACCCAAGTCCATAGCTTATATTGGGGTTCACTCTTGGCGTCATACATTCTATGAGTTTTGACGAATGTATAATGATGTATAATGGAATATGCCCACCGTTATAGTATCATAGAGAATAGTTTGCCTGCCCTAAGAATCCTATATGCTCTGCCTTGCCATTCCTCCCTCCCACAGACCCTTAGCAACAACTTCTCTTTTTATTGTCTCATAGTGTTGCCTTTAACAAAGTGTCATATAGTTGAAATCATACAATACACAGCCTTTTCAAATAGGCCCCTTTCACTTAGTAATAGACATTTAAGTTTCCTCCGTGTCTTTTCATGGATTGACAGCTCACTTCTTTTTAGTGTTGAATAATATTCCACTGTCTGGATGGACCACAGTTTATTCAACCGTTCATCTAAAGGACATCTCTGTTGCTTCTGAGTTTTGGCAATTATGAATAAAGCTGCTATAAAAATCTGTATGCAGGTTTTTGTGTGGACGTAGGTTTTCATCTCCCTTTGGTAAATGCCAATGAGTGTGACTGCTGAGGGTATGTTTAGTTTTGTAAGAAACTGACAAGCTGTCTTCTAAAGTGGCATATTTTGGATAACAGTCTTTTATCAGATACATCTTTTGCAAATATTTTCTCCTAGCCTGTGGTTAGTTTCATTCTTTGGTCCCCTATCATTTTAATCATGCCACACTAATGGCAATAGAATATTTGTAGTGGTGTTTTTGCATTTCTTCATAGAGTTCGACGCACAGAAAAAGTTGTTTTATTTTTGTCATTTCAATATTATTTTGAAAGGAAAATCTTTTTTAATAAGTGAAAACCAAATATATAGTGATTGTAATTTATCTCTGAAGTGCTTAAAAAATCTAAGAATTTGAAGACTATGTCCAAAATAATTTAAAGGGAGTATATTTTTCCCCTGAGTAAAAAATGTGTGTTTGTTTGTGTATGTGTGTTTTTGTGTGTATGTGTGTGCTTGTGCTTGTATGTGTGCATTTTTGTTTGTGTGTGTTTGTGTATATGTGTGCTTGTGTGCTTGTATGTGTGCATTTTTGTGTATGTGTGTTTTTGTGTGTAGGTGTGTGTTTGTGTGTATTTGTGTATGTGTGTGTGTGTGTGTGTGTGTGTGTGTGTGTAAACACATTTACATAGTCCACAGGGCCCTTTGAAATGTGAGCTTCCTATGCATGTTACCATCAGTTCCTTTTGAAGGATCTAGAACTTTTGGAGCCAACCTTGAAATGTGAGATTATGTGCCCAAGTGTACCAATTACCAGAGTTTATTGCTTTTAGATTAATATTACAGATTGTCTTTCCTTCTCTTCATTTTAAAATAAAGTAACTGCATTATAGATGAGGCAAATGAAAGGAATTACACTAGAATCTTGTGAATTGCAACTTTTTTTCATTTTCCAAATAGATAAGGTATCTTCTACCCAACAAATCTCCTAAAACCCCTAGGTGTGCTGTGGTTTGGTGACACACAGAAAGGATGAGGTCAATGTTATCAATACTGGTTATTAGCACTTAGTGGCCTTCAGATGGCCGATTCATGGCCATATAGGGACCTGGACAAAGCTAACTTAGGAAAACACTAAACTTGTAGGTAGAACATCTCTAGAGCTTCAAACAAGACCACCACTAGCGGCAAACAATAATGGCTATGTTCTTTTCTGATCTGAGTTCAAAGAATGTTTCCAGGTGTGTGGCACACAGTCTAGTTTCAGGCATAACAGGTACGTTGATCACACAGGCACCTTGCTGTGGCTCTTAAGGGGTTTCTGGTTCCAAGTGGGCAAAATTTGCTTTCCGCATCCATTTATTTTGGTGTCATGGACCATTGAGGTCAGGTATCTCGCCTCATCTACTCATCAAGGCTTTCAAGCCTGTATCAGCAAAAGTAGGGATGCGTTATTTTCTTGCCTCAGTCAGTTGGAAACGCCTCTAGCACCCGAGTGGCCAACTCTGCCGAGCGCAGCTTCTACTTAATTCTTGCACGAAGGTGTCTGTAAAGTCACTGGAGACTTTTTATTTGTTTTCTTCCCTTTCAAGGTCCCAACTATACTTTTATCTTTGTCCCACTTATTCCAGATTTATTGCTTGCAAATGTTGCTCTGGCTATCCCATCTTTGATTAAAATAGAAGAAATAGCCCGTTTAAGAATATCTTTAGAGATGAATCTAAAAAATGCATTCAGTATTATTTTTACCATGGCTAAAGCAGTTATATTTATAGAGCAGATGAAAATGCAGGGAGTCTTGGCCTGGAAACACAGGCTATTTGCACAAAGCAGAAAATATTTCTTCTTCTTTTTTTTTTTTAATATTAAACTGTGAACATTTCTTGCCTTATTCATGGCTCTGCTATTGAGCTGTGTACGGTTCAGTTAAGACAAAGTGTATGCTTATTGTTCTTTTATATATCAGTTAATAAAAAATTAAGCCCATTAGGACTATAGCATTTAGACAAGAGAGAATGATATTTTCTTAATGTCACACTCAAAACCACATCTCTTTTAATCAGCATCTGCTCTCTGTTAAGCTGCCTATAAAATCTGGTGCCCTGTTGACAGTAGAAGACGAAAACAAACAAACAGGAAAACTACAAAAGCAATGGTATGAACATCAAAGTAGAACAACCCAGCTCTCTTTCTTTGGCATTTAAAAAACGTCTTTATTTTGACCCTAAACAATTGGATTTTCTCCCCAGCAATCTTGATTTCGGAGCTCTGGATGCAGAAGACTTGCATGTGAACTGAAACATGAGAGTAAAGGGGACTGAGGGTGGGCAAGGAACTGTTTGAACATATTAAACCATTTGCCATTGCAAAAGCTCCTTTATTGCTGGGGACAATCAGAAAACAGCACTACATTTGCTTGTAGATGAAACTTACGCTCTTTAGTTGTAATGACAGGTACCACATACGGGGCGACGTGATCCCTGCTGTAGCCTTATAATCCTGAAAATAGTTCAAAGGTCTGTGGTTATGGAGAATGAAAGAGAGGTCGCTTGGATTTTCCGTGGATACTGGAGGTTTGGAGCGTCATTACCTTTTTTTGTTTTTCATTGAGAATGGCGATCTAGAGTTGTGTTAATACTTCACGACCAACTCTTTGTCTATATCCGAAACGAAATAAAATTAATGCATGGGATGTCTCACTTTAGAGGATGTGTCCACTCTGCATCGATTGCGACTATTACAAAAAAAATGTATATACTGGTTAATGCCTTACGTGGAGTGGGTTGCTGTATATTTGTTTATTAACGTAACAGCATCTGCTATTAACTGAGTGGCATGTTATGTGCTGGTGGCGGGGGGATGATAGAGATAAACAAATCACAGTTGCTGACCTCCTAGAACTGGTGGGAGAAAAAAACTAATCACCATCACAAAGACAACAACCAGGAAAGGATTTCCTTATAGGCTGAGTAGGAGAAGGTGTTTGGAAGACCCTTCCTACTAAGCATGATATTACACAGATGGTGGCACATGCTCCTCTTTACATGATTGAGGGATTCTTATATGATGGATGGCAGGATAAATCAGCCACTGAAGAGAATAACACACAGTGAGTACTTTTTTGTTGTTAAAAAATATTTTGTTTCACTTAGCAAAGCAAAATAAGTCTCAGACAGAAAAGACAAACACTGTATGATATCACTTACATGTGGAATCTGAAAAATACAACAAACTAGTGAACATAACAACAACAACAAAAGAAGCAGACTCACTGATCTAGAGAACAAGCTAGTGGTTACCAGCGTGGGGAGGGCAGTAGGGAGGGGTCATAAAGGGGTAGGGGAGGAAAGAGGTACAAACTCTGAGGTATAAAATAAGCTGTAAGGATATATCGTACAACATGGGGAATATAGCCGATATGTTGTAATAACTATATATGGAGTATAACCTTCAAAAATTGTGAGTCACTATATTATACACCTGTAACTTATATAAAATGGTACAGCAACTACACTTCAATTAAAATAAATAAATAAATACATATTTTGTAAGAATAGCATTTTATTTATTGCTAACTTTGCATTTCACTCTCTACTAACAGGGTTTTATTCAACTGTCTGTACCTGCAAGCATTCACTATAAGCTCTGCTGGAATCCAGGGTTATTCCAGTTGTGGTCTTGGGATCCCTGAATCCAAAGACAATTCTGTCTCCCTCTGTAAGTTCTCCCAAGTCTCTTCTGTAAAGATGTCTCTAGACTGTCCACAGGAAGGCTGTGGTGAACTTGGGTTTTTAGTATCTTTTTTTTTCGAAGGAACCCATGAAAGCTTCCGGGAGGAGAGTGAGGGATCCATTAAAAATACAGACAGGAGCACAGATCTTAGATGCTGCCCCCAAAACCTTTTCTTCTTTCGTCCATTTCCTTTCTTTTGTGCAAATGAAATTTGTTCTTCATGCCCACCTAAGTGACTCTGGATTTCCTATTATAAGCGTGGACTTGAGAGAGAGCTGTGGAAGAGGAGAATTTTCGAGGCTAGGAGCTGTAGTCAGGAAAACCAGGGAAGGATGGAAACCCTCAGATTTGTAGGAAAGGGGGAATGTGGTACAGCAGGTGGTTGGAAGGTCGAAGGCATTGTGTTGTTTTCTTCACGTATTTCTCGGATTTCACCCTTGATCTGGACACTACTGGACCCATCATATAATTTAGTTACTTGACCAGACCGATTTGGGGTGTCCAGCTTAGGGCCGGTGTGCGTCCAGTTTTGATGCTATTGGAACAGAGACTATTGGCAGAGAAGCGGGGACAAGCATTTCACAGAGCCTCTGAGTCACCAGTATGGAACCTATAAAAGTCACCTGTTAGAGCCAAGGCTATAACTAAACCAACAGCACCAATCCTTTTGGGTTTTTCAGCTACTTTTTGAAATCACTGACCTGGAAGTTTATAGACTTCGGGTGCACTGGCCTCACGCTTCAGCGGCTGCATTTACTTGGTCAAGGAGGGCCATTCTGAGGAACCGCTCAGCTACACAGAAGGACGCTTCTTCGTGAGGTGCTTATTTTCAGATCTTTCTTTTTCATGGAAAACTCCAAGTTTGAAAACAGAAGAGATTATTTTACTGTAGTTTTTTTTTGATCATAAAAAATGAATTTAGTCCTGTTAAGACCATTATATTGCTATAAAGATAAAGATGTAGATAAAACTAGATCTGTAGCAAGTAGGGGCCTAACTGTGAAAGCTATCCAAGACCTATTAACCTGTTCACATACATATAAACCCAGACACTGCCCAGCTTTTCTGCAAAGCATTCAGATTATACAATTCCTCATTAAGGAAGGTTCAGGAACACTTGAAATAAGCATGCATAAGAAAAATCTCCTGGTGAGATAGAACCATTTATGTCTCACTCATGAAACCAATTTAATCTTTCTAATAGTCTATTTCTCTTCACTTGTTTCTCTCTTGTGCTGGCCTGAATTCCTGTCTTCGCTTCTTTCTCTTTATGGATTTTTTTTCCACTTCTCTTTTTCTTGGTTCTCATTAATTAAACAAGAGCTGTTAGGTAGCTACAGAACGCATGAAGTTCAATGCTAGCTTCACAATTCATATTCCGAAGACAGAAACAATAGCAATTTTTATAGGTGAATATTGTAAAGTAAAATGCTAAATTGATGCATTACACGAAGAGTGAGACAGACCGTAAATTGTATTCTAAGAATTCTTTCTCATTTCTCTCTATCTCTATATCTATCTATATATGCAGCTATACACATATAATATGTTGATAAACCTATGCAGGATGATAGCATTCAATAGGTAAGACTACCCAAGAGTTTTTCCCACTTGATGGTACTAGAATAAGCCCTTTTCTAAGGTAATCTATTTCCCTTCACGCTATTTAAAAATAAAGCAAGGTACGTTTTTACATTATGCACGCGGAGGCAATATTCGGCTGGATGCTTAAGATTCAGAAGGGATTTCTGTGATCCGCCCTGTCATTGCAGCTCCTGCCCTCTCCCTGCAGTACAAGAAAACACTGTTATTTACCCTGGGACACAGGTGACTGAACTTATAAAAATCACTACAAGACAAGATGTATTGAGGCCTGGCGTGGAATGACAAATTCTGGTGAGGTTCACCAAGAAGAGACATATTGATTCTTAAATGATTAATAAGGAGAATATAATTGTATTTCATTAAGATGGATGGGATTTCATTTAGTCTGTCTTCTCCCTTTTCCACTTCAGATGCGAGAGGAAATCAAGTCATCATCAATGGCATCTCGTGTTAGCCTGCCATGGCAACAAGCCCATTGATTGAGTCAAGGAACTTTCAGATGCACTGGCTGGTCTTTAATGGGTTGCTGAAAGCACAGATAACACGGCCAAGGGAGCCGACTCAGTCAAAGAAAGAATGGAAATTCACAGTCGGATTTCTCAATGGTTCCTAACAGACTTAAGCCCCCTTGTATATCTCAGACTAGGGCACAAAATGATATCTCTGTCCTCCATTTGGGAGGGAGGAGAATTTGCCCTGTAGCATAATCAAGTCTCTGGATTAGCAGGGCATTCTGCACTAGGATTTTACTCTAGTAAATTACACTGATACAATATTAACAGTTAAGCTATTTTGTAAGTGCTGGACATTTTTTTTTTTTTTTTTGGCCTAATCTCAATTATTTTTCTTAACCTCCCTCAGTGCTGTGTACTATCACCATTTTACTGATGAGACGGTTGAGGTTCAGACTGACTTCCATCTAAAAAGGATCAGATTCAGGTTTGAACTCATTACACTCTGATCCTGTTTTTAAAGTAACTCTTAGTTTTCTTACATAGGACTTTTTGTTTATTGAGAAAACAAGCTAAGGGCAGCAACATAGTGGTTAATGGGTGTACTCTGAAGCCAGACTCTCAGGGACAAAGGCCAGCTCCACCCTTAATAGCTATATAAACTGGTGAGTTATTTAACCTACTAAGCCTCAGTTTCCTCATCTCTATAATGGGGTTGTCGTATGTAAAGTGCTGTGAATGCACTGTCTCAACAGTGTATAGTAAGTGTGCGAGATGTACAGACACATGCCTGGGTTTGAGTTCTGCCCTTTTGCAATAGCAGATACCCAAGAGGACAACAAGGTCCCCTGTGACAGCACATTCCACACCTAGCTTTCCCTGATGCAAAGCAAGTTCTGGGACCAAGTTCAACTTCAGTGTGCAGAGGAAATATATTCTGTCCATTACAGGCAGGTGTTGAAAATATTTGCCAAACAGTAATTTAAACTGTTGGATTGCTTAACTACTGCAGGACTTGTTTTTGTCTTCTGTGAAAGAAAATTTAAAAATAGTAACCATCACAGCGTGTTGTGACCGACGTGTGAGAACACCTCAGCATAGGTCCTTGGAGATGTAAAGTATTTCACAAATGTTAGCATCGCCATCATTATTGCTGTTGTTGTTAAGGCAGCACAGTAATAATAGTAATAGAAAAACAGAACGATTTACCTAACCCCAATTTCTATTTAATACAAGAATTACTACATGGAGCCTCTGTGGTTTCCAATTGTCAAAGAATTAGCACATAATAAAATACACTGACTGTAACACTGAACTGAATATATTAGAAAAATTTGGTGATGCAGAGGATATTTGGAATTCCTCATTTATCACTGTGTGTCACATAATAAAAAGTGTAGGGGCTTCCCTGGTGGCGCGGTGGTTGAGAGTCCGCCTGCCGATGCAGGGGTCACGGGTTCGTGCCCCGGTCTGGGAAGATCCCACATGCCGCGGAGCGGCTGGGTCCGTGAGCCATGGCCGCTGAGCCTGCGCGTCCGGAGCCTGTGCTCCGCAACGGGAGAGGCCACAACAGTGAGAGGCCCGCGTACCGAAAAAAAAAAAAAAAAAAAAAAAAGTTTAACTTGGAGATATTCAATAGGTATAATAAGCTGACTAGGCCAGCTTATATTGGAAACACACAGTTCTTCAGATTCTCCTAAAGAACAGGGTAATAATAAATATAGGAGTTTGTTTTAAAAGGAATCATTAAGCAGCATAAAAATAGTACTACTATTATTTTAAAGATATAATAAAAGCATTTAAAATGAGACAAAAAGAATAAGAAGGCTTTTTACTAAGAGGCAAACTGAGGCAGTGAGGAGAAATGATTCTAGTTAGAGTTGAAGCCAAGGAACCCTTTGCAGCTCTATGCTCTAATCCCTATGGTTCAGTGTTTCGATTGTTCCCACATCTAAAGGTAGAATCTGTTGGTCTACAGGAGTGCATGTGATTCTGAATTTTGCTTTATTTACAAATAACTTTGGAGAAACCAGTCCCTCTTCCTGAGCCCCTGGGATGGTAGAGCAGTAAGAAGCAGAGTAGTGGGGTGTTCTAAAACCAGGACTCTGAGGACCAGAGGAAGGTGTATCTGGTTAGACATGAGAGTTCTGCAGCATTCATAGTAGCTAAGCATCCCTGCTGGTGTCCTAAGGAACTCCTGAGTCCCTCACTGCACCAGCAACGGTGCTCCAACCTCCCGAGAGGGAGTGAGTGACACCGAGTGTCTCATCAGAGAATGAAAGATGTGTCCGTGTTCAAGCATCTGGCAAAACAAAGACAAAAGAAGGAGTTCACTATTAGCTTACTTCCTATGTTTGAAAGAGGCCTTCACTCATCAAGTGAGATGAAGCTGCTCATCAAGGGAAATTCGTACCATCTTGAATTGCAAACTGGGGTCTGGAATCACATGAGGAAGGAACAGGCACGCCATCCCCAGTTTAGAACCCATTTGGGCAGCAGAATGAGGGTTATCGCAAACTTCAGGGCAAATTTATATTGGGCAAAAGAGAGTGCACTTTCTAATAAAAATAAAATAAAGCTTAAATGGCACAGGAGTCTCCTTAGATTTCAAATGGTTCCCATAAAGTAACAGTTTGATGATTTAAATGGAAATGAATCAGAACATACAGATTAAATTTCCTTGAAAAACCAATTGGCTTTTGCATACTTTTTATTAAATTTTCATTTCCCATATCAAAGTAGGCTCCAGAAAAAAAATTAAAAAGGAAGGAAGGGTAATGGAAACATGTATTCAGCTCTGAGCACGATGTTGTTTCATAATATTTTCAGTAAATAAGAGACATTGAAAAACAATTAAGCTGGTAGGAGTGCTTGCTGTGCAATATGGATTGGGAACTTTGTCCTTGAAAACAAGAAGAATCTGGAACACTATAGCAAAAATAAAACAACACTGGTTAAAATATAAAATTTCATCTATAATATTTTTAAAACATAAATGACTCTCCTAATTAAAGAAACATACTTTCGGGCTTCCCTGGTGGCGCAGTGGTTGAGAGTCCGCCTGCCGATGCAGGGGACACGGGTTCGTGCCCCAGTCCAGGAGGATCCCACATGCCGCGGAGCGGCTGGGCCCGTGAGCCATGGCCGCTGAGCCTGCGCGTCCGGAGCCTGTGCTCCGCAACAGGAGAGGCCACAACAGTGAGAGGCCCGCGTACCGCAATTAAAAAAAAAAAAAAAAAAAGAAACATACTTTCAAGAGATTCCCATATATATGTGCATCTTTGAATGCTATCTGCATAATAAGTTGAGATATAATTTCAATTTGAAACCAGATTTTGAGGCATAAATGGGTATAATGCTTACTAGAGGAATTTTCCTGATAAATTAATAATCATCAAAGGACCTTAAAAAAGAGAAGTTTATGAAAAGAAATAGAGGTGGGCTAACATCATCAATATTAAGAAAATATCAACTTAATTAAGGAGTAAGGAGCACTGTCTATTATCTTGCTTTATCCTCACGAAGATCACATTGTGTTATTTATTATTATCTTTGTTTCACAGAAATGGAAACCTAGGTTTATAGACATAAAGCAATTTGCCCAAGTTTGTAATTTAGCAGGGAGCAAACTGTCTAATTCCCATTTCATGTTATGACCCATCCACCATGCTGCCCCTCTTTCTTGATTTAGTTGCTCTGTTTGGGTAGATTACAAGCTCTAGTAGTTTCTTCGGAAAGGGGGCATGCCAGGTAAGTTATTGAGCTTCCATGCATGAAACTAACTTTTATTTGCCCTACACATGATGGATAGTTTTCCTGGGTACAGAATTCTAGGTTGGAAACTATTCTGCTTCAGAGTTTTGAAAGTGTGGTGTTTTGTTGTTTTCTAGTTTCTATATTGCCATCAAGACAATTGCAAGGCTATTCTGATTTCTGAATCTTTTCTGGGTGACTTTATTTTTTCCTCCTGGGAAGTTTTTGGTATTTTGTTTTACCCCATTACTACCACAATTTCATGGCAATCCACCAATTGTTTGTTCTTTTATATTCTTTGTCTTGGAGCCCTTGTAAACTTTTTTAACTAGAAACTTTGTGCCATTCACTTCTGGAAAACATTATTTAATTGCTATGCTGATAATTTTCTCCTTCCATTTTTTTCTGTTCTATATATTTGGAAGCTTTAGTTTTTGAGTTATTGGATTTCCTGAGCTGGTTCTCTAATATTCTTATCTTTTATTCTCCTATTTTTCCACCTTTTGTCTTTCTTTTATACTTTGTAGAAATTAACTCTCTTATAACTCTTTTATTGGATTTTTTTATTTTGACTAATTTTGTATGGACATGTAAAATTTGTGGGGCTCTTTAAAAATTTTTTTCCTTGTTGTCCCTTTTAAATAGTATTCTGTTCTGGTTTCCTACTTGCCATATGTGTATATATATATTTTTGTTTGTTTGTTTGTTTTGTTTGTTTTTTTGAATCTCTCTGGCAGCATTAACAATAGCTTTCAGGGAGAAGAATTTGTTCTGCTGTGCTGAGAGGGGTAGAGAATTCTAACAAAAGTTTGGCAGGAGAGTAGTATTTGGGGCTGGAATTGCTCTATAAGCAGCACTGAGTCATTTCTTCTTATTTTAGAACAATCTCTACCCTCATTTTCAGAGGTACTTGGTACCAAAACCCCATGAAACATTTGGATATTCTGTGTTGTAAATGTTATTAGTACTTGGCTTTCCTCTTTGCTGGCTTAAGATTCAGCTAAGTCAAATTACTCATCACCTCATCATCTGCTTTCCAGCTTCCATTTTTTCCCCTCTTGGTTCCCTCCTATTCTTCCTGTCCTTTCAAAAAATAATTCCTTGACTATAATTTTAGTGAGTTTTCATGAGGGAGCAAGATTAAATGTGCAAGTTCAATCACTCACCTTTAAGTGTAAGCCTGTGAATATGTCTTATTTCTTCTTACAGTTAAAATAATTCTTAAAGACAGAGAGAATGTCCCCTTTTTTTGTATCAATGTATCTGTCACAGCTTGAAACATAGAGACATGTACATAGTAAGTGCTCAATAAATGCTGAATGCATTAAGTGAAATTCTATAAATATTCAGAGTCTCAGTCTAAAATAGTTTGGCCAATGATAAAATTAAATTAATTAATTAAATGAGGTAAAATAAAGTTTCTCAAGATAATACATGTATCTCTTAAATACATGTTGTTTTGTATGAACAAAACACCTAGCATACTATTATACAAGAGGAAAATCCGATGAGGATGACAGATCATTGAAAATTCTCTATCCTCAAATAAATTGCCTCTTTCAAAACAATCAAGTTGTGTTTTTTTTTGCTTGTTTGTTTGTTTGGTTTGAGGTATTCGGGCCTCTTACTGTTGTGGCGTCTCCCGTTGCGGAGCACAGGCTCCGGACGCACAGGCTCAGCGGCCATGGCTCACGGGCCCAGCCGCTCCGCGGCCTGTGGGATCTTCCCAGACCGGGGCACGAACCCGTATCCCCTGCATCAGCAGGCGGACTCTCAACTACTGAGCCACCAGGGAAGCCCCCAAACAATCAAGTTTTTAAAATTAAATTAGTAATTACCAGGCTTTGTAACAGTTTAAATTAAAAAAAAGAATAGCCTTTAACATCCAATATTATACAATGAGATTCTTTATTTGTAGACCTCCCATGTGGATTAACATCTTGCATAGTAATTATCGATTTACACACTAGTTGCCCACTAATTTTTGAGCTTTTTAGATAAGCAACCAGCTCTGATTCATGTTTTTATTCCTATCACTTCATGTGCACCCATTTGCTGAAGGAAAAAATTGGTACATATGTGTCTTGTGATCACTAGTGTAATCCATTTCCATAGTACCTGGGTGATCTTTCACAGAGCTTAAGATATATTTAGTTCTGTAACAGAAACCACACAGAGAGGGACCCCAATATAGCACATTTAAGAGGACTGAATACATTTAAAAAGTCCCAATTCAAGAATAGTGTGGAGTAAGTTATGATAATCTTTCTATAATGACTTTCCTAGTTGCCTGGGATTAGGAAGGTCCACAATGATCAGCTCTCATGGTTTATTCTTGTTGCTGTTGAAATAAAAGTAGAACAAACAGCAAAGAAATTATTGATGTCATTTCAATGTCCTTGTGTTTTTACGACATCCTTCTAATCTATATAGAACAGTTGTACTATCTTTACATGTAAACTTTTAAAATACACAAAACTGTACTTTGAAATAAGCAATTTTTATCTCCTTAGAGATACTTTCATTGCTAAATCGATAAGTGAAAAAAGACAGGTAAGCACATAAGGTGTACCCTTAAAAAGACGTTCAGCCTAGTTTCTCTTTTCATTTTTTAAATATAGTTTTAGATGGAACTTATTTATTTTTATGTATGTTCACAAGATGCTTTAATGCTCAGTAAAACGATGACACTTTATCATTAGGATGCATCCAGTTTTCACTGAGAACAGTTAAAATCTTTAAAAACATATTATTCTTAAAATATAGGGCTTTCCCCTTTTATTATGTTTTTTAACAGCATTAGGAAAGTATAACATACAGGCTTCAAACAGGATAACTCTTTGATCTTAGAACCCCAAGACTGGCAAGAGTTAGAAACAAAATCCTTTTTTTGTTGTTGTTGTTTATCAGTTGCTGAAGATTTTCTAGATCACTTTTTCCCTTAGAAGTCTCACTATCTCCCCTGCCCCCGCAACCCCCCCACCGTCTTTATCACGAGTCTGGAATTACAAAGGTTTTTCCTTAACTGCAACTCAGTTTATTGAGGGTTATTAAATGCTAATCTGTGCTAACATTACAAAAACTGCAGAAAATTGTAAATCGGGAACTTCTTCTTGTAGAGTGCTGTCTTGCCCATTTCTATGTCCCCCAAACTGAGCACAGCACAGGACACAGAGGAAGTACTCACGTAAATATTTGTTAAATCAACAAATGAGTTTCTGACTTCAGGAGATTTGGAATCTAAGTAGGAAAACCAGCGAGGAATCCTCTAGAAAGTGAGTGCAGCCAAGAGGTACGGAATGTGCTGAGAAGACTTTCAGGAGACACAGACTCATGGCAGTCGAGTTAACCATTCCCAATCCCTTTGAGCATCAAAGGCACTTACAGAAAATATATTAGTTGAGGTATTTATCAAGCGTTCAAAGTCTACTCTTCAAAAAACAAGTAAACCACCTCCCCACCAAAACCTAGTATTTTATGTTAACTGCTTAAAGGTTATATTCAAAAGGCATCTCACTCAGAAACTGTTCTATGGGATGAAAAACACAAAACAAGACAAATCAATCAAATATGATATAGTCAGGGTCATCTCAGACACTGATCAAGCCCAACTTGACTCTAAACTCCTTAAAGGCAAAGATGGTGTCTATACTTCTTGTTCTTTTGTTCCAGCACACAGCCTGTCATCTGGTGGCCCCTCCATGATCTCAACTGAAATGAATGAATGAATGAAATCTTATTGTATGCATAATGCTGTGCTAGCTGTCCCAGTCCATTCAGGCTGCTGTCACAGAAAACCAGAAATTGGGTGGTTTATAAATGAAAGAAATTTATTTCTCACAATTCTGGAGGCTGGGAAGTCCATGGTCCAGGCACTGGCAGTTTCAGTGTCTGGTGAGGGCCCCCTTTCAGGTTCAGAGACAGCAGTCTTTTCCTTGTGTCATCACAGGGCAGAAGGGGCACAGGGTCTCTCTGGAGATCCTTTTGTAAGATCACTAGTCCCATTCATGAGGGCTCCACCCTCATGACCTAATCGCCTCCCAAAGACCCTCCCTCCTAATACCATTAGATAGGAGGTTAAGTTTCAACACATGAATTTGAGGGGGTACAAAAATATTCAGTCTATAGAACTAGGTGTTTATGTAGCTGTAAAGTATTTTTTACGATTAATTGTTCTTCTCTGAGAGTCCAAAATGAACTGAGGACCCACAGAAAACGGCGTGAAGTTGGACAGGGGAATATACAGCATTTAGGAGTTTTATAAACTCAATGCAAAATGACCCACAGAGTAAATAGTTACTAAAGCTTAAGCCTTCCCCCCACATCTCTTGTTCAAGTAATAATAAGCTATTTTCATAGCAGAGACAGAGATAAGTAATATGACCTGGTCCTCTTGTCGGGGTGTTATAATCCTATCCTTGGGCTGTTTTGTTCCAAACTCCCAGGCCAGAACTCTTTAGATGGGCCTTATTCTCAGGACCTTCTCCTCATGGGCACCAGGGCACACAGATGTTTTGCCATAATAAGGGATCGAATACTGTTCGACCAGCAAATGCATCCGCTGCTCTAACAGTAAAGGTGAAAAGTAGTGAGCATCTCACAGGGGCCCTGAAGAGCTAGGCACAGTGTATTTCCAGGACAAGAATCACAATCTGAAGTTGTCGATTACAATCCTTCTATGACCTGGACTACTCATGCCTTTAACGCTAAGTAACTTATGATTTGATGGCCATGTTTTAATTGCCTATAAAATTGTGCGGCTCCTTGTCTATGCCTCAGAGGGGCACAATGAAGAGTAATTATGTGCAAGCAAAGTTGCTGAATGGGCAGTGGAAATGGGAGTTTCAATTATTTTTTAACAACCTGTTTACCGATGCTCTGGTGTTGAGTATTTTTCGGGCTTATGACGTTCCTCATTGATGGCTTCAGGCAAGAAACCAACAGAAAATTGATGGAGAGGATCGACGATGCCCTGATACATGGGCAATATTCTCTTACTCAGGACTGTGATTACAACCTCTGAGCTTTTATGGAGTTTTTAAACACAGGTGCAGAGCTTTCTGCTTGTTTGAGCGAGGAAAGTACCCCATTTGGTTAAAAAAAAAAAAATACTGTTCTCATTGGAGGGAGAGTTCTTGGCTTGACATGGCCATGAGCCTTGCTCAAAAGGCACAGAAAATAACTATTAAGTCACAGCTTAGCCCGCTGAGCAGTCATGAGTCATGCAAATGGTTTGTCCATCAGCTAAGACAGGAGTGGGGTTTACCATGAAATAATGCAAATTATTCTGAACACTCAAGGAAAAAAACACTATTTTTTAAAAAGTTATTTAACACTCTAATAAAGAAAAAAAACACTATTTTTTTTTAAAAAATCGAAGACTGGTATATACATGCATCATTATTCCTAGAAATAATACACTTGATATTTGAAACGTGTATTTAGTTCCCGTCTATGAAATTTATAATACTTTACAAAGCCTCCTATATTTGTATTTGCTGCCCTAGTAAATTTGCCCGGTTATTTACAGGTATTTTAATTCTGTTTTCCAGATGGCAACATGGAGGACTTGAGTAAGCTTTTTGGGATCAGACTACACATGAAAGCTACTTGATTCCCAAATGAATGTTCACGTGAATAAATAAAACACACAAAACTAATGTTCTATTTTGGCAACATCCATAACAGTATTTTTCTCTTTGTCAGTAGTGAAATGCGTCAGTGGTCAAATCTGAGTTCATAGGAAACAGATGACTCTGTTTTTAGATAATATAAGTCCTTCCTCTTATTTTGGATTTTCTTTCCCCATCATGCATAACTTTGGGATATTTCGTGATGTCTTAGCAAAGCCTCTGCTTCGTTCTGATTTCGGGCGGGGGAGTTTTCTGCGCTGCCAGTGAGCCGGAAGTCTGAAATTAACCACATCACCCTGGTTCCAGACCTTTTCTCCAATGCTGGCTCTCCTACGTTTCTACTGTCAATCAAGAAGAAAACCATGACCCAGTTTGTTTCCTGGTCCTCTATTCCTTGAGGGTAAATGCATCCCTTAATCCTGCTTTGGAGCCCCCTCTCTCCGCACACACGCTTTCTCTTTTAGTCAATAATTCGTTTTATTGGTTACAATGCAACTACCTTATTTCAGGCTTTTCCACAGCCGAGCACAGCTGCTCGTGTTGGCTATTGATTCCATACGTTAGCTCAAAATTGTATAATAGTCTCTTCTAATAGTTGCCTTTGGCTTTTCCTCTCCCCACTCGGAAAAGTGCTCTCTGCTCCTGGCCTGGTGTGCCAGTAACTAGAAGTGGATCCTAATTATATCACCCATTCTTCACCAAGAAGCCCAAATAGCTGTCTCACGTTGGAATAGCTCACCATGCCTTTGGATTAAGTGGCTTCCTGCCACTCTGTGGAAAACACTTCAAGAGACCAATGCTAAATTTGTTGGTAGGAAGAAAATGTTGCAGGTATGGAAGGTTTAGCGACCTCCAACTACAAAAGAAATCTTACTAAATTAACGTGTGGGAATATGAGCTTATCTTCTCTCAGGTTATCCCCGTCTCCTCCCATTTTCTTCTCTCTTTCGACCTTGTTACTTCATTTATTACCGGGAGCTGCATTTTTAACTTGTGTTATGCATAGAATTTACACCCTCAAAGACAACTTGAATAGCACAGGGTAAGTTTCACCTTTGGAAGTTTTAGGGAAAGTAAAATTGCCGCACACAGCTGGAAAGCTTCAACAGTCCAGAGCTGAGGCTTTGCCTCAGAGTCTCTGGGCATCTGAGTGATCTAAAATCTCATAATCTGGGTCACAAAGAGCCTTAATGATGTTTCCTTTTAGTGCTCCAATAGCTTCTCATGTCATAGTGAGAAACAAAACAAAACAGCTCAATTCTTGCTCTTTGAACCAAGGATGCTGGAAGAGGAAGGCATGAAATCTACGGAGGTTCGGGAAGATCTGTTCCTCAGACTTGGAAACAAAGTTCTGATCTTTCATGACAACCTTTCAAGATTTATCTCAGTGAACAAAGCATATGCAACTCTTCTAGGCAGATCCCTGAGCACAAGTCCAACAGCTAAAAGAAGTGGAACAGAAATGGAATACAGTTTTGCAAGCAAATTTGGGAACATGGCAGACTTCCAAGAGTGGAGCAAAGTTTAAGCAACAAAGCCCCCAATCCCGGAACTCCTTTCAACGTCCTTCTGCCTCTCCCTTGGTATCTAACTCCAAGTCCTGTGGATATTCCTTTGCTATAAGCACCTTTCACATAGATGTCTGTTTCATCTCATATCTAGACTACTGAAAATTTTCCTACACATTCTCTGTTTCTAGTCTCATTCACCTTTCATTGATCTTACTGCTGAGTAGTCAGATTAATATTCTCAAGATATCCCATTGATTATGCCATTATTCTGCAAGGAAAACAAAGAAACAACTTTTTCCTTAGTGGCTATAGAAATTAGACTAGTATTGTGCATGTGTGCATGTGCGTGTGTGTGTGTGTGTGTGTGTGTGTGTGTGTATGGAGGTGGGTAGCCGGTTAAACAAATCACCCCGAAGAACCTGTGTCAAGTGCTCAATGTCTTTAAGTCTCAAATTTTACCTGAATCAGGCTAAGTGGGTCACAGTAGAAATCTCCAAATCTTTGGGGAATATCAATGCTCCCAGAAATAGTGCCTTGTTTATCCTGTAGCTGCATAGACTGCTCCCCTGCACTCTCCTCTCCTGCTCTGCACAAAATGCACAGACATAGCCTTGAAAACGAAACTCTCTCACTTGACTGCCAGAACTACACACATTGGCCCAGGGGACCTTTGGTCCACTCCACTGTTGCCATCGCTGTTCCCTTGACCACTCTACACAAACCTCCCCCCTGTCTGCTCATTAAGTCTCAGAATAGGAGGCTTGAGACATTGAACACTTGACACAGGCTGTTTGGGGTGATTTGTTTAACCGGCCTCTTATGTCCATCTCTCCCTCCCTCTCTCTCTCTCTCTCTCTCTCTCTCTCTCTCTCTCACACACACACACACACACACACACACACACGTACACTATACTAATTTCTATGGTCACTAATGAAAAAGTTGTTTGACTTTTTTTCAGAATAGTGATATGATGTCTGCTCATTTCATTTCTTCTACTTAAAAGATTTACTGTTACCCACCCATTTAAAAATAAATACTATCCTAATTACCAAATAGGATATTTTCTATCCTTTGACATTTGTTTTCTTGAGAATATTGACCAAACCGAAACGATGAACCAAACACTGTTAAGCGGACCAGCGTGCATGAGTTCCTGAGGCATCCGTGGACGCTCAGCCACTTGAATGCACCCAGAGTCTCAAAGGTTAACAGGGATTCGGTAATGAAAATGCACAAACTCTTCCTCATTTTAAGTCCCATGAACGGGTTCTTGCACTGCTGCCCCTCTGTGCTGCCAAAGCTCATTTTTACACTCCTAAGCACTCTTTCATTTTTCTTCGTCTCCTCTTTGGTCGTAAAGTGATCCATGAGCTCTATACTTGGCAGATGACGGATGTTTAATACAGATATCATGAAATATATTGAATAAAGGATAACTATGGTGATACTTGTAGGGATGCATTTTAAAGTTTATGGAATGTTTCCAATTTTGAGTGATCCACCTGCTTTTGAATGTGAAGTTAGAATTCTACCCACAAGGAAACTTTGCAGTTCAATGAAAAGGAAAGCTATTGTTGATGGGACCAGTATACACGAGTAGGTGGCTGTATGCGTGACAAATGTGTCAGGATTCTAGAAGCAGAAAAGCATCAAGGGCTCTTGTAAGATTTTTAGAAAAAGAAACCATCAGGATACATTTTCCTAAATAAGTGTTCAGTTAAAAAATGCTAATCTCGACCTTCCTAATCCATTATCCCCACTTCTAAAATACAATTTGCTTTGGTTTTATACAGGTTTTTCCATATGTCAGATAATTAAGGATCCTGCCTTTGCAATTTCAGAGAAATGTGAATTAAGCCTTTTATGAGACCATATGGGTACAGTTTGAGTCTACTGAGGAAGGAAATTGAACATGAAGCATTAACACCTTATCCTTGCTCTACCACACCTTCCAAGGGCTCGCATACGGAGAACACTTGTGATGGGGTGCCAGGTTTCTGTGCCGCTTTGTGTAGCCAGCTTACATTTAGGGCTCCTATTAACTTGAAAGAGAGCTCCAGGTGCATTCAAGCTCTGCTGAAGAAATGGAAATTTGGAAGTTTTGTTATTAGCTTAGGCCGTTTTCAACTCTCACGTGAATAAGAGATGGAGAAAAGTTACTAGAATCTATTTTTTCTTCTTATTTTTAATTAAAAAAATTTTTTTACAACTATTGTTTTTAGGAGTGATGTAAAACTGAACATAAAGGTAGGTGCTGAGACAAAGGTGTCAGGACTCTTCCTTTCTGTTTGGCAAAGTGACATGGGTCTCCCTCTTCTTCACCAAGGCAGGCTTCAATATGATGACTTTTAAAATACATGTTGATGTGGGTGTAAAACTTTAGGTATTTGGCCCTCAGGTAACAGGAATCCTTTGGCATTAAGGAGTAGAAAACTATTCTAACAAGCGAAAATGGAGAATTTGTTGGAACTCTACAGGAAGAGCTCACAGAATCCAAGGATAGGAGGTGGAACCAGAAACAGGGATGTTACAGGAACAACACAACTGCCAACACCTCTGATTTCTCAATGTGTGTTGGGCTCTTTTTGCTCCCTCCACGGGGGAGCTGTTTTCTTGAATGCATCTGCACACAGCATGCATGTCGCTGCTGTGGTACCAAGTTTACTAGGTCTCTTAGTTCAAGGGAGCAGAAAAAGACCACCTACTATTTCTTTGCCTCCAGTCCAACCTTATGCTCTGGGAGATAGAACTTGATTGGTCTAGTTCAAGGTTCAAGCCAAGTATGCAAGGATGGGAGAAGCAGGACCACATAGGACAAATCTGGCTACAGGAGCTTTTATTTTGCTTCCTTTCTTTTTTCTTTTAAAGGTTGCTGATGTCTGTTCCACGAGGCAACCAGTGTGGTCAAGACATTTGCATGTTGCCTAATCACAAATGCTGCGACAGGACCTGAAGACCACCGAGGTCCACGGAGGCACTAAGAAGGGGCTCCTCTCTCCTCCCGAAGGGCTTTCTTTTCTCTTATTTTTTATATATTCAAAAAAGATAGTATCCCTGTGTGCTGATATCTCTGCATTTCTAGCCTGCTAGTTTCCATTCATTTTTCAACTCCCGACACTCTTATCTCTCCCTTCTCTTTGTCAAGAGAAATAATACTGGACTTGAACAATGGTTCTCAAATGGGAGCCAGTGTCAGAATCCCCTGAAGGGCTGGTTAAAACCCATATTGCTGGTTCTCACACCCAGAGCTTCTGATTCAGTAGGTTTGGGCTAGGACCCGAGAACTTGCATTTCTAGCAAGTTCCCAGGCGATGCTTCTGCTGCTAGTCTGGGGACAGCACTTTGAGAACTGCTGGACTTTCCAGAGAGTGGAAAGGAGTTACTGCAATTCAATCCCCTCATTAAACCATCAAGGACTATACTTATTTCAGTCCATCACCAACAACTACTGGTTGGTAACATATTGTATTGTATTGTATTGTATTAAAGGCAGTAAGTCTATCTTATCTCCAGGAATAAGACATGTCTCCAGTCCTTGATGATCTAGCAAGAGAAATAGGACACAGCTACCTTTCCATGGTGGTATAGTTGGGCTACTCCTTTCACCGTCTTGGACAACATACTTTGTTAAATCAGTTATTTTTTTCACCTATAAGCAGGCATAACCATCGTATCTACTCGGAAGAGCTGTTGTGAGGATTCAAGGAGGCCATACGTACGTAAATTGGAAAGTGCTGTAAAATATTAAATGCTTGTTTTTCATGTGCTTGGAGCAACAGCTTTCGTAGCGTGTATGGCCCATGGATCTTCTCCCATGGACAGCTCGTAGCTCATCTCCCTGCCTCCCTGGCTGTTCGACCTTAGGGAATTTCTGACAATCCATTAGCATTGTCCAGAGTTGCTGCAGCCCTGAACTCTTACTATATTCACCCCTCGCCCCACTTCTCTAGACCTCTGAAGTCTTGCTCTGGCTTGAGCTGCTGAAGTTTTCTGCCATATGCTTATTCCATATCTTGTCTGGACTGCCGCTCTGCTTTCCTCTTTGAGCTTCTCTACACAGCAGCCAGAAAAATCCTTTTCTGGCACAAGGGAGGTCACAGGAGTCCTCTGCTCAAACCCATCCAATAGCCTTCCACTGCTGTTAGGTCTACAAGATCTCGCCTTGTTTCTCCAAACTTCATTCTTGACCACCCTTCTCCTTGCTCTGTGCCATCCCCGTGAATTTCCCTACTGTTGCTGGAACACAACAGTTATTTTCCTGACTCGGCTCTTTCCACTGCTTGGAAAATTCTTTCTCCATCTCTTGCCATAGCTGATTCATTCTCTGCCTTTGGGACTCAGTTCACTGGCATCTCCTTAGATGCTTCCTCTGTCATACCGTCATGTTTATTTCCTCTGGAGCCTCCTATCATCATTTTTATTTGCTTTCTCCCTTTGCTGACTTACGTTCTAGCTCCCCTGCTGGGCTTTAAGCACCCATGAAAGCAGCTATTCACTAATGAGTTCTTTCACTGTCCATGGCAGTCACTCAGTACGGAATGACGTGAGCAGAAGAGATGAAATGATGAGTATTCCTCTCAAGAAGGGACATCTAGATCGCTGTCAAGATGACCTCCTTGCTTCTGGTATTTTCTCTTCTTTAGGAAAACCAGCCGAAGAGGGTCAAATTTGCCATTTTTATCAAGTGCTGCTTTTATCATATTATTTTCTGTATAAAGAGCCTACTCAACTAATTCTCCCTCGACCCTGTCTTTCTTTTAAATATAGCATATTAAATCTAAACACCTACAGAAACTCCCACAGGTTTTTGGTGTGTGAGTTGAGGGTCAAGAGCTGACTTTGAGATTTTTAACTCTCTGTGCATGAGTTTGCATGTGAAAGTGGGTGATTATGCCATGGAGGCTATGAGAGACACGGTGGATTTAAAAAGCCCAATTGGTTTTTGGAGAGGTGACAATGGTTGTGACCTACTCTTCCTCTCCATGGCTGCTCCAGGGTTGAAAGTAGCAAATAATATCCATTTCAAGTTAAATAGACCCTTTGAGGGAGGCATCAACCTATTTTCATACTTGCCAAGGGTCTAAGCTCCATTATTGAAGGCAGTAACAGCAGGATGGATGAAGACTTGTACAACACGTACCATGGCAGCCTTCACTTATTGTAAAAGGTGAAGTCCATTTACACTCCTCATTTAGCTGAATAAGAATGAGTCATTTGCCTAATGGATAATTTTAACTCGATTTCCAATAAGTGGATTAAGTAATTGAAGCACTTCGGCACAAGGCAGAATATTTGTTATAGCATTTGGAAAAGAAACCAGAGCCAGATCTGTCAGCAATTTAAGATGGAAAATTCCTATTAGTCAACCTATCAATCAGGGTTCATTATTAAGCAACATTCTAATGGTTGGGCTGCAGCGCTGACACGACGCGGGCATTCGCAATGTTACACCAAGGTCGCAGGCTATCCTGATACAGGCCTCATGCTGTTAGTCCGCTTGGTTAAATAGAAGTTGATTTTATATTTAGCTGTACATGGAGGGTACAGATGAAACAAATCACTCCTATAAGTTCAACAAGATGAATAGGTGCTGTTGAAAGCTAGCAAGGAGCTGGATGCAAGATTAATATGCAGTCCCAAGTTCCACTTCCTACAACTTTTATCGATTGTGTGAAAAAATACTAAAATTCATGATTTCTTAGGTGGGTTAGATTGAAACTCTTGCATAGCTGTAGCAGATGTAATTTCTCTGAAATGTACCATTTGTCTACAGATACAGCTTTTCGTTCGGGACCACGTGCAATGAATTCCACGATGAGAGCAAAGTCTTTCTGATGGTGATTTCTGCCGCAAGTATACCAGGTTCCCAGGCTATAGCTTCTTTGAGCTCTTTGGTCTTTGCCAAACTGCCTTCTTGGGAGAATTTTCTAAATGTCCCCCACTGCTGTGGTCCAAATACCAGGACTTATTTGGTGTTTGTTTTTCCATTCCCACAGACCACAAAAGTGAATGTTCATGTATCTTAGCATTAAGATCTTTCTACTAACATCTGAATGGCATTCTAGCTAATTTGACACAGGGCTCCCCCCTCTTTCAGTAGGCTTGCGGGAAGAAAGAGGCCATTAAAGCCTGCCCTTAATTATTTCACTTTTATACTTTGGCCCTAGATTTTGGGTGAATGAAAGAGAGGATTGGATCAGGGTAGGTTCAGGGCACATAGTCCATTTCTGCTACTATTCAATAATTTTAGAAAATACATGGATACATTTCAACTAGTACACTTTGCTATTTTTCTTTCTCTCAAAATTTATTGTTGTAGTAAATACTTGAATTCAGTTATAATACTAAACTACTAATGTGGTGAGGGCTCATGGGTGAGGTCATTCTCCGCACTGTACTCTCTTCTATGTGTTGGACATGATGGCCAAACACAATCAGTGAGGATATTGGGAGATTGATTCTTCTCCCCTCATCTTTTTTATAATTTATGATATTTGAGTCACATGTATCAAAGCCTTCTCTATATCAGTAAATATACTGAGATATGATGAGCCCCTTGATTCTTCAGATGAATCAAGTTTTGCCACAAATTTGGGGTTTGATTCTCCTAAAATGTCTATGAAACTCGATCCTTAAACCATCCCTTTGGCACAGTTCAGCTAAGGTACAGACTTTTCCTGAAGTTTCAACTTTGTATAACAGTTTTATTGGAAGACCTGACTTCCAAAAAATATTGAGGTATGACAACTATAGGTACTATATATCCTATGGTCTAAGTTCACTAGTGACTTACTTCACATATGGTAGTATTCTTAAGCCTTCTAATTATACAGCACGTTTAGGTTTTCTCAGAGACCTAGATACCCATGCACATTTCAAAGCAAGTGATAATGAGTTCTGATAACGAGATGATACACTTTGAAATAAGAGGGAAAGAGACTTACTTAAAAAAATCAGTGGGTGGTACCTCAGCATCTCTTTTCCTCCTGCTCTTGGAGGGTGTTTAGTGCTTCTTTGAATGTCAGTCAGGGAAGGTATACGTATGAGAAACCGTCAGAGCTCCACAAGAGAAATGGCAGCAAAGACATTTAGCTACTTAGAGCAGTCTGGCGCTCTGAACATCAAGTTCCGAGCATGGCTGACCAGAACTGGGGGCTTATTTGCTCTCTGGAATAAATGGAGGGTGATGGAAGGGTACGCTGAATCTCCTCCAAAGACAGATACCTTCCTTTGGCCATGAGCAGTATGCCTTTGGAAGAGAGACATTTTCGGTAGCATTTTCCATCCCAATCTCTCTCCCCTCCTTTTCTGGTCTTCATACTGCAATTTAAAGAATGTCCCTTATGCTTTACCACTCTACTTTCCAAAAGCATTAAAGCTGATTTTCTCACTCATGTGTATTAAAAGTCTAAATATTTACTTTATTTGGTTGGGTTAATGGCCTCATAATTTCTTATTACTGAATATCATTATTTTAAAAATAATAATAGTGTAATAGTATTTCTTGTCATAAATTTTGAAACTTGAACGTGTGAACATGTTCTAACACATTCTCTTAAATGAGACCCTAAGTGAGGATGTAATTGTAGTTCAGCTGGCTGTCACTGAAAAACACTGCTTCCTCTTTACCCTCTACATTGAATTCTGCATTAAAATTAAATTACATTTGGGGAAGCTTTCCATTTGTCCACCTAGAGGTTTGAAAATCACCAGGTAGGGTACAAATCACTGAAAAGCTTGCTTATTTCCCATATTGTCTCCAGTGTGTATTACTGCAGAGTTCTAAATGCCTTGTTTAAATGGGCTACCATTTAAAAGGTTGAAAGACAAATTGTGTTGGTTTAGACATATATTTTGCTTCTATATTTCTAGAAGCAAAAAGGCACTCGTAGATACATAATAGGTGTGCTTTTGCTGTAGATACAAAACACAAATATAAAGGGCATGAGGTAAATCTTCCCCAGGAGAATTCTAATTTTCCCCCAATATATTCACGTACAAGGATCACATTGACTGCTGTCCAATGGCAGGGTCATCTTAATGTTGTTATTAAAAACACGTCACATCGTTAATCCACTAAGCTAAAATGACTGCTTTTAGTTGCTTATATATTTAAATGCTTATATTAAGGTTATGGCACAATGAATAAAATATTTTAGATGTATGTTAGTTACATGCAATATACCTGATTAATCCAGGACCTATCAGGACACTGAAAATATAAGCAAATATAAAGCATTCAATGGAAAATCTTGTGATGTATAAATTTTATGCTATGTCCAATTAAAGGGGAATCTATTACAAATGGAATTGTTTTATGTCCTTCTTCCCATGTTGCTTCCTTTTGCAATGCTTGGTATTAGAGGAACCATTGCAGAAAATGAAAAATAAATGTGGACACTTGTAAACCCAATGATGTTATTTTATAA